>NC_047041.1:8760411-9960411 GCF_011762595.2 Tursiops truncatus
CCCAGCTCAGAGAACTTGAACAGGTTTTCACAGACTCTGAGTTTTCATTTCCTCGCATGTAGAAAGGCCGTCACGGGGCTGACCGTGCCAGTTGGGAGGAGGCTAACCTGCCTTCTAACCTGCTCAGCAGTTGACCGCTATGCCGTGTCTGAGTGAAAACTCCACGAGGGCAGGGATCTTGGTCTGTCTTCTTCACAGATGTCTCTCTAATGCCTAGGACAGTTCTTGGCACAGAGTAGGTCCCCGTCACTGCTTAGGGAACGAACGAACGTCAAAGAGCGTCTGGGTAAATACGAGCGCCTCAGGATTCCCACCCTCACCCCAGGACAGACCCTGGGCATCTGCCCTAAAGCTCCTCAGAGAAGGATGCTCCCCAGGCTTATGGGGCTTCTCAGGTCTCTTGACATAAAATGTCAGTTTAAGGGACACTGGATGCACTCACGACCTGGGATGCAGAAGGCGTCTGCACAAGCCCATGCTTCTGTTCCCTCCAACACTGAGAGCAGGTGTACCTGCTTGGAGCACCCCCTTTCCATCTCCCCCCACCCCGCCCCTCCCCAGGCCACTTCCCTCCTTCTCGGGCTGCCACACGTTCGCTCCTGGGGACCCCCTGCCATATGTTCCATTCCAGCTCTAAACTGTGTGCTAATTGTTCTGAATGAACAGCTCCAGCTGGAAAAGCAGGCAGGCCGTTTACAGACCTTAAGATAACACCCAGCTTCCTGTAATTGAGGGGGTTTCCAGGGAAGGGCAACAGAACGTCTTCCTTTCAGGGCCAGAGCTGGGCGAGACAGGTCCCTGGAGCTGGGGCTGGGACTGCCGTCCAGGGCATTATCAGCTCTTCTCAGTCTCTACCCAAGCAAACCTACTTCTGAGCAGCCCCACCTGAGTAGCCTTCCCTGTGGAGGCCCAGAACCATCTTCTGGATCCATCAGGTTGCCAAGCTCCCTATGTGTGTGGAGGGTCCCCTCCAGCCGTGCTCCTTGCCATTTCCAGGGCCTGGCAACCTCCCTGCATTCTTTAAGAAGCCTATTGGGATTGGTCCATACTAAGCTTCTAGTTCAGACAGGCAGCACATGTCTGTCTTGGGGCAGCAGGAAGGGAGTGGGGATGAAGGGCGGGTAGAGGGTTAGGCAGTGAACACGTTACCGTAAACACCCCTGTACTTGCTCTCGCCCACCAGCCTCCTTGTGCTCCAGTGGTAAGGGGCATAGATGGGGTCTTTTTCTGTGTCATCTTCCTAGCGCCTGTCCCTACACGGACACTCAATTCCGCCCACGGTTCTGCGATGCTGATTCAGCTCTGTCCTCCATTTATGTCAACGTTTCCCCAAAGCAGAAAGAGAAATGTTTAAGTGGCAGTTTTCTGATAAAACAGGAGCCCTGAGGATTCGAGGAATCTTAGAGGCCCTGACGCTGGACTTCTGACTCGGGGTGGGGGAGGCCGAGGCCAGGCGTGGGGTCGCACTGCCCACAGGTCCAGATCAGCGCTGGCTCTGGGCAGGGAAGGGCCCACCGCTGCACCTGCATCCTTCCCGGGCCTGGGGCCTGCCTGGGGATGTGGCGGGGTGGCCGAGCTGTGAACAGAAGCTTGGAGACGGCAGCCCAGTGCCAGCTCTCCACAAACGAGCTCTATGAGCTCAGGCATGTCACTTGGTCTGGACCCCCGTTTGCTCATCTATAAAAGTGAGAGTAATGCAGTGCTGGCTCTGTTTACCCCTCAGGGTGGTTTGAGGGTCACAAGAGAAACAAGTGCAAGAAGAATATGAAAACTGAAAAGCAGAATTCAGAAGTACGGGATTGAGGTTATGCTTTTCTCCTGGGCTTGGGGTTTCTCTTACCTACTTGGGGGTTAAGGTTTTGGAAGATGTGGAGACACAGCCGTCTGTGTGAAAGGAATCTTCTGCCTGGTTCTTTGCACCCAGCATAGCAGCATCAACATGAGCTGCTGGGGAAACCAAGCAGAGGCTTGGGTCCACTCAGCCTGTGTCCCTTCTAGAGCCTGGAGCTGACAGAGGCCAGACCTCTGAGCAAGCGGCCTCTCACAAATCTCCTTGTTTAGGAGGAAGCCATGGGAGGAAGGCTTTAGGTTAACGAAAGGAAGAGCTGACCAGCTGTGAAAGGAGCATCTTGTGGGCTGGGAAGCCGGGGTTTGAGCTGGGGGTTCAGGTTGGAGCCGAACAACCACACTGCTCCAGAGCCTTCTGGGTCCCCAAGGTTTCTCACGACTCAGAAATCCCCTGATTTCTGTGACCTCCTGGGAAAAGAGCGGTGCGGAGGGCAGGGAGGAGGGGATCCTGAGCCTCCCGTTGAGGGGGTGTCCGGCCAGAAGAGGAAAAGCCGTGGAGGCTCCCGGCCTATCTGTCTGCCCTGCTTCCTCATCAGGCACCATTTGTACACGAGATTGAAGGCTCCTGGCGCTGGGAGCCTTGAAAGTCTTGACCCTGGAGGGCCTGACCCAATCCCCTTGGCCCTGTGGTACCCCCGGTACATGGGGTGGCCAATAGCTCCTCCACAGTCAGCCTCTCTCTCGCCTGAGGAGGGCAGCTAGGAGGTAAGCCAGGGGCCGGCTTCCTCCCCGGAGGGCCCCGAGCCCAGCGGCCAGCCCAGCCTGCTGAGGGCGGTGGGGTGGGGTGGTCAGTGGGAGCGTCACAGGTGGAGAATTACACCCATGTCAGCATCAGAGGAGAGTGAGAAAAGCAGATCTCGAATCAGACAAGGCCTCAGTTACTCAGTGGGTTGCCAGGGGCTGGGCCAGCTCAGGGCCGCAGAGTTGCCTCGGGTACTCCCTGCCCTCAGGCCCAACTTCTAGATCTGATGGCTGAGTGCAGCCTTTCAGCTTGTGTCATCATGCTTTCTCCTCTTTGCCAGCAATGCCTTTGCTCCCCTCCTGTGCGAGGAGAAAGCCCACTCATCCTTCAAGGTCCAGCTCGGATGTCACCTCCTCTGAGAAGCCTTCCTGGATCTCCTCCACGTGGCACAGCCAGCCCCTCTCTGGATTCTCCGGGCAGACGGCTAGCTGTGTCGGAGATGCCATGACCACATAGTGCACGGGCAGCACCAGGCCCTGAGCCCCTTGCAGCGATGAGCTTGACCCAGGGATCCCCAGCAGGACCGCGCACAGAACCTTGCACACAGTAGGCACTTACACATTTACAAGCGAGCAAATGTGCCGTCACATGCTTGCCCTGGCCTAAATACATCTGTGAAACTCACACCCAGAAAGGAAGCATTAGAAAGATGGCTGGGCCTCCTGAAGCTCGCCCCGGGGAAATATTTGTGTCTCCCTCTCCTACTTTCAGCCTCATGCCCAAGCCCACAGCCCACCAAACCCAAACCTTTTTTTTTTTTTTTTTTATCAACAATGAAACAATAGATGATCTTTTGACATTTCCAGGGCTGTTTGGAAGGAGGAAAGATAATATGTAATAAATTCATATACTTCTATGTTTTTCTTGGCTCCGACAGCTCTATTTCCATCTCTTTATGCAGAAGTCCTGGGGAGCTGAAATCCTTGATAACGCCAAACAATTCAACACTGTATTCTCTCTTTACTGTCTGCACCACAAAAAAATATCGACTTTATGCTGGCGGCTGTGGGAAGTGAAATCAGATGCCACATTCCTTCCTGCCTGCAGAAGTCAGTCCCGCTCTGGGGGCCCTGTGCTTTCCCAAGGGTCTTAGGCAGTGAGAGTTTAGGACCTTTTGTCTGATCGATCCAACGGGAAGGATGGCCTGGTGCCCCCCTCTCCCCAGGGGATATGGGCTGCAGACTCTTGCACCCCTGAGGTGTCGGGGATGAGCTGAGACATTTTCTCTCTGGCCTCTGTCCTCACTGCCCGCGGTCCTTTCCCAGTCCCCGCAGCGGATTGGCAGCATCTGATCTGACTCCAAACAAAAGCTTCCTGAGCCAGAGCCAGGCCAGGGCCCTGGAGGTGAGCGGAGCAAGCTGATGCCTTTGAGCTCAGATTCTCAACTTGTGCAGCGCGTTTCAGCCTGGGGCTGAAATAAGCATCTATTACCAGCACCTTCATTTCCCGGAGAAGGAGGCCCGGGGACTAGACAGAGGATAAGACTTGCCCAGGGCCACACGCCACATCTGCTAGAACTTGAAATCTCATCTTCCGACCCCTAGGTCAGAAATTTATTTTTGGGGGTCCATCCATCCTTTGAGTCACCGAACAAACATTAAATGCTCGCCGTGCGCCAGGCATGTGTTCAGATCCCAGGAAGCTTTCCCTGAGTCTGGAGGCTTTGTTTGCAGGTTTCCCCACAGAGACGAAATGTGGGACTCTGCCTGTTTGGACCTGGGTATGTTCTGTCAGGACAACTAATACCTGACATCAGCAGGCACTACAACTCCCCTCCCCACTCCTGCGCATACCTCTCTCTCTTTCAACCACGTACACACATAGACACACACACACACACACACACACACTCACTCACCCACACTCCAGCCACCTGCAAGCACGCTGAGCTCCCAGAGGCAGCTCTGCTACATTACTGGACCATCCCCTCCTTTCCATGTAATTCTAAATGCCGGGGTTTGAATCTTGGTTCCGCTACTGCCCGCTGGGGGACCCTCTGTGCCTCGGTGGCCGCATGTGTAAAATGGGGACGGTACTAATCATCCCCCAGATAGGACTGCACGGGACACACATGCGAAGTGTTCAGCACGGTGCCTAGCACATGGTGTTCAAAAACCGCGTGCTGCTCCTATTATTTTATTATTATTATTATCAGTCTGATAGGGAGGGACCCAAAAGGGCTAATGGGGCATGAGAATAGAGAAATCTCCAGCCCTAGCCTTGGCCAGCTCTGTTCCAAAGACGTGATTCCAAAATCAGGGTGGGAGCCACTCCTTTCTGCCCACTTCTTATCCCCACACGTCCCCAAGCCACGTGACAGCTTCAAAGCGCAGTTGAGGCTTCTTTCTCTCCCTCCCCTGGAGAGAGTTCGGACAAAAAGCAGAGGACAGTGACCCCGGCCCTGGACAGTCAGCCCAGGGATGACTGAGCATCAGTCACTTACGGAGAAGGAGAGTCCTCCGTCTCCCAGGCAAGGCCCAGCTCTCTCAACCCCAGCACAGCCTTGAGGGGAAGGCGGGGGATGGAGTCTCAGAAACAAATGGAGACACAGGAAGAGACCAGGCTGCTTTGGGTCCCTCTGGGTTTGCTCTGCGGCTTCGAGGGAGCATCAGGGTCACTTCTGGCCCAGAGCCTGAGCTCAGGAAAGCCGGGAGGACAGCAGGCAGGAGGATGCGAGGAGACCAGCGCTGCCCCCCTCTCCGAGGCTCCTCACTCTTGCTCTCTGAGATTGGGGGGTGCGGGGGTGAGAAGGAGACCCTCAGGACAACAGCCTCAGACTTCTACCAGTGCTATTTGTGAAACACTTACATAGCCTTTCATTTCCCCAGAGATCCTTGGAAATAAATGTGGCAGATATAATTAACCCCATTTAACAGATAAATACGTTGAGGCTCAGAGATGCTACATAGCTCGCCCGAGGTCATGAGGAAGTGGTGCTGCCAGGATTCAAATCCACCAATGCTGACTCCTAGTCAAGCACACTTGCCCTCCACCACCCTGCCCTGCCCCTGGGCCAAGTGGTCAGTTCTCCACTTCCCCAGGGAGGCAGCTGAGGGGCTCAGTAACTGATGCCCATCCCACACCCAGGGAGGGAGGTAAGCAACTTGACTTACCCACTCAGACTGTAGCTGGGATTAGAACCTGACCTGGGGAAACCTGACAGGTGTTTCTTGGACTTCCGACATGATAATCAGCGGTCAGGTAAGGACTGAGAAAGGGAAGAACGGGGCGACTCGGAATAAGTTGAAGGTCAGGAGCCCCAATATAAGCGCCAGGTTTGCCCACTTCTGACTTAGCCCTGCAGCTTAGCTTGCATTCATGCATTCATTCATTCATGCATTCATTCCTTTATTCATCCCAAGTGTTTACTCGGTACCTGATGCTACGCTAACAGCTGCCCTTTCAGGAACTCAGAACCGGGTGCTTGGGAGACCTTCATGCACACAGCCAAGGCTAAATGCCCCCAGAACTGTAGGAGCACAGGAAGGAGGCACTGATTCTGCTCTTATCCACCCCAGAGCCCCCCAGCTACTGCTTCTGTGCCTCATTCCAGTTTTAGAAAGATCCCGCCACTCAGGTGGCCAAGCTGAGGGGTCAGCAGCCCAGGTGTGCAGCGAGCAGGAAGTGATGTTCCCGCAGCCCTGTGACCATCCACTGGCTCCAAGGCACCCCACGTGGGTCTTCAGCCAGGACCCTCATGTGCACAGATGGCCCCCAAGGCTTATGTCTCTCAGCAGGCTTGGCTTTTCTTCACGGGCAGCTGGACGGGTGCCCTGGGCAGGGCCCTTTGCACGCTCCATCCACACTCCACAGCCCAGGAGCTCCTGTTTCCCTGACGCCGCCTCCTGCGGGACCTGACCTCACTCTCTGCAGCTCATTCCACCAGGCCTGCTCAGCCACTGCTCCCCAGCTGCCCTCTTTCACATGGGTCTTCCCAAGCCTCAAAAGCCCGCTTTTCCCTTCCAGCCCAGGCTCAGCTCTGTCCAAAAATCATCTGTTGAGGGAATTCCATGGCGGTTCAGTCGTCAGGACTCTGCACTTCCACTGCAGGGGGCACGGGTTCGATCCATGGTCAGGGAACTAAGATCCCCCAAGCCGCACAGCTCGACCAAAAAAAAAAAAAATCATATGTTGAATGTCCACCCTGTGACAGGTCCCATAATGTCACACGGTAGCAAGAACAACGTGTTTAAGACTGTTTGTCCTCAGAGGGGTTCTGGTTCAGAAGGAGTCACACAAGTGTGACAATGAGCTAGTCTATCCGGAGGGTAACATGGGGCTCAAAGAAGGGCACAGGTCCATCCTGTGGTGGTGCACCCCAGAGGTGACACTGAGGGGTGGGCAGGAGGGCGTTCCAGACAGAGGAAGTGGCATTTGCAAGTGTAGGAAATAGCATCGTGATGCAGGAACTAATAAGAACTCTGTGTAGGAGACGAGGCTGGTGAGGCGGGTGGAAGCTGGGCTATGCCCTCACATGCCAGGTTCAAGAGCTTTGCCTGAATCCTTCCAGGAATAGCCAGTTTTCTTGAATGCATAGCACTCGTTCACAGAGATTCACCTCCAACGTCACCTTCTCCAGGGAGCCTTCTCTGACTTCTCCAGATGAACCATTTTCCTGCCCATGCTTTCTGAATGATGAGTTTCTACCTCTCTTACAGCACTTACCACATTGCTCTAAGTTTTTGTTTAAACGGCTGTTTCCCCCGCCAGGCTGGACACTGAGAATAGTTTTCTATTCCATTTTAGATCCCCAGAAACTGGCAGAGGACCTGACATACTTAGGTGCTTCTTCAATATTTTATGGATGAATGGATGAGAGCAAATTGAAGTCAAATGATCTCCTCATTCCCTCTACCCTGCTCTCTGCCTCTATTCTGAATCTTCAGTTTAAATAATAAATGTTGATTTATATCTGTATTTATCTGTTTTCTCGTCTATATAATGGGAATAATAGTACTCTATGGATTGCTGCAAGGAGTAAACGATATCAGTGAATGTGCTTTAAGACACAGCTCAGTACATGGTAAGCACCCTGCAAATCTTAGTTTCCCTTCTCTTTCATGCAGCTTATATTTATTAATCACCTGCTATGTGCCAGGGGCTGTTCTAGGCACTGGGTTCACAGCATTAAGGAAAACAAACTCCCTATCTTCACAGAATACACTTCTAATTGGGTGAGATAGATAATAAATAAACAAGCAAATGCATAGTATTCCAGACGGAGATAAGAGCCCCGGAGCAAAAGAAGGCAGAATAAAAAGGACGGGGTATCAGGAGTTGGGGAGGGGGTCGCTCTTTTCTATGAGGTGGTCAGGAAACCTCATTGGTTAGATGACAGCACAGCAGAGACTGGAAGCGGCCAAACAGTGTTCCAGGAGGGAGGGGGCATTGGAGGAAGAGCGAGGAGGCCAGCGTGGCTGGAGCAGAGCACGCCGGGAGATGTGGCACAGCTGGCAGGGACCTGGTCAGGTAGGGCTGGGCAAGGCTAGAATTTTCATTCTGAACAGAACGGGAAGCCGTTGGAGGCCTCTGAGCAGCAGGGTGGTGGGATCTGCCTATCATTTTAGATGGAGTTCCTGGCTGAGGGGTTGACAACAGACTGAAAAGGAAAAGGGTGGAGAAGCAGGACAATGGGTTAGGAGGCTTTTGCTATAATCCAGGCAAGAGACAATGGAGACACGGACCAGGGTGGGCACGGTGGTGACAAGGTTGGCCCGACGAGGTTTCTGAATTGGTGGATGTCGAGTGTGAGAGAAAGAGAGGGGCCAGGATGACCTCTAGGTATTTTTCCTGAGCACCTGGGAGCACGGATTCGTCCTGCACTGGGTGGAGAAGGTGCCTCCCACATGCTAGGTGTGCGGAGGTGGAGAGAGCACAAGCACGTTCTCAAAATGCTCGCGCACACATCGGGCAGGGTGAGAATCACACGTGGAACAGGACATAGCAATCTACGAAAGAATAAACCAAATGAAGCCAAATGCTAGCATGGCCCAGGCAAGAAAGGTTATGGCTAGCCAGGAAGGGGGGCAAGTGTGTTGGCTCAGGCTCTGAAACTGCGCTCTTTGAAAGCCACCTTCTCACGGAATCCGGTGACCTTGTCTTGACCTCATTTCCCTTTAACTCGGTGTCCCATCTGACCCTAGGATCCACCCTATTCAGTGCGGCCCCTCCCCCGCTGCTCCAGTTCACTGCGAACACCTTTGGTGTCCACCAAAGGCCACTCCGAACCTTCACGATACTCTCTGGCTCCGAGAGGGGCACACACATACTCGTGCACACACGAATGTTTGCACACGCACACATGCATGCATACACAACCACACGCACACGTGTGCGTGCACACCTGTGCATGACCCATGAGAGGGACCGACTCTCAGATCTACCTCTAGAGCTGACCACTCTCCCTAGGACTTTCCTCTCAGCTGGCTGTTTCCTTTGGGCGTCCGGTTGTCACCCCATGCCAGGCTGTGCTCAGTACCCGCCTCCCATCAGTTTTTCAGGCAGCCTTGCTCCTTTCTGCCATGGCATCGTGGTTGTCCCCACACTCTGGCTCTGAGGCCTAGATACATCATTGTCTCGTTCCTCCACCCATCCTTTTATCCATTAAGCCCCACCCCTATGTTCCCGGAGATGTTCCCTTATATCCCATGACTGAATTCCTGCAAACTTGTGGCCCTGCTTCTAGCTTCCCTGCCTGGTCAGTCCCCCCAGAGGCCACTACCTGATGGTCCCAGCTAAAGCATGACCCTTACTATCCCACTTCTCTGGGCTCTCATGCCTGGCAAGACAGAGCTCCAATTCCTCAGCCTGGTGTTCACTTCTCCCTGTAATCACAACTCCCTCCTAACTCTCACTGGGCCCCAGTACTCCACCTGCGGCAGGTGGTGGAGGAAGTCAGCGACTCCACTCATGTGCTCGTGGAATCTCACGACAGCCTGGCGTGATAGTCCCTCACCGTATTCACTTGCGGACAAAGAAACGGATTCTTAGTAAGAGAGACATCCTGGAAGCCACAGAGCTGGTGAGTAGCAGACGCAGGATGGACGCTCAGGCCTTTTTACTTCAAAGCCCACACCTTTTCCATCCTAACCACACTGTGTCCTAGACATGCACTAATCTTTCCGTGAGGAGAGCTGGCTCTTGTTTCCCGGCTCACTCACAGTGCCTGGCCATGCCACCTCTCCACCCACCCCTTCCCCTCCCCTTTATCCTTCATCCTGGTGGCCCAGCTCCCAGGGCCACCCAAGGCTCTTTCTCCATCCAGTTCCACAGCTCCCAGCCTCCCTACTCGGCTCGGATTTCTCCTTTCTTGTCATGCCTACATTCGTTCTTTTCTGGACTTCTCCTCTGGCCACCCGGGTAGAGAATGTCTCCAAGGTGACAGTCAGCTCATAGGAGGGGGAGGGCGCTTATCTCAGACTTCTGAATATCCCCCAGTTCTCTTTGGGCCCAAAGGAGATGGTCCATAAATATTTGTGGAAATGAAAATAATGAAAATACAATAACAACCAGTTCCTTAACAGGGATATTCAAAACAACTTCAAGCAAGAATCATATGTATTTTGGTTTAACGTCTTAATTTCCTCCAATTAACATGGAAATTATTGTCTGAAATTACAAGTTAAGTGGGATAGTAATGTTAGGAAGCTTGGTTATTTAAGAAAAATATTATTACAACGTTAATGGCAGTGAACTACAGAGTTCAGCTCAGGAGACAACTTCCTTCCTTAACAAACAGTTTCCACTGCTCAGAATATTCTGTAACATTCTGAGTTTTTCCCTCCCTCTATCAATGTCTGGGGAAATGAGATTAACAGTAATACCCTCAGCCAATTTGAAGACATTTCAGTAAGAAGGTTAGAGGGAGAAGGGAGATGTTGTATTTCCCCAGGAATAGTGTGTATGTGTGTATGTGTGTATATGAGTATATGCGTGCATGTGTGCATGTGCATGTGTGTGTGTACGTGTGTATGCGTACATGTGCATTGTGTGCGTGTGTACGTGTGTGCGTGTGTATGTGTGTATGGGTGTGCGTGTGTGTGCATGTGCGTGCGCATGCATGCATGTGTGTATGTGCATGCGCGTGTATGCATGTGCGTGCATGTGTACGTGTGCTGTGAGTGTGCATGTGTGTACGCGTGTATTGTGTGCATGTGTGCGCGCGCGTGTGTATATGTACACACGTGCATGTGTGTGGGTGTGCATGTGTGTGCATGTGTGTATTGTGTGCATGTGTGTATGTGTGCATGTGTGCGTGTGTGTAGTACAACTACTCTGACAAAAACTAACTTCCACATGAGGCTGATCATTGGTAAGGCCTGATTCTTCCCAAAATTTAAAGAGAAAAGATTTGCAGAAGACAAAAGACCCCAGAAGGTGCGAGGCAGAGTCTTTCAGACACAAGGCCAGAGGGGTTTCTCCACGAGGCCGAGGCCGGACAAAGAGCAACGAAATGAACTTTTGAAAAAGGAATTTTTCTTCCCCAGAAAGCAGTTCAAGGAACACCTAACACCTGGGTGAGCTCCCCAGGGACAGACGGCCCCTCTCCACCCCCGTCTCCACCCTCCCTGGAATAGGCTCACAACGAGGACACACAGGGAGGGACAGCGACGTTTCCCTCACTTGCCCCGACAGCCACCTGCCCACTTACAACACATGGCGCTGGCCTAAAAAAATATTAAAATTTGTTTCTGTAATTAGGCACTTAAAAGCATATGGCAAAGAAGGTAAAGAATTTAAGCAGCATAAAATGTTAAGTATGAAAAGCTAAGTATTTCTCCTACTTCTGACCCTGGATCCCAGTTCTGCCACCCCACGGCCAGAGGAAATTACTGTCACAATCTTTATGCCTCCCTCCCAGGGATGTTCTGTGCACACGCAAACGTATCTTTTTGACATACATAGCAGGGTGCTCCACACTGCGGCTCTGCACCTTGCTTGTTCCCTTCGGTGTTGGCCTGTAAATAGCTCAGGTGGTCCATGGTGACCGACGCCCCCTCCCCAAAGCAAGCCTGGTAACACCCTCAGTCTGCCCCGCTCTCTGGGTTCTGGTTCACCCTGGACCTCTTCCCTGCTTCCACAGTTCACACGCACATCAAGAGTTGATAACTGTCCCCAGTCTCGACCTGCTGTATTTCCTCTCTTTCAGGGCAAGCACTTCTTTGGTATAAAGTAGCCTTTACTTAGGTCTGAGAGAACCCCCCGCCTACCTTCTGGGACTGCAAAGTCACTGACAGATAGAAGGGAAGGAGGAAAGGAAGGGGTGACTGAAGCCAGCGTCAGGGATGGAGCCACCTTCCCAGCACGACTAGATGCTCTAAGTCCCAACGGTCTTAAACTGAGGGCTACTAGGTGCCCAGCCTTGTAGTAGGATCTGGGGATTCGAAAATGAAGCCTGCCTTGGGAGGATACCGCGGCAGTGCCCGCAGGATCCAGAATGAACATTACTACCAGAAAGGGTTCCTTGAAACTGAACAGGCTGGGGTCAGCCTCTCACCCCCACCTATTCCTGAACACGCACCAAAGAGGACCTGGTGGGAGTTGGCACTCGCTCAGCTCGTGCAGTCGCCTCCACCGCCTCCACCAGAGAGACTGTCATTAAAGCTTTGTCCCGGGCTCTCGGATTTACATGTACAAATAATCGCTGTCAGGGGCACGGAGCCCCGGAGAGCAATGATAGATTCTGGCGGTAGCAGATGCAGGAAATAAAAACAAAAATGAAACACACCAGCCTGGCAGAATGCGATGCTGAGAGAAATCCTAGGGGGGAGAAGAGCCTGCCGGGGAGGCGGGCTGGAGAGGGGCTAGCAGATCAAGTATCGATTGGTTAGCCTTCTGCAAAAGCCAGCCTAGGATTCTCTTTTAAAAATTGTGGTCACATATACAACATAAAATATGCCATGTTAGCCAGTTTTAGGTGTACAATTCAGTGACATTGATTATATTCACACTGTTGTGCAACCATCACCACTATCTGTTACCAACACTTTTCCATCATCCCAGACAGAAACTCTGTACCGTTTTTTAAGCAATAGCTCCCCAGCCTCGTGATCCCTCAGCCCCTGGTCACCTCTAATCTGCCTTCTGCCTTTACAAACTTGCCTATTCTAGATAATTCATAAAAGTGGATTCATTTAACGTCTGTCCTTTTGTGTCTGGCTTTTTTCACTTGGCATAATGATTTCAAGGTTCATGCATGTTGTAGCAGAATCAGAACTTCGCTTCTGTGGCTGAAAACTAGTCCCCTGTACCCTGCATGTACATACTGCATCTCGTTTGTACCTTCATCTGTTGATGGCCACTGGGTTGCTTCCACCTTTTGGTCAATGTGAATAATGCTGCTGTGAATATGGGTCCACAAACTGTGTTAAGAGTCTCAGTGGTCAGTTCTTTTGGGTGTATCCCTAGGAGTGGGATTGCTGGGACATGTAGCAACCCTACGTTGAGCTTCTGGAGGAACTGCCATATTGTTTTCCACAGTGGCTAGCCTAAGACATGGGAGGATGACTCGGGCCTGCTCTAGGAGGTGGCGTTCTGAGTACCTCAGTCCTAGGAGACCGCACAGTCCTCTCAGGCCTGGCCAGGGTGAGAAGAAGAAGAGTCCAGAGCTGCGAGGCTTCAGAGCAGCACCTGGTCGGCGTGGCCCTCCAAGCCACTCCCCGGGTGCCCAGCCAGTTCCTAGGGGAGGGCCCACTGCAACCCCCCAGTGTGGGGGGCAGGGAATCTTAGGGTCCCACCTGCCTCCTGCTCGACGTTGAGAAAGTGAGGCCCAGAGAGATGCCAACCCCTGACCTGAGTGCCCCTGACTCTTCCTGCTGTACCAGCTGCCAGTGCTGGGCCGGGGTCTTGGGTCTTAGTTCTGGGTCCTGGGTCCAGCTCTGCTCCCTCTCAGAGACACCTTCTCCCAGCGGTGCTGCCTGGTTAACTCCTGTGTGCCCTTCTAGGCTCGGCTCAGGTGTTACCACCCCCAGTGAAGCCCCCATCTCCTCGGTGGAGCTGGGTACCCTCCTCTGGGCTTCTCGGCACCTCAGAAATTCACTGTTAAGGCTGTCCTCACACACTCGCTGATGTCTCCAGCTTACGGATGTGTCCTCCATCGTCCTGTGAGCAACTTGGGGGCAGAGAAGGAGCATTTTATCTGTGCATCCCTAGGACAAACAAGGCCTGCTGCCTAGTGTTTGCTGAATGAATGAATGTAAATAAATGAATGAACTGCATGCTGTTTGTAACCATACTGCCTGAGGAACGTTTACTGACTGACTCAATGAGTGAGCGGATGAACAAACGATATCCCCAGGACTGAGTGCGCCTGTGGAGCAGACTCACAGTCAAGCCCTCACTCATGTATTCATTCATTTATTCCGATCACTGCTAAGTGACAGACTCCATCAGGTACTGGGATTCAGACGCAAATAACGCTCAGCCTCGGTCAGCAGAAAGCCCACAGAGGAGTAGAAGGAGACCAAGGTAAAGAAGCAGTGGGTGTCAAGCGACTCCATGTCCCCCAGAGCACACAAGGACTTCCGTCGTATCAGAAACCAGATCGGGGCCTTCTTGGCTCCACCACTTGCTGACACCGCTGCCTGTGGGAGGGGCGATGAGCACGCTGCACACCTGTCCGCGCTGCTCTGGGGATGCAGGGGCCGGAGAAGTAACGACCAGGAGGAGTTTTGGAGCTCCCAGAACCCAGCCCAGCTCACATCAGAGACCTCATTCCCCGTTAGGGATTCACTCGCACTGCACAGCTGGTTAATTTTTCATCAAGGGGTGGGGGAGAAACACAACATCCTATGCATTTTATTTTATTTTATTTATTTATGAAATAAATTTATTTTTATTTTTGGCTGCGTTGGGTCTTCGTTGCTGCGTGTGGGCCTTCCCTAGTTGTGGCGAGCGGGGGCTACTTTTCTTTGCGGTGCGCAGGCTTCTCATCGCGGTGGTTTCTCTTGTTGCGGAGCGCGGGCTCTAGGCACGCGGGCTTCAGTAGTTGTGGCTCGCGGGCTTTAGAGCGCTGGCTCAGTAGCTGTGGAGCATGGGCTTAGTTGCTCCGTGGCATGTGGGATCTTCCCGGACCAGGGCTCAAACCCGTGCCCCCTGCATTGGCAGGCAGATTTCTTAACCACTGCACCACCAGGGAAGCCCCATTTTATTTTTTAGATGAAATAGGGACAGATTGTGGTTGCCAGGTAAGACCCAGCCCTCGCAGGGCTTGTACTGATGCTGTGGGCTGATTAATGGTTATTGGGCAAAGGCGGCACAGGCCTCCGGTGAAGGTGCTTACACATCTAATGAGCACCGCATGGCACGCTAGTGGTAAGCAGCAATTTTTTTAAGTGATTTAAGGTCCTAGTCTTCCATCCCACCTTCATCTCCTCTCCCATTAGGACCTGGTCAGGCGAACTCCGTGCTCTGGCTGGGGTGATCCTTGTTTTGTTTCTTTATGAGTACCCCCTTCTCCCACGGAGCCTCCGACTGCAGCACCAGGGGCAAAAGTTTCTGCTCAAATCTGACCCAGAACCCAAAGCTCGGAGCTGAGAATGGAGCCTCAGTTTGCTCATCCAGAAGATGGGAAAGGGAAGAATAAGAAAATGGCCTTATATGTAACTAAGATCGGAGGTAGCAAAGGGCTTTCATGCCCATTATCTCACTTAATTCTCATTCAAAGTATTTATTGGCTGCCTACCAGGTGCCCCAAATTCGAGGTGACCCCAGCAGGTCAGTGGGACAGATATTATCACCCCCACGTCAGAGAAAAGGAAACTGAAGGACCAGGTTGCGGTATCTGCCCAGATCACACGGTGGGCCAATGGCTGAGGTGGGCAGAAAGGTGGCGAAGAGGAGATGCTCTTTCCTTCCCTGCTTCCCTGGCGTGCGCTCGCTCCACTGCGGGAGCCTCCCAGCCGGCAGCTGTGATGACTTCCCTGGTCAACAGGGCCCCTGGTGGCTACGGACATGGCTTGAAGAGCTGAGCATTCCCGAATCCGTGTCCATTCTCCTGAGATGTTCACACCCTGGGCCACTGGGAGAGATTGTTTCAGGTCAGCAAAAAGGTAAAAAGCACCTGCTGTGTGCCTGGTACCGTGCTATGTGTTCCACATTCTGTGTGAGACAATAGCCATGGTCCCCTTGCTCAAGAAGAAGGCAACTTTATCGTTGAGACAAAAATCCCAAATGACTGATAGAGGGTGCCTGTTAAAGAACAAACACCAGGGCTTCCCTGGTGGCGCAGTGGTTGAGCGTCCGCCTGCCGATGCAGGGGACACGGGTTCGTGCCCCGGTCCGGGAAGATCCCACATACCGCGGAGGGGCTGGGCCCGTGAGCCATGGCCGCTGAGCCTGCGCATCCGGAGCCTGTGCTCCGCAACGAGAGAGGCTGCAACAGTGAGAGGCCTGTGTACCGCAAAAAAAAAAAAAAAAAAAAAAAAAGAACAAACACCAGCGCTTCTCCACCTTTATGACTCTCATGAATCACCTGGGGATCTCCACGAAATGCAGATTCAGTGGGTCTGGGCTGGGAGCTGAGACTGGCGGAGGCATTTCTAACAACCTCCCAGGTGACACTGGTGCTGCCGGCCCTCAGGCCACACTTTGAGTAGCAAGGCTTTGGATGGTCCGTATTCTGACAGGCCAGAGGAGCTCAGGGGGTCAGCTTCCTGGAGGAGATGCACGGATGCCCTGTTCCCAGGAGGGGAGGGACACAGGCAAGACGGAAGGAAAACGGCTACAGCCAACTTCAGTAGAGATTCTGGGGGCCGAGGGATTACGGGGACACAGAAGAGGGCTCCTCGTGGCCTGGTAGAACACACAAACCGGCTGGGTTTGGAGGCAGAGTAACCAGTCCCGACCGTGGGACCGTGGGCTGCTGGCTACCTCAATCTGGGCCTCATTTTCCTCTTCTACAAAGGGAAGGTTCATCAGTTCCCAACCTGGGCAGCACATTAGAACATCTGGAGAGCTTTTAAAATAAAACAACACCTGGAATCCTTCCCTAGAGGTTTTTATATAGTAGTCTGGGGTAGGGCTCAGGCCCAGGTCGTTTTAAAAAGCTCCCCGGTGATTCTAAGGGGCAGCCTGGGTGGAGACCATTGCACTGGGTGACCTCAAAGGTCCCTCCTAACCTCCTCATCTTTACATTTGGACAGAAAGCACCAGGACTCCCAACTTCTGTTCCTGGGCATGTGGCCTGGAGCAAAAAAAAAAAGACAGTATTAGAGAAATCCTCAGAAAAGCTTCACCACGATGCCAGAAATCTGAGCATTCTCTGGTGGAGGCCAGGTGGAGGGGTTGTCCTGCCCATATGGTTCCCATTAATCCCAGGGCATGTTTCACATCCCTGGCAGGTACTTGGAGCTGGGAGCAGCCCCCTGGGTGGCCCTCGGCAGGGGCTTTTCAAGCCAAGCCCTGCTGACAGGCCACAGGGCTCTGTGGGGGCCCTCCTGGCTTCCAAGTCACTTGTCCCCTCTTGGGGGCAGAATCCCGGGCAAATTAGAAATTAAAGAAAGCAGATGCAGAAGCCCTGGCAGTCTGTCACAAAGCGGGAAGGCCTTCGGTAAATTCTGCAGCTCAGCAGCTGTCGCGAAGACCCAAGAGGAAGGAGATTTGTTTGTTCCCCAGAAGACTGAGTCTTCAGGAATTTCTAGCCCCTGTCCTTACCCCACCCACTTAGCTGGGAACTAGCCCAACGCCAGGTGTTGCTGTCTGCCTAAAGATTCCAAGGCTTTGGAAGGAGTGGGGAGGGAGTGACCACCCCATCTGGTGAGGCCCTGAGGACCCCTTCCTCCCTGCCAACACAGGTGGAGGAGTCGAACTCTGTTTCCAGAAGGACCCCAGAGTATTCGGCTGCTAACACATCCTCTCCCCAGGCTGCAGCCATGACGGCTCTGTGCGGGGGACCGGTCTTTGCCAAGTCGCCCCACCAGGCCCAGAGACGCTAAGTCAGGTTGGTGGAGCTGGGAGTGGGTGAGCAGCCTGGATAGAGACTTTCTAGGCTGAGCCCAACCTGAATCCTCCCCAAAGGGATGCTGCTTCTCCTCTTCCCACCGACCACTCCCTAAATGGCACAGTGTGTGGTTTGGTCTGAACCCTGGGGACAGACAGCCCTGGAGCGGAGTCCCCATGCCACTGCGTACTAGCTACGTGACCTTGGACAAGCTAACAAACCTCTTAGTGCCTCAGTTTTCTCATCTACAAAATGGGATAATAAAATGTGCACTTCAGAAGGTGATGGTGAGTATTAACGTGGTAAGATTGTTAATAGTGAGGGAGAGAAAGGCCCGAGTCAAAGAGGGTCTCCCTATCCCCAGGTGGCAAGCTTCCGGGCACCAGGGAACTCAGAAGGGCCTGCTCTTGTGAGCTGGAGGAGGGCGCCCACGTGCAGCATGTACTTTCCAGGATGAAAGCATCGGCGACACTGTCCCTCTCAGGAAGGGACAAGAAGAACCTCCAGCCACACTCTGCCTGACACAACACTCGCTGTCCTTCTCTGCGCCTTCTGGCCAAATCACCCCTGGGAAACTCTGGCCAAACCGCACTGCCAGTCCCTGGAGCAGGAAAGGGCCGAGGGCCCCCTGCAGATGTCCCTCCCAGAGGGAACCTGAGGCCAGGTTCACAGGGAACTGCAGAGGAGAGAGGAAGGAAAGGCACACTGCAAAGCGCTGCCCAGGCCCTTATGCAGCTGGCCGGCCGGGTACCCAGCTGGGAGGCCCAGGAGGCTGACACCAGGGCGCCCCAGCCCCAGGGGCCAGCAGCGGGCAGAGGGGAGAGCCGCTCCCAGAACCTCAGCGGGCAGCAAGAGGTGGCAGAGTCGGTCAGCACCCAGCAGTACCTGGGACACAATTCTTTATGAAGTCTGGTGAACTTTACTTTGAAGGAATTGAGTCCAAATCCATTTTTACACAAAATTTCAGTTTGGGGGGAGGAATTTCTATTTCAGAAGGACTCTTTTCTTTACAAAATTGTTTACCATGAGACTTTTCAATGACAGCTTCCTAATTCCTTTAGGATGTTACTTGATTTTTACAAAACCCAGCTGACACACGAAGTTTTCAGGACTTCCAATTTGTGAAACACCGAAATTTCTTTCAGGCACCAACTCTGCATTTTTAACCCGCCTGTAAGTATCAGTGTCCTGCCCCAAGTTCTCCTCTTCACCCTTCCTCTATTCCTCCCATGTCTCCCCAGTTCCACCCATCATTAACTGAGTGTGTACTGTGTGCCCAGCACTGGGATGGAGGCTTGTCTAATGGTCCCTCATTAATCCTCATGACACGACCCTCACCACGCCCCATCCCTCATTCGTGGCACACCCAGGACCCATGGGATGCTGGTAAGTATTTAACAACCTGCTCTCTGGAATAATACTCCCACACGGCCAATGTCAACCTACCAATGAGGGCAGACAGGCAGAATAAGTAGCATGCCATCATATAGTATTTCCACCATTCAGACACAGCAGGCGTAAATAACTTCAAAGGCATAGATAACAGTAGAATGCTCAGGAACCCATGAGTTTTGAGTATTTATTACCTTTATGTTCAATATAATTTATTTAATTTAAGCCTACATAATTTAATTTTAATAATAGCTATGTTTAACCATTGGCTTGCAAAATTCCTGAAAATTTAACAATCAGCTCTTGCAAGCTGGTACAAGCCGGCCCCAGCGCACCACTGCCTAGGACCAAACTACTGCTAAGGTGGGGCTGCTACCTCTGCTGCTTCTGCTGCATTTACTCACAGGAATAATGATGAGGTCAAGCGCAGCATTGTAAATGCAGTCTTTCATGGGAGCCTCATGGCAAACCTATGGGCTAAGTCATTTATTATTCCCATTTTACAGATGAGGATCCAGGTGAGGCTATGCTGAAGCTTAAGAGAAGTTAAATGATGTATAGCCCAATATTAGATCAAATCTAAACTCCTCAGTCTAACTGTCAAGGCTATGAACCAGACAGCTGGGTCTTCTTCACTTCCTTAATTTCATTTCTCAACCCCATTCAAGGCCCTTATCCCCAGTGGGCATCGGGAGAGAACTGGGAATCTATGGTACGTTCTCTCTGTCTAGCGTGAGAGCCCTTTTCAAGGCAGAAGGGCTGTATAGGAGCACCAGCCTGGGTTCTAGCTTTGGCCCTGTCTCTGAGATACCAGTCACGCTCCCTAAGCCTTGGGGTCCGCAGCTGAAGAATGGGGGGAACAGCAGACTGCATGGTCTTGATCCCCCCAGACTTCAGGCTGCCATGGGACAGCGTGTCTGCCTAACAGCCCACTGAAAGCCCCAGGAGAAGCCTGGATTCCATTCTCTGCTCTGTGGCCGGCTCACTCCCAGATGGGGCTTCTTCTACTGCTCTCAAACTACAGCAGATCCCCACACAGTCAGTTTCCAAGAAGAAGCGCACTGGGTACCTAAAAAGCTGGACCAATCCATGCCCTCACAGAAGCTGGGGGACCTCGTCTGTGAAACAGCCATAAATGAGGCGTGGTCTGGGCAGATCTGGGGGTGCAGGCGGGCAGAGGATCAGATGACCTCCAGAAGTCTCTGGTGTCCTCTCCCTGAGGAGGCTGGTCTTGTGGGTTTCCCGAACTAGATGGATTCCAGGCCTGGAATCCATCTTTCCCTTCATAATACGAATAATCACCAAATGCGCTCAAGCACTCGGTAGCCTGGATATTCACTCTAGCAATTCTCTGTGTGGACGATGATTAGACCATCATTATCTTAATGCTTCTTAATTTATCTTTCTGATTAGCAACTTACCATTTTATTTGCAAAAAATAGCCTTCTGCTGGGTGGAAGCCAGCCGAGCACAGCAGCTGTCATTTTCTCTGTACTAAATCAGGCCAGGCTTAAGTTGGTTCTCTGGTGATGCTATTTCTTGTGTCTTGGCGCTAACACGCACCACTATCCATCATGGTTGTCGTTACAGAGTAGAGGCTCATTCCCAGCAGGGCTGCAGGCTGAGGGGTCACCTCTACCCAAGGAAGGGACCAGGATAAGACATCTTTCCCCTATTGACTCACCCAGGGAAGGGCTCCCAGAGCCGGACCCTCATACTGCCTTTAGGGGACAGCCCATGGGGCCACTCGCTGCTAAGGGACGTCAGTGGTGTGTGGAAAAAGATAACAGCTGCCATCTCAAAAGCCTATCATGTAAAGCACGTGAGACCCATGATGTCATTTCATTCTCAAAACAACCCTGTACTCGTGTACCATTATTATTTCCATTTACAGATGGACAGACTAAGGCGTAGAGAGGTTACATAATTTGCATAAGGCCCTGTGGCTCGGAAGTGGCAGAGCTGGGTTTTTGGTTTTTTTTTTTAATTAATTTATTTTATTTTTGGCTGCATCGGGTCTTCGTTGCTGCACGCGGGCTTTCTCTAGTTGTGGCGAGTGGGGGCTACTCTTCGTTGCGGTGCACGGGCTTCTCATTGCGGTGGCTTCTCTTGTTGTGGAGCACTGGCTCTAGGTGCACGGGCTTCAGTAGTTGTGGCTTGTGGGCTCAGTAGTTGTGGCTCGTGGGCTTCAGTAGTTGTGGCTCGTGGGTTCAGTAGTTGTGGCGCATGGGCTTAGTTGCTCCGCGGCATGTGGGATCTTCCCGGACCAGGGCTCAAACCTGTGTGCCCTGCATTGGCAGGCATATTCTTAACCACTGTGCTGGTTTTGAACAAGATCCTTTTCCCTTTTCACCTGACCCTTCTGTTTTCCCATCTTAACCATGAACGAATCATACTGCCTTCTGATTCCTATTTCCTTCCAGAAAACGTCTTTATTGTTTTCTATCCCTGAAAAACACAGGTCACGGCCCTGGTATATTGCTGATCTGACGTTGTTCCTAAGAGGTCCATCCATTTACTCTGCCTGGATGTTCAGATCCTACACTTCATATTTCAACTGTTCTTGCCTCCTCCAGAGAGCAGCATACCTAGATATTCACATATATGAGGGAAGGCGGAAGCTTCAGTACTCGACTCCTAAAGTCTCCAGAGAAGGTCCTTAGGTAGAGGGGACTCACTGAAGGAGGAGGTGGCTGTAATATTGTGTCATGGTTCTTGAGGCGCCATCCACTTATCCATGTATTTTCCTGGGTAATAGATATGCCCTCACTAAGCTCTACCTATGAGACTCTAGTCTGCCCAGTCCAATGCAGTGGTCATTTGCCACATGTGGTTATTGAAATGTAAATGTAAAAATTCAGTTCCTCGGTTGTACCAGCCGCATTTCAAGTGTTCAATCACTACATGTGGCTGGTGGCTACCAAACTGGCCAGCACAGGTATAGAACATTTCCATCATTGCCGAAAGGTCTACTGGACAGCACTAGTCTAGATAATTCAGTCCTCTAAACCCACTTGGAAGCCTTTGTAAACTGGGTTGGATACATATAAGGTGCAAATTTAATGGATTATAGTTAACTATTTCCCTCACTTTGGATAGTATAGCCAGCGCTTTTCAAAGTGTGGTCCCAGCATCATCTGGGAACTGGTCAGAAATGGAAATCCTCAGGCCCTATCTCAGGCCTGAATCAGAGACCCTGCAGCTCGTGCACTCTGTGCTTTAACCCTCCAGGGGTTCTGATGCTCACCAAACACTGGTACAGCCGTCCCTTGGTATCCACTGGTGGTTGGATCCAGGACCCCCGCGGATACCGAAATCCATGCATGCTCAAGTCCTTTATATATCACAGCACAGTATTTGTATATAACTTATGCACGTGCGCCCATAAACTTTACACCATCTCCAGAGTGCTTATGATATCTAATACAATGTAAATGCCATGCAAATAGCTACTGGAGTGCAGCAAATTTGAATTTGCTTTTTGGAAATTTCTGGATTTTGGGGGGAATGTATTTGATCAGAGGTTGATTGAACCCATGGATGAGGAACCCGTGGATACCGAGGGCCGACTGTGTAGATAAATAATGATGCCACGTGTTCAGAGACTGCTGTGTGCCGGCCACGGCACCCACAAGTATTATCTCCCTTACCCCGTTACCCCGGCAACGATGCTGTGAGATAAACCTAAACCTCGTCGTCCCATTTCACAGATAAGGAACTGAGGCTCTGAATTGGAAGCACCTAGCCCAAGGTCACACAGCTTAAAAGTTGGCAGAGGCAGTTTTCAAATCCCATTTGGTCTGACTCCAAAGCCCATGCGCTAACAGCCCCTCGTTTGGAGCTAGCAGAGAGCTCCTCCTGTCTCTGAAGGTACTTGGAGATCCTCCTCATTTGACAGGCTGAACAGTGAGACCCAAGATGGGAAAAGGGATGAGGCCAAACTTCCCACGTAGCAGCCACGACAACAGCAGTATCCTGGCAACGACAGCTCCAAATGGGGAAGTGTCCCAAATGGGGAAATGAGTTGGATGAGGGCAACTCAGAGGCCAGAAACCTCCCCGCCCCCATTCAGCACAGTGGTCTTTTTCTGGATCTTTCTGGTTTGGGCAGGCCAAACTCAGGCATCTTGTTTTAAGGGTACATGTGAGTTCGGAGGGCTGAATTGCTCTAAAAATAAAATTCTTCCCTGGAAAACTGTAGATTTGCTTTTCTTAAGAGTTCAAGAAAACCTCCTGTGATTGTCGTAGGGGATTAGAGCTAGAAATCGCTGTTCTTCTTTAATCTCCGCAGTGGTCCCTAGGCTGGCGAGCTGGATTTCACGGCAAAGGAAACATGTGATTTGTTTTGTACAAAAGTCGCGTTCCCCAAACATTCAACAAACATCCATTGAGGACCTGCGTTATCCAGATACTTTCCCTCAGGCCATCTCATTTAATCTTGAGAGCAACCGTCTAAGGGCCTGTTATTTAAGGCAGTGGTTGTTATTACCCCCATTTAACAGATGAGGAAAGACAGCCATTCATCTGGGAAGTGGCCAGTCAGAATTCAAAGCCAGGTCTGCCCATTTTGCAAGTTCTCATTCTTTACAACATACACAAGCCGACTCTGTCTGGCGCTGGAGTAAATTAAAGAAGGGAGTGGACTCTGGGGATCTGGGGACAAATACAAGAAAATCTCAGGCACAGCAGCCTGATAAATATAGAAAGGGAAAGAAGTTCTATGTGACGGCAAGTCAGCCACTAGGAAGGCTTCGAAGGAATATTTCTAAAGGGATTTGTACAAATTGGGCCTGTTCTACACGTTCCTAGAATCACACTTGACCGAATCCCGTGTATATATTCCAGGCTCTCAATCCTTTTCCTCCTGAGGTAGTTCTGAGTTGATTCTGGCCATCAGCTCTTACAGCTCCATAGGGGAGGCTTGGCCCCAGAAAGTGGCCTGAGCTCCAGAGGATACTGACCCCTGGGCGACTCTGATGTGACAGTTGGGCTTGTCAGCCCTGACCAGCAAGTTCTGAGCTACCTTTAAATTGTACGCAACCCCTGGTTCCAGAAAAGCTGTGTAGCCAGTGCTCAGGAAGCCGGTGCAGCCACTCAGATCCCCGGTTTCCTCCGGCTCCCCGTCTGTCTTAACCCTCTTGCTTGGAGACCCTCCGCCTCCTGGCCTAAGACAGAGGTCCCACCCTCTACCCTCCTGGAAAGCAAGCAGGCCTGGGGAGGGGGAGAGAAGGAGCCAGGCATAACCCTTGCACTACTCAGCCACAGGTGTCCAGTCGCCCTGGCACCAGGGACAGCCAGACCTTGCCATGCCTGTGCTGCCACTGGCTGGGCTGGGAGGGCCAAGGGGAGCCCAGGGGGATGTGTGGGGCATGTGAGCATGTGAAACTGGGAGCCTCATCCTTGGGAGGACTGCAGCCAGGCCCTTTACTGGGAGCGCTGAGTAGAAACACGTATCTCCCCCTCCTCCCCAATACTCCCTGTGACACTCACAAAGGAGTCTGCACCAGGGCAGCCCACTTGAACTCAAATCCAGTAAGGATTTCCTAGAGATAGTTCAGTTACTCTCTAAGTTATGGAAAAAAGCTAGAGAAGACCCATCCCATTCTCTCCCTAACTTAGACTGGCTTGGGCTTGTCCTTCCCGAACATTTTTGATACTAAAGTCTGAAGGAGAACTCCCGAATACCAGAAAGGAACTTTTTTAGGGGAGACGTGGCCTCCCCTCGCTTCTGAGCAGATGGCCTGGCCCCCTCCTCCCCCAGTTCTAATTTCCCATTCAAGATCCCAAATGCCATTCCCCAGATGCCTGCAGGTTAAGAGGGGTGGTTATAAGCCGAGCTTCAAGCAGCCCCAGGAGTCTGGGTGCAGGTTCAGGCTGTCACGAGGTGCATATCAAAGCAGGAGTTTAAAAACTGTACTGGGAATAGTGCAATTATCTCGCTTCACCACATTTCTCAGCCTCGACTGAGGTTTAATTAAAGCCAAGTAAAAACAGAGTCGCCATTTCAGATATCACCCCCACTGCATGCTGGTTAAAAAAAAAAAAAAAATCCTTTATCAGGGACTTAAATTTTTTTCTGTGGGTATCTTCCAGCTCAGTTGGATATTATTCCTTCATAACAGCCACTTTAAAGAAAAAAATATATATTTAATATATATGTATAAGATGAGTTAATCCCCCATAATCTCCTTGAGTTGTACCTAAAACACAGTTTCTTGTAGGTGACCTTTTCGGAAGAGGCTGTTCCTATGGCAACCCGCATTGTTTGATTCAGTCAAGAGAAAAATGGTGCATGGAAGTGTATTTAATTTTACTTAATTTGATGCTGTATTTAACACTTGCACAGGCTGAAAGGAGAGAGGGGCTGAAAGGCAGAGCCCGCTCATCGGGCCACGTTCACCAGCATCCTATCCTGAGGGCGCCCCAGGCACCATGATGCACTCAATACCTGCTCCTGGCTCAGGGCTGAGGGAGAAGGCTCTGAGGAGTTCTGCAGGAAAAAGGAGGGACAGGGCCCACCAGGCAGCCCCTCAGATGCTGGGCCACCCGGTAGCCACTGCAGGTTGAATAAAAATGTAGCACACGTGGGTGGCAAAGCTTTGGACCAAGAGTTAAGAGGCCTGGGTAGGGTCTTGGTTCCATCACTCCTGTGCACGTCCTCATCTGAGACGTGAGGCAACCGAATCCAAAGAGCTCTCAGGTATCTTTTAGTGCTAAGCCTGAGTCCTGTGTGCAAGTCTATGTGCAAGTCTGTGTACAAGTCTATGCGCAACTCTATGTGCAAGTCCTGTGTGCAAGCGGACTCTGAACTTCATGGAAGGAGCGCTGGGCTCCAGGTAGACACGCAGTAAACGATTCATTCATGTAGTCAGACAGGAGCCCACTCCGGGGCGCACCACAGCCTGATCCTGAGAGGTCTGGGTACAGCCTTGCCCACTGCAGGTCACAGGCCCTGCACCTACTTCTTGCCACACAGGCGTGCCCACAATCACAGACGGGGGTCCTGAAGCAGGATAAGCAAGGGCACTTGACCAAGGTACCACCGAGGGGGACAGGGATGGAGGCCCTAGTCCAAGCTCTCCGTGGCCCCTCCAAGCCAGGGACGTGGCCCTGCTTGGAGCAAACGTGGCGGCCACGAGGCGAGAGAAGGCACAGCGAGACCAAGTGTCCTCCCGGCCGCAGCCACTCTGCCCCTGCTCCTTCTGCCTCAGCTTAGACGAGCAGCGGCCACGAACTGTACACCTACCTCTGTTCTCAGTCAATTCCAACCCCACTTATTAGCTTGATGACCGCAGACCAATCGTTTAACCTTACAGGGCCCGAGTTTTCTCATCTGAAAGATAAAGGCATCGACTGGGGATATCTAAAATGACATTCTCTGTGATACAATTCTACTCTTCCATTCCCAGATGCAAACAGCTAACACACGTCCAGGGGTGGACTGGGTTACCACCTAGATCTGCAGTCACCACACAGCGCTAACTGCAGCCAGTCAGCCCCTCTCCTCAGGTCTCCAGCTGAAGCCCCCACAGTCCCTCAGGCCTCCATCACGAGCCGAGCCCCGCAGTGCCACTGCCCTCCACCGCACACTGCGATGACTTTGAGGACAAATCCCGTCATGCCTCAGCTTCCCGCCTACCTGAGTCGCCAGCAGGATCCTAAACCTCCCAGATCCGGCAGCACTGTGTAGATACTCAACTCCATGCTGTGTATGTCCCCCCAACCTCCCCCTCGCTCTTCCCTCCTCACGTCCTCTCACTATGCCCTCTGGAAATGCAGGTCTGCTCTGACTGTCTCCTTCACTTCCTTGCTGTAAGTGAATCCTGGCGTCCCACACCAGCCCTGCCCTGGCCCCAGGATGTGTTTTCTTGGAAGCCCTCCTTCTTGGTGGAAGAAGTTTTGTCTCCCACATCTGATGTACTTCGGAATGGAAAGGGGGGTATGTATCTTCCTTGCTCCCCATCTGAGCTGTCTCTTTCTACTTTCAAAAACCCAAGCTCATTTGAAGAGCTCATCATCAGACCTCGTGACCCCCCTACATATAAAACGCTATCATTCTACCAACGTCCTGGTCATTCCCCCTCATTCATGGACGACTTCAGCACCCAGATCGCTGAGGCGTTCTCCACTACTGTTCCTGTCATCATTGTTGCAGACTCCAACATCCATGAAGACGATTCATTCCATACCCTGGCCTCTTAGTTCCTGGACCCTCCTGGCTCCAATGAGCTTTTGCTCTGCTCACACGGTCGTTCCTTAGGCTTGGTCACACCAATTACTGAATCACCCACTAAACGTAGATTTTCAATGTCCCACTTTCTGACC
The DNA here is from genome assembly GCF_011762595.2 of Tursiops truncatus. Lineage (NCBI taxonomy): Eukaryota > Metazoa > Chordata > Mammalia > Artiodactyla > Delphinidae > Tursiops > Tursiops truncatus. The sequence continues at coordinate 8,787,656 of NC_047041.1, forward strand.
ACCCTCCTTAGTGCTAGCTTTCTCTGACGCTCCCACTCCAGCAATTCTCCAACCTTATCAAGACCTTTGTTTCATTAAAAAAAAAAAAACCAACAACACTTTTTTATCATCCACTGCTACCACTCCCCGCCTGCGCCCACTCTCTTCCCTGCCCGGCTCTGATTCCACAATCCACACTCCAGCTACTCCCTTGGCCAACAGCCTGAACCTTCTAGCCGCCCTCCTTCCACCGTACTGGTCCAGCGGGACTCCAGCCTGGTGTCCTAGCCACTTATTCGGGGCCTGCATCAGGGCAGCTGAATATTGCTGGAGAAAAATGACACAGATTTACTGACTAGACTTGCTATAAACATGACCACAAATCTCTCTGAACACTGTCAGAAAAACCTACTACACTTCCCCAGAAAATTCAATTTCCCAGTCTCTGGGGAAACTATCATACTTCCTTGTCTCCCCTCAAGTCTCCAACACTCCCTCCCCTGTCCCGTTCTCAGCTGATGACCTTGCTGTATATTTCATACAGAAAATAGATTTCTGTAAGATGAGAACTACCTCATCCTCCCATCGACAAGTCCTGCGTTGTATCTGCATCAGAACCCACATACGCTGCCATCCTCTCCCCCCAAATCCAGTGGAAAAAGAATCTTGGCTCCTGTGCAAGGTCAGCACCTGCATTGGCCTCCTGTGCCTTTCCAAACTTTTTTGGTTCTTTGCAACTCCTCTATTTCTCCTTGCATTACCATTTCTCCCTCTTTCCTGGGTCATTTCCACAGGCATACAAACATACCTCCCTTAAATAAATACTCCCTTGAACTCACTCCTCCCTTGACCGCACTCCGTCCTCATTTTCTACTTCCTCTTGAGCTCCCTTCACAGCACATGTACTCAGAGGAGTTGTCTCTGCTCAGCATCTCCACTTTCTCACCTGTGATTCTCTTCTCACTTAATAAAGCCCACTCCACTCACCGTTCCACTAATGACTAATTACCGAGATTACGAACGACTAGATCTTGCCGAAGGAAAGAGTCAGTTCTCTGTCCTTGTATGGATCTCCCAGCAGCAGCTGGCACAGTTGCCCAACTGTTCCTTCTCAAAAAACTTTCTTCCCCAGGCTCTGTGACGCCTCACTGGCCCTCCTTCTCCGTCTCCTCTGCTGGCATGTCCTCAGCACTCTTCCTCCCTGCACCCTCTCTCCCTGCGTGATCTCACGGGAGCTCTCAAAACCTCTCGCACACACAGGGCTCTCAGAGCTACTTCTCCAGCTGTATCTTTCCCAGGTCTCCAGACAACTGTATTCAACCATCTACTCAACACCTCTGTCGAGGTGTTTAGAGGCATCCTAGACGTGGCACATTCAAACCAGATCTTTCAATTTCCCTCCTCAAATCCACACACTCCCCTCCTGCCAAGCCTTCCCCACAGAAAGTACCCTCTCCACCCACTTGCTAAATATCTACGTGCCAGGCTTGATTCCTCCGCTCCCCTCAACCGCATCCAATTAATCAGCAAGTCCCCTCGGCTCTCCTCCCAAAGTCAACGGGAGCAGAACCCCACGAATCCAACCACTGTGCTCTTTACCCACTGCCATGGCTGAGACCACGTCAACAGAGGCTCCCGCCAGGTCTCCTTGACTCCCCCAGCAGCCACACTGGTCCTCTGCCCACAGTCAGCTCTCCCCTCCCTCCCACTCACAGCCTTCCAGTGGCTCCCACTGCATGTGCAGTCAGAGCCAGACGCCTGGGCGTGGCCTGCTGAGACCCTCTGCATGGCCCCGTCTGCCTCTCTGATCTCATTTCCCTTCATTCTCCCTCTCATCTACTAATTCCCAGGTGTGCAGGGTCAGGCCCACCCTGGCTACTTTGTTCTTCCTTTTCCTTCTGCTGGAGATGCTCTTCCCTCCTATCTATACATGGCTGCCACCTTCTCATCCACAAGGTTTCGATACAAACATCCCATCCTCAGAGAGCCTTCCCCAACCCCAGCCAAGGCGCTCTCCTCCTGGACCTACTTCATCTTCGTCACAGCATTTATCAGGACCTAACATTTTCTTATTTCCATGCTTGTCCCTTGTTTAATCCCTCTTTCCCTGCCCACTTAGAATAGAGAGTCCCTCAAGGCAAGGACTCTGTCTTGTTCAGCACTCCTCCCTGCACCTGCCGCAAGGCCTTGCACACAGGAGGAACTTAATATTTGTTGACTGCCTGCCTGAAGGAAGCAATTTGTGGCTAGATGTAAGGGCAGAGGAACTCTGAGACCCACCGCAGAGGTGGTGAGGGCAGGCCCTGCTGTCTCACTCACCTCTGTGCCAGGACCCGACCTGCACTGCACCCGGCTCACAGCCAGTGCACGAGGAATATGTGGGATGCATAGCATCTTGGAGTTGGATGTTCTCCTAGCAGCCCTGATTAACCTTCCACCTAAAGCAGGATTTTCCATGTATTCTGACATCCCCATGATGTCAGGTGGTCATTGAACCTTCCAAGACCCTCGAATGTTCAGTGAGGAAGCCCAGCAACTGAGAGGGTAGCCGGGGCCACTGCCCATAGAGCCTGGCCTGTTCCCAGGCTCTATGGGAACAGCCCCAAGTCAGTCCTCCTCTCTGCAGACTGCACTTTGTGGGTGTCTCCCCCGCACAACGCCCGTACTCCTGTTTGCACGTCCTTGCCTGTGTTCTTGGTGTCTACTTGGTTCTGTAGTTTATCAAAAAGTGAAAAAATAAAAATAAAACCCGGCCACGGTTTGGTGACGAGCTCTCCGCCATGCACAAGCCCAGCACCACAGAGGTGATGGTGCCACTTGCAGCACGACCCCCTTCTGTGTCTCATGAGGGAACAGGACCCCCCTCTGGGAGCTGGGATGTCTTGTCTACTACTGCTGAACATCCCTCACCTTTCTGGGGTCAAGCACTCCCTTCCCCAGGTCCCTAAGGTCACGAAGGCCAGGTGGCGCCGTGGTTAGGGACGTGGGTCATTCAGACCTGGGTAAGACCTGGCTTACGTGACCATGGGCAAGTTACCTGATTCTCTGGGTCTCGGCCGTGAAACGGGGATAATGACAACACTTAGCTCAAAGGACTAGTAGAAAAGTAAATGAGGTCGTTAATGCAAGGCGCTTAGTACTGCTCTGGACACACAGGAAGCCCCCGATAACTGAGAGTCGCCAGAGGTATTAGGTCCTCCAGTTCCACCCTCTGGCCCCGGAGCCAGTGTAATGCCACCTTCACCAGTGTTGGGAGGAAGGGACTTCTCATTTGGCCTCACCCTGGTCTTACTTGGAGTGGAGAAGATTCTTATTCTGCTGGTTCTGCTCCTGGGACGTGACTGACCGTGTCACAGGTGTCTCCGAGGATAAGTTCCCAGAGGCAATGGGGTAGCCATGCCTACACCCTCTTGAATCTCACAGCTTAACAAGGAGTTAAGCCCTCACCCAAGTCTTTGTTGATTATGGGGAAAAACCCCACCAAACTATGGTATGTTAGAGCTGAAAGGACCCTCCCTGTGCCCCCTGAAAGCATCTAGTCCCACCTTCTCATTTTGCTAATTAGGAAACTAGCCCACAGGAGCCTACAATGTCCCACAGCGAGAGCTGGAGCCTCCTAACTCAGGATGGTACCCTCCCATCTATCCTCGCTCCCAGATTCCCTTCTGGTGTAGAGAATCATATGTAAGAGACCAGGCCACGAGGGACCTTACCCCTAAGTCTCTCCATCCAGGCCAAAGCCAAGAAACTTCTTTGCACCATTTTTCCTCAGCCCTTGAGGAAGAAAGTGGCCGAAGGGGAGTCTCCAGGACAGAGGGCAGCTCAGTGCCAAGAAGACTGGCAGCGGAGAACCTGGGCTGGCTTCCTGCTGCGTCCCCATCCCTGGTCTTTTATCCCACCCGCCCAGCCCTCCTTTTGCATTCTCCTCTTTTCTCATTTCGCCTGGGCTGCCTGCCTTTTCGGCTGTTTGCTCAAAAGCTGGGCTCTGTTTGCTGAGCCGTTATTCATTTCCATATTACCTGGGATATTTTCAGCTGCTCCTCTGGGCTTTCAGGAGCATTTCAAGTGGTGAGAAGCAACGTGGGCTGCAAAGGCAAACACACAACCGTGACCTCTGAGCCTCGCCGGGGAGTTTGTTCATCTTATCGGTGCCTTCCTGACAAGCACAGCCACCGACTCCTGGCCCTACGCTCAGCCTCTCACCCCGTGCTTCTGGGGAGCAGGCCATGCTTTCAGAGAAACAGGCAGTTAGTTTTCTCAAATCCAAGACTGAGGCGGCGGGCTGGCTTGGGTCAATGACATGTAGGGCCTTTGGCCCTCCCTCCCCTTGCAGGATGGCCTCCCTGTGCTGTGGCCAGAACCAAGAGACAGCATCTCAGAGGCCCTTTCATCACCCCCAGAAACGAGGAGCAGTGAGGCAGCCGGAGGAGTGGATTCCCTCTCCTCCAGCAAACGGCCTCAGGAAGGTGCTGATTCACCGCTGCTCGCCTATACACAGCAGGCCCAGTGCTGGAGACACAGGGCATATGTGGGAACGACAAAGGAAGGGAAACGCCAGAAGGAAGAAGGCTGCTCCTCTTGGGGGGACACTGGAGCGTTGCCCCTGGCCCCTATTTACTTGACAAGCTCAAAGCCCAAGGAAGAACTCTTTAATCCTCCGCCTGGTCCAGGGTGGAACCGGGCCGGAATCCTCTACATTATGGGGGGAAGGGGAAAGACATGGGCAGTCAATTGACTGAGTCTTGGCCGGCCCATGTGTTCGTCCCATGACCTTGGCAAGTCAAATTTTCTGCGTCTCAGTCGTCTCAGTTATAAACCTGGGACGACGACAGGACCTATCTCCCGGTTAATGGGAGCATCAGTAAGTGGTGAAGGGCTCTGTAAATGTTAGGTATTACTCATCCAGAGTCAGACATTCCATCAGCGGATCAATCACCCAAGGAGCCGGAATCAGCCACGTCGAGACAGACTCACGGAAAAACACCTGCCATGCTCTCTTCACACCCCCACTCTCTGAGACCCAGAGGCACCACGGCCGCCGGCTCTCACCCCCTGCCTCCAGGCTTCCGTGCAATTTGTTCCACATGTTCCAGGAGACCAGGCAAGAGGCTTGGGTTACTGGGTGTTTGTCAGGATTAGTAAAAGGCCCTGAGTGGCTCTGGGCTTGTCACGCTCTCTGGGTTTGTCACGTAGCACTGGTGGCCCATGGCCCTGCTACTCCAGGCACTAGACATCAGAAAAGCAAGAGTATCAACAGGGCAGAGGGACCGGTGGTGAATCTGTCATGGGGGACGGGCAGTGGTGGCCTCCCCATCAGCATGCCGGGCCCCTCAGGGACTCCAACTTGAGTTACCTCACCTCGGGGCTCCATGGGCTGAGTGAGTGGGGCCAGGAACAGGCTCTGGCCTGTGAGCTGGAGCAGAGCCTGCAGAGGAGATGATTCTTTAAGTAACTGGTGGGGTTTTTTTTCTTGAAGAAGTCATCGAGTTACTGTTGTCTTTCGCCTAACTCTGCTAGTTTCATGATAGGACAGACACGGACGGACTAAGTAGAACTGAAACCAGAGCCTCGGGGTGCAGGGACCGAGTCTCCGCCAAAAACCAAGCACCCCGCAGAGTGTCTCAGGCACAGGGTCTGCATGGTGAGTACTGAGTGAATGAATGAATGAATGAATGAGACGGGGGAGGCGCTGAGAGCTGAGCCAGGCGTGCACTCCAGGTGCAAATGATGGGAGAAGGTCCACTCAGGAAAGGAGAACACGAAGCACATATCCAGGCAGTGTTCAGCATCAGAGAAGTCCAGAAAGAGAATATGAATCTCTTTACCCATAGGACATAGTGGACAAATGGGAACGTGGTCTTAGGAGAAAGGAAGAAGCCCATTTTCCTAAAGGCAGGGCAAAAGCCTGGCAGAGAATGTGAATATATAGCCTAGAGACCGGCTAGGGCACAGTCTGAGGGTACCAATCCTGTGGCCACTGCCATAGGGAGGACAGGGTGACAAGGCACAGAGCAGCAAAGTTATTCAAACCTCTTCCCCACGCCCAAACCCCCAGAAGTATCATCAGCTCCTTGTGAATGCCACGGAAATCAAGTCACTGGGGGTCACCCTGGAGAACCTTCTGTTTCATCCCCCAGGCAGCTGAGGCTCAGCCTCTTTGATCCCAGCCAAGCGGGAGCCCCTGACAGGCTTGGAAAACCCATCCCCCAGGGCCTCTCAAGTCAGACGTCAGCCTCCCCAAATAGCCCGCGCCTGCCACAGACCCAGAGCCGGGCGCCCAAGTGCGGGCAGGAGAGTGGGTGCCGGTTCTGATTTCCATGTTTCTTCCCACCATCCTATTTTGGGAGACACGAAATGCAGATAACATCGGCAGAGCCGGTCTGGGAAGGTGGGCTGGGAGCTGGGCGCCACTTGTTCCAATTTTCTCCTCAATGGAATCCCAGGTTGACGAGGCCGCGCTGGCCTTCCAGACGAGTAGCAAATGGCTAACTACAAAATAAAGATTCTTCCAAGACATTAGCTGTCCCCTCCTTATTCTCTACCCCACCAACCAATTAATGAGAGTCTGGGCCACAAGTGAATGGGCGATTTTTAGCTTGGGAACACACACTGAATGATGTGATGCCAAGCATGGGGACAATTAGAAAAGCTCTCCAACAGGGGGAGAGACTGATAAATGCCGCATCAAAACCAAACTTAAACCCCCCATGACTTCAGCCCAAAGCCTGGGCCTCTGAGATGACACATGGAGGGGCGTGTCACAGCAGGATTAGCAGACTCCATCCAAATAGAGCCACTTACCGACTGCAGAGGGAGGACCACACCTGGGGTCTAGAAGCAGAGGATGCTGATGTCACTCACCTGGCTCTCGGGATCCCTCCCTGGAGAGTGGGGGGAGGGGTGGGCCGGTGCTAGTGCCGTCTTGTTTCCAAGGTTGTGCCAAGTCCAGAGGAACTGATACATCCAGAAACACTGCGCTATTCAAATACTAGTGCTTAAAACCTGGGGGAGGAGCTGCTCTGGTAGACAGGTTCCTCAAGGGCCATAAAGATTGCTAACGGGGAGGGGGAATGAGCAGTGGCAATGGTGGAATATTCGGGAACAGGGGACGTTCTCATCTCTGTCGCCTGTCTCGTTTACTGGTGTGTCTCTAGTGCCAACAACAATGCCCAGCACGGATGAAGCACACAGTAAATTAAAAAACAGATGAATGCAAGCGTGAACCCTAATCTCTAGGAGACTGTTACTCTTCCCAAGCCAATCCTTTGTGGGAACTCACCAAAACAAAAACGCGAGGACCACCACCACAACTTGCCTCCACCCCCAAGGTGTAAGAGCGACTGCATCTAAATGTCCCAGCATCCTTCAGGACATGCAGGCTACCAAACGCGCTTGAGAAGACCTAGACCACCCCCAACCCATTCTGCTGAAGAGAGAAGCGAGTTTCCCGTCTTATTCCCAGACTCACTCTCAGCCCCAGGCTGGGCAGTGGACACCATCTACTTCCATCAAGCAAACTCACACAAGTGACCAATGGCCAAGGGGCCAAGCAGGCTTTGCCTGGAAGACTTTGTTGCATCTCTGCAAATGCTAGCGGGCAGGTTGAATTCCCCAGCCCTGGCATTAATTGTAGCCCATACGTTGTGATTACAAAGTGGAATTAAATGACATGCCAAATTAAAGAGTTATTTTTTCTAATAATATTTTGCATAGGATGTGTTTATAACAGCATTAATTATTTACGCTGCCATATAAAGAAAGCATAAATATAAAGAGAGAGACCAGACAGTTCCTGTAGGAGAAATAAAATGAAGATCTCCATCAGGATGATGAATACCTTCGGGGTTCTTTGGGGGAACTTCGGGCTGGTGCTGGGTGGAGGTGGAGAGAGAGGGACATCTCAAGAACAAATCTGACGAACGTTATCGAGGCTTTTGAGGGAGGAATACGTTAAAAATGAAAGTGAGTACAGAAAGTTTAAATATTTAATATCTGCATGAATTCCAATTCACACTTTATTTTTCCGATTAAAAATGTACAAGAATTCCCATCACTTTCACCCTCCTCCTGTGAGACGCTTCGCAGTCACAGTTTCAGGGACCACCTTTAGCAGCACCCAGGGCATGAGACGGTAGCACCGCCCCACAGCCACGTGGAGCCCCCCCCCCCCCACCCCAGGCAGCTACAGTTGTTGGCCTCGGGCGCCAGAATGACTGATGGGACCAAAGCCCCTTCCTGGTCTCCTCAGCCTGTCCCAGAGGGGACCACGGAATTCTCAGAGATGACGCAGCCCAGTTGTGGGTTTAAAGTGCTTGCCCGAGTGCAGACCGAGTGCAGACCTTGTGGGTAGAGGAGAAACACCACCACTGAACCGATTTCTCCTTGAAACAAGAGATTTCCGTCACAGAGAGCCCCCAACCCCCGTGCCCTCCAGGAGCTTTTATTCTAAGGCCTACCAAGCTTTCTCTGCATTAAATGATGTTACCGTGAGCCAGAGTTAATTTGGATATGCAGGGGAGGAATAACTTCCTGAAGATCTAAAGGTCGCAGTTGAGAGTAATCTGCATCCGTGCAAGCTCCCAGCTTCGGCCCGGCCTGCAGCCCAGCGTTAAGCTGGCGAGCAAACCCCGCTCATAATACTAACAAAACATACATCTGTGTGCCTTGAAAAGGCACTTTCCCACATCGCATCTGACCCCATGGTTCCATGAAGTTGTCAAGGGGCTGTTACAGGCCTTCATTGTACACACAGGAAATCCACGTTCCAAAAGGCCATGTGACAGGTCCAAGGTTCCCTACTCCGAATCAAAATTCTTCCCACTGTTATATCGCTGCAGCTTCTCCAGCACATGGTTCCCAAGTACTCGATACAGAGGGAAAAGGGAAAACTGCACTGAGAGATGCTTTTTGAGCCCAATCTCTGACTTCTGAGCGGCAGTCAGCCTGGTGACACCTTCAGAGATGGGGACAGTGTAGGGGGAGTGACTGCTCTCTGCTCACCTAGAGGGTCCGCTGGGTCCTGGCCACCATGTTCCTCCTGAGACTCTCGTGACCCTCAGGCCAGAGACCCTCAGAGGAGAGCTGCCGACAAAAGCTGTCTCAACATCATAGATGTAGAGAACAAACATGGACACCAAGGCGGGAAAGCAGCGGAGTGGGTGGTGGTGGTGGGATGAATTGGAAGATTGGGATTGACATGTATACGCTAATATGTATAAAATGGATAACTGATAAGAACCTGCTGTATAAAAAAATAAATAAAATTCTAAAATTCAAAAAAAAAAGTTGTCTCAACATCTCTCTGACCCTCTGGGCTTTAAGTTGTCAGACACTGATGTGGCGTTTTCTCCCTTCTCTCTCTCACAGCTCTCCGCCCCCTCCCATCACTTACCACAAACTCCTGTACAAAACACCTTCATAAATAGTGCTGATTTAGCTTCTTGTTCTAGTCAGGCCTCTGCTCAAAGACAATACCCTGCCCCCAGCCCCACTCCTCCTCTTGTGTCGACTGATCCACAAAGTGCCCATAAATCAACAGAGAACACACACACACGGCTCCCCCCTCCCTCCATCAGAAAGCTGAGCAGGAAATCACGCCTGTGGTGGGATCAGAGCTTATCGATCTGGTCCTTGAAGACGTTTGGAGTTGTTTGTTGTTTTTACTCCCAGATACCCGCTTGAACAGGCCCAGCCCTTTAAATGAGATGAGCACAGCGAGAAATCATCCCAGCTGAACGTCTGGAGAGCAGACTTCCTCCCTCTTCCTCTTTCTCACTTTATTCAGAAAGCCTGCTTCTGAAAGGGCACGGGGAGGGAGGCCCCAGCAGGTAGAGGGCAGGACCGGGGGAGCTCAGAAAGACTGGCTTCCAGGATAGCCCCTCTCTGCTAAGGCTCTGGGGCCAGCGCCTCCTCCCATTTGCTCCGGGGACAGGAGTGAGGTCTGCGTGGTCACAGGAGCGCGCCCGCGTGTACGCGGAGATATGTCTGGTAGACCAGCTGCTGGGGCTTCGCCAACAAGTCTACCCGCTCCTCCCAACTTCACTGGTTGTGAACTTTTCAGATGATGACGGGGGAATGGAGGTAGCAGAAAAGAAGGTAATTTAGACAAACGAATCTGCTGATCAGGGTCCATGCTACGCAGGCGACAGTAACAGACACGGTGATAGCAATCACAGAGCTGACACCTTGCAGGGATAAAACCCCTTCCTCCTAAGGGCTCTAAACAGTCTCTCTCTCGCGATATAAAAATCAAAAGAGAGGTAGGATGTTTGCAGAAGGCGCACTCCTTAGATCCTAGCCAGAAGCACCTTATAGGCATTCTTGTTTTTCCTCATTTCCCTCTCTTCTGTCCTCATTTCCGTGTGCTAACTAAAAAGATTTAAAGCCTGCGCCTAGAGCAGGAAGAAAGCACGGAGGCCTCTCTTGCCACCCAGCTCTTGTGTGTAGATTGGTTGTGCTGCTGTAAGAAAAGGGGCGGAAACCCGGTAAGAAATTCTGTGGCTGTGCACGTGAATGAGAGGTGCCTGCTGTATCAGGGTGTAGGATCTGGGCAGCCAGGAAAGAGGAAGGAAACAGGGGAGAGCTCTGGGCAAACTGAAGTGGGATCATCTTCGTTCATAAGCCTACTTTTATTTTTAAAAAGCTGTTTCCTGAAGAACTAACACCCCCTTTCCACCTCCAGACCCTCAACCAAACCCTCCAGAAAAGCAGGCCTGTCCTGCAGTCTCTCTCTTGCAAGTATTTTACTTGCTCAGGGAGAGTGAAAGCTTCAAAAGTAAAGGAGGGCTTCCCTGGTGGTGCAATGGTTAAGAATCCGCCTGCCAATGCAGGGGACATGGGTTCGAGCCCTGGTCCAGGAAGATCCCACATGCTGCGGAGCAAAAAAGCCCCTGCGCCACAACTACTGAGCCTGCGCTCCAGAGCCCACGAGCCACAATTCCTGAAGCCCACGCACCTAGAGCCCGTGCTCTGCAACAAGAGAAGCCAACGCAATGAGAGGCCCACACACCGCAACGAAGAGTAGCCTCCGCTCACCACAACTAGAGAAAGCCCGCGCGCAGCAACGAAGACCCAACACAGCCAAAAATAAGTAAATAAAATAAATAAATAATATATTAAAAAAAAGTAAAGGAGATCACAATTGCTAAATGCCCTCCACAAACAGTGAGACGTACCCATTCACAGGCATTTTCCTGGAAATGAGGTAAAGTGGGAAAGCAAAGGACTGGGGGTCAGGGGACTGATCAACTGTGTGACCTTGGATAAGTCGCTTAACCTGTCTGAGCCTCAGTTTTCTTCCTGCTAAAAACAGAGAACTCTTACCTTATGGGGGTTTAAGTCTCCTAAGCTAATTCTTACTGAGTTCTTGCGCATTGGTCATTGTCACATTTACCATATCATTCAATTCTCTCAAGAACCCTGTGAGAAAGGAACTATTCCTCCCTTCTGAGAGACGGGACAACTGGGCAGAGGGCTGAAGTGACCAGCCTACAGGATGGAGCCCAGGTGTTCTTCTCCATGGCTTACGTGGTGTCCACTCCACCACAGCTGTCTCCTGACGGGCAGATGAGGTCACGTCCACGCAAGGCCTTTGGAAAGTGTAAAGGCTGGAGAAGGTGAGGTGTTGTTTCTGAGAGTTTGGGCAGTAAAGGGAGGAGAGGGGCACTTTTCCATTTTTAAGCTTCGCCATTCGGGGTCCTCTTTCTAGACACCTGGCAGCCAGAATTGTCTCCTCCCCTTGTCCTAGAAGCACTGCCTCACTTTTTAAAGCAGTAAAACCACAGATGACCCTGGAACCTTAGGGGGCAGTTGAGGGCAGAGGTGGACCTGTGAGGGCTTCCCTCCCTCCTGAAACCTGAGACAGCCCAGCGCTGCTTCTCCACCTCTGCTACGGCCCTCTGAGGGTCCAGGGCAAGACCGTACCAGACGCCAGTCTCCATCTGGAATGAGATAATCTGAGCAACGCTGAGCAGCCAGCCAGGGGTGAGGTGGTGGGGGAGGACAGGAGGGCTGAGACCAGCCAGGGCTGGGGGTCTTGTCACAGGGCCATCTGTGGTGCTGGCAGCTGGGGGGAGCATCTCCGATGTTGATGAGGGACTCCAACAGAGCAAGGCCTTGCAACTTCTTGTAGAGGCTGTTTGCCAGGTGGGTTTGTTCATAGGATTTGAAATAAGGGTACCATGGTCATAAGTGTTCAGGAAGCCCTAGGTTAAACTGGGTTTTCCTGAATACTGGACTTGTTAAAATCTTTACAATTGCAACAAGCCCTGCAACTCTTCAAGAGGGGGTGTCCAGGCAGCGTCTCCCAAGTTGGTTAGCTTTGGCACGGAGCCCTCTGTGCTGCAGAGCCCACTTTGGGAAGTGCTAATCCAAGGCAACTCTCCCATTTCACAGATGGGGCCAGGGGAGGATGGGAACTGATGCAGCTTCTAAAATTGGCCGCCTCCCCGAATGCCCCGCATCCCCAGGGGGCTGAGAATCCCTCCACACCTGTTTCCGAGGATTAGGGAAATGTGTCTGGCTGCAGCTGTGGTGCATGGAAGAAAGGACATCTGTCCCCTCCATGGAAGGGGGTGGGGTAGTAAACGGGATGAAGGGAGGGGAAGGAAGAACGAGGCCCCTTGAAAGTGAGACGCCACTGAACACAATAGAGGAGCAAGACAGCTGGACACGTCACCCCAAAAACACTCTGTGTCTCTACAGGTCTTAGCAGGGACCACCCCGGTCACTCGTCAGGACGCCAAGTCCCAACCCCAGGGCCCAACCCTGAAGTTATTAGGCTTACTCAGAGACACTACCCCTGATCCCAGTTCCCCCATTTGCTAGTGGCTCCTTTCTAGAAATAAACTTGTGTCCAGTGACAAAGTCCTCACAGCCCCCAAGGTCACAGTAGCCCCAGCTGTGCTCCAAGGGACCTGGGGAAGGAGCTCTGGTCTCCCTCACAGTTTCTGGAGCTGCACAGCAAGTTCAACCAGGGAGAGGAGGGAGGCGGGGAAGTGATTCTCTCTGCCCAGGAATGGAGGCGTGATGCCCCCATGCCTCCCCACCCCCAGGCAGCCCATTTCTGGCCCCCAGCCTCAGTTCCTCACCCAGAAAATGGACCACGGTCCCTGGTGGTTCCTAATCTGTCTGTTCTCTAATGAGTCTCCCTTTCTGAAAGTGTCAGGCATGGCCCCAACCTGCTCAGGTTAAGGGAGTTTATTGCTAAGGGGCTTGAGAAAGATGACCTTTCCCATCCTCTAAAAATGTGGAGAGGACTGACTATGACCCCGTCTTCCCCTGCGGTCTCTGAGGGTGGGGTGAATGGGATTCCCATGGTCCTGGAGGAGCTGGATGGAAGGGTGCAGAGATGGAGGCTAGTAAAAGCCCCCTCCCCCGCCCATTAGACACCATTCCGGGACTTTCTCCTCCCAGCTCTGAGCGCCGCCAAGGCAGCTGTTGTCCAGATCCAGACAAAGACCTGACACTTCTTCCAACCAGGCCGAGCCAGGCGGTCCGTGGATGAGTGGGGGGTGGGAGGGTGGCCAAGGGGCGGGGCGAGGGACAGCCAGGACCGGAAAAAAGTCTGCCTGTCTTGTCCTTTTGGTCCACACCCTTTGTGCTAAGACGAGACTGGAGATAGCCACTTTCTGTGAGGCCCAGCCTGGCCCTCGGGCAGCCTCTCCCCCTCCTGCTTTGCTCCTCAGCCACATGCCCTTGGGCTGAGCTAAGTCCAGAACCCGGCTGAGTAGGGGAATTGTTCTGAGAAAGTGGCCCGTTGGCTGGTTGCTATGGAAACCGACATACCACAGTGCTGACCCCGGAGAGGTTTAGCACACTCCCCCAGCAGGGATGCCAGCAGCTGGACTGCAGCTGTTACCTCGCAAGTGGGGGCTGGAGCCTCCGCCAGCAGTCCCTGCTGTTGGCCTGAACTAGATCCCCTGCATTTGCTCCTCCACCCCCAGTCCCCTCACAGCCTCCCCCTCCCCCTCCTACAGCCGGGAAGGGAGCGCTGAGTCTTCCCAGGCAGGAGGTGGTGTGGGAGGAGCAGAGCACGCACCAGGGAAGCGTGGTGCATCCTTGAAGTGTAGTACAACATCTGCCCATTGCATTGCTGGAGAAACTGAGGCCCACAGACAAGCAGGGGTTGGCACCCGGCCAGCATCACTCCCGGACACAAGCATGGGGACGAGGGGGCATCACTGACTGAACAAAAGGGGCACCAAACATTGACCACAGAGATAGAAAGCGGGACACACGAAGAAGAGGAGTGAGATGGGGAGCAGTGGGAGAGGAAGACAGAGCTCTAAGTGGCAGAGAGAGTCAGAGAAGGAGACAAGAGAAGGGTGAGGAGGGATGAGGCTAAGTCCTGGCTAGTTCTGAGCCCCGCCCTCCCCTCCAGCATGTGGCCTGGAGGAGGCGTCAAAGAGGATGGACGGGGAGGGCCAGCGGTGGAGGGGTATAAAAACTGGTTTCAGGGCAGCATCTCCAACCATCCCATAATGCCTCGAGCTCCCCAAGTGGCCCAAAGCAAACACGTCAACCCGCCTCCCCTCCGAGTGTGAAGCTTCAAGACTCAGGACGGATGCTAAACAAACACCCCCAGCCGGAGAGGTGAGATGGCTCTCCGTGGGCGCCCCATCAGCCAGCCATCCCCGTGTGGCAGGAACACAAGTTCCTTCCATTCCCCGAGTAGTCGAGTAGCCTGCCTCACACCCGGTTTGCTCTGACCCTCATCCCCAGCCTTGAAGGTCCCTTGGGCCCTGGGCCCACTCCCTCCCCCACTTCCCTTCCTCTAGAACTGGGTCGTGAGCAGGTGGCCCCCCTCCTCTCCTCCAGAACCCGTCTCACTGCTCCTGATGAATTTACACCCTTTTCAATACTCCTCCCCTCCAGCCACCCTAAAATCGTTGGTTGCGGGAGACTGGAGGGCGGCTCTGCCTCCTCTCATCCTTTTGAGATGCTGGGCAGTTGTTCTCCTTGTGAAGGCTTCGTTCCACAGACATGGGAACCCCTCAGGAATGTGCCACCAATGTAAACTCCCTCATTGAAGACCGCGCTCTGGGGCAGGCCAGCAGCTTGCTTTTGCATTGACCACCTTTTTAAGCAAAAATCTGGTTTCTCACGTGAGTGATTTCTATTGTGTTTGCTGCTCCGACAAGTACAGCGTCAGAGCTGGTGTCCTGCTCCTCTGGCCTTCTGAGCAAGACCAGCTGGGCGGTTATGGACACTTGGCCTTGACTTGGGGGTAAGAGACGCTGCCCTAGACGTGCCCGGAGCCCGCCCCCGGCCAGTGAGGTAATCAAAAGACATTTATTGAACAATGACCCTGCACCTGGCACTGTGGGTGTGGTGGCCAAGGGGGCATGTGGAAGAAGTCACGGGCAAGGACCCCTGTCCAGAAGAAGTTTGCAGTCTTAATGGAAAACAAGATGGACCCACCACACGAAGCAGACAAATCAGGAGTCAGCAGCGGAGCACCCTGCGTGCTGATGCCACAGGCGCTGAGGTACCGCTCTCCAAAGAGATGCCATGGGAGGGTTCCTGCCCACTGCCCAAAGGCCAAGTGCAGACACTCTCGGCATCGACGGTTCTTTGAGCAAACCGTGGTGGTGAGGGCAGAACCAGATCTACCAAACCCTCCCAGTGGTGCAACTCCAGCCAGAGCTGGACATAAGACACAGATACCCGAATCCAGGAAGCAGCAACATCCCATCCTGACAGCAGGCATCTCTTTACCCTCTCACCAGCCCTTCAAATGTGAGAGATGGGCCAGGACCCAGGACCCACGGTCTGAATCACTTTAGGACTTGTTCAAATTCTGCCTGAATAATGACCAACATTTACAATTTCCACAATCACTGTCTCATTTAAATCTTCACCACCTCCTGTGATGTGGGTGGGATTATGATTCCCTCGTTACAGACGAGGGGAAAGAGGCCCAGGGAAGTGAAGGACTGAATGCAGCAAAGCCAGAATTCTACCCAGCCCTGCCGTGTGGGCCAGTCCCCTTCCCATGACCACAGGGCATCTCTGATAGTCTTCTGTTTCTCACAGAATCTAGCACAGGGTAGCTGGTCAGTAAGCATCTCTTGCACAGCAGGAAAGCACAAGTCGCCCTGAAGGCCGCAACAAGGCGTGTTCAGCTGTGTCCGTGCGTGTGGCAGGGGTGCCGGTAGAGGATGCAGCCCAGCCTGCAGGCACGGTCAGCCTCCAGGGAGGGTCACCCCAGCCGCTGAGCTGCCATCTTGAAGGGATGGTGGCAAAGGAAACTGAACTACAGTTTTAAGTCGAATTCACTTCTAAAGCATCTTCAAAACCCCCAACCCATGTGAGCAGCCAACATCTTTCTGATTAAAAAACCAAAAATTGGAGGGGAAGTGTAGGTGGGAGATGAGGATTGAGTTGGGACGGTCAGCAGAGAGCAGGGTGTGTGGCGAGGAGCAGAAGATCAGCAGGTGGACGACACAGGAGGCCAGGTAGGCCCCCAGCCAGGCTCCCCACGGCGGGGTCCACAGCCAAGCTTGAGTCAGTCCTCTGAAGCAAGGGAAGGCAGGTCCTCCCCAGGGTCCTGAGAGGAGGAGATGCCAAGGGTGCCCTTCAGCTGGAGCAAAGCATTGAGCAGGAGAATCCGAGGGGCCAGGCTTAGCGAGTGGGAGCCGGACCACAACGCCTTGTCTGTGCAGATGCCTGGGGAGCACCGACGCTCTGGGGCAGAACGGCCCGGGCACAGAGAGGCACTCAGGGTGCCCGACGGAAAGAGACCAAACCCCTGGTGCACATGGAGTGATCTAGAGCCAGAGCCACAAGCTGGAACAAACAGGCCACTTTATTTATTTATACTTTATTGGTCGCTTATCACAGAATTTTTTAAAACGCTGGAGCTGGTGGAGATTTTAGGGGCCACTTTGTATGTGCCCTGGCTCAGTGCCTAGCACAGAGTAGGTGCTCCCAAATGTTTGTTGGATGAATGAATGTAGAGAGAAGCAGAACTTGGAAGCCTGTAATTGATGCTCATAATGATGTGCTGAGATCCTAAGACATTGACGAACCTTCTGAATCATCCAGGAGAAAACTGTGCTCTGTACGCTTGCTGTCCTTCAGGGTAGGGTTTGAAAACCAGTGCTCTGATTATAGTAACTCCTGGTGCATCAGAATTCAATCCAATTCCATTTGATCAGCCTGCATGGGGTTCCTAGCACGTGCCAGACCCTGAGCAGAAGTACCTCCCTGCC
Organism: Tursiops truncatus; assembly: GCF_011762595.2. Taxonomy (NCBI): domain Eukaryota; kingdom Metazoa; phylum Chordata; class Mammalia; order Artiodactyla; family Delphinidae; genus Tursiops; species Tursiops truncatus. Next base: position 8,804,848 of record NC_047041.1, read on the forward strand.
CCTTCGGCTCCAGACCGCTCTCACGGCTCCGCTGCTGCAGCAGCGGCTGAGGCTGCAGCAGGAGCTCCGCGGGCCCCAGGGTAAGAGGCATGTTCTGTGTAACCCCTCGGGTCCCGAGCAACTTCTGGTTTGGGTTAAAGGGAACCTAGCTGCCCCCCTCCTGCCCAGCCCTCCCACGTCAGCGGAGTCCTCCCACCCGCCGGCAGCCTGGGGAGGCCAAGGGAGGGGTGGAAGGCTGCCACGGTGCCTCTCTCCCCTGCCATTTCCTCTGAGGCTCCTACACTGGTCTTGTTTTTCAGACCTCTAGTAATAAAAACAAGCCAATAAAATGAACATGAAAATATATTCATTAGGATTTATAATGCTCATTAAAACTGCCTGTGTACGAAAGCATGACTTAGCTTCATGTAAGTGGGGAAAAAATGCAAATTATACTGCATGCAAAGAAGATATTTCCCTAATCGTCCAATCAAATGCCGGCCCAATTATCTGTGGCCAACCCAATGGGTTAAAATTATACTCTCTCTCCTTGGACACAGTGAGGCGCCTGAAAGTGTTTCATTTTAATAAAAATGAAATCTGGACCCTGCAGAAAACCAGCTTCACTAATGACGTGTTTACACAGAGAAAGACAATTTCTAGTTAATGGTGATTACTACCGAGAACAAATTAAACTTCCCAGAGTATACGGGTTAGAGATAATGGGAAAGGGGAAAAAGAGTTATGGTTTTAGTGTGTGTGACTGCATGGGGGACAGGGGGACAGGGAAGAAGGAAGCTGAGGGAACCTCAGGAGGAGGCTGAGACGGCAGGGACGCTGGGGCGGGTGCAGGGAGGAGAGCTCGGGACACCGGCTGCATTGCTTCCGCCAGGTCCAGCGACCCGGCTTGAGCAGTGGCCACTGGCAGCTGGCTCTGGGCTCTCAAAACCCCAGGGCGGGCCACCTTCAGCAAGAGCAGGGCCCCATTCTCTCCACAGGCTCAGACCCGCGGGAATCTGCCCTGTTTCCTTCTTGAGAAGGCAGGTAACTGATTCCTACCAGTCCCCAGTCATTGGGAGCATATGGAATGCACTTCCGATTCCACTCCACTGGCTTAGTGATGACAGAAAGCAGAGGCAGGCTTTTCCCAGGGAAAGTCAAGTGAGCAAACTTTTCAATAGGCGATGGAGGAAGCAAAACAGACAGGAGGTAGAATGAGAGGATAACGATGACGAGGATAAACGAAGTCCTCCCCATCTGGCGGGCACCATTCTAAAACGTTATCCCTTTTCATCCTTACCCGTGGGGCAGCATTATTTTCCTTATTTTTTTTTAATTTAATTTATTTTTTATACACTAATAGATAACTAATAAGAACCTGCTGTATTTTCCTTATTTTTAAAGCAGAAACTGAGGCTGAGCAATGTTATCTAACAGTGCAATGTCACAGGCCTAAGTAAGTGAAGAAGTCAGTTCTCTAACCCAGATGTATCTGATTCCAATGCTCACACTCCTAACTATTAGGCTACACTGTCTGCTGGAATAAATACAGAGCCCTTACTACTGGTATCCTATAGGCTATAAAAACGAAGCCTCCAGCTCACTGGCCGGCCCCACCTGCACTCAACTTCCTATCCTCTCCTTTGGCCATTGGAGGCCATGAAGATGCTCTTTCAAACAGAAAAATCCTAAGAATTGCCAGACCCCTTCTGCTGTCTCGCCTCTCCCCCCACTTCCTACAGCCAGGTGAGCCGGGACAGGGAGAAGCGAAGGGAGCCAGGATTCCTCCAGCGCTGAGTTTTAATGTATGTTCTTTTGTAAACAAGAACAATGATTTGTGAACAGGCCCAGAGGCAGTCCCCAAATCAGGAATTCCAGCTCAGAGGCACAGAATAATACAGCTTTGGGGAAGATTTAATAATAGTAAAATTAAAATTGTAACTGAAGCATATGAAGAATGTGGTACACACAGGCCCTGCAAAGAAAAAAAAAAAAAAAAGCCCTGCGCAGATTAGCCCCTATGGAATAGTGATCGGTTGAGAGCAACAGTAAACAGTGCACAGAAATGCAACTTAATTATCTCGCAGTTCTTAACATTCTACCAAAGCCAGGCGGCAAGCTTTGATGTTGGAGGCAGCAGCAGCAGCTCCTCTGTCTCCACTGCTCCTGCTGGAAGATCATTACTAAGAAATCTGCATCCATTCTAGCAGCTGGGCTGGGGAAGAGCAGCGGGCTTTATCTGCTGAGAGCCCAGGAGTGGCCAACGACCTGGGAAGAAAGCATCTCTCCGGGGGCTATCAAGCCAGGGGACTGGTGGACAAAAAGTGAGCTCTAGAGATTGGGGCCAAAGGATCAGGACACCAGTAGGGGAGGCCCGGTTGAGCACCAATCCCCAGGGCTAAGTGGATAGGCGTCTTTGGGGAGCCTGGGGTCTGTCAGCCCAGGACTGGATTAGCGAGCACCCGGGTACTTGCTGGATGAAATCTGGCCTGCCCCTATGCCCCCACCCCAAACACAGACAAAGTGAGTACTATCTGGTCAAAATGTCTCTGTTGTTCCTGGGTTTGCCCCTGAGATGCCCAGCCAGAGTGCGAGGCAATGGGGAAGAGACCCAGAGGAAGGAAGACACTTGATTCGGAGTCAAATGTCTCTTTTAAGGATGCTTCTGATGGATGTCTGAAGAGACAGATTCAGTGGGCTGATTCAGATCCATTTCCTTCCTTTCCAGAGCCCCTCTTTATTCTCTGTGAATGGATATTCTCAGGAATTAGGGAGATTTTCACCTGTTTGGTACATTGGTTAACTGCAGTCCTACCTGGAGACAGGAGGATGGGCAAGATGACCTTCTTTGGACTCAGGCACACACAAGGAATGTAAGAAACCAGGATTGTGGACCATGGAGTCTCCACATCCAGGTTTGCTCAGATCTCCGCCTGCTTCCCTATGCTTGTCAATTTCCTGGGAAGGCTCCTGACTTTGTTCAGTTGGGTCCTGAAGTGCTATCAAGACTGTGTCCAGTTGATCCCTAATCATGAGATGGCCTGTGGGATCCCAGCCCTTGGTGATGGGGTCCTAGGGTACCAGTCCTGGGGCCACCCACCCAAGGGCTCACCTGATGAATGAAAAGAGGGTCACACAAGTCCAAAGGAAGTCTTTGATTCCTGGACAAAATAACCGATACAAACAGATGCCCAGATTGCTGAGAGGGGCTGGGAGAAGGAAGAGATGCCTTTTCCCTGAACATGGAATGGGGATGCTGTGATAGCTCCCCAGCAGTTGCCAGTGCCCTGGAATGAAATGTTCCCTGTGTTTCTTCAGGACTGGAGAGTGACACCTGGGAATCTGCTCTGGAGGTCATCTCCTTAATCTTCCTGGGCAGGTTAAATGCCCCCGTTTCAGATGATAAAACTTGGCCCAAGGAACATCAGAAAAATAGTGCTGTTCTTTCTGTATTTCTTTTACTCCTGATTCCGAATTATAATGGAGGGAGGTCACTGAGACCCACAAGGGGACAGTGGTGAAATCTGAGGGGGCTCATTCTGGATGCACTACTTCCTGGTGGGGGGCTGGGCAGGGTAGAGACAATCTCAGTATTTTTTTTAAAATTTTTTTCAAGCCAATCTGAGGATTATTTATTTATTTAATTATAATTTTTTTTGGCTGTGCTGGGTCTTCGTTACTGCGTGCAGGCTTTCTCTAGTTGCGGCAAGCGGGGGCTACTCTTCGTTGTGGTGCGCGGGCTTCTCATTGCGGTGGCTTCTCTTGCTGCGGAGCATGGGTTCCAGGCATGCGGGCTTCAGTAGTTGTGGCACATGGGCTCAGTAGTTGTGGCTCGCGGGCTCTAGAGCGCAGGCTCAGTAGTTGTGGCGCACGGGCTTAGCTGCTCCACGGCATGTGGGATCCTCCCGGACCAGGGCTCAAACCTGTGTCCCCTGCATTGGCATTCTTAACCACTGCGCCACCAGGGAAGCCCCAATCTCAGTATTGATATGTTACCTGGGATGCTGAGCTTTAGAGACTGGTGTGTAGAGCTGAGCAGAAGCTCTCCAGAGTCCCCCCTCATTTGGCAGGGCAATCTCCAGTAGCGAAGAAAATGCACCCCAATCCCCCCCGCCCTACAGCCCCACCTTCACTGCCCCGTAACCCACCATCCGGGTTAAGCTCTACTAAATCACACTGTACTGGACACTCATAACCTTCGTCTCATTAGGAAAACACCTGGCTCACTTATGGGGGTGTGCAGCCCCCTCCCCCACTGACATATAAATCCCTCGAGGGTAGGGGGCTTGCAGGGCTGTTCAGCCCCAGTGCCTGGCACAAGGCCAGCCCTCCAGAAGCCTTGGCCGAATGGAAGAGTACAATGCGGAGAGCCAAGAGCCTCGGGCCCACTGTCCTTCTCATCGTCCCTTTGTCAGCGTCACCCTGGGGGTGGCTCAGTCTCATCTCAAACACTCGGACTCAAGACGAGTGAGGCTGGAGCTCAGGGCCAATGAGGGGCAAAGGTCCACGCTCCTAGAGCCTGGAGACCCCGCGGAAACACAGCGCATTCACCAGGCGGTGCCCAGAGTGGCTCTGAGCCCTCGGCAAGCATCAGTTCATTTCAACTTCACAAGGCGGGTTTTTGATCCTGCCAAGTCCACTAACTGGCTACGTGACCTTGTAATAGTCACTGCCTCTCCTGGGCCGTATTTCCTCTCTCGTCTATGAAATGGAGAGGATTGGGCACTAATCTGGAATACCTGCTAGACCGTGAGCTCTGAAAGGACAGGGGCTGCCACAGGAACTGTGTTGCCCATGCATTCGCAGTAAGGGACACAATGCTGGGCACGTGGTAGGTCCTCAATGAATATTTATTAAATGCACAGGGCGATGTTCTGTCTAGCTCCATTCTGGGATCTGAGACTTCTTACCCTAAATTTCTCATTGTTCTGCAGCACAGAGTTCAGGTCCCCATTTCCCTTGGGCTCAGGAGGCCTGGCCTCTTGTTTCCAAGAGCCCCAGGGGGCTTCAGACTTAGAACTCACCTGGATCCTTGTCCCCAGTGTTATGGAAACTGAGGCGGGGAGGCCTGACTCAGCTCCAGAGCTAGAGGGAGAGAGCAGGCAGAGGGTTCTGCGCTACCCAACCTGAATGATAGGCAGGAAGTGGTCAGGACCGCCCCCCATGTGTTGCCACGGGGTACAGAGGCTCAAATAAGCCTGCGAGTTAAGGCAAAGGTGATGGTTCTTTTCATCCACAGATGTAGAAACTGTGGCTCAGAAAGGGTAAGTCACTTGCCCCAAGTCACACAGCTCTTTAGTGATCAGGACCCCTGGCTCTCAGAGCCAGTGCTTCCTTCCTCCTCCTTCTCCCCTTGCTGCCCACAAGCTGTGACCGGAGCCCTGACCCTGTAGGCTAAGGAGGGAGCTCCTGAAGAGGTGGCTTCCGCCTCTCCTGAGGGCGACATCTCCCGGAACCCCATCACAGCCTGGGAGGGGTGGCAATTGCAGCGAGATGTGAGGGGATGGAAAACTATTGGTGACTTTTGCACTTGAATATTTAGACACATTTCATTCTTTGTAAAAAAAAAAAAAAAAAGGCTGCTCGGCAATTGTCCCGGCGCTAAATTTTTGCAGAAGACGTCAAACGCGCACACCGCTTCCCTTTGGTTGTCTAATAGTGCAAGTGGCTTGCCATCTCTGTTTGTTTGTTTCCTTGGTGTGCGCTCTCTTCAGCCCCTGGGAGCCCGAGGAAGCCTGGTGTTACATAAGCACCTCATCAGAGTAAACATCCAGCTCCACGCCGCTTCCTTCAGTCCTTTCCCTGGAGGGGCACTTACCTCACCCCCGCGTTCTCCCAGAGCACAGAGAGAATTGTGTTCCTGACGCTGCCCCTTATTGCCAGCCAGTCGCCCCGGGGAGCTGAGCCCAGTCCGGAGCGTAGCTGAGCAGCATATCTGCTCCTCCTGCAATGGACAGGGCGCGGGGAGCTCCTGTAAGCTGACCTCCCGGGCCCCTCCGGAGCATCCTGTCTTCCCTAGTAGTATTTATTTATTCATAGGATAACTGTGCACCAGGCCCAGTGCTGGGTACCAAGGATATGAAGAGGAGTTAGCCAAGATCCCTTCCCAGGGAAAACCCAAAGTAGAGCTGAGGTGACAGACACTCAAAGAACTCACTACAAATCAGCAGCTATAACTGAGAAATGTATGTATTCTGGGAACCACGGAGTGGGCGAGTGCTGGCTCTGCTCGGGAGTCAGCGGCATTTGCACAGGGCCTTGAAGGATACACATGAATGAATGAATGAATGAATGGGTGAGTGAGTGAATGAGTGAGTTAAGATATATAAGCTGAAAAAAGTAATTCATAACAAGGGGCATGAAAAGCACGGGAAAACAGCAAGTGGAGGACGAACAAGCCACTTCTCCTGGCCTGGTGTGGCCAACTGCCTCCTTCCTTGATTCTGAGAAGGAAACCGCAGGCTGGGCATCCTGGGCCTGCTTACTTAACCTCTCTGTGCCAATAATAATATCCACATGATAGGACTGTGGCAAGGACTAAACGAGATACTTCAGGCAATGCTTAATAGAGTGTGTGGGACGTAGCAGGCCTTGATAAATGGAGAAGTCATTATCATTACTTTTATCACTATCACCACCACCCTTGCTCACAAGCTTACAGGGATCCTAAAAAAAAAAAAAAACGTGCCTCGGAGGCATAAAAACACTGCTGGGTGAACTTGATTCACCACCTGGTGTAAGCTTACATTCTTCACTTCCAACCCAAACATATCCTACTCCTTCTTGACTATGAAATAGAAAACGCTTTAGAAGAGACAGCCCTTTACCACGGGAGCTGCCTGGGCAACGCTCGGAGGCCTTGGTACAGGTTGTGTTGCCTGGGTCAGAAGTCAGAGCTAAGAGGTGACCTGCTCAGCTCAGAGCACAGGTGCCCAGCTCGGAGCTCGACGACGCAGCTACATGTGGCCCTTTATCGGAGTGAGCTGACGCCCACATGCCACCTACGGGCCCTGCTGGCGAAGGCACTGGGACTCCGCAGCTGTCACTGGGGACAGGGACCCTGAATCTCCTGGGATTTGAGCCTGGTGGTCCCACATCCTGGGGGAGCTGCACAGACCTCCCACGGGCCTTGTCCTGGATATTGGGACCCCACCACACACATTCACTGGACTCCCCAAGCCAGAAAGCAGATCTCATCCTTAATGCCCCCTCACCATCACCCCTACCCCCACCCCAAGCCTGTCATTTCTCCACCTGTAACACCTCACAAACGTACACAGCTTCTCATTCTCCTCTGCCACCTCCTCCAGGCAGGGCACCATCATCACTTGCAATAGTTTCCTAAAAGGTCTCCTTGCCTTTTTTAATTTTTTGCCTTCCTCCAATCGCCTCTCCACACTGAAGCAGGAGCAATCTTTCCAAGACAGATCTGGCCAAATCGATCCTCAGCTTAAAATTCTTCTACGTCCCCCAATCCTTCGGTAGCCGGGCCTTCAAGACCCTCCATGATCTCCAGCCCCTCCTCCCATCACAGCCCCTGTCCCACACGGGGCTCCTGTCAGATGGAAAAGCTTGCATTTCACTCACCCGCCAAGCCCTCTGTAGCTACGGAAGCTCCCTCGGACTCAGGTACTTGCAGCCACGCCCTTGGCACTTGGCTAACTCCTCATCCTCCGGTATCAACCCAGACCCCAGGCCCCGCCCTCTAGAAGCCATCCTTGAACCCACTGGATTTTACCTGGTGCCCTCCTAGGTGCTTTCAGGTGGTCCTCCCTTGCCTGATTACAGCATTTAACACAATGTACTAGAAGTGCCTGCTTACCTGTCGTCCGCCTCTGTCCTCCCACTGATCTCTAAGCTCCCAAAGGGCATATCCCCATCCTGAATGATGCCTGAACATAGCAGGCAATAAACGTTTGTTGAATGAATAACAAATGAACAAGTAAATGAGGAAGCAGCAAATGAGTGAATGAATGAATGAGTTAGGATATATAAACTGAAAACAATAATACACAACAGGAGGTCATCACCCAGTGGAAGCTGACACAGGATGGAGGCATGAAGAGGTCAGGGGCTAACAGGAAGGGAGGGGACCTGGCAGAAAGGCAGGGAGGACATCAAAATAAAACGCCCCTGTCCATCCTGCTCCAGAGCCCTGGACCCCACCTGCGTAAATCTCAGCTACCTGGAGACAGAGAGTTGCATCAATAGGAAGACTTACGCTATTTCATAAACTTTCTTTAAATTAAAATCAAGCAACGCACACACATACACATATACCCCACAGACATCTTCGTCGCTGAAAAGTTGCTCCCTATAACATAAAAGAAGCTGTTTAAATGTCTTCCTTCCAAGCTAGCCCCACAGAGCTGGAGCTGAGAATACATTAGCCTTTAATGAAGTGAGACTCTCATCTTCCAGGAGACACCTCATTTAGCGCAATTGTTTCAGAGCCATTACAGAAAGACAATTACAAGGAAGCGGGGAGAGTAATTGGAAATGCTGGCAGGAGTTGGGCGAAATGATAATAAATAAAAATATTCAACCTAATAAGCTTCCAGGAGGGGGTGGGATGAAGAAAATCAACATAATTAGAACTGAACCTTAGCGAGGAAAAACAGACAGCAGGGTGGCAAGCGCTCAACTTGTACGGGAAGAAAGAAGTCACATGCAGCCCGTGATGGTTCCGGGGCTGCAGGCCTATGGACCCTCCGGAAGCTGCTGGAGGGAGAAGGGGGTGCCCAGAGCCCAGAGGCACTGGGGGCGCAGAGTGTGCTGTTCCCGGCCACAGCAGCCTGCGTGTGTGGGAGAGGCAGGCCCAGCCTGCGCCATGGGTCCTCCAAGTGTGGAGAGCAGGCGGAGGGAGGCCAGGGAGGAGCCGCCGAGCCCAGATTCTGCCGCTGACAATCTCTGGTTCTGCAACCCTGGGCAAGAGGACTCGGCTTCGGGTCTTAAGATGATGGAGGACAGCTGTTAGGATCTGTAAGTGTTCTGTCTTCTGTGCCCGCCATCTCCCTCTATTCAAACCCACCCCTTATCTGATAGGTCCCCTCTTGGCTTCTGAAATTTCAACATGGGAGCCTAGAAGTTAAGCTTAGAGGCTCAGCCTAAGCATCATTTATACAAAAATCATTCCTGACCCCATTCTACCCGCCCACCCCACCCCTGCCGGGAGAACTACAACTACCGGCTTCCCCTGGGCCCTGGCCATGCCCAGCGGCTATAGCACAGCCCCTAGAACACAACTACATTGGTTGATGGGTTCTGTCCTCCCTAAATGACTGTCTAGAGCATTTGCAGAGGAAATGGTGTGAGGCCTGGCCGTTTGTTTCAAAACACTCGCAATGAAGAGGGGAGTGCTAATTTACGTTATGATTTCTTGTTTGGTTGTCTTTGAAAAAAGGGAATGTAAGTAACTTGAGGTCAGAGACCTCAAATTTGACACCCAGTACCTAACTCAGAACCTGGTACAAAGTAGGCATACACTTATTTTTTTGTTGCATAATGTGTCTCTCGTAAATATGTCAAGTGTACTATCTGGGAGTAGACAGCTGAGGATTAAATTGAAGTCAAATTTTTTAAAACTTTCAAAGATTCTCAGATAGTCTCAATTCAAATAAATATTATTCAAGCCCCATGTAATTTACTGAGTGCCTGTCATGTGCCAGGCCCTGGAGAGTCACAGGTGAAGAGGGTCCCCAAGTCACGGTCCCGAAGGAATTTGCCAGCCAGTGAGCTTCCGGCTGTATAGTTTTAGGCATGACATGAGGCCACGCTAGGGGATGGGACATTTGTCCGGAGACAATAGCAAATAGGCACTGGACTCATATCCTGGAGAGTGGGCCAGGGGCCCAAGTCCATGGTCCTCAACACTATCAGTAAAAAATGTGTAATACACGCTCAGTGCATGCATATGTGTGGGAGTGTATATAGCCACCCCACTGCTCTACCAATATATGAGATGTCTTAGGGAACATATTCAAAAATAGAAATCTAAATAGGATGAGATAAAAAAAAACATACAAATAAAGTTGTAATATTTTCTTCTCTTATTCCAATGGCCCACCTTGCTCACTCTGTTTCGGAGACTCCACGTGTAGAGTATCAGTGTCTGGGACTTGACAGGCCTGCCATACAGAAGGAATGCCGGTCTGCTCAGCACACCAAACAGAATTTAACACCTGTTTTTCTTGTGCTGGCCCTAGCATCCAGTTTCCAGTAACTGGTGACAAATGTAATGAATGGTAATCCCATTCATTTGGCAAACACGTGTGATAAATTCAGAATGTGCCAGGCGCCATGCCAGGTGGAGTGAGGGCTACAGAAGCATCAGCCATGTGCCCTGTACTGACACATCTTCATGGAAGAGGACAGACAGATATACTCAGGATGCAGGTGGACCCTGGTCAGTGTCAGGAGACTCAGGCCAGGTGCTCTGGAAGGGAGAAAATGCTTGGTTTTCCCTGAGGGCTCTGAGGCTCGTAGAAGAGGTGGTGTGAGACTGGGGAGGAAGGGCAGGGTTTGGCCGTGCAGACAGAGAAGACTTTTCAGGAAAAGGAAATGCCGGGGGCAAAGACACAGGGGCAGTAAATCAAGGGGCGCATTCTTCTCTGCAGATCCTCAGCTCCATCTGGAGATCCCATATCCTGAGGCCGGGTGAAAGAGAGAGAATAATACTTACTAGAATTGCACATAAAAGGGACAGGGACGTGCTCTCAGGCTGAACACCCTGGAAACTAGAGAGCAAGGCATGCTGCCATGACAGCCTCCCTTCAAACATGCCAGTGGTTTGTCCCACAAAACAAGCATTTATTGAGCACCAAAGGCTAACAGGAGAGGAAAGCATTCTCCTCTGTCAGGGATGAACTGCGCATGACCTGGCCTGCAGGTGAGAACAGATGACCCCTAGGGCCATGCTAGTTCTAGGATGCTACACTTCGTACCCTTACCCTTGGAGAGCCAAGCATCTCCAATAAAGATATAATCGACATATGATGTGAATAATAGTCACAGAAAGATGCCCAGTGTGTACCGGGAGCTCAAGGAAGATAAACCCTAGCTGAGATGTTGTTACAGACATACTCGTCACCAAGAAACTGAGCTCTAACCAAGTAAATGAGGGGTGATGGAGGGTACTCAAGGCAAAGAGGACCTCGTGTAGAAGCAGAGAGGCACAAAAGGGTACAGAAACCCCAAATCCTGCTGGTAACAGCAGATGGTCCTGGGATCCAGCAAAGCCAAGGAAAGCAGGAAGCTTTGGGGTCCTGGGAGGAGACGAGAAGCCTGGGGATCGCTCTCAGGCTGGCCCTGCTGAGCCTGGAGCTGGGTATCACACACAGTGGCGCTTGATAAATGTGCACTGATTGCAGACTGTCATTTCTAGGAAGGGCTGGGATAAGCGAGTCATTCTCACAAAGCCCCAGGCAGGGCCACATGCTCAGATGCATTTATTAAAGTCTTCTCATGAGAGAGGGAGGGAGGGGAGAGAAGAGGGAAGGGGAGGAGCTGAGACAGGGGCTGCCCACCCTCGTCGACAGAGCCCCTCATCCCTCCATATCCCAGAGCAGGCACAGGGTCCAAAGGGGAGAGTAGACCCGGGCTATGGAGAAGAAAGGAAAACCAGCGACAATGCTCTCTGCACCCAGAAGCAGAGTCAAGCATACCTACCATTTCCTTTAATTTTCCCAACGATCCTGTAAGATGAGATTTTATTACTCTTTAACAGATGGGGAAACTAAGGCTAAGACCTGGTCCCGTCTCATCAAGGGAGGAAGTGGGAGAGGGGACTGAGGTTTGAATCCATTGCACCCTATTCCTCCAGATGCTGCCCGGACTGCAGGGCAGATGGGGAAGTGAAGGCGAGCTGGACACCCCCAAGTGTGTGCTGCCCCAGGTCCCGGGTCTCCTCCAGCCTTCCCAGGTTCTGCCGCCCCTGACATCACTAGGTGAAATCCTAGGAGCTGGTGCGGACCTGCCCCAGAGCCCAGGCCAGAGATGGCCAGCAGCCCTCTAGGACCTGGAAGGTTCTTTGTTAAATGTGGTGCAGAAGCATCCTTAGCAGAGGAGCCTTTCATCCCCTTCTCATCCTGGTTGCTTGCTCCAGCCTTGATTTACACTTTGCATCTAGAATGCCAGCACACCCTACAGAACCCCTGGGACCTCCCCAGGCCCTGACATCATTCCCCTCCCAGGAGGTAGGAGCCCTGGGTTCCAGTCTAGCCTCTACCACCAAACCCTCGGTGGCCTTAGGCAAGGTGTTGCCTCCTTTGAGCCTCAGTTTCCCCGCTCGGTACCAAGGAATTCAGTGACCCCTAAGTCCTTGAGCATCCCATGAGCCTCTTCTTCACTCTCCAGGCTACTCCTTTTCCTCCCTTCCCCATCCCACAAAAGCCAGGAATTCCTTCCCTTGGGTGAGTCACCATCGCAGGCCCCTGGGAATCCCAGGTGATGCCATCCCAATGGGGGCAGGCAGGCTAGGACCAGGGCCTCCGCACAGCCCGGCCAGGGTGTGCTGGCCGGGAGACTTGGGGAGGGGGCAAGGTCCCCAACACAAAGCCAATCCCAACTGCTTCATTCACGAGAGATGTCCTAGTGCAGTGGGAAGTAGGCTTTGGGGTCGTGTGGACTTGAGTTCACATCCCATCTACTCCTCTTTCTCGTTGTGGAACAATGAGCGTGTTGCTTAACCTGTCTGATTAAGCCTGGCTCTCTGATCTGTTCTATTATTAGAGGACCTGCCTCACAGCGTTGGTGGGAGGGTTACAGCAGATAATGCACTGAACAGAAGCTATTCTTCTTCAGCCTCCTGGATAAGGATAATAGTAGGACTCCCAACGTACTCGACAGTACTGGAATCACATGGTACGGGGAACAGAGCTGCCACCCACGCTCAGCCAGCCACCCAGGCTGAGCAGTTTCATGATGAAAAAACCCACCTTGCAGCAGCAAAGACTCCCTCAGCAGAGACCCAGATGGGTCACTTGAATGTGATACACTTTCTTTTTTTTAAATTGGGTTTAAAGTTATAAAACAACAGCAGTGAACTCCTCCTGCGCCTGCAGGTACTTGGGCCCACGTGGGGACTGGGGGCATGAATTACACTCACCCAGCGTCCCCCATAAGGCCGGGCGGTCCCGAGCCCAGACACACCCGCCGTGTGGTCCCCTGCACCAGAAAGCGGCTCCACACCGGTCCCAGGCCGGAGATGGGTCTGCCTTGTGGACCGACCTCACAGGCACCCTCAGACGCCCACCCCCAAAACCCACCCCAATTCGGTCCTAAGTATCCCTAAGGTGCCTTCCCATTTCCCGCTGTAATAAATGGCACAGAATGCAAATGGAGCTGGATGTGGGACCCAGATGTTTGCACTAATTTAATGGAGGGAACACCTTGGATTAAACACTTTGCAGAACACTCACAAATAGGTTCAGGGCATGAAAAGCCTCCCAAACCCCTGGCACCTGGCTGCGGCCGCCTGGGGCTCCAGGAGCGTTGCCCGGGGTGGGCGGGCATGGGGGAGGGACCAGAGCAGGGTGGAGACAGGATGCCTCCAGACACAGGGAGAAAGTGAGGGAGCCAGGTTCCCGGGAGGGCTTCCAGCAGATTCTCCACCGGCTGGGGCTGACTCCACCAAGAGGCAGGATCTGGGAGGGTTGGGGATGGTGGTAGGCAGTGCCTGCCTCCCCACGTGGGTGACGGCTCGCCTGTGAGGACCCACAACGGGCAGGTGCCTCCCCGTCCTTAGGACTCAGCTCCAACCTGGAGGCCTCACTGCCCACCTGGCTGACATCCAGTCACCCACCTGCACGGAACTGGGGCCTCCAGGCCCAGAGACTCCAGGGAGGATCAGCCTACTTAACCTTTTGGACCTGAGAGTGGGTGGGAAACCTCTCTCAGAAGTTTGGGGGTTATTTGCACAGCAGTGCTAATTTCTCTGAAGCTGCTTCTTCCTTGCCTGCCCCTACAGCTTAGGGTGCTTCCAAAGCTCAAATCCTGTGCATCTACCAAGCCCCAACCCTCCGCTTCACCTTTCACCCACCCATCCATCCATCCCCTCAGCTCTGGAGCTACGGAGATGAGTGACGGCCGGCACCTGCCCTGGTGTTCACGGTCCCAGATGCCATGTGATAAAGGCCCTCAGGGAGGCATACTGTGCAAGCAGGGAGCTCGGGACAGTGCAGCAACTAGGCACAAGAGGGTCAAAAGACCAGTGGAGAAAAGGGGAAAAGCTTACCTCACAGAGGGAACAGCACATGCAAAGATAATGAGGCACAGAAGACGGGGCAACGGCTGAGACTCAAGAGAGACCATTTGTGTGGGTCCACTTGGGGGACAGGTGGCACAAATGAAGATGGGCCCTCTTCACCAGACCCCTCCTCCCACCCCGGCCCCCAGAAGTCCCCATAGTTGGGCCAATGGGGAATCAGTTCCCATAATAATTGCTCTGTAAGCCTCAGAGTTCCAACACGGCCTGGATGATTTTATATTCCTGAAAACAGAATCCCTAATTTTCAAACACAATGATCACTTCAAGTGTGATAACCATTATAATAATAACCCCTTACACTTGCTTTATAGTTTATAAAACACTTTCACATATCTCTTATAATCTTCCACCAACAACCCTTCAAGAAAGATAGAATAGGTAGTGTTAGAATTCCTGCTTTCTGAATGAGAAAATTAAATCCAAAGGTCCCAGCTACCTAAATACCAGGGCTCAAGCTCAAGCTCATTCACTCATTCAGTGCATCACAGAGTGTTTGTTGAGCACCTATTTATGTACCAAGAAACCCTTCAGACTCAGAGCATAGATAGCATGGTGGGGATGTTAAGACGGTTACAAGCCTCGGTGAAGAGACAGAACATGGGCACCAAGGGAAAAACTTCAGGGCAAAAAGCAAAGCACTGAAACTCAGGAACCAAGCAAAACATAAAGCACTGTCTTCAAACACTGCCTCACACAAACACACCCTGCGGCCTGCACAGACACAGGCAACAGGCATATGCCCTTATCACGTAGGAGGATGCTAGCCGTTTCTCCTGGACTTCCCCCATGCTCTACAGCATGGAAGGCAGACTCCTTTATCCTCACATCCCCACCGCTAGCTGGGCAACAGACCAGAGCCAGCAGCCGGGAGCCATCTGTGGGGCCTGGGTTTCGCCCATCCCCCAGCACACACACAGACGCACAGGCCCTCCCAGTGCAGGAACCCAGGCATTCCAGCACAGGGACAGCCCAGGGTGCAACTGCTTAGGTTCTAGTCAGGATGGATGGATGGATGGATAGATGGATGGGATAGATGGATGGATGGATGGATGGATGGATGGATGGATGGATGGATGGATGGGATAGATGGATGGATGGATGGATGGGATAGATGGATGGATGGATGGATAGATGGGATGGATGAATAAATGGGATGGATGGATGGATGGATGGGATAGATGGATGGATGGATGGATGGATGGATAGATGGGATGGATGGATGGATGGATGGATGGATGCATGGATGGATGGATGGGATGGATGGATGCATGGATGGGATGGATGGAAGGATGGATGGATGGATGGATGGATGGATGGTTGAATAGATGGATAGATGGGGAGGGAAGACTGGGAAGCATAAGAGCTTTCACCTACCTAGAGGTAGAGCCTGCTGGGTCCCCACCACTGGACCCAGTTACAAGTAAACACTGCCTTGCTCTCTGATGAGGATAGACTATCCTCAGTGCCCTCTGCAAAAACAATACCCACTTCACAGGATCCACGTGAGAATGCGCAACAGGAGATGCTGACACACCTAGTACAGGGCCTGGCACACAGGGGGAATTAAGGCTTTCTCACCCAGGAAGTAAAGGTAATGGATGGGCAAGTAACTCTGCAGAGTCCTGACAGAAATCAGCCTCCTGCCCCGCCCCCATCGCCCATCCTGGGGTTTGGAGGACTTACTAGAGAACACCTCTCCATCACTCCACCCCCTGCCCCTTGGTTCATTCCTTCATTTTTTCATTCAACCAAACCAAACTTGCAGGGGGCCTCTTGTGGCCAGGGATGATTCTAGGTACTGGGATTAGGAGAAGAATAAGATTCAGTTCTTAACCTGGATAGATAGATACATATGTTTGAGGTGCTTTGACAACGCACAGGATGAGGGAGGACAGCAGTGTTTCAGGAAAGGCAGGAAGCGCCGTGAGCAGTAGTCAGAGAGGAGATATGTGAGCTGGGTATTGCAGGAGGCACAGGGGCTATTCAGGACGAGGAGATTCCAGGCAGAGGGAACAGCAAGTGCAAAGGCACTGAGGTGTGAAGTGATACAGAGTATTTGGGGGGAACTGAGCAACCTGGTATATTTGGGTACCAGGAATAGGAGTGTCTGTAAGTAACAGGGAGGAGGGAGCTATGAGGCGGGCAGGAGATGAAGCAGGAAAAGCAGACAGGGCTGAGCCGTGAGGCCCCTGGGCAGCCAGGCCAAGGAAGCCGCAGACAGTGAAGAACCCCTGGGGATGGAGGAGCACAGGCGTGACAAGGGCACACGCTCACAAGAGCATTAATTAGGCTCCAGCTATTGCTGGCATGGCGCTAGGCTCCTCCACATACAGGAGGCTAGCCCTGGCTCAGTCTGATGATACATGAATTTGACAAGGTCTTCTCCTCTTTGATTCACGCAATTATCGCTGGAGAAATGGCCAATTTGGGAGCAATTTTTCTTCTCTGAAGAGCCAGGCTGGCTGGCTAACAGTGAAGGCCAGGGGAGCGTTCCTGCATCACCACTGCCACCACCCACAGCCAGAGCTGCTGGGAGCAGTGCCTGGAAATCCCGAAGAAGCTCTGGGGATCTGGGAAGGACTTGAGAAGGGTAATGGTGGAGGCCACAGGAGCCACAGAGGAAGCGTAAAGCGGGGGGAACCCCTCAGGCTGGATAAAGATTGATGGGTACCTGCATTTCCAGAGAACTGGAGAGAAAGGCCAGGTGGGTGGTGGCAGCCACCTCGTACGTAGCTCCAAGCCCTGCTGGAAGCTTCCCGAGGCCTGCTTAGCAGGGAAGGTTCTCCCTCCCCTCCTTCCTCTCCTCCCCTCCCTCCCGGCCCCCCTTCCCTGTTCCTCTCCAGAAAGGTTTATGGAGAAGACTCCAAATAGCCCCTCTCCTGCAGTCACGGTCACACCAACTGAAAGGAGATTTAATTAGCAAAATCTCGTTAGGCAAACGAAATTATCCGTAAGACAATAGTCCTCTGGACAGGGGGTATGATTAAACAAAGCCATTAATTGAGAGAGTTGCTTTGGCAGCCCCCGGAAGCACTCATCTCTGGGCCAGCGGAACAGACCCGGGCCCCTCCGCCCGCCCCACCCCCTCCCACGTCATCTCGGCTCTTCCAGGGCCCCTCCAGTTGGGGCTGCAGACCTCTCTCTCATCAGCGGCCTCTCTGCCGCCACATTCCTGCTAAAGTGCCTGATTGCATAATGTCTATTTGCATAATGTAAATTGCAATCTCCTAGCTCGGGAGGCAGGAATCACAGAACAGCCATTATTTTTTTACCACTCCACAAAAAATCTACATTTAGAAAGCAGATTTGCAGCTCAGAAAGCCGTATAAATCTGAATCTGCCACAAATGTCATTAAATCACACCCATTAAGCCGGACCAACGAAGAGCCCCTGTCACTGCTCTCCGCACACTCAAGGACTCCCAGGCCAGATGGAGGCCACGAAAAAATGGAGGCTGTGGCAGCGGGGCTGCAGCAGGAGCTGCAAAGGCAGGAAATTCTGTCTCATAAGCCTTCACACACGCACCCCACGCACAGGCCCCACCAAGACCTGGCGGGCGGAGGACGGAGAGGGGGCGGAAGTGGTTTGAGTTATTTCTAAGCTTGTTGCCTGATTTCTTGAGGGCACTCGGTCTGCAGACTTTTAATTTACGGAGCAGAAGAGAGTATGCGGGGAAGAAGCCTGCACCTTCCGCAAAGGGAAGGGGAGATGCCAGGTATTTCACACGAGGGTGAAAAGTCCAGGCCTTCAGCAGCTCTTTCATGACCTTTTTCTGTCTTCTCCCAAGTCCCCTCCAGCCAAGTGAAGGAAAACCGGGGACAAATCCTGCCCTGACTGGGCTGGGCTGGACCGGATTCTGAGCTCCTTTTAAGAGCTGTTTCCTAGGGGCCACTGGAGAGAGAGGTGAGTCACAAGGTCCCTAGAAAGGGGCCTTCCCTCCAACAACCACTCATGATTCCAGTTTCCCCGCAGCCATGTACCTGGTTACTTTTTTGCCTCTTTATTGCTCATTCAATATTCATCTGTCAAAGGGCAAGATGCTAATGTGTATTATTAAAATATCAATAGTTCATGAGTGAACTTTTATGGAGAGTACAGTTAAAGGAAAGATGCTAGACCATCTCTGTCAGCAGCAACGGAGAGGAACAGTCTTTCCGTCTCTACTTTTTCCTAACGTACTGGGTGAGTGGATGGCTGAACCATTACTGTATACATATTGTGTACCAGGAATGGCTCTAGAGCTCGCACGTGCTGGATTTCATTTAGTCCTCACAGCCGTCCTGGGAAGGGTGTACAATCCCATTTCCATTCTAGAGACAAGGAATCTGAAGACCAAAGAGATGTATGCAGAACCACAGAGGTTCTAAGTCATGGGGCTGAGACTCAAACCCCAGCTTTGGACTTCAGACCCAATGTTTTTCCCCACCAAGTTGAAGCCTTGAAAATACAAATGATCTTTTAGGTTTTTATCTGTTTCCTTCACCTGCCCAAATTAAACATTGGTTTCCTGACCTAAGTTTCACAAGAGGGGAAAGGAGAGAACAGGAAATCATTCCGTGCTTTCACATAGACCCATTTCCACAAAGCCGGCCTCCACTTTAGAGGTGTCTAAGTCAGTTCCCAGAATCTTTTCTGAACATTTAAAATCTTAGAACTGAGGGTAACATTGGAGGTGATGTCATCAGACATCCCCTGTTACAGGAGAGTAAACTTGAGATTCTTGGGGCCGCATAATGAAGTGACTAAGTCTCTAGGATAGAGTCATAAGTTCGATTTCAACTCTGTGACTAACTTACTGTGTCACTGACTATGGTACCTCTCTTGTCTCTGAGCCTCTGCTCCCTTTCTGTATGTAATACCAAGATAGTAACAGTGTCTCATAAAACAGTGCGAGGGTTTCAATAAGAACATGCACATCACGTGCTGAGCAGAGTGTCTACCATGTAGTAAGTGCTCAACAAACGAGTCATTACTATTAATATTAAGTCGACTTGTGGAAGACTCCGAGACTCTCCCAGCAAAACTTTTCATCAAAACCAAGCCCCTTTGCCCCTCTCTTCCCTGCCCCTTCCCTTTCACCATTAGCCATTCTCCTATCTTGGCCCTTTGGAAAAACCAACTGGTTCTGCTCCCACCCTGTGGTTGCTTGAGTTTTGTTTCTATCCCCTTAAGTCACAACAAGGCATCCAGGGTACTCAGATTCTCTTCCAAAACTTAGCTGCACCCGGGTCAGGAAAACGGCAAAGGAACTGGAGCCTGGTCCTCAAAGGCCCCGCCTCCACAGGTTACAGTGTGTGTGGCAGAGAGGAAGCATGGAGAGGAAAGGACACGACGATCACGGAGGAAGGGCTGCCCGCATAGCCCACGCCCCCTGCACACCCTGACAGACCCAACGGCCCCTTCGGTCTGATCTTTGGCTGAAGCCTCCCCCAGCCCGGAAGGCCAGGGAGTGGAGGGTGTGGGAGCTATGCCTGGGAATGAAGGGCTCAAGGCTTGTGGAGTCCTTGTCACAGGTCTAAGGCCCTCTCCAGACCTGGCACTTCAAGCTGTGGGTTGCAAACTGGACCCATTCTTGCAGAGAAGGACTATAACGTAGCGCAGGGGTCCGCAGCCGGTTAGGAACCGGGCTGCACAGCAGGAGGTGAGCGGCGAGCTAGCAAGCTTCATCTGCCGCTCAGCATGGCTCGCATTACCGCCTGAAGCATCCCTCCCCTCCCCCACCCCCACCCCCACCCTCCCGATCCGGGGAAACTGTCTTCCACGAAACCAGTTCCTGGTGCCAGAAAGGTTGGGGAGCGCTGTGGTACAAACTGCAGGGCCTCCTAACACCAGCGTGTCCTCGGGGAATGCCCCCCTGGGGGCGGAGCCTAGCCTGGCTGTGGGGGGCGGTGCCTTTAAAGCCAGACATTGGGTGGGTTTAGACAGTCTGGTTCTTGGCGGCAGGTTTCCTTAGCTGCCTCGGGAGTAGATGAGGCTGTGCTGGGCCAGGCCTGAGTAGTGCTCCCCAGAGACGGCTGCTACAACATAGTACCCCCAAACACACTCTTCATCTGATGTGCTGTGGATACTCCTGCTTTGAGACGTGGCTGCAGGGGCAGTGTCCATGTCCCCTTCTCTAAACCCAGGTGGGCCTTTCTGCCTGCCCCCAACCAGGGCAACGTGTGAACGTGATGCTGCCGGGCTTGGGCAGTGCAGCCCCGTCGATCCACGCCATGAAGATGTCCAGGCCACGTGGGAAGGGCACGTGGACCTGGCGGACAGCCCCAGCTAGCGCCTCAGCCAACAGCTGGTATCCACCCCCAGAGGGATGAGCGAACGGGCCTCCAGATGATTCCGGCACCCAGCTTCTGCCCCAGCAGAGACCCCAGGCCTGTGGCTCAGAGGCAATCTCCCCACTGTGCCCTGTTTGAACTCCTGACTCACAGAATGAAGGAGCATAATGAACGGTGTTAAGTCACTATGTCTTGGGGTGGTTTGTTACACAGCCATAATAACTGGAACACCGCTTGAATTAAATTAGAATGTTTGCTGTTTCCCTCTCAAATCCAGCCCTCACTTCAGACTTGCAGACTGTTCCCTCCTCCGCAGGTCCCGTCCCACCTTTTCTTCCTCCCCCTGCAAAAGGCAGGCTCCTCCTTAGCAAAAAATACTCCCAGGAAGATCCTTTGAATCTTCCCCTTTCAGAGTCCCAGGACCTGAAGATCCCCACTCTTCCCCGTTCCTCTGTGCGGGTCCCAGAGTGTCCCTACGAGGGAGGTCCCCCTGGTGTGGGCGGGCCCGGGGCCAGGAGCCCGGCTGTTCTCGGGGACAGGGACGGAACGTGCAGACTTATTTCCCCTACACGTATCCCGGTCTCAGGAAGCTTCACGCTCGGCTTGCTCCTCTCATACTGACTTGACTGATGAGGTCCCTCTAACCTCCGGTGCGAGGAGACATCGATTCTCGCAAAGGTCATTATCTTCCTACTCTGGCTCCCCCCACCCCGGTCCCATCTCCTAGGTAGGCTTTCCTGGAACAGGATGGAGGGAGGCACCCTTCCCCGGCCCGGTGTCTGGGGATCGACCACTCCGAGCCGGGCGGAAAGGGGATGCCCTGGGAGCCGCGCCCTGTCAATCACAGAGGCACCAGCACTGCCGCGCAGGCCATTAGGCGGAGGGCCGGCGCCCTGCTCACTCACCGGGCAGCCATCGGCAGGATGTTAGACGATCGCAGGGCGGCCATTCTTATGATTTATTCAAATGCTCATTACAGTCAATCTATTTTTACACAGAGGTGAAGATGTGCGCTGATAACGTTTAATCATTTAAAATTCCGTGGACTGGTTGGGAGCCAATGTACTATCAAAGTCGCAACCGCTCAGCCCCCGGGAGCCCCCGAAGCAGGGTAGGGAAGCTGTGCAGCCCCAGGCCAGCCCTTCCAGCTGACATTGCCTGAGCGGCGCCTTGGTGGAGGGTGCAGAGGGGAAACAAGGAGCAGGGGATCCCAGACTAGCCTCCAGGAGCTCACAGCCTCGCTCAGGGCACACAGCGAAGCGCGGGCAGAGGGATGCCCAGCAGAAGGATGAGGCGCAGCATCTCAGAAGAGGGAGAAATCACTTCTAGCTGGATCACCGAAGGAGGTCGCAACGAGCAGACTGGACTTAGGCCAGGGCCTACAGGTGGGAAGCCTTATGCTAAGTGGGAGAACCAATATGAGGAAATACACAGACGGATAAGGCGGGGAGCAGCTCCTGTGCTGATGGAAGGGAGGTGACCAGCAGTACCTCCTTTTTCCTCCCTCGTGTCTCTCCAGAAACAACCAGACATAAAAGCAAGCGCGAGCTATGAACTTGGCCCAGGTCCTCCTCTCCCGGCCTCCGAAGCTTAGCCTGCCCTTGCAACCTCTAGAGCTTCCCTCTCCAACACTCATGACACGCATAACACATCATGTCCACCTTAACGCACAATCAATACAGTCTAATTAAATAGGATGTCATGTTACAGGGCCTCTTCGTCACATTCGGACCTCATCTAATTAGAGGTCCACTGTATTTCACATTCTGACCAGCTCATTGAGACACAGCGCGTCTCTCACACAATGCATGGCTGTGAAAGATCGGGTTCAGGGCTGGTCTTTAACCCATAACCTTACTGAGTCAGCATGGAAAATGCCAATCAGAGTTACTCACAGTTCACAGTCCCTTTTCTGGTGAGCGGCATGGAGGACGGCAAGCCTCAGAGTCCTGCTCCAGAGTCAACCTGTCAGCGAAAGAAAACATCTTTATAGACTGTGTATGATTCTGCTGGGAGCGAGCGCCAAGATCGGATGGGGGTAAACTCAGAAGTGGGTCCTGCTCCGGAGCACAGCCAGGGCTGGCAGCCCTGTGTCCCCATTGCTGAGTGGGGGGAGTTTCCTGAGCAAAGAGCTCCTGGTGCAAAACGACGGTTGTTTAGAGGATTAACCAGGACGGAGAGACAGGATTTCTTGCGAGTTTCATCCCTTTCCCCAGAGAAAAAGAGGCTCATGGCTGTGGAGAGCGCTGAGCTGACCAAGGCAATGATCATTTGCTGATGCCACCTGTCTGACGGAAGACCCCGTGCGGGGGGACGGAGCTGAGCAACCCTTGGGGAAGCTGGCAATCTGTATGGGGGAGCTGCCCAAACAAGCAAACGCCACCACCGATGCTGTGGTTTATGGCAGGATTATGGAAAGTCCAGTTGTAGGAGGGCACTTTCAAGTAAAAGTGAAGAGTCCCATTGGGTTAGAAGGGAGATGTGCATGGAGACAAATGATGGGGGCGTGACTGGAAAGATCAGAAAACATGACTGCTTTTAATTCTCTTCTTGGGATAAAGCAATAACAACAAGAAAAAGAAAAACCCAGCACACATGTATCAGGTGTCTGCTCCACGGGCTACACTCTCCAGGTGCAGCAGGAATGAAATCCACAGCTCCTGTAATAAAAGTGCCGCCACGTCAGTGGTGAAATAAGAATATCATATGAAACATCACCCAGTAAGACGAGAACATACATAAAGTAGCGCTGAACTATGTGGTAGAGACCATAACTCTCTCTCCACAGAGAAACGAAGTTGGCGACAGCTGGGGCCTTCAAGGAAGTTTTCAGGGGGAGGCAGACCTTGACCGGGGTCTTGGAGGACTGGTCAGGAAAGATTCGGCTGGTGGAAGAAGAGAGAGGGCATTGCAAGAAAGGGAGCACTCTGAGTAAGGGTGACGGGGGAAAGCATGGAGTGACTAGGGACAAGGCAAGGGCTGGGCCGCCTGAGAGACTAGAGGAGGGAGTAACTCTGAGTTCATGACAACCATAAATTCAACCATAAATTCATGACAACCATAAATTAAATAAATTTGAAAATTTTAAAAAATTTCCCACAATCCCATCCCTCTAAACCATCATATTATTACAGTCTATGCCCACAAGCAAATCCAGTTTAATTTTTTACAGAGTTGTAGAAAAAGATTTGACACGAATAAATATACCAAACCCTACTCTTACATTCAAAAATCAATTGCAAAAATCACAGATTGGAGCGACCTGTTTTTTTTTTTAAAAAAAGACAAGGGTTATTTGAGTTAAATGCAAGCAGAGGTAGAGCCCTGCCAGGGTAGGTGTTGCTGCCAAACCCATTACATTGATCCTAGTTGCCTAAATAGCTATACGGTGGCCAACCAAGGGGAGAATGGTCCCCTCACTTTAGACTTATCAATCCACATTACTTTTAGATGCAGCTGTGGCATCATGTTTTAATAAATTTGACAGTGACGAGTAGAAGAGAGAGGTGAGCAAAGACATCTAGTTCTTTTAACTAAAGTTAAAAGTTTAGTAGTTAAAAGCACAAGCTCTGTAAGCAGACTGTACAGGTGTCCATCCCAGTCCCACCACTTCCTGGCAGTGGGCCCACGGGCAAGTTACTTAACTTCCCTGCGCCTCGGTTTTTCATCTGTAAAATAGGGCTAATGAGGGTTCTGCCTCTGAGGTTGGCTGTGAGGGTTTAATGAGTTCATATACCGTAAAGCGCTTAGAACAGTACCTCACACAAAATAAGCACTCATTGCATTTTAGCTGTCATTGTTGTTATTTTCCTTATTAGGAGGCCGTGAGAGAGAAGATATGGGAGAAGAAACTAGAGATGGACCTTCATTTGTCCCTCTCTAATATGACCCATTGGTCCTATCTAATTCTATTGACTAAAGCAACAATCTCTTTCCCACAAGGTGGTCCTCCAAATATTTGAAGAAACTATGTGACAGAGAGCCTGCGTTGCTATACACGGTAGAATTAGGGCTAACTGATAGATATCAGAGGAAGCCAATCCTCAGTTCAATACAGGAAAGACTTCTCTAGTCCTATGCACCATCCAGCAATGAGTTAGGCTTCCTTGGAAGGTAGTGAGCTCCCAACACGGCAAAGGGAATCCTGTATTGGGTGAGAAGATGCCCCAGAAAGCATGGTCTCCCAGACTTGGCTTCCCCCATCCATAAAATGTTAAAAAACATTGTGAGACTGGGAGGGTTGACAAACATGTATATTGATAAAACATTAATAGTGTCTTCTTTCACCACCGTTTCATAAAGTAATTCAACCCCCAAAAGTAAGGAGAGCAAAAAGGACCACCTTAAAAAAAAAAAAAAAAAAAAGACCACCTTAAAAAAAAAAAAGGACCACCTTTTGAACTCTTTGAAGTGAATGGAGCATCATGAAAAGCATCCCCCCCACCATCTCTGTCTCTTCTCTCTTTCTGTCTCTATCTCTCTCTGTCTCTAACTGTCCATCTCTCTCTCACACACACATATACACACATATGTGCACCTGCAACCTCTCCACATTGTCCTTGTTTTTCACTCCTCACCATGCACCAGCAGACACGTGCTGGGGAACCACGTGCGTGATATTTTGGGGCCTTCCAAAGCCAGCAGCCTGTAGTCCTGGAAGGCAAGTGGTCATGTCAAAGGCCTTCAGACAGCGGCCCTGCAATAACGCAACCAGAATTGAAACTCAGGCCTACCTTACTCACCATGAAGATAAACTTGAATCATAAATGGAATTGAGCATTCACATTTATAAGTATGAGGACATTTATGAAAAGGTAAATGAGAGAGCTGATTGTTAAGAGGTGGGGAGAAGTATAGAAGAAAGCTTCCCACGGGAGGGAGCACACTAGAACTTGACCCTCCATGCCCAAGGACAGCTGAGCGAGCTCCCACGAAGCATCCTAGGTAAGTTGAAAGGATGAACAGAGATGAGCCTGGGGCTTAGCAAGGACCACAGAAGGCACTAGACCAAGGGCGTCATGGGTTCACACCCTGAGTCCATCGTTCACTTACCGTGTGATCTTGGACACGGAACTTTAACCACTCCCTGCCTCAGTTTCCTCAGCTGCAAAATGATAGTGCTTGACTAGATGATCCTTAAACCAAAATTCCATCTGACATCTATACATCTCTGAAGCTGCCCAGACTCACCCCCATATCACAGCTCAGTATATGATTGTGGGTAAGAGTAAAGACACGGGAGTCAGACGGTTCTGAGTTTAAGCCTGGGTCCATCACTTTCCTAGCTTTAACCTCTACGAACCTCAAGGTTCGCACCTTTAGAAGGGGGATAAGGGTAGCGCCTTTAAGTGAGATAATGCGCCGAGGGCATTTTGTGCAATGCCTGGGACATATTCATAACGACGAATGAGGCTGCTGTGGCTGTCTTTCAGTGTTAGGAGGGCTAACAGCCCAGGGGGGCTAGCAGAGTCTGGATGGGAAAAGGGAGACAAATCAAGAAGCCTGAGGGCTTCTGCATTCATCCCACTGCCTGTGACAGGCTCCTCTGTTACTACCCCAGCCAGACCTTTAGGATGAGGACAGATCGTGACAACCTGTTCTCAGGCCCCGAGAGTCTCTCTGGATGGTCCCCATCTCTGAGAAGCCTCTGTAGGCACATGAGCAAAACTCCCCAAAGAGAAAGAAAACTTGAATAGACCCTCCCAGGAGGAAACGCCTGCAGGGCCACTCGTCCCCCCACGGTGTGTCCTGCGTCTCCCACCTCATCACCCGAGTCCCCTCTCTGCTCCACATCTGCTCCCCTCGCCCCCTGACGACAGCTCGCCGTGGTTTACGTTAGTCCAGTGAGGCTGTCGGCGACAGCATCACAGACCCCGGCCACCAGGCTCTCAAAGACACAACAACTGGGCAACCGAATACTGAGAGGATCACCTGGCACTCAATGTGTGGCTCTGAGGAACGCACCCGCCCAGCACTGAGGGTGCCGCGCAGGCTTCCTCAAAGCCTGGTAAGAACAGGGCTGACTCCCCACTGTCCTCAGCCCCCTGGGCTGCAGGCAGTGCTGGGCACCCAGCGGCAGAGGACCTGGAAATTGTCCCTCAGCCATGCTCCCCAGGCCCCGTCCAGGCCCGAGACTCTAAGCTGGACCCCGTTCCTGTAAGTGGGCACCCTTGGAGGTGAGAAAACACCAAGACCCGAGACGTGCTTATTCTCCATCGGGAGCACCCCTGCTCTTCTTCCTGGCCCATCGTCGCTGACCTGCCTCAGGCCTCCTTCTCTCTCCCCTGGGCCCCCAGTCGGTCTCCTGGCCTCCAGCCTGGCCCCGCTTTTGCCCACCCACTACCTCCCGCGGCCTGGGATCTTCCTGAAACACAAATTGCGTCATGTTTGTTCCTCCTCAAAACCCTCCAAGGACAGCTCAGTGCTGGCAGAGGTCACCCACTGGCAGCCCCTAGCTGGCCTCTTGCCCGTCTGATGTTTTTGTAAATTCTGCCAACATCTGAAAAGTGGGACATTTCACATTTGAAAATCCAGGCTCCTAAGTTTTCTCTAAAATTTGGATGGCCTAACAACGCTGATCTTGCATTTCCACGTGGCAATCACCAGATGACGCTGAGTGTCAGAGGCCCCCATTTTCATCAGGCACGGGTCCTCCTGTTTGCCCCCCAGAGAGAGGACAGGTGCGCCTGGAAGCCGCTTCAGTCGCAGGGCGGGGCACCTGGAGGCTGACGCACACCGCTTGCTGAGGGTTCAAGGTGACAGCACGGAGGTGGCTCATCACACTCTCAGCTGCGCTGTTCCCAGCCAGGCCCACCAAGGGTCCCTCCCTCTCTCACGCCCCTGGGCAGCTCCTCCATTCCAAGTCAGGAGACAGCCGGCAAAGGTCTTAGGGATTTTTCCAGGAATGCCAGTGACTACCAGGCAGGTGCTGAAGAGGCCCCACCCCAGGGTCCAGCCTCTCCTCACCCCCAACTCAGTGGAGGCTGCGTCCCCTCCCTTTATTTCCATCCAACTGTTCCCATCAAAGCCCTAACAGCACATATTTTGTTAATTGTACAAACCTAATGGGGGAATGCATTGGCAAAAAGGGTAATGGCCGTCAGACCAGCAATAAAACAAAATTAATGGCCCATAGGAAGAAATCATGTCCACTTAATCCCGGCTCTGAAACTCTAATAGAATAATGGAATACCAGCAGAGGGGTTTCTCTCTCCATGCAGATTGCTTACACCATGTTAATCACTTGCAAAGCAGGCCACATACCACTCCGCTCACATGACCCTCCAGGGAAAGTAGCAGCCCAGAAACATTTAGTGCCAGGCTCATTACTGACACGCATCGCCAGCAGCAACACCTTCCCCCATCCCTGCCTCCCCAGGTGACTCCAGGACAGCCAGTGTGAGGTGTCATTGCGAGCCATCAGGTGTGGCAGGCCGGAAAGTGAGACACATGATACCTAATAATAGCAGACGTTTGTTGAGCACTTACTATGTGCCAGACACTGGGCTGGCTGAGCACTTTCTAGGTACTGTATTATACCAGCTTCATCTTCTGGAGCTGCAGAGTCCATCAAGATAGCCACTAGCCACATGTGGCTTTTTAAATACAAATTCTAATTAACGAAAGTTAAATAAAATCTAAAATTCAGCCTCAGTGGCCGCGTTTCAGGTGCGCGACAGCCCTGTGTGGCTAGTGGCTGTTGTACTGGGAGCTCCGGCTAGACGGTCTTTCCGTTGGCACAGGCGGCTGTACTGGACAGCGCTGCTCCAGAACTTCGAGACCGTTTCAGCTCGCCCATTTAACAGATTCCGAAATCAAGGCACAGAGAGGTGAGGCAAGCTGCCCTAGGTCGTGGCTGATCTGGGTTCTAGCCCAGGTCTAAATCAGCCTGCCTCCGGAATCCCGACCCTCCACACAATTTCTTGATACAAATTCTTGTTCTTGTATCAATTTCTTGATACAACTCGTTCTAAAGAACGAGTTAGAGCTACATCTTTTGCCGTGAGAGATGGCCGTAATGTTCCAAGTAAGAAAAGTAAGTAGCAGACTGATGTGTGCCGTGTGTTTCCATTTTTGTAAAAGCGGACAAAACTCCAGATTGAGCGCATCCACGTGCATAAGTCTGTGTGAGCACAGAGGTGGTGTGGAAGGAACAGCCCGGATGTTCACGTGGGCGCGAAGGCCCACCGTTGTTAGCACATCTTTGCCTTGTTTCGGGTTGCAGAGAGCGCTGCCCCTTCTGTAATTTTTGAAAAGAAACTCAATAAGGAAAAGAAAAATAATTGATATAAGAAAGAAAAAGAGGTTGGACTTCGGAGGCAGCCAGACCAGACTGCAAACCTGCTTACTTACTGGCTGCATTGCATCGGGCAATTTCCTTAACCTCTGTCCATCTTGGTTTCCTCACCTGGAAACTGATGATAATAATATCATAAAGGGAGGTTGAGGAGAGATGGATGAGAAAATGAATTTAAAGCTACTCAACAGCCTGGGCCTTTTTATCAATGTTGAGGGACTAGTCTGCCCAGTACACAGAGGTACTTTCTGGATCGACCCTGCTGGCCGCTGTCATAGGACTTAACCAGATGCTTCTCAAGGCCCCCATATTCTGCCTTATATGACAGTTCTATTATGTCTATCTCCCTCCCAGACCGTAAGTTCTTTGTGGGCAGGAACAGTACCCTGCTTATTTATTCATTCATTCGATCATCCATTTATTCCATTTATTATTAAGTTAATAATAACTGAATAATTATGTCTTAGGCATATGCACCAAGCACTGTGTCTGACATTAGAGATGTAACAGTGAACGAAACAGAAAAGTCCCTGCTTTCGTGGGGCTCGCATTCTAATGGGGGAAACAAACTATAAATACAATTATACAATGTCAAGAGATGATAAGCAATAAGAAAAAAATTCAACAGGCTTGGGAGCAGAAGTGACTGAGAAGGGAGGGGCATCTTAGAGAGAGGAGACAGGAAAGAGCCTCAGAGCTCACTGAGAAAGTACTCTTCGTGGCATATGCCGCAGACCCAGTGAGGTTAGTAGTTACGCAAACGATGTTAGTTTAAGAACAAAATAAAAATAGATTTGATGGAGAGCAGAGAATAATTAAGACACCTTAGAAAACGTCCCTTCACTTCTGGGTATACACCCCAAAGGATTGAAAGCAGGGACTCAAAAAGACAATTTGTACCCCATGTTCATAGCAGCATCATTCACAGGAGCTGAAAGGTGGAAGCAACCTAAGTGTCCGTGGACGGATGATGGATAAACAAAACGTGGTCTCTATGTAAAATGGGATATCGTTCGGCCTTAAAAGAGGAAGGAAATTCTGACACGTGCTGCAATGTGCTGGAGAACATTATGCTACGTGAAGTAATCCAGTCACAGAAGGACAGATACTGTATGAGTCCACTCACATGAAGTACCGAGAATAGTCAAATTTACAGAGGCAGAAAGGAGAATGGCGGTTGCCTGGGGTTGGGGGAGAAGAGATGGGGAGTTTTAGTGAATTGACACAGAGTATCAGTTTTGCAAGATAAAAGGGTTTTGTAAACGGATGGCGGTGACGGTTGTACAACAATATGAATGTGCTTAATGCCCCTGAACTGTACATTTAAAAATGGTTAAGACGGTAAAGTTTGTTATGTGTATTTTACCACAATTTTGAAGAAGAGGATAAGGGAACCCAGGGCAGACAGAGAGAGCAGGGAACCCCAAGTCTCTGCAGCCACAGCGGGGGGAACACAAGAGACTGGGGCTCCCAGGCCAGTTGGCCAACAGGGGAGGCAACTTTCCTATGGAAACATCTGAGCCAAGATGATTCCAGAGGGCTGAGGCTGGACAAATGAGACACGATTTAGGGTGAAAAAGAAAAGGAACTGGTGGGAGGTGGGCGGCGACGGAGAGCCCTGGGCCCCTTTCTAGTCTGAAACGAAAGACAGTCAAGGAATGTATCTACAGCAATAAAACGGTGAGCAGGAAATCTAAAAGGAGAAGGAATCAGAGGCCAAGAACAAGAGGGGAGGATCTGGTCTTCCAGTCTGATTCGGCAGTGAGCGGTATGGTGTGCTGGAAAGGGTTTTAGACAGAACCTAGGGGATGGTGCTGGTTTTCCCGTCCCTTTGACCTTCTGTGTGTCACCCTCACTCTCTGGGTCTCAACTTCTTTGTCTACTGAACCAAGTGGCTGGATCAGAGCAAGAGGAATCTTAAGGTTTTAGGGGTCCACAAACCCCTTGAGACTTTATCCAGAATGGTATTTGCGTGTACATTTTTCTTTAGAGAGATTTCCAAATTTTATGAAGCTTTTAAGGCTGTCCATGTCCCCAGAGAGATTAAGAATCACGGGAGGAGATATTCACTAGGCTCACATTCAACTAGAAATTTCTAAGATTCTGAGAAATCTTAAACTAAATACTAACAAATCTTTGGGCCTCAAAGAAATCAAGATGTTTATTCCTGCCTTGCCTGCAATAAGAGATATTATACAAACGAAGCAAAATAATGATATGTTTTGAAAAGTTAAAATTATTTCTCTCGTGCAAGTAAAGATGGTTATTTTTGTTGTTTCATGGAAAGCAGGAACATTTCTGCACCAGGCTTACAGGCAGAGGAGGGAGGCCAGCTTGTCCGGGTCCTGCATCCCGGACAAAGGCCGCACGGCAAAGGGATGAGATGTGCTACGTGTCAACCCTCCTTCGATGGAAAATGAGAAGGCCCTTGATTCCCCTTGTGGAGACGGGTCTAGGCCAGAAAGGAGAGTAAACACAGCCTCCCCAGGAGGTGCAGCCCAGGCAGAACAAATGCATCCTCTTGTGCCAACAAGTCGTCATCTGGCATAACTTGGGAGGAAACTGTCAACTGTGTGACTGGGAAAGTGGCAGGCTGAGGATGTGTCAGGGAGAAGAGCGCGGGCAGAGGACAGCATCTGCCACCAGAGAGCAAGGACTGAAAACCTGCGTCCTGACGAAGGCAGGGTCACCAGGGTGCAGGGGACCTCGGCACAATGGCAGCGCCAGCCAGGAGGAGCAGCCCTGAGGCGGTGTCAGAACCACGCACTGTTGGACCTGGACGGGACTTCAGAGACCCTCTATCCCGCCTCCTCTTTTCACATTTGCAGAAACGGATTGACAGAGGGATGGAGGCTTACCAGGGAAGTCCAGGATTGGCAGCCTGGCCAGTAGCTCCCTTCCTTCATGTATAAAATGTGTTTTGCACGCCAGATGCTTTACTAGCTCGGAGATCAATAATAAAGGACAAATCAGCTCCCTGCCCCCAAAGAGCCCCGTCGAAACGGGAGAGACAGATGCCAGCTGACTAAGGGGCGAAATGTCATCCAGCAGGTATGTAGCCACCACAGAGGAGGGCTCCCCGACTTCAGGCAGAGGGGGGTGAGATGGGGACCCAGCCGCTCCCTCTCAGACCAGGCAGCGCCGGAGGTAGTGGGAGCATTCCCTGGGCGGGCAAGCCAAGCCAAAAGCCGCCAGCATCTGAGAGAAGGGTGCCCGGCACAGCAGCCCTGGAAAGGAGCCTGGAGGGTCCGGCCCCGCGGGGAGAGGCCCTGTGTGGCAGGCCAGGCCCCTCCAAACAGCGCTTCCCGCTCGCTCATCGCTTCCTAACTCGCCCCCGGGGCCTGGTCCTGAATATTGCTTCATAAATAACAGAAGAGGGCTCCAGCTTGCTTAGCTGGGGCGAGGCAGATGCGCACAGCACAGCTGATTACGAGGGAATTGGCTGAGCTGGGTGGTTCTGGAATGCTGATTCTCTGCAGAGGGGTGGTTCTGCGGAGCAGGCAACCACTCAGCTGGGTCCCCACCTGGATCCCCGGATCACAGCAGGATGCTGAAAGAGCATTTGTTTCCCATTGTTCTGAGCCACTAATTTGGCTCGGGGTAGGACACCAATCTGAGAACAAACGGAGTAGGAAAACTGTACCTTTCCTAAAGGAGACCCAATTTCACCATAAACAGGGGAGGAGCGGGCGGGGGCAGACTTTCCGAGTCCACCGCACGCGCCCTGGGCCTCCCTTGCAGGCGTCGCGCGGCTGCCCTGCCATCTGCCGAGCCTCACCTGCTCAGGGCTCCTCCGCGGTACCTCCAGCAGGGGACAGATGACTCTGATGGCAGGTAGGTAAAATGGGATCCCTTGCTAGCAGTAACTACCCAGAACAGTCTCCCTCCTGAGCTGCTGACAGTCTCCACCTGGCACCTGCCAGCCAAAGAACTGGCGGGCGTCATAGGCCGGCACAGGCCACCCTCCCTGTGCACAGAGGGGACCGCGGAGGCCCTCTTCGGGCGGGACTTGATCAGAGGGCCCTCTGTCGGGCTGCAGTAAGGCCGGCCTGGGACGCCCCTCTGGAATGACACAGAAGCCGCTCTGTTTCTGGCAGAGTGAAGAGCGAGCACCCTCCAGGGGCAAAGGAGAAGGAAGAGCTGGCGAGCAAGGCCCCTGCAGCAGATGCTTTCTCAAGACTGATGGATAAAAACTCCCGGAAACAAGAGGCCCTTCTCATAGTGAAACTGCCTTCTTGTGGCTTAAAATAACCGAATTGGAGAACCTTCCCGGTGCCGGTCTTGAAAACAAACTATCAACCCTACCACTTTACTCTCAGCCTTCCAGCAGACAGGCCAGAGTTTCTATGACAAAGAAACCAGCATGTGATTTAGCTATTCAGTAACCTCATAAGTTCAACATATGGGTATATAGTACAGTAGGAAACACTGGAAAGTCAACAAATTTTTTAAAATCTCTGAGCAGTCAAAGTACATGTCACAAAATCTTTCCACTGAAGTTTGTGAACCTTACTCATAAGGACACTCCCTGGCTTTACTTAGAGCTTTTTACTGATTTTATGTGCATTTCTAACAGGCTCAGTTATCTGGTCCCTTGGGCCTCAGCTGATTCGAAGCAATAAAAGAGGAGGGGGCTTGGGCTTCGCCAGAAGACACGCTGAGGGGATGGAGGGTTGACCAAGGAGATAACGAAGGGAAACGTCGTGAATCGTCACATAAGTTTCAGTCACGGTCAGGAGGTTAGGGAGGAGGTCCACTGCTGATGTTTAAAACACCTTTGGAGGACTTTAAGAAGTAAACCTTCAGCTATCCAGAAAATCCCAAAGAAGTCTCCTTCTTGATGCCTCCAGGCTGCTGCTTTCTTCCTGTAGGTTGTCTTGATCTTGTTCAGAAGCTGCTTGCATTCGTTCCTGGTGGGCTCATTCGTTCACTCACAGGCATTGACTCTTTGGATGCTGGAGCAGCCCAACGATGTACAAAGCTAGATGAAGGCAGGGGTTGTTTTGATGCATCACACAC
Organism: Tursiops truncatus; assembly: GCF_011762595.2. Lineage (NCBI taxonomy): Eukaryota > Metazoa > Chordata > Mammalia > Artiodactyla > Delphinidae > Tursiops > Tursiops truncatus. The sequence continues at coordinate 8,838,680 of NC_047041.1, forward strand.
ACACACACACACACACGCACGCACGCACGCATGCACGCACTCCAGGGGCACCTATTACACATTAGGTGCTCAACAGACACGTGTCGTACAGATGTTAGAAAACACATCTGGAAATGGAGGGACAGGCCAGTCAGACTGTCTTTTTCAAAAAAGATTTATTTATATTTTATTTGGCTGCGTCAGGTCTTAGCTGCAGCACGTGGGATCTTTGTTGCCGCGTGTGGGACTTTTAGTTGCGGCATGAGAACTCTTAGTTGCGGCATGTGGGATCTAGCTCCCTGACCAGGGATCGAACCCGGGCCCCCTGCACTCGGAGCACGGAGTCTTAGCCACTGGACCACCAGGCAAGTCCCCAGACTGTCTTTTTTCTTTTTTTTTTTGGCTGCGTTGGGTCTTTGTTGCTGCGCACAGCCTTTCTCTAGTTGCGGTGAGCGGGGGCTACACTTCCTTGCCGTGTGCGGGGTCTCTTGTTGCAGAGCACTGGCTCTAGGCGTGTGGGCTTCAGAAGTTGTGGCACTCGGGCTCAGTAGTCATGGCGCATGGGCTTAGTTGCTCCACGGCATGTGGGATCTTCCCGGACCAGAGATCGAACCCGTGTCCCCTTCATTGGCAGGCGGATTCTTAATCATGCTCATTAAGGAAGTCCTACCAGGCTGTCTTTTGACCCAGTCCCTAGCTAGTCACATGAGAATCTTTGTGGGGAGGGGCTATAAAATTTCAGTACTCAACTAAAAATGTCATCTTATCAAAACTTTAAACTGCTCTACCAAGAAAAACAAAAAGACAACATGGCATCGGGCCTGAAAAAATGTGGAAAAGATTCTCCAGTTCATCTTAGAGAAACTTGTCACCCCTCTGTGAGTCTGGCTTCCCCATCAATAAAACAGTTTGGAGCCATCAGTGTCTGAAATGCTTCCAGCTCCCTAGTCAACAGGATCCTAGTTTTATTTAAGGACTGACCTTCTCCACCCCCACCAGCTTGATTTCTTTTATTTTCACCAAAGCTTTGGAAGGAAGGATTTTGATCAACAGTTCCGGCCTCCAGGCAATCATCCAAAAACATGTGTGTTTTCTTCAGACCCCCTGTAGATCTCTGCCCCAGGTGCCCGACCGGAGGAGACAGCAAGCGACTCTTCATCCTCTCCCCAGCCCCTCAGATGGCACAAACGGCTCAGACGTGGGACATGGCACTATCATTGTTCTGGGGACAGGAAGTCTTTATGACACTCATAAGGGACGGTGGGCAAGGGGCTGGAATGCCAGCAATTTGTCCTGAAGAATTCAGGTTAATAATTTATAGAGGCATTCTCAGTAAATTTAAGAAAACTGAAATCATATCAAGTATCTTTTCTGACCACAATGCTATGAGATTAGAAATCAATTACAAGGAAAAATCGTAAAAAACACAAATATATGGAGGCTAAACAATACATTACTAAATTACCAAGAGATCACTGAAGAACTCAAAGAGGAAATCAAAAAATACCTAGAGACAAATGACAATGAAAACACGACGATCCAAAACCTATGGGATACAGCAAAAGCAGTTCTAAGAGGGAAGTTTATAGCTATACAAGCCTACATCAAGAAACAAGAAAAATCTCCAATAAACAATCTAACCTTACACCTAAAGGAACTAGAGAAAGAAGAACAAACAAAACCCAAAGCTAGCAGAAGGAAAGAAATCATAAAGATCAGAGCAGAAATAAATGAAATAGAAACAAAGAAAACAATAGCAAAGATCAATAAAACTAAAAGCTGGTTCTTTGAGAAGATAAACAAAATTGATAAACCATTAGCCAGACTCATCAAGAAAAAGAGGGAGAGGACTCAAATCAATAAAATTAGAAATGAAAAAGGAGAAGTTACAACAGACACTGCAGAAATACAAAGCATCCTAAGAGACTACTACAAGCAACTCTATGCCAATAAAATGGACAACCTGGAAGAAATGGACAAATTCTCAGAAAGGTATAACTCTCCAAGACTGAACCAGGAAGAAATAGAAAATATGAACAGACCAATCACAAGTAATGAAATGGAAACTGTAACTAAAAATCTTCCAACAAACAAAAGTCCAGGACCAGATGGCTTCACTGGTGAATTCTATCAAACATTTAGAGAAGAGCTAACACCCAACCTTCTCAAACTCTTCCACAAAATTGCAGAGGAAGGAACACTCCCAAACTCATTCTATGAGGCCACCATCACCCTGATACCAAAACCAGACAAAAATACTACTAAAAAAAGAAAATTACAGACCAATATCACTGATGAATATAGATGCAAAGATCCTCAACAAGGGCTTCCCTGGTGGTGCAGTGGTTGAGAGTCCGCCTGCCGATGCAGGGGACACGGGTTCGTGCCCCGGTCTGGGAAGATCCCACATGCCGTGGGCCGGCTAGGCCTGTGAGCCATGACCGCTAAGCCTGTGCATCCGGAGCCTGTGCTCCACAATGGGAGAGGCCACAACAGTGAGAAGCCCGCGTACCGCCAAAAAAAAAAAAAAAAACCTCAACAAAATACTAGCAAACAGAATCGAACAGCACATTAAAAGGATCATACACCATGATCAAGTGGGATTTATCTCAGAGATGCAAGGATTCTTCAATATACGCAAATCAATCAACGTGATACACCATATTAACAAACTGAATAATAAAAACCGTATGATCATCTCAATAGTTGCAGGAAAAGCTTTTGACAAAATTCAACACCCATTTATGATAACAAACTCTCCAGAAAATGGGCATAGAGGGAGCCTACCTCAACATAATAAAGGCCATATACAACAAACCCACAGCAAACATCATTTTCAATGGTGAAAAACTGAAAGCTTTTCCTCTAAGATCAGGAACAAGACAAGGATGTCCACAATTGCCACTATTATTCAACATAGTTTTGGAAGTCTTAGCCACGGCAATCAGAGAAGAAAAAGAAATAAAAAGAATACAAATTGGAAAAGAAGAAGTAAAACTGTCACTGTTTGCAGATGACATGACACTATACATAGAGAATCCTAAAGATGCCACCAGAAAACTACTACAGCTAATCAGTGAATTCGGTAAAGCTGCAGGATACAAAATTAATGCACAGAAATCTCTTGCATTCCTATACACTAATGATGAAAAATCTGAAAGAGAAATTAAGGAAACACTCTCATTTACCATTGCAACAATAAGAAAAACATATCTAGGAATAAAACTACCTAGGGAGAAAAAAGACCTGTATGCAGAAAACTGTAAGACATTGTTGAAAGAAATTAAAGATGATACCAACAGATGGAGAGATGTACCATGTTCTCAGATTGGAAGAATCAATATTGTGAAAATGACTATAGTACCCAAAGCAATCTACAGATTCAATGCAATCCCTATCAAATTACCAATGGTATTTTTTACAGAACTAAAACAAAAAAATCTTAAAATTTGTATGGAGACACAAAAGACCCCGAATAGCCAAAGCGGTCTTGAGGGAAAAAAGCAGAGCTGGAGGAATCAGACTCCCTGACTTCAGACTATACTACAAAGCTACAGTAATCAAGACAATATGGTACTGGCACAAAAACAGAAATATAGATCAATGGAACAGGATAGAAAGCCCAGAGATAAACTCACGCACCTATGGTCAACTAATATATGACAAAGGAGGCAAGGATATACAATGGAGATAAGACAGTCTCTTCAATAAGTGGTGCTGGGAAAACTGGACAGCTACATGTAAAAGAATGAAATTAGAACACTCCCTAACACCATACACAAAAATAAACTCAAAATGGATTAGAGACCTAAACGTAACACCGGACACTATAAAACTCTTAGAGGAAAACCTAGGAAGAACACTCTTTGATATAAATCACAGCAAGATCTTTTTTGATCCACCTCCTAGAGTAATAGAGATAAAAACAAAAATAAACAAATGGGACCTAATGAAACGTCAAAGCTTTTGCAAAGCAAAGGAAACTACAAACAAGACGAAAAGACAACCCTCAGAATGGGAAAAACTATTTGCAAATGAATCAATGGACAAAGGATTAATCTCCAAAATATATAAACAGCTCATGCAGGTCAATATTAAAAAAAAAAAAAAAAACCCAATCCAAAAATGGGCAGAAGACCTAAACAGACATTTCTCCAAAGAAGACATACAGATGGACAAGAAGCACATGAAAAGCTGCTCAACGTCACTATTTATTAGAGAAATGCAAATCAAAACTACTATGAGGTATCACCTCACACCAGCTAGAATGGCCATCATCAGAAAATCTACAAACAACAAATGCTGGAGAGGGTGTGGAGAAAAGGGAACCCTCTTGCACTGTTGGTGGGAATGTAAATTGATAGAGCCACTATGGAGAACAGTATGAAGGTTCCTTAAAAAACTAAAAATAGAATTACCAAATGACCCAGCAATCCCAGTACTGAGCAAATACCCAGAGAAAACCATAATTCAAAAAGACACATGCACCCCAATGTTCATTGCAGCACTATTTACAATTGCCAGGTCATGGAAGCAACCTAAATGCCCATCGACAGATGAGTGGATAAAGAAGATGTGGTACATATATACAAGGGAATATTACTCAGCCATAAGAAGGAATGAAATTGGGTCATTTGTAGAGATGTGGATGAATCTAAAGACTGTCACACAGAGTGAAGTAAGTCAGAAAGAGAAAAACAAATATCGCATATTAACGCATATATGTGGAACCTAGAAAAATGGTCCAGATGAACCAGTCTGCAGAGCAGAAATTGAGACACAGATGTAGAGAACAAACATATGGACACCAAGGGGGGAAAGCGGCAGGGGACGGGGTGGTGGTGGTGTGATGAACTGGGAGATTGGGATTGACATGTATACAATGATGTGTATAAAATGGATGACTAATAAGAACTTGCTGTATAAAAATAAAATAAAATAAAATTCAAAATAAATATAATTTATAGAGGCATTTCTTTAAAAAAAAATTTTTAACTTCTGAAACAAATTGCATACAAAATGTGTGACATTTGAAGGAAATTTTCCAGTGTTGCTCAGTGAAGCATAATAAATATATGCAGCCCATCATAATAAGTTACTTAAACTCAGGGCACTAAATCATTTATTAATTGTCTCCTAATCCTTTCCAGCTACGACGAAAACCAAGAGTGTGGCCATATTTCACATACCAGTTCATAATGCCTCCAGTGCCAAACAGCACGGCTGCCGCTAGCTATCGCGTCCATTTTTCATTCCGGTACCAGACTCTGCAGATGGGCCTGGAGCAGGGCCTGAGGCTGAGGGGACTGCTGTTGTCAGCAAAGGGGTAGATGCACCCCAAACACATCCCAGCCCACTGACTTCTCCCATGGATGTTCATTTTGCCTAGAGTTCCCCTCCCCGGGGTCCCCTTCCTGTCCACCTCTCCCACTGCCGTCAGTACATGCTGCCCCTAGGTAGATATTAATCCTGGGAGACCACAGGCCATTGTCTCCTGGGATGCCCAGCACCAGGCTCATAGCCCCAAGTCCTCTCCGGCAGCGGAGGGTGAGCCAAAGAGAATCAGAACAGAGATGGGAAATGGAACACCAAGATCTGCCCATTCTCGAGGACAGGCTGACCCAGTGGGGAATGTGGATTTCTGCTGTCATATCCACTTATTAGGCCTCCTCCCCACCCCTAGTGCTCCAGACATTAGCCTCTGCTCCCTGGGAGAATTCAGACCAATGCCCAGAGCCACCTGTAGTCCCAACCCTCTCTTGGGACTGTCATACCCACGCAGCTGCGCTGACTGTGTGTCTGGCAGGAGGGAACATCACCAGCAAACTAGAAGTCTGTAGCCAGATATGCCGCCTGCGGGTGCATGGACAAGTAGGACAAGGTAGGGTCCCAGGAACTGAGTGACCGGAGAATTGCAGAGACTGAGTTCAAGGGGTGAAACGATTCTCCAGGCCTCTTTGCTTCCCCCAACATGCTTCTGTCCTGTACAACCAACTCAGAATCATGCCATCTTCTACCAGGTACCTGAGTCTGGGAAGCATCTTTCATTCTGCCTCTGCCCTGCTTTTCACTCCCACACCCAATCTAGGGGGTTTCACTCCCAAAACACATTTCTCAAATCTATCCCTTCCCATCTCCACTACCACTGCATAATTCAGAGCTCAGGGGTGAAAATCAGCAGCTCTTACCCAAGTTTTGTGGGATTTGCACAGAGTTCCTGGTTCTGTTCTGTTTTTTTTAAAGGTAATATGTAATCTGGTTCAAAAATCAAAAAGTATATAAAAGTTTACACTGAAATGTCTCCCTCCCATCCCTGTCTCCCACTTGCTGAAGGAAACACAAATATAGATTCCTGTTTTCCCCTTTTATGCACACTTTTCTGCACCTTGGTGGACTTTTTTCTTTTTACACTTAATATATTTGTGGAGGTCTTTCCATATCAGTACAAAGAGAGCTTCCTCATTCCTCTTTTTTGTTGTTGTTTTTGGTGGCCCGTACAGGGATCATTCCTCTCTTTTTTTTACAAAATTTTTTTAAAATTTATTTATTTGTATGAGATGGGTCTTTGTTGCTGCACGCGGGCTTTCTCCATTCCTCTTTTTAAATGCACAGTATTCTGTTGTCAGGATAGTCCATAATTTAGCTAATTGGTCCCCAATTAATGGACATTTGGGTCCTGTCCAATCTTTTGCTATTACAAATAATGTTGCAAAGAATAAACTTATGGGGACTTCCCTGGTGGCACAGTGGTTAAGAATCCACCTGCCAATGCAGGGGACACAGGTTCGAGCCCTGGTCTGGGAAGATTCCACATGCCACGGAGCAATTAAGCCCGTGCACCACAACTACTGAGCCTGCGCTCTAGAGCCCGCGAGCCACAACTACTGAGCCTGAGTGCTACAACTACTGAAGCCCGCATGCCTAGAGCCCGTGCTCCGCAACAAGAGAAGCCCCCGCAATGAGAAGCCCATGCACCGCGACGAAGAGTAGCCCCCTTCGCCGCAACTAGAGAAAATCTGCGTGCAGCAGACCCAGTGCAGCCAAAAATAAATTAATTAATTAACTTTAAAAAAAAAGAATAAAGTTATGCACATGTCATTTCATATAAGTGCAAGTATACTTTTAGGATCAATTCCCCAATATGAAATTACTGGTCAACAGGCATAGGATTTATAATTCTGAGAGCTATTGCCAAATTGCCCTCCAAATGAGGTTGTACTGATTTATACTATAAGTCAGCCTGTTTCCCCAGAGCCTTGCCAATACAGCGTGATAACAAACTTTTGGGATTTTTGCCCATTTAAAAGATGAATGAATAATGCTAACTTGAGACAGTTTCAATTTGCATTTCTCTTATTATGTGTAAGATTGAACATCTTTTATATGCTACGAGCCATTTGTATTTTCTTTTCTGCGAACAGTCTGTCAGAATTATTTGCCCTTTTTTTTCTATTGGGTTGTATTTTGTTGTTGATTTTTAGGAACTTTTTGTATGTGAGGGAAAACAGCCCTGTGATTTGAGTTGCAAAACTTTTTTCCCCAGTTTGCCATATGTCTTTGACTTTGCTTAAAATATTTTGCTGGTGCTTCCTAAAATTTTTAATTTCAATTCCAACAGGCCAGGAGCATTCACTCTCCCATCTGTCGCAGCCCCCTAACTCCCCAGTTTTACAGTTGACTTGCTTTACTGTTTTTAATTGTCAGCCAGGTTTTAATTGTCAGCCAGGACTGTGTGATGCCTGGAACTGCTGCCACCGTTGTGTGACTCAGAGGAAAGCTGGTCTGAAAACAGCTGATATACAGAGGGTGACAGAGAAAGAACCTGGGGGCTTGCTGATGTCCTTGGGTCACTGAGTTTACCCAACCCTAGAGCAGTCCTGGCTCTGAACTTCATAATATTTAAGAAAATGAATCCCTTACTGTTTAAGCCACTTTGGGTTGGATTTGCTGCTACTAGCAGCCAAAGGCATTCTAACCAATACACACCTTGAATGTTCTAGCAAAAGTCTGGTCCCTTCCAACCCATCCCCACGGCTACTGAGGCCTGTGTTCTAGAATATAAACCTCACAATGCCACTCCCCTATTTTAATACATTCCATAGCTCCCGTCACCTGCAAGATACAATCCAATTGTCATAGCACTCAGTCCAACCCTGCCCCCTCCTCCCTTCCTGCTCCTGCTGTCTCACACCTCCCCGCTCCATAGAGGGGCCTTTCCCTCTTCCTCCTAATTCCCAGGACAGTCTGTTCCGTCATCACCTCCTCCAAGCAAATGGCAGACCAAGTCCCTGTTCCCCACCCCATCACCGCCATGAGCATCCAGTGCTTTCCCCTAGGGCTGCAGCCACCTCGTTGTCTATACATCTTTTTACATGCCTGAGCCCCTACCCTGCTCATTCCCTGTGAGCTCCTTGAAAGTGGGGACAATATCGTGTTTATTCTGCATCCCTAGCTCAGGACCCAGCACGTGGCAGGCGTTCAGGTAGTGTCTGCAGACCTGAACGGAGCTCCCCAATCTCATCTCATGTGTTCCCCCAGATGCCCCCTCAGACCTCCTTCCTACCCAAGTCCACGTCACTCTATAGAGAAGCTAGAAGAAAAGTCCCATCGGAACAGGCCTGCTCTAGGGAGGGAAGCAGATGACCTATTAAATCACCGAATTAAGCCGCACTGGTGGCCACAAGGCCTCAGCACATCACCTATTGCACCAGGAAGTCAGGGTGAAGAGCTGGGCTCCAGCCGCTTAACCAGCTGTGTGAGCACAGAGAAATTACCTAAGCCCTCTGTGCTTCAGCTTCCTTATTCGGGAAAGAGGGATGAGATGAAGATGTACTGAGTGCAATCAATTGTCTCACAGAAACTGGTAATAAGAGCCACGCCGCCCCCCGCTTAGAGTTGCAAGCAGCCCCTGGAGAATCAGGCAGACACAGACCCCTCACTACACAGGCCCTTTTCTAGTTCAAACGCCAACGTGGGGACCACAGAGCAGAACTATATTTATGGGAACGATGGGGAGAGGAGAGCGCGGGCAGTCACTGGGCACTTCCGTGTGCAGCCCACGCCACGTGGTGCCTACCTGTCCCCCCCGCGTGCATCACCGCCACACTGCGAGGCGCCGCTTTCCGTCCGATTTAGAGAGAAGTGAGGCTCACAGGAGCCCAGCTACTTGCCAGAGTGTCCCTGGCAGGAACCCCATGCAGCGGGGCTCGGGTCTCAGCACAGCTCTTTACTGCCTCGTGCTGCCCCACGCCCCATGGAATGAGGCTGGCCTGACAGACCCAGGACGTGGAGGCGGAGACCAGGGAGGGGAGAGGAGACGGGGATCCAGGGGGGGGAGGAGACGGGGATCCAGGGGTGAGAGACAGGGAGATGGGAGAGTGAAGGAGAAGCTCTTAGAAAAGATTTCTCTCTTGTCACCAGCATGCCTGTGAGTGTGTGTGTAAGACCCTGTGTGTGACTGTGTGTGTGTGTGTGTGTGTGAGCCATGCATATGATTCTGTGTGTACGCACATGTTCGTGTGTGTGAGACTGTGTGTTACACGGGAGTGCGACTCTGCCTGGGTGTATGTATTGAGGAGGGGAGAAGGGGAGCCCGCACAGACTAGCCTCCCTCCATGCTCACTCACAGGCAGGCCACATCGAGCCTAAACATGCCTCCCGTGAACTCTGCGTGGCGGCAGCAGTGGGAGACTTCACCTATTAACTCGCCTCTTAAAAATGCCCCGCTGTTGCAGGCAGTTGCAACTAGCTATGTGACATCAGCGGGCCCGGCTCTGTTATTAGCCCATGAGTGACACTGCCAGGCTGCCGAGGGGACAGCAGAGGGAAGAGGGGAGGGAGGAGACGCCTTTCTGATTCAGCCAGGCTTCCCTGGACGGACCTCCCCGCACCCAGATGCATCATGGCTCCTCGGTCAGAGAGGACTCTGAAGAGGCCCTTCTGCCCACGTGTCTCTCAGTTTTCAAAGACGTTCAGAGCGCAGGGGGAGACACACACATCTTCCCAAGCCAGCAAACAGAAGCAGCAGCCCTGGCCTCTGGCTGGGAAACAAGAGGGAGGGGGCAGGGGCCACAGGAGAAGAGGCAGCCTTGGTTCCCAGCCAACTCTCTCAGGTCCCCTCGGCACCCACCAGGATTTGTCCCCCACCAGGACTGCCGCTGAGTTTCTCTCTCCTTCTGCCTCTCATTCCGTCTGACGCTGTCCGTGGTGAGAGAAATGGGGCCCAAGGTCACACGGCCTGTCCAGAGCAGACAGATCTGGAAACACAGGTCTGCCCCATCGGTGCCTAATCCCCTGGCCACTGCTCCTCCAAAGTCCTCTGAGCTCTGCCTGACAATAGTCACAATCAATGATTTTCTCCCTGAGAAGAGCAAAAGAAGACAATCTTATGCGGCCTGGACCCTACACAAATTCTAACCCTTTCCCTGGACTCCAGGGAGAAACAAACGAACATACAAACAACATCCCATCAGCTGGAGAGAACACATCGTCTGCATTCTCCAAACCCTGGGAGGACCCAGTGTCCCCAAATCAATCTAGACAGGGGCCAACACAGTTGACAATTTCAGTGAAAAGGCCCTTCTTTAACCATTCCCCAGCTTCTTTGCAAAACAAGGTGCAGAAACCAAACAGCTGAGCACAGAGCGTGACCACTTAGGCCTGGGGAGAAAGGCTAACCGTCAGCCAACCTTCCTTGGCCTTGCCATGCCTTCCAGGATCCTCTGGCCTCCCCACTCTGGGTTTGTGAATTACAGGGTAATGGACAATAGAAGCTTGCTTCCGGGCTCAGACCCGGCTTTTCTAGCTGAAAGCCCTCGGGCAAGTTCTATCCATTTTACAGGCAGGACAAGTAAGGCCTGGAGGATGCAGGGTCGCCCAAGCTGTGTCCGCGAAGATCCTAACTCCCAGTCCAGAGCCCTTTGCACTGCCCCCTCCCCACCCCAGGCTGCTTCTCTTTCACTCATTGTAGCCTTGATCAGAAAACCAATTATCACCGCACTAACTCCCAAGGCCGGTCTTCCTGGAAGGAGGAAAATAGTACCCTAGTAGCAAGCTGATATTTGGAGGTTCTGAGAGCCTCCCAACTGCTCCGGAAGACCCAGCCTTCCCCTTCTAGGGCTTAGCATCGCTGCCAAAAGAAGGCAAGAAAGCTTCCAACAAAAGTTTGTTTTCACGGAGATTTTATTTCCTTCGCTGAGGCTCTCCGTCCACAGATTTCTCTTTGTTGGCGGTTGCATTCAGAAGTCACCAGATACACAGCCCCTGACCCTTCGAGCCCTCGGGGGATCTCACGCCTTTATCTCTCCTCCCAGGCACACAGGCTGCCTGCTCCCCACTCAAAAGGCCCTTTGAGCCACTCTGGAGAGAGAGGGGCTCTTCAAATGGACAGAGCTTCAGTGGGACTGAGCCCTCCACGTCAAGGTTGGGGGAGTGAGGACAGTAAGAGAGAGAGAGAGATGGAGGGGGGCGTGGGGAGAGAGGGAGAGGCAGAGAGAGAGCTGGAGAAAGTGAGGGGGGGCATAGATGGAGGCAGGGGCGCTGCGTGTCTCTGAGTGTCAGCAACTAACCGCATCCCTGTATCGGTCAGGTGGCAGCTGTGCTCCACGATGATGGGGCTCTAGCTAGGGACTCAGAAAGAAGCATGCCTGTCTCCCAGCCTGTCCACAGGCCTTGGCTCAACTTGCACCGAGGCAGGGACAGCCCCAGCAAAACTCGGAAGGGGATAACATTTGTCCTAGTTGGACAGACCTTTCCTTTCTGCCCTTTTTGGGAATCAGCTGCCCTCCCGGGTACACAGTTTAGAGCTTTTGCTCTGGCCGTCTCTCTGAGCCAGGGAAGAAAGGGGCTAACAGTATGAATGCAGGCTTCGAGAGCAACCCCTCCGGGTGTGTGCGTTAAAGAGAGAGGGAGAGAAGGGAGTGAGAGCGAAAGTAAGAGAATCAGGAGGATAAATGCTTAGCTCTGGGGAATAAATTGCTAAAGGTAGAATTACACGTTCAAGAGGTGGGTGGGATTTAGAGGCGGCAGTGAGCTGCGGCCACCTCCAGTGATGGAGGCCCAGCGGTCCTTAAGGGCGCCCTCCAGGAGGGGGGGTCCTGACATGTGACGTCACGGGCACAGACCAGAGGGTCAGGCAGAGCTGAGTTTGATTCTCGGCCTACAACTTGCTCACTTTGTGATCGTGGACCATTTATTTAATCTCTTTGGGTCTCATCTCCATCATCTGCTCAACCGGGGATAACGGCATCTCAAGGGTGGTGTGAGGACAGACAACAGACCCCAAAAGCCAAGCAGGGACCCCGGCACACACACCCCCCTCCTGCTGTGAGGACTGGGGTCGAGTTGGACAATCTGTACTTCTCTTCAGGTTTCCACTGCTCACCATCTCACCCTTATATCCCAGATTGCATGTGGTCGGACAGCAGAATTTTAAATGTTTACGTCTTTAAGTGTCTATTTTAACTTTTGTCATGAGGAGACAAAGAGAATTTCCAAAGCATTTTTCAAAACTAGTGTCTTATATGTTCTTCAAATGGTCTTATTCCCATTTAATAAATGAAGGAATCAAGAGTCAGAGATAGGAAGTGACTTTTCCAAAGCCATCCAGTAGGTGAGCAGCACAGGTAAGACGAGGCCCAGCCCAGTCAGTGTCTAATAACACAAACTCGACTAATAAATGCCACCCTGCACAGGGCAGGGAGGGGGAACAGAGGGGAAGAGGTTTGGGGCTTCTGCACTAAGGGAAGCCACAAAGGATGACAATTTTATGAAGATGGGGGATTCTAAACAAACTTTTAAAGACTGGATTTGAAAGACCAGAGTCTGCAGGCAACTCAGAGGGACATCTGTTGGACAAGGAGACAGAGAGGAGAAAACAGCTTCACATAATTTCTGTGGCCAGAGCAGGAGTCCAAGGAAAGCTGTCCACTACATCTTTGACATGAAGACCCAGGGGAGGGAGCCCTGGGCCAGACTGGGGTGCAGGAGACTGAATATGTAGTAGAATCGGAATCTATTAAAGTCTGTTTCTCAAGGCAAAGTGAGTTCTGAGGCTGGGCCCTTAATTACCCATCTGCTTACAGAACATGTGTCCAAGATCTCCACTGCACGGTGATAAACATCGAGGGGGGAGGAACTAGAGTAGGCGGCCGGTCCTGGCCTAACTTTAGGACCCGCCAAGAGGACCTGCTGTCGGGTGGCGGGCTCCGTGGCTCACGTTTCCTCTCCGCACGCATCTTCCGTTAGGCCAGGGATACAGAAAGATGGGCTGTGACGTTCCTTCTCTCTCCCCTCTCTTCCCATCCTGTTCAGTGGGTCCCCTGACAGCACTGAGCTCTGACCGGCCCTTTAAAAGCACTCTCCTAATCTTCTGACCAGTGTTGACCTGCCCCCAGGGCCAGGCCAGGTGGAGTCCCACTTGGACTAGAAGGATGATTCCTGGAGGACGGTCCATCCAGGGAGTCTGGAGTCTCAAATCCATAATTACCAGCTCTGGAGAGCACACCATCCCTCTGCCCGCTCCGACACACACAAGACCGGCTGCATGCTTCTAGACTGATCTCCCTCTTAACCAGATGCAAAGGGACTCTTTCAAAGGGAAGATGAGGAATCCCTCCTGGGTCCAGGGAAGCCACCAGTCTGTATTGTGAAGCAATTTCAGACAGTCTCCTTTGGCTTTCAAATGTACTTAATCAACATGAAAAGGATTGTGAGGGCTGGAGCTCCTACAGGTAGAACTAACAGGAGAAGAATAATGTTCATAAATCATTTAGCATGCACTCCAAACAGGGTGTGTTTTTTTCTTAAAGGAAAAGGCAAGGCCAAAGAAATGGAGCCGTACAGGAAACCCAAGCCGCTGTAACTTCTCCCCAAATGTAGGCTGTCCCCAAGTGGAGTTTATATCATTTTCATCTGCGATCTGACCCTTGATACTGATTTTTCCAGCTTGGGTCCCTCCCCCATCCCGAAGGCTCAGACCAGCAAAGGGGTCAGCACCGTGGAAAGACAGCTGATAAAACAGCTGCACCCCTACCTCCTCTGCAGCCCAAATCAGGGACTGACGGTCTCTCCTCAGCAGCTGACACCACCCTGGGGCAGCTGGGCCTGAGCTGGGAGCTCCAGGGGGAGGGGAGCCAGGCTCACGGGACCCAGGCAGCATTCTTCAGGCCTCAGCTCAAATGTCACCTCCTCAGAGGGGCCTTCCTTCTACCCCATGTGGAGCGACGCCTGTGGCCCAGCCACTCCACCATCTCAACCTGCCCTGTTTGCCCTGCTGAGCAATTATTACTGGCTTTACACTATATTAGATAGATGTTTATTGTGCCTCTCCCCCAGCAGGATGCGAGTTTCATGAAGGCAGAAAATGTGTGTTTTGTTGACAATTGAAACCCCAGCACCTAGAACAGTACCTGACATATAGTATAAGTATTCAATAAATATTTGTTGAATGGATAGATAGATAGATTTTAAAAAATGGCTCCTTTCCCCTCATCCAGGGAACATTCCAGATAGAGAAACCCTTGTCTACTCCAAAGTAGGAAAATGGTAGTCAAAAGATAGAAGCTGTTGCTGATTTCCGATTCTGACTGTCACTTTAACCCAGAATACACTATTCTCGCTCATCAGCCTCACCTTCTCCACCTGCAGAATGGGTATCACGCCGATGAGAGGAAGAAGAAGAGGGAGAAATCAGGGAGAACTAATGCTTATCAACCATCTCCTGCCAGTGCCCTGTGCTAGTCGCCTGATTGATAAACGCCACCCCGTTTAATCCTCACAGCCACCTTGAGATTGATATTATTATCACCTGGTCCCAGAGAAGGACCCTGACTGTCAGAAATATAAAGTAATTCACCCAGACTTGCACACCTAGGAAGTGACAGAAAGGGGATTTCAACCCAGGCCTGCAGATCCCAAAGCCACTTCTACTGTACATCACACAGTGGCAACACATTGCAGAGGTTATCCTTTGACCCATGTGAAAGGTGCCACGTCCCAGAGGAAAATCCAGGCTGTGCCCACTAGAATTTGGAGATCCTTAACTTTGCCCTTTTCCAGAAGTTGACGTGGGACACTTAGGCGGCCAACTTGTCCCAATTTCCCTGAGACTTCCCAGGTTTCCTCATGAAGGTCCTGTGTCCCAGGAAAGCCCGCAGTCCCAGGCAAACGGGAACAGCTGGTCTCCCCCGGTGGGAGGCAAACACAGCTAGAGACCCTGAAAACTCTGAGCCCAAGAGCTCGGGGCTTCCTGGGAAGGAGCACGGCCTCCACGTGCTTCCACCAGCAGCGATGGGAGGGCCCAGCTGCGTCCGGTCCACCCGGCTGTGTGTCCTCCAACACCGCGCGCCTGGGACTGATTTGCAACACAGAGGTCTCAGCCCATGGTGGCACAGCGGAAGAGCAGGAACCTGTATGGCGTCCTGGCCCCCGTTGCCCCGAATGCAGACTTTGGCCTCAGAACAAGAACAGTGTGGGCTCCTTCCCTAAAGCACTGCAACCTCCAGGACAAGATGACCTTCTGAAAGCAAGGAGGGCAGATTCCTGGAATTCCAGCCAAGGAGCTGAGTAAGAAGAGCAGAATTCAGGACGGCCAAGAAGTTACCAAGAAGCACCACAGGGCCCACGGGGTAGACAGTCCTGGATTCCCAGATCACAGGCACGAATTCGAGGGAAAGGTCACCTCCGTGGGGTTCTCTTTCTGTACAAGAAGCCGTCCCTCTATTCCCTGGCCAGGCTTTGGCAGAACCTTTACTGCATATTTTCTTTTTCTTTTTTTTTTTATTGGAGTATAATTGCTTTACTATGGTGTGTTAGTTTCTGCTATATAACAAAGTGAATCAGCTATACCTATACGTATATCCCCTGCCTCCTGAGCCTCCCAGCCCCATCCCATCCCACCCCTCTAGGTCATCACAGAGCACCTAGCTGAGCTCCCCGCGCTATACCGCAGCTTCCTACTAGCTCTCTGTTTTACACATGGTAGTGTATATACGTCAGTGCTACTCTCCCAGATCACAGGCACGAACTCGAGGGAAAGGTCACCTCCGTGGGGTTCTCTTTCTCTACAAGAAGCCATCCCTCTATTCCCTGGCCAGGCTTTGGCGGAACTTTTACTGCATACTTTCATTCTCCTGCATCCACAGGGTCCATCCCCCAGGCGCCCTCCTCCACTGGCTTCACCTCCATCTGGACCACCTGACTCAGAGTAGGGGCGGGTCGCTTCTTCCCCTGGGGCCAGGACTACAGTAAAAGCCCAAGAGCCCAGAAGGTCAGTGGAGGCCAAGTGCAGGTGTGGGTGGGAGTGAAGAAAGACGCTAGGGCGGGAGCGGGGGTTGCATAGGACATGCTCCTTCCCACCTTCAAGACTTCTGTGTTCAGGACCGTGGGAGAGGGCCCCTTTGTTCATTTGTTCTTTCACAACAATGGTGGCTCTGACCTGCACCTTCTACCCCAGAGCTACGGGCCCGCAGCCCACTTATCCCCTCACCCACCCTCCAGCCAGCCCACTCAGCCCTGTGCTCCCAGGCACATTGCTTCACAAATGCCTTCAACTTTTTCACCTGGGCATTTTCAGTGTCGGCCTGCTCTGGGTCTTTGAGTTTGCCTCATGGCCTCCCTCTCTTCCTCAACACATATCTTTAACCTCCCTCTCCCTTCCTCTCCACTGAAAAACAAAGCCCCCTTCCTCCTTCCCAAGGCCAAGCCCACCTGGGCTCCGACCCTCCATCCCACAGCGCCCATCACCTGTGAGTGCATGTATCTGCAGTGTCTCCCTCTGCTCAGGCTACCCCCCCAGACCTACCAACATACAGTCTCCCAGGCCCAACTATCACTGTTCTAGGCATGACAGCACTGCCAGGCCCATCACCATCACAGGTGTGATAGTGCAGTGGGAAGAGCACTGGCCCAGAACCACCCAGGACACTTATTGGCCCCGTGTCCCAAGAAACTCAATTTCTTCATCTGTAACATGGGTACAATGGCCCCTGCCTGACTCCCTTAAATATTGTAAAGATCAGGTAAGATAATGGACTTGAAGTATTTTGTATATTGTAATTTGAATGTAAAGAATTATTTAATTTTGGGGATAAACAACAAGGACCTACCATAGAGCACAGGGAACTATACTCAGTAATTTGTAATAACCTATAAGGGAAAAGAATCTGAAAAAGAATATATATATATATATGTATATGTGTAACTGAATCATTTTGCTGTACACCTGAAACTAACACAACAGTGTAAATCAACTATACTTCAATAAAAAAAATTTTCAAAGAATTATTTAATTTGTAAATTATTTGCTTAACCCTCTGGAATGATATCCCTCCCAGCTCTCTCTTTCCTTTCACCACCAAACTTTTGAAAGAGCAACTGGTATTCACAACGGCCACTTCCTCACATCTATTCTCTCTCTTGATCCCCTGCACCCTGGCTGCTGACCCCACCACACTAGTGACACTGCCCTTGAGGTGGCCCAGTACTCCTGTTCACACGTGCAGGGGCCGTTTCTCAGTCACAGCCCCCCTTCAAGGCAACAAGTGCCACACTTAATTGCACTTGGCCCCTCTCCCTCCCTCAAACCTGCTCATCTCCTTATCTTTACCATTTCTCTTTCCGGTACCACTTCTATTCCTATCATACAAGCTGTAGAAATCATGCAATGCTTGTTGATTCCTCCCTCACGACCACCCATACTCTCCTCGAACTGTCACCTCACCCCCCAGATAACTCAGGCCCAACACACTCCCGGGGGCACACGGTAGATCCTACTGGCCCAACTCCCACATACATCTCTATCTTCCTCCTTCCTTTTCCGTCATCAACATGCTTGTTAATTCCTTCAGTACTTTTCTTTCCCAGACAATTACAGTCATCTCCTAACTTACTCCTCTCTGCTCTGATCTGCCCTACATTAGTGTCAGCAAGACTTTTCTATAAGGTAAAATCTCTCATGAAACCTCGTGGACTATAGAATAAAATGCAAATCCCTAAGCTTGGCATAGAAAGCCTTCACGACATGACTCCAACCTAGTGTCCCAGTCTTAACTTACAGTCTCCCTCGGTGCCAACCCTACACTCTAAATAAATTAGAGTATTTCTTGTTCCTGGCCTATGTGCCATGCTTACCTGCCTCAGGGCCTTTGCACGTGTCCATCTATCTGTTGGAATGCCTGTTTGCCACTATTGTCTGTTAGAACCCTACTCTTCCTTCAAGCCCAGCTCAAAGCCATCTTTTCCATGAAGTAGTCCCTAGCAACCCTGGGGAGAAGTAATGTTTCCTTATCCAACTCACAGTATGTCAACTATGATACTTATCATCTTTGTGTTATGGCTACTTAAATCCTTGTCCAGTCTCCTCCTTTAGACTCGTTCATCACTGAATTACATTTAGCACACTCTTAAACCCACAGTAATTATGCAATAAATATTTGTGGAATAAAAAACTGAATGACACAATTAAGTCTCTCCAGCGGTTTCCAATCCAACTGCCGCATGAAAGATCTGCCTGCTGATTGTTGGCGACCGGCTTATCTCCTCCCCCATCCAAGGTCCTCTGGCAAAGCCAGGCTGACAGCCAGCCATGCCCCACACACACTGGCTTCCCCCACCTCCTCACTCCCATTCACTCCTCACTCTTTTCCAGTCTCTTCCACCCTGACCCACCACTAAAACCACACTCCCCAGGATGCCAACAGCTTTCACACCAACGAAGTCCGTGAATGCTTTTTTTAGTCCTTCTCTACTTAGGTTTGCTGCTGCTGCTGCTGCATCTGACTCTATGGTCTCGTGCTCCACCACAAAGCTTTCGACTCCTTTGGTTCAATGATGCAACACTTCCATTACCCTGTCCAGATTCTTCTCCCAACTCTCTGTTACCCTCTGTGTCTTTCTCTATCACCTCTCTTCAATGTGTGTTCCTCTGTCTTTGCCCACTGCTCTCCTCCCTCTGCACCCTCTCCCTGGCGATCTCATTCCCATTCATGGCTTTGACCACCATCCATGGCTAATGGCTCTCACACCTCTACCTCCAGTTCCATCCTCTAGCGTGTATTCAATTTCCTGACAGACAACATCTCCAAATAAGTGTCCCACAGATACTGGAACTCAATACACTTAAAAAAAAAAAAAGAAAGAAAAGAAAGAAAGGAGAGAAGAAGGAGGGAGGGAGGGAAGGAGAGAAGAGGGAGGGAGGGAAGGAGGGGGGAAGGGAGGAAGAAAGGCAGGAAGAGAGGGAGGACCCACAGCCCAAAGGCCCTTTGCTCCTCCTGAGTTTCTTGGCACAGTTGCTGGAACCACCACGCACCCAGTACATAAGATGAAAACTCAGAAGTCTCCTTGGAGTCCTTCCTTTCCCTTACCCTCTCAAAGCTCTGGGATCTGGCCCCGCCCCTCTAGCTACAGCGCCCCTGCCTCCGTCCAGCCCTCGTCACTGCTTGCCTGGAGTACCGCACTAGGTTTCTAACTGACTTCCCTGCATCTGGCCTTGCCCACGTGGATCCAGCCTTCTCAGGACTGCCAACATGCTCTTTCTAAAACACAAGTCTGTCCAAGGCACTCGCCTGCCTAAAATCCCTCAATACTAACAATGGCTAAAATTTACTGAGCATTCTCTTTGCTCCAAGACGGCTCTCTTAGCACTCTGTGCTGATTGACTCAGTCTTCACAACAGGTCAATGAGGTAAGTACTATTTTTATACCCTTTTTACAGATTAGGAAATTGAGGCGCAGAGAGATGATCATTCGCCCAAGGTCACGCAGATAACAGGGAGAGCAGGCCTCTGGCTCCAAAGCCTGTTTCTCCAATGCTGTGTCACGCTGCTTCTTCAAGGGCTCCCCATGGGCTACATGAAAACGCCAAGCTCCTTAGCTGGCATTCGAGGCTCTCCAGGACCCGGCCAGCCCTGCTTCTCCATTTGCCTCCTCTCCGGACCTGCCTCCTGCTCCAGAAACCCTGGGCTGCCCACTTTGCACATCCTCAACAGACTGGGTCGTGTATCCGCGCCCTCGTGCAGATGAGTTCTTTGCTTGACTCTCTCCTCCCCCATATTTGGCCACACTTGGATGACTTTCCACTCAGGTCAGTTTAGAGGTCACAAGGGACAGATCCTCCCAGCCTCCCTGATGGCCATCGGCCTGAGCTGGCTGTCCTTCCATGATGCTCCACAGCCCCTCGCCCTTGAACTTTCCTCCACAGTTCTCCCCAGATTGTAGACTCCTCAAGGGTGAGGACTCTGTCTTATTCACCTCATCTCTGCAGAGTACAGCACGGTGCCTGGAACGCAGTAGGTGCCGTGTAAGTATCTGCTGAGCTGAACTAAACTCTGCCTTCCTTGGCTTACCCCGTCCCACCCCAATCAAGGCCCAGGTCCTGGGATCATCTCAGATCACCCCGGCGCACAGCCATTTCCTTCTGCTCGGAATTCCCTCAGCACACAGAATCTGTGCCACTCATTTAGTAATTAACCAATCCTGTCCCACCTCGTGACACCTCCTGCATTGTAATCTTCATTATTATTTAACTCATATTGTTACTTTTCTTCTCATGAACCGCTTCCCCACTTAAAGGGTAAACTTGGAGATGGAAGTTAGGGGATGGGTATCACTTGCATTTTTATCTTCCTAAATGCCTTGTATACATTAACTGTCCAATAAATGCTTGGTGATTTAACTAAACGCAATCTGGGGAAGCCAAGGTTGGGCTGTAAGGCAATGAGAGAAGGGGGAAGAGACCCTGACTTTAAAGCAGGGGCTGCTCAGAGGGGCAAAATATTTGAGGCTCAAAGGGGCATAACCCAGTCTCTGCTCATTCTCCCCCCCAAGAAAAAGCCCCACCTGCTGGCTTTGACATAGACGTTTACTTGGATATAATAAACATTGACTTAAATTTCTGGATTTAGAATCAGGAGTCGTAACATATGCATAAGAGCCAAAAATATTAGTCTCTGCCCTCCGTCAAGAAGCTGCCAGCCTGGCCTGCTGGACACCAAAGCCCACGTTCCATCAATTCCCCCTCAGCTGATCTAAGGACCGTGGGGAGATCCTTCAGGCCAAGTGGTAGAGGAGAGAGCCCACCGAGAACCTGGGGCTCCGTTCAGCCTTTGACAAGGGCTCACTCACCCCTCCCCTTCCTCTCTGGAAGCAACTCCATGCCGAGAAACAGGCTTTCATTAAAAATAAAAATTATCTAGTCCACTACGTGCCAGGCAGAATGCATACAAAGATAAATGCCAAGAACCCAGGCCTCAAAAATCATCCATGATTAACACATGTACTGAGCATCTTCTTCTAGGAGCAACACGTAATGAACATGTAATGAGCACGAACTCCGTGCCAGGCCCTGCAGCTGAGTCTTGGGAATAGAGGAGCATACAGGACAAGCCCCGACCTTCTAATAATAACCAACCGCTGTGCACAAGGCACTGCAAGGACACAAAGAAAGATCAGACACGGTCCCCAGCCTCCAGGAGTGTGCAGTCCAGTTCTGGAGTTGGGTCCTTTGTGTACAGGTATGCAGTATCCTCACAGCTGCCATTAGTCTACACGACAGCCAGTCCCACCAGAGCGCCTGTGTGCCAAGCACAGTGGACCCCGGAGCTCAGAGCATGGGCGGATGGCCTGGAGAAGAGGCAGCCTCGGCCAGGCCTGGGGTGTCGGGGAGAGTGTCACAGCGGAGAAAAGGCGTTGGCAGAGCTGGGAGAAGGACGATGTGAGGCCGAGGCGCAAGGAGGTTTACTGGGAGGCAAACCTCTCAGGCATACAGAGTAAGGGGCCTGGGCTGGGGCCAGTTCACATTCTAAATGGGGGCCATGTGACGGGGTGAGGCCCAGGGACAGCCAAGTGCCTTAAAGACACAGACACTTGGAGGGGCGGTTCGGAACTAGGTAGGGCGGTCACCCATCGAGGGAACTTTCACTTAGCAAACAAGCACAGCACAGTAAAGCCATCAGCCCCTCACTGTTCACGGCGTGGCCCACAGACCAGAGCAGCAGTGTCAGCTGGCAGCCTGTTCAAAACGCAGGCTCTCAGCCCCACCCAGACCTCCTGATTCAGAAGCTGCATTTTAACAAGGCGCCCAGGTGACTCATTTGTTCATTAACGCTTGAAAAATGTGGTTTTAGTGGCCCCTTCTCCCCTGGCCATCTAACTCCCAGGCACTTTGGCTGCATCTTGGGGACCAAACCAGGGCCCTGCCAACCCCCACCCCCACCCCCACCCCACCATCCTGCCATGACCTACACCTCGTCTCCTCAGAAAGGAGGAGGCCTTTGCTTCTTCCCTGTGCAGCTCGTCACCGGGATCCTCTTCCGCTCCCAAGTCTCTATGATTCAAACAACTTTGAAAATGAGATTTACTCTCCAGGGTCTGACCTCTCTCCCTGCCAACCCCCAATTTATAGACCTCTGGTACGAAGCAGTTCCAGGTGCCCCAAGCAAAGGGCAGCACTGATTTTTTTTTCCCTGAACCTACGGCCCGCCCTCCAGACAGAGGATATGAGCCTGGCACTGATCTAAGTATTTTACCTGCTGCATCTCGAGACAATCTTTAATCCTCACAGCGACCTGACGAGGTAGGTGTTACAAGTATCCTCACGGTACAAACAAGGAATCCAAAGCTCAGGGCCAGCCCACCCTCTGGCGTCCTGCTCCAGGACCGTCTGCTTTCTTCACTTCCTCTTAAAAGCCCTCCTTGGGTACAGGTGCAAGCAGCAAATGTGATAATGAGAGAACACGCCCTCTCTCCAGCTTGAGCCTTAATTCCCAGAAAGTAGGACCGTGTCTTAATCATCTCTGTAGGCCTCACAGTGTAACACGATAGCGTGCCTACAGTAGGAACTACATTGACGTTCGGTGTCTGTTAATGACACAGAAATTCTGGAGTCCTGAGTTTTAGTCCCTGCTTCAGGAGACAGGCGCGCGGGCACACACTCCAGCCAGCCACACAGCACGTTAAGTGGATCCGTTTGCTGACGGAAGTCACGCACGGGCTCCAGGCATCTTGCTGGCTCGCAAAGGAAAGACCACCCCACCTAGGGCTCGGGCTAGCCTGACTGTGCTCCCAGAAAGGCCTAGAGGGAGGGTATTTGGGTTTGCGGCTTGAAACTGTAGGCCTCACTGAGAGGTCGGGGGTGGGGGGTGGGGATGAATGCAGGGGGTTGTGGGAGAGAGAAAACCAAGGCCTTGTAGTCCTGTCTCCGCAAACATTTTACAAGCTCTTCCCTCCCAGCTTCTGCTGTCTCCTCATCTCTCTGAAGGGCCAAGGAAGTGGGGAGGCGTGGGGAGGGAGCAGGGGCCTGGCACCCCATGCAGCGGCAACACTCCGGCTGGGTATCACGCCAGATGATGAATACTAAGATAAATAATTAGAGGCCAGACGTGGGGTCCCCGCCGTGGACCCCTGTGTTGGAGATGTTGTGCACAGTGTGTCCACGAGGCCTAGAGTTACGGCTACCAGACACCAGAGCCTTTCAGCTAAGACTTGAGATGAAGAGCACAGAAGGGAAATTTTACCACAGTGAAAGTCCATCACGAGGGCCATATATTTAGAGACTGCAAATGTTTTACGTCATCAGGAAAGGGTTTTTTGGATGCTAAAAACACTTGGAAGCCGGGGGGAGGCAGTGAGTGAATTTGCCCATCTCTGAAATGAAAAAGTAGTTTAAATAGTATCATCAAGGGAAGCTTTAAAAAAAACAACCCCTCTGGGGAGGTGGAAGTGGGTTGAGGGTATCTGACCAAGAGGACTCACACCCCCCAACCACAGCCCCTCACCAGAGCCCCAAGAGCCCTAACTGAAGGGTGGGGTGGAGGGCGCTGGATGGGGTTCGGGTCGCCCCTGGGATACCTTTGTCTGCCTGTCTGGGCAGTTTGTTGGGTACCAGCCCCAGCCCCTCCTGCTGAGTCGGGGATGCAGAGAAAAGCAGGGAACACAAAGATCACTCCGCTCCTAAGTGAGGATGTCTCCCCCGAGGTGCACCTGCCTCGTGCCCAGGCCTCTTGGGGGCAGACGCTTCTCCATGTGGCAGTGTGGGTACCGCCTCCATGGAGGCTGTAGGAGGATGCAGGGTTTGAGGGGGGAGGTGAGGAGGGGGGAAGTGGAGCCCAGAGCCTAGCGGGCACATCCCACCCACTGTCCCCCAAACCCCACCCCTGTCAGCGTTTGACATTTCCCCAGGACCCAGAGAGATCAGGGCTAATGTTCCTGGGGGGACAGAGGTGGGGGGAGTCACAGCTGCAGCCTGGCAGGCCCCCGGCCCCCCGCACGTCTGGGGTGAGATGGGGGCTCTCTCGGGGATGCCATTCAAGCCCTGTCTTTTGGGGGAAAAAAGCCAAAGAAAAACATGTATTTATAACATGAACTTCCCTCCTCTCCTTCCCCTCAGCCAACTGATTAATTAAATGAATACAAAGGCCGTCTTGTTGGGAGCTCCAGCCGCACGGACCCTCTGTGTTTTCTTTAAGCCGGCCTAGCAAACAGGAAACAAAAGGCTTAATTCTGTCTGGTTTCATGAAGGGGGCTGTATGTCACAGTCAGAGGCTGGGGCTCGGCCAGACCCCGCGGAGCAGCCACAAGGCAGCTCGCGACCCCCAGCCCCCCAGCCGAGCCCACCGCCCCCCAATCACCACTCTTCCCCAAACCCGAGCTAATGCCAAGCTAGCCCGGCTCCTGGGGGAAACGTCTACACACGGGAGAGAAACTAAAAGGGAGCTGGGAGTGCCTAAGAGAAGGCTCTGGCAGAAAACCTTCAAGGGAGTGAAGTCGAGGAATTTGATCCACTGGGCTGTTAACAATGGGAGAGCTGGAAGGGGGCTGGGCTGGGGCTTTCCTGATGGGTGAGGTGAAAAACAAACATTTTCTAGCTGTCATACTTCCTATTCCAGAATCTCTCAGACAGTCTCCAGCTGGGCAGCACACAGT
The DNA here is from genome assembly GCF_011762595.2 of Tursiops truncatus. Taxonomy (NCBI): domain Eukaryota; kingdom Metazoa; phylum Chordata; class Mammalia; order Artiodactyla; family Delphinidae; genus Tursiops; species Tursiops truncatus. Next base: position 8,863,577 of record NC_047041.1, read on the forward strand.
TGTCCCCATCTCCCTCCCACAGGTGGGAGCCACAGCTCAGAGAGGGACCAAAATGGGCGCAGCACCGCACGCCTTCTGAAGCCGCCCTGACCGTGCCCTGCACTGTCTCCTTCTCCCCAAGCCTTTGCCATCTCTCCTGTGGCCAGGCCTTGTGGACGTTTTCTGTATTTTCTGGGAATCACCAGAACTTTGAATGGGGAGGAGGGAGGCTGCTTTTTTTTCTGCAGAGGAAGAAAGCAATATGGGGGAAGGATTTAAGCTGCACTGCTGTCATTCCAAAGGGCTCCAGAGGTTTGTTCCCCAAAGTTCATGGGACCAAAGGACGTGCGTGGCCCCAGCACACCACCCTGTCTCTCAGATCTAACCCGGAAGTGACAAAGAAGACCCCACTTCCTCCTTGGGGGTAGCAGGACAGAATCAACAGCAATCTGGGTTCCGCCCCAACCTAGGCTCTCAGCTCAGAAAGCGTTCGTGGAACCAAGACCCTGGGAGGCCAGGGAGAAGGGGAGAGAATGAGGGATGACGTCGCAGAGAAGGTGACCAGGCCAGATCTCGGCCGGTGGTCTGAGTGCATGAGCCCGGTCAAGCCCTCTACTTCAGAGCCTGTCAATTCACTCGACTCGACGACCTTTATTGAGTTCCTGGGTGTGCCAGTGTTCTAGGCTCTCGGGGGACGTCAGAGTGAACAAGAGACAGACCCCCACCCACGTGGAGCGCACATCCCTTTGAAAGACAGCAAGAAAGCAAGCGCCCCGCCTGGCCCTCTATTCATCCATCTGCTCAACAGTTGCTTATTAAGGGCACTGAGACTGAGACGCAGTGATGATCACCCCAGACACGGTCCTTGACGTCCTGGAGCTTGTCTAATGGGCAAGTCAGATCCTAAACCTCAAACCACACAAATAAGTATGCCACTGCAAACGGTGCTGGCCACGATGAAGAAGCTATGCGGGGTAGGAACAATGGCGCCGGCTTCCGTGTAGCAGAGAGATCAGGGCACGGGGCGTGAGGGAGAAGCCACCCGGAGGCATTGCATGAGGCCAGGCAAGAGACGGCAGAGGTCTGGGCCAAGCGCGTGGCGCGGAGAGCAGAGGGAAGTGGTCAGGCCGAGACTCACCTTAGATACTAGGTGGAATGCGATTGGCTATGAGGAAATGGGGGAAAGGTCAAAGTCAAGGATGATCCCTGGTTTTCGGCTCAAGCAACCTGGTGAATCCTCCTGCTGTTCATTGGGGTGGGGCAGGTTGGGAAGGCACAGAATAGGTTGAAGGGGAGGAGATCAAGCTGGGGTGGCCCTTTCTGTCCCCACCCACCCACCCTGCTTCCAGTCCCTGGAAAGAGAATCTCTGCTCATCCCTTTGCCTTATCTCCTCCTGAGACTAATGACTGTGACCTGGAGAACAAAATGCCTGGACAGTGGGACCCTCTGGCCCTACCTCAGTTACGTCAGGGAGACAGGGAGCCCGGCAGCCAGGACCTGGTGCTGCGCCTTGAATGCAACACCAGGTGCACTCCTCATGTACGGCCCTCAGAGGGCATTAGTGTCACTGCTGTGTAGACGGGAAGACTGAGCCACCTGCCGTGGGTGCCGGGAGCCCAGGGTTCCCTCAGTGAGTGGGTGCTGCTTCTGTCTTAGCTGGTCCACAGAGCAGCAAGGAGAGACCCAGGAGCCCCAAGTCACTTGATCTGGGACAGTGAAGTGTATCACATTGTTTTCTTTTGCACTAACTGAATTAACCTCCTGGTTTGGTTTTTCTCGGATAGATAATAAATTCAATTTGTACTGAATGAATGTGTGAGAGTGGCAGGGCTGCCTGGACCCGAGTGAAAGTCAGAACAAAAGAGTGTTTTGCAGTGAGGAGAGAGGGTACCCGGACGAAGGTGGTAGCAGCCTGCATTCCACTCCAGCGAAGCTCCTCGGCCAAGCGGACAGGAGCCTGGGCGGGTGGCCTGGGCCAGGGGAGCAGGCAGGTGCCACCTGGGGGTGGGCTGGGGACTTTGACAACCACCAGCAAGAAGGAAAAAGAGAGGAAAGAAGAGGGAAGAGAAGAAGGATCTGCAAGGAAGCAAAAAGGAGAGCAGAGAGGGGAGGGGAGGGTGGGTGGCATGGGGTGGGGGGAGCATCTGGGTCTGAAGAGCCCAGAGGTCAGATCTACAGGTTTAGGACGAAAGCCCGGCTGAGCAGGCTGTCACAGGTCAAAGGGACTCCAAGGAAGTGGAGATAGGAACAAACCTACACGGATGAATTTTCCCGAGTTCATCTGCGCTCCAGTAAAATTCACCTCGGCGCTCTTATCACCAGATGACGATGGACAGGAACGAGTGTACTGAAGGGGAACCCAAAAGCAGGTTTAGACCAGAGGGATGGCCCTTCCCCTGCTCCCCCCATCCTTCTCACCCCTCTGGTAAGGCGCCAAGGAGGGCACCAGAGGATGAAAGGTTGGTCGACGGGTTGTGTTACCTGCTTCCCATCCCACCTTTGCCTTTCTGGCCTTTTCATCCAAAAAGCTGATGGGAGCAAGTAGGATTCCAGACACAGAATTCTTTATTCTCTTCAAAGAGAAGCCGGCTATAGAAAGGATGGTGGAACATCTGACCTCCTCCGTATGAGGACTCCGCTCTGGCCCCTGACCCGACTCATCTCTCTTCTGGTAAGTAGACTTGAGAGCCCCCAGCAAGTCCCAGGAAGATGGCCATCTGGGCCTCAACCTGAGCATGGGCTGGCAGACACAGCCAGGGATGCCCAATCCCTCCCAAGCTTCTCTCCACTACAAGGACCTGCCTTGAGGTCTAGATGGAAGAAACAGCTGCTTCCCGGAGGGCCCTCCACTGGCCTGAAAGGCCAAGATTATGCTGCTAACATGCAATGTAGGGAGGTAACAGCCAGATTTCCCAGGAGCCTCCAAGCTGCAGCCCACAGCTGTGGTGTGGCCCCCAGAGCCTGCTGCAGGGCAGGGTGAGCAGGAGTGGAGATGACCCAGCCTAAGGTCACTGTGATCCTTTTCCAGGAGCCCCATCAGCTCTGTGCACAGGCAGCTGCTGCCTGCACAGCCCCAATCCCCTACTGACCCCAACTTTACAGCAACCCGGGACCTCCGGGGATGTGCACGCTCCCCAGATGACTCTCAGCTCACCCTTGCTGCTGCCGCAGCGGAACCTCGGCCTGGGTCTCTTTCTTCCCTGCTGAGGGCGGGCAAGGGCTCTGAGGCAGGGTTATTTATCACTAACAAGTCCCCAGAACGGAGAACCCTCCCAGCCTGAGGCCTCAGCGGAACCCTGAGGGAAGCCAGGACTCCCAGGCAAGGCGGGGGTAGGGCCTCTTTCTCAGGTAGGTGTGGAGCAGAAGAAGACGTTTCTCTGGGGCCTCAGTCAAATAGGGGTTCAGAAAGAGAGATCCCTACTCAGGTACCTGGTCCGGAGGCAGAGAGGATCCACGTGGGGAGTCAGGGCACCGGGAGCAACCTCCGGCCTGTGCTCACTGCCCATCCTGGGCAGTAATTAAATGAGTCTGAAGGCCAGAGTGGCTGTAATTGAGAAATTTCATCTTCCTCCCATCTCAGACATAATGAATTACACAAGGACCAAGGTCTCCCCAAGTGTCATTAGTCAACTATTCTGAATACCCGCCTTCTCCAACCAAGCAAGGCCTCTAACCCCTCAGAGAAACAGGGGCCTAGCTGGGGTTGGCTTCTACGATAGCTCTGCCCAGTAGAACTTCCTGCAGTGATGGATAGGAGGCTACTGACCTCTTGAGACGTGGCCAGTGAGAGTGAGGAACGGAGTTTTTAATGTGATCTCATTTTAATTAGTTTAAATTTAAATAGCCACATAGTGGCGGCTACCATATTCTTACCCAATAAGGTAAAAGCCTCAGGGAAGAACCTTCTCCATGCCTTCCCAGCACCGACACAAGGCCTCTTCTCTAAGTGATGCAGCACAGTGGCCCTGCCCGGGGGAGGGGGCATGTTTTATCCTCCGAGTATCAGGGCTACTTCCTTCCGGGAGCCTCTACAGGCACGCGGCGGCTCTATACTTAGAATCATGGAAAATTAACTTGGATGGGACCTTGGACATGGTCAGATCCAAATCCTTTGCTCTACTGATGTGGGAATTCAGGCCCAGAGAGGTGAGGCAGCTCGCCAAGGTCACAGAGGAAGTTGTAGCAGGGCCATCAGAAGCCAGGTTTGACGTCACTGCCCTACGACCTCCCTCCCTCCCTGGACTGCCTCTGAACACCCGTGTGCTCTCCCTGACAGCCACACTCTGCCCTCATACAGACTGGAGCTTCTCAGTGAGGAAATACACAGCCCTCGATGAGGGTGCTGGGGAGACCCCACGGGTCTGGCGATGGGCACAGAAGGCGGGCTGGACAGATGAGTCTCCCGGACTCAGACCCTGCTTCAGGCCCTCTCCTGAGCCGCCATCCTCAGGGGATGCCTAGGCCAGCCCCTGAGGCACAGTCAGCACTCAGCAGAACGAGTGAATGAAAGGAAAAATGAACAAACTCAGGGCCAGGCTTGGGGCACACCCAGGGATGCACAAGCCCAGGGAAAATGACCTGCAACCCTGGCTCAGAGTCCTAGAGGAAATCCTGCCCACACTGTTTCCAGGTACAAGCTTTGAAATGGAAAAGTCTCCCCTTCGAGGAATTTTGGCACCATCTACACTCCCAATACTCAGAGATAGAGCCTCTCAGGATGCCCGTCTCCAGCTTCCCAAGCAGACCTTGTGGTGGCAGAGCCTGGGTGCCCGCGGCCGGGACAGAGGCCCTAAACCAGGTGTTGGTAACCTAGAGTCCCTGCATCCTACGGATCCCTGTCTGGGACACTGTTAGCAAATTTTGCGTGTGCGTGTGTGTTTGTACCCTTTTCTTGGGAGAGAATCCACCTCATTCTATCATACTCTCAAAGAGGCCATAACATCCAAAATCAATTTTGGAGGTTGGAGAAATGATCAGCCATTGCTCACAGAACTCCTCCTCCACAGAACAGGATGTTCCATGGCATCTCAAAGTCAGCACTTGTAAGATGAGACCCTTGTCCCACAAGAACTTCGCTCTTTTCATGAATAGTATGTCAATCCACTGAGTCTTCAGGCTGGGGATTCCACCCTAAGGCGGACTCCCAATACCTGGTCAATCACCAGGTTCTATTGATTCTTCGGCACAGCTCTTAAGTCCATCCTCTTTTCCATTCCTCCTACCTTGACCTGAACCTCACGGCCCCCCGTCGCTGCCCGGCTGCTGCTAAGTCTTCCCCTTGCTCCGGCCTCTCAGCTCCAAACCAGCCTTATCTTCTCACAAAACTTCAGTTTTATGTTATGACTCATCTGCTTACAATATCAAGAACTGAGGGTGGGAAAACCATGTGTCTTGAACCTGTGTCATAAGCCAGTAAGCAAGAGAATAGAAGGTAAAACAGAAAGACCACAAGCTTGGGAGCCAGACCAACCTGGGTTCAAATTCTGGCTCTGCCTCTTCCAAGTTATGTGTTACTGAGCAAGTTATCTGAACTCTCTGAATAGCAGTTTTTACACCTATAAAATGGAGGAATAATAAACACCTTCCTTAAAGAAGCACTGTTTCTTGTGTAGTGGTCAAGAGCTCTGCCTCAGAATTAGACTCCCTGGGTGCTAATCCCATCTTCCCAAATTACTAGCTGTGGGACCTTGGGCAAGTTCCTTAACCTCTCTGTGCCTCAGTTTATCTATAATATCAGAAGATAATAATAGTACCTACTTTGTAGAAGTGTTGTGAGGATTGAGTTAGCGTGAAGAGCTCAGAACAGTGCCTGGCACGTAATAAGTGCCAAATACATTTTCGTTATTATTATTATTATTATTATTTTTTTTTTTTTTTTTTTGTGGTACGCGGGCCTCTCCCTGCTGTGGCCTCTCCTGTTGCGGAGCACAGGCTCCGGACGCGCAGGCTCAGCGGCCATGGCTTACGGGCCCAGCTGCTCCGCGGCATGTGGGATCTTCCCAGACCGGGGCACGAACCCGTGTCCCCTGCATCGGCAGGCGGACTCTCAACCACTGCGCCACCAGGGAAGCCCCATTTTCGTTATTATTACTGGTAGGATTTGTGGTGATACTTAAATTCTCTGGAGCATACAAAGCACCTTGCCCACTGCCTGCCAAATAGTCGGTGCTCAATAGGTGACAGCATCTTTCCCTTCACTAAAAATGTGCTGAATCAGCGTGTTTTAAACTCGCGGAGTTCACATTAGTGACAACATATCCAAATGGGAACATTCCAGCAGAAGCAGTTAGGAGGAGGAATGAGGCCTAGAGGGACATTGAAGGAAGAGGGGGATTTGGGGTCCTCTGATTCATGGACTCACCCAAACCCCAAGGAAGGACTGAACGTTCCCCTCTGTCAGCCAGTGTAATAGTGTGATCCAAACTCAGGGTGGGAGGCAAGAGGGCCGAGCTCCCCTGCTGTGCAGTGAGGGCCCTCCTGTGGGGACACAGGGGGCTGGGGGTACAAACCTCCCTGCCTCTGGACCCCCAAGACCTACTGGACAGCAGCCTTCCCAGGAGACTGCTAGAGAAGCTGCCTGCGTCAGCAAAGACCAGCAGAGGATTACTGCTCCCAAGAAAGGTTAGGGGTGGGAGCTGGGCTGGAGGTGGGAAGGCGGTGCCAAGGAGCTCTTACCCAGGGATCAGAGGACGCTGGTGGGAAGGGAGGAGCTCAGTGCACGGAGCTCCCACGGCCTGCCCCACGAGGCACAGCGGAGCCTGGCGAGGCCCACCATTCGACTTCGGAAAACCCTGAGACATCACATTGCCTTTGGCTGTTCCCCCTCCTCCAGGGCCCTGCCAGCAGTTTCGGGCTTGGAACAGCTACCAACCAGCCCTGGGATATTGCCTTAGCTTGGGAAGGGCCCTCGCAGCCATCAGCATACTTGATACTCACAACGCTCCGGTGAGAAATCTATAATCCTACCCCCATCCTGCAAATGAAGAAACTGAGGCTTAGAAGGTTCCGTCTGGAACGTGCCTTGTTCCAGTCTGAAATCCTGGTCCCCGGCGGCTCTGAACTTCCGGCTCTCTGTACCCTCACAGAGCTGCCTCTCGCTAAACCTCTCTTCTCACCGGCAGGGACCCTGGACCAGGTTTGCACGGCGAACTCCTGCCATTCGCCGGCTCCTGTTCCCAGGCCAGTGTCCATCTCTGTCTCCATCGCAGGGCTTCCTCCCTGGGTTTGGGTGGGGGGGAGGGGGTCCGGGTTAGCGCGGGCACAGGACAAAGCAGCCAAGCCTCTCATGATAAGGAAGAGCTGGCGGTACATTATGCACACATTTGTGAGTTCTGAGTATCACAGAGAGAGAAAGAGGCACATAAATTAAAGTGGCCAACTTGTATGCACACATGCACACTGGCACGGGCAGAAGGCTGGCTTTAAATGGTAAAAATTAGCAGCTTGAAACAGTAAAAAACCTCAACTTTGCCTCAGAAAGATGCAGGGCAACTTCACAGAGTTTTATGTGGCCCATAAATTAGAGCTGAGAAAGGGCCTCTGCAGCATTCCTCGGGACAGACGGGGCTTTCCGCCGTGCAGATACGCTGTGTGGCAGCATTACAAATGTCCCAAGCAGTTTATATACAACAGCACAGCGTGAGTTTGCTGGGGGAGATTGGAGCTGGTAATTGCTATTCTAAAACTGGCCTTGTAAGCTTGAAGAAATGTTTTGAGGGGGGAAAAGAGCCAATTTAAGAGCTTTATAAAGCCATAAATGCCTCCCGAGCAAACCAAATGTAATCTATCTAGGGAGACGGGTCACCCCTCAACCCCGATGGCAGACCCCGCGGTGCTGCTGTACGGCCCAGAGAAGTTACCCTGAAGGCCCCGCCGCAGCAAGTGGGTCACCTGTATGCAGACAGGGGACTGTCCCAGATGGCCCGGGTGCCTCGAAGTCACCTCCCCGGGCAGGGCTGCCATCAGGCTACCTGAGAACAGCCTTCCCATCCGAAACCACACTCAGCTACTTTCTCTGCCAGCCAGTGTTATTTCCTTTCCCTCCAACAAACAGGACCAGCTGGCCCTGGCTTCCTACGTGCTGCCCAGGTGTCCTACCTCCTGTGGCCCCTCGGAAACAGGGAGGGGCTGGAGGCTCCAGAGACACGGCCTTGGTTCCACCCAGAGAGAGGGGCTTTGTGAGAATTAAGTTAGGAAATGTACGTAAAGCACCTGCCACACAGCACTCTGTAAAGAGTAGCTATTATTACTTTATGGTTGCTGTGACTTAGGGGAGGAGCAAGTGTGCCCTGAGCAGAGGTACCACCTTCTCCAGGCCCAGCTCCCCCAGGCTCCCGGCTCAGGTGGAAGGACATCACTGAAGAGCCCGGCCAGCAGCACACGGGCGTGGACGCCGCCCGGCTCCCCGGGGAAACCGTTCCAGCGCCTGTTTCCTGACTTAATTCGCCCTTATCTCCCCCAGATGCCTTCAGACACATTCTTTCTCCGCAGCCCCTGCCCTCACCTTGCACGTGATGCCAGGACCCCAGAGTCCTCTGCTAACCCTGATCATCAGCTCAGAGCCTCTTCACGCCCCGAGATGTACGAATGCCCGCAGGTTTAAGGCTAGAAAAGCCGACACCTCCTGGAATAGAAGCGGCCAGATCTCCTGCTCCCCCGCCCTCTGTCCTCACCAGCCGGCCTCCATCTCACGGCTCTGCCACAGCGCCCTCCGCCATGATAATCCCACTCTCTTTTCGGGCGTGAATATTTCCTAACGGAAAACAAAAGCCATAGAGTGCACAACTACCCGCGTTCCATCGTGTTTTAACAGCTCTACTGACGGCACGAAGCACCACACAGGAGCCGTAGAAACGGATTCAAGATTAAGCTTCCAGTGAAATGTGTTTTCAGTTATATGTACGTTCATAGTTGTTGCGACACCTTATTAAAGTTGAAAGCTACGTGTAACGGCATTACCGGTGGCCCTTCTCAACACCGCTGAGGTCAGGTTTCCCTACGGCCCAAAGCGAATGTGACCCAGCCGCCTCCAAGCAGGCAGCTCCCGTGACCTCTCCTAGCCCTCCTGAGCTTCCCCCCACCCCCTACGCCCCGCACCACAACTTCTGAAAGGCGGGTCTTGGAGCTGAGACATTCCTCTAAGGCTCTGGCAGGTGGCTTTGCTGTGACAGACATCTCACAACCCCAAATCAGGAGACTGAAGGCCTTCCTTGACCCACCCCTCCCCCAAGACTCTTACCTAGGAACAATCTTGGCCTAATTGCTGTCCCCCCAGATTATGCCAAGCAAGTCTCTGGGAATTTGCTAAGACCATGTCATCCTCCTGGTTTGCTCACCTTCTTCGCCTCTGCTTTCTAAAGGCCTACTCATCCTCGGAAAGGGTTGTAGTCCATTCACAAAATAAAATCAACACACAGGAGGTAGGCTCGTGCTGCGGACAGTACAGCCGTCCCTCAGGATCCACAGGGGATTGGGGCCAGGATCCCACAGATACCAAAACCCGTGGATACTCAAGTCCCTTAGGTAAAATGGTGTCGTATTTGCATATAACCTACGCACATCCTCCCGTATACTGTACTTTAAATCATCTCTAAATTACTTATAATACCTAATACAATGTAAATGCTATGTAAATAGTTGTAAATACCATGTAAATGCTATGTAAATAGTTGCTGGCATGTGACAAATTCAAGTTTGGCTTTTTGGAACTTTCTGGATTTTTTTAAAAATATTTTTTGATCCGCAGTTGGTTGAATCCACGGATGTGGAACCCACAGATACAGAGGGCCTGCATTTGAATCCTGTATGTGCCGTGTGCATAGCTGGGTCACCTTGAGCGAGTCTCTTGACTTCTCTTGTCTTCATTTTTCAGTTCATCTACAAAATAAGAGTCTGAACTACGTGATCATAAGGGTCCTTTCGGTCCCAGGATTCCTAAATGAATACCTGCTAAGGGTCTCTGGGAAGTATTTCTTTTCTACCTACCAGGCACTTGGTGCCAAACGGAATAAAAACATGAATAAGACACGGCTCCTGTCCTCAAGGAACCTGCAATTTCATTGCGGAGAAAGGCCTGTGAGAACAAAAAGTGAAATTACAGCAAATACTTTAAGCCCCCGTGCAAGAGAGCAATATATGAAAAGTCATGAGGCAGTACATGATTAGACGCCAAATGAGTTGTGCAGCAATAATTGCTCTAGGCCAACGAGTTCAGAGGAGGAGAGAGCACCAAGGGACAGCTGGTCACAGAACATTGTACTGGCGAGGTGGGCAATGACACTGGGCCTGAAGGACACATGCACGGGGACGTGCATCTGTGGGAACGGCTGAGCTTGAGCCCTTCGTTAGCAACAGTGGTCTCTAAAGGGCAGGGTCAGGGGACAGCGCATCAACCAATGAGAGTGGAAATGAGATTTCATGCAGAGACACCGAAAGGGGAGCACTGTAGACAAAAGCAGAGGCTGGGCTGCAAAAGGTTTTAAGTGCCAGGCTCAGGGGTCTGTACTGTGTGCTGTACCCAAGCAAGGGGCCAATGAAGTGAGCACGGAGCACGGCATTTTGGGGGGATGAATCAGGCAATGGTTTGCAGAGTGGACTGGAAGTGAGAGGAGTCCAGTAAGGAGAACAGAGAGAAGGCAACTCTAGCAGTCCAGGCAGAAGTTGACAGCAGCTGAACCGGGGTGGTGGCAGCGAAGATGCAGTGACGAGCCAGGCATGGAGGAGGATGAGAGGACAGTCTTGGCCTCCGAAAGTTACAGACTGGCTGATCAGTTATTTATCACCCGAAACTGGACACTTTTGACGTGAAAGGGGAGCCATTACAGTTACACTGGGACAACAGACTTAAGCCAGGACTGTCCTGGGCAAACCAGAGAATGAAGGGGGGTGGTGGGGCTGTGGATGGACTCCAAGGTTTCAAGCCTACAGGACAGGAAAAGCTTGGGAGTTGACAGGGATAGGTGGGAGGATGGCGGCATAGAGCAACAGAGAAATGAGGGATGAGAGGAGTTCGTTGAAATTGAGCAGCGAAGCAGACTTTGAATCCTTTAAAGACAAGAACTGCATCTTATCTGAATGATCACACAGGTATTTTGCTAAATCGAATCGAGACAATAAAGACCTTTTGAATTTAATCTAAAGAGGACAGATTGTTGGAGGAATAGGAGGCAGGGCTACCCTTCTCCCCTTGGTTTTGTTTGTTGTTACGTATGTCTTTAGAATTTCAATAGATGTGCCTCTTGGTGGGTTTGTCCCCGTAGCCATCTGCAGTCCAGGGAAGTCTCATCATGAACTGATGATTCTAATGTGCTCTGAAAACATAAACGGGGCATCGAAATGGCCAGCAGTGGCAGGGGACTCTCAGCAAATCCTGCTCCAAGCAGGATAGAGGAAGCAGGGAAGTAAATTCACCATGTCCCTCTTCCCAGCTAAAATGCAGAAAATGAGGCCAAAAAAAAAAAGAAAAAGAAAATTCAACCTAAAAAATCAAGAGAGCAAATATGCAGCCTTCCCCTGTCCTTGGCTAATGTGGACTTTTGGGTGAAGACTCAGAAAACCTAGGACTTTTCTACAGGCTGTCGCACTGCCCCCCACACAGGGATTCTCTATTCCAGGATCATGGCCGCACTTCTTCCGTGGCAGACACACAAGTCCACCAGTTGGGTCTTATAACACTGTCCAGAAGAGGATCTTACAGACATCCAGTGACCCAGAAATCTGAGGCAGAAACATCAGCTATGAATTATCCAGGAACGGGTGGCTGCAGTTAGGTGATCAAGCTAATCTCCCTAAGAGTGTTGATTACGACTGAGTTAACAATACGGGGTTTGGGGTAGGACGAAGGTGCCTGACCCAGCACCTCTCCTCGAGCTACACGAACTTTGGTCCTAATCCTCAGAAGGGGTTCCCTCTTGGAATCTCCCGATGGAATCAATTCCACAAGTCTCTCTAGCTGATCTGGCAACACCAACATCGTGACAGAAAGATGACGTTGTGGCTTGCAGTGGCCCTCAACTTTTTTCCGCTGCACACCCCTGCAGTTGACAGCAAGCTCTGTAGTCATGGTGAATCGCTGCAGCAATGACTCCCTACTGGGAGCGGATGACCTCTGAATGAGTGATCAGTCAGAATGGGCTGAGGGGTGGCAGTGTCTTTGAGAAAGGCTTCCACCCCTCCACCCCCAGGGAGGCTCTGATACACCCACAAAGAAGAGCAGTCCTCACTCTCTTTCCTTGAGAATTACTGGACAGAAAACAAGTCAATTTACAAATCAAGAAAGTCACCATATATACCCAACTTCCTTTGAATACCTACCAGCTTGTATGAACGACCTCACTCCCTTAGCCTTCATTTCCTCACCTCTGAAATGGGAGAGGTAATAATAAAAAGCCTGTTTCCATGGGCTATAGTGGGATCAAATGATGTAATGAAAGTGCCCGCAACATTGTAGGAACTTAACAATTTGGGGGGTTTTAGTTCAACTGACATTTTAATAGTGTGATTAGTGTTGCCATGAAACTGATATTTTCTCATTATTGGGTATTTGTTCTGAACAAGGCTCCAGCTATGATTCTCTGCTATATACTGAACGTTTGTGTGCTCCCAAAATTCATATGATGAAATCCCAATCCTTAATATGACGGTATTAGGAGGTGGGGCCTTTGGGAAGTGATTAGGTTATGAAGGTGAAGCCCTCATGAATGCAAACAGTGCCCTTATAAAAGACACCCCAGAGAGCTCTCTTGCCCCTTCTTCCATGTGAGGGTACAGCAAGAAGACAGGCGTCTATGAACCAGGAAGTGGGCCCTCCACAGACACCAAATCTGCAGTGCCTTGATCTTGGTTCTCCCAGCCTCCATAACTGTGAGAAATAAATTTATATTGTTTATAAGCTATCAAGTCTACAGTAATTTGTTATAGAAGCCCCAAAAGACTAACACATTCTCCTTCAGGAGAAATCCATTTATTCAGTAATAAAGAAATTGGGACCTTTGAGTTTTGCTGGTGGGAACTTAAATGGTGCAGCCACTGTGGAAAATAGTTTGGTGTTTCCTCGAAAGGCTAAATGTAGAATTACTATATGGCCCAGAAATTCCACTCCTAGGTACATACCCCAAAGAACTGAAAATAGGAACTCAGATACTTGCAGTATTATTCACAATAGCCAAAAAGCAGAAACAACCCGTGTCCCTCAACAGATGAATGAATAACAAAATATGGTACATACATACAGTGGAATATCATTCAGTCATGAAAAGGTATGAAATTCTTCTATACGCTATAACACAGATGAACATTGAAAGAGCCAGTCACAAGAGGACAAATATACTATAATCCACTTGTATAAAATATCTAGAATAGGTAAATTCATAGAGATAGAAAATAGATTAGCGTTTACCAAGGGCAGAATAGACAGCGGAATGGGGAGTTACTGCTTACTGCGTACAGAGTGTCTGTTTGGGGTGATGAAAAGCTTTGGAAATAGATATGGAGATGTTTGCACAACATTGTGAATGTAATTAATGTCACTGAATTATACACTTAAAATGGTTAAAATGGCAAATTTTATGTTACATAGATTTTACTCAAAAAAGGACAGTAGAGGGCTTCCCTGGTGGCGCAGTGGTTGAGAGTCTGCCTGCCGATGCAGGGGACACGGGTTCCTGCCCCGGTCCGGGAAGATCCCACATGCTGCGGAGCGGCTGGGCCCGTGAGCCATGGCCTCTGAGCCTGCGCGTGCGGAGCCTGTACTCCGCAACGGGAGAGGCCACAACAGTGAGAGGCCCGTGTACCTCAAAAAAAAAAAAAAAAAAAAAAGGACAGTAGAAAAGATAGGGTGTAATTATTTGATTTCCCATGTGAAACTAAATTGAACCCAGGGAACCTAAACAAAGAGAAAAACCCAGATTGCTTTCAACCTTGAACTCAATAGTTATAAATGCCCATGGGCTTTGTAACAGCCTCTACTCGGGCTGAGACACGGGGCCACTGGGCACAGAGAACAGTGAACGAACTCCAGGAGAGAAGGACGAGGGGTACTGCTTGCTTTCTGCAGAGGTGCTGGAATCCAGTACCCACAAATGGAGTGAAACGTGCCACATGTTTGTTGAGCACCTCTTATGTGCCAGGTGCTGCCCACACAGTGGTAAACAGTGAGTAACCTTCTTGGAGCCCTGGCCTGTGCTCAGCCGCCAGGCTGTCTTTCTTCATGGTTTGTTTCAGGTTTCAAATGAAAGGACTGTATGGATAGAAACACATTATACGGGTGTGAGATGGTGTTGTTATCATCACTGTTAGCACTAGGGATTTACTGGGCCTTCTTGGAGGATGCCAGCCTAGCCAGCCTCCAACTCAAGGCTAGGGAAAGCGATCGGATGCTGCTGAGTGTGGGGAGGAGAGGTTCCAAGGAGAGAGCAGGGAACAGCGGTCAGCACGTGCAAAGTTCCGGAGGCTCAGGTCGCTACCCCACGAGGAGCCCAGACCACAGGCTCTACTCCCCTGGAGAAGGCTGGCTTTTCCCCCTCCAGGCTGGCCGGCTCAATGCCCTACCACGCAGTAGGGTCTTTCTTCGATCATTATATTCCTCCACGCACGCCCTTGTTTATGGCTCCCCTTTCTCTGTCTATTCGATCCTCCCCAACCTTCAAGGCCTGGCTCGCCGGAGACAGGATTGCTAACGGAAAAAGTTTACATGCAGATGGGCCCGGGTTCTGATCCAAACTGATCAACTGGGGGGTGTGGCCTTTGCCATATGTAAAAATAGAGGCAGTCATACCCACATCCCAAGCCTGCTATAACGTAGTAAGTGTCAAGGGTTTGGTACTTCACCCACCTCTTCCATCAAGTCTCTCCCGACCCATCAGCCCTCTTATCTCTCCTTCCTCTGAGACACTCTTCCCTGTGTCTCTCATTTGGTAATGAATCCTCTCTGTCCTGGGACATCTCTTGTGATGATCCAATCTCAAGTATTGCTATGTAACTCCTCCAAAATTATTTAACTTTCCATGTTTTCATGCGTCTCTCTCCACTCAAACTGTAATCTCCTTCACGTAGAGGCCAAATCTTATCAGCTTTGTTTCCCTCCCTGGTGGCTGGCACACGGTGGGTGCTAAATAAATTGAAAATAGATCTGAGGCAAATGGAGGGGCCACAGGCAACAGAGGAAAACCTCACAGGAAATAGAGCATGTTCGGCTCAGAGTAATAGCCATTGGCGTTCTCTGCTCTGCGTGAAACCGTCCCCTGCCCATACTGGCCCTTCAAGAACACTCCATTCCTCGAATGAGTAGAATGAGCCCGGGGCTCATCAAGGTCAATGCTAGAGTGGAAATCCAGGCAGGTAGTTGATCTGAAGAAAATCACCTCTTTTTGTGAATTTTAGAATGTCTTGTAAGTAGTGTTTATCTTCTTTGTTTCGTCTGACAATTAAAGAGTCACTGTAAAAAGCAATTCATTAAAAAAAGAGAGAGAGGGGTGGGATGGGGAGGGTGGGAGGGAGGGAGACGCAAGAGGGAAGAGATATGGGAACATGTGTATATGTATGGCTGATTCACTTTGTTATAAAGCAGAAACTAACACACCATTGTAAAGCAATTATACCCCAATAAAGATGTTAAAAAATAAAAAAAAATAAAAATAAAAAAAAGAGAGAGAGAGAGAGTCCATGTCCCATGAGCATGGCTCGCCCTGCATTAGGGAGAGGTGGGCCAGGAGGAGGCTACAGTGGCCGGGGTTAGCTGGCCAGGAGTTTAAGATGTGTCTCCAGTGATCCACAAAGCAGAGGACTCACTCTCGGAAAACATACGTGTCACATGCTGCAGCCAGCAAGTACCATGTCCCTTGGAACTTAAGGGACTCCCAGCCCATGGGGCCAGGAAGCCCTCTGTGCACGGAGCTGGGAGTGTCTAGGCCACAGCCACTCTGAGAGAAAGGAAGTGGCTGCTTCTCCCCATCCCACAACCAACACTGGGAATAAAAGCAATGGCTCGGATGGCTTAGCCCATTATACGTAAACCTAGCAGGTGCCAGGAGTTCTACACACATTAGGCCATTGGAGTCCCAACACAACGCCATCATGGAATTACGATAGTCCCCAGTTTTACAAAAGAGGACACTGAGACTCAGGTTAAGATGCCTGGCCGAAGTCAGGCTGACAGTACGCAGCAGATATGGGATTTGAACTCTGGTCTGGCTGAAGCCAAAGGCTTTGTCTTTCAACTAGGCCTTCCAGTGACTTCTGCTATTGCTGGGAGATTCAGAAGCCAGATGGAGGGAGCAAAGGGACAGCCTTTAGTGGGTGCATGAGGCCACGACATCCTCTCTGTCTTAACTGACTCTTAGGATGAGAAGCTGCCCCAGAGCCTGGGACCGAGGGGTCCGCCTGGAATTGGGACTTTCAGCACTAAAGCCTAAACACAGTACAGTCCCCAGCAAACCGAGATGGCTGGACCCGTATGACTGAGGCTTTCCTGTGCCCTGTGGCTCCAAAACAAAGCAAATGTCTTTTGAGAATGCAAACATAGCTGAAGGAAAATATTGATGGCTCCCACTCTGAGTAGGGGGATAGCTTTAGGCCTGCCCCCCCAGCACAGCCCCAAAGGGCCAGGTCACCAGGGCAAAGAAACCTGTCTGCGTCCCAGCTCCAGCCTAAGACCAAGAGTGGCCAGTCTGGGTGGAGCCGGGGCTTGAGGGGGGTGGACAGAAGAGCAGAGGTGCTCAGTACCTAAAGCCCTCTGGACCAGATTCTTTGGACACATCTCCCCCATCAAATGCTCACTACAACCCCATAGTTGGGGGATTTCTAGCCCATTTGACAGATAGAACAGCCACCATCTTATAGACCATTTAGAGGATCTTCTCAGAAGTTCGCCCAACATTTAAGAATCCTGAATCCTGAGCATCTGGCCCTCAGATCTGCCTAGATCTAAGAATCTGGGCAGAATCCCCAAGACACAAGCCCATGGGGAACTGTTTCTATGGGGAAGGAGGTCAGGTCACATCAGGCCCTCTTCCCAGCCCTCGCTGGGCAGCTGGTAAAGGAACTCACTCGTGTCTGCTGTCCCCAAGTATATGCATCAAGAGAGGAGGAGACGCATCCCCACTGCAGGGCCCCCACCAGGCCCTGCTAACCACTGTTCTCATCCATATGAGGACCGAAAACCAAGAGGGCAAAGCATCTTTCTGACTATCCACACACTCCTCTTCTGATTCAGGCAGCACCTCCTCCAGGAAGGCATCCCTGACTCCTGCAGCCACAACGAGACCTCCTCCCTTGGCTTCATACAACCTCTTCGTGATGTGTCACACATTCCTGTCCTGTGCTATTATTTAACTTTATAAATAAAGAGGACGGACACTGGTGGGAGACTGCCTGGGTTCAAATCCTGGCTCTCCCACATACTAGCTGTGTGACTTTGAACAGGTGGCTTAAACTCTGTGTGCCTCAGGTCACCCAAAAGTGAAGGCGGCAGGGCATCCACCTCAAAGAGCGGTTATGAGAAGTCAATCAACTATAAGGTGTAAAGTGTTTGGAAGAATGGTATGTAGCAAGCACTCAATGAATGTTTGCTATTATTCTTCTTCAAATATTAATATCGATGCTACTAAAGTATTGTCTCCCTAGCTAGTTAGTAGTCTAGTCTAGTTAGCTAGACTGGAAGTCTCTGGAGTGCAGGGCCAGAAACATGCTTCTTGGCATTATTCCCCATGTTAGGCAGACTTGCACCAGGTAAGAGCTATATAACAATTTCCTGTGCACTGGCCTTTGCAGAAGACTGACAGCCCATTCATTTTACTTCCTAGTTCTAGATGAGCAGAAGCAACAGAGATTTCGGAATGAACTTATGGCCCCTGAGGCCATGTGACCCCAGGAGCAGAATTCATGGAAGTCAAGGCCCTCTGGCCATGCCCCACACACCCCCCAGAAGTGGAGGCCCACAGAGCAAACCTCTCATCCCCCAGGAGCTGTGTCATGCAGAAAAGCCAAAACTTTGTAGAAAGAGTCCTGGAGGGAATCCCAGAGGCCTCAGTTCTCATCCTGGCTCTGTTCTGTGTGATCTTTCACAAGCCCCTTAACCTCTCTGGGCCTCTGTCTGGTCAGCTGTTAAATCAGAGAGTTGTTCAGAGACTTAGCTCCTCCCAATCCTGACATTTCAGAGAAAGGAAAAAGCATCTTTTTTTTTTTTTTTTTTTTTTTTGCGGTACTGGGGCCTCTCACTGTTGCGGCCTCTCCTGTTGCGGAGCACAGGCTCCGGACGCACAGGCTCAGCGGCCATGGCTCACGGGCCCAGCCGCTCCGCGGCATGTGGGATCTTCCCGGACTGGGGCACGAACCCGTGTCCCCTGCATCGGCAGGCGGACTCTCAACCACTGCGCCACCAGGGAAGCCCGGAAAAAGCATCTTTGAATGAACCTAACCTAACAAATCATTTCTCTGCAATCAGTTCCCCTCACTCATTCATTCATTCCACAAACACTGGGCTTTTTTCACTATATGCAAAAGCACTATTCTGGATTACAGCTGTGAAAAAGAAGAGACAAAATCTGATAATTACAGGAGAAAAATAAAGGGGGTGGGGAGAGCCAGGGATGGGAGAAAAGGAACTTCATTTTAGATAGGACCTTCAGGGAAGGCCTCAGAGAGATGATGACATCAGAGCAGGTACCTGGAAAAACCAAGGGAGTGAGTCAGGCAGACACCTGGGAAAGAGAGCTCCAGGCAGAGGGAAGAGCCAGTGCAAAAGCCCTGAGGGAGGAGCATGCCTGACCCCTCCAGGTACCACAAGGTGGGGGGGGGGGCGGGGTAAGGGCGGCTGGAGCAGCGAGGGAGGAAGACAGCGAGAGGAGCTGGAATGGGGAGGTAGGGATTCAGCCACAGTGAGGACTTTGGCTTTTATTCAATGATGCATCCATATCATTAAGGCTTTGACAGAAATGAATTTGACACTGTTCAGTTATATGATGAATTTGTTCATTTTTCGCCTCTCCACCACGGACCTGCAATCTATTTATGATTTTTATTATTATTACTTTCGTTTCTGTTTCTCTTTCCAGGCCTATAGCCAAGCTTTAGCCTGGTCTCCACATCAGAATTTCAGCCTGGGTCGTCCCACCTCTCCTGAAGGTGCTGCCTGGTCCAGATCAGGCTCCTGTACTCTTTCCCAAGCTCTTCCAAGGTGTCCCTCCGACCTGTCAGTCTGCCCTGTCCCCCTTGCCATCCATCAACCCCTTCCTCTCTCCCCAGGGCCTTCACACCGACTGTCCCCCGCACACACACACACCCTGGAATACTCTTTGCTTCCTTCTTTATTCACTTATGTCCTCCTCTCCCTTCAGGTCTCAGCTCAAACTTCTCTTCCACAGAGACCCCTCCCTGCTCTCTCTAAATAAAATCTCCTATTTAAATGCTCTCATAGTTTCATGTTCTTCCCTTCAAAGCTCTTGTTACACGTGTTTTCTCAAATTTATTTGTATGACTTTTTTTTTAAATTAATGCCTCTCTTCTCCATCCCCCTGTAAACTCTATCAGGATAGAGGCTATGACTGTTTTTGATCCTTTCTAGCCCAGGCACCAAGACAATGCCTGGCATACACTCAAGGTGCCCAATAAATACTGGAAGAATAACTGAATGAGAGAATAAGTGAGTGCCCTAGGCCCCCGGGTTACTGGCACCCTGGAGGCAGAAGGCCAGCCAGCTCAGGCCTCTTTGGAGGCCCTGTGGGCGTGGTCAGAGCTCTGAACTCAGTGGTGAGCGGGCAGGCTGGGAGGGGAAAGGACCTGAGCCCACAGAGCCCCTGTGCCCACACTGGGCACTTACCTGGGTTATCTCATTTCATTGTCATGGCCGCCACTTGAGTTGAGAATTACTATCCCATCTTACAGCTGAGACAACTGAGCTCAGGAAGTAAGTTTCTCTAGGTCATATTGTAAGCATGTCTATAGTCAGACCTAGTCTTCCTAATTCCAAAGTCTATGCTCTTTCTGCTCTGCCCCAACGGCACTGGCCTGGGCAGTTTCTAACCCAGCTTTGCCACTGATTTCCTGTGTGACCTTAGGCAAGTTACTGCCCTCTCTGAGCCTCAATTTCTCCATATATAAAATACAGAGGTTGGAATAGATGTCTTATCCCCTTTCCAGTTCTGAGATTTCTGAGACGTTAAGATTCTATGCTTCTAAATTTATAAACTCACATAATGGGTGCTAAAGTACCTAGCTCAAGGTCAAGCACATAGCAGATACTTCATAAGTGTTCATTCCTCCCTCCCATCCTCTCAATTCCCTGTTTCAAAGAGTCCCTGCTTTGCAGCCCTCCCAAGGCCACCTATGCTGCCCTGGTTACCCCAGGAGCCCCAGAGCACTGCGCCTCCCCGCCACTCTCCTCGCCCCACCTTCAGGAAAGCCTCGCACGCTCTGACATCCATGCCTCCAGCTGTGCTCCCCAGAGAGGCCACGCCTCCTTGCACCCACTCCCTCCTGCCTCCTGAAGGGGAACTCTGGTCTGTGTCCAGCACTGTAGAGAAGGAAACGGCGGGAAAGGAACCCACGCATCCTGAGCACCTAGTACCAGAGACTAGACCAGGCTCACTGAACGCCTGCAAAGAGCCTTTGTCCTCCCCATTTCACAAAAGGGAAGAAACTCAGGCTCAAGGAGGTTAGGAAATTGCCCAAGATCACACATCCAGCCTGTGGCAGAAGCAGGGCTTAACCCCTACCTGTCTAACCCCGAGGCAGATACACCTTGCCAGCCCAGGGGATGCCGATGCCTCGGGGCAAAGGTCCATCCTGTACCACCAGCTATTCCCTTGCAAGCACCTTTTTGTTCACATCTGTGTAACTTTGAATTTACAGCCCTAGTGACTTAAGCCCATCAATCTCTGTCTAGCCGCCCCCTCCTGCCTCTCCTCATTGTCCCCTCCAAAGTACCAGACTACAAAATATTCATAAGTTGTCCCCAGTGTTTCCAAAAGGATGGCATGGCCTCAGCCACCGCATCAAGGAAATAAGTCACGAGGTTTACTCCATCCCCTCTAGCGGAAGAGGCCGGGTCTTCCAATAAACATAGTCCTCCCGACGGTACCAAGAAAGAAGGGTGAGCCTTCCCCCCCAGCTCACAGCTGCTGCCCATGAGGGCTTTCCAGAAATCAGAGTCAGGTAAGACGTCTTGAACGTCAACATCACCGGGCACCCCCGGATACGATCAGGGCCCTAGCTTTGGAAGAATAGGCAAGGGATGCCCGCATTTTCTAAAGGCTCCTCCTGAAAGCTTTGCCCTGGAGGAGTGCAGTAGTACACGTTGGGAGGATGGGGCTGTGTGGGAACAGCGTCAGCTGTGCTCTTTGAAGCAGCCTGGACAGGAAACTCAGGTGAGAGCAAAATCCCTGGCTGGCTGTTTCTGGTGCCCACTGTCTTTCTCTCGCCTTGTTCTGCCCTTGCCTGGGATGGAAAAGGAGGCTCTAGGGAAGGAGGGGTTGGCCAGCTCTCTCTCTGGGAAGGGTCTCCTCTGAGCATGAGGTCAGGTGAAGCCAGCCGATGGTGACTAGAATCCTCACCAGCTCCCCGCAAACTTCAGCCTGAACCTCGTGTCCCCAGGAGGCCCTCCAGACCCCCAGAGGATGTACACCCCCTGGCTATACTCTCGTGGCTTACTGGACTTCTCCCCTTATCATGGTTTCACTAAGTACCCACAGAATTTGAATGCCCATCTCCCCCCAGCAGACTGTGAACTCTGCCAGCAGGGAGCCCGTCTGCCTAGTTCACGGTCGTATCCCCATCCCCAGCACCTCCGCCAGGTCTGACATGTACGAGGTGCTCAGTAAAAATCTATGGAATGAATGTTACCCACGGGGCGGAACCCATGGCCTGGTGCGGGCTGACGGGACCTGGCAGAGGCCAACCCCCGACACCAGGCCCCAGAAGACCCCTGCACTGGACTAGACGGGACAGCCACTGGCACGTTGTAGGCACACAATTCAGGTCTGTCTCTATGCCAGAATCTGGAAAACCACCTGGGGGCGCCATTCACACCCCAGCCATGGGGCAGGCGTGACAGGCCATCCTGCCAGCTTTCAGTCACTTAAACAAGGTTGTCATCGCTCTGTGAGTGAGCACGAGAGGTGGTGTGTGTTTGTGTGTGTGCTCGACTCCAAACTAATAAGAAATAGAGTCTGCGCCAACCGATGTTCTCCCCAGCACGTTACACGCGAGGCACAGTGTAGGTGCTTTCATTTCTGTTTATATAACGTGCGTAACACATCCTTGTCCACTAACTCACATGGTCCACAGCCCTGGCAGTAGGCGCTGTCACCACCATTTACTGAGGAGGACAGTGGGGTCAGCGGTGAGCGTATGGCTGGGTCACGGCTCAAACCCAAGGCTCTGGCTTGCTTGGCACCGGCCTGCCTCAGTCGTGCTCCTTGTCGCACCGCAATCTCATCACCCGTGACGTGCCCAGGCCGCAGCCCTGTGTCTTACACTGAGCTTGCTGTGACCTGCAGCAGGGGGTCTGGCGTGGGAGGGAGATGGAGCAAGAAAGCAGCAAGCAAGCCTGCAACTTTCCCCCAAACACGCGTCTCCCTAGAGCAGGCAGCGAACTGGGCTGGAAAGACCACGGATCCAGGTGGACACCGACCCAGCTGCGCGACCTGGGTAAATTCTCTCACCCACTCTGAACTCCCCTTGCTTTCTCACATTCCATGACCAGATAAAATAAAGAGCGAGAGCTGCCGGCACCCGGTGAAGGAGTGTCCATTCCTCTGTGGCCTTGGGCAGCTCCTCAGAAATCACAGGGCTCAAGAACAATCCTTTTCTTCCCTTGATCTACGTGCCAGGTGGCAGCCCATCTCCTCCCTCCCCGGAAGGGTCCAGGCCCACTGTGGTCAGGCAGCACCGCCAGCACCAGGACTCTGCAGAAAGAAAGCCCTGCCGGCAGCTAATGGCACTGCCCAGAGTCCAGCCTGCGAAGGCAGTTCTCTCTCCATCTCTCCCTCCCAAAGCCAATGGAGATGACTTTGAAAAGTATTCCAGGAGACCAGATGTCCAGCTTGGAAAGGGGTTTTCCCAGCAATCTGGGAGTCAGCAGGAGGTAGCACCCTGCCCCCATCTTGTTGCCACTAAGAGGCTCTCATGAACGGGATGCCTTCCCAAGGAGAGCTGTGCCAGTGCAAGGAACGGTCACTTTCCCTGGGAATGGCCTCCAGGGAAGGCTGGGGAATCCTGTCGAGCTCTTTGGCTCTCCTCCAGATTAGACTCACACATGAGGGTCCCCAGGGGTCTGCCGCCCCCCTGTGTGTCTAGCTCTCTCCTCCCAGAGCTGGGAGAGGCCTAGGAGGAGAGGGGCCACGAGACGAGCTCCCATCGTGGCAGCAGAACAAGACCACCACTTCCACCGGGGCCACGGGAGAGCAGCAGACTTGAGCTCCCAAACCACTGGGCTCTCCTGCTTGACTTCTGTCCGCCTGGTCCTCCTGGAGACTGCAGGACTCAGAAAGGCCCCCCCTCAGCAGGCGCTCCCCCAGCCCCTGCACCCACACAAGGGACGCCCAGCTGCCATTAAATCTACTCTCCCCACCCCCTCGCTCACTCAGAGTGAGGCAGGTCCTACCACTATGGGCCAGACGTCCCCTGGTGCCTCACCACCTTTTCCTGATCCAGGTGCCTGGTGGTCTGGAGCACACACCTTAGCACGTAGAGCCCATAGAGTCCCAGAATAGTAGATCCGGAAGGGGCCTTGAAGATAATCTCATCTAACCTCTTCCTTGTATGAAATGAGGATGCTAAGATTAAGAGAAGTTAAGAGATGTGTCAGAGGTCACACGGGAGAGGCCCCGAGCCCCATACAGCACACAGCTGGGCATTCACTGAATAGTGGGCTCAGGCCCCGCTCGTTGATGGATGGAAGGACCGCCAGGGAGGGCTCGGGAGTGAGAACAAGCACCTGTCACCACGAGGCCCTGGGAGCACAGCCGAAGTCTCTCTGGGCTGCTTCTCTCTGCCTCTGACCTGGAATTGAACTCACAACCCACACAGAGCAGGGCCTCACCTGAGAAAGGGCAGGGACAGCCCTGGACTCCCGGCTTAGCACAGGCCTGAGAATAGAGCAGTGCTCAGTGACAAGGGACCACGGAGTGAGGGCTGCGACAGGGACCTCTGGGGTGGGGCTCGCTCCCCCTGCTCCGTCTCGGACCCCCTGCGCCACCCTGGACTCGGCCTACTCGGAGTCAGCAGGTCCTGCCAAAAATGGGCTCAGTGTTCCCTGGTGTCCGTCACGATGGAGAGCCGGAGGACCACGGGTATAGCCCCAGGACGCTCTCTGCACCCCGGCTGTGGGCCGGCTTCCAGCCTGGGTAGCAGACGGAGGCAGGGAGTTGGCCCTGCAGCTCTGCCACTGCCCCACTGCCACTACCCCACCTCCCTGCCCGAAATCCACCTCCTCCTCTCTGTGCTGACCAGCCCAGCCCTCCCGTAACCAAAAGCTCTGTGGAAGTGAAAAAAAATAGATCTTCTAGGTTTGGGTTTCCGTAACAGCCCGTAGGTCTCTGCAGAGTTTGCCAACCTGGACCGGCCACTTCAGCCACTCTCTGAGCCCAGGTTCCTCCCACTCGTAAAGTGATACAACAACTGCTTCACACTTCACCTACTTCACAAAGTTGAGAGGCTCAAAAGGGAGAGCGCATGAGAATGTTCTTTATTAGGAAAGAAAACTAATATTCACCATGAGCACTTACAGATACTTTCTTCTAGAGTGTTCACAGCGGTCCTGCGTGCTCCATATTATTACTATCCTAACTAGGTAAGACAATTGTGGCTCAGAGAGGTTCAGCAATGTGCCCAAGGACACACAGCTTAGTCATAGTAGAACCAGGCTCAGAACCCAGAATGTGACTCCAAAGCCAGTGTTCCTTCTTCCAACACCACACCGTCTCAACAAAAGAAGCAAACAGTGCTTTTTATGAAAAAGCCACTGAGTCTTCAGACAAAATGCTGCCCTCGTGGAGCCGCCCCTACTGCTAGACTTGCCCATTTGCCCTGGGAAGGCCATCGGTCAAGTCAAGACCAACTCCCCACTGTCTTGAGAGACCCTACAACACAAGGGCACCCGAGGGCCGAGCCCTCACAGCCCCTGCCTTGGCGACCGAATGCCATCATGATACTTGTTGGTTTTGTGGTCGGACGGTGGTTCCAACGACTGTCTGTTCGTGAACCAATCCAATTTGAGGAAACACAAAATCACGGAACTGTGGGCTGAAGGGGGCCTCTGAGAGCAAGTTCCAGCTCCTCCTTGGACGGCTGAAGAAACTGACCTCCACAGGTCAGTCACGTGTTGTAGGTCACACAGCAAGTCAATGGCCAAGTCCGGAGCGGAATCCACTGTCCCTGATTCCCAGTCGGAATCCCTGTTCTCCACATCCCAACCGCTCTGACGTCGGTCAGCTTCGCAGCCCCCGAGAGGGCCGGGTGTGGGGCCTACAGTCTCTGCTCTCTCGGCTTAGGAAGAGCAGGGATAGCAGGTGAGAGGGGAGTATCACAGTCAGCGATGAAATGAGTTGGCCGGCCTCCTGCACTAAATCATAAGCCTGAGTTCTGCGCATCGAAAGGTCACCGTGTGAAAGCAGCGCGCCTCCAACAGGGAGGCCTGGGAGGTTCTCCTGAGGCAGTGGTGGCCCCTTCTGGCCCCCTGGCCGTGGTCAGAGGAGGCTGAACTCTTCACGCTGCCCCCCAGCCATCGCCATGACAGCACCAGAGCACCTTGACCTGGACAGGCTCATGTTCGCCCCTCCCCCTCCAGCCCCGCTGAGAGCTCCCCTCCGCTCTGTCCCCATCACTCGGCAGCCTCCCATCCCACTTTTGCCTCCTTTGGTTAACGATTGATTTCTGCCTTCTTTGCTTTTCACCTCAGTGCGTGTGCACAGCATCTCTCATGCATTGGTGTGTAAGTCTGTCCTCGCCCAAATTGCACAGTCCCTGAGGACAGGGTCTGTGTCCCTGTCCGAAGTCTGTGTGCAGCGCACAGCACACGGTTGTTTGTTCAACACTTGCTGATGTGCCAGTAACCTGTGGAAGGCCTGGGCCATGTCCTGGGGGAGGAGAAAGCCAGGGGAAGGGAGGCTGGATATGTACCAACTGGAGAGGAAACCCACTGAGCCTGCCCTGGGTGCCAGACGCTGTGCTCGCACTTTCCAGACACTCTCTCCACAATCCTATGAGCTACGTGCTTTTATTTCCCACTTTACAGTTGGGGAAACTGGATCAAAGATGTTAAGCAACTTGTCTAAATCCACACAATTAGGTAACTAGTAGAAGGAGACTTTCAGTGCAGGTTTTATCTGATGCTAAGCCCACACTCTGCACTTGTCTTAGCGCGCAGGCTCCTTGAGGACAGGGACTTGGTGGTTACACGTGTTTGTTCCGTTTGCTTTTGCTGCTGTATCCTCAACGCCTAGGACTGTGCCAGGCACAGAGGAGACACTCTCTACATAGTTGCTGAACGAAGGAACAAAGGAATGGATGGATACCATGCTGCATCTCCCTAGCAGGACAGAGCAAGGGATTCTGATGCCAGGTTACTGGTTCCTCTATTTCCAGGAATCTTGGACAACTGTGTTCCTCTCTCCACCCAGAAAAATAATCCAATAAACTAAGGATCCTCCAAAGGCCACGTGGCGGATGGCTGGGTTAACTAGGCATGGGATGGGGCTGGCAGGGGATTGGGGGGGAGGTAGAAGCATAAGCTGAACACAAAAGGCTGGACAATGTGAGGGATTTAAAAGGTTCTCAGTGCCCTGTGACCTGCTGATTCGGGGCCACTCTCCGGCCCCTTTGGGCCTGACCCTCCTCCCCCACCAGGCACCCCACTGCCTTGACTGAGCTGTACTGAAATTGGCCACATTCCTATTGAGCAAAGAAACTAACAGTTACACCACCCACTCCGGCCCCATCTGAACCCTCCAGAGTCTGCTCTGGGCCCTAGGGCTAGCCGCTTTTCTCCACATTCCAGCCAAAAATAATATAAGAACGAAGCTGTTTGGCGGAGACTTAATCTAATCTTCATTGCTTCAGTTTTAAAATATCCTGCCTGGTTTAGGGTTTCTTATTACACACAGGGATGTGTTTTTAGTGAGATAGGTCTTAGCAGAACCGTCCTTCTTGTAATTAGAAACCCAGGCAGGCAGGGCCTGCAGCGAGCCATCCAAGCCAAACAGCAGACCCCCGTCAAGACAACACGTTGGCAGCAAGCTCTTCCCGAGCTGCCCGAGGGCTTGGTTCTTCCTCACTCCTGGGGGATCAGTACCGAGGAAAAGCCGAGCTCTAGTTGAAGGGCTGTGCCTTCCAACTCCCTCCACCCTCATCCTGTGTGTCCCAGCTCTCACCCCTGATCAGACTGGAAATTAAGATGCTGCCCAAGACTGCTGGAGAAGTATATGCGGAGGAAAAAATTACCCCAAGAAGTCCCCCTCAACGATGAGGGAGAACTAAAGGCAAGCATTCCACTGGAGCCTGTCTCCAGTATCAGGGATAGCTTTAAAAACTCAGGCGCCGGAACGGAAGGAGGCTCCAAGTGCGTATACACTTTTGTATAACTGCCGGGTGTAACTTCTCGGGCTTTCTGGCCCAGAATCTGCTTTGATCTGCCAGCATGGAGACTGCTAAGTGAGGTTCAAGCGGCGGCTAGCTCCAGACCAACGCCCATCCCCCCCCAGCCCTAGCCCGACCAGATGTCACACACCAGTCCGGGCTGTGGCCTCTTCTTCCCCATGACATAAAGGGAAGAGGCCGCATTTCTGACCAGTCAGATTCTGTGTTCATCTGATGCATGAGAGCTAGTCCAGGTAGCACGGCTGGGAATCAGCATGCTGGTTCCCCCAGCTCCAGCTTAACTGCCTCTCCTGGAAAAGTGCAGGTGCATTTTGGAATCACAGCAGGGACTTCAAATTCTAGGATATAAGAAAGGCAGGAGTTTAGCCCCTTCACCCAAGTCTAAGGACTCCTGAGAGTTGTGGGGAAAGGCTCTGGGGCCAGGCAGGGCAAGAAGACACAGTGAAGAAAATGACTTTGCTGCTCAGAAGCCTCCTCTCTCCCATTTCCTTTATTATTTAAGTGCAGGATTCAGGCAGCAGTCACTCCTCAGAGCCTAATGAGGAATTCATGTGACACATTCCACTTCACAGATGAAGAAACCGAGATCAGGAAGCTAACTGACCCACTGTAGTCATGAAGCCAGAGAGTCACAGGGTATAAAACTGCCAGGTCCCCAAACTCCAGCCGAAACGCTACTCAGCATGCTGACCTGCCCGCCTTGATTATCTCCTTCCTCCCTTTCCCACCAGGTATTAGATTTAATTAAATTAGCAGATCCCCATCACAACAAGCCTGCCCACGCAGCCTGGACGGAACCCAGCCAGTGCAGCTCCTCCTTCTAAATCCTGCTTCTCAACATAATTCAATCTTCAATAAGTCACGGATCTCATGTGAAGTGTTTTATACAGAGCATGTTGTGTTGGCTAGAATCAAGGCTGATGGTGGCTCACGATGATTTCACTTCCCATGGAACTTCCTCTGTGGCATCATTTTCACCCTCTCCATACTCTGATCTGCATTTTGTTTGATCCAGACACTCTGCTTCGCATGCCAGCACCTCAGGCAATTGCATCACACATTTATATATATCTTACAGCATCGCTGTCCTGGTGCCACGGGAAAAAGGAAAACTTATAACAGCGTTTCTCACCTTCCGCGAGCTAATTTAGAAATTGTGCTCCAAATTAAATAAATCGGGAACAAAAGTTTGAAATTGGAGATAGAATTTCGGGGGTGGGGGACGCTAAATAAATAGCAAGGAAATCTTGCAACATGTTGGAGGCCTATACATTTTATAGGTTGTTTCTTTAATAAAAACAAATTCAGTTGCTAATAACAGTATTATGAAGCCGCTAACATTTAAAAATCTAATTTGGCCTGCTCTGCTGCTGTTTCTGTTGCACATTGCATTCACCCAGGGTAAGGAAGGCAGGTTGAGGGGTTTCGTTTGGTTTCTAAACCAGGCTAATAGAGAGCCCTTTAAAACCCAGCCTTTTTTGCTTTCTAGGCAAGCCTTGGTCCCTAATGAGTTACAGCCCCAGGTTGGAGATGGACATAGCAGAAAGAAATTTAACACACACCCTGGTGCACCCGTAAAACTCAAGGCCAAGGGAGAGGAGGTATGTTTCCAGTTAGGCTAGAACTCCGTGAATTCAGGATTCTCCACTCACAAGACAGTAATTCTCCTTATTTCATCACTAACTTACTTCAAATGTGTTTATACAATTTATTGCTACTGAACTTCCAGGCAACTGGTGTAGAGTTAATGAAACCCAGCTTGGAGAAGCTTTGAGCTTTGAACAACTAACCACAGTTTAAATGGTTATGACATGCGGTCAAAGCCACAGCCCAGCCCCACTGCAGTTTCTGTGTTAGGACCTAGTTAAAAACCTTGTCATCTCACCTTTGGTGCCAAATCAATTGAAAGAAGGAAAAAGCCTTCCATGTTTCTTCTCAAGGTTCCCAGCCTTTCTCCCTGACATTTTAACACATCTATCTCACTGAATGCAAGGCAAAGCCTCTCCCCCAGTCCTGAGTAAATATTTTAGTTGCAGTTTGAATGGGCAGCCAGTTGAAAGCCTAAAATCCAGTTTGAGTTTAATAGAACAGGGTCAGGCCTACATAAAGCAATGTGGAGAGGAGGTGTCAGGGGTAGGCACCAAGCAACCTTTAAAATCAGACTCAGTGAAAGTCCAAAAGGCAATACAGGAAGGTACAGATGGTACTGGACTGGAAAAGAAGTGAACTCGTCTTTTCGAATGACTTGGACATTGATTTTTATTAATCCTCGTTGCCATACAGCCTCCTCCCCCAAGCTCTGTCCATGTGGGAACTCCAGGATGCTCCCTCTTTTTAAACAGGCCCATTTTGGAAGAGTAAAGGGGAGGTACTGGATTGCCAGTGCTGCACAATAAAAGCCCTTTTTGAAAGCAGCACTTTCATTAACTTAAAGCAATCTATAGACTTAAAAGCAGAGAGCAGTAAACTCCCAGAAAGGCTCATAAAACAGCCAGTCTCAAGTTGGGTACACTTCAGTGCAATTTGCACAAGGCATTTTACTGTGTGCGGTGGCCGGGCCCATCTCCCTCCGGTAACCCCCTGCCCCTTATTCTGAGCAGCTTCTATTTCTCTGGGCTTGCATGCCTTTAGCGCTCACAAAGGGGAAGCGGTGACCGCGGAGTCTCCGTGGGGTCACGGCTCGCTCCCGCCCTCAGGCTCTCGGCGGGAGAGGGAGAGCAC
The DNA here is from genome assembly GCF_011762595.2 of Tursiops truncatus. Lineage (NCBI taxonomy): Eukaryota > Metazoa > Chordata > Mammalia > Artiodactyla > Delphinidae > Tursiops > Tursiops truncatus. Next base: position 8,893,866 of record NC_047041.1, read on the forward strand.
AAATTCCAAGCCTGCAAAACAACAGCCTCGGAGCTCCGCCGCTGGGCGGTCGCCGCGCCCCGGGCCGCCGCGGCCACTCATGGGTCGAGAGCCTTCTGCGTCCCGGAAGCGCCGTCTGGCTGCCCCAGAGAAGGGTGCGAGGGCTGCGGAGGGCTGGGAGGGTGGGTTCGCGACTGCAAAGGAGAAATTGCATATCTTCCTCCCGTTCACCCACCCTCCCCGGCCAACAGGCTCTGCTTCCCTAGCCGCCCGAGGGATAACCTCCCTGCCGAGTGGGGACTTCTCTCCCACCGCCGAGCTAGGCCGGAGCCAAGCGGGGTGCAGCTCGAGTGGAAGATCACGAGCCCAAAGACTGGAGACCCTCCCTACCTTCCCCGCAAGTTCCTGAAGCCTCGGGAAGGCCAGAATGGCAGGGCAGGCAGGAGGGCTAGGGACTAAGGCTTTGCGCAATATAGCTTGTGTTTGGACACCATCATTTTCTCAGATTTGGGGAGGAGGAGATAGTCTAAATTTGCCTAAAATGCTAAGCTTTAGGTTTCCACTAATTGGAAAATATTTCAACACGCTGGAGGAGTCCCGGGACAAGTGTGGTAAAGGCAAGGGACCCCGAGTTCGCCCCTTTCCCAGGCGGAACGTCGCACCGGCGGCCCGGCTTGTGGGCTTCCGGGCCGGGCCTGGGAGAAGTGCAGACAGCGCCTGCGGGTCAACAGCTGGCGGCTCCGGTCAGGGCTCCAGAGCCCGCCCTGCCCTCTGCCGCAGCCCGGACTCCCAGGGCTCGGCCTGACGCCTTCGCTGCTAGCGCCCCCCGCGCAGGCCGCGGCCCCTGCGGGCCACCGCACCCGCCCGGCCGCGCTGCGCCCGCAGACCCGAAGTGGCTTCCGGAGCCCGCCGAGCCGCCAGGGTCGGGTCCTCGGATCCACCCCGAGCCCTGCGAGGCTGCCCCGTCGCTTCGCCCAGAACATCCCTTCGATTTGTCCGCTTCCCGGAATCCTCCTAGGGCCGGGTCCAGCGCGCCTTAAGTCCTTTCCTCCAGATCCGCTTTTGGGGAGAAGCAGCAGGAATTCGGGACTCGCCTGCCATGGCTCCTATCAACTACTTTCATCGCCTACCTAAACGCTTTTCAACCCACTTAGCGTGGGGAGTCGCGCGCGCGACCCTCCCCAAATTCCAATTGCTTCAACCACCCCCACCCCCACCAAAGCCGTGAACCCCTGGCTAAATCCTAAAAACGCCACCAGTTCCTCCGATTCCAGCCTCAGATGTAACCCCGGGCCCCTAACTCCAGACGCCCCCCCCCCCACCCCGCTCTGGCCGGGGTATAGATTCGATCCCTAAGCTATTGAGCGGCCCTTCGATCCCGCTTCTGAAAACAGCTCGGTTCCTAAAATCCCAAACTCTAGCCTGGCCCTGAAGTCCAGCCCTAATGCACAACCACCTCCCACCCCCCGCCCCACTCCCAGTCCTAGCCCGGCTCTCCCCACCGCGCCGGAACCTCGGGCTCTCCCGCTGAGAGCCCCCGGAAAAGGCGGCACGCTTTGCTCGTTTCTTCCTCAGGATCTGGAGTCGGGAGAGCCCCGCACGCCTAACCCGAAAGAAACGCAAACTTTGCGCGGCAGACTCGGGACCCTGCCCCATCCCCCTCGGCTCTCTGCTTTGGGGCGCTTTCCTTCCCCCCCTCTTACGAACTCATGCCCCCGTTCTACAGCCAGGAGGGCTCCCTATTCCCGAACCTCGCCGAGGGCCCCTGCGCCTCCCTACACCTCGCCAAAGACTCCCAACAATCCGCGGAAAGCCAGTAACCCTACAAATTATGGCTCCTCCCGCGGGTAGGGTCCCTGAGCCCGGCCCCTGCGATCCCAGCTTGCCTGGCCCACAGCTTGTGCTCCGCTCTCCCCACGGATCCGCCTGCGAACCCCCACCCTGGCTCCCCAGGCCTGGCGGGACGCGGCCGCGGCTCCCGGACTCCAGGCACCCGGCCCGAGTCTGGGGCTGCTCCCGCTTCCCGCCGCTCGAAGGCAGCCCCAAGCTGCTGGCGCAGAGTAAGCGCCGGCCCAAAGGGCGCCCGAAGCCGGGAGAAAGAAAGCGAACCTGGAGCCGGCCCGCCGCTCCCAGCCTCGCCCGCGGAGCGCCCAGCCCCGAGCTGCCCGCACCGGGGCTCCGGCCCGCGCGCATGTCCCTACTCGGGTCCCCGGCGCTCCCAGCTCGCAGCTCCCCGCCCGCCCGCTACGGTGTCTTGGGCCCGCGGCGGTCCGAGTCGGCAGCCCCGCTCCTCGCACCCGCGGACAATGCGCGCCCGGCCACCGGCCCGAGTGGGTAGAGGCGGCGGCGGCGGGGCTGCGCGCTGGCCGGGCCCGGGCGCGGGCGGGCCGCGCGGCTCCGGCCGCCTCAGTCCCCGGCCTCGCCGCCACTCGCGCTGCTTCGCTCCGCGCTCTCCCGGCGCTTCCCCAGCTTCTCTGCACGCTCCCGCCGTCCCTCGCTGCTCTCTGCCTCCCTCCTCCCTGCTGCCTCCCTCTCTCTCCTCCCTGCTGCCTCCCTCTCTCCCTCTCTCCTCCTTGCCCTGTCGCAATGAATAATACTCTGGCTTGGGGACTGGAATAAAACACACGCGCTCTGAGGCAGCCGCCCGCAGCAGCAGCAGCCGCCGCCGCCGCCGCCGCCGCCGCCGCCGCCGCCGCGCCGCCGCCGCCTGCAAAAGCGTCTCTGACATGGAAATGAATGACAGCTTACCTGATGCCAATCTTCATCAGACTGACACCGGCGTGACAACACAGCCTATACTTCCCAGCACTGCTCGGGACGTCAGCGGCACAGGGACCCGCCCCCCGGAGCCCCCCCCTTCACACACCTCCCCTCTCCTCACTCCCCCTTTCTCCCCCCCCCACCCCCCACCCCCACCCCCACTCCCGGCCCCGGCCGCTTCTAAGTCGGAGCAGCCGCTGGAGTGTCTCCCTCTGCTGGAGGCTTTTCTAAGACGCCGGGCGCGGGCCTGCTCCAGCGGCCTGGGAGGCAGCAGAGCGCTGGAGAGACAGACTGCGAGGGGGCCTCGGACACAGGAACGCGGCGGACCCCCAAGGAGCTCGGGAAATCTGCCCTCGCCCCCCAGGCCAAGTCCTCCTCGGCAAACACCCGAGGCCGAGTTTCAAGACATCCTGGGCTCAGGGGCTGGAGATGAGGTGAAATTTTCTGTGGACCCCAAGAGAACTCCCCAGAAATTATGAAACTTAAAACTGGCAAGAAATCCTTCTCTCCACCACCACTCCTCCCCCACCCCTACCCCATTCCTGCCTGGCTGGCCTCATTTTTATGATTGCATTTGAATAATTCTCATTACCCTGGCCCCAGAAAAGTTGCTCAGGTGACACTCTGGTTAGTTATTCCTAGTCTCAAGGGCTTTCTGCTCTGGGCTTCCTGGGGCGTTTGGTTCACCGAGGGGTGACTGCAACGGTGGGGCAGAGGGACAGATAAAAAGGTGCAGAGGCTTTGTCAGTAAATCACCTCTTTGCAAATGCCGGGCAGGCCTGTTTTAAGCCACTGCTATTTTTATTCTAAAAAGTCGCAGAGGTCTGGGGGTCGGGTGGTGTAATATAAAGAGGGAGGCCGGCTGGGCGGTTTCAGCCTGGCCCTGCCAGGGTGATTTCCGGAGGGTGGGGGGGAATTCACCTAAGTGCCTTCTAGGAGGAAGACCAACGCAAGCATGTGTGGTCAGACATGTGCCTTCTTTCATTCCACAAAGATTACGGTCCTACTAAGTGAGTGCCAGGTGGAGACACCCAGCCACCTACAGATGCAGGCTTGCTTGCTTCCACAACTTAGCACATGGCTCTCTGCGTAAATGGACAAGAGAACCCCTTCTTCCCCCATGAAATTTGCTTCTTGCTCCCTGTAGGGGAGCCATTTCAGCCACAGTCAGCAGCGATTGATCCGATGACCCCAGACCAGGCAGGGGGCCTAGACAAAGACACTGATGTAAGCAAGGAAAGCAGAAAGTGAAATCCAAGCAGGCCAGGTTTTGGGTAAAGAATCTGACCCAAGAAGTTGAAGGCTGCCCCTTTGCTCTTTCCAGGCCTTTGGGTCATTCCTTGTCTGCCTTCTCACGGGCACGGATGAGAACCATTAGCTGTGGCTCAGAGGACACAGTTGAGACCTTTTTTGAATCACATCCCAGATACAGCAAATACTGTTTTTCCAGATCCTCCCAGTCCCCCCCAGATTCAACTTCCAAAGTTGCCTGTGGAAGAAACTTCACTGGAGCCCCCATCGTAAATGGAGTTCAATGCTCTCACCTTCACACAGAACCTCCGAAGACTTCACTATGTGTATTCATGTCACCCCAGCCTCTGATCTGTGGTCAGAAACTCTGGCTGCTGACAGCATAATCGCTATTATATATTATACATTGTATAATAATATAATAATAATGAATGCACTTGCCCTTTTTATGTAGTACAGAAGCAGCCAGATTCTCCAACCCAGAGGCTGGAGGTCAGGCTGCCATAAACTCTCAGAGGGAAGCCCTCTTCAGATACAGGAGGGGGAGGGGAGATCCAGTTGCCCTGGCCCAGGACGCCTGGAGAGAGGGTTTTCTCTCTTTCCCAGGACTCCTAGTGAGTTGCTGTAGCTTGCAGAGTCAGAGGGGAGAATCAGGCTGAATGTAAATACTTAACCCCATCAGAGAGGTGTCAGTGAGCCGTAAATAGTACTGCAGGCAACAGCCGTGCATCACTGATTCACACTTGTCACACCCCTCATTTTCTGAAATCTAGTTCGGTGCCCATCTCTTTCTTGGTACAGGAGATCCATTGCCATGAGCTATTCATTTTTAGCGTGTTCTTATATACTGTGATTTCTACTAATACCCTATTGAGGCTTAAAATTCACATTGTAATTTTAAATAAATATATCTTGCTTTGACTATCTTTGTAATTTGCAAAAGCTTAAAAAAATGATTACCTCAGGCTTCCCTGGTGGCACAGTGGTTAAGCATCCGCCTGCCAGGACACGAGTTCGAGCCCTGGTCAGGGAAGATCTCACATGCCGCGGAGCAACTAAGCCCGTGCGCCATAACAACGGAGCCTGCGCTCTAGATCCCACAAGCCACAACTACTGAGCCCGCGTGCCACAACTACTGAATCCCATGCCTAGAGCCCGTGCTCCGCAACAAGAGAAGCCACCACAATGAGAAGCCCGTGCACTGCAATGCAGACCCAATGCAGCCAAAAATAAATAAATAAAATAAATAAATTTTTTAAAAAAATGATTATCTAAATGTAACCGTTCTTCTTATAATCATTCAAAGCAAATATTTCTCCTGCACCCCCTGTAAGAATAAAGGGCAGAAGCAAAGAAGTTCAAGTACCAGCTCCTGTCCTCTAGGAGCTTCCATTCTTGTTGAAGAAGGCAAAGCACCAATACATAAAACATTAAATAATAATAATACAAGAATCCAACAGAAGACATGGCTAGTAAATAATTAACGAAAAAGTGAATCGACAATATGTCAAATTCCATGAGTTCCATATCTAAATGTTGGCTTTGTCGGTGAGTAGAGAAGGGATAGAGTGGAAATTAAGTCTGTAGAATTCACTTCAGATATTCTCCCATCTCTGCCCCATCATCCTTCTGAGAATGAAGAAGAGGATGGAGAGGGGCACACATGTCATGTAAGTCACCAACCCGTCAACATTAGAACCAAACAGGAGTTCCTACCGATCCTAGCCATCCTCTTATATGTTGGCGTTCTTAAGGCGTGGTTCTGGGCCATGTTCTTACGGTATCTGCACTTGATTTGTCTTTAGTGTAAGCAGTTAACTGCAGCCCAGGTTGTCCCCTCTGAGCCCTAGACATATATAATCAATGGCCTAACTGAATCCTGTCTGTATCACCCTATGAATACAAATTTAAGACTTGTCTGTATTAGTCTGCTTGGCCTGCCATAACAAAATACCACAAACTAGGTGGCCTAAACAACAGACACTTATTTTCTCACAGTTCTGGAGGCTGGAAGTCCAAGATCAAGGTGCCAAGTGGGGTCAGTTCCTGGTGAGGCCTCTCTTCCTGGCGTGCAGATGGCACCTTCTTGCTGTGTCCTTACATGGCCTTTTCCTTTGTGTGCACCAGAGAGAGACAATGATCTCTGGTGTCTCTTCCTCTTCATATAAGGGCACCAATCCTATTGGATTAGGGGTCCACGCTTATGACCTCATTTAACTTTAATTACCTTAAAGCTTATCTTCAAATGTGGTCACAGTGCAACTTCAACACGTGAGTCTAGGAGAGACACAATTCAGTCCATAACACTGTCCACATGCTTGTTTCCTTTATTCTCAACTTAATTATTTTTGATGAATCTTGATAGATTGTGCGTTCTTTGAGGATGGAGACAGTATCTTTTTTTTTTTTTTTTTTGCGGTACACGGGCCTCTCACTGTTGTGGCCTCTCCCATTGCGGAGCACAGGCTCCAGACGCGCAGGCCCAGCGACCATGGCTCGTGGGCCTAGCCGCTCCGCGACATGTGGGATCTTCCCACACCGGGGCACGAACCTGTGTCCCCTGCATCAGCAGGTGGACTCTCAACCACTGCGCCACCAGGGAAGCCCTGGGGACAGTATCTTATTTCATCTTAAAATCCTTAGAACCTGGTACAGTGCTCAGTCCAGAAAACATATTAAAGAAATACTTGTTGAATTGAATGGAATGGAATTTCTCTCTCTATCATTGCCCCAGTCCAGTTGAGGGACTTATCCCCCATCACCTGGAGTATTTTGATGATTTTCTAACTGGCCTAATGCCTCCAATATGCCCAGTACTTCCTATACACTATCACCAGAATGTTCTTCCTAAATCAAAGATTGTCTCACACCTTGGCTTCCCCTCAAAATCCTCAGTCACTTTCCATTGCTTATAAGATTCAGCCTGAAATGTTTAGTGGGCCTTATAATAAAAAGGATGGCCTTCAGTGCCGCATTCCTCAGCATGGCATTCACACTCCTCTCCTCCTCGTCTGGCCCTGTCCACCTTCCAGGCTCATCTCCTGTATTCCTACCTATACCTCATAACTCCACCTTCAGTGGTTCCAAGTGCTGCCCATGGACTTCCTGCATGACAATCCCCTGGGGAACCTCTCTATAGCTCAGGGTTCCTGGTTCCATCCTCGGAGAAAACTGGTCTAGAGAAGGGCCTGGGAATCTGTATTGTTAAAACTGCTGCATGAAGAGAATGAGAAGACAAGCCACAGACAGAGAGAAAATATTTGCAAAGACATCGGGTAAAGGACTGTTATCCAAAATGTATTTAAAAACTCTTAAAATTCAACATTAAGAAAATAAACAACCTGATTAGAAAATGGCAAAAGATATGAACCGACACCTCACTAAAGAAGATATACAGATAGCAAGTAAGCATATGAAAAGGTGTTCAACATCATATGTCATCAGGGAAATGCAAATTAAAGCAAGATACCACTGAATACTTACTAGAATGGCCAAAATCTGGAACACTGAAAACAGCAAATGGGAACGAGGCTGTGCAGCAACAGGAACTCTCACTCATTGCTGGTGGGAACGCAAAATGGTGCAGCAACTTTGGAAGACGGTTTGATGGTTTCTACAAAAGTACACATACTCCTACTATATGATCCGGCAATTACACTCCTTGGTGTTTACCCAAATTAACTGAAAACTTCTGTCCACACAAAAACCTGCACACAGATGTTTACAGCAGCTTCACTCATAGTTACCAAGTCTTGGAGGCAACCAAGATGTCCTTCAGTAGGTGAACAGATAAACTGTGGTACATTCAGACAGTGCAATATTATTCAGCACTAAAAAGAAATAAGCAATCAGGCCATGAGAAGACACGGAGGAACCTTAAATGCGTATTACTAAATGAAAGAAGCCAACCTGAAAAGGCTACATACTGACTGGTTCCAACTATATGACTTTCTGGAAAAGCAAAACTGTGGAGACAGTAAAAGGATGAGTGGTTGCTAGGGCTTAGAGGGTGGGGAGGGATATGAATAGGTAGAGCACAGAGGATTTGTAAAGCAGTGAAATACTTTGTATGATACTCTAATGATGAATACATGCTCATTATACACTTATCCAAACCCACAGAATGTACAACACCAAGAGTGAGCACTATTGCCAACTGCGGACTCTGGATGATGACGTGGCAATGGGGGTTCCTCAGTTACAGCAAATGTTCCACCCTGATGGGAGATGTTGATAATGTGGGCGGCTGTTCGTGTGGGGGGGAGCAGGGAGTATAGGGGAAATCTCCGTACTTTCTGTTCAATTTTGCTGTGAACCCAAAACTGCTCTGAAAAATAAAGTTTATTAATTTTTTTAAAAAGCCACTGTGACGGAGAGGCTCGGACATTTGCATCCTAGCCACCCCTGGCGCTCGTGGATAACAGAACACACCACACGCTCCCAATCCTTCCCTCACTTGCTCGTGCTGTGTCTTCAGCCTTGACTTTTCCTTCCCTCTTCCCCTACCTTCCAAAGTTCTATCTGCTGTTAAGACTTAACTGAAATATCACCTCTTTTCAAAACTTCCTTGGATTCCCCGGCAGAAAGCACTAGCTTTGGAATCGCAGGGACCTGGCTCAAATCTCCACCCTGTCACTAAGTAGCCCAGTGTCTGGGAAGTTCCTGACGCTCTCCAAGTCTCTGTTTCTGCTCTCGTGAAATGAGGATGATAATAGTATCCAATTCTTGAGCCTATGGGGATTAGGTGAAATCATGAAGGCAAAGCACTCAGCACAGTCCCTGGCACATGGGAGGCTCTTTAATAAACAGAGCCATTCGATTTAATGGCCCTTTCACAGGGTTTCCACAGCACCTGCCTGCGCCTTTATTATAAAGCTTATTTATTTGGCCTGAGGATGGGAGATAGCGTTTACTGAGAATGCTGTGACAGGCTCTGAGGCTGTAAACACAGATAATGGGAACAAGGAAAGGAGGAAGGGGGTGCTTACTCTTTACCTAAGGCCCCGTCTTGAACCTGGAACCAGGCGGGACTGCGGTGCTCTGGACAGCCAGAGCCAAGTGAGGAAGATCCCATTCCTGATTAAATGCATGAAGCAATGTCCCTCGGAGACTGGGTTTGGGGACCAGAGCAGCGAAAATTCAGATGCTATAAATCCTCTGAAACGTAGGGCTCCAGGATTGAGCTCCGAGTTGGAAGTGGGGATGTCGAGGCCCCTTGTACGTCTCTGATTCATTTTTTTTTTACCCTGTGAAAGCCTCTCTGGGTATTCCATTCCATTCAACTCCCACCCTCTGAAGCATGGGGGCTGCAACCTGTCCTCTGGGCACAGATAGGCAGCTAATTGGGTCATGTCTCTAACCAGCTTCTCTAATATAGGAGCAATATAGTCCCCAAAGCCTTGCAAAAAAAAAAACCCATCTTTCTTATGGTGCCGATGTACATTTGGAAAGATTCTTCAAGCACTGTCTCCCGCCCTTGCCTTATTCTGCCAATCCCTGCCCCTAACACACACACACACACACACACACACACACACACACACACGAATATAGAATATATACGCTCTCAAGGGAGCTGCGGCCTTAGCTCCAGATGAGAGAGTCTGTGGGAAGCAGGAAAGGAAAGAGAACAGTTCGGAGTAATTCTTCATTTCTTTCCAGGTTCCAGCAAGGAGTGGGCAGTATCACGGCCAGTCTGAAAGAACTGAGCAAGAGGACTGTTGAGAGAGAGGATATCTGGACTGTAAAATGCTATGATGATTTCCAAAAACGGCATCCCAAGAATTTGGTCTCAAAAAGTTGAGAAAGGAAGATACAAAGCCGTGCTGTCCCACATGGCAGCCACTAGCCACCAGAAGCTACTGAGCACTTGAAATGCAACTGTGCAATTAAGATGTGCTGTAAGTGTAACACCCATAATGGATTCAGAAGACAGTATACAAAAGGGTGTAAAATATTTATTGATAATTATTTTATACATATGAGATATTGCAATGATAGTATTCTGGATACACTAAATTAAACAAAATAGGTTATTAAAATATTTCACCTGTTTCTTTTACCTTTTTAATGTGGCTATTAGAAAATTTTAAATTATTATGTGACTTGCATTCAATTTTTATTAAAGCCTCTTTTCTGGGCTTCGGTTTTGCCCTGGTATAAACTGTGTCTAGATGCTGAAACCTTTATCATTGATCATGTATCACTCAGGCTCACCAGCTCTCCAATCTACTCTGCTTCCTGCCAACACCACCCAGGACCAGCCGAAGGGTGATGGGGTGGGCGGAGGCCAGCAGGACATTCAATGCCTCCTCCCTCAGACTGCAGAAGTTGCTAAGATCTCCCCTCCTCTGCCCCCAGGGTTACATGGAGTTTTGAAACATCTACTCTCTCCAAAACAAAGATCTCTTCTCCTACCTGTACTGGAGGACCCAGCCCTGAACCTCTCATCCCCCATATCCTTTTCAACCACCTCATCACCATCACAACTGTCACCTCTGCTTTCACCGTCCTCTCCCTTGACTCCATCCACACCCTCACCACCCTCATCATCACCACCTCTCACAGATCTGTCCTGCATTCTTCCACGCATCCAATGGACCATCCCTACCCTGTCTCCAGGGATGACTCTATCCGTATTTGTTGCCTTTGGTGCTGCAGCCAATCTCTAAGCCCTCCTGAGCTGAGGATTCTGCATGGTTGGACACCCATCTTCATTCTGGTGACTGGGACCTACAGCAGCCTGACTGCAGGGCTCAGAGAACCAAGCAACAGCTCTGGGAAAGGGGGAAGGCCACAGACCCGGCAGAAGCTGGTCATGTCTCATCACATTGTAGGGGGAGGGTGAAGAAGAGTGGTCTAGTGAGAGAGCAAGATACCCAGCAAGGGGAGCATGGTTTGCTCAGCAGAGAAGAACAAAAGCAGGCGACGCCAATAATAATAATAGCCAATACGTATTGAGTATTTGCTCAGTGCCAGACTCCATGCAAAGTGCTCAACATGCAATGTCTCAGGAGATGCCCACAGCACTCCCGTGAAGCTTAGGTAAGGAGAGTAACTTGTCACCAGGGGTGGACTCAGGCGGGCTGCCTCTGGAACCCACACTCCAAACCACGGTCCTGCATTGCTTCTTCAGAAGCATACATGTTCACTCCCTCATTCACTCACTCATTCATTCTTCTTCAGCATGTGTGTACTGAGAGCCACTAAGAAACGTGGCAGCTCATTGGTTCCCATTCAGCATCCAGGCTGGCCAGGCACATCCTAAGCCCTTGGACTATAAAGATGAACGAATCACCCTCCCTGAATGCACAGCGATCTTGTTCGGGGGCCAAGAGAGAGGTGGAAAGCTTACCTCTGTCTTCAGATCCCTCTCCCATTCTGCAGGCAGACAAAGTGAGGCCGGGTAGGAGGGGCAAGGAAGGGGTGAGCTTCAAATCTCTCCTCCTGACGAAGTGGGGCCAGCATGAGTCAGCTTGGATTCTCCAACCAAACCAGTTTGTCATCCAGCCCCAGCCTTCCCTGGAGATTCTGCAGACATACTGCAGACATACCTGCTTAGCTGCAGGTCCTCTTGACAGACTCAGCTTGGCTTCTTCTGCTTTACACCCCACGGGCAGCTGTCACAACGTGCAGTGGGAAAGGCCACACTCAAGTCAAAACTCATCCTCTCCAGGAACTCTACGTAATTCGGACACCCATGTCCTGGAACCTTCTGAATTCGTATGCACATTTCCACTACAGTAGTATGCGATGGAATGCCACTTTGTACGTGTTCTTAAATTTCAAATATGTATGCATTAGCTCCCCAAGCAGATTTCGAACTTTTTAGAAGCAAGGAGTGTTTCTTTTATATTGTATCTTGTTCTTCCCAATCTCGCAGCATTTGGTAGCAACCTCAGCCTATTTGAATGGCCTATTAAATGCTGATGGTTTGATGTACTGTGTGCAGACATAACTGTGTGTGTGTGTTTATCTGTCTGTCTGTCTGGGTAGGATCCTGAATCCATATGCATAGCAGGGGTGTTTGTGCATCCGAGGATTAGTGTGAGCATATGCACACGTGTGTGTATGAATCCTCCAGCTATTACAGTTATGGAAGCTTAGAAACAAAATCCATCAATTTCCAGACATTATCTCTCATGACAATTCCCCGCCAAATCTTTGAGCTGCAATTAAGAAAGTAGATAATTTGAAACATTTTCCCCTGCATGTTGAGATGGATTATAATCCTGATTTGATAAAGACTCTTAATGACTCATTAGCCACCCTTGGCTTCTCCTAAGGTCAGCCAACTTCCCAGGCACGGGGAGGCAGCGGCCCTCAGGCCATTACATGTTATTGCTTCAGCAGCACTAAAACAAAAAGACATGACAAAGGGCCTTCCCTGGTGGCGCAGTGGTTAGGAATCCACCTGCCAATGCAGGAGACACGGGCTCCATCCCTGGTCTGGGAAGATCCCACATGCTGCGGAGCAACTAAGCCCGTGCGCCACAACTACTGAGCCCGCGTGCCACAACTACTGAAGCCTGTGCGCCTAGAGCCCGTGCTCCGCAACAAGAGAAGCCACTGCAATGAGAAGCCCGCGCAGCACAACGAAGAGTAGCCCCCGCTCGCGGCAACTAGAGAAAGCCCGCACGCAGCAACGAAGACCCAACGCAGCCAAAAATAAACTAAAAAAAAAAAAGAAAGACACAACAAAGCCACAACCACCCCGCAGCTCTTGAATTCTCTTTTCTTCAGCTCCTAAATTTGGGCGTCGATTTTCTTTTCCTGGCATTGAACAAAGCCTCTAATTTCCTGACAAACAAATGCTCTCCCCAGAGTCTGCCTGCGGCCAGAAGTGGCACACACGGTGCGCTGCAGCCTTCCCTCTGCTTGGGTAGTGGTAGAGGCGGTCACTTCTCCAATCATGATGTTTCCTAGGAAGTGATCCCCAAGACCGGAGGGTGGGGATCTTGGGAGCAATGAAGATTTCAAGTTGTTTACAGGTGATAACCACATAGCAGCCCCCTCCTGCCTTGGCTGACCAGGGGTCAGAAAGTAGAGAAGGCCATGAGAGGGTACCCCACCCACTCCTTTCCCTCCTGGCAGAGAGGCACCCCTTCCAGCCCCGGGCTTAGATAATTAAATCCCTCATAGAAGCCGAAGCCATGGTTTCCCTTGGGTCATCCACTCTAGAATTTAAGAATCTTGACTCTCAGAAAGTTCTTACTCATGTGTGGACCTGTGTGGACATGTGTGCAGCACACACACACATATTCATCACAGCTGAACGTGTAGGACACACATCCACGCATCCACAGAAGCACAGAGGCAGCACACACACATGTGCGAGGACTTCTAAGAATGGTCCCTGACCCTGAGATCAGGTAAGGGAGTAAGGAGGAAAGGGAGGCTTAGTCAGTCAGCAAATATGTATCTTTGCTACATGACTACCATGCGGCAGGCACCGTGCTATAGGATGGTACAAATAGTATGGATAAGCTGGTGGTGGTCCAGCATAGCTGGACCAGGGGCTGCCGCATTCTGAGTTGGAGCAGGTGGGAGTCGCACACTTGTGGTCACCGGCAGCCTTCTGAGCTCTAATTCCCTTCCCGTCCCTCCCCCATGTGTGTTCTCACCCCTCTCCCGCTCTCCTCTATCCCTGCTGTCACAGGGTAGGCTTGGGGTGAGATAAAAAGCCTCCACTCCCCCCGCCCCACTCTCGCTCTGCGCCTTCGATCAATGTGACAAATGCTCTCTGGGCAGAACCCCTGCGGCTGTCTTCTCTGCCACCCACCCCTCTTTCCTTCCCAATGAGTCCAGGGAGATCTGAGCAGAGGGGTGATGGATAGCCCTGTCTTACTGTTCCAGACTCCGAATCCACCAGGGCCTGGGAGAGCTGTATAAATCAGAGCCTGGGTTGGGCTCTCACCAGTGCAATGACTCGACAAGAGGAATGGAAGGCGCAGGACCGTAAAACTGTCTACGGGCTAAGTCGTTTCATTTCAAGTCAGGGCCAGAGAGAGAAAATGTTTGGTTCTTGGGAGACAGACTCATTTGGAGAGGATGGATAAGCTGGTGGAGGGAGGTCTGTGTGTCTGGATGCCCAGAGAGAGGGAGGCCGAGAGAGGTGGGTCCCACAGGAAGACCCAGGATGGGTCATCCCTCATCTCTGTGTCCACTCATTCTCACCATCTAAGAGGAGTGGTGGATACTCATGTCCCAAACGTTGATAATGTTTGGAAAACTTAGCCGCTAGTGAGGATGGAAGGTTCTCACCCAGATGGCTGGCAAACCATAACTGTCCTTCCTCTGAGGTAGGAACAGGTCTTGGGGGCGTGGGGCGGAAAGCACCGCTGGGCATGGCTCTAACCAACACTGATCAGGAGTCATTCCGAGTTCGTTCACTCAAATGTTGACTGAGCAACCCTGAGTGCCAGGCACTGTGCTCCGTGCTGGGGCAAAGCCTGCTCTCAGGGAGCTCGCAGTCGAGTGGAGGGACAGGGAGGGACTCATAAATCAATGGCACGCACATCATTATCCTTTATAACAGCACCTGTGACAAATCGCATTTATCGATTTGCATGCTGTTCTCCCCTCATTAGGCTGGAAGCTCCTTAAAAGGAGAAAGGAGGGGGAACCAATATCTGAGGGCCAATTATATCTCCTGTTATGCACTGTAGTCACTTCATCTCCACCATCACGCTTCGTGGTGGATTTTATTATCCTCATTTTACAGATGAGAAGATTGAGGCTCAGGGAGGTGAATTCACTTGCCCGAAGCCAAAGCAGTGTGTGGGAGAGCTGGGACTCCACCCAAGCTGGCACGGCCCCACACCCTGCTCAGGGTCTCCCCGTACTGTGCCCTCAGCCCCTGAAGCAGCGCTTAACCCAGGATGCCATTGACTATACCAAGGAGGGAGGCGTTAGGAGGAGTGTGTTAATGCTGGGGGGGTGGGGGTGGGGGGAAGGGTCGGGGAGGACTTTGCAGAGGAAGAGCTTCCTGAACAGTTTTAAAGAAAAAATGGAATTAGCCAAAATGACAAGGGAAGAAAAGCCAACACACAAATGACATGGAGACATGAAACAGTGTTGTGTGTAATGGCCACCTACTCAAAAGCCCCCGGCTTCCCGTGAGCTCCCCTCGCCCTCCCGTTCCAGGCCTGAGAAACGGGAGCTCAGCAGTGACACACGGGGCTTCTGTACTACGGAGTGGAGGGGTTTTGTTTTGTTGTTATTATTGGTATATTTCCTGCCACCAGATGATAAGATCCAGGTAGGATCCAGTCTGCTTTGCTCACAAGTATAATTCTAACCCCAGCGTGGTGCCTGGCTCATTTTGGAACAAGGGACAAAGCTGGACCAGGAAAAAGGGGGGTGTTCCCTACATCGCTGCCCTCGCTGGAGGCTGGTATAATTGGGCGAGTCTGGGAGCCCCCTCCTGTTTGGGGTCACGAAAAAACATTTTAAGACCAGACAAGCACCAAGGTAGGACCAAAGGAGGTGAGGCCCAGGGGCCTCGAGCGGCTGGCAAAGGCCAGCCCTGGCTCCTCCATCTTCTCTGCTTCCTTCTCCAATTCAGGAGCCAAAACCAGGCTGTGAGCTGAGAGGAAGGGGCTGCAGAGCAGACCGTGAACCTGCCCCTAGTCTTTGGCTTATGCTACAGGGACAGCAAGAGTCCTTGCGAGACAGAAGCCTGAGGAACACCAACATTCAAGGGACAGCACAAAGAAGAGGAGCCAACAAGGGGAACTGAGGAGCTGTGAGACCCAGACAGACAGCCGGCCACCCACCACCTTCTTCGCCATTGTAGAGGCATCACCCCAGGGAAGCCTAACCAGCTTACCCTCTAGAAACTACAAGGGTTCTAACCAAGCACAAGAATGCGAGAAGGAAAACTAGAGGATTTTCCTAGAAGGAGGATTAGAGAGTTTCACAACTATTTTTTTAAGAGAATGAAGAGGGAAGAGTGGTAACTGGCTCAACAGAGAGAGGAATCACAAGCCAAGGGTGTGTGGGGAGGGCGGATCCACCCTGCAGAGCCCTGAAAGGTTCAGCCCTTGGAGGCATCAAGCCCCTCAGGGCCGGGGTCGAATGCCTGGCTGGACAGAAGGCATCGGTGGAAAGTCTGTCTATACAAGGGGTCCTCACTCTCCCCACCCGGCCGGTCAGCCATGCCCTTTATCCTCCAGGAAATAAGAGGTTTTTCCCTTTGGAGAAACTAAATAAGAACAATATTGGACTTGGGAACACCAAGTATGGTGGAAGGTGAAGAGGATTAAGGAGAGGTGACCTTTAGTCCTTTCCCTGGCCTTGCTCGCAACTCTCCCATACCACCAACCAGTAGATTAGAAGATTCTACTTTGAAGAACTGAAGAGCCCCAGAGAGAACTCCAGTTAGTGATATCCCAAGCTCCCTCAATAAAAAGATTCATTTTCCACCCCTTCACCCTGCTTGAAGCCCATCAGTCAACAAACTCTGGCACTTACAAAACAATCTTCCAAAATCAACTTTTAGTGCCTCTTTCTTAAATATGAATCAACAGTTGAGATTCATCAGTTATTTAAAGAAAGCCTCAAATGTGAAAAAAGAAGCAAGCAAATGGGAAGAAAAGGAGATCTAAGTTGATAGTTTGCAAGGAACAAAAGAAAAGTTCAAAAGGAGCAATAACACCAATGCTGAAAGATAAAGGGAAAGGCTGTATTCCTAAAACAAGAAGAGATTACAATGAAAACGGAAAAAAAATTAAAAAGCCTCTTTTAAATTAAAAATATAATTAAATATTTGTCAAAAACTCATAGGTTTAGAAGACAAATCTGAAGAAATCTTGCAAAGAGGGAGGAAGCAAAAGGAAAAAGAGATGACTAGGAGAAAAACAAAGGATTAGTCTCCTGATTAGCCCTGCACAAAAAAATGAGAAAAAGATATATACCAATCAATGCCTGCCACCATCATCATTATGACATTTTAAATCATGAGGAATAAATAAAAGTTTCTAAAAAGAAAAAAAAAACAGGTAAAAGAAACATGAATAAGAAAACATCAACCTTCTTCAAAAACAACATCAGATTTTTAAAATACCTTCTAAAATCTGAAAGAAATTTTTTTTTTTTTTTTTTTTTTTGCGGTACATGGGCCTCTCAATGCTGTGGCCTCTCCCGTTGCGGAGCACAGGCTCCGGACGCGCAGGCTTAGCGGCCGTGGCTCACGGGCCCAGCCGCTCCGCAGCATGTGGGATCTTCCCGGACCGGGGCACAAACCCGTGTTCCCTGCATCGGCAGGTGGACTCCCAACCACTGCGCCACCAGGGGAGCCCAGAAAATATTTTTTAAGCCAGAATTCTATGTTCAAATAAATTATCAGTCACATACCAGAGTAGTATAGAGATATTTTCAGATAGCCAATGACTCAAGACAATTACCTCCCAAGCACTCATTCTTAAGAAGTTATTGGAAGATGGGGCTTAGTAAAGTTAGATGATGAAAAGATGGAGGATTCAGTAAATAGGGAATCTAACATGAGAAGGCAGAAAAGAAAATATTCAAAAAGATGATAAAGGGAAATCTCAAGATGACAGCTATCCACTATTTCAATTCCAAGAGCAGCCAATCCAGATTGGAGCAGAAAAACAGAAAGTTCTTAGAGGGATAACTATAGGGAAAAAAATGGAACAGATGGGTTTGAACCTATGGAGCATAGTGTTGACAGGTACGTAGCAGAATTGTTAAACCATTTGAAAGAAATTAATTATAAGTACATTTGAACATCACGTCAATAAAAAAGGAGGCAATTATTAACTACAGGAAAAAAAACCAAAGAGCTCTACAAAAGAGGACACATGATCACAGTACACTACTTGACTCAGGAATAAATATTATTTGCATAGTCATTAGTATATAAACAGAAATATCAATTTAACAAAAAAGAAAATTTATGTTGGAGAGATAGAAGGAGGGGAAGTGTAGGGATGAAATTGGGGGAGAATGGTGTGGGAGAGCTAAGTTCTCATCTACCATGGTAGAAAGTCAATATACAATTTCTAAAATTAGTAAATCAAGAAATAGCAATACAGGATATTACCATGTCTTCTCTCCAGGTGGGACCCAGCTAGAGGTGCACCCCTATTCTGGACATGCCACTCTTCTGGCAGATAGGAAAGAGAAAATGTGTGTGGGACCATAAAATGTCCCCAAAAGCCTCTGCTCAGAAGTGACTTATATTACTTCTGCTGAAATTTCATTGGCCAAAGCAAGTCACATGACTACGTCTGATGTCAATGGCACAGACAAGTATAATCCTCGCACAGGGAGAGGCAGCAAATTGGGTACGATAATACCATCTACTATGGTCTCCTTGGTGGGGTTCACATCTTATTTTTGTATCCTGGACCTAACACTATGCTTGGCACCAAGTAGATATTCAGTGCATTTTCATTGACTTGAGCGGAATTATCAAATATACAAACCTGAGAATAGAAGGAAATTTGGAAAAGGGAAAGGGCTGACGTACAAGCTCATGGTATGCAGAATAGCACTGGACTTGGAATGAAAAGACCAGGTTCCAAAAGCCGTGACATCTTTCTGGGCTCATCTTTAAAATGAAGGAGATGACCTAGAGGATCTCTAGGGTCCCTTCCAGTTCTAAACTTTTAGGAGTTTGTAGTGGGTTCCTTAGTACCTGCTTGCCAATGTGCCAACTTCTATTAGTCGTGGTGTCAAGACCTACAATTGAAAAAAAAATAGGCCCCCAGATCACTTCATGTGTCAAAACTGAAAATTCACCCATGTCTGTGAAAGAAAATAAAGCTATACTTCAAAAATGAATATGTTTTCAACAAAAATATCATGGCAAATGTGTTGGGGTTTTTTTTTTGCGGTACGCGGGCCTCTCACTGTTGTGGCCTCTCCCGTCGCGGAGCACAGGCTCTGGACGCGCAGGCTCAGCAGCCATGGCTCACGGGCCCAGCCGCTCCATGGCATAGGGGATCTTCCCGGACCGGGGCACGAACCCATGTCCCCTGCATCGGCAGGCAGACTCTCAACCACTGCGCCACCAGGGAAGCCCAAATGTGTTTTTTTAATAAACTATTTTCTGTTTTGAGCACATTGTTCTAGGCAGCAGGATCTCCAGTTATGGGAAAGCTATCAAGGCACTGCAGAGGGGGGATTACACATCTCAATGCATCAACATTGAGTTCAGGTTCACACATGGAAATTGTCACATCAGTTGAAACTATCTCACACATAATAGGAATTCCATGTTTGTTGAACAAATACATACCTGTCTTGTTTGGA
This sequence comes from Tursiops truncatus, assembly GCF_011762595.2. Classification (NCBI taxonomy): domain Eukaryota; kingdom Metazoa; phylum Chordata; class Mammalia; order Artiodactyla; family Delphinidae; genus Tursiops; species Tursiops truncatus. The sequence goes on from NC_047041.1 coordinate 8,913,135, forward strand.
CTTTTTGGGCTCTGAAGCCAGTCTAATTTATCTTTATTTCTGTATGTTTGCACTTGGTCTTTTTTTTTTTTAAGCTTTTAGAAAAAAATTAATCTAGAAAGTGTTGAGAAATCCCGTAGCTGATGGCTGATGTACTAAGAATTATTTAACAGGCTGTCCCGAGCCCTGTGTTCTCATCAGCAGAAGGCGAATGCTGTGATGACCCTGTTTGATTAGAGAAATGTGTACCCTTAAGTTTCCACCCATAAATCATGGATGCCAGCACAGGTATCCACCACCATCAGATAATAATATCAACATGTACATAGCATTTACTATATTCCAGGACCGTTCCAAGTTCTTTACATATATCAACTCGCATAACTACCAGAGCAACCCCAGGAAATAGGTACTGTTATCTCCATGTTACTGATGGGGGAATCAAGGTACGGAAAGGTTAATTAACTCATCTAAGGTCATGCATTAAGAAGCAGGGCTGGGTTTTGAACCTAAGCAATCAGGCTCCAGAGTCTGGGCTAAAGTCACTTCTACTTTATTCTGTCTGAGGGTGCAGCATGCCGCCAAGTACGTTGGATCCATTCCTGGATACAGGTGTTGCCTGAGACCATCAGCATGCCATCACCCTCTCCCTCTTAAAGACCCTCCCCATCCTACTCCTGTACCAGCCAGGGAGACTGTGGTTTCCACCCTCAAATTGTGGGTGCTGTGAGGAAAGTCAGTGTGAGTGGCTCCCTCAAATGCCAGAAAGAGTCCTTTTTTAGGTGGATGCTTATCTATCCTCATCCATCTCCAAGTTCCTGGACTCCATGCCCCTTGCCTGGATGAATAGAAGGAAAGGCAGCCTCTCCCTGGGACAGCTAGGTCTCATTTCTGGTGGCCACAGCACTGCAGTCATCAGGCAAGGCTCTTTCCTGTAAAGACCAATCAATACTGCTCCATCCCACATCCCCACCATTTCCTGCTCCTCGGTCTATAACTGCTATTGATTACAGCAGAGCTGGGAAGCAAATGCCAAAATATATCAATCACCAAGATGGAAAAGAGGCTTTATTAAAACCATTACACCTTCTTCTACCGTCCTGCCCACCGCAGCTTCCTTTAGCCCAGTGGCCATTTCTTTTGGAAGGTTTCCAAGAACTTTGCAGACATGATCTGATGGCTGGTGGAATTTCCTCTATTTGGGGAAAATTTAGACCCAGAGAAGGAGCAAGAACAAGTCCCCTGGTGAGAAGATGGAAACCAGGTGTGTGAAAATATGTGCATGTGTCTGTGCAGTACGTATATGAAAATGCACACGTATGCATGTTTGTTTAAAGAAAAACCTAGAACTTAGTCACATTTCAGAAACACTTTGTAATTATCGCTGAAATTTTTACCAGATTCCTTCTGGTCGCTTAATGTCCTTCACTAAGTGGTTTAATTGTGAAACTTCACTTTATAATTGGCTTCATTTTAATGCAGAAAGAGGTAGATTTGCATAAGCAAATGACAAAGAGTTAACAAAATCCATTAGCAGAGAAGGAGGCTGTCAAAGAGCCACGTACCTGGGCTTGGAATCAAACCTGTGGAGAGGAAGTCCCTGCCCCAACCCAGACCAGTTCTGCTGCCCCTAAGCAGACAGAAGGGAAGCAGAAAAAGCATTTCAAGTGCTTTACTGATTATCAGCACGAGAGGAAACCAGCCCATGTGCAGGAGACACAAAATGAGGAAGAATTTTTGCTTGTCCGAAGACCTTTTCTTTGCAAGGAAACTCAGGCAAAGATTTTTAAAGAATCTCCAACTTTACACAGATCTTTTTTTTAAAAAAAGATTTATTTATTATTTATTTTATTTATTTATTTATTTGGCTGCATCAGGTCTTATTTGCGGCTTGCGGGCTTCTCTCTAGCTGTGGGCGTGCAGGTTTTCTCTCTAGTTGTGGGTGTGCAGGTTTTCTCTCTAGTTGTGGGTGTGTGGGTTTACTCTCTAGTTGTGGCGTGCAGACTCCAGAGCAAGTGGGCTGTGTAGTTTGCGGCACACAGGCTCTCTAGTTTAGGTGCACGAGCTCAGTAGTTGTGGTGCGCGGGCTTAGCTGCCCAGTGGCATGTGGGATCTTAGTTCCCTGACCAGGGATCGAAAGTGCGTCCCCCGCATTGGAAGGTGGATTCTTTACCACTGGACCACCAGGGAAGTCCCTATACAGATCTTTGACAACTCTTTTTCCGGGTTTCTGAAAAGAGCACTGGACTTAGAGTAGAAGGGAGTATGAAGACCTGACTTCCAGTCCTCATCTGTCACGAGCTAGCAAGGAGCCTCCCGTCGGGAACCTCAACTAGATCATACCTGAATGTTTATGCGTCTCAAACTCCTACTATCATCACAGGTAACTGACAAATTTATTCATTTATTCAAAAAATACTTATTGAACCCTTGCTATGAGCAGATACTATAGAAATTACAGAGACTCACAAGGAGGTGGGGTGAGGACCAAGCTGAGGGACGTGCGGATAAGCAATAGACAAGGCCCTGCTGTCATGGAACTTATGGTCTGATGGAGCGTTATGAACTGAACTGTGTCCCTCCCTAAATTCACATGTTGAAGCCCTAACCCCCAGTGTTACTGTACTTGGAGACAGAGCCTTTAGGGAAGTAATTAAGGTTAAATGAAGTCATGAGAGTGGGGCCCTCATCCAATAGGACTGGTGTCCTTATAAAAAGAGTAAGAGATATCAGAGTTTTCTCTCTCTCCATGCACACACAGAGAAGCGGTCACGTGAGAACACTGGGAGAAATGGCCATCTGCCAGCCAGAAAGGGAATCCTCACCAGAAACCAACCCTGCTGCCACATTGTCTGGGACTTGCAGCCTCTAGACCTGTGACAAAAGAAAGCTCTGTGGTTTAGGTCACCTACTCTGTGGCGTTTTGTTATAGCAGCCCAAGCAGACTAGCACATACTGGGGGCCGGGGTTGGGGGCAGAGGGACCTCACCCAATTCTAGAGATGAGGGAAGCTTCCCAGAAGGACTGGCAAGGGAAGAGCTCTCTGGGTGGAACAGCTGCGTGGATGGAGCCTGTCGCATTAGAGAAGGAGTAGCAAGAACAAGGCTGAGGAGGTGAGGGGAGCCAGCTGGGGGAGGTTTCATGAGCAAACGTGCCCCTGAAGATCTGGAAGGCCGAGAAGCTGCTCTACGTTTGGAAACTTAGGACCCACCTCATTGATGCTTCTGATTCTGCTGGAAAAAAAAAAAAAAAGACAGCTTGGGTTCTACAGGCACGAAGAAGTTGTTGGCTTTTCTTGCCACCCTAGCCAGTGAACTCTCTTTGGCATGTCTGTATATGTTCCTCGTGGAAATACTTTGCTGTTTTGTCCATAAGCTTCCTCCTAGCTTTTCAGAGCATCTGCTGGGACAGTTTCCTCTTCAGGTGCTTGCCTTCAATTCTGCAAAATTCCTTTGCTTTTTGTTAATAATTGCTAGTACTTGTTGAGTTAGCTAAGGCTAACTGTGTACCAAAAACTGTTTTAAGGGCTTTATGTGTATTAGCTCTTAATCCTCAAAACCACCATATACAATAGATTCTATTAACTCTAGTTTATGGATGAGAAAGCTGAGCACAGAGAGATTAAGACACTTGCCCTGGGCCACTCAGCTAAATGGAGAGGTCAGGATTAAAACCAGAGTAGTCTAGCTTGGGTGTCCATACTCCTAACCACAAAGCTATACTGTCTTTGGCGGTGGGGGAAGGACAGAAAAACCAGGACTCAGGTAGTTTCTCATGGCTAGTTTAAGTGCCAGAGGTCCTCTGACTCCAGACGTTATGCTCTTAACCTCTTGAGGGAATGGAGAAGAGGTAGAAAGATTTGAGAGTTACTCCAGAAGGAAACTAGGTAGACTACCACGGAACAGTTGAAGAATAAGGGAGAGGGAGACGGAGAGAAATAGGAGGTTGGGGTGACACCCAGGTCTCTGGTAAATCGCACAACCAAACCTTCATCATCTTGTGCCACCTTCTGCATTTATTCATTCATTCTTTCATTCATTTAACAAATACTTAGCCAGAACCTACTATGATTCAGGCACTGGGCTGGGAAAAGAGGAGCAGGTAAATACTGAGACTGACCATGACACTCACCTGCCCCTTCCCATTGCCCTCATCCAAGGAACTCAAGGGCTTTACAGTCTGGGGGAGGGAGCTGATATATGAATAAATACAACAAGTTATCACGGTGTGATTATATATGTCCGTGAGTATATGTCTTTCTATCCATAGAGCATTAAAAGGAGGATAGCCCGTCTCTGCCTAAACGTGTCAGGGGAGGCATCACTTTGAGGAAGGTGCCATTTGAGCCTGCTGTGAAGGGTGATGGGATAACCCTAGGAGGGTAGATGGGCTCCTCGGAGGGTCCCTGGAGAGCATGTCATAGATCTCTGAATCCTTGGACACGGAGGCAAAGAATTGAGAATGTGAGCCGTGAGGGGAGCCCTAGAGGGCATCTCATTTCAGCCCTGTGTCCACAAATGAGCAAACTGAGCAGGGCCAGCCCTGCAGGCACAGCCCCACGAGTGTGGCCCAGCCCTAGTCCCAGCCCCCCAGGGTCCACGCAACCGATCTGTAGCCGTCAACAGCCAACAAGACAGCGCCAGTCTTCTGGATTTTGTGACCCAGGGGTGTGGAGAGCAAGGGAGAGGGAAAGGGAGAGGGAGAGGGGTCAGGAAAGTCTCCGCATCCCTGGTCTGTACAACTGGAGACAGCTCTAAACCCCCACCTCCGCCTCCCCCAAGGCCCCCCAGCCCTGGCTTTCGAAGTTAGGCTCTCTTCCTCAGTTCTGCCTCTCTCTGCTACCTGCTCTTCCATTTCCACACCTTCCCAACACGTATTTCAGCTGCAGATTCTCATTCAGCTGCCCGCAGCGAGCCCGGTTCCCACTGTTCACCCCCAGCCTCGCATGCTTCCACGAAGGTCAAAGGGTTGCCGTTCAGCAATCAGCCAGCAGGGGGCAGTCCTGCAGCGAGTCTCCATCCTGCCCCGAGCCTCCCAGCCCCCAGCCCGCCCAGTCACAACTCCTTAGAGATGCAAATTGAGAGGCAGCCTTCCTAACCAGAGAGGGCTGCTAATTCTCTGACGAGTATGCAGATTTCCATCCTGCCTTTGCCTGGGTTTATTTGTTTTACTTCGCAATAAATTTAATACAGATTCCCCGAAGCAGAGAGGCAGAAGGACTATAAACTCTGCATTTTGAGCAGCCTCAGTTACTAGGCTCGTGCGGGTTTTGATCCCTGTTTGAATTATATTTATGAAATTTGACATGGATTTGGGTCTGGGGTGTGCTGGCTCCTTGGTGCTCTGGAGCTGCTTCTAGGGAATTTACAAGGGTTGATTTGATTATGGGGACTTTAATTTCTCACAGAGGCTAATTTCAAGGAGGCTGAGAGCCTGGCTGCTGTGTAACAGGAAGAAGGGAAAACAAGACAGTAAGTTGGGTTGCCCCACTATAGACAGTGTCAGTACTGTTTTCTCATGCCCCTTGCAGGGCCTTAAGTCAGACACCCCAGGGACCATGTGCTGGGAGGAGGAGGGGTCGTGCTGTGGAAAGTGCCCACAAGAAGCTCAGAGTCCAGGAAAGAATCAGACGCACATATGGGGCAGACAGAACTAAAACATCTCTGAAGAGATATTAACAAGAATGGCACACGTTAGCGTTGTATAACAATGTAAACTGGGCGTGAGGCGATCTGGCAGAAGGGGGGAAATTGCAGCTCATCCCTCTTACTGGCACCTGGGCCCAATAGGGCAAAGGGCAGCCCTCTCCCCTCCCTGCTCCCTCTCAGACCACTAAAAGAAAGAAGGCGCAATGAAGAGGAGTGCAAGCCGGGTTCTTGCCCCAGCTTCTGCGGCTACTTCTTTGTTCAAATATTGGGTAATACGTTTCATTTCACCACGCCTCAGTTTCTCTATCTGCAAAATCAGAATCACATGATTGTCACAAGGACCAAGGAAGATAACTTGGGTAAGAATGTATGTATGCTGTGTTGGGTCTTCGTTGCTGTGCACGGGCTTTCTCTAGTTGCGGCGAGCGGGGGCTACTCTTCGTTGTGGTGCGCGGGCTTCTCATTGCGGTGGTTTCTCTTGCTGCGGAGCACGAGCTCTAGGCACACGGTCTCCAGTAGTTGCAGCGCACGGACTCAGTAGTTGTGGCTCGCAGGCTCCAGAGTGCAGGCTCAGTAGTTGCGGCACACGGGCTTAGCTGCAACGCAGCCTAAATAAATAAGTTAAAAGAATAAATGCTAGCCTCCTTAGCCATGCATTCAAGGCTGCACTCTCTTAAAAAAAAAAAAAAAGAATGTGTGTATGCTGGAAAGGACTGGAACATAAACAGTCGGTTAGAGACCAGGCCATTTTCTCCATTAGGAAAGGATCACTGATTAGAATGGGAAGGCCTGGGGCAGAGGGGAGGTATGAAGGGAATTCTGCAAACTTGTCTCGAGACCTGGAGTTGGGCGCCACAGCCCAGACAGGTACAGAGGCCAGCTCTCCGACCTGGTCCTTCCACTCATCTGCACGCGAAGCCTGCCCATGAGCAGAGGCCTGGCTGGGCCACCTGAGGCTGCGCCAGCAGCAGGAGACTCCAGGCATTGCTCCAGGGAACTCTGAGGGCCTGGACCACCGGCCCGAGCTGGGCAGGGAGGTTGGGCCACAGACTCATCTTCCCCGGGAAACCCCAGGGTCCCAGCAGAGCCAGCCACAGGGGAGAAGGAAGCGCCCTTGCTCTGCCTCCCTTCTCTGCGTCCTTTATCCAGAGGCTGGGGCCGGGAAGGGAGCCCGAGGGGCCTGAAAGGAAGCTATGAGAGTCACTGAAGCAAAGGGACAAAGAGAAAGAAGAGGGCAGATAAAGGAGGAAGGATGGAGCCCAGGACGTGTGGACATGTGTTCCTCACCCGTTGGGAGAATCTCCAGAAGACGGGCAAAGTGAGAGGCACGCAAAGGGGACAAGAGAAGAAAATGGCCAGTCTTTGCCAGGGGGAGGGCAGCTACCGGGAGGTGGAGGCTGAGATTAAATGGAAATGAGGGGCTTGGTCACCATGGGGAAAGAAGCTGGCCGCTTTGGCAGCAGTAAGTCTATTAGGAGGAAAGCGTGGGAGGATCAAAGCCGCTGTGGGTGTGTCTATACACACAGCGGGGTTGGAAAATAACCAGCTAATTCAGTCCCAAGCAGGGGGTGAAGACCACCGGTTGAATGGTTGAATTCTCTCCAAAACAGCAATCCTCCCCCACTGTCACTTCGCCATCCTAACTGTTCCTCTGGCCTCAAGAACACACTAAATCAAAACTGTTAGTTGTCAAGATTTTGTTAAACTTGCTGACCCTCCACACACACACACACACACACACACACACACCCCAGTGATGTGTATGGCAAGGAAAGGAAGCCCTAAGTCCTGCGGCAGCGATAGAGGAAGGGAGACAAGGCTGAGGCCAGGAAGGGGCGGGTGTGGATGACGGACACAGAAACTAGGATAACCAGATACCTCGATCTTCATAGAACCTCCTGAGGGAGGATGATGTCCAGCTACTACAGACCACAAGGCCCAGGGGCTGGCCACACTCCTCTCCAGATTGTGGTGGGGCAGTACCACCCTTAGACCCCCCCCACCCCATCTCTGCCTGACCCTGCTCTTTAGAAGAGCCCGTGCTGCCTCTCCTCCAGGGCACCCCTCCCCAGAGACAGGAGGCAGGAGCCTTGCTCCCCCTTCTAGGTCATATTCCAGGTACCCAGGCCAACCAAGGGGTGAGCGTTGGAGGGGGAGTGGGGGGTTACGATGAAGACACACCTCGGGACGGGGGCCAAGTGGCACGAGGCTCCTGGAAGAGCAGCGCGATGCTGGTGATGGGAACAGGGAGGCGTGTTCGGGCCGGGCATCCCCGTGCACTCTTGCCTTGGCCCTCGAATGTCAGCGGCTGCCCTGAGCAGCGGGGAGCCTGGCTTCAGAGCTGGAGGTAAGGAGACTGAAAAAAGTAAGGAATCCAAGATTGCTGAAGGTTCGAAGCTTCAAGAGAAAAGGGAGCCAGAGGAGGAGCAATCAAATTCTGCACATGTGTGGTAGAGGACAGTGGAGGAAAAGAGAGCCGTAAGGACATCTCCTGTAAGATTCGATACGTGCTCAGACCAAAAATCATTCATTGTTTATCTGCTATTCAGATTTGATAGCTTGTCCTATATTTTATCTGGCACCCTCTCCTTGAGGCCGGAGGGGCTGGAGTGGTGGCCAGGAGGCTATGTCACGAGTTGGATGAGTACAAGGGGATCTTCATAGATCTAAGAGGTCGGGATCTTCATAGATCTAAGAGGTCAAAATCTTCCTAAAGCTAAAACATGCCAGAGAGCCTTAACCGTACAGGGTCAGATTCTTCCAGCTCTGATGGGTTGTGAAAGACCCGGTCATTTTCGAAGGCCCCTCACTATGTAGAGAGTATGGCCAAATCCTCTTATCTCTGTCAGTGACTTTGAGATGGAACCAAAATCCAAGTAGTAGACAACTGAGTCCCCCAAGGAAAATAAACATCTTTTTCTGCACCTACTGGAATCCCAGAGGCTAACTAGATCCAAACTGATAAGAAAGAATTTCCCCAACTGAGAGCATGTTGCCTCAGTGCTTCATGTGGAAAAGGGGGACTCTGTCAGCAAAAGAGGAGTGTCATTACCTTCTTGCAAAAGTTTACACAATTCTACACTATTTTTACCCTAAAACTCTCCTGCTACAACTGATTCTCTTTAAAGTTCTTTTCTGAATTTAACCTCTCTGATGCTACATTTCAGGAAGAAAGTAAATAAAGAAATACATAAATTAATAATAATCCTATATTTATTTTGAACTCAGTTATGAAAACAGAAGCAAAAGAAATCAATGGTTACCAAATGAAAAAGGATGGACTCAAAGACAACAAATATTTTTAATTCCAAAAAGTTTTACAACGGTATGACAAACAATAGAGACTATAATACAATTAAAACAACAATAATAAAGAAACATACAGCAGTGTCCTGTTAAGTAATTGGATGGGATTCATCAGGGCAGCAACTGGTGCTGAGCGTTTTTTAATTTTCTACCTGCTGGAGGTTCGCCTCTCCCAGTCTCAACAAAGAGATAAACTACTTGTCAGAGACGAGGCCGTCACAGAGCAAAATTGAATTCTTCGGTATTTGTTTTCCTCTTCGTACCTCCTCCCCAAAGAGGAAAATCTGATCTTTTTTTTTGATCATCTTTTAAAAGGACCCAAACTCTAGAAATGATTCCCTCTGTCCCGGAGGATTACTTGATGGCAACATGCAAAGAGTTAATTGCACCATGGTTCATGCCGGGAAGCGGGTTTAATAAGAATTACTAATTGCCTTTCCTTATGAAGGAATCAACTTTGAAAAGGCAAAAGACAGAGGCAGACCCAGGACCTAAACAATGCATCTGTGGCCAGGAAAAGCCAAATGGTACCATGGTGCTTTCAACAAATGAAAGTCTCAGAAATTCGAGTCCAGAAGAACAGTGGGGCCCAAGCACTAGGAGAACTATATAAAAAAGAACCTGCAACTGAGCAGTCAGGGCTACATGCTCCTCCACAGCAGTGGTTTAGCTTTAGGAAAACCACAGGATGGTTCAAACTGGGCTAATGTTGTTAACTTAAACTTTTTTTAATTTTAGAATTTTGTTAGCATTTAATCAATTCTTAGTTGTGAAAAGCTACAAACAGCGGGAAGTCATACCTACTTTTTTGTTTGTATCTTTTAGGCTACATTATGATACAAAAAATTTAGGTCCATATTAGATGTCTGAGAGAACATTTTTCCTCTTTGAGAAATGGCCTGAACGTTAATCAGATATGAGTAACAGTGGTAGAGTGGAAAGGCTTTGGCCTGGAAAGTCAGAACACTCTGGGGCCTGATTCTAACATAATTCACTGGGCGTCTGGGGCAAGTCTGTGCCTTTTCACTTTCTCAGGGTTGTTATGAGGATCAAATGAGGTAATGGATGTGTAGTAACCATTTAAAAAAGTGTTGCTCAAAGCATGTGAAAAGCATTTTCCATAGCATCATAATAAAATCTAATTTGAGATGGATAGCCCTTGGGTTTGCCTACTTGAACTCAGTGAGATTAATAAGAGTGTTGCTTCCAGAGACGTCCCTGGCGGTCCAGTGGTTTAGAATCTGCGCTTCCACTGCAGAGGGTGCGGGTTCAGTCCCTGGTTGGGGAACTAAGATCCCACATGCCACATGCGGCAAAAGAAAAAAAAAAAAAGTGTTGCTTCCATTGTGATTAACCTAAGAAGACTGCGTGGAAGAGAAGGAAGGAGACACAAGACGAGCATGCACTGAGCCTGCTGGTACCTTGCGTAGCTCAGAGACACAGCAGGGCTGCCCCTCCAGCCTTGTTCCCTGATGGTGTTGGTGGGCCCTGCTGCCCTATTGATGCCCAGCTCTGCTTTCTTTGTTCTCTTGCCTTCCAGAACCCCCTTCTGAGTCAGTCTGGGAAATGAGACAGAAAAGGTATTACTTAATGGTGTCTGGGAAGAGTTGTCAATATTTCCTGCTCTGGCCCTTGCCCAACTTTCCAGTCAGCAGTACTCGAGGTTGGACCCACCTAAGTGAAGCCCAGGCAGGTCAGTTCAGTCGGAAATTCCAGGCATTGAGTTCTCTGAAGGAGAGGAAGCAGAAGTAGAGAGGAATGGGGGGCATGTTGGCACCAACTAAATGTTTACATTTTTTGGAAAATGGACGCAAATAAAAATTAGTGGCATCTTAGTAGAGAATCTAGTAGTTCCCAGACTACAGCAGCATTTTTGGTCATTATTTGACACCAAAAGGTAAGAGGCTGCTCAAATATTGCTTTTGCTTTCTTTCTTTTTTTTTTTTTTTTGGTATTTTACCCCCTAGAGCGTGAATTATCCATTGTCTTAACAGCAGAGAATAAAACACAATTCCTTTTTATAAGTAGAAGTAAATTCAATATACAATAAAATACCATTTACAATAGCAACAAAAATTATTTTTAAATAGTCTAAAAAATAATATATAAGACGGAGAATATTTTTAAACGCTATTTTTTTTTTAATTTTGTTTTTGGCTGCGTTGGGTCTTTGTTGCCGTGCACAGGCTTCCTCTAGTTGCGGCGAGCGGGGTCTACTCTTCATTGTGGTACATGGGCTTCTCATTGCTGTGGCTTCTCTCGTTGCAGAGCACAGGCTCTAGGCGCACGGGCTTCAGTAGTTGTGGCACGTGGGCTCAGTAGTTGTGGCACACGGGCTTAGTTGCTCTGCGGCATGTGGGATCTTCCCGGACCAGGGCTCGAAGCCGTGTCCCCTGCATTGGCAGGCAGATTCTTAACCACTGCGCCACCAGGGAAGTCCCTTAAACCCTATTAAAGAATGTAAAAGAAGACCTGAATGAATGGAGGAGTCTATCATACACATGGGAGGGATGACTTAACCCCGCACAATGTCAATTCTCCCCAAATTAACCTGTAAATTTAATTCATTCCCATCAAAATCCCAGTAGATTTGTCTGAGAGTCAGGGCAAAAGAACACCTGACAAACATTCTAAACCTGTGAAGAAGAATAAAGGTCTGCTAATGCTGGTTTAAAAAAAAAAAAAAAGAGCAGGAAGAAGGAACATACCATTCCAGACATTGAGAAATATGACAAAGCCAGAGTTATTAAAACAGTGAGGTACCTCAACAGAAGAGAGAAATGGGCCAGTGGGATGGAAGAGCGAGTCCAGAAGCAGGCTTATATGTGCATGAAAACTTGGCGTGTGATAAATCTGGCATCATAAATCTCAGTAAAAAGATGAGTTACTTCGTACGTGGCAAAATAAATTTGAATCTATTTCATCACTGAATGAGAAAATAAACTCTCTACAGAGTCAATACTTCAGTGTCAAAGGTAAAATCATAAACTAATAGCAGAAAATATATGTTAATATATTGTGACCTTGAGGTGGGAAAAGAAACCATGAGGAGAAAAATGGGTGGATTTTACATCACAATTAAAGACTGTCGTTCAGTGAAGTGCACCATCGATAGAGTTAGCAGATGAGTACTGCCTGGAAGAAGTTATTTGCACTAATAAATGTTCAGGGAATCCCAACAAATTAGTAAGAAAAAAAGAGGAGATAATAGAAAAATGAGCAAAGTATAGGTCTACAAATAGGTAGTTCATAGAAAGGGAAATCTAGATGGCTTGCACAGCCCAAGATTCAACAGAGATAAAAGTTCTATTTTTTCCATTCACTCCAACACCAGATGGAGCAAGAGATCCTTATGGCACTCGTGGGGAGGGGGCTACTTACATCTGGGGGAGCAGCTCTGTCTGCCTCTGCGCCACATGGGCTCCTGCTCTGCCTTCTATCTCCCACTGACTTGGGCTCCTGACTTGGGCTGACTTGGGCTCCTGCTCTGCCTTCTATCTCCCATCCTGCTGGCCTCTCCCCTCCTCTGACTCTCCCGCTTCATATTTTGCTGTGCCAGAAACTTGTTCCCTTCCTTGGGCCCTGACCCAGCCCATCTCCTCTCTACCCATCACCCCACCCCACATCTCCAGAGTCCTTTGCCCTCCTCAGGGTCTACATGGGTCTCCGGGTAAACTTCACACGCCCAGACATGGAAGGAAAGAGAAAAAGTCCTGCCACAGCACTCGTCAGTGCCCTGGGAAGAGGCTGTGTGGTATTCAGGAAGGCCACTCAGTGGCTGACCAGAGGCTGACGTACCCAGAGTTCTCTGTCTCCTCGTTAAAACAAACAAACAAAAACCAGAGGACTATATTAGAAGGAGTATAAGTAAATTATAATGTGAACTCACCAACCCACCCTTTTAGTAAAATGTATTGCACTCCTGCTACGTAGCATCTAAGTATGTTTGGAAGGCAGGGGCTTCCAAAATGAGTAAGACACAATCCTTGGTGTCCAGGAGTTTACAGTCTGGTAAAAAGGTAAGGCTCACACACAAATATCTATGATGTAAAGTGCAACATGGTAAGGTCACTGAGAAAGTTACCCCCCAGTGCTCCGGGTGTTCAGAGTGGGAATGCTCACATTAGAAGGAAGAATCAAAGGTTTCCTGGGTCATATAACTTTTGAGACAGGGGACTTCCCTGGTGGCGCAGTGGTTAAGAATCTGCCTGCCAGTGCAGGGGACAAGGGTTCGGTCCCTGGTCCGGGATGATCCCACATGCTGTAGAGCAACTAAGCCCAGGCGCCACAACTATTGAGCCCACACGCCGCAACTACTGACGCCTGCGTGCTGCAACTACTGAAGCCCGTGGGCCTAGAGCCCATGCTCTGCAACAAGAGAAGCCACCATAATGAGAAGCACGTGCACCACAACGAAGAGTGACCCCAACTCGCTGCAACTAGAGAAAGCCCACGCGCGCACAGCAACGAAAACCCAGCACAGCCAAAAATAAATAAATAAAAGTTTAAAAAAAAATAACTCTTGAGATGGATTGCAATTGATGGAGAGAATTTGTTATTAACATAATTTTCAAATTAATTTTAATGCATTTGAAAAATACATTGAACATTTTAAAAAGATGATCAACAATCTTACTTTTTTTTAAAAAATTTATCAGCCGTAATCCTTAGATTTTCACAGAAAGAGAAGAAGAACAGTATCACAGGTAAAGAACAGGAGTCAGAAGAGAAAAGGCAAGTCATGTGCCTGGAGTGTACGGCAAAAGAAGAAGATGAGAGAGGACAGGGTAAGAGGAGTTGGAGTCTTGCTGCAGAGGGTCCTAAACACAAGAGTTTGGAATTTTGGACATTATTCAATAGGCAACCTCAGATAAGAAATGGTAAAAGGAATTAGGGATTTTTAACTAGAAGAACAGAAGATCTAGGAGGCTTATGGTAGCAATAATTCAATTATATAAACTGCTGTCATGTGGAAGAGAGATTAGGCTTTTAATGTGAGGATCCATAGGTCAGAATTTGGGTCAAAAACTGGAAGCTTCAAGAGCAAGGTTTCAGTTCTATGTAGGAAAGGACTTTCTAACAAACAGACCTGTGCGATAAGGGAATGGACGGCCAGTGAGAATTCTGCCCTCTCCATGGAGACGCTCACTCAGGCAGAGGCCCGGTGAGCCGTCACTGCGGACAGAGGACTCATGCATCACGCAGAGAGCCAGTCTGAAAAAGCTGTAAAGTCTTGTCTAGTGTTAAGATTCTACAGTAAAATGGGCAAGCAGTGGCGGATGTTTAAGTGAGGGCTTAAATAATTAGAGCTGTGCCTTAGAAAAACTCATCTGGCAGAAATGTATAGATTGGGTCAAAGTAGAAACAACCTTAAAACGGATGAGCATGAGGCCGATGGGACAGCTCAATAGAAAGCAAGCAGGACTCTGGTTAAACATGGTGAATTAGACACCCTTGTTTATCTATTCTCCCTCGTAAAATCCAACTAAAATGACAGTAAATAAAAAGGACACGAACCCACAAAGACAAAGACTATGGAATAGGAGGCAACAGCAGATGAGAGAGGTCAACAAAATCGGACTTGGAGTGGGAAGCGCTGGGAACCTCTGAGGGCCACAGACTTGGGTGAGGCTGGAAGTGGGCAGCCAAGTAACTGCCCAACATCCCGACCCCACCCCGATCCTCAGCAGATGAGAGGACCTCCCTGGAGAGACTGAACTGGAAGAGGTCCACATGCAGGGACAGTAGTCACAGCTAAAGGTCAGGTGACGGGCCATTCTGAAATGGGGGTCGGAGGGTGGGAGGGGAAGGGAAAGATTGCATACTGAGAGGTGAGATCCCATGGTCCCCTTCCCTGGCTAGGCTCCCAAAATGTCAGCAGCCAGGCTTATACTCACCTCCTCCTTGGGCAGAAGACTAGAGAATTCCTTTCTTGGGAAACTTACCAGCTCAAGAGAAAAGACTAACCAACACTGCTATTTGAGAGCCCCCAATTAAATGGCCAGACCCCTGCCCAATCACTCTGCCACAAGGTCCACTAGTCACAAGACCACCCCTCCGCCCCCCCCCCCCACAGAATCTCTATCTGATCTTTAGGGCATCATTTTTAAATACTAATTCCAGGCAATGAGTACTGAACATTTGAGAGAAATCTCTACCATGAAAGACCTAATGATCAAAATACAGGAACTTTGAGGAAACAGACAATGCAGAAAGAAGAGGAAACTTCAAAAATAGAATAATTAAAACTTACGAGAATCAAGAGATGACATTGTATTCATAAAAAAAGAATATGATGCTATGAAAAAGAAGAGAAAACAAGAGCCTTTTAATATTAGAATAAAATATCTAAAATAAAATATTAAATAGAAAAACTGGAAAAAAGTTGAGAAGTGGTCATAGAAAATAGAGCAAAATAGAAGAAAAGGGATAAGTACATTTGAGACTCAATTTAGAAGGCCCCAAATCCAGCTAATAGGAATTCCAGAAAGAGAGAAGAGAGAACTGATAGGATGAAATTATCAACGAAATACCACAAGAACATTTCCCAGAACTAGAGGCCACAGTTCCCTAGACTGAAAGGATCTCTTAGGCACCCAGGACAATGAATGAAAAAGTGACACCAAGGAATGTCACCGTGAAACTTCAGAAGGTCAGGGATAAAAAGGAAATCCTATTTGTGGAAGCATTATTCATAATAGCCAAAAAAGTGTAAGCAACCCAAATGTCCATCAATTTATTAATGGATAAACAAAATGTGGTATATCCATACAATGGAATGTTATTTGGCAATGAGAAGAGATGAAACACTGAGTCATGCTACCGCATGGAGGAACCTTGAAAACATTTTGCTAAGTAAAAGAAGCCAGTCACAAAAGACCACATATTGTATGATTCCATCTGTATGAAATGTTCCGAATAGGCAAACCTATAGATCAGAATGTAGGCTGGCAGTGCCGAGGGCTGAGGAGCAGGGGCTGGCAGTGGGGAATTGGAGACTGACTGCTAACAGGTACAAGACTGGTATTTTGTGGAGGTGATCAAATGTTCTAAAATTGATTGCTGAGATGGCTGCCCATCCCTGTGAATATACTAAAAGCCACTGAGTTGTACATTTTAAACGAGTGAATTGTATGATATATGAATTATATCTCAATAAGGCTGATATATTAAAGAGAGAGAGGATGAAAGAGAGAAAGAAAGAAGAGAGGAAAAAGATTGCATGAAAAGGAATTGAAATCAGAATAGCAGTGGACTTTCTAAAAACAGGCTAAGACACACACAAAAAAAAACTGGTGAAATAAGATCTTCCACATTTTGAGGGAAGATGTATATATATTTTTGAAGTATATATTATATACATTCTTTTCCAGATTATTTCAGAACATATATATTCTTTTTCAGATTCTTTTCCATTATAGGTTATTGTAAGATATTTAACATAGTTCCCTGTGCTATACAGTAGGTCCTTGTTGATTATCTATTTTATATATAGTAGTATGTGTATGTTAATCCTGAGGGAAAATGACTTTTAACTAATATTTCTACACCTTGACAAATTAGGAATCAACTATAAAGTTAAACAAAGACATTGCCAAAAATGCAAATACTAAGAAATATTTATTTCCTTAAATCCTTTCTATGAAGGTTTACAGAAGATTTGAATTTCTTCAAAATAGGCAGTAAACTCAGAAAGAGAAAGACCCTGGATCCAGGAAATAAGGGGCTCAAGCAGGAGCAGAATGAAAGGAATTCCCGAAATGTTGACACAAAGACGTGCCACAGGCCTAAAGCTCAACCCGTCTGGACTGGAGCAGGAAAAAGATGCTGTAGCTGGCATCTGCGCAGGAAAAATAAAACGAAACTGAACTGACAGGGAGCTGATGAATTATCTGACATCCATGGCCAAACTGGAGGAAATTTATAGTTCTCCTAGAATGTTTGGGGCAGAGCTGTCGGTGACTACATATAAAACTAAGCAAATTTTTAAAATACCAATATTAACTTTAAAAATAAAACATACAAGAAAGGAAGTGCAATCATAGTACACGACATGGCTTAGCTACAAACAACATTTCCATAGTTAAACTACTATAAATTCTGAATATCAATTTAACCAAAAATTATATCATAACTAAATTAGGAGGCTTGAGGGAGGAGAAGTATGTATTTATGTGTGTGGAAAGTGTTAAAGGGTTAAATGGTCATCTTCCAGACGAGGAAGGCAACAATGACGGCAAAGCTGGGGAGGTGGAAGGCAGCATTAGAAGTTTAATGTTTTTTAGAAAATACGGACTCAATACTGTAAGGGAAATTTAATTTTAAAAAGGTAATGAAGTCCTGAGTTAGAGTAGTGGTTGGTGGGCATGAATAAGGAGATGGATTAGAGAGATGTGGAAGCTGGATTTGTGGGCTGATTAAATGGAGAGCAAAGGAGAGGGAAGCATAAAACTAAGAAAAAACAAACAAAATCACTCTGGTTTTAAGCCTGGTTAGGGTAATGGTGGTGCTGGGGAGCAAAGCAAAGCTTGAGAAAGTTAGCTGCTTGTAAGGAAGGTAGAAGTGGCCTCAGCGGTGTTCTGTGAGGTGGGGTCCCTTTGTCTGCACCCTCTGGTGCACCTCTGTGGCTTCTAAAGGTACCGTATTCTGATTGCAGTTGTCTGGCAAACAGAAGCTGAGAGGATCTTAAATGTATAAGATTCTGGCACCAAAGGGGGTCTTAAGAAGTCCCTGAAATGAATTCCTTTGACTTTTAGCTAATCAAATCAAAGCCCAGAGAAATTAAAATCCAAGGGAAATTGAAATCGAGTTTCAACCAAGCAGCGGTCAGCCATGGTAAGAACTCTAGAGAACGTAAGGAATTGAAGACCAAGAGAAGGCCGTTACATTTGGCAATTATGTGATCACTGAGGAAATAAGCACCCTGGGGCAGAGTGGGAACGGTCAGAATTGCAGGGGGTTAAAAATTATGTGGGAGCTGAGGCAGTGGGACCTACCTGCGTGCCTAGCACACACTCAGTGCTCCCCAGATATTAGTTTTTGTCTCTTTTTCAGAAAAACATGATTAAAAAAAAAAAGCTAGTAGCTGAGGGAGGTATCAATACTTAAAGGTGTTTGGAAAAAAAAAAAAAAATGTGCATCTAGACTGAAGTGAAAGCCCAGCAAAGACAAGTGACTAAAGGAACAGAGAAAAGCAATGACTGCGGAAGTGAGGGCCAGAGAACATGGATGGACATTAATGAAAGACCTAAGTGCAACAATTAGTTTTGAAAAAGAGGGCAACACCAGACTAAAGGGGAAGAGAAAATGATGGGGAATATCCAGGTGAATTTCGAGTGGGAAGAAAGGGATATTCAAAACCTAGATCAGATGATCTCTTTCTCAGGAAAACAGGAGGCGTTAATTATCAACTGAAAGTGGGTGTTTGAAGGTATGAGCTTGAGGAAGACGGAAAAGCTTTGGCACGGTGGTTCTCCACCGGGGGGGATTTTGCCCCCCACCCCAGAGGCCCTTTGGGTTAGCAAAGTCTGGAGACATCATCTGTTATCACCATGGGGAGAAGGGGCTACAGGCATCTAGCGGCATCTTGTGGAGGCCAGGGCTGCTGTTAAACATCCTGCAATACACAGGACAGTTCCCCACAGTAAAGAATTATGCTGCCCCAAATGTTACTCGTGTCAAGGTTGAAAAACCATGCTTTAGAACAACTATTAAGGGAATTGCACTAAGAAGTCAACAAGAAATGGGGAGGAAGATTGCTCAGCAGCTGCACGGGCCAACCCAGCTTCAACAGCATAAATTTATGGTGAATCCAATTGGTTGGGGTTTTCTTTGCTTTCTAGTTACATTAAGCAGAGAGAGCTCATATAAAAAGAATGTCTCATTGTGAAGGGCTTTACAAACGTGTCATAAATCAATTACTAATGGTATAAATATCTAATATTTATTACCTTAAACAAATCTTTGAGGTAGGCAACTTTTTTCTGGTTTCCAGATGAAGAAACAAAAACACAGGGAGGTTAAGTAACTTGCCCAGAGTCACACAGCCAGTGCAGGGTAGGGAAAGGATTTAGACCCAAGTAGTTTGACATGAGTGCTGGTATTCTTCTCAGGATGCCATGTTGCCTCTAGGTGACCTCTAACATTGCTTCCACTTCTCATTTTGACACTCTTCGAATGACCTCCCAATTCTGGAATGTGGGTGTCCTAGCAAGGCATCTCTTTTGACAGCTCTGCACCACACATATCTCCTTTCCTTATTACACAGGATCCAGTTATTTCAACGATCCAAATCCTTGATGCTAAGGGCTAGGAAGGTGGTTAAGTTTTCCTAAGAGAGAAATCAAATATTTTATACATGACCTCCGAGAATAAACTACTTGAAATAAGGTCAGAACTTAACCCCTTAGAAATTCTGCAGAAGGCCAGTCTGTTTTATAAACCGATGTGTTAGCCATGCTCCTCTTTCTGAGATTACAGAGTGATTTACTGCCTCTGAGCATTATTCATTCTACCTGTAAAGCCCTTTTTGACTATTGGTCCTTGATCATATGCTCTGCCCAGCCTAGGTTTGGAATTATT
Organism: Tursiops truncatus; assembly: GCF_011762595.2. Classification (NCBI taxonomy): domain Eukaryota; kingdom Metazoa; phylum Chordata; class Mammalia; order Artiodactyla; family Delphinidae; genus Tursiops; species Tursiops truncatus. Next base: position 8,932,649 of record NC_047041.1, read on the forward strand.
AACCTCCTAGGGCTGTGTTTATGAGGACCTTGCGGAAGCACTGCTAAGGTTCTACCTTATATGTGCATTAACTCAAGGAGAACTCAGGGAAACCTAAAGACAGGCTTATGATGAATGTTGTCATGAGAAATGCCCAAGAAACATATGGGCATTTGAAGAGATTAGACACTTTAAAGCATCATTAATCCATCCTCACCCTGTTTGACTTTTGACCCAGCTCTGGCACCTGACTGCAAGAGGGCTGTAGGCAAGAGACCCCCTGCCTGGGTGGTAGCTGGCAGAGGCAAGGTGGCTGCCATGGGAAATGGAGAAGCAAACAGCTTCCCTAAAGGACACTGAGATGAGAAGCAGCTAGAAGGGGGCCAAGGGACCAGGATACCTGGCAGAGAAAAACAGCCTCCTTGCTCCAACCCCATCATTCCTCTCCCCAGCCTCTGCCAGCTCTGCCTCGAGGGTCAAGGGGCTCACGGGAGACTTCAGGGCTCCCGTTGTCCAGCTCCCTTCTTTCTCTCCAATTCTCCTCCCGGCTTCTTTCTCTGATTCCTTATGTTCCCTGCTCTCCTAGTGGCCTTATGCTGCACTACATACCAGCTGCCCTCAACAACATTCAATCTGCAACCTCCAAGTTACACGTTTTCCTTGTACACTCGTTCCCAGAAAGTCTTTCTTGATTACATACTGACATAGAAGAAAGACAGGACCAGGAAGATTGGAGAATGTCTTTATTTCTATTTAATTACTAAATTATTTAGGTTTTTATTTTCCTGATCCTGATTCTGGCTCTTGCTTAACTACTAACTGATAGCACTTGTTCTTCAAATCACTTTTTATACTTTCCCAACAATTCACACCTGATGATTCCCATCACTCTAGAGCTAGGATACAATCATCAAGGTTTTAAACATGAGGAACTTCTGAGTAGCAGATATTTGGGATTTGGAGATTAGAGCGTGAAGCAAGGGTGGGTTGCATATTTCATTCAGTGAAGGTTGTCGCACTTAATCTGGTCTTACGTCCCTTACGATTAGAACAGCCTTGCTTTGTCAACCTTAAATGTATCATGATGTCGTGCTCTCCATCCCAGGAGAAATGCAGACTTTCATCGCAGTACCTACTCCTCTGGGGAATCTCTCACAGCCCTTCAAAACGGTCACCCTCCGATCCTCTCATGCTATAGTAGGACGATCTGGGAGGGTGGGTAAAATCCATCTGTTCTGACAGACAAGGAAACTGATGTCAAGGGGGAGATGGGGCTTCGTCAGAGTCGTGTACCTGAGGGAAAGGACCAAGCACAGAACCTAGAACCCTAATCTCCAGTCCTCTGTACCTCCTGCTGCTATGCACAGAGGGGTTCTCCCCTTCCTGAGCCTCCATGCTGACCTCCAGGCCGCTGCCAAGTGTCGTTCCCCGATGGCGTGTTCTTAATCTACCCCCTCCAGTATCTCCAGCAGTGAGGTTAGTGTTAGCTGGCCATTCCGTTTGTTTTTTTTTTTTTTTTTTTTTTTGGCAGTACGCGGGCCTCTCACTGCCATGGCGTCTCCCGTTGCGGAGCACAGGCTCCGGACGCACAGGCTCAGCGGCCATGGCTCACGGGCCCAGCCGCTCCGCGGCATGTGGGATCCTCCCGGACCGGGGCACGAACCCGTGTCACCTGCATCGGCAGGCGGACCCTCAACCACTGCGCCACCAGGGAAGCCCCATTCCGTTTGTCTTTGGTTCTAATTATCAGCACTGCCAGGGTCCCTCTCTTAAGCAAGAGGCCTGTTTTCATCAGCATCTCAAGTTGGCTGATTTCTGAGAAGGATACAGTGGTATGTGTCAGAAGCAGCTTACCTCTTGATTTCCTGTTGGGATGATCAAAACTGATTTCTACCAGGAGCCTAAGAAAGATGATCCAGCCATCTTCTACCCCAGATGCTCCTCTGGGGTAGAAGACAAAGCCCCCAGGGTGCCACTACACTCTTTCTTTCAATTATATGGACTTTGAAACAAGTGATCTGTTTAGACCCTTGGACCAATTAAGGGATAAGAGAGAGAATGTTTGCTGTTCTTTGTTTCTTTGATGAACTCCATAAGGAAAAGAAAAAGAAGTAGGCGTCTATGTGACCCACTATTCCAGTGACCTGGAGAAGAGGTGTCATCTGTCAGGTCAGCCTCTCACCCAACTATCATGCTAGCCTTCTTGGAACACACTGATCCAAAGAAGGACCTAAAACAAAGAACGCATATGGGAGGTGCCCAATAAATGTTTGTTGAATGAATGAAAAAGAAGTTTGAACGTCCTACAGTATCTCTTCAGCTTTTAGATCACTCTCACTCTGGACCAGAGGCTAAAAGAAACAGAAAAGAAAGTAAAATGAGTTTGGCACCGAGACAGGGTAAAGTTGTGTCTAAACATGAGATAGAAATCGTGTTCGTTCTTAGTGTCCCAGATTCTCCACGTGCAACGACTCAGGAGATAGTATTGGCAGGCAGAAGAGAATGAAAACTCATTTCCAAGACCCCCAAACCAGTGAAAGTGTTCCACCTCCATGATCCAAACATCTAGGCCTATTCTTGACCAAAGGAAAGAGAGAAAAAATTCCCTCTCAGGAAACCCAAATTTTTGCAGAGCTGAAGAATTGTTTCACAGCTTTAGCTAAACAATGCCAGCTTGATTATCAAATATTAGAATTGGGAGAAACAAGCACTGATGCAAGTAGAAGAATATTCTGCTGCTGATTTAAAGACAAGTGAATCGCTAAATATTTTTATTAGCAGCAAATTTGCTGCTTGCTGGAACTAATTTCACGCCCTGTAGATATGGTGCTTAAGTTGGAAATGGCGTTAAATTGCTCTCTCCTTGAGGCGGGTAAGGCTTCTGGTGGCAACCACCGCTAAATGGCACAGACCAGGCCGCTCCTCTAAGACAGGCAGCTTTGGAGCCAATCGCAGGGAAGTCCGCAAGGAGTTCTTCCTTCTTCCCAAGAAATGTTTGTGTCTCAAATATCCAAAGCTTTCTACAAGGGAGTTGACTAGAAAGGACCATTCCTCTAATGGATTGGTCCAATGGACCGTTCCTTCTTGAATTTCCACCTCAATCTTTTCTCTAAACTCACAGAACGCTTTTAGTTAGTACATCCAACTGTCACTCAGTTGTAACTTAGAGGGTTTCTTGTGTATTAGTCCTATTGCTTCAACTGTACCGTACAGCTCCTAAAAAGGAAAGATCACATTCTCCAGCCAGAATTGGAACCAAAGTGAGCAAATGGGCCCAACTTGCAGGTCAGGGAGGTGGAAAAGAGAACTGATGCAAAGACGGTAGCGCAAAGAGTGAGACCAGGTGAGACCAAGGAGGAACAGAAAATGCAGAGGTCGCAGCTGCCCCGGGGAAGTGAAAGTACATGAGCAACTGCAGTGGAGGCAAGGCCAGCTCTGAGGGTCAGGGAATTGCTGTGGCTCAGAGGTCAGAGCCAGAGGACACATTAATTAGTGAAGGTCAGAGCAAGCTGTGAGTGAACAAATAAAGCAACAGAATACAGAACACAAATACCTAAGGGGAAAAAAGGGCAAGAGGCCCAAAGGTCAAAGCAACAGTCAAAAATGCGGAGAAGCTGAAGAAGTAGGAGCAAAACACACACAGAAAGGGGGTAAGGGAGAGGGGTGGACTGGGAGTTTGGGGTTGGCAGATGCAGACTCTTGCATTTAGAATACGTAAACAACAAGGTCCTACTGTATAGCACAGGGAACTATACTCAATATCCTGTGATAAACCATAATGGAAAAGAATATTAACAAAGAATGTCTATATGTGGATAACCGAGTCACTTTGCTGTACAGCAGAGATAGTCACAACATTGTAAATCAACTATACTTCAATTAAAAAAAATACACACACACACACAAAGGTTGAGGTGCTCATTAAACAGATGCTTAATAATTGGTTAATACCAGAGTCAACATGGGTTCACTAAGGATAAGTTTGCCAAACTGAACTCATTTCCTGTACAGTAGAGTTATGACCTTGATACATCGGATCACGTTGCTCAAAGACTTCTGATTTAGCTAAACTCTTCACCTACAGGCTAAAGCCTGAATTCCTTAACATGGCATTCATAACCCTTCACACGCTGTCTCATTTTCTGCCGCTCATTTCCCTGACACTGGCACTCCATCTACATTAGAATATTTGCTGTTCCTGAACCAAAGACATTCACTCTTCCATGGTTGGCTTATTCTGTTTCTTCAGTCTGGAATATCTTTCCATATCCATTCTCCACTTATCTCACAAAAATCCTACATATCTTTCAAGGCTCTGCTAAAATGTCACCTCTTTTTTTTTTAATTAATTTATTTATTTACTTCTGGCTGTGTTGGGTCTTTGTTGCTGCACGCGGGCTTTCTCTCTAGTTGCGGCGAGCGGGGGCTACTCTTCATTGCAGTGTGCGGCTTTCTCATTGCGGTGGCTTCTCTTGTTGCGGAGCACGGGCTCTAGGTGCGTGGGCTTCAGTAGGTGTGGCACACAGGCTCAGTAGTTATGGCTCGTGGGCTCTAGAGTGCGGCCTCAGTAGTTGTGGCACACGGACTTAGTTGCTCTGCAGCATGTGGGATCTTCCCGGACCAGGGCTCGAAGCCATGTCCCCTGCATTGGCAGGCGGATTCTTAACCACTGCGCCACCAGGGAAGTCTAAAATGTCACCTCTTGTATGAAGTCTTTCTTTCTCCTCTTCGCCCTATGATGAAGTAACCTCCCCTTTCTCTGGGTTCTCTATATACTTTATTTATACTGCTAATATTAATATGAAGTTATATACATGACATATTATCTATTATATTTTATATTGAAAAAATATATATACCTCTACTACAACTTTGAGGTAATGCATATTTAATTATACACATCTTGATTTGGAGTTGGTGTATATATGAATGTCACCTCTATGAGTTCTTTAAGAATGATATCTTGATCATTTTTTGAGTCCTAAGCACCTAACACAGAACCTAGATGGGAGATCAACAATAAACATTTACTGATTTGAATGGGAGAAAATGCCAAATACAATGTATCTTTAAAGTAATCACATGAATAATGTTGTAAAATGGGTCATTAGGCAAAACTGAAGCTGTCTGAACACATATTCAGACTGGAAGGAGGTCTCCACTGATACCAAGGTCTATCCTAGACAATATTTTTATTAATGACCTGGATTAAAACTACAAAAAATGTTTATCAAATGTGCAGGGAGGCCGACTAATATCATAAGAAAGAGAATCAAGACTTGAAAAATGAATCTAATAGGCTGGAATCTAGTGGTCTAGAAAACTAAAAAGTAACATTTAAATAAATGTAAAGGCCTGTGTTTAGATTTCAGAAATAAATTGCACATACTGAGTACAGTGGAGAATTTACTTGGCAGTAATTAGTGTGCAGAAGAATTAGAAGCTTCAGTTAATCACAAGCTTTAAAAGCAAACAGTGAGATGTGACCAGTAACAAACTAAGGTCTTCAGAGTCCCTGATGGTCACAGTGTGTCCAGCTCAAAAGAAGTTATCGCATCACTGTACTCCATACTTTTAGAGCTTATGTGAAGTATTATGAGCAATTCTAGTGCCAGATTCTAAAAGATGCTTTAATAAACCACAGTTCATCCAGATAGCTGTGACGGGGATGGTAAAGGAGTCTAGAATCGATGAAATAAAGAATGAGGGAACTCTGTGTGTGCTTAACTTGGAAAAGTGAAAACCAAGGGAAGGTTTCACTGTATCCTCAAATATTTTTCAAGTGGCCTTTCATGTGTTGCTACAAATGGCAAAGCTTAGATAGAATGAGCAGGAATTATGAGGATGCAGAGTTTGGCTCAATGTAAGACCTTTCTCAGGTTTATAGCTATCCAACAATGAAGTGGGCAGCTTTGGGAGGTTGAGAGCTCCCCAACCCTGAATATATTCAAGCAGAGGCCAGAGAAGCAGATAAATATCTATAAGAGATTTATGGAAGAGCTGTCTCTGTGTATGTGTGTGTACCTTATACAAAAAGTATAAAGACCTTCTCTTGTTATATCTTTCAGTGGCTCATCAGAATCGGCAGGTCAATGCTTAGATTCCTTATCAGGCCACGCAAGCCCTTCATGACACAGGCCCCCGTGACCTCTCACTTCATCTTCTACCCTTTCCTGCCTTCCACACTGCCTACCACAGACACTGAACTCCTGTCCCCGCACCTGTTCTGCTAGTCTCTCTTATACTGCTAGATATTTGTATATGCTGTTCCTTGTGCCTGGAACCTCTTCTCTCTTATCCCTTATTCCAGTCATCCATAAAGGCCCAATTCAGCATCACCTTGGAAACTTTCCTTGGCCCCTCTAATTCCTCCCCTGTAGGTAGGAAGTACCTCAGATTTGCCTGTGATGTAGCCTTTATCACACAGGGTGTTTTCTTGTTTGTCTTGAAAGTAGAATGTGAACAAGCTGAAGAAAGGCACTGTATCTATCTCCACACCCCCATTTCTAGAACACCACCTGATGGATGGGGGACGCTCAGTTCTTAAAGTGAATAGTATCAGGCCCTTATTCCTTAGGTCAAAACACAACCAAGGTGCCAGGCAGAATCTGGAGTTTAATAAGTGGGCAATCAGTTCAGCTCCGGAAACAGAAGGTTTGGGGAAACGACCATTCAGGAATGGCCATCCTTCTCACCGCAGATGAGATCACACACTGTGCTTTCTTTTTCTTTAAGGAATCTGGCTTCACCCTCTTCATTCCTCAAGCTTCCTGCTCTTTGTCACTCCCCTCCTTCCTTCTCTCCTTGTCCCCTGCTCATGTCCTGACTCCCCTGTCTCAACCTGAAGAATATGTTGGCAAAGCAATCAAAGAAGCAATTCTGTTTATAATCATGTATTTATTAGATAAACTTAAGTCACATCTACTGCCCTCAGGGCCTCTGAGTTTGTGCATCAAACTCCTATATTAATATTTTCTATTGGGGATAGCTTGGTATGGTACCCAAAGGTTAGCAAAACAAGGTTCTGGGGCAGAAAATTCCAGAAATGAAATGTTCAAGGTTTGTTTCCTTCTTATGGACAGGGACCTTCACCAATTAAAAAATATGGGATATTTGTGAGCCTGCACTGTCATGCTGGGCCACACCTAGGTACTTGTGTGCCTTTGAGAGAATTAGATCCCTAATCCTGATTTAGCTCTTAGAGCTTCTTCCTAAGTATCTGGCCTTTCAATCCCAGAACACAGCACCGATCTATAAAAAGCCCTTTCAATTTGAACAGCTGAGAACTCAAATAAGATTTGTACCCATATTTAAAAATCCCTCAATTCCGGGTCTGACCATCTCCTTTTGCTCAGAGCTCAAGAACCATGGCTACACTGCCCGCAGCCTCAGCTTGACCCTGTTCTAAAATACCCCGAAAGAAGGGATGAGAACACTCATTGGTGTGACCCCCCTGAACAGCAGCACTTTTCAGCTGCTCCTCGGGCACAGTGAACTCTCCATCCTGTAAGGCAGCGTGGGGCTCAGGCCTGCCATGGGCTGTAGAAATGTCTCAAGACTTCTGCTAGTCCAGAAACCGCACGGTTCTTCTAAGACTCTCGCGCTTTCCCACAAAGCCTCATGTGTTTCCTTCTCCCACCCACCACAGGTCCCATATAGGCAGCAGCTGCGTGTTGCCACAGCCAGCCTCCAAGCAGCTGCCTGGTGTCCTGCCTCTGGGGCTGCAGTCCTCTCCTCCTTCCCCAGAGTGGAGGAAATCAGAACTCACGGAATCCTTCTCCTGCCAGCCGGCTGTCTATCAGCTCCCCGGACAGGATTACTGGATCACAAACCCAGCCCAGGGCGGGGCCGGTGGTAGCAGATTCTCTTGCTGTTTGATCCTTTGTATCCCTCTCCGTGTCTGTAGGAGGACAGAGGGACCTGAAACTCCACCTTATCACCAGCCTTGGCACTCTCCAGGAGAGGACTTCACAAAGAACAGAGAAATCCCACCCATCCTACAGGTGAGGAGAAATAAAATGAGCCCTTTCACTCGACATCCTGGGGAGGAATCACCCAAAGCCGGTGAGTGGCTTCGTGTTGTGGGAATCAGGCCCCGTTCTGGCCACAGACTACACTAACTGGCACCCAGTCAGTATTTTTGACAACTCAGATCACGTCACTCCTCTCTGCAAAGATCCTCCAATGCTTCCCATGTCACCCAGGAGGAAACTCAAGCCCTACAAGGCCTGGGCAGGAAATGAAGCCTCCTGCCCTCCATTACACTCTTTAGAAAACAGAGGTCTAAAAGTGAAGCCTGAGATTCACATAAATCAGCCACTCCCCATTTACCAGAACTCCAGCTTCTCACTCGATGATGAGCATAATCAAAGTTCCACTCCCTCTCTGTTCACCAGCCTTTTCCTCTTTTTCAGTTTAAGAATTAGACCCTCGAACGCCTCGTCGGCAGGAAAGGCCTTTCCAGCTATCAAATAAGCCAAATGAACCCAGTCTTCTCATGGCTGAGGACCCTAAAACATTTCATTTGATACGTCTGAATGGTAAAGCTGACCAAGTTCTTCCTTATTTGGGCAAAACAGCCCTTGCAGAGAACAGACAAAATGCCTGCCTCCCAGCTGTTGAGCCAACAGGTTGAATTTTCTCTGAAGAACATTCTGATGTGTAAGAACTGGCAAATAAAAATCAGAAATCAAAAGCATGTTACTTGTCTCGTCCATTTCTGAGTCCCGCCAAAGAGGGACTCTCCCCCTTCTCCAAACCCCGGATGGCAGGGGTTTTCACAAGACACAGTGCTGCAGTAATTCTGAAGGAAGCTGTCCAGGTTTGCTTTCCGTTCTATTGTCTTATCCTGTCAGCTCCCTCATCTCCCAGAATCCAGGCTTAATAATTTACAGCGGAAAGACATTTAATAAATAAATGGCCAGATTGGAGCTGTCAGCTCTGCACAACGTGGCTGCTTGCATCTTCCGCTGGGCATCAGCGCTCACTCTCCCGGCTTGCTTCAGCTAAAACAATCCCATTTGCTATTTTCATAAAATTAGTTCCTCTGCAGTTTCTATTAATCAGAACGTTCTTTGGAGAGAATTATACTGGGATTTCATCACCCTCTGAGTTCAACGGTTATGTGAATCTGATGAATTTTTATCACCTCTATGAGTGGCAGAAGAGGTAAAACACACACACACACACACACACACACACACACACACACACACACACACACACACACAACTTGGGTGGGCCGATGTAAGCGAGCAAAGAGCTCTTCTCTTTATCTGCTGAAGTCTTACAGACCTGAGAACCTAGACCAGTCTCCCCACACACATCTGAGCAGCTTTCTCCCCAGAACACATCTTGGGGTTATGGACTCAAAATCTTATGAAAACCATGGATACCACCGATCCCCCCAGAAAAGCCCACATATGCACATATACAATAAACCTTACCTTTTGGTGGGTTTGTGGACACCCACCTCCCTCTCCACACGTATGGCCCATCCATGGGCTCCAGAGTAAAAACTGTGTCTTATGCTTTTCTAATTGTCTTCACCTCCCTTAAGAACCTTAGACTGGAATAGAAAGTCAGCCGCCTCTGAATTCCTTTGTTGAAAGAGAAAGATTATTTTTAAAGAAAGCACATAAAAGTGAGAAAGTTTTTCAGGATGGCCATACTCCTTTTGAGAAATGAGAAAAGTGGAAGACAGAAGACAACTTATATTGGCTGAAATAATGAAAGTCCAAGTATCCATAAATTGATTATGGTGCAGTATATTTGGATGAGACATGAGATCAAAATCAGGAAAGTTTTTGATTAACTCTCCTTGCCTCCAGATTATATAACATCGTTCCCATCATAAGTAAGATAAGCTCCATGTGAGAAAAGACACTTCAATGAAAAAAAAACTTAGACCAATGGAACCACGGTTCTAGTACCAGTTTTGTCCACTGACTATGTGATTTTTTTAAAAAATAAATTATTTATTTATTTTTGGCTGTGTTGGGACTTCGTTGCTGTGCGGGGCTTTCTCTAGTCGCGGCGAGCGGGGGCTACTCTTCATTGTAGTGTGAGGGCTTCTCATTATGGTGGCTTCTCTTGCTGCAGAGCATGGGCTCTAGGCACATGGACTTCAGTAGTTGTGGCACGTGGGCTCAGTAGTTGTGGCTTGTGGGCTCTAGAGCGCAGGCTCAGTAGCTGTGGCGCACGGGCTTAGTTGCTCCCTAAGCCCCGTGGCATGTGGGCTCTTCCTGGACCAGAGCTCGAACCCGTGACTCCTGCATTGGCAGGCGGATTCTTAACCACTGCGCCACCAGGGAAGCCCCTGACTATGTGATTTTTAAGAAGAAGCAACGTATCTCTTTCAAGGTAAGATTTTTTTTTTTTTTAATTAACACTACATGATTTCAAAAGTCTATTTCAGTTCCAACATTCCATGAAAACTGATTCATTAGAGACCTCTAAGATGGTAAGGAACAAAAATCATGGCAAGTTTTAGTTTGCAGTTAGGCAAGAGCAGTTTGCTAAAAGCATGGACCATTTCCAGATGCCTGGAGGCGTAGCTACAGAAGATTTACTTGATTTGACCCTGGCTCCTCTTCCCCAGTCTGTCCCGTGAGTAAAATGATCCTTGCTGCAGTGTACGTCGTAAGGCTAACGGAAGAATAATGGCAAATACAAAAAAGCGAAGTAAGGACGAATGAAAACGTGATGTTATTACAAGGTGGTTCGGACTCGGTTCTCTTCAGGAGGCTTGTTAGGGACCCTTGATGACTGGGCCTGACCCCCTCTCTGAGGCCTAATTTTACTTGCCCCCAAATCCCGCGATCCGCCGGAGCCAGTAGGTCGGGAACTGTGAAGACCATTATACTCCGGAACAGGCACTAAGGTCTAGAAAGGAGGAAAGGGGTGGCCGGGACTCTCCGCCTCAGAGCGCTGCGGTCCTGCCTCCACGGTAACAGCGAGGCAAGCCGGGAAAGCAACTCTTCCGCCCAACAACCCGCCCTCAGGCTAGACTGACCAATGGTCCCGTGGGTTACCTAAGGGACGGTGTGATTGACAACGGGGTGGGGCGAGCGTGGGGAGCCAGGACTGTCTCTATCCAATAGAACATGAGGCCGGTTCCAGGACCAACAGGCACCGACCAATCGGAGTGCGTAACGGAGGGCGACGTGCCCACCCACCACGCTCCGCGTTGCCTGGAGCCGCGGTGGTTGTAAGCAAATGAGGGGGAATTTGGGAGTTGAAAGAGCGGCGCTGATTAGCCAATCCGGAATTGCCTGGATGAAAGCCCACTTGTGATTCGCCCTGAGTAGACCAAATCCCCTGTGGGCTGAAACAGGCCGGACTGAGAGGTGTGAGTAGGGGACCCGGGAAATGGGGAGCCAGGTGAGGGGGGTGGGGGTGGAAGTGAGATGAGTGGAGGTGGCCGCGGAGAGGAGAGAATGGCAGGGGATGGGGCTGAGACGGCTAGAGGAAGGCGTGGGCGGATGGCGGTGCAGGGACCTCTCAGGCTACCCTCACCGCCGATCTGGACCCAAGGCCTGGCGGCCAATAATTGCTGAATTGGGGGTGGAAAAGGCAGGAATGCTTTATTTCTCATGCTCTTAAGAAAGTGAAATGTCAGTGCCCGATTCGAAATACCTTGTGACCGAAACCTTAATCTCTCTCCCAACTACTGGTAGATAGCGGGCGAAAATTCTGAAGATGAGATCTGTGGGCACTGTTTTCCTGTCGCCAGTTTGAATCTGCGACGCGGGGGGGGGGGGGGGGGGGGGGGCGGGGAGGGAAATTAGACTAATACCTTCTCCCAGTTAAGGGAGGACAGAGTTGGGTTTTGGGGGAGGGCTCCTTCTTATGAGAGAGAAAACCTAAAACGTTATCTCCATTCAGGAAGATGTAAGAAGTTTGCCGTGCTTCCTCAGTCATGCCCTATTCTTAGTTTATAATTTAACTCAAGTCAGCGTGATCACTAGGAGTATAAGAAGGTTAACTCCAAATGTCAAGCTTTTAAACACTTTCCCCCCAAATATTAAAGGCCCAGAACTGGTCCTGAACAGTTGGTCTACACAGTGTTATTGTCCATTATTTGCCTCTGTTCTGGCTGAGGCCAGTCTCCACATTATTCCCCAGATACTCAGTGGCCAATCTTGTCTCACCCTCTTTGTTCAAACTATTTTCTCTCCGTGGATCCCCTTCCATTTCTGATTCACCTTTCCCATTCCTACCCATATGCCAGGGCCCAGCATTAGTTCTAGCTGTACCATGAAGACCCACAGTAACTCCAGCCAAAGCAATATTTCCCCCAAATAATACAAGTGAAGAAGTGCTCTGAAGACGACAGTGCTCCTGCAGATATGTAGTAGTAGTAGTATTTTTTTGGGAAATTAACGATAAATTAAGTTTGGCACATTGTCATATCTTTCTTTAGTGTTTCCTAGTTGTTTCATGTGCTGTTGATGTTAAGAAACCACAGGCTATTAAGGCAAGAGTGACATCACATTTCTTTTGTGTCCTCAAAGTCCCTACCAGTGCTTAAATCAGACGGAGAAAGACAAATATCGTATGATTTCACTCATACGTGGAATAAACAAACAAAAATGAACAAACCAAACCAAACAAGAAGAAGACATAGATCCAGAGAACAGAGTAGTGATTATCAGAGGGGGAGGTGGGGAGGGTGCAAAATGGGTAAAGGGGATCAAATGTAGGGTGACAGATGCAAACTAAATTTTTGATGGTGAGCACACAGTAGGGCATATAGAAGTGGAAATATAATGTTGTACACATGAAACATATAATGTTATAAACCAGTGTTACCTCAATAAAAAATAAATCTTTAAGAAAGAAAAAAGGAAACTGGGTTACAGGAGTGAACTGCCCTTCTGGAAGATTCTTCTTCATTTTCCTTTATAGCTGTTCCAAACCTTCAAAGATAATTGGGCGGGGGGTAACTTGCACACTTTTTTTCTACTTTAAACACTTCAATAAGGTTTGAATTTTAAAATATTAGGATAATGCCTCTACCTTTATAATGAAATAAAATGCAAGTCTGGGGAAAATCAATTGTCACGCTACCAAAATGCCATCGATGTGTCATCATCTGTTAACGCGTTGACAGAAAATGGGGAGCAGTGTATCCGGATTACACCCTTCCACCCTTTTTCCTGCGTGCTTCTGTGATTTGAAAGCGCATAGCGACTGTTGTCCTTTAAACACACCACTCGGGCCCCCAGCAGGCAGCCCTCCAGTGCCAGCTTCTGCACTGGGGTCAGTACCTCCTAATTCCTGCAGATTCTAAGCAGGGCTCATTCTCTTTCCTTCCTCCCTCCCCAGAGACAAACGCTCTTCTGAAATTGCTTTCCATCATTTATGCCCATGTTTATGTTTACTGTATATGTGTAGCTCATAAACTATATGTATATTGCTATTTAGGTATTTTTAAAATTTTAAAGATACAAGTAGCATAGTACTGTGGGCTTCATTTTGCAACTTGCTTTTAGACTCAATATTGTTCTGAGATACATTCATTTCAATAAGGCTAGCTCAAGTTCATTCATTTTAAGTGTTCATTCTGAGTATATAATACCCATTCCCTTACTGATGGACATTTAGATTTTTTCAGATGTTTTGCTATTATGAACACCCTTCTACATGTCTCTTTATGCCAGAGTTTATCTAGGACCGTGGTTCTTTAAGGGGATGGTAGTGCCCCTTTGGTCATTTTGGAATTCGTGAGGGCACCTCTGGTTATTATTGTGATTTGGGGGACACTACCAGGGTTTACAAAGAAGGTCTGGGGACGTTAGAAGTCCTGCAGTACACTGGACAGCCCCTCATAGTAAAGAATTGTCCTTCCTCCTGCACAACTTTTGAGGGTCTCACAGGATACTCATTTATAATGTGAGCCTAGAACCTAACTCCGTTTTTTGTATAAACATAATGTATTTTTTGGCACAGTTTAATATAGTAAAATTTCCAGGAATGCACTCTAATGTAAATCAAGGGGAAAGTATGCTTATTTGTGGTTTGGAACTTTTTAACAAGAGTTGTTCATCACTGTAGAAAACCCCGTACCTGAAGGCAGCCCAGCTCGTGGTATTTGAGTTGCCCTATAACACACCTACATCAGCCAGCATTTGTAGCTTTTGCGTTCATGGTGATTCTAAGTTTAGGTGCGAGCATCTGAGTGCGTTACTTCCTTATGTATTCTAGTGTAGTCAGCCTGAACATTTGTATATTTAAACATATGCTGTTTTATTATGAATTACTTTCCATTTAAAATTGGCTTCTGCGTATGATATAAAGTAGAGATCTGGTTTTATTCTTTTCTGATTGGATAATCACTTGTCCCAACACTATCTATGAAATCCTCTACCCACTGAGTATAAAGCCAACTCTGTCTTGTGCAAAGTTCTCATAAATGCATGGATCTGCTTCTGGGTTCTCTGTTTTATTCCACTGGCTCACGTGTCTTTATGCCACTATCACACTGTTTTAATTACCTTGGTTTTATAATGTGTCTTGCGGCAGTTGGTAACACGAAAGGCAAGTTTCCATCCTGTTCTCAAAATTGTTTTCGCTATTCTTGGGCTTTTGCTTTTCCATATGAATTTAGGATCAGTTTTCAAGTTCCACAAAAAATTACTTTGAGATTTTGGTTAGAATTGCATTGAACTGATAGATTAAGGAAAATTGAGATATTTCAATATTAAACCATCCCATCCATTCAGGAACATGGGTTATTTCTCTATTCAGGCCTTTTAAAAATATGTATCTTCAAATAAAGTTTTATAATTTTTGCTATAAAAATCTTCATGGGCTTCCCTGGTGGCACAGTGGTTGAGAGTCGGCCTGCCGATGCACGGGACACGGGTTTGTGCCCCGGTCTGGGAAGATCCCACATGCTGCGGAGCGGCTAGGCCCGTGAGCCACGGCCGCTGAGCCTGCGCGTCCGGAGCCTGTGCTCCGCAACGGGAGAGGCCACAACAGTGAGAGGCCCACGTACCGAAAAAAAAAAAAAAAAAAAAACTTCACATCTTTTGTTGGATTTATTCCTAATTATACATGTATACTTATTCATACACACATCTTTTTATTGCAGAAGTTTCAAATATATTCAGAAGTACAGAAAATAGTATAGCAAACATTCATGTATTCGCCACCCAGCTTCAACAGTTAACTCATGACCAGCCTTGTTTCATATTAGCCCCGGTCTTCTCCTCTCCCCTGAATAATTATAAAGTTCCCAGACATCGATTTCTCTTATCTCTGGTGTGCGTGTGTGTGTGTACCTGTATATCAGAAATAATCTTTTAGCAATATAACCACAACACCATCGCATTTTTTAATTAATTATTTATTAATTTTTGGCTGCACTGGGTCTTCGTTGCTGCATGTGGGCTTTCTCCAGTTGCAGCGAGCGGAGGCTACTCTTCGTTGCGGTGCATGGACTTCTCATTGCAGTGGCCTCTCTTGTTGCGGAGCACGAGCTCTAGGCGAACTGGCTTCAGTTGTTGCAGCAGGTGGGCCTCAGCAGTCGCAGTACGCGGGCTCAGTAGTTGTGGCTCACAGGCTCTAGAGCGCAAGCTCAGTAGTTATAGTGCATGGGCTTAGTTGCTCCATGGCACGTGAGATTTTCCCGGACCAGGGCTCGAACCCGTGTCCCCTGCATTGGCAGGCGGATTCCCAACCACTGCGCCACCAGGGAAGTCCCCACATTTTTAAAAAAACAATATTTTTCATTTAAAAACTAAACAGCAATTCCTTAATATCATCAAGTATCCAGATACTGTTCAGATTTCCCCAGTCATCTCATAAACGTTTTTGTATAGTTGGTTTGTTTGAATCAGGACCCAAACAAAGCCCATATATTGCATTTGTCTGGTATATCTCTTCAGACTTTCTTTGAAGAAAACTTTTTTGGAAAAAAAAAAAAGGTATAACGCACATACCGAAAAATATGCAAATCAGAAGTGTACAGCTAGATACAATTTAACAGAATTAACAAAGCCATGTAACCAACACCCAGATGAAGAAACAAAATTTCATAAGCACCCCAGAACCCCCTTCAGACCCCCTCCAGTCACTACTTTCTACAAGGGAACCACACTCCTGACTTCTAACCCCAAAATTAGTTTGACCTGTTTTTAAACATTATATATGTGGAATTATACGGTATGAACTCTTTGGCCTTTAGCTTTTTACACTCAATATTTGCGAAACACCCACATTGCTGGGTATAGTTGTAGTTTGTTCATTTTTGCTGCTTTCTACTATTCCATTGTATGAATGAAGAGATTGTATGTATAATACCACACTTTATCTATTCGACTGATGGATATTTAGGTTGTTTCAGTTTTTAACTATTTCAAATAGGGCTGCGTTGAACTTTTGTACATGTCTTTTAGTGAACTTATGTGTATATGTCTGTTGGGGACACACCCAGGAAGAGAAGAGCTGGGTCTAGGGTTCATGGACATTCAGCTTTATTAGATATTACCAAGGAGTCTCCAAAGCGGTAGTAACAACTACTGGTAGTCTACTGGTAGACACTCACCAGCAGGGTATGAGCGTTCCAGTTACTCCACATCTTTGTCAACACTTGGTGTTATCTGTCATTTTCATTTTAGCCATTCTGGTAGGTGTCTAGAGGTACTGCATTTTGGTTTTTATTTGCAATTTCCTGATGACTAATGAAGTTGGGCACCTTTTCACGTATTTGTTGGCCATTTGTATATCCTCCTTCTCAAGTGTTTATTCTTAGCTGCTTGATCTATCAGTTTTTGAGAGAGGTATATTAAAATCTTGCACGAAATTTGTGGGCTTTTCCATTTATTGCGGTGATTCAGTTTTGGCTTTATATGTTTTGGGGCTTTGTTTTAGGTTCATGTGTTTTGAGTTGTATTTTTTTGTTAAATTATTCCTTTTGTGACTGTGTCGTTATTAATAATTTTCAAAGCTTTACATTCCGTTTTGCTTGATACTGATATTGCTTTACCAGACTGTATTTTGTTTTGTTTTGTTTTTTTCTTTTTTTTGGTAATTGTGGTAAAAAACACATATATAAAATTTACTACCTTAACCATTTTTGAGTGTTCAGCAGTGTTAAGTATATTCACATCGTTGTGTAACAGATCTCTAGAACTTTTTCATCTTGCACAACTGAAACTCTGTATCCATTGAACAATTCCCCTTTTCCCCTCTTTTTGTTTTGGTAGTATTTGCTTTGTATGTCTTTTTCACTCTCTTTATTTTCAGCCTCTCTCTCATTGTGCTTTCTGCACAGCTTTTATAAAGAGCTGTTCAAAAAAAAATCTAATATAAGAATCTCTTTTAATAGTCAAGTGTAATCTGCTTACATTTACTATGATTACTGTTATATTTGGGCTTATTTTTACAGTCTTATTCTGTATTTTCCTTTGTTTCTTTCCACTCCTGCCTTCTGCTTTCTTCCTTTATTTTTCTCACTCTACTAGTATGGAAGTTATTCATCCTATTTATGTTATCTGGTGTTTAACATGCATATTTAGCTTAACAAAGCCTATAGGTAAAATCATTAACTCTCACCTCCTCAGAGCAAAATAATAACTATGGAATGATTTAACTTTGAGCTGTCCTTTCTCACCTTTCACTTGTCGACAAATATTTTAATTCTTCCTTGTTTTTAACTCATCAAGAAATTAGTCCTTATCATTAAAGAAGTCTTTCCTGTCAGTATTTACTAATATTTTTCTCACCTTTCCTCCTTACATCTCACACCTTCTTTCTTAGTTCATTTTCCTTCTTGGTGAAGTACATCTATGAGAGCTGAACTCCATTCCAGTCTTTGTATGTCTGAAAACCTCTATTTTACACTCACTCCAGTGGGAACCTTGCATGCTGACCTCCCTCCAGAGAGGTTTCCATCTGTCTGTGCTGGGATCCTATGGGCTTCTCACTGTTCGTGTAGTTTTCATGTTACTCTTACTACTTGGGATTCCCACACCTCCGTGCTAGTGTGATCCGAACCCCTCTCCCGCATGTGATGAAGGATGGGGATGCAGATTTCTCTTGGGTTGTTCTTTTTTCACCCATGGGCTCAGCTACTTGGCCCGCTTTCTTCCAGCCACGTCAGCATCAAATTTTTTAGTCCCTGTTTCAAAGACAGCTGAGCCCTTACAGAGCCCATTTTTATACCTTGTTCTCAGTTCTAGTTCTCTGTACCATGGGTCTGAAGCCTCACCTGTCGAGGAAAGGACCACTCCTAAGGTTTGCACCTGGTTCCAGGACCCCTGCAGGTCTTTGGGCTCAGCTCCTGCTTACTATCCAGGCTTTGAGTTACATTTTTGTTTATAGTACTTCAGGATTTCCCTTTATTGCTTTCAAGCTGCGCTGTGTATTAAATTCTTTTCATCTATTTTATTAAGCCTTTCTATGTGTTTGCTGTTGTGTGGGGTAATTCCCGTGTCAGCTCTGTCCAGCATATTGACCAGAAGCCACAGTCATCTTTCTCTAAAATTAGATACGACCCCATCACTCCTTCATTGGACTTTTGTGGGCTTGTTAGCACTGCTTCATGTATTCATCCAACAAATATCTATTACTTACAACCTCTGTAGAAAAGAACCGGCGAGACTGTAGTGAGCAAGATACAAAGTCTCTGCCCTCCTGGAGTTTACTATTCCAGCTGGAGAGACAGAAAGTAAACCTGTGAACAATAAATCAGAATGTGAACTACAGTTTGCGAAATGCCCTCTGAAGGGACTAGGGTGAAGGTGGGTTTCTTTAGCTATAGGATGGTCAGGGAAGACCGCTCTGAGGACGTTGTGTTTAAAGCTGGGTCAGAAGCATGAGGAGAAGCCAGCCCTGCAAATGGTAGACGGCTTCTTTGCGGTCAGGGCTTCATTCCAGGCAGTGGAAACAGCAGGCACAAGGACCCAGAGATGGGAAAACCCTTGGCATATTGAGTTACTGAGGACACCCGACACCCCTGTGTCTAATGAGGGGAGAATGGGCAAGGGGGCCACGCCCATCTGCTGCCAGGCCTCTCTGCCCACCTCTCCTTTACTCTGTCCTCTGGCCATGGTTCTCTCCTAAATGGGCCCATGCAGAGTCACCTCCTTTGTAAAGCCCTTCTCACATCTCAATTCCCATTGCACTTTGTTTTTCCTGCTGATCAGAATGGAAAGTTGTCTGCATAACAGTGTTCTCCAATAGGTCTTAAGCTTCTGTCAGAAGAAATGTCTTGTTTACCTTGTGATCCCCAGCTTGCAGCAATGCTCTACAAGGTAGGTGCAAAATAAATGTTGACTGGGACTTCCCTGGCAGTCCAGTGGTTAACACCCCACGCTTCCAATGCAGGGGGCGCGGGTTCGATCCCTGGTTGGGGAACTAAGATCCTACATGCCTCTCCGTGTGGCCAAAAAAATAAATAAAATAAATAAATAAATAAATGTTGAGTGAATATATGTGGGGTTTTGTTGGTTAGCAGTTCATGCTTAGGACTTACTTTCCAATATCCTTATAACAGAAATTCTCATAGGTAATCATTTTTGTGGTATTTAAGCCATTAGGGTAAAGAAAACCATCAGCCTAAGGAGGCAATTGTTTGCTTAAGGCTTGCCTCTGATACTGAAAGGGAAAGTCAGGGGAGGTGCTATATGGTGTTACCCTGGAGTGGGTTGAATGGTGGCCCAAGAAAGATATGTCCACATCTTCACCCCTGGAACCTGTGAATGGGACAGGTTTATTTGCAGATGCAATTAAGTTAAGGATCTTGAGATGAGATCATGATGGATCATTTGGGTGGAACTAAATCCAATGACAAGTGTCCCCATAAGAGATGGGACAGGAAGAAGACAGAGACACAGGGGAGGCCACGTGAAGACAGAGGCAGAGATTGCAGTGATGTAGCCACAAGCCAGGGAACACCTGGGGCCGCCAGGAGCTGGAAGAGACAGGAAGAATTCTCTCTTAGAGCCTCTGGAAAAAAGTGTGACCTGGCTGACACATTAATTTCAGAATTCTGGCCTCCAGAACTGTGAGAGTATAACTGTCTGTTGTAAGCCACCGGGTTTGTTAATACTATCCCATCACATCATACCTCAGTTACGTCTTCTGTAACGTGGATATGGTACCTACCTCAGAAGCTTATTGCCATGATTGAATGAGCTGTATTTGTAAGGTACTTAGCACAAGTGAATGTTCAGGAACAGTGATGGCTCTTCTTCTTCTCCAAGGATTAGGAGTTCTGTCTTGTGATTGCCTACTGAGTCACAGCTCGCACCACAGACTTAACCCGAGAGCTACGACTTCTCGTGGGCCCTGGAGCCCTCAGGTCCTGGTACCTTTTACAGCCCTCGGTTAGGGTTTTGTATCAAGGGAGAATCCAGCTTGTGGGTTGTGGGAAGACAAACTCAGATTCCGAATTTGAAATGACCCACATGGAGCAGAAAGCAGCTTCTCAGTCCTCACCAAAAAGAAAGGTTTGGGTTCTAAATTTGTAGTTCCTATTAAGGGACTCGACATTCCCAAAGACCTGTATTGACGAATCCTCCTACCACAGCAATCATCAAAAATTCCCCAGAATGAATTGGGACTTTCTGTGTTTGACCGCCCACCAGGAAACCCAGGAGCGCACGGAAGCCTGGCGGTACCCACAGCACCAGGGACAGACAGCTCATCGGGCCGGGGGGTCCAGGCCTGCAGCTCTCAGCTGCACCCCCCGCATGGCTGGCACCGTGCTGGGCGTGGGGGCTGGCGTGTTCATCCTCGCCCTGCTCTGGGTGTCAGTGCTGCTGCTGTGTCTGCTGCTATCCAGAGCCTCAGGTATAGCTAGGTAAGGCCTTCTCTCCAGCCAGGAGTCCCAGGTAAAAGCAATTAGAAGTTCAATCGCTGACGCTCATGAAACGTTTAGAATTCAGAAGCTCATTGTTGTAATTACTGGCAGTTTGAATGAGTTGCATTTTCACGTCATCATAAGGACTAACTGCGTTATTTATGCTCGGAAGCAGAGGTGGGAGGAGAAGGGGAGTGGTATATGTCAGCTCTCAGTGTTGAGGAGATGGGGACACAGGGGATGGAAAGAGAATCCGCTTTCGGTGCCTGTTGAGTTTCTTGGGGTTGTATGTGTGCGTGTTTCTTAGTTGTTGAGATTTACAGCAGGCACTGGGTCCAGCCCCTAAGGCTCCAGACCTGGGCCCTGGGACGCTGAAGAGTCGTAGGTGACTTGGGCTGGCATTGACTTAAGAAAGAATCAGGCCATAAGCTGACTCTAAGGTCACCATGGAGTCACACTCCCTGGCCAGACAGTGTAGCAAGTTACATCATTTACTAAAGTTTCCTGGTTTAAAACACAGCACTTGGGGGATGAGCTGCTTCGCTTTTTCCTGATCATGACTGCACAGAGGCAAAGATAAAAACTACCAATTCCCATTCTTAGGAATTTGGAGTTCCCAGGAATAAACAGGAACGCATCCCGCTGGTACCTGTCTGGGAAGAAGGGTTTGGGGATGAAGGGGAAAACATTTCTAAATTCCCTGGGCGGTGTGGGCAGCACACTGGGCCTGTTAATGGACTGAAACAGGATATCCGCCCAGGGAAGAGCCAGTCCCGGCCTAGCTGAATAGAGAGGAGACTGAACAGTGCTTTTAACCCTCTGTCTTTCACTCCCAGGTTCTCCGTCATTTTCGTGTTCCTCGGTGCTCTGATTATCACGGCGGTTCTGTTGCTCTTCCCCCGAGCCAGTGAATTCCCAGCCCCTGAGGCTGAGATGAAGGTAAAACCATGGGTTTTGTTTTGCATCCTGAGTTGTGTCTCTTGCTCTGGACCTCCATCCTGCCCCACATGGTCCCTGATGCCAGGAGGGCCGAAGTGTGTTAGAAAAATTGTAAAGTTGAAACCAGGATCGGGGGAGCTCAGAGGGAGTTTTAACCCCCTCCCCCCTCCCCCAGGAAGAGACAGTTCTTCCGATGCCCCCTTGCGACACCCCCAGGCAGCTATTTGCCTAATCTGTTCTCGTCTCCAGTTTGCATCAAGTGGAAAGAGCCGTAAGCCCAGAAGCCACCTCGTGGTGTGAGGGCCGGAGCCGAGCAGACAGGCGGGAAGAGCCTGTCCTGAGTAAGAGGCTCCCACTCCTGCTGGCCTTGGCTCAGAAATTCGCATCCCGGGCAGCACGTAGGCAGTGCTCCCCGGTGCTGAACGACATGCTTTTTCACCTCCGTGTGTTTGCGTTTTTCCACTTGTGGCATGGAGCGAGCACTGTCCATAGAGAAGAGCAGTGAGGAAGGAGGGGCGCTTCTCTGGAAAGCGGAAGTTGTAGAGGTTGGTGCGTTTAATACTAACAGCCTTTGGCGAGGCCCCTTTGGTCCTCGTTTCTAGAACCACATCTCCCAGCACCTACCTGTCTACGTGGATTTTTACCATCTCTCCTAGACCCCACCCATTCTGGTTCATTCCTGGCTGGGGCTCTGGCTTTGCCATACAGAGCTGGTCTCAGGTCCCCACGCTCTTGATCACAGTATTGACTTCCTGTGTCCCATTACTTTTTTGAGCAGCTTCTTTCCTGTTTTAATTTTTAAGCTGTCACGGTGATAACAGCTAACGTTTTTTAAGGCATCACTGTGTGCCAGGTCCTGTGCTAAGCCTGTCGTTTACAAGCTCTCATTTAAACCTCAGGACAACCCTAAGTGGTATGACACAGGTGCTGTTAGTGTCCCCAGTTCATAGGTAAGGATGCCGAGGCTGGAAGGGGTTAGGGTAACTTGCCCAAGATCATACATGTATAGGAAGAGGCAGAGCAAGGATTCAAGCTGAGGTCTGTCTTCAAAACCTTCATTGTTGGGGACTCCACAGAATATTAGGGGCCTTCGCAGAAAGTGCAGAGGTGACCATTTTGACACTAGACACTAGACTACACAAAATGATGTAACTCCTGAACTAAAATCGGCACACATTTCCAGTTCTATCTAGGACTGACCATGGCAAAAGGGAGGAAATTCGTTCTGAAAATTCCAAGGGAAATAATACCACACAAAACTGAGGAATTATTTTCATACATGCCAGGTTTTTTTTGGTCACCATTTGGAAACCACTCTGACTGTGTCAGGACTGTGTGTGTGAGCTGGGGCGCAGACTCCCACCCTGGTTTTCCTAAAATGGGGAGAGCGGTGAAGGCTGCGTATTTCTGGATTGCTGTGGATGTGAACATTGGAAGAAGGGCACAGAGTAAACGCTGTTTCGAAATCAATCCCTCTTTCCTCTGTCATATGAGTTTCAGACCCAGGAGAGCAGAATGGGCTTTGAGCAAAATATGTTCGTCAGCATGGCCAGCAGGGTCTCATTTTCAGGTTTTGAGCACCAGCTCCTTCAGCAGCTTGGCTCAATACTGTATCAATAATACATGGCCTGGGCCTTGCTCACCCAGGCCTGCTAATTGGCTAATTAAAAAGGGAACCCTGTCGAACCAACAAACATGCAGCTTGTGAGAGACTTGTTCAGTCCTGGAGCCAAGGTCAAGGTTATGTTAAAGCTATCTCAGCAAGCTGGCCTTTGTTGTAAGTCGGCTGTCAGGGTACTCTCTGGAGCAGCCCTTTCCTTCTTGGTGTCTTTGGAACTCAGGGATCACAGCAGAGCTCGGACTTGACAGGTGCTTTGTGTATCGCCACTGTATTAGTTACCTACTGCTGCTGTAACAAATGACCACGAAATTAGTGGCTTACAACACAAATTTACTATCTTATATAGTTCCGTAGATTAGAAGCCCCAAATCAGCCTCACTGGGCTAAAATCAAGGGGTTGGCAGGGCTGTCTTCCTTTCTGGAGGTTCTGCGGAAGAATGTTTCCTTGCCCTTTCCTGCTTCTGGAGGCCACCCTCAGCTTGCAGTCCCCTTGCTCCATCTTCAGAGCCAGCAAAGTAACGTCTCTCTGACTCTGCCTCCGTCCTCACATCCTTCTCTCTGACCCTCTCTCCTGCATCCCTCTACCACTTCTAAGGACCCTTGTGATTACATTGGGCCACTGTATTGGGCAGTTCAGGCCAATCTCCCTATTTTAAGGTCAGCTGATTAGCAACCTCAATTCCATCTACAACCTTAATGCTCCTTTGTCATGTAATTTAACATATTCGGACTTTCTGGAGATGAGGATGTGGACATTTTAGGGCCATTGTTCTGTCAACCGCAGTCGCCCTTCAGGTATTTTGGGTTCTCTTCAGGTACTGGGTTCTGGAATCTTCCGGAAGCTGTGAAGTCCCCAGTCACTTGGTTTGTGCTGCTTCTCCCTTAAGTCTGTAGATTAAACTGCTTTTTCCTGCCCGGACTTAAGCAGCACCATTTGGATCTGCGGAAAACAGAGCTCTGGCTGTGAACAGTAGACAAGCAGGGAGGGCCAATACCACTCATAGGTTTATGTCAGCAAAGACCAACAGTTTCGGGGCCTCAAGTACAACTGATTGCCAAGCAGCCAACTGTACGAATTGGGGCAAGTTATCTCTCCTCTTCGTGTTTCAGTATCTCAGGAAAATGACTGTTTCCCCCAACCCTTGGAATGCTGGGTTACGAATTTTAGGGTTCAGAACTCTTCTGATGAAAGTTTTAGAGTCACCTTTTCATTTTGAAAATGACATCTCCTGAGTTGGCAATGGATTGATGATGTGAGGGCTTGGGTCCTGGGTGTGTGGGGTTTATTATACTATCGTATCTTTATGTATGTTTAAAATTCTCCATGATGAAAAGTTGACAGCCACTTAATGAGCCTTTCAGAGACCAAGCAAGCAAACTTCTCATTAACTCTTTCCGAGAACTGATTTCAGAACAGAAAAGGACTCGTCCAGGGTCTTCAGAGTGTTTGTGAACCTCCTACTGGAGCCATTTGTTCCCTGGACTTCATTAAGCCTCTCTTTATCTTGTATTTCTGGCTCAGCACGTTGAAAAAAGGTTCTTTCTTATCCATTTGCAGGGTAGACTCAGGGCAGGATGTTACTGTAAGTTACAAACATGGACAGACTCTGGGCCCATTCATCAGAGATTACAGATGAGCACAGCCGGGGTGCGGAAGCGACAGTAATTTCGTTTTTGATGTTTCTTTCTCCAGATTGTAGATGCCTTTTTCATTGGCCGCTATGTCCTGCTGGCTTTCATCACTCTTGTCTTCCTTGGGAGCCTTTTCTTGGTTCTAATCCATCACATCGTGGAGCCAATCTATGCCAAACCACTGCGGTCCCACTGAGCCATCTTCAGGAAAACCAAGACCCTGTTCTTTCCCTCGCTTTGATGTCATTGATGAGCAGAAAGGTATTGTTTGGAGTCTTGTTTTGACAGCCTTCCTGCCTAAAGATCGGAGGACCATCTCTTCATCACTAAGACAAATCCCTTGAGTCCTGGCTTCCAGAAACAGGGTTGCAAAATTGCCCCTGGGGAGAGATTCTCACCAGCTTAAGAGGGATATTGCCATCTTCTTAGCACCTGTACCTCAGATTTTCCATCTCTTTTGAAAAGGAAATAGCAACAGGGGTCTGCTTAGAGTAGGTTTTCAATGAAGACTTCAGTAAATGAATTTTGGGAAAAGGGGCACTTTGGCTTCTGCTGTCAAATTGACGGAAGAACTTGGTCCTTTTTGATACTATGAAAAATTGTTAGTTACGAGGTCAAGATCATTTGGGAAAGAAAGACAATCAAAGTTCAAACGGTTATTTCAGTGTAGTGACCTGGAGACGTATCCAGGCCCCGGTTATGGAGCACTCTGCATATCACGACACCGGGCTCCACAGAGGCCACGGTGTCGCTTCCCGCTGCTCCAAGAAAGCAAGCAACAGCAGCTGAAGGACTGGCTTGCACCTCGAACTCCTGGCCACAGCCTTCTAAACCTCGCATTGCTATATTTCAGGTTCACTCGGGGATTAGAGGCGGGGTATGGAAATGCCAGTTGTGTGTCCTGCTGCTCTGTCTCTCTGGATTCTTTTGCTTCCAGGATTTGGCGGCCTTTGTTGCCTTATTTGGTTACCATAAGAGTCCATTTGGGGTTACTGTCATCTCTTTCATCTTCGTAGCTCTTTCTCCAAAGCTGATGAGGAATGTATATGCCCAGGCTTAGGTATAACTTTATACCTAAGCCCCCAGACCAAGTGAAATTTGTTAGTAACTAGAGGGGCTCTAGGCTGGTTCCATTTTGGAAGTCTCATCCTGGCTCCCTAGAGCTATTTGAAGAAGGAATTTCTGGCTTAAAATTAAGAACCAGAAAACAAGTTGGAAAAAGAACTTTGATTGAGTACATGCTATAATGCCAGTAGTACACTAATCTTTTTTTTTTTTTTTTTAACACAGATGTAAATGGCAGGCTTGTGTGTTAAGGGCAAAAATATGCTTCGTACAAAGGGTATTTTAGCTCAGCCTGCCTTCTGCAGATCCTGTAACTCCCAGCAGTGGTGACATGAATGATGGGTCACCTTCTACCTTCATACGCCACGAAGTCATGTCCAGCCCTGAAAACGACCCTCACGGGGTTGGGATCAGAAGTAGAAGTCTGGGAGGGCACAAAATGAATTTCACTGAGTTCTACATGGGGGACCCCGACAATCAGTGGCTAATACGGCAGCCCTTGTGCTCACGGCCTTCCTGGGGACAGGGCTTAGAGGGCATCCCTTAAATACAAACAAATCATCTCAGGGTCCCATTCATCCTTCTTTGATCAATGGCCTTAGCGCAAGTGGTGCCACCCAGAGGGGATCCCGCGGCCACGAGACTGTGGTGATCCCACTGTCTGGAAGCGGGGGAGGGAGAATTCAGGGCTTCTATATAAGAAGACAGGTTATTTCACAGCCTCTTAAAATTGCATCCTGACGAAAACCACATGAGCAGGACGCCACAACGTTCACAGCGGAGACGTTTCTCTGATCCACTAGGTGGCGCTGTCGCGAGCCGGCAGAACACACTTGGTAATTTTTTTGACAAGTTCCTTTTATTTCTCACTGGTAAAACAGAAGTAAAGCTAACATTCTTTCCTGATGCATGGTATCGGATATTTAATCTAAGAATTCATCAGAGTTATTGTACGCTGTTCAGTTGGTAGGGAGTGCACTGCCATTCATGAATGCTGCACACAGCAGGTGTCGGCACTCACTCAGCGTTGACTGTGCTCCCACTGGGTGTGAAGCACGGTCCTGGTGGAGTAAATCCACCCCAGAATGAGGCTCTGAGGCATCCAGGCTGTCTCCCTCACTCCATCCTGGGATGAAGGGATCCAAACCATTTTTAAATGTTTTTATTCTAACATAAAGTAATCCATTTCTTGATCTGTTCTCTAAGACATCAACTTTTCTGTCAGCTCTATCCTGTTGCTGCTGCACTTGAAGGGTTTTGTTTTGCTTTGATTTTTATTCATGTGTAAAGAAACCTGCTGCAATTATTTCACAGATGAGAGACAGGCAGAGAGATACAGGGGTTTAAAAAGTTGCCCAGGGGCTTCCCTGGTGGCGCAGTGGTTAAGAAGAATCCCTCTGCCAATTCAGGGGACACGGCTTCGAGCCCTGGTCCGGGAAGATCCCATGTGCCGCGGAGCAACTAAGCCCGTGCGCCACAACTACTGAGCCTGCGCTCTAGAGCCCGTGAGCCACAACTGCTGAGCCCACGTGCCACAACTACTGAAGCCTGCATGCCTAGAGCCCATGCTCCGCAACAAGAGAAGCCACTGCAATGAGAAACCCGCACACCGCAACCAAGAGTAGCCCCCGCTCGCCGCAACTAGAGAAAGCCCGCGCGCAGCAACAAAGACCCAACGCAGCCAAAAATAAATAAATAAATAAATATTTAAAAGTTGCCCAGCTTGTTAGTAGTGAGGCTCACACTTTGCATCGGGATCCTGACATTTCATTTCTCCCATGGTTTTAAGGATCCGTTTTGGCTTTCGAACAACTTCTTATTTTTACATTGGCTAACACTATTTCTTAGCTATGTGTACCCACCATTCCCCTGACCCGTATCCAAAAAATGTAAACGTTTCATTAAAGAATTCCTAATTAACATTTATGGAACAAATAAAAAGCATTTTATCATGACTTCTTGGCATAAAGCTTCAAGTATTTGGCTCTTATTACATAGGAGCAAGTTTCCAGACACGGGAATGGGAACCTCATGGAAATGAGCCTGGAGAAGCGCTGATTATCCTCGCGGGAGCATAAAAGCTCAGGATTGGAAGGGATGCTGTAGTCCATGGAGTTCAATCTTTCATCTCTATTTCCAACGCAATACTTCGGAATATTCTATTCTTCACTTGCTGATATCACAATTTTTATTGTATTGAGCAAACACGTATGAGGCACTTTTCTAAGTGCCTTCTTAAGTATTAACTTATGTAATCCTTATAGCAACCCTGTGAAACAAGTGCTCTTAATACCCCCACTTCACAGATGGGGAACAGGCACAGAGGGGTGAAGGGGTTTGCTTGAGGTCACTCAGCTAGGGGTTAAACAGGACTCAGGACCTGAACTCAGGCAGCCTCAGTTCTTCACTTCCTTACATCATGTTGCTCCATAAGATGAAAACAAAGGAAAAGGAGGGACCAAGGAATACCAAGGAGAAGCAGTTGAATCTAGAGGAAAGTCCAGAATCTTAGGAATTGGCCAGGAATCCAGGGCAACACAGTTAGAAGCCACGTGGACCTCAGGGACAGCCTCACTGATCACGTCTGGTTTCGGGGTGGGGGGGTGGTTTCTGTGCTGTGAGACTTTGCTTAGAGATACCGGGGGAGCGGCTTGTGGACTGAGTATCAAGGATATACGCGGCAAGCTCTCTCTTCAGCTCTGTCTGCCCAGATAGTTTGATACTTGGGTTGGTTTTCAGAGGTGCCAGTGGAAGAATCAGAGCCACAAGCCAAGAATGTGTGTTTGTTTCTCGATCTCTGTCTCTAGCAGACCACATTGGTTGCTGTTTACTCAAGGAAAAAAAAAAAATTTCCCAGTCCCCCCACTCCCAGCCTGCTCAACACACACCCTCCTGCCTCAGTTTCCTGGGACCTAAGAAATGACAGCAAGGATCAAAGCTGGGGCCCGGCACCACAGACGGAATGAGAAAGTTCATTTTTCTGGTTTTCCTCACACACGTTGGATATTGTAAAGGGTGTACGTTTAGCCCAGGTCCTGCCTTCAGGGAACTTGGGGTAGTTACACATGTGGCATCTACGTGGTATCCGAATTCTCCATGGCCATCCTCTCCACTTTTTTTTTTTTAAATCTTTGCAGATTTCTTTGCTCTTGCTGTCTTCATATTGATGTTGGCCCCATTTTACACTGGGAACATGTAATAGTTTCCTATTGCTGCTATAACAAATTACCACAAACTTAGCAGTTTAGAAGAATACCAATGTATTATAGTTCTGGAGGCCAGAAATCTAAAATGGGTTTCACGAGGTTAAAATCAGGGTTTGGGAGGCTCTAGGGGAGAATCCTGTTTCCTTGTCTTTTCCAGCCTCTGGAGGCTGCCCGTATTCCTTGGCCCTGCATCCATCTTCAAAGCCAGCAACTTCCGACAGTCCAGTGGTTAGGACTCGCCGCTTTCACTGAACCTGAGGACACAGGTTCAGTCTCTGGTCAGGGAACTAAGATCCCGGCACGTCACTCCGTGGCAGCCAAAAATTTTTAATTTAAAAATTAAAAAAAAAAAAATTTCTAAGCCAGCATCTTCTAATCTGATACCTGACACTCTTGCCTCCCCCTCTGATTTGTAAGGAGCGGTCCTTAACCACATCTGCCAGGTCTCATTTGCCATGTAAGATAGCATTCACCGGTCCTGGCAGCTAGGCTGTGGACCCCTCTGGACGAGGGGCATTATTCTGCCTACCCCAGCATATCCGGCCCCTCTTCCGCCTCTAAGGACTGCCTCCTTCTACCTTCCCTCTTCCATCCTCTCCGTACCCCACGCCTTCATGCAGGAGACCTGCCCCATTAGCTCCAGTGCCACTATCCAGTTCTCAGGGTGCCCACCCGACACCCATGATGTGTTGATAACTTCCCCCGACTTCACTCACAGTGGTCGCCTCCCAGTGCTGAGATCCGCCAGGAGCCGCTTTCCTCTTCTTGGCTTCTCCCCACCCCCTCACTAGCCCAGCCTCCCAATGGATCTCTAAAGGAGACATGCAAAGAGATACTGCTTTTTAATTACAAGTGCTATTGTAACATCTATAAGGAAGCACACTTTAAGCTTAATTGAGACCAAATGTGAAGTTAAATTAAATGAATAACTAATTAACGTAATGCTCATGCATTAGCCCCGAGTGAGTGCCGAGGCCCAGAGAGGGGGCAGGTCCTGGGCCTCCAGGGACCGTCAGTGCCCAGAGCTGCAGAGAGGGGTTGCGGGACAGGGATCCTGGGCCTGGGACCCAGGTGTGCAAGGACCGATATCAGGGCCCGGGGCCCCGGACTCCTACCTACACCCAGCTTTCATTTCTGAGGCCGGCCCCGAGCTCCCACACGCCCTGTGCATCTCCCTAGCGCCACACTGAGCCACCGGCACCAGAGAATGTCTGTTCATTTTCCAGTCCCTGGGCCTAACACATTTAGGGGCTTGGTACGCGTCCGTTTTCACTTCCTTCCTGTTCATTCTTCTTTCTGGATGGTCACATTTGTTCCTCCATTGCCACTAGGCTTGCCCTCCTGCCAGCCCTGGCCCTTCAAGGCTGGACGAGTGGACAGTGAAGTCTCTCAACTTGAGTCACCCACCCTGGTGTTTTCTGTCGCATCGTTTAAACGTTTCCCTGCTCCCGTCTTATCCCCTAACTAACCCCTGAGGGCAGGGCGTGCATTGTCACTGACTTGTCTCCCGGATTCACAGCGATCCTCTGAGGGAGGTAATGTCATCACTGTTTTCTAATGAGGAAAAGGCTCGAAGCCATCAGTGGTGAGGCTGAGAAGGAGACCTCCAGAGTGAGCGCCCAGGGAGGGACAACACCCTGCCAACACTGCCCCAGAAGTGGTGGGCGAGGGAGCCTGTCTCCCTGCAGGAAGCAGAAAGGGAGCCCAGGCACGGGCTCTACCGTGGGATGATGGCGCCATCTAGTGGCTTCCCTGAGTGCTGCTGGCAGGTAAACCTGATCTTTTTGTTTTATTTACTTTTGGCTGCGTTGGGTCTTTGTTGCTTCGCGCAGGCTTTCTCTAGTTGCGGTGAGCCAGGGGCTACTCTTCATTGCAGTGCGTGAGCTCTCTTGTTGTGGAGCACGGGCTCTAGGCACGTGGGCTCAGTCGTGGCGCACAGGCTTAGTTGCTCCGTGGCATGTGGGATCTTCCCAGACCAGGGCTCGAACCCACATCCCCTGCAATGGCAGTCGGATTCTTAAGCACTGTGCCACCAGGGAAGCCCCAGGTAAACCTGATCTTGAGAGACGCATTCTTGAACCTGAGCTGCAGCTCCGCCCTGGGGGCTTGAGGACTTAGACATCCCAACTGACTCCTGCTTTTAAAGCCAGAGTGGGTCTCGGGCACTTTGAGACTTGCTATTTGTCACCATTGGCGTGTGTATAACCTGTCTCAGCGTGGAGGGATTTGTATCCCGCCCATGAACTGCCCACAAGCTCGCCCGCGGGTCCCAGTGTCCTCACGACTGCGTCCTCTGGGCACGCCAGTTGTCAGCTCCCCAGCACACCACCCTGTGGCCCTGGGACGCTGCCCCAGCGGCCCACATGAGCCCTGACAGGACAAGCACAGGCACAGCTGGCGACATCTATATCGGGGCTTAATGGGCAGCTTCAGAAGGCAGACAGAAATGCCAAGCGCTGGCAGACCCAAGGGTTTGGGGCCAGCTGCAGGGGGCTGCGAGCTGTACACGTAACAGCTGCCTGAACGAAGCCAGCAGCACCCTCCCACCTTGCTAGTCATGTCACCCCCGTGCCTGTGCTTAGGGTGTCAGTCCTTTTTCTGTGTCCACTACCTACTCCATTCCTAGAGCACAGCTGGCAAACAGTGAGCACTCGGTAACCACTGGCATTTCATTATCAAAATATTTAATAATGTGACTGGTACTTTGGTCATGCCCTCCGCCCCACCCTTCCCCTACAGCAGCACTGCCCTGACAAGCCATCTTCCCTGGGGACACAGAGGGCTGGGATGAGAGCAGGCAAGGGGCCCTCACAGTCGGGAGTGACACCTCCCCTCTCTCCCTAGTCCTGCCCTGGAGGATACAGCAATAATGCTTTAATCAAAATGGGTCAGGAGTTAGAACCAGGATCAAATGGAGGGTAGATGGAGGAGTGCCAACGTGGGGAAACACACAGAGAAAACTGGCTTGTGGACAAAGGGACAAAGAGAGGCCGGGTGGCTCTGAAATAGCCACTTCTAGGTACAGGCTGATGACAGAGGTTCACGTTTAGCGTGAGAAGGAGAGACACGCTTTTCCAGGCCTCGGCCCTGCTGAACCTCTGCCTTCTGACTTGGAATCTGAACGAGCAGGAGTCTGAGCATATCCCTTCTTGTACCAAAACGCAGACACCGCTTAGCCCTGATCCCTTCCACTGGCGGCCTCCAGAGCTCAGGCCTTTATCGCTGTCGGTGCAACTGACGCCTTCAGGGCCTTTACAGTTCCTCCTCTCCTTCCGCCCCCCTAGCCAGGACCATATACTGTGTGGTAAATCACTTCTCTGTCATCAAGGGCTTTGTAGTTAATAGATATTGTTTAATAATCTTTAGGACCAGGCAGCCTCTATGCTCTGTTAGTCCCCAAACAATGATGAAAACCTCCCCTGACGTATGCCCGGCAGCCACGAGACTAGTTACCCATTCATAAATCTGAAGAATGCATGTCCTGTTTCCCAGTACCCGCCCCCCTGCCCCAGGTTAACTATAAAACTGTCCTGGGCCCCCAGGTGGCGTGGAGCGCTCCCAGACCGCCGTCCACCTGAGCCCGAGCCCCAACCCACCCCGTAAGTGACCCTATACTAAACTGGTCTTGATCGCATGGAGCTGCCCCCTCATTTCTTGGTCTCAAGGTGCCTTAGTTCAGTGGGCACTTTGCGTCCCCTCCGTCCTCCAACAAGGCCCTTGAGTCTTCCGTGGCCTCAAGCTTGGTGGTCCCCTTCCGGTGGAGAGTCTCCTAGCCCGTGGAAGCCTCGTGGGCTGCGCTGGCTGGTGCTGGGCCCGGAGGCTTTGCCTCGGCCTCCTGGGGGGGTGCACTGTGGGACCCGGCGAGGGCCCTCCAAGTTTCTGCTGCGATCGGGTCCTCACATTTCTCTATACCTGCGTGAGGAGCAGAGAGGCAATGGGAGAGAAAGTGAGGACGTCCCCAACGGTGGGGACGGGGAAGGCAGGTCCCGAGGGTCCCTTAATAATTGCCTTTCATCCCGTTCGCTATCATTAGGGCTCCTGTCACCTCTTCAGCAAGCAGGGAACACCAAGCCAGAATAAGGTGAAAAGCCTTACAATGCCTGTACCGCGTCTGACCACTCTGCAAAGCAGTACCGCATACCCAGCTTGTCGCAGCCTGAGATCAGCCCTACCGGGTAGTTAGAAACGAGCATCCCCATTTGACACACAAGGACGCGGACATTCAGAGAAGGTGCCCAAGGCTCTACAGAAGCAGGTGAGCAGAGAAGTCAGGATGGTCCAGCATTTCTGGTTTCAAGCCCCAGGCTCCCTCTGCCCAAGCAGGTGACTCTGCTTCTCCCACACAGGCCTTCCTCAGAGAAGGACCCGCTGAGGATGCAGAGAGAAGCCAAGCCCGCACACCTGGGGTCAAACTCAGGCTCTGCTGGGACTAGCTAAAGGCCTGAGGTACGCTCCATGAGCTCCGAGCGTCTGTTCTCTCACCTCTAAGTGAGAACATCTACCTCTCAAGGCTGCCGAGAGGGAAGCCAGTACAGCTCACGCCCAGAGCAGACGCTTACTACGCACTAATTCTTTTCCCTTTCTGCATCACTTCCTCTCCTCCCAATGTCCCCCCGGGCCTGGCCGGGGGACAGCAGGTGGAGGGGGCACTGGTCACGTGAGGTGCCATCCACTGCTCCCCCTCCAGGGCAGGGCAGGGCACAGACTCTGTTAATGCCTCCTGCCCTGCATTCTTCTCCCCCTGAACCCGGACGATGCCTTCCTCAAAGGGAAGCTCTTCCCCGGATACAGTGCTGGTTACCATGACCCCCGTGGGCTCTTCCTCACATTTACCATCCAGACCAGGTCCATCGCTCCGGCAGCTTCTCATTAGCAAGAGCTTCCTAAGGAGAGCCAGAAAGGCCACGAGAGAACATTGCCATCCCAGCGCCAGCCGCGCAGCCCAGCCTCTAGCGCCCTGCCTCAGCCGCGGGCCTATCTGCGCGGCCTCCACGCCCGCCACCGCTGGGCGACAGGCAGAG
The DNA here is from genome assembly GCF_011762595.2 of Tursiops truncatus. Taxonomy (NCBI): domain Eukaryota; kingdom Metazoa; phylum Chordata; class Mammalia; order Artiodactyla; family Delphinidae; genus Tursiops; species Tursiops truncatus. The sequence goes on from NC_047041.1 coordinate 8,966,924, forward strand.
AGCACAGCAGGCCGGCTTTGGGTTTTGCTCCAGAGGCTTTGCTTGGTAGCTGCCTTTGTCTGCACACCCCAGGCAGAGGGGCCAGGTGCCCTTGGTTTCTGAACTTCAGAGTCCAAGTTCAGAGGGAAAACGATTTCCCTGGATGCTGCCCCCTCTGTCCTGGGGTCTACGTCCAAAGCCCTATCGCTCTCCCTAAGGAGGAGAGGCTGCCAACCTTCGCAGCAGCTCCGGCCCCTTAGGAAACACTTCCCAAGCACCACACTCCGTCCAGACTCAGAGTCTTTGGAACTGGCCCCCAAGGAAAAAGCGAAAGTCAGAAAAATCGCACTGGAGGAGAGAGGCTTTGCATGCACGCTAAGGGCACAGGAGTTACAGACTCGAAGAAAATACTCACAAAAGTCACGGGACTTGAGGAAAATACTACCGCGCGTGGGTTAGGGCCACACTAGAGCTATGGAGACACATGGGGATAACAGAGGACAGGTTAGTGGGGCTGGGGGCCAGGCAGGGGTTCCCGGAGCACGTTCAGCTCCCGGCTCCGAGTTCCTGAGGTCTGGGCTGGAGCGAGGCTCAGACTGGTGCAGAGCAACTGAGCGCCGGATTTGACTCCCACGAGAAGTGAGGCCGGGCAGGCGGGGCTCCGGCCCTCCCTCCGCAGGACTTACCCTCTGTCTCTACTCAGGGATGACCGCCAGCCCAGGATCTCTTTGTACACCAACCGGCAGAGGAGCTGAGGGGAGGGAGGGCGACCTCAGCGTGCAGCACGTGGCTGGTCCCCAGCGCTAGGTGACCGCTCGGCTGGCTCACAGCGTCACTCCGCAGGGGTTCACCCACGGGACGCAGAGTGGTTCCGAGCAAAGCCCTGGATGGCCGACACTTTGGACCACTTTGGACACTTCGGAACTTTCCAGGGTCCCAGCCCCGCAGGACAGGGCCCCTCCCCATACCCATCTGTGCACCCCAAAGCTCTTACCAAGCAAGCCAGGATGTCGGCAGTGATGAGCATGTAGAAGACGTTGTTCCAGCCTGTGGGGGAAATGAGCCCGGCCAGCAGAGGCCCCAGAGCCGCACCTGTGTGGAGCACAGCATGAGAAGGGCCCTGCACCAGGGACCCTGGCCTCCCTGCCCGCAAGACGGCAGCATCCCAAGAGTGCGCCTGAGACCAGGCTTGGGGCGAGAGTCACAGACCTATGGATCCAGTGCCGTCGATGATGGCCGTGACGGTGGAGAGCGCCTTTGCGTTGCCCTTCAGGCTCTTGTGAGTCCCCTGGGGAGAGAGCAGAGTGGGGAGGCCTGAACCGAGAGGCGGCACCGAGCAGGACCGGGACCGGGACCAGGAGAGGGACTGGCTCAGGGAAAGGCAGCGAGGGGGGCTTGGAGCTGGGAAGAAAGGGGGGCCGATGGCGGATTCTGAAGGACTTTGAGGATCTCGTCTCTGCGGGCGGGGGGAGGGGGAGAGACGTGAAGATGGGCCTGGAGACAGAGGCCCTGGCCAATCCCCGAGGTGGCTCCGCTTACCAGGTCAGCCGAGACGGCAGTGGTGATGAGGGCATAAGGGCCGTTGACCAGGGCTCCACAGGTGAGCAGCATTACTGACGTGGTGATGGAGACGGCCCAGTTAGAGAGGAGAGGCCACCGCCACCCCCAGCCCCAAAGCGGGTGAGTCCCCCAGGCGTCAGGCTGAGAACCTCCACTTCCCCGAGCCTCCCACCCACGTCCCCAAGCCAGCCTCGCGGTGTCTCCACGGCAGCGCCAGCTCCTCACCTATGGAGATGCTGATCCCACTCTGGCCAACGTAGTTGTACAGGAACATCTGAGAGAGGAGAAGGCGGAAGACAGGATCACAGCCCGGCTTCCCCACGGGCTGCCTCTGTTAGACTGGAGCCCGGAAGTCTGGGAACCCCAGGGGTTCCCTTTCTCCTTTGCCTTCTCATACCCAGGCCTCTCGGTCTTCCGGTCCCAGGGATGCAGGGTCTAATACGTGGTAATCTATCATTTCCCTTTGCCCCCAAAGTCTCCTCTCATATCGAACCTCAATCACTTATTCTTTCCTTGGTCAAGAAGCTCAGCAGCTGGCCTGCCCCTTCTCGCCAAGGCCACATAACCACGAATCCCTTTCCAAAATCCTGTCTGGATCTCTGTCCTGTGCTGACCCTGGCTTCTCCTCCCCTGGCCGTGCACAGGGATGTACCCACGCAAAGAGACGGGTGTGTGCGTGATGCCCAGGCGTGCACAGGGTTCAGCGGCCCACGACACACACACACTTTGCCCTTGAGGTTCTACGCACCGTGGGGGCAGCCAAGATCAGCATGACGCAACAGGTGGTGGCCCTGCCGTTGGTGTAGTCAGAGATGAGCCCCGCCAGGATGCCGCCTGGAACACAACGTGCACACTGCCGCCCCAGGCATGTGGGACCCCGAGCACTGCCCCATCACTCAGCCCAGCACGAACCGGGGTCGGGCACCCAGAGCCAGCTGAGTGTCTCCCTCCGCAGCCTTTCCCGCACCCACTGCTCACGGGAAGACCACCTGGGCAGGATGCCACCTGCCTAGGTCACATCCCACTGGACCCGTCCCATTTTTCTGCACCCTGACAAGAGAAGAGGGGTATGCAGCCTAGAGGCAGAGCAGGGCATGGCCTCACCTGCGATGCCACCAACATCGAAGAGCGTGGACAGGTCCCCAGACTCCTTGGCAGTAAAGTGAACTGTGGAAAACAAAAGCATGTGTTCAGACCTGGGGGCTCCGGGCAGACATCCTGGAGGGCCACCGCTGGGAGCGTCCCTGCAGACACCTGGTCCAGTATCACCTTCAGAGGAAGGAGTGGGGCCCATGGAGAAGTGACTGGCCAAGGTCACAAGCGAGTCTGCAGCAGTTTGGGACCAGATGCCCTTTCCGGCCCCCAGTCCTGTCGGATGGCCTTGACCTCCCGGAAAAGCCCTTCTATGAAAGCACTGGGATCTGGCCCCTGAGGACCCTGTCCCACTGGGGGTACAACTGCTCTCACTGAGCCTCAGCCTGTCCAGCCCCATTCCTCCCTCCCCCTGACCGAGCGGCTGGTCCCCATAGAAGCTTGTCACCTCCATTTGAGGTCCCTGCTTATAAACAGAGCCAGGAAGGAGGCTTGTGGGAAAATGGGGACCTCAGGTCCCAGACCTCGCCCTAGAATTAGAAAAAGGGACGCCCAGAAGCTTGACTCGTAGCCCAGCCCTCAAGGTTGACTCACACTCTGTAGCCAGCATCAAGGCCACAGAACAGAGTCAGCGACCGCAGGGTTGCCCCGATGCTCTACCCCCGTCGTCGAGAGAGGCCCCTCAGATGGAGCCGGCGGCGGGGCTGGGGGGGTGAGTTACAGCTTGAGACCTGGCCCTGACTCATCCCCACCGCATCCTGTTCGGTGCGAGGATGCTGTGTGGAGAGCAGCCTCGTCCCTCCCACGGGGCCTGGAGGGAGCCCGGCAGCCCTGGCTGAGTGGTCCTTGGCCCTGGTGGGGCTCTGAGGCTCTGAGGCTCTGGGGGCAGAACTGCTCCCTGACAGAGTAGCTCCACGTGTGGAAAACCAGAGATCCAGGACAGGGGAACATAAACATCCTTTTCAACTGCAAGAGTGACCTCTCCTCATCTGTCCATCCTCGGGCAGGGGCAGAGGCAGGGGAGAGGAGGGCCACAAGGTGGGCAGCCCAGCAGACCCACGCACAGGGCATCAATCCCCCGAGGCTCCCGGCAGCCCTCCTTGGAAGAGAACAGCATTTACTGCCAGGCTACAGGCAGTGGGGGTAGCTCCTCAGGCCCTCTTCCTTGGGCTGGGGGAGGCTTAAGGGGCTCCTGGAGGCGCTCAAAAGGCAGACCGTTTCCAGCACCCTCCAGTCCCGCCCACCTATGAGCCAAGCAGCCTGGAGGGGGGCTTCTCCTATGCCTGAGGCTGGAGCAGTTAGGGAGGATTGCAGAACAGAGCTCTGAGTTCCTAACCCCGACTCAGCGCCAAGGGAGGAAGAGTGGCTGGAATCAGGGACTGGGTGGGGGGCGGGGGTGCATCTGCAAGGTTTAGCTCCCCATTAAAGAAAAAAACTTTCCCTCCTGCCCTAGGAGAGGTTCAGCAGAAATTCTGCCTATTCCTGGAGTCGTACGCGTCACGTGACAGGTTTCCTCCTCAGAGACCCCTCCGTTCCTCACCTCTTCTTCCCCAGGTACTCACCCACATTGAAGATGTAGAGGGGCAGCCAGTAGAGGAAGGTGTAACTGACCAGCTTGGCAAACAGCAGACACAAGGAGAACTCGACCACACCCTGGGGAGCGTAACAGAGGGCGCGATGGAAACAGGGGCAAGACGCCCTTGGTCCGTCAGCGGAGCCCCAACCCAGCACTTTCCACCGCCCACTGCACAAAGCAGCCTCGAGGACCTCTCCAGCCTCAGTAACAGCAGTGTACCTGTGGCCTGGATATGCTGTGTCAGGACAAGTCTCCCGTGTTCCCCTCCCCAAGTGGGCCGCCCTCCCTAGGCACTGCATGTAAAGAAATTCTGGAAACCACAGGTCACCCTGAGCATCCCCATCTCCTGAGACCCAGCAAAAAAATCTAGAGAGCCTCTCTCCTCCTTCCAGTCCACAAAAGACTCACCGGGATCCAGAGCGCCCCAAAAAAGCTGATGGCAGCGGGCTGAGCACTTGGCTCCTTGGACAAGGTGACAGCAGACTCCCGGCCGTTCCCTCTGTTAGAGTGGGGTCCATTGCCAGGGTCCTCAGCGTTGTCCCCGTTCTCTTCCAGCTCACCCTGAGCAGAGAAGAGCCCTTGCTGTGGGCGCGTCCACGTACCACCTCCCACCAGCTGGAGGGACAGCCCATGTGAGAGGTAGGGGCTCCCACGCTGGAAGAGGTATGTGTCCCCTTCCTGGACTGGACTAACATCCTGCCAGGCCCGTCAGGCTGTCGGGGAGCCCCCCGAGGGCGTGACTTTGGCCCTCACCCAAGGGCCTGTGAAGTAACTGTGGGCACACGGGCCCCTCCTCCAACTCCCCAGGCCTCCCTGGGACCAGTCCCCGGGTGGAGTGGAGGGCAGGGATAGGACTGGGGGCCACACTCACATGGTGCTGAGGGGGTGAGCAGTCCACGTCCTCTGGGTCTGAAAGAAAAATCTTCTAAGAAGCTTCCCAGCAGGCCAGGCCCTCACCTTGCATGGCGTGTGGTCCCCACCCCTCCTCAAAGGGGGTGAGTTGACTTTCCAGCACAAGGGAGCATGGAACCAGGGCTCCAGAGACCACCTTCGAGGTCTGGGTCTCCTAACAATAAGTTGTGTCACTACTGCCTCGTGGACTTTCGTTCTCTTGCTACAAGTGACCACGGCCCTGACTCCCTGGCCCGTCTGTCAGGGAGCTGGGAAGAGGCAGCAAAGGTGGAGAGGTCCCCCCAACCTTTCCCTCCTCAGTCTCACGTCTCATGGAAACGCTCAACAGCCCAGGGAAGCAGGCGTCGTTATACTTCTGTCACACATGAGAAAACTGAGGCTCAGAGAGGTTGTCTGTCCCAAGTCACACATCTGTGGCTCTGACCCCATGATCCCACGCTACCCACTGCCTTCTCCCAGGGCCTGACCGGGAGGCTCGGCTCCGGCCCTGTGAGGAGGGAGGGCTCCACTCACATTCAATTAAGAAGAAGAAGGTGACGAGGCCCATGACGGCGGTGATGATGCCGGGCACCACAAAGGACAGACCCCACTGCTCATCCACCCAGACGCCGGCGATCAGGGAGCCCAGGATGTTGCCCACGGATGTGTGGGAATTCCAGATGCCCATGATGAGCCCCCGCCTGGAGGGGAGGGAGGGAGGGAGGGAGAGAAGAACGGGAAAAGTGAGAAGAGAAGCACAGGGCTCCTGGCGACCGCCGACCAAGTGCAAAAAGCTGGCTGCCTGCAGCCTCTGAGCTGAAGACCCCCCTCAGGGAGGAGCGGGAGGGTTTGCTGGTGTCAAGGGAGTGACAGCAAGGCCGGGGGTCCCGCTCCCCAGCCGCTCCCTGAGCAAGCGCTCTCTGGCTCCTTGCTGCCCCAGGGCCCAGAGCCCCAGCCCTTTCTTCTCTTGCCCTAAGGCCGTGACTCTGAAGTCCTCAACCAGGGGTGACTCTGCCCCCAGGGGACACGGGCACCGTCTGGAGAGTTGCGACGTCCCAGCTGTGGGTGCGCTAGCGGCATCTAGGGGTAGAGGCTGCTGAACACCCTACACTGTGTAGGACGGTCCCACAACAAAGAATTATCCAGCCCCATATGTCAATAGTGCCAGGGTTGAGAAACCCTGCTCTAAAGAAACTTTTGCACAAAAGCCAGTTCAAGGAAAAAGAAAAAAAAAAAAAATATATATATATATATAAAAATATATACAAACGCATATATATGTGTGTGTGTGTATACAAACACAGTTTTATAGGCTTCATTTTTGTCTTCACGCAAAATGGAAATTCATCTATTAAGAGGAAAAAAGCATAACTGAGGTTGCAGGTTTTAAGGATCAAAACCTTAGCAATGAGAAAATCAGTACTGCTTTTAGTCACTAAAACATGTGCATCTCGGCCTGTGAAAGTCAGCAAGATGGAGGCAAGTTTCTAATCTTTGACCCTGAAATCACATCAGGGGCCACGAGGGACCCACCAGCCCGGCCCCCCAGGCACCGCCCACCCTCCTGTCCCATCACACTCACTTCCCCTTCCCGAACCAGTTGCCCACACAGGTCACCACGGAGGGCCAGCCCGTGGTCTGGACGAGTCCGTTGCAGATCTGCAGGGAGGGAGGAGAGAGGCGGGACAGGCCTGGGCTGAGCGGTGCAGCCCCTGGGACGGGGGCCCCTCCGCAGCGCACACTATGCACCCCCTTCCTTCACCTGCGTGCACGCACCCCGTAACCCACCAGCTGATTTCTCCTGTGGCCCCAGATCCCCACGGCAGAGACCAGGCCTCGCAGGCACCTCCACGGACCTCAGGGTAACGCTCAGCGCAAACTCACTGAGCCCACGAGGGTGACCACAGGCAATGGGCAATGGGACCCCGCATCGTGATAAAGGAGCACAGGGCTGGATGCGCCGGGACCTGGGGTGGCTGGGAAGGACCTGCAGCCTCTACTATCTTTCTGTGCCGGGAACAGAGGCCTGAGTGCAAGGCCAAGGCTCGTACCTGGATAAGAACAAAGTACCAGAGCGCGTGGATGTTCCAGAAATACCCCAGGCCAAAGAGCGAGGTGAAAAGGCCGCTGAGCAGCATTCCGGCTGTAAGGTAGTAACGGAGGGGGAGCCGCTCCCCAAAAATGCCACTGCAGAAGAGAGGGTTGGATCCATGGTAATCTCTGCTACCTGCGCCCTTCGGCTCTCTACCTCCTATCTCTCCGCCCCCCCACCCCAAAGCCACTGAAACGACTCTGCTAAGGTGATCACCAGTGACCTCTGTGTTGCCACACGCCAGGGACACCCTCGGTCCTCCACTCGCTGGGCTCCTCCGCTTTATTTGACGCTGCTGACCAAGCGCCTTGAAGTGCGCTCTCCGTGGCCTCTGTGAGGTCACCGTGGCCCACCTGCCTCCCCCCTTGGCTGACCAGCGCTCCTCATGCATTTTCTCTTGCATCACTTTTATGGTTTTAACTACCAGCTACATATACGTTACACAGCCCAGCTGCATAGCTACAGCCCTGAACTCTCCCCCAGAGCGTCACGATCATATCCAGATGCCTTCCAGACATCTTGACTGGGATGCTCCACAATCAGGACTCCTCTGCCTCTGCCCCCCACCCTGCCCCGTGTCCTGTGCCCCTCATCTGAGTGGATGTCGCCACCACGTTTGGCCACTCAAGCCAGAAACCACGGGGCTACCTCCGTTTCCTGCCTCTCCGCCCCACCCTTCACAAGCAACCTCCAAGACCTGTACCTTCTACTTACATCTCTCCAGTGCGGCGTTACTCTTTCATCTCTATTACTATTGTTCTCAGGCGTTGCTCAATGCTCAGCTGAGCTATTATCAGATCTGTTCCTTAGTGTGACGTGGTACTCAGTCCTACTCTCCCTCAAATCTACCTTCCGTCACCCTCACAGCGATCTGTCTGACGTGTTAATCTGAACATGCCACCCTTCAGAGGTTCTCCTGTGCCCATGGCCTGGTACACAATGACCTCATTCTTCAGCCCCATCTCCTGCATTTTACACTCTGGTAAACCTGTTACTTGTCCCCCCAGATCGTGCTGTTTCACACTCGCCTTACTCTGCCCATGCCATTCCCTCCACCTAGCCATTTCTGCATTGCCAAGCCCAATTCTTCTTCATTAGTTCAAGTGTCATCTCCTCCAAGAAGCCTTCCCCAACCCCTCTTCTCTAATCCCAGCTCACATTAAGTGACCCCTCGGAGCCCCCAGGGCGCCCCGTGTGAAGCACCTGTCTGGGAGCCACCACTCCCACACTGCTCTATAACTAGCTGCTGTTATCGGTCACTCCACTAGACCGTGAGCTCTCTGGAGGTGGTACCCTGCCTCAGTCATCTTTGATTCCTGGGAACAAACATCATGCTTGCTACATAAAAGCCGTGCTGGGGTCTTCCTAGCATCCAGGGCTATCCTTGAAGGACAAACCATTTTCCAGCCACACCACTGACACTGCCATCTGAGTGAATAAACTCAAAAGGACATCCAGGAAAGCCTTTCCAGGGAAAAGAGCTACTAAAAGTGGGAGCTGGCCAGGTGAAGGAGCAGGCTCGGTAACCGTGGGAGCATGCTGGCTACGGGCTGACAGGACGTGTGCAAGTCTTGTCGTCTCATTTCCACCTGGGGGGGGGGGTCCCCAGCTTTTTCCCTTTGACCCTGCTGCCCCCAGGTCGGCCAAGGGGAGAGGCAGCTCTGAACGGTTCTGCTGCGGGCAGTCACAGGCTCCGCCTCTCTCTTACCTGATAAACATGCCGATGGCATAGGCCACGAGGAAGGCGTTGTCCACTGCCCCCAGGAGTTCCTTGTAGTTGCTCTGGTCTGAAAGCCAATGGGAGAGGCAGAATGCTGGCTGGCTGCTTGGACACCCCTGCAGGAAGCCCTTTCTGGCCCCGGCTGACCCTCTCCTGGGTAGGGGGAGTGGGCTGTGGGGAAGAACAGCTTGCCCCGCTCTTACCAAACGGGGCCCAGTTGCACCACGTGGTGTCGTTGAGCCTGTGGGTGTCGCCGATGGGCTGGATCATCTCTGAGCAGTTGTGGTGCAGACGGCTCTGGAGGAGTCACGGGTGCACGGGTCAGGGGCATCCTGTGGCCCCGAAAGGAGCAAGCAGCCTCCAACACACCAGCCCCGCTGCCCCATCGACCGGACCCCACGCTCCCTCCTCCGGCAAAAACTGGCTCCAGGGGCAAGTGGCCACAGCAGAGCCTCGGTGAAGGGCAACGGGGGTCGACGCGCAGGGTAGACACGGGGCCCAGGGTGTCTGCTCTCTGGCTCCACCCGTAGCCCCCGACACCACCGTCTTGGTGAATAAACCCAGGAAACTCTCCTGGGAAAAGAGAACTGCTGAAAGTGGGACTCTGCCAGGGGGAAGGAGCGGGCTCAGTGACCAAGGTAAGGGAACAAGGATGGTTATACGCCAAGTTCCAGACCATTCTACGGAAGTGTATTTCCGCTGGGGCCCAGCATCTCCTGCTTTCTTCCTTACGCCCAGGCCAGCCTCACCTTGACGACACTGATGGGCTTCCTGGACATGTGATAACAGGTGTAGATGAGGAAAGTGATCAGCAGGATGAAGCCGCGGTACCTGCAGGGAGAGGTGGGCAGCTGGGCTGGCAGGGCACTCGGACCTCCGCCTCTACTGTGTCCAGGAAGCATGCACCTGTGCCCATTCTAGCAGCCTCAGAGCCCCAGCACCGCCAACTCTTCTACATCAGGCTCCCCTCCAGACACAAGTTCCTCGGGGCAGAGGCCAAGGGGAGGGTAGGAACAGACGCCAGAGGCCAGAGTGCTCCGGGGGGCCCCAAGTCCCTGCTCCTGCTACCGAGGCCTCCCGACAGAGCTAGCCCAGCATCAGCGCCCTAGACAACACCAAAGTACCCCCTCCTGCTCTTACCACTGCCCATCACCTCTGCTTCTCTCTGGCCTCACTAAGATCGGGGTGCCTCTGTGTGTGTGAGAGATGGGGGCAGGGAGACAGAATTGTATTTAAAATACTGGACATGCTGGGAGCCGGCAGGAGGCTGATGTGGGAGAAGGGTCTGTCTTTAAAGTGAGGTCGGGACTTTCCTGGTGGCGCAGTGGTTAAGAATCCGCCTGCTAACGCAGGGGACACGGGTTCGAGCCCTGGTCCGGGAAGATCTCACATGCCGCAGAGCAACTAAGCCCATGCGCCACAACTACTGAGCCTGCGCTCTAGAGCCCGTGAGCCACAACTACTGAAGCCTGCGTGCCTAGAGCCCGTGCTCCGCAACAAGAGAAGCCACCGCAATGAGAAGCTCGCACGCTACAACAAAGAGCAGCCCCTGCTCGCCGCAACTAGAGAAAGCCCGCGCGCAGCAAAGAAGACCCAATGCAGCCAAAAATAAATTAATTAATTTTAAAAATAAATAAATGAAATAAAGTGAAGTCGACTATGCTCTCAAGCCTAGAACACGGCAGAAACAGCACCTGCTGCAGCCCAGTAGGGGCGGAGCCCAAAACCTAGCTGGAAATGTGGCAACAGAGGGAAAGCTGGTGACAGAACCCAGGTCCTCTGCCCTAGTCCGTTCCACTGGACAGAGGGGTCATCCTTTCCATCTGCGGCTCACACATCACATGGGCCCTCTCATACAGTGCTTCTCATCCCATGCGCCGGTCTGGGGCGGAAAGAACAGTTCAGCCAGGCCCCACCGAAGTTTCCGCTGCGCGCTCCCCCTTCCCCTTCTGCCGAGGCTCTGAGGAAGGGCTTCCAGGTCCTCCTGAGTCACGGCATCAGCTGAGACGAGTCAGCAGCCGGGAGCCAGGAAGTACATGGAAAATAGACCTCAGCACGGACTCCAGCCCAGGAGAAAGACCAGAGCCTTGGTTTCTTAAAGAGCCCACGGAGAAGGTGGGGAAGAAGGGGAAGGGGGCCTGAAACCCTTTCTATCTCTGGATCCACGAACCAAAGGGCCAGGACGCTGGAGGCTCAGTCTGCCCTCTCCAGGGATCTGCCTCCAAACCCCAATCCCTTCCTCCCAAGCATGTCGTGAAGGCTCCTGCTCGTGAGATGAAGGGGTGTTTCAGCAGAGGCTGCATTCAGGCCGGGCTACCGGGGCCCTTCACCCCTGGACTCGTTCTCTGCCTCGTTCCCTCCACTGCCTCACAGTTTATCTTCTGAAGAGACTGAAGGTACATGTGCCCCCGCCGTCACCTGGCTTAACGTTTCTCGGTGGCTCTCCGTTCCACTAAGAACGAAGCTCTCTCTAGCTTGAATCTTACGGTCTCTCTACCGCCCAGCCTCTCTGGCTCCCCATTGCCGAGGGTGCATGGCTCGGGGGGAGTCACCAGGGGTTCTCCAGGGAATCTGGGGTTACTCCAAGGGACTGTCACAGTGACCCTGTGACATACACAAGCTTGGTGGCAGCAATGTTTTCCACTTGGCAAATGGCTCATGTGACTCCTACCTCAGGAACTTGCAGAATCTGGTGGCAGGGTTGGGGGTGTCTCTGAGAGAACTGGAGAGGCTGCCCAGTGAGGCTTCTTCAAAGTGCACAAGATGGAAGAAAATCACAGCCCTACAGATAACACTCACCAGTGTCCTGCCCGGGGAGCTGCTGAGTCCGGAAAAAAGCTGGAAGCTTTGAGGGATGACTCTAATTTACTGTGTAACCAAATGAAAGTTCCTAAGCCTTTTTTGCCTCCGGTTTCCTCATCAGATGCCCACGGAGGACAGTGCCAACCACATCCAGCTCAAAGACCAGGGAACACAATGTAACTCTCACCCTAGTCCCTACGTGTCTGTTGGGCCACCTTTACGACCCCCGGGATCAGCTGAGTCTATCTCGGCTGCCACCTGGATACAGCCGTTGACCCTGGTGACAGATGAGATCTCCTCTGGGCCTGAAGGATCCCCAGGCCCCACTGAGCGCCCCCAGCACTGACTGTCCTTCCTTGACAGGCCAGGCAGGGAGGCCCAGGCTGCAACTCAGCCATGCCGAGCCCACGCAGGAGATGCTCAGACACAACGAGGGATCGAAAGGCACAGCCCCGCTGGCAGCCACCTCGCTCCTCCCTCGCTCCTCCCACCACGACACTGCTTCAGCCCCAAGTGCCAACACCTGCCCACCTCAGGTCACCTGCCCTGGCTTTCTCCAGCCTGTGGTCCCCGGTGTGCTTCCTTATCTGCCTTCTGGAGTCCTGTCCCTCCCAACCTTGCGTGGCAGAAGCTAAGACAGGACAGCAGGCACACCCAGGCCCATTTCTGACATCTCGATTCTCTCTGGCAGAAACAGGACTGCCTTCCCATCCACATCCTGCCATGTGCCAGGCACTGTGCTAGGGACCCAGAGAAGCTGTAAGAGAGACCTCTGCCCTCCAGGGGCTCGCAGGTCAGCAGGGAGACAAACAGAGTTGGTGCGACAGTGCCGTAAGAGAGGGCAGCCCTGCATGACACGGAAGCAGGGGCGCCGAGGCCAGCTGGGACGGGAGCAGTGTCAGCAAAGGATTCAGGAGGTGAGGCTTCAGCCGCATCTTCACAAACAAGCAGGAGGTGGCCAGGTCCACCAGGGCTGGGGCGGGAAGCGGCGCCAGGGAGAGGGAAGTACGTGTGCCAAAGTGCGGAGGCGTGAACAGCAATGATACCTGACTGGGGAACGCTATGTAGCCAGAGGTCTGGAAGGTGGGACTGGGCCAAGCATGGAAGGTGAAGGAGTGGGGAAGGAGGGAGCGGACAGGTCATGGAGGGCCTAGGGTGAGTTTCAAGTGTCTCTTGGGGTGATGGGGAGTCACTGAAGAGGGGTGGGATTTTCTAGGTCGGAGGGTTCCGGACACCTCCCAGGCTAAGCTCTGCCCTGCTGATTAGTTTGGGAAGCTCCAGACAAGCTTCCTCGCAGAAGGTAGGGCTGGTTCCCTCTGCCTCATCCACACTGCCAGCCACCCTCTATGGAGACCCTCGGTGGTGCATCTCAGGGAGCTGGTGTCTGTAAGAGAAAAGAGCAAGGACTTAGGAATCAGGCGAAACCTGATTTCATTCCTTACACCTGTTAGCGGTCTGCAAAGTAGTGTTTATCACCTTTCTCATAGGGCTATTGACAGGTTGATGAGACGATGCATAGGACAGCTCTTACATGTTCCTCACACCCAGTGGACACTTAAAAATGACAGCTACTACGATTTCAGATTTTGAGGAAGGAAAGCTGGAGGCGGTGGAGGCAGCCCGCGCTGCTCTGTTACGGGAGGTGAGCAGGGTGTGGGTTAGCACCAAACTCCTCTGAGCGGTGGTGGTTCCAGGCCCTGGATTTGCCTGTAAGGTAGGGATTTGGAGGCCAGCATGGCCACGCCTCCCACATGCCTAGTACACAGAGGTGGGCTAGAGGAACACGACGATGCCCCGAAGCTACCAGTGCGCATGCGGGAGCCTGCCACGGGGAGAGAGCAGAGGCTGGTCCACTGGGCCCACCCATGTTCTCCCTTGGGAGTAGACAGGGAGACTTAGCAGAGATCCACAGTCATGCAGATCTGCCAGGTTCCAGCCCTGTCCAGAAGCTCGGCCTGACCTCTCAGCTCTAACCCCATCCCTCAGTAGAAAACCTGACACCCAAGATAGCAGGAGAGTCACAGGGAGGGAGGCGGTGGGGCAGAAGGACCTCAACCTGCTGTGCGATGCTGGGATGGGCACTGGCCTCCTCTGGGACTCCCTGCCTGGACCGCAGCACCATGGCGGCATGAGCCCAGAGCGGCACAGCTAGCTGGGCAGAGCATACCCGGGGCCTCCCCTTAGTCAAGTCCTCTTTCCTTTCCACTCTGGCAGCTCTTCTGAGAAAAAGGCCAAGGTGCCATAGTTCAAAGGGGACTGGGGACATGGGTCCGGTGAAGGGCTGGGCTGACACAAAGGCTGTCGAACTCACAGTAGCTCACAGGGAAGATAGCTGATGTGCTCCTGCTGCCTGTAGAACCCGCAAGTTTCACTTCTGCTTTCACAAGCCCTTCTTGCAGAAACAAGAGGCCCCAGAAAGGGAGCAGGGGGGAAAATACACAGTCGGGCTTCGCCTGGCTTGCCCCAGAGGGGGAGGGATGGCAGCCCAGGTGTTGGCCAGGCTGGGCAAGCAGGCCAGAGACCCAGGAACGTGCGTGGCGAGGCCCACAGACTGTTCCGGGCAGGGTGCCCACCCCATGACCCTCTAAGTCTGTGTTAGCGAGAGATGGCACTTTGAGAGTCTCACCTCCCCCTGCACGGCACTGGTTACTGAGTAACCAAGTCAGATAGAGAGGTGGACTAGCTATCTCTTAACTATTAGCTGACAGTCCAACTTATTCTTCCAAATGAGCACGCTAATAGCTTTATGGACCTCATTAAGACTCTGCACTAGAAACGCTTCTCAGGTTAGGGGCAAAGAACAACGACTGCCAAAGCAGCAACAGATGACAAACAGAACCCCCAAAGGACCTACTACCACCACCATCACAACAACAGAAAACAAGAAGTAGCCCAGCAGAAGAATGCTGACCTCAGGAGACAGTGGGAAGAGGTGCCTTCTCTCCAGTGTCTGCCCAGTCAGCCCCCGGTCCCTGCACCCCGCTCCCTGCTTTGCAACCACATTGCTGACGGTGCTGATGGCTCCTATCCCCATGGCAGGCCGACAGGGAATTAAACTCCCTCACTGACCAATCCCTACCACTTCCTGCCTCAGCCCAGTCCTTAAGCCAAGTCTGGGGCAGCTGGTAGATGTCTGGGGTAGCTAGTAGATGCCTGGGGCAGCTAGTAGATGTCTGGGGCAGCTAGTAGATGTCTGGGGCTACTCAGGTGGGGGCAGACTGGCCTGGCTGTAGCTGCAGGTGACCTTGACACTTGCCCGGAGGAAAGTACTACTTGGTGGCCTGTCCTTGGACGTGCCTGTCCTGGGACTCAGCAGATCTGAAAAGGAGAGAGGGCTGAGGACAGTAAGAACCAGGCTGCTGGTGACAGTGCCATCACCCCGCCCCCTGCCAAGCCCTCCGCTGCCCCTGGGACACCCTGGTAGGGAAAGGTCAGCCTGGAACAGACAGCACAGGGCAGAGCCCTGAGCCAGGCCTTCCACTGACAAGATGGGACGGGGACAGGCCAGGTCTGGGAGGGCCTCTGAGAACAGAGGAACAGAGCCCTCTCGGGGCTGAGACCCAGCCCAAGGACTCCTCCACCTGATGCCCCTCCTCCAGATGGAACCTGGGCATTTGCTCAGAGACATCAGGTTGACACAGGGCTCGGTCCCAAGATCCTTCCCAGAGAAGGGGAGCCATTGGCCAGTAGCACAAGGAGCACGGGACTTTCTAGAAGGAATTAGTAGATAAGATAATGGTCTTTTTTAGGAGAGAGGAAAATATAGGCTAGATTGCTTTGCCTTGAGAAGGAATCTCGGCAGGGGAAGCCTGGGTGCTCAGACAGAATGAAAAGACGTGGCTTTTAGCTACAGCATGTGGTTTCGTTTAGGTACCTGGAAAAACTCTGAAGGAGTGTGAGAGCTGGTAGGGTTTGGAAGAAGTGGTCAGCGGGTAGTTGGTGGTCTCTCTTCTGAAGAGCGGCTACACAAAGAGCACAGGCGGGAATGCGATGGTGGTGGCGGGGCCCTCCTCCCCAGGGAGCTAAGATGAGGACTCTCCTCTCGGGATTCCCTGGAGGCTTAGCCCGTGGCCCACCCTCACCTACTCCTTCTCCCCAGCATGAAGGACCCAGGGGAGGAGGCACGAGCCAGACGGCAAAATGAGAGCAGTGATGCCACCCACCCCGCGCCCACCCCGCACACCAGTTTGGGGGCAATCAGATGGGGGCGTTGTGGGCTGCAGGGACTCCGACCCTGGTGTCTGCCCCCAGTTCTGGCGTTGCTTCGGGACCGCTCAGCTCGGACCTCAGCACTCAGGTGGCACAGCTTGACGGGAAGAAGTAAGGTCTTGGCCATCCATACAGACCACCCCCAAAGCCCGGCTGCCTTCTAGACCAGTGCGTGTGCGTGGCCCCTGAGGCCGACCGCCCCACCCAAAGCCAGGGAGGTGCGCATCAGTCTGCTGTGTAAGGAGGTAAAGAGGAAACAGCGGAGAGGAAGAGGAAGCAGAAGGCGGCTGGGGGAGAAGACAGCAGTCATGTGCAGGTGGGGGAGGGAGCCACGCAGGTTCACATGCTCTTTGGGGGTCAGCCTGAAGAGCCCGAGGAAGGGAAGGGGGTGGGGACAGGGACGGTGGGCTCAGCCCTCCAGATCCTCCACCAGGCTCTCTCCTTCCTTCTCGGAGCTGCCTCTCGCCATCACCAATCTTTTTTTTTTTTTTTTTTTTTGCGGTACGCGGACATCTCACTGTTGTGGCCACTCCGCACACGCAGGCTCAGTGGCCATGACTCACGGGCCCAACCGCTCCGCGGCATGTGGGATCTTCCCGGACCAGGGCACGAACCCGTGTCCCCCGCATCGGCAGGCGGGCCCTCAACCACTGCACCACCAGGGAAGCCCACACACCACTCTTTTTAAGGAGCCCTTTCTGATGCTCTTACCGGGCATCTCTGGGCAGTTACCAGGAAGAGAAGGAAGACAAGAGAAAGCTACTTTGCAGCATCTGGGTCCCTGGTCTGAGGCCATGGCAGAATAGGGAAAAGGACGTTAAACCAAAAGACGCTGCATCTTAACTTCTGGGTCTGTTACTGTGACCTTGGGCGAGCTGTCTCACCTCTCAGCCTCAGCTTGAGCTTCTTGTAAATGGGATAGTAAACTTCTGTCACATGAGGGTGCCCTAAAGACTAACTGAGATAACATTTCGCCTCTCAGCCTCACTTTGATCTTCCTTTGACTAAGGTAGTGAAGTCCTGTCACATGAGATGTCCATAAGGGTTGATGAAATGAGATGCGATGCATCCGGCAGCAGGACCTCAGCAAACTCCGGCGGGCAGAGCCACTGGTCCCCGCTGCAGCCTCCAGCCCACCTCGGCCCTGGTGGGCTTGGGGGAGGGCAGCGAGCTGGGAGCTCACGGCCCCTGCTTTCCTGCCTGCCCAGTGCCCCACCCATTCCTGCTCATCCAGCAGGAATGCCACCTGGCCCTCCTCCCACAGGCTCCTCTCGTCGAGCCCTGAACTGCTCCCTCCCCACAGGCCCCAGGAAGCGGGCCCAGCCCCAGAATCAGCAGCCATACTCATCTCTCTGGCAAGATGCCCACGTTGCCATCTGTCCCCAGACATGCCCACGCGGACGCTGGCACAGAAGGCGGGGCACCGGCCAGGCCCAGGGCTGGGGAGGACTCAGAGGGGCTGTGGCTCCTGCGAGGACACTGCCTGACCCCGGGGGCTCTGACGGGAGAAGGAGGGGCAGTGCCATCCTCCTGGGCAGAAACTCCTCAGTCTCTGCCTTCTGCTTGCGCACCTCCTGCCGCCTGCCTCTCAGCCTCCTGTCCGCGGACCGCGCCTTCAAGCCCCAGGCTCCCACCAGCTGCGGCTGCACGTGACCAGTGCTGACAACACAGGCTACGTCCTCACTGCCGTGCCTTCGCCGGCTCCACGGCTCCACTCAGAACACCTCCAGGTCCACCAAGGCAAATGCTACCTGTTCCTCCTAATGAAGATGAAACCCTCCCGCCACAGAAACTCACAAGCACCGTGCAATTACCAAGTACTAACTGCACACCAGGCACTGGGCTAAGTGCTTTAAATATCTTCTCACTTAATTTCACTAAAACCCTGGGATAGAGGTATATTGCTATTTCCATTTGAAGACAAGGACCTGGAGCCTTAGAGATTTAGTGATTTGTCTCAAGTCCAAAGGCTATGTTTTCTTTTCCCCTCCCACACTCTAATCGGGAGGAAAGACCGTGGGCTTGGGAGTCTAACTAACCTGGATTCAAGTTCACCTCAGTTACTTACTAGCTATGCGGCGCTTGACCAGGTACATAACTGCTCTGTGCCCCATTATACCCATATAATGGGGAATTAGGTGGGGAAACAAATAAAGGCCTTGCAGTGAACCACAAACACAATGCCTGGCACAGAGCAGTAGGAAATGCGAGTAGAAAAATAGTCAGTAATTAATGTTTAGTCAGTGCTTAATATGAGCCTGGCACTGATCTAAGTATTTTACCTGCTGCATCTCGAGACAATCTTTAATCCTCACAACGACCTGACGAGGTAGGTGTTACAAGTATCCTCACGGTACAAACAAGGAATCCAAAGCTCAGGGCCAGCCCACCCTCTGGTGTCCTGCTCCAGGACCGTCTGCTTTCTTCACTTCTGCTTAAAAGCCCTCCTTGGGTACAGGTGGAAGCAGCAAATGTGATAATGAGAGAACACGCCCTCTCTCCAGCTGGAGCCTTAATTCCGAGAAAGTAGGACCGTGTCCTAATCATCTTCGTAGGCCTCACAGTGTAACACGATAGCGTGCCTACGGTAGGAACTACACTGACGTTCGGTGTCTGTTAGGAGTCCAAACCTCCATGCATCAGGAAGGAAGTAAAGGAACACTTATCGTGCGCCCTCCATCAGCCACGGGAGGTCAAGGATGTTCACGGATCACTTTTGCCTTCAAGAACCCACCTGACTTTCACCCACGAGGGAACTGAGTCCCAGAGAAGTTAACTACACAAGGCACACAGTGGTGAGAGGATTTCAATCCGGATCTGTCTTAAACCTGGGAGATGTGGGAGAACACAGTGGTTGGAGTCACACTTTAACAAGTGTGTAAGTGACGTGTGTGCCTGTGGAGAGTTGTGCCTTCCTGAGCTCTTCTAAAATGCTGGAGTGGGACAGGCTGTTTACAGTGATCCACTCTCCCTGCCCCTCATTTTCTCTGAAATATAAGTTACTTTGGTTAAAGGGTATAATTAATGTATACGAATAAGACTCTACCAGGAACAATAGTGGCAGAGAGATACAACTTTGAACATATATGGTAATGAGATCTATTTTTGTTTATTATGGGAAAAAAAGAGTAGTAGAATATTTCACTTACATAAGTGTCTCAGAAGTTGTTTGCTGTGTGAGAAAGTTCTAAAGGTTTCTCAATGCCCTCTTGGTCTATGATCTGTTTCTATGCATCAGCACCCTGGTGGTGCTTTGCCTGGTGATAACAGTAGAATGTTACCAGTCATGATTTCAGCTATGATTTTAAATGTTACCTGGCTGCAACCTTACTTCTTTAATTTGAATCTAGCATCTTCTAGGTCAGTGGTTTTCAACTGGGGATGTACATCAGACTTTCCTATGGAGTTTTATTAAAACATAGATGTTTAGGACTTACTCCAGACTTACTAAATCTCTTCAGTCAACATTCTTGGTATCTCCTTGTATATTATGTAAATTATGTATTGGGGTTTTTATATATCTCAAGATTTTTTCCTCTATAAAAATTATGCTCATCATTTTTATGAATCAGATATAATGTTCACTGTCTTCTTTGAAATTAGCCTTAGTGTGTTTTTAGACATTGTCTAATTTTTTTTTTTTGGATTGGCTTTATTTTGTTTTACATACCTCAGGAATAATCAGACTTCCTTGTTAGCTGCATTTTTCTTGTCATGAATTCTCATCATATCATTCACTTTTGAAAATTATCATTAATAAGTTAATCCATACCTCTTTAGGTCTCTGTCCCTTACAGATAGTTTTTGTTCTACTCTGATGCTCCCTAAAGGCTGTGCAGTCAGCTATAGGCCAAAGGTTTTACCTTCAGCAAACAAGAACTGTCTCAGAAAAGCACAGGACCAGGTACATACTCGTGGGTACGGACTCCTGATGACATCACTCAGATATCTTTAAGAACATACCAGTGGACTGAGTCAGGATTTCCAAAACTCTTCAGCAAAGAAGCTGACCAGATTATGTGGTTGTGAACCCAAGATTCAGCAGAACAAGAATTAATCACTTAGGACTGAAAGAACTGATAAGGAATGACTGTCACGTTTGGAATATTACTGATGTTGTTATAGTGTTCAATCTTCTGAATATATAAGAAAGCCCTTTCTCTTTCTTCTTAAGTTGTCTGTAACCCATAACAATTTAGGAGACCCTGTTTTTGTAAACTGAAACATTTGTAAATACCTTATTCTCCCTGCCTGACTCCTCGGAATTCAGAAACCGTTTTTGAGTCTTCTTGCTTTTTATAAAATATGGTTATTTGCAAAAGTTCAATAGGAATTTTTTTCTTTTTTTTTAACCAGAACATATTAGAAAACTTGGTTTTACAACCAAGGCCTTGCCTGGAATGTCGTACTTGACAATGATGCTCATTTAATCAGCTATTGCTGCCACTTTTAAGGAATTAAGGTTGACAGCCAATACAAAACCCGCCTAATAAAACCGGCTTACTGTGTTCCCTTACACACAAATCAGGAAGGTCACTCCCTGGCAGGTCCAGGAAACTTAGGATATTTGGGGACCTCAAGAAGAGAGGAGTTTGCCTAAATTTATAGGCACAGCAGGTAAAGCCTAGTGGAGACAGCTTCTTGGCTCGGCTTCCTAATCTCAGAACAGTAAATAATAGAAGGATTTTAAAAGTCCAATCCAAGATCCCTTATGAAAACTTGCAGCAAAGTGAACGTAACAAGGCCTATACAGTAAATTATGTATATAGATGATCAGATCAAATCTAAGGAGACCAACCCTATTTCGTGATCAAGAATAATCTTTCTTTGAGACTATTTTTGATCCCAGCAGGGCAGACTGTAGGGGAAAAATGTGTTTCTCTGGAGAACTGTGCGTTGCCCAGAGGACACCCCTCCAAGTTATCTGATTCTTGTCTTTCACTGAGCTTGAATTCCATGAAGTGGTAAGTAACTGGTAAGTCATATAAAATATGTCCATGAACTTACAGAGTTTCAATAGTCTTCCCTCCCAATCAGTTTTGCCTCAATATGCCTAACTTACAAATGGGGACGTTCTTTGTATTCTCTCTTTTCAAAACTGTGGTAAAATATATGTAACATAAAATTTAACGTTTAACCATTTTAAAGTACGCAGTTCAGTGGCATCAAGTACCTTCGTATTGGTGTGCCGCCATCATTACCATCCACCTCCAGAACCTTTTCATCTTCTCAAGCTGCACCTCTGTACCCATTAAACAATAACCCCCCATTCTCCCCTCCCTGGGTTTTTCTTTTGTGCCAATTATAACATCTTCTGGCACCCTCATTATGAGTGAAATAAAATCTTTTTAACACATGTTCATTTTTATATCCTTACGAGAGTCATGATCTTATCTTTTTCTCTGAAAAATATCTTTTAAGAGTCCTAAACTCAAAAAGGACCAAATAAATAATCTAATGAGTGGGGAAGGTTGGGAGTGTGAGGACTGTCCCCAGTGAGGGCTGTCACCAACTGACCATCCTGATTTGCCCGGGACTGAGGGGGCTGGGGATGCAGGATTTTCTGTTTTAAAACGGGAACAAGCTGGTCATATTAAGAGCTTGCACCCCATCTAAAAGGGGCTCCTACCCCTAATGATATAATTGGGGAATTTAGGCCTGAGACTGTTACATCAGAGAAGCGAGGAATCTGGCTATCTACGTTGTTTTATAATTTGTAAACGATGGCAACTAACACAATATTAAACAAAACAAAAACACTGTGCAGACCAAGCAAACTGCTCCAGTGTGGCCTCTGATGAAGAATGGGCTGAAAGCCCTCCACCCCACCACACCCCCCCTGATCCGCGGCCTCCTCAGGACTCCTTGGTCGGGAGGAAAACTCCTGTGGAAGCCGCCGGCCCGCCGCTGGGGTGACTACCCTGCTGCGGCGCAGCTGCTGCTCTGATCTGAGACGCATGCCCTCCCGGGAGCGTGTCTCTCAGGGCCCAGAACCCCTCAAGGCAAGTCCCAGGACCACTGGGTTCTGGCCTTCGTGTTATCCAAGGGCCAAAAGAGACCAAAAGGACCACTCGACAACTCCAATGGCCACTTTTTCAGCAACTCCGCCACGCCCTGACCTCGGTTCCCTAGCCTGCAAGCCCGGCTCCCCCGGGTGCTCAGCGATAAAGGAGGCGCTCTGAAGGTCTCCCCGGGGTCGGGTGGGGGTGTGTGCGTGTCTGGAAGTGCGGATGCAAACGGGCATCGGTGGAAACTCTCCTGGGCAGCCTCCCAGGGAGGGGTCCTGCGGAGGCGGAGCGAGCTAGGGCGTGCGTGCCACCCACCTCCCCGCCGACAGGCCAGATCCTGTCAGAACCCGCCGCCGCGCCACCCCCCACCCCCCACCAGCACGCTGGGACTCCCGGCCGCCCGAGTTGGATCCGCCAAACCCGAGGGAGAGGGAGGCCGTCCTGGCCCGGCGCCCCCCACCCCGCAGGCCCTCTCACCAGCTGTCCCTGGAGAAGGCGCGGAGGAACCAGACGCCCGGCGCCAAGGAAGACCGCATCTTGCCCGGCGATACCCGAAGCGAATCCGAAGCAGAGGAGGATGCAGAGCTGGGCACGCGCCCCGAGCTGGCAGTCCCCAGAGTTTAAATGCCCCGCCGGCCGGCCCGCCCAGACGCCGCAAACCTTGGCCTTCAGCCCCCGCCCCCTTGCGCCTGACCGCCCTCGGGCCCGGCCAAGCGCAAAGCGCACGCCCACTGCCCATCCTCCGGCCGGCCTCGGGCACGGACTTTTCTCGTGCTCTGCCTCCGGGCTAGGGACCCGCGGCCCTCCGAGCCTCTGGGGCCTCTCCTTCGGCCTGCGCTTGTCGGCTCACTTCCCTCCGGGGAACTGAAAGCTGCGATCCCAGATTCAGTCAGCTCTGCGTGACCTCCCGTCTACCCTCAGCTGCTCCTGCAGTGCCTTCCTATCCTGATTAGCTGTGGCGCAGACACAGATCGGGAAACTGAGGCAGGCTGGAGGGCCAGCGTCCCAGAGGACGCTGATTTGAGGTCAGCGCCCCCTGGGAGCGTAGGTGTCCCAACAGGGACTTTCTGTCCCACTCAGATTCCAGATTACGCAGTGAGCCAGACAAGACCCTACCGCACCTCGTCCACGGATAGACTGATACCCCCCGCCCCGCCTCTACTCCCCACGGTGACTGTGCAGCGGCCACTCCTGCTCTCCCTTCTGAAGGCCCGCAGCCATGCAATAGTGAAGGGCCCCTCTGAGGCAGAGTTCCGTGCTCTTAAAAGTGCTCTGCAGACCTCTGGCCTGAAGATTTCCAGGGTATGTTTCCACCTATAAAAAGCAGTGATTGTGAGATCTTTGTCTATGAACCCAAGGGTGAACTAACTATAGAGGGAAGCATTGGCCTGGAGAATAAAATGGTTAATAGAACGTAAACTAGGAACTTGTCTGGGCAAATAGATTTCAGCCCTAAGCCCACCCTGCCCCTCACTCCTAGGAGTGCCCAGACCCAAAGTGCAAGGTCAGAGAAGGGCAGTAACGGCTACACCAAACAGGTTCAGACCCAGGAGAGTGCGCTTGGCCGCTACCAGCCCCGGAATCAGGCAAAAAGAGGTAAACAGAGTTGTAAAACCCTCCGGTAACGCCAGGCAGTCAGGGGCAGGGGTCTCGTGGCAGAAATGAAGACAGCAACAAACAGAAGAGGGCAGGAGGTAGACGACTACAAAGGAAAGGGGACAGGGGATAGAAGGAAGAAGCTGTGCTGGGTTATGGAGCTGAAACACTGAGGAAGAGCACAGCTACCAGCAGCTAACTCAGCCCTTAATTATACCACACAGGGTGCCCAGACGTACATTCATTTCGTTCTTACAGGTCAGGGAGGTGGGCATTATCCATCTGAGAAGACTGACTACCCATGCTGGTTGGCCTGGGACAATCCCAGCAGACACCCGCAGTCCCAGAACGTATGATGGACAGCTCTGGGGTCAGTAACACCCAAAAGACATTAGGCCTGAAAGAAGGCAGATTAAGGGTGGAAAATAAAATGGGATAATGAGCTGATATCACCAGGAAGAGAGCTGCCTGTGTCCAAAGGACTAGAGGGAAGGAGAAAGTTGAATACAGAGGAGCCAGGGAAGCAGCTGAGGTCACTTGAAGCTACACGGGAGGAGTACGTGGATATCAGCAAGGGCTCCAGGGGTGCTATCCAGACTTCAGCAGTGGGGAATGTCTATCTTTCCATTCCAGACAGAGAGAAGCCAACGCATAAGACGCATGAGCGCTCATTTTACATGCCCCTCTGGAGAAGGTGTGTTTGTGCCCCTCAGGGGACCATGCTTGTCTGTGGCTGGAACCCTCAGAGAGGCATAAAGAATACGCCCTCGTGGTGGTATGGCTCTTACTCATGCTGTGCCAGTGAGTGGCTGGGAGCAGGGCCAGTCCTGAGACAGTCTTTGCCTTGTCCTAGTGGCTTCCTGTGAATTCAGGGGCCAGGATGGCAGCAGGGACAGTCCTACCAATGTTCCTCACTTGCTCCTGTGTGTGACCTGACAGTATCCTCGCTTCCTGCTGCTTGGGGGAGTGACAAAGAAGGATACTTCTTTCACTCAGCTACACAAGCTCTCTGCCCTCGACTCACCTTCCTGTTATCTGGCCCCCTTCACATGCTACCTCCTCGTACCTGGCAGGGTGTGGACAGTAGTATCTGAAGGCAATAAGGAGGGAAGGGATGAGCGACTGAATCACACACTAAAGAAAGAGAGCCTTAGTTCTTATTGTGGGTAGCCCTATAATTGGTCAAAAATGCTTACTATGCCTTAGTATCAGACACCTGAAAACAGGAGCCGGCAGATAATGACCTTTTTGCCCATCAAATACCAGTTCCTATTGCTAGCAGGTTTCATTGACCATCCATGGGACTTTTTTCGGTAGTCAGTTATCCGTTTAGGTCCTTCTAGATATAGCAACGAGTGTCCTCCCTGGTTTTTTCAAAGGGACCCAGGGACCTGAATTCTTGAGAAAGTCTGTGAGAACAAGCGCCACGAGGACAAGCCATTAGGCAGCGGAACCCTCGCGTTTCCTGCACACACACGATCATCATTCTTTGAACACATCTCCGTTCTCCCACTTCTGTCTCACTGAACAGAGAATAGCACGATTTTTTCTGTGATAGAGTCAGAACCCAGACCCTTGATTAGTGGGGTAGGAGTTGAGATATTAGGAGAAATTGGGATTACTCAACCTTTTAAAGGTTCAATTTCATATTAGGCCTGTTGGTTGAGATGCCAAGTGTAGTGAAAAGAACATGGGTTTTGAGGCAGAGCCAGCTCTGGCTCTCCTACTTCTCCAAACCTCAGTTCTCTCATCTGTAAAATGTGGATAATAACATTGATCTTGCAAGGTGGCTGTAAGAATTTAAAATTATGCATATAAAAAGTGTCTGGCCATATTAAATAGGTTTGGTAAGTGGAGCAATTGTTATATGTGCATGAGCAAACATACAGCTTGAGGATTAGATATTGACTACAACTGATGGAAACAGATGGCCCTTAAAAATGAGAACAAAATATAGGCGCCGAAGGATCAGAGTCCTTAAAAAGTATCAATGGGTGTAACAGAATAGATCTGACCTGCAAAGTCTTTAATATCCTGTGTGTGTGTGTGTGTGTGTGTGTGTGTGTGTGTATGTGTGTGAATGTATATGTATGTGGGTGTCTGTGTGTGTGTATATAACTTCACTCACTGAGTTATTGTAAACATTATGATAATACATGTGGAATAATTTGGGCTTGACAAGGATGGATGTATGGGTTAAGTAAAGTGTCATAAAAATGAAGGAAGCTATTATTATCTCAAATATATCAGATGCTGAACTCTTGCTAAGAAGAATTGCTTTTAAACTTCTTCCAGCCAACACAATCAAAAGATAAATAAGCAAGGTGCCCATGTATCCAAAAAGATTTTGTTTCTCAATAAAAGACAATTTTTCGGAAGGGCTTGGCAAAGAAAGCCCCAGCATTGATACAACTGGTCAAAAGGAGGGGCTTCAGTCTATGCAAGACTGGACTGATGGCTCATAATGGCCTGAAGAATGGGCTTTGGGGACCACTATCAGCCAAACAAGGGGACAGTCCTGCTCTCAAACAGTCAACCGGGGTGGCAGCAGGTATATATACGGACAACCTGAAAGGAGGCAGTCCTTGGGAAGGGAGGAGCAGATTGGGCAAGTGGTTAAACTATTATGGTCTCCCAAAGTTGCTTTGTTCAGGGGGAGAAATAAAAAGGAATATAAGGTAACGATAAAAGGCAGACTCAGGTAGTCTGTTCACACAAGCTGAGGACAAGTTTTGGTTGCTCTAGTATCTGAAAGTAACAATTCATTAATATATTCATTTAATCAACACTGTTGGAGTGCCAACTATGTGCCAGGCAGGATGAGACAGGCACAGCCCCTAATCTCAAAGGAGTCACAGTTGAATGGGACAGACATGTATAGGGATGTAATTCCACCTCAAAGAGCCCTAGAGGAACAGGTTGACTCAGACAAGAAGCAGGTTAAAGAGGTATGTTCATCCTCCTAAGGAGGCCCTGAGAAAGGATCAGATGACCCTGGAAGAGGCTTGAGATGCTCCACAGTAGGTAATATGAGAAGCAGATGTGAAGCACAGCTGGGCGCGTGCCAAGTAGAGAAGAAGAGAAAGGTAGGACCAACAGAGCGCATGGACACAGGCATGTGCAAAACAGCAGAGCATGAAAAAGCGTGGTCTATTTAAGAGATGGTGCATAAAAAATTCTGTGTAGCTGGAGAGCACACATGCGCAGTGAGGAGTTGCTGAAGATATGACCGTTTTTACTCGTGGTGAAATAGCAAACAGCCTTCAAAGCCAATGTTAAGGGGTTGGGATTTTGTCCTTCGGACAGTTGGGAGTTATGAAAAGGAGGTTTTCAAGAAGGGTTGAGACACAATCAGATTTATGTTCTTAGAGGAAAAATGGCCATTTAAAAGCCCTTGCCGACCTCTGATTCTGGATCAAGATGGAATAGACTCGCTTCTCCCTATTCTTCTTGCTAAGTGCTAAAACCCTGGGCATTGTATGTACAGCAACATAAGAAAATTCTGAGAAAGTGGAGAGAGGAAGGAAGATTAGCTAGGAAACTCGAGATCTGAGGAAAGACACAGTAGTGGTTTGTCGGGGTTGCTTTTTATTTCATTTATCCTGGGCTGGGCTCTGGAGAAGCCAGCACCCAGTCCAGAAACATCAACAGCACAGACAAAAAAGGAAAGGAAAAAACACCAAGAAAAGCTAGCCAGCTAAGTAAAGGATCAAGAAAGGGGCAGCCCCTCCGCCCAAACACTACAGAGAGCACAGCAGCCCGCCCCACTTCTATCAGCAGAGGCAAAGTGGAGGCCTCAACTTCCATTTGCACCTGGCTGGAATGAGGCGTCCTCCCAGCCCCGCCATCAGGACATCAGGGTGGTGTCAGGGAACTCCGAGTTCTGGGAAGCCAGGACTTTCGCCACCTTCCAGTGGTGATGAGCACGCCCCCACCCCACCCCCATGATGTCAGCAGAGATCATATGGGGAGCAGTAAGGAGGGCCCCTCCCCCTCTCACGCAGGGTGGTGTCAGTGGAGGCACAGTAGGGACCCTGATCTCCCACTCTCCAAGCTGTAGCAAGATGCCCTTCTCCACCACCCCACTGGTATCAACTGAGGCCAAGTAGGAAACCTGAATTTCTACCACCCACCTGGAAGAGAGGATTAAAAACATGATCCAACATGCTGTCACTTTCTTTAAAAACTAAACATACATTCACCATACAGCCCACTAGTTGCCTTCCATAAATGAAAATTTCTGTCCATACAAACCTGTATACAAATGTCTGTAGTGGCCTCATCTATAATAGCAAAAACCTAGAAACAACGAAAATGTCCCTCAACAGGTGAATAGTTATGGTACACCCAATACTACTCAGCAAATAAAAGAATTATTACTACACACAATTTGGATGGATCTCAATGGCATTGTGCTGAGTGAAAAAAAAATCTGTCTCAAAAGGCCACGTACTGTATGATTCCATTTCCTTGAAATGACAAAATTATAGAGATGGCAAGGAGCTTAATGGTGGCCAGGGGTTAGGGATGTGGGGACAGGGAGGGGTGCGAGTGTCACTTTCGAGGAGTAACATGAGGGAGGTCTTTGCGGTGATGGAATAGTTTTGTATCTTGATCACGGTGGTGTTTATATGAATCAACACATGTGGAAATGGCACACAGAGAGCCATACATATATTCTGTACCAATGCCAACTTTCTGCTTTGGATATTGTGCTATAGCTATAGGAGAAACTGGGTAAAGTTTCCTCCCTGAATTATTTTTGCAACTTCCTGTATATATATCATTGTTTTTAAAAAAGTTTTTTAAAAAGTGGAAAAAAAAAGGAGCTCTTTGTCAACTTTTTAGTTCTTCCTAGTAGTTCTCAGTTTGCTAATTCTTGAAACAGGGGATGGTACAAATTTACCTTTTAATATAAATCTTTTCTTTTCGGAATATGCTGTGGAGTGGCAAGGTCAGCTATCCATGCTAATTCAAGTTAACATCTAACTTGCCTTCATGAGTACAGGTTTCAGCATTATTCCCTTGATTCCAAGTTATTCCACCTCTGCTTTTATCTAACACCTTCTTCTGTACCACTTTATGGCTAGGAGATAATACTCCTCCCCATTCCAAAGACAAGAAAATTTAAGCTTATAGAAGAAAACAGGCATGTTCTGAATCACATAATGGTGGTGGCGGAAAGATAAGATACCAGCTCTCCCCAGGGCCACTCCATAAGATCAGATTCCTTCTCAGCCCCTGGGGTGACTGTGGACATGCCTCCCTGCCTTTCACTGCTGCTCTCTTGTATCTACAGTTGGGAGCACAGTTTTACTGCACCACTGTAAAGCAAGAGGAATGAAACAGGGAGAACAGGTTGGACAAAGGAAAATTGGAAAGTGGATTTAGAAATGAGAAGCATGTGACTTCAAAGAACTGTGATGCTTTTCACAGACAAGAATGGGAAGGTCTTTTATAGGGAGAAGTTTACTAGTCAGATTAAAGAAGTTCTGGATAAACAAACTAGTGCCGCACTATATAAACTGGAGATGTTCTTGCTACCCTTCGGTGTCCATGGCAGCAAAGGCAGGCCCCAGATCTGGAAAAACTCTCTTATATCTCCTTTGGCCCAACAATACCTTCACCCTATAATTTCTCCACAAAACTCTTTTGCGCTGGTCTCAGATCCCTGGCTTAGTGTGCTGTT
Source organism: Tursiops truncatus (assembly GCF_011762595.2). Lineage (NCBI taxonomy): Eukaryota > Metazoa > Chordata > Mammalia > Artiodactyla > Delphinidae > Tursiops > Tursiops truncatus. Next base: position 8,996,138 of record NC_047041.1, read on the forward strand.
GGTATTCCTTGTAAAATATGTGAAGGACAGGCAGGCTGCAAGATACAGGAACTGAGCTCGAGACTGAAATTCCTGGGAGAGAGACCTAAACCTAGTCCTAACCCTAACTTAGATCCAAGTCTTCCCTTCTTCTGAATTCAAGATCATCTAAATGCTCACCGTATGCTTCTAGTAATTTCTATTGACTGAGCCCTATTTCTAAACCTTTCCCCCCCACCCCTACTCATGAATTTGTACAGGTTCTTTCCAGTTTATAATGACAGAGTTTCAGCCAGAGAGACGGGCATATGCCCAGGCATCTCTAGGGGAAAAAAAAGCAAAACAGAAAATTCATCAGTTTCTTTCAAACTCCTTGTGTGACTTTGTCAAGTCCTTCAAGTCTTATAAAGTCCTCGTCTATTTATTGCACGGTAGCAGGTTTAAGACATACACACACAAGCCTCAAAATTAACAAATACAATCAGGTTGAAAACAGATGAACTATGAATAAACATTCGGTCTGGTTAATTAACAAATATTTAAAAAATCAAATCTGAAATTCCTTATAAAAGCTTCCAGTAAAGCAAACTTAAGAAGACCTGGATCCTAAATTAACACTCTTGCTGCACCTATATGAATAATTAGACCCAATCTAATGAGACCAGCCTTAGGTTGTGATCAAGAATAGCCTTTCTTGGAGACTATTTTGGATCAAAACAAAGGAAGCTGTAGAAAACATTTTATGCTTCGGTGGAAAATTACACATTGGCTAGAGGACTCCCCTCCGGGTTATCTGATTTTAGCCGATAGTTGATCTAATTTACAATTCTGCAAATTTTAAATAACTATAGAAGAAAATCAGTTTTGTCTCCATTTGAACTTTCACAACGTTCCTTTATTCATATAAATATGAGTATTTTTTTTTTCTTTTGCCTTTTCTTGGAACCAGTTATAACAGCTGCTTATTTTCCTTAGGGGTTTAAGTCTAACACATGCTCACTTTAATATCAACATGTTCATTTTAATATCTGTATGAAAGTCATGAGTTTACTTTTTTCTGAAAACTGTCTTTTAATGTATGTAAACAATTATCATGTAAGGCAGAAAAAATATGTACTGCATACAAGTGGGATACTATGGCTGGGCAGGAGGAAGAATTCCTTCTGATTGAGAGAAATCAGATAGCTTTTCATAGAGCGGGTGGCAGTAATCCTTTGCCTTAAGGGTGAGTAAAATTTTAAGACTGAGAACTGGAAGGACAATTTCAGGCAAACAAAAGGCCTATTAATCCTAAGGGGCTCTCCTGACCCAAATGTTATTAGCCTGCACCCAGCACCCTACAGTCCCAAGAAGAGGCCAGACTCAGTCCTGTGATATTCACACAGGAGCAATACCCAGTTTGGAACCAGTCCCAGGGAATCTCCCTGTATATCTGACCTGGCAAGGCTTACAGTCCCAACGCTAGCTGATGAAGGACTCCTGGCAAGCACAGAAGCACGAGGTATGATGAAACTGGGATAACTGGCTCATCAATTCAAAGCAGGGTGTCTTGAAATGAGCATCACAGCCTATTTCCTCTATGTCAGATAGAACTATACCACAGCCTAGACGAATTCCCTACCCTGTGCCGCCTGGCAGGCCAGGTGTAGGGTTGTATGGATCTAATTGCATCTTACTCCTGGAGTCAAATTAAGTTTCATTAATGGCTATTAATCCAAACATTTCCATTTTGCCAGTGGTGAAGAGGAAGAGGTAGGTATGGAGTTCAGAAAATGTAATACAAAGAAAACACATATTTAGTAGAGCATTAACTAAGTCTCCAGCTATCACTGTTTATCTGTGCCTGATGACATTCCTTCATGAATGGATTTTCCAGCGTAAGCCACTGTGTGTAAGTCTATACCTACTGTAGACTGACCTACTACAGACACTACAGTATAAGCCACTTACACTATATTAGTCTCCTAGACTAATAACAAACACCTCCACAGTTTTCAGAAACCCATGCCTAGCCAAACTTCCGATTGTGTTGGCTCAAGCTCCAATCCCGTTCTACTTCAAACTCTCTTTTCCCTTGATCCTCCATTGTTAATTTCAGTCTCAGCCTGTTTTTTTTTTTTTTTTTTTTTCGGTTCGTGGGCTTCTCACTGTTGTGGCCTCTCCCATTGCGCAGCACAGGCTCCAGACGCGCAGGCTCAGGGGCCATGGCTCACGGGCCCAGCTGCTCCGCGGCACGTGGGATTCTCCCGGACCGGGGCGCGAACCTGTGTGCCCTGCATCGGCAGGCGGACTCTCAACCACTGCGCCACCAAGGAAGCCCCCAGCCTGTTTCTTGCTTTATGTCTATGTGGTTCCCCCTCCCACTCCCAGCTCTGTTTCCGGGTTTTTGGTTTTTGTTGTTGTTTGTTTTTGTTGTTTGTTTTTTACAGAGCAGGGGTCACAGGGAGAAAGGCCCTCATCTACCATCCCTGAGCCAAGTCACTTGTAAGGGAAGAACAAGGAGTTACCTTATGTGGAAAAAGGCTCCTGAGGCTGAACCCTAAAAGACCGAGCTGTATGACAGTCAGTCAGGTTTCATGCGTAGGATATAATGTCCCAATAGTGACAGGAAAAGATGTATTGCTCAGCTCTGTAGCAATTGCTTTGAACTCCTTAGAGAAAACACAGAGTCCCCCTGGGAAAACAGGGTAAGACATGTTCCTCCTGTAGCTGAACCTGTCAGGTGAGGGTACCTACAGTTTTAAGCCAGGAAGGACTTGAAGATAGGCATCATTTCACCCTCTGGATGAGCAATAAAGGAGACGTGCTAATCTACAATTTAAACAACACACCCATGCATTTGGCAACTAGGCAAAGTCTCTTTCCTTGATTCTCCACCTTAAAAAAAAAAAAATCTGGCTTTAGTGGTAAGACGGCTCAGAGTAGGATGGAACAATGAACAAAATCAAATACCCAAATGCAAATCAAATGTAAATGTCATCATGACCTAGGGACTTAGAAAACCTTTTCTCTTAGGCATTAATACGAAAGGGCAAATGAAATGTTTGAACTATCTCATCGAATTCTCACAACAACTCTATGAAGTAGGTACTATTATTATTCCCATTTTGCAGATGATGAAACTGAGGCACAAACTAACACAGCATTGTAAAGCAATTATACTCCAGTAAAGATGTTAAAAAAAAAAAAGAAAAAGAAACTGAGACACAGAGAATTCAAGTAACTTGCTTAAGCTCACACAGCTGATTTGTGGTACAATCAGAATTTAACCTGTGACTGTGACCTTAACCACTGCACAAACTATCCCACAGCAGTAGGGCCTTTGAAGACAGAGCAAGAAAGAGCTTTGACAGCAAAAAACAATGTTTTAATCTCTAGAAGATTCTATTCAGAGGGAAGATAGAAATCTAAATGACTTTTCCCATCCCTAACTTAAACCACATAAATATTCACCCCAAGATTTCAAAGCTTCTTTTACTAAATTACCATTTTGGTTTTTTGTAATTTCTACCCTGTTTTCCATGGTCTTTCATCCCTGAACTTCTCAAATTTTATATGCCTGGTATTCACCAGATAATAAAACCAGGAGACTAGGTGCCCAGTCTTTCTTATAGAAAGACCACAGAATGCTGCAGCCTCTAGGTTCTAATCACCACCTGATAATAACTATCATGTCAGAAGTCCCACAGCTAAGGGATATTACTTTCCTACCTAAACCTCCTATTATTGGGAGAGGGGGAAGGGAAGGAGAAAGGAAGGGAAGGACATTCATAATGCTAACAAGTTTATTTCAGGCCCAAGGTGTTTTTTTTTTTTTAAGTAAATTGCTTAAAAAAAAAATTCAAACATACACAAAAGCAGAGTGAATAGCATAATGAAACCCCAATATACCTGTCACTGAGATTCACTATTATTAAACTTTCGCTACACTTACTTCATCTACCTCTCTTGTCTCATTTTGTTGAATTATTTTAAAGTAAATCTCAAACATAATTTTATTTCATCCCTGTGTACTTCAGTATCCATCCCTGTATAGATATTTTCTTATATAACTATAATGCCATTGTTATACCTAACACAATGAACAGCTCAGACTCTGTTCAAAATTGCTTCAAACACACATTTTTCGGACTGTTTTTTTAATTTTTCATATCAGGATCCAAACAAGGTCCATACATTATATTTGAGGTTTGTAATCTCTTTAAATCTGTCTAAATCTAGAGCCACCTCCCCATTTTTAAAATTCAAGCCATTAACTTGTTGAAGGAAGTTTTGTTTTCCTACAGAATGACCTATCCTCTGGATTTCTGCTTTCTCATGGTATAATTTGTTTCCCTCTCTCTCCTTCCTATAAATGGAATCCTCATGGCTTTTCTCTTTACGTATTGTTTTCATCTAAACTAGAAAACACAGAAAATGATTTGAGGGGCTATTTTCTCAATTCTCCCAAGGATGGTACACAGCTAGTGCCGTTCTAAGTGTGTAACTGAATTGAACTTGGGTCTTACTTGCCCGCCGTGCAGCAGAGCCAACTTACTAACACTGCTTTGTGATGAAGGAAATTCCAGCGTTTATTTGTAGGGTGCAAAGCAAGGAGTATGGCGTGGCTCGTGCTCAAAAGACCTGAATTCCCTGATGGCTTTCAGGGAAGGGTTTTCAAGGCAACATCAGGGGTGGAGGTTGCAGGGTGTGTGATCAGCTCATGGGCTTTCTTCTGATTGGTGTGTAAGGTAAAAGGGTGATGTTTCAGGAATCTTTATCATCAACCTTCTGGTTCCAACCAGTCTGGGGTCTACGTGCTCGTGTTCAGCATTTAGTCCCCATGGGTGGGAGGGCGGTCTTAGCTCCCGCAGAACAACTCAAAAACATGTGTCAGGTTGTAATGTGTATCCACAATGAGGAACTCGGACTCCGTTTTGTTGCTGAACTATTGTTTCTTGACTGCTTTTCCTTTGTTCCTGCCTTCCCTCACTTCCCTAATTAGCAACTTCTTGAGTCTGCTCATTGGAACTCAGGGAAGCCTTAGGAGACTAAAGCCTTTTTCCGCAAACGAGAAATGGGGGACACAGAGGGACTTTTGTACCTGGCAGGACCCCACAGGGTGCTGCTTACTTTCAATCCCCTCTTTTCTTTGATACTCCTCAAGTGTGAGGGGACCAGGGGCAGGACCAGAAAGGAAATCAAGTTTTAGATAAAGAGGTTAATCACAAACTCGGCAGGGGAACTCGGTTTTAGGGGCACTTGGTTTCAAGTGAACCGGAGAGAAGTTAATTTATTATATACAGTGGATTCCGTATAATGATTTCCGTAGGTGTTTTGAGGCAGGGGGAGGAACCTAAGACAAGAATTGAGTAAAACGTTTACCAAGGGTGATCTCATCTTGGGGCCTGGAAGGGATGATGACTCGTGCAGTAAGTACAACACCAAACTGTCTTAATCGAAAGGAATTGACTTGACTTCTCTTTGGCACACCCCTCTAATAGTGGTCAGTAATACTGGGAGCAAGACCAGACATGGACCATTCATTTCTACCTTAAGAGACCTTTAAAAACCAAAGTCAGCATATTCAAAGTCTTTTGCTCAGTGGAAGGGGCCTAGCATGCCAGGAGAACATCTGCTTTTATCTCTCTCTATAATATATCCAATCTGCCAAGTCTTCTTTTCGGAGAAGCATGGGAAAATGCCCAAGATGGGACACAAAAGCAAACTATGCTCACTACACTTAAAGTGAAACTAAAGGAATAGTTTGCTTCCAAAACCAGCATCTAAGGAAGCAAACAGAAGAGTAATACCTGCTACCTATCAGATCTTAAATTGTTGGAAGATGTGAAAGCAGCAGTTTCTAGCCTCTGCACCCAGTGGGTAGTCAATAAAGTTACTGATAATCTCATTCCTGCCCATAATAAAAGGGCTAAAAGATAAGGGTAAGTAATATTGGACAGTTACCAGTAATACACTGGAACAATGCCAGGGAGAAGCCACAGAGTTCATTAGAGCAAGCCGTTTTAGGTAGAACTGCCTAGGAAAATACATCACGTGCCAGCTTTGTGATTGTTACTGCACAAAAACTAGTACATGAATATTCTCCGCCACTACCGTAATCCTGGAATTGCCTCTATCACATGTATATTCCGTCTTTCGGCATGAATTCTGTAAGTTGATAAAGTTGCCTCTGGGGAATAGAACAGCTGAGCTCTTCTGGGATCGTGGCCCTCTTGCTGGACACATGCCCATACTTTGCTATATCCTCCTGCCCTGCTCTCCTATTCCATTGTGACCTACTGAACTCGCATCTACTCTGACAAGATCAGGGTTGGAATCAGAGTTGAAGAGGATGAACGGGTCTGACACTACCGCATCATCTACAAGTCAAATGTACCACGAGTCCACAACTCAGCATGAAGAGCGAATGAAATGGAAAACTGGTGAGGTCAAAGGTATAAAACATAATTAATACATTCATAGAACATTAGAGCCACAGGGGAGATTGAAGGTCCCTTAGTATAACTCTCTTTACAGAAAGAGAAAACTGTAGCCCAGAGAAATTGTCTCAAATCACAGTCACAGTTAAAGAATGAAAAACAAAGTAAAGTGATGTCTAAGGACCTTTAAAGATAGAAAACATTAGGTAAAACTACTAATCATGTAGAAGCATTTGGAATTTTAAAAATTCAAATCTGCATATCTATTTAACAAGTATTTTCTGAGAGCTTGTTACATGTCAGATAGAGCACTGAACAAAAACAGACAAAAATCCCTGTGCTCATGGAGTATACAATCTAGTGGGGAAAGAAAATAAAACATTAAGTAAAATATATAGTATGCCATACAGCTGTAAGTATCATGAAGAAAAATAATGCAGGGGAAGGGGAGACAGAGCACCTAAGCATGGGGGTGGGTAGGAGGGTCATATTTTAAAACAGCGTGGTCAGGGAAGGTCCTCTTAATTCTGATACACTTGAATGAAGGCTTGACGGAGGTAATAAAGTGAGCCAAACATTATCTGAGGGACAAGTGTCTCCAGGCAGAGAGCTAATGAAAAAGAAGAGTCCCTGGAACATCCATCGAAATACAAGGTCAACGAGGTCCAGCAGAACAAGCAAGGAGGAAAGTAGTGGGAGATAAAGTCTCAGAAGTAACTGGGACCAGATTTTACAGGGCCTCGTATGACACTGTAAGGACTCCGGCTTTTTCTGAATGAAATGAATAGCCAAAGGAGACTTTGAGCAGAGGAGTGACATGATCTCACTTTTTTGAAAGGACTGCTAAGTGGTCCTAAGTGCTAAGAACTTAGGTGGTGCTAAGAACAGTCTATAGTGGGCAAATAGACAAACAGAACCAACCAGGAGGCTACTGCAGTAACTCGGGTGAGACATGATGGTGACTTAGAACAGGGTTGTAGTAGGGCAGACATGGAAAAAATAGCTGTATTTTAAATATATATTCAAGGTAGAGCCAACAAGGATTGGATGTGGGCTGTATAAGAAAGACAAGAGTGAAGGTTGCCTCCATGCTTTTTTGGCCAGAACAACTAGAAGGATGGTGTTGTCATTTGCTGAGAATGGAGAAGACTGCAGGAAGAAACAGATGTTTTTATAGTTTGGGATGTGTGTATGTGTGTGTGAGAGAGAGAATGTGTGTGTGTGCAGAGGGTGGAAATCAGAAGGTTTGGTTTTAGATGTGTTAAATTTGGCTGCTGTATTGAGAAAGTACACAGGTGCAAGAAGAGATTACTTAGGAACTCTTAAAATAATCTATGAGAGAGATGATGGTGGTTTGGACCAGGCATCTTGCAGTAGAAGTAATGTGAACTGGAAATATATTTTGCAGGTAGAGTTGCCATGATTTGCTGATGAAGTGATGAAAGATGAAAGAGAGAGAAAGAGGAAAGTCAATGATTTCTTCAAGGTTCTTGGCCTCAGTAACTAGACAAATGGAATTACTATTAACTGATATGGGGGAGACAATAGGAAGAGCAAATTGAGGGAAACCAATGATGTGGAAATGTCAAGTAGGCAGTTAGGGTTAAAAGTTTGCATTTTCAGGGAGAGGTCTGCACCAGATATATAAATGTGGGAGTTATCAGTATATAGGTAATATTTCGAGCCACAAGACTAAAACAGATCACCAAAAGAGAAAGTGTAGATACAAAAGAAGTCCAGGGACTGAGCCCTGGGACACTCTCAAAAGCTTTGGGGTTGTGGGAGCCATGTGTAAGGTACCTCAAAAAAACAGAGTGATCAATTGTGTTTAATTCTGATGACAGGTCCAGATAAAGTCTGAGAATGACCATTGGATTTAGCAATGTGGATGACATTGATGGCTTTGAAAAGAGCACTTTCATTGGAGAGGTAAAGGCAAATAGTCTTACTAGAATGTATTCAAGAGTGAACGTGATAAGAACAGGAACAGGAAGTATAGACACGCAAGGAGTTTTATAAAGAGAAGCAGAGAAGGTTGGTGGTACATGAAGGAGAATGTGGGGTAAAGAAAGGCAGCAGGTGGCTTTCTTTTTCTTTCTCTCTCTCTCTCCTTTCTTTTTTTCTTGGTTAGTTTTCAAGATGGGAGAAATTACAGCAAGTTTATATACAGATAGGAACACTCTAGTAGTCAAGGAAAAATTATGATGCAGAAGAGAAGGGGAAGAAATGCAGGGGCAATGTCCTTTAGTAGGTAGAAGGGAACAGGATCCAGCCAGTAGTCAGAGTAGGCCTAAGACAGGAGAGCAAACAGCTCATCCATATTAACAGGAATCAACACACACAGGTAGGTAGGTAGATATGACGGTGGGAGCTCAGGGAAGTTCCCTTTGACTGCTTGTTTTTTCAGTGATACAGAAAGCATCGTCACCAACTGAGAGTAAGTGTGAGGGAAAACCTACAGGAACTTTGAAGAGAGTCAAAAAAAGAAACGGTTATCTAGGAAAGTGTTCATTCTTAATCAATTGTTTTTCACTTGAAATGTCTGTCACCTACGTTATTTGAAATAGTGGGCCCAATTTTAATCCTGTCCCTCACCGCCTTGCCCTGAAATCAAAATCTATCTCATTTAGGCTCAATCTTATCTTCAGGCCTCTTCTTCCTTATTAGTCCCTGCTAATTTAGAAAACTTGTAGAATTTGTCCTCCCAACCATGACTTCAGAAACGTGTAAATTCAGGCAAAGTCTTAGAGTCCAGGCTCCTTTCCAAAGCACATTCATCCAATTCAAACAGGATTCATTGCCCTATCATCACTAAGGGTCATGAGACCCAGGCTTCCTCCTTGGTAGCTGCTAGTTATCCCAGTATTCTCTAACCCCACAAAAATAAACCTTTAGATACTGTCTACACATAACCAAACTACAATACAAAAGCATACTCATTCTCAGGTGAGATTTATATTCATAGACTTAACCTAGAGGAAGAAGACTTGAAATTTCCCTGGTCCTGTGTAAGACCTAATCCCATCACCATTCTACCATTAACTTGATGTCAGACAAGTCGATTCACCTATATCAGATAACCAAACTAAAAAAGTAGAACAAAACCAGCAGAAAAAACAAAAAAACAATCAAAACACGTTAGACGAGACCAAAGAAACAAATAAAAACCAATACAACTTATCCTAGGAGTGAAAAACTTTAACATCTGAAAATCAATTAATATAATACATCTTATTAATAGAAAAAATGACAAAAATACATGATAATCTGAATAGATGCAAAAAAAGCACTTGACAAAACCCAACAACTTTTCATGATAAAAACACTCAACAAACTAGTAATAGAAGGGAACTTCCTTAAACTTATAAAGCCTATCCAAGAAAAATGCACAGCTAACATCCCACATAATAGTGAAAGACTAAATGCTTTCCCCCTAAGATTAGGAACAGTACACAAATGTCATCATTCCTATTCAACATTGTACTGGATGTTCTATCCAGGGCAATTAGGCAAGAAAAAGAAATCAAAGGCATCTAGATTGGAAAAGAAGTAAAACTGTCTCTATTTCCAAATGAGAAAATCTTATAGATGAAAAATCCTAAGGAATGCCCTAAAAAACTATTAGGTATAAAAAATTAATTCAGGAAGGTTACAAGATACAAGATTGATATACAAAAATCAATTGTATTTCTATACACTTGTGATGAACAATCTGAAAATAAAATTAAGGAGATAATCCATTTAAAATAGCATCAAAAAGAATAAAATACTTTGGAATAAATTTAACAAAAAAGTACACATTTTATGCTCTGAAAATTACAAAACATTGTTGAAAGAAATTAAAGACTTAAATGAGTGGAAAGACATCCCATGTTCATGGATCAGATGGCAATAGCTCCCAAATTGACCTATAGATTCAACACAATCCTTATCAAAATCTCAGCTAGCTTTTTTGCAGGAAGGTGATCTTAAAATTTGTATAAAAAAATGCAAGGGACTCAGTATAGCAAAACAATCTTGAAAAAGAAGAACAAAGTTGGAGAACTCATGCCTCTCGATTTCATAACTCACTACAAAACCACAATAATCAAGACAGACTGTACTGGTTTAAGGATAAACATATAGATTAATGGAATAGAACTGAGAGTTCAGAAATAAACCCTAACATTAATGGTCCAACGATTTTTTTTTTTTTTTTTTTTGGCTGCATCGGGTCTTAGTTGCGGCACACAGGATCTTTGTTGTGGCATGTGGGATCTTTTGTTGCGGCGTGAGGGCTTCTCTCTAGTTGTGGCGTGTGGTTTTTCTCTCTCTAGTTGTGGTATGCGGGCTCCAGAGCAAGTGGGCTCTGTAGTTTGTGGCACGCGGGCTCTCTAGTTGAAGGGTGTGAGCTCAGTAGTTGCGGTTTGCAGGCTTAGCTGCCCTGAGGCATGTGGGATCTTAGTTCCCCGACAAGGGATCAAACCTGTGTCCCCTGCATTGGAAGACGGATTCTTTACCACTGGACCACCAGGGAAGTCCCAATGGTCCATTGATTTGTAACAACAGTGTCACATCAATTCAGCGGGGCAAATAATAGTTTTTAGAACAAATGACGCTGGGACAACTAGATATCCTCATGCAAAAGAATGAGGTTAGACCCCTATCTAACACTATATACAAATATTAACTCAAAATAGATCATAGACCTTGGTGTAAGAGCTAAAACTATAAAACTCTTAGAACAACACACAGGAGTAAATCTTTATGATCTTGGATTAAGTAATGGCTAAAGCAACAAAAGAAAAAGTAGATGAATTGGACTTCCTCAAAATTAAAAACTTTTGTCCTGCAAAGTAAACCATCAAGAAAGTGAAAAGACAATCTCCAGAACAACAGGAAATATTTGCAAATCATAAGTCTAATAATGGACCTTATGGAGAATATATTAACAACTCTCATAACTCAATAATCAAAAGATAAATAACACAATTACAAAATGGCAAAGGATCTTAAAAGACAGCTCTCCAAATAGGATATACCAGGGGCTAATAAGCACATGAAAAGATGCTCAACATCATTAGCCATCAGGAAAATGCAAATCAAATCCACAAGATACCACTTCATACCCAGTAGGATGACCATAATTAAAGAGACAGATAAGGACAAGGGATGGAGGTTGTGAAGACATCTGAACCCTTATACACAGCTGGTGGGAATGTAAAATGGTGCAGCCACTCTGTAAAACAGTTTTCAGTTCCTCAAAATGTTCAACGTACAGCTACCATATGACCCAGCAAATCCCCTCCTAGGTATATACCCAAGAGAAATGAAAACGTCTGTCCACAGAAAAACTTGTAAACAAATGTTCATAGCAGCCTTATTCATAATAGCTAATTAGTAGAAACAGCCCAAATGTTCATCAATTGATAAATGGGTAAATAAAATGCAGTACATCCACAGAGTAGAATATTATTCAGCAATAAAAGCAATGAAGTACTGATACACACTACAACATGCACAAATCTGAAAAACATTATACTAAATTAAAGACTCCAGTCACAAAAGACTATATATTATATGATTCCATTCATATGAAAAGTCCAAAATAGACAAATCTGTAGAGATAGAAAGGGGGCTGGTGATTGCCAGGGGAGTGGGAAACAACTGCTAATGGGTATGGGATTTTTCTTTTCTATATTTAAAAAAAAGTTTAGGACTTCCCTGGTAGTGCAGTGGTTGAGAGCCCGCCTGCCGATGCAGGGCACATGGGTTCGTGCCCCGGTCCGGGAGGATCCCACATGCCGTGGAGCGGCTGGGCCCGTGAGCCATGTCTGCTGAGCCTGCGCGTCCGGAGCCTGTGCTCTGCAACGGGAGAGACCACAACAGTGAGAGGCCCGCGTACAGCAAAAAAAAAAAAAAAAAGTTTAATTGTGGTAAAAAAAAAAAAACCCACACATAATCTAAAATCTACCATTGTAACCATTTTTAAGTATACTGTTTAGTAGTGTTAAGTATATGCACATTGTTGTGAAACAGACCTCTAGAACTTTTTCATCTTGCAAAACTGAAACTCTACTCATTAATCAACTTCCCATTTCCCCCTCCTCCCAGACCCTGGTAACCATCACTCCACTTTGTCTCCATGAATTTGACTACTCCAGGTTCCTCATATGAGTGGAATCACACAGTATTTGTCTTTTTGTTTCTGGCTTACTTCACTTACCATCATGTCCTTAAGGCTAATCCATGCTATAGTACGTGACAGGATTTCTTACCTTTTTAGGGCTGCATAGTATTCCACTGTACGTATATACCACATTTTGGTTATTCATTCATCTGCTGTTGGAAACTCAGGTTGCTTCCACCTCTTGGCTATTGTGAATAATGCCATTATGAACATGGGTGTGCAGATATCTGTTGAAGGTCCTGCTTTCAATTATTTTGGTTTGTTGGATCACAGGGGCATCTCTTTAGAGTGACAAAAGTGTTCTAAAATTTGTTAGTGGTGACAGTTGTACAAGCCTAGAATATACTAAAAACCACTGAATTGTACATTTCAAGTGGGTGAATCAAATGGTCTATGAATTATATCTCAACGAAGCTGTTAAAAAATACAACTCAGAAAGGCTAAATCAAGGATATAGTTACATAAGGATTTTGACGGAACTGAATGATTAATCTGGTTAAATAACCAGTCAATCTTGTCACATGGGTAATTCTGACTCTTACTTGCAATGACCTGGCTAGATATTTAGGTGTTTTTTGAGACATAACCTAAGTGCTTTTTTAACACTGACCATTAGAAGACATAGGAAAAAGAAAATGTCAGTACCTATCTTTAATTCACAATATTAAACCTTTTCATATTTTGTGTCAAGAAACACTGTGAAGAAATAACAAATTCATACTAACTATAGCAATTTTTATTTCATCTGCTCTGTAGGTATGGCATTCACCAGATTTTTTTAAAGATAGGGAAATAAGGTAGAACTTTATTCACTTTGACTTCAGATTCACTTTTTGAAATGTCACTCACAATTATTTCACATAAAAGATGCCCAAAAGACAGAGTTTATTTGCCTTTCTCTTTTTTGCAATAAAAATTATAAAATTAAGAAGTCCTGGGCTTCCCTGGTGGCGCAGTGGTTGAGAGTCCGCCTGCCGACGCAGGGGACGCGGGTTCGTGCCCCGGTCCGGGAAGATCCCACATGCCACGGAGTGGCTGGGCCCGTGAGCCGTGGCCGCTGAGCCTGCGCGTCCGGAGCCTGTGCTCCGCATGGGGAGAGGCCACAACAGTGAGAGGCCTGTGTACTGCATAAAAAAAAAAAAAAAAAAAAATTAAGAAGTCCTATGTCCATTGTCACCAAATGGGGAAAGAGGGAATAAATTAAAAAACAGGAGAGAAAAATTTTTGAGAAAAGAAAACATACATCAAATTCAGATTGTTCTCATCTCTAATTGTTATATACAACTAGAAAAGTTAACAGCAAAACAGATGGCCACTGAGGCTCAGAAACTCATTTCATCATCTTCTCTTTTGCTTCATCCAGACATTTTCAATTTTGTCAAGACTCAAAGTACAGATATAGAAAGACAATAAATGAGATAATCTCAAAGATTTCTAATAATCTCTTCTGATCAGAGCGGAGCAAAGTGAGAGAAACCTTACCAGTCTGACTGATCATTTTTAAAGCAACGTGGTCCATGTGGTTTACAGCAAAGAGACAAGTTTGGAAGCCAACTTTCAACCTTGGTGCCAAGCACAGAGTGAAACAATGGTCATGATCTAATTATAGTGATAGCTGTTATTATGTGGAACAGTCTTTCTTTTCAGATTACACATCTTATAAACTTTAACGGCTTTTTGTAAATAATCTCTCAGGGTTGACTTTAAATGAAGGTTGAAATACTAAGTTGATTTCAGATTCTTATTACAGATTTTTCAAAGTCCGTCTGTGTGCAGAAGCAAAATTATGAATGGCGACTCGAAGAGTTGAGTTCCCTTCAGGGATATCACAGGAATTGATGACTGAATATAGTGCCCGGGTATATGCTGCAAATAAAGATTTGAACAGTGGTGAATGAAGTCAGATTCTAAACAATTCTCCCAACCTTTTTCTATTAGTACTGTTTCTCTGCCCAGTCTCATAGGAATTAACTTTAACCCATTCACTGAATAAATATTTATTGAGTACTTACCACATGCCAAGTACTCTGTGATTACAGAAAAGATAAGGGAGAGGATGGACACAAAAATTAAATTGCAGTGTAATATTTCCAGACCAGAGGCATATACAAAATGTCATCACAGAATGAAGTGTGGAATGAAAGAAAAACTAGGAGAGGATGGAAAAGATTTCCAGAAGTGGTAACATTTAAGATGGTCTTGAAAGATTAATAAAAATAAAGGAAAGAAGGCATCCTAGGCAAAGAAATGAGTGTGTGGGGTGCAAAGGTATAAAAAAATGTGGCATGTCCTGGCAGTAGCAAGTTCGATAAGGCTGGAGTGTTGCCCGGAGCCAGAGAGAAAATATGCCAAGTATGACATGTATTTTGTACTGTAATGGTAAGTCCTACGGGTTTGATGATAGGGGAATGGCATGATCAGATTTGTGTTTTTAAAATATAACTCACAGGACTGATAAGGAACTCTTATCACAGGGCAGCAGGAATACAAATACTTGCAGTACGTTCAGTGTGTGTATGAAGCCTATATAATCTCTACAGTATGTAAATCAATATATTTAAGAATGGACAGGAAACAGAAATACTAGTCACAGCAGGAATGACTCATCTTCTCTAGCTGGGATCCCTGTTAAAGGTAGAGTTTATATTGGTCCTCATTTCCCTCAGTGATCCTTAGCAGAACTGAAAGTCTAATGTGGATATCTACACATTATAAATAATATATATATATGTGAAGATAAATAATAAGTCTATGTTAGATAAGGCCTAACTTAGATGGCCGTAAGAGGCAAGCTCTAATATTCTTCATTTACAGGAGGACCTGAAACCCTAGTCTCACTACTGTGGAGTGAGCTAGAAATATTTCCCCAGCATAAATGGAGACAAGAAGATAACAGATCTCAAAGAGAAATATAACTCACTATAGTTATTTTTATTGCCTCACAGTTGTTTTGCAAAGGGGGTAGAATAGTCTCTGATATATAGTAAGCCCTTAGTCAATAAATGCTAAATTACTACAATCACTACTTTTACTGTTGTTGTTTTCTTAACTGCCACCAGGCCCCAACCATTCCTTTAAGAGACTTACCTTTGTGGTTTTTATAGAAAATACAATTGTTGGCACAGGTATCAGGATGAGCATCCCAAAAATCAGGACCACAGCAGCATAGTGCAGGTAAAGTAATATTATACAGCTGCATTTTCTCCTGGATCTGGGCTCTTAAAGCTTCTACATATCTATAAAAATACAGTATGACCAGGCAAAGTGAACCACTAGGAAGAGAATGAGTATAAGTCCTTATTTTACTACCAGCTTTAACTGTTAAACTATTTCATATCTCTGTGCCTCAACTCTTCCTCTTGGTCCTGGGAAGCAGCACTAGGAAAAACGTAGTGCGATTCCAGAGAGGTATTAGGCAATCAAGAAATGTGATGAAGTTCTGTACTCCCCAAAGTATGAGAAGACACAGTCAACTCTTCTGTAAGGAAAATGAGAACACTGACTTCCTAACAAGTTTCCTCTAGAGCCAAAATTTCACACAGAACTTTTCAAAGTACCTTTGGTGTTCCTTTTCTTTCTGTTGTTTTTCTCTGGCTCCTTCCTCAAGTTGGAGCTGGGCTAGCATCTCACTCATCTTCTCCCCTGAATATGGCTCTTCATGAAAGTTCATTCTTAATATCCTCTGCTCTTCAGCATAACGTTGCTGCTCTTTCTTTTTCTTAATTCTGAGGATAAAATCATAACGTGGTTAGGAATTTCATAAAATCATTATTTAGAATTAGCTTCTAGATCCAAATAACTCAAGAAATTCCCAGAAACAGGGGAGTCAGGAAAGCAGTTTAACACCCCTAGAAAAGCCTCAAAAACTCCTGCTGGTTGATTTGGGTTTATCCCGTAGTTCATGTATACACATAGCCTCCTGGATGGAAATGACCAATGGTTACTACTAAAAGAGTTTTCCTTTAAGAATTCTAAAACAAGAACTTTCTCAGGTTAAAACTACAAGTAGACAGGACTTCTGCTTTGGGCTAAAATAGAGTAATAGGGACTGGGCTTGTCCTCCCACCTTAAACAACCAAATAGATAAATAAACAAATCAACCCAGAAATCAACCAGACCAAATACAAAAAAACAATGGTTTTTAAGACACTACATATTAGACAACAAAAGACAGTGATCCTTGACAGATGGAAAACAAATGAAGTGAGCCCTACAGGTGCCCCAGCTTACTGCCTTGAAAGTTTCGAGGCAGCAGCACAGGGCGTTGAGGTGGAGCCTGGTAGACTCCCTGAGTCCAGGGACACAAAAGCAACTAGAGTTCCTAAGACAGAAAACCAGGGAGAGAGAGCTGCTCAGAGAGAGAACCCTAGAGATCTGCAGAGGGTCTCCTTCTAATACACAGCAGAGCACTGTGCATGTATGCGAGGAAATGATTTGGGGCCAGGGTCAGGACCATCTGAAAGAATAACAGCGAACAGTGTTCTGTGCTCACACAGAGCACAGAATAGAGAGCCTGTTCCCACCAGTCAAGACTTGAAAAACTCATAATGCACAGGACATTGGGTAAAGTTCTCAGAAAGATTTTACCTCAGTAGTGGGAAATAATGATTAGTCCTAGACTGAGCACTGCTCCAGACACACCCAACATTGTAAAAGCAAAGCCCCAAAGTAACTTAACTGCATCCCAAAACAAAGCTCAGGAAAATTTATGAGAATACAAAGATATCCAGTAACCAACAAGGTAAATTCACAATGTTGGACATCTAATCAAAGATAAGAAGCAGGGCTTCCCTGGTGGCGCAGTGGTTGAGAGTCCGCCTGCCGATGCAGGGGACACGGGTTCGTGCCCCGGTCCGGGAAGATCCCACATGCCGCGGAGCGGCTGGGCCCATAAGCCATGGCTGCTGGGCCTGCGCGTCCGGAGCCTGGGCTCCGCAATGGGAGAGACCACAACAGTGAGAGGCCCACGTAACGCAAAAAAAAAAAAGATAAGATGCAAAGAGGCAGGAAAATACAACTCATAATGAAGAGAATAATCAATGAATCAAAATCAACTTAGAATGGACAGTTATTAGAATTAGCACAGAAGGACATTAAAACAGATAGTACAACTATATCCTATATGTTCAAAAAGTTTAGACTAAAAAGGCTGAAATCAACTTCTTGAGATGAAAACTACAATTTCTGAGATGAAAAATACATTGGAGAATAAGCTTATATATTAAAGAAATGGAATTAATAATAGGTAACCTTCCAAAACAGAAAGCACTAGGCCCAGATGGGTTCACCAAACAATTAAGGAAGAAATTATACCAAATCTCTTCAATCTCTTTCAGTGGGCAGAAACTGAAAGAATATTTCTTAACTCATTCTATGAGGTCAGCATTACTCTAATACCAAAACCTGACAAAGATATTACAAGAAAACTACAACAAATATCTCTCATGAACAAGAGGCAGAAATCCTCAAAAATATTAGCAAGTCAAATCCAATGATGTACATATATTACATTCCACAGCCAAGTGGAATTTATGCCAAGAAAGCAAGCCTGGTTCAACATGAAAAAGATCAATTAATGCAATAGATCACGTCAATAAGCTAAATAAGAAAAATCACAAGATCCTATAAATAGATACAGAAAAAGCATTTGACAAAATCCAATACCATATAATCCAGCAATCATACTCCTTGGTATTTACTCAAAGGAATTGAAAACTTACACCCACACAAAACCTGCACATGGTTATTTATTTATTTATTTATTTATTTATTTATGGCTGTGTTGGGTCTTTTTTTTTTTTTTTTTTGCTGTACACGGGCCTCGCACTGTTGTGGCCTCTCCCATTGCGGAGCACAGGCTCCGTACGTGCAGGCTCAGCGGCCATGGCTCACGGGCCCAGCCGCTCCGCGGCATGTGGGATCTTCCCGAACCGGGGCACGAACCCGTGTCCCCTGCATCGGCAGGCGGACTCTCAACCACTGCGCCACCAGGGAAGCCCTGTGTTGGGTCTTTGTTGCTGTGTGCAGGCTGTCTCTACTTGCAGTGAGCAGGGGCTACTCTTCGTTGGCGGTGTGCGGGCTTCTCACTGCCGTGGCTTCTCCTGTTGCAGAGCACGGGCTCTAGGTGCGCAGGCTTCAGTAGTTGTGGCACATGGTCTCAGTAGTTGTGGCTTGAGGGCTCTAGAGCTCAGGCTCAGTAGTTGTGGCGCACAGGCTTAGTGGCTCCGCGGCATGTGGGATATTCCCTGGCCAGGGCTCGAACCTGTGTCCCTTGCATTGGCAGGAAGATTCTTAACCACTGCGCCACCAGGGAAGCCCTAAAGTAGCTTTACTTATAATTGCCAAATCTTGGAAGAAACCAAGATGTCCTTCAGTAAGTGAATGGATATATAAACTGTTGTACATCCAGACAATGAAATATTATTCAGTACTGAAAAGAAATGAGCTATCAAGCCATGAAGAGACATTGCACATAAATGCATATTACTAAGTGAAAGAAGCCAATCTCAAAAAGCTACATACTGTATGATTCCAACCATATGACATTCTGGAAATAGTAAAACAATGGAGAAAGTGGTTGCCAGAAGCTGGGGTTGGAGGGAGGGAAGGAAAGAAGGGTGAAAAGGCAGAGCATAAAGGACTTTTAGAGTAGTAAAACTATTCTGTGTGATACTATAATGATGGATACATGTCATTACACATTTGCCCAAACCCATAAATGTACAACACCAAGAGTGATCCCTAATGTAAACTATAAACTTTGGGCGATAACGATGTGTCAATGTAGGCTTATCACTTGTTAACAAATGTACCACACCGGAGGGGCGGGGGCGGAGGGAGGATGTTGATAATGGGGGAGGCTCTGAATGTCAGGGGACAGGGAGTACATATGGGAAATTGCTCTACCTTCCTCTCAAATTTGCTGTGAATCTAAACTGCTCTACAAAAATAAATTATTTATTAAAAATACACTGGATGGGATTACCAGGAGATTAAATGCTGCAGAACAAAATCTGAAAGCATAATGATATAAATCATCCAAAATAAACCACAGGGGAAAAATCCAAAAAATTAAGAGGAACACAAAAAAGCAGTCAATCCAATTAAAAATGGGTAAAGGACTTGAATAGACATTTCTCCAAAGATGATCTATAAATGACCAACAAACATGAAAAGATGCTCAATATCACTAATCTTTAGGAAAATGCAAACCAAAATCTCAATGAGGTATCACCTCATACCACATTCACAGCAATGTGAATATGTTTATTTATTAACACTACTGAACTGTACACTTGAAAATGGTTACAATGGTAAATTTTACATTATGTGTTTTATACCACCAAAAAAAAGGCATGTCACATAAATATATAAATGAACACATGGAGGGGGAAAAAATGAAACAAAGTTGTTTTTAGACATACAAAAACTGAAAGAATTCATCCCTAGTACAGGCATAACCCAGAGATACTGCAGGTTTGGTTCCAGGCCACTGTAGGAAAGGGAATACTGCAATAAAGCAAGTCACATGAATTTTTTGGTTTCCCAGTGCATATAAAAGTTCTGTTTAGGGCTTCCCTGGTGGCGCATTGGTTGAGAGTCCGCCTGCCGATGCAGGGGACAAAGGTTCGTGCCCCGTTCCGGGAAGATCCCACATGCTGTGGAGCGGCTGGGCCCGTGAGCCATGGCCACTGAGCCTGCGCGTCCGGAGCCTGTGCTCCGCAATGGGAGAGGCCACAACAGTGAGAGGCCCACGTACAACAAAAAAAAAAAAAAAAAAAGTTCTGTTTACACTACACTGTAGTCTTTTAAGTGTGCAATAACACAATGTACATGCCTTAATTAAAAACTAATGCTATTGGAAAAATGGCACCAGTAGACCTGCTCAACACAGGGTTGCCACATACCTTCAATTTGTAAAAAATGCAATATCTGCAATGTGTAATAAAACATAGTGCAATAAAATGAGATATGCCTGTGTATCCACAACTAAAAGAAATGTTAAAGGTTGTCTTTCAGACCTGAGCAAAGTGATACTTTAGGTAATATATATAAGATTTTTCTTATTAGTTAAATCTCTTTAAATAATAATAGACTGCTTTAACAAAAATAACAATGTATTTTATATATAAAAGTAAGATGGGGCTTCCCTGGTGGCGCAGTGGTTGAGAGTCCGCCTGCCAATGCAGGTGACACGGGTTCGTGCCCCGGTTCGGGAAGATCCCACATGCCGCGGAGCGGCTAGGTCCGTGAGCCATGGCCGCTGAGCCTGCGCGTCTGGAGCCTGTGCTCCACAACAGGAGAGGCCACAACAGTGAGAGGCCCGCATACCACAAAAAAAAAAAAAAAAAAGTAAGATGTATGACAGTAGCATAAAGGTTGGGATGAGAGAAATGGAAGAATATTACTTTAAGATTCTTATATTAAGATTTTTATACTATATGTGAAGTCGTATAATATCATTTGAAGGTAGACTGTGAAAAGTTAGAGATGTATGATATAAATCCTAGAACAACCAATAAAATAACAAAAATGTCATAGCTGACATGCCATCAAAGGAGATGTAATAGATATAAAAATATAAAAGTAATTCAAAAGAAGGCATAAAAAGAGAAAAAGAGGACAAAGAACAGATGGGGCAAACAGCAAGATAATATACTTATATCAAACCCTACCAAAAATCACATTAAAAGTAAATGATCTAAACACCCCAATTAAAAGGAAAAGATTGTCAGATTTGACAAAAAGTCACAACCCAACTACATGCTGCTGACAAGAAACACACTTTAAATACAAAGAAACAAATAGATTAAAAATACAAGAAATATAAAAGATATGCTAGCACTAGTTAAAAGAAGGTTGGAGTAGGTATATTAGTATCAGACAATGTAGATTTCAGAGCAAACAAAATATCAAAGATAAAGATCACTTCATAATTATGGAGTCAATTAATTGAGAAGACATAACAATCCCAAACAGTTATGTATCTAATAAAAGAACTTCAAAATACATGAAACAAAGACTGATGGAACTTCAGGAGATACAATAAATCCATAGTTACAGGCAGAGATTTTTAATACCCTCTCTCAATTATTGATAGAATAACTAGGCATAAAAATGGGAAAGATATGGACTTGATCAACATCATCAACCAACTTGACCTAATGGACATTTATAGGACACTCCACAACATTTATAGAATAGCAGAATACACATTTATAGAACAAGAGAATACACATTCTTCTATTATAAGCTTATTGAACTTAGAACATTTACAAAGATAAATCATATTCTGGGCCATAAAACAAGTGTCAGTAAATTCAAAAGATTTCAAGACATACATAGTACAATAGAATT
The DNA here is from genome assembly GCF_011762595.2 of Tursiops truncatus. Lineage (NCBI taxonomy): Eukaryota > Metazoa > Chordata > Mammalia > Artiodactyla > Delphinidae > Tursiops > Tursiops truncatus. Next base: position 9,018,065 of record NC_047041.1, read on the forward strand.
AAATTAGAAATCAATAACAGAAAGATCCTTGAAAGATCTCCAAATACTTGGAAATTAAATAACACACTGCTAAATAACCTATGACCAAAGAAGAAAAAAGGGGAAATTAGAAGGTATTTTGAACCAAATGAAAATGAATGTATTGAATGTGGCTAAAGAGTATTTAGTATGATATTTATAGCACTAAATGCCTATATGAGAAAAGAAGGAAGGTATCAAGTAAATGTCCTAATCTTCTACCTTAAGAAACTTAAAAGAGGGGAAATTAAACCTAAAGTAAGCAGAAGAAAAGAAATAATAAAGATTGAAGCAGAAATCAATGGATTAGAAAACAGAATAAAAAAATTAATGAAACCAAACACTAGGACTTTGAGAAGATCAATAAAACTGATAATCTTGAGCTTATCTAATCATGAAAAAAAAGAGAGAGAGAGAAGATACAATTTTTAAGAGAAAAAATAAGAGAAATGAAACTACTACAGATTCTACAGATATTAAAAGGATAATAGGAGAATACTAAGAATAATTTTATGCCAATAAATTAGACAACCTAGATGAAATGACAAATTTGTTGAAACACACAAACTACTAAAGCCTCATCAAGAAAAAAATAAATAACCTGAATAGCCCTATTTCTATCATCAATGTTGAAACTGTTGTTAAGAACATTTCCACAGTGAAAAGTCCAGAAACAGGGAGAGTCACTGGCAAATTCTACCAAACAGTTAGGGAAGAAATAATGCCAATTCTACATAAACTTTTCCTCCCAATACTTCCCAGCTCATTCTACGAGGCTAGCATTTCTCTGAAAACAAAACCTGTCAAAGATATTACAAGAAAAGTAAAAGCCAATATCTCCTAGAATATATATGTAAATTCTAAACAAAATTTTTAGCAAATCTTACTAAACAATACATTATAATTTTATTTATTTTTGGCTGCATTGGGTCTTTGTTGCTGCGCACGGGCTTTCTCTAGTCGCCACAAGCGGAGGCTACTCTTCGTTGCAGTGCTCGGGCTTCTCATTGTGGTGGCTTCTCTTGTTGCGGAGCACGGGATCTAGGAGCACGGGCTCTAGGCGGGCTTCAGTAGTTGTTGTGCGTGGGCTCAGTAGTTGTGGTTCGCGGGTTCTAGAGCACAGGCTCAGTAGTTGTGCCGCACGGGCTTAGTTGTTCCGTGGCATGTGGGATCTTCCCAGACCAGGGATGGAACCCATGTCCCCTGCCTTGGCAGGCGGATTCTTAACCACTGCACCATGAGGGAAGTCCCTCAAACAATACATTAAAAGGATAATACATTATTACCAAGTGGGGTGTAACCCCAGGAATGCAGGACTGATTTAACATTCGAAAATCAAACAATGTTATTCACCATATTAGCAAACTAGAAAAGAAAACCTATGATCATCTCGCTAGAGAGGAAAAAAAAGTTGACAAAATCCAATGTCCATTCCAGATAAAGATTCTCAACCAACTAGGAAGAGAAGGGAACCTAAGAAAAAACTATAGCTAACATCATACTTGATGGTGAAAGACTAAATGCTTTCTCTCTAAAATCAGGATTGTCCACTCTCATCACTTCTATTCAACATTCTGGAGGTTCTAGCCAGTGAAATCAGGCAAGACAGAGAAATAAAAGACATCAGATTTAAAGGAAGAAGCAAAACCGTTTTTGTTTAAAGATGACATGATTACCATGTAAAAACATCCAATGAATTAATAAGTGAGTACAAAGATCCATATCCAAAAACCAACTGTATATTTCCATATACTAGCAATGACAACAACAGAATCAGCAATTGACAATTTTTTAAAATACCATTTACAGGGCTTCCCTGGTGGCGCAGTGGTTGCGAGTCAGCCTGCCAATGCAGGGGACACGGGTTCGTGCCCCGGTCCGGGACGATCCCACATGCCGCGGAGCGGCTGGGCTCGTGAGCCATGGCTGCTGAGCCTGCGCGTCCGGAGCCTGTGCTCCGCAACGGGAGAGGCCACAACAGTGCGAGGCCCGCGTACCACAAAAATTAAAAATAAATAAATAAATAAAATACCATTTACAATAGCTTCAAAAATATGAAATACTTCAGGATAGACCTGACAAAAAATGTGAAAGACCTATACACTGAAAACTATAACTGAGAAAAATTAAAGGAGAGCTAAATAAATGTTCCTGGGTTGGAAGACTCAATATCATTAACATGTCAATTCTCCCCAAATTATCTATAGATTCAACACAATCCCACTCAAAATCCAGGAATGTTCTTTGGTAGAAATTGACACACATTTTAAAATTCATATGGAAATGCAAATGGCCTAAAATAGCCATGGTGACTCTGGGGAAAAATAAACTGGAGGGCTAACACTACCTGATTTCAAGCATTATTATAAAACTATACCAATCAGAACAGCATGGTATTAGCATAAAGATAGACAAATAGATCAGTAAAACAGAAGAGAAAGTCCAGAAATAAACCCACACATATAAGAACAGCTCATTTTTTTTAACATCTTTACTGAGATATTATTTGCATACCATAAAGTTCACATGACCATAATGTAATTTGAGAACATTTTCATCATCCCCAAAAGAAACCTTGTACACTTTGTCACCTTCCACCCACTCCCACCTAGCCCTAGGCAAATACTAATTTTTCTGTCTCTATAGATTTGCCTGTTCTTGATTTCATATAAATGGGATCATACAATATGCAGCCCTTCATGACTGGCTTCTTTCACTTGGCATAAGTCCATGTTGTAGCATGTACTGGAACTTCATTCCTTTTGGTTGCTGATATTCTACTGTGTAAATATTATCTATATCTATATATTTTATTTATCTATTCATCAGTTTATGGACATTTGGGATGCTTCCACTTCCTGGCTATTTTGCATAATGCTGCTATGAACATTTGTGTAAGTTTGTGTGTGGACGTACATTTTTAGTTCTCTTGGGTATACACCCAAGAATGGAATTTCTGAGTCATATGGTAACTCTATGTTTAACCTTTTGAGAAATTGCTAAACTGTTTTCCAAAGTGATTGTACCATTTTACATTCCCCACCAACAGTGTATGGGACTTCTAATTTTTAGACATCCTCATCAGCACTTGTTATAATTTGTCTTTTTTATTAGAGCAATTCTTATTGTGTGTGAAGTGGTATCTCATTGTGGTTTTGATTTGCACTTCCCAATAACTAATGATGTTGCATATCTTTTCAAGTGCTTATTAGCCATTTATATATTTTCCTAAAATGTCTAGTTAAATCTTTTGTCTACCTTTTAATTGGGTTATCTTTTTATTATTGAGTTGTAAGAGTTCTTTTCTATATTCTGACTACAAGTCTCTCATCAGATATATAATTTGCAAATAATTTCTCCCATTCTGTAGTTGTTTTTTCACTTTCTTGATGGTTTTCAATTTTGATGAAGTCCAACATCAATCTTCTCTTTTATTGTTTGCTGGACAACTGACTTTTAACAAATGCACAAAAGCAATGCAATGGAGAAAGAATAACTTTTCAGCAAATGGATATCCACATACAAAAAAATAAACTTCAAACTATATGTGAAAATTAACTCAAACTGGATTGCAGACCTAAATGTAAAACCTACAATGATAATCTTTCTAGAAGAAAACGAAAATTTTTGTGACCTTGGGTTAGGCAATGATATCTTAAATATGATGCCAAAAGTACAATATATTTAGTCATTTAAGGAATGTAAACTAAAACCACAATGAGATGCCACTACATACCTATTCAAATGGCTAAAATGAAAAAGACTGACCATACCAAGTGTTGGTGATGATTAAGGGAACTTGAACTCTTACAAGTTATATTACTCTTCCTGGTAGTAATATAAAGTGGTACAACTACTTTGGAAAGCCTTTTGACAGTTTCTTTAAAAAATGAAAATATATACCTACCATGATGATCCAGTCCACTCTCAGGTATTCACCCAAGAGAAAAGGTAACATTTTCCAAAGACTTGCACACGAATGTTCACTGCAGCTTTATTTGTAATAGCCAAAAACTGGAAACAACTCAAATGTCCATCAAACTATGAATGGATAAACAAATTGCGGTATATCCATACAATGGAATACTATCCAGTAACAAAAAGGAATAAACTCTTGGTATCATAACAACAAGGACAAAATAATTACTCTGAATAAAAGGAGCTGGGCCCAAGAGTACCTGTTGTATAACTCCAGAAAATGCAAACTAATCTATAGTGACACAAAGCAAACCAGTGGTTGCCTGGGGAAAAAGAGGTGGGGAGGGCAGGAAAGAGGTGCTACCTAGGGCATGAGGAAACTTTTGAGGATGATATATATGTTCACTATCTTGACTATGATGGTCGTTGTGTGTGTGTGTGTGAGAGAGAAAACATCAAAGTTTACACTTTTATATGTGTAGTTTATTGAATATCAATTATGTTTATTTAAAAAAACACCTACTTGCAGAGAGGAAATGAGTTGCTCAGTGAGAAAATTGTCAGAAAACCTAATTTAAGAGCTTTTGTTAAGAAATATAATTAATTCAAGACTAGAACTTTGAAACAAATGAGCTATTGTTTTCTGAACAGTAGTGTGAGGTCAATTCATACTCACACCTCTTCAATAAAGCATGAACTGCTGAAAATTCTGGGCTTCTATCCATTTGTAGCAGGCTATTTGCTCCCGGGGAATTATGGGCTTCCTTTTACTTAGATTAACACAGGTATATACGAAAACCCAGGAAGCTGTCCTATAAAGGCTGAAAGATCAGGCACTGGAAAAGCACAAGAAACTTGTATGTGCAACTAAGTCCATCCAGATTATTACAGCTAATCTCTGGCCACCTCTAGCAGAGTGACAAGGCCACTTTGAACAAGGATTTTCTTATAACTGTTCTGCCACACTTGCTATTCTTTCTTGAGCTACAACTGTTAAGTCTAAGTTGAGTATTCCTCAAAGAGTATAGAACATAAATATAGCTTTTATGGTATGATTCAAACTCAAATGCAATATAAAGTTGTAATAGGGTAGAGGTAAGAAATCTCACTATTGCCACTTGGGCAGAGAGAGAATGTTTTTATAACTAGCAAGGATCAAGATTTAAAGGCATATAAGGTTGTGTACAATTGACTTTTTTTTTTTTTTTTTTTTGGTCTGAGCCGCAAAGTATGAGAGATCTTAGTTTCCCCAACAGGGATCGAACCCGTGCCCCCTGCAGTGGAAGCTTGGAGTCCTAACCACTGAACCACCAGGGAATTCCCCAAAATTGACTTTAAAATACACGTTGCTGTGCTCTCTTAAAATATAATGCATGAAATAAGAGAATAAAAGGAAGAGATTAAAAGAGTACAAAAGTTTAAAGATAAGCCTAAGATCATAGGTGCCCTTGGCTAAAGATCTTCTTATATAAAGATCTTATTCCAAAGAGATCCAGTAAAAAAAGTAAATGTTTTTAGGACATTCATATTTGATTAGTTCAATAACTCCTTAGCTTGTGAAAAAGGCAAATGTGAAAAGATTTTTCCGTAGGTAAGAAATTAAAGTGAGGTTTTCAATAGTGAAACAAATGGAGCCAAGTGAATGACAACAGAACAGCTTAGTTACTGGTATAATTCTCTATACCATTTATTCTCCATATCAGTAAACTGAGAGCTAAGGAAACACACCAGCATTGTTTCTCAAATATTGGTAACAGGACAATTACTAGAAATGATGGAATCAGCCCTTTCCCCCTTCTCCCCCATAGCTACTCCTCTCCTCACAGTCAAACATCTTAAGAGTTGTCTAGCTTTCTCTCTCTATTTCCTGATCTCCTCTCCCACTCCATTATGGCTTATTAAGACCCATCAATCACTCCACCAAAACAAGTCTCTCTAAGGTCAGTGGTGGCCTACAGGTTAATCCATCTAGCATTTACATTCTCAACAGGGGCAACATTGTACCCAAGGCAGCAAAAATTGATTCAAGGGAGCAAAATATCCTAGATATTAAAATAGTTTGGGGCTCTCCAAAAAGTCATAGTACATAAGCAGAAATACACTACATCTAGGCATTCTCCATATCTTACACTATGCCTTCTTCCCAGGTGACTTTACGCATACCATATGCTTCAGTTACCACGCACTACCACCTGTAACTCATTAAGCTACGGTTCCAGCATAGACCATTCCTCTGAGATTCAAACCTACTTAACTACCTGCCAGTTTGACATTCCACTTGAGTGTCTCAAAGGTATTTATCTGGGAAAAAAATCCGCAGCTTTGGTCAGATTCTCAGGTTAAGAACTACTGCCATACAGTAGTTTCAGAAAGGATCATAAAAATAAAAAATGGCAAAAACCAACTAAAAAAGTTGATATAAACAATTATTCTATAAACAAGTTTATTCTTTTCGGATGTCTTTAAAGCTTCTTGCATAAATATACCTTTTAGCTGACACACAATAGAAACTAAACTAGGTTGGAAATCAACATGTCAACATATCGGTTTTTCCCAGGGCACTGACGTGAATACAATTATACTGGTTCTCTGGTTATGCTAAAAGGTATTCTAAAACCAGTGTCAGACTTTCAGTAAAAGAGAGTAAGAATACAAAACACCGCAAATTGATTTGTAAACTTGCTACACTGGGTGTTTGCAGAACTAAGCAACAAGTAGATGTCAATATTTACATTTTGAAGAGAATCCTGAAAAGAAAGTGATTATCACAGGCAAACTGCATTAAAAATATATTCTTTTTTTTTTTTTTTTGTACGCGGGCCTCTCACTGCTGCGGCCTCTCCCATCGTGGAGCCCAGGCTCCGGACGCGCAGGCCCAGCGGCCACGGCTCACGGGCCCAGCCGCTTCGCGGCACGCGGGATCCTCCCGGACCGGGGCACAAACCCGCGCCCCCTACCTCGGCAGGCGGACTCTCAACCACTGCGCCACCAGGGAAGCCCTAAAAATATATTCTTATAATTACAACAACAACTCAAAAACTCTTTGTTAGCTATGTTCCGTATAAAGCCACACCACTAATCCTTTACAAAGTTAAAACAAGATAGAGACCTAGAACTAAAATCGAGGGCTATCTTTTTGGCTCTATGGATTCATACTTCTTGAGCAATCACAGAAATTTGCCAACACTAACACTATCAAATAAAAGGAATTCTGCAAACAAGAACAAGAAATAGATTTATTTCAGGAGTTAAAAGAGGTGCTCTGTTAGGTGGTGGTGATGGGATGAATTGGGGGATTGGGATTGACATATATACACTAATAAGTATAAAATAGATAACTAATAAGAACCTGCTGTATAAAAAAATACAATAAAATAATATTCAAAAAAAAAGAGGTGCTCTGTTAGAAAAATAACTTCTCAAGGAGATGAAAGAAATCTTCCTCTTTGGTACAACATGATTAAGGTCTAACCTAGCACAGTCTAAATCTTTGCCTGCTGATCATGTTTTTCTGCTCAACTTTTTTTCTCTGTCTCTTTGTTTCTTGATTCTGATAGTATTCTTCCTTAGTGATTTCTGAAATCATTACTAAAAATAATATTTCCTACTGGACACTCTACTTGGATCTCCTTTAAGAACTTCAAATCCAATATGCCCCAAACTAAACTTATCCTCTCCACCTCCACCTCCTTCCTGGAAAATGTTTCATAGTACCCCATTTACCTGGTGGCCTAAGCCATAAACCTGGGACTTATCCTTGAATTCTCCTCTGACAATATTTTATTAATTCTATCTCTTTCGCTCTTAAAACTGCCTCCTCCTCACTGCCTTCCTGGCCTTGGCTTATAACTTACTGAAGTTACAGCCTTCAAAGTGCTGAGGTGGGGCTTCCCTGGTGGCGCAGTGGTTGAGAGTCCGCCTGCTGATGCAGGGGACACGGGTTCGTGCCCTAGTCCGAGAAGATCCCACATGCCACGGAGCGGCTGGGCCCGTGAGCCATGGCCGCTGAGCCTGCGCCTCCGGAGCCTGTGCTCCACAGCAGGAGAGGCCACAACAGTGAGAGGCCCACGTACAGCAAAAAAAAAAAAAAGTGCTTAGGTGATGGAGTCAAATAAATCTGGGATTGAATCCCAGTTCTGCCATTGCTAAGTGTGATCTTAATCTTAGGCAAATTACTTAACCTCTCTGGGGCTCATTTTCTCATCTGTAAAATAAAAAGAATAATAAAATTTACCTCATACAGTTATTGAAGTAGGCAAATGAGCTAATGCCTCTAAAACACCCAACAGTATGTCTGGCGTATTGTAAACACTCAATGAATGGTGGCCACCACTACCCTGCAGGACTGTATATCAATTAAATGATACAATAATCTATGTAAAGCATTTAACATGCAGTAAGGGCTTAATATTTAATAACCTTTAAAAAATTAATTTCACTTCTCATCTTCTCTATAAGTATATTACTTCAATAATACCCTAACATCTAGTCTTAGCCATTTTATCTATTCCTCACAATGCCTCTAAACGGCTCCTGTTTTCAGGATAAAATCCAAATTCCTTCTCATGACGTACAAAGTTCTTTATGATCTTTCCTCATTTTGAAGGTTTACTTCTTGCCATTCCTTTAGCTCCAATCACATCCAACTCAGAAGTGTCCTATTCTTTCAGGAGTTACTGCTTTTACAATGCTATTCTTTTTGCCTAGAATCCCCATCTACTCTTTTCCCCAGTCCATTCCAATTTTGTCTCATACTACTTCTTCTAACCCTTCACAACTCAGCCCAGGAAGCCTTCCCCGTCCTGGAGAAAATGGACCGAGCACCAGCAGCAGCAGCCTTGGCGCATGCCCTGGCCCTGGGCAATTTATATCCCAGCCAGGCTTCCTGCCGGACTGACTTCTCTCTTTTTTGTGTGATTGAACAGCTCTGCCCCACGGGGGGCCTTTTTCACACTTGATTTCGAAACACAGTCTCCGTGCTCTCAGACATTCTTGAAATGTTTTCCTTCTAATGACATAAGAAGAAAGACTTTATTTTACCGATATTTTACTTGATTTTTTACATTTATGTTGATGAAAGAAATTAGTCTGTAACATTGCTTTCTTGTAATACCCATGACAGGCTGGTATTAAGGTTATACTGTCTTCTATAATTATCTGGGAAGTATTCCCTGTTTTCTATTCTCTGGAATATTTTATATAAAACTTGGTATTATTTTTTCCCTTAAATATTTGGCAACTAACATTTATTGAGCATATACTACATGCCAGATTCTATACTAAGCTCATTTACTATGTTACCTCATTTAATCCTCACAGCAACTTTCTAAGGTATATATCATTATTATCCCTGTTTTATAGAGAAGAAACTGGGGCTTATAGAAGGTAACTTGACCAAAGTCACAGAGCTGGTAAGCAGCAGAACTGGGACTTCAACACATGTATCCCCATGTTCTTAATCACTTGCTATACTGTCTTGTAATACTTAATATATGGTATTATGATTACCTATTCATTTATCTGTCTCCCCATTAGTCAGTGAAATCTATCTAGTAAGATCCTTGAAGGGTGGGATCATGTCTCCATTTTTTGCAGCTCTTAAATCTAGCATCATGTCTACCAATTAATAGATGCTCAATAAGTAGCTGCTAAGTGAATGAATGAAAACATATCATTTGATTCTTATAACAACTGGGTGAGGTAAAGTGGTTATTAACAATCCCGGTTCAGAAAGCAGGTATATGTTTACTTTAGAATGTTGCTAAAATGGCTTTTGTCTTTAAGTTAAAACATACAACCCCCATGCAAAGAAGGCATACATGATTTAGTTTCTTCAACAAGGAAAAAGCAAAAAATAAATTTTAATTACTTGCAAACTGTCAATGACAACAGATTTAATGTTCTGATACCATCTGTAAGACAGAGACCTTCATATTTTTTCTGGGGTCAAGGGTCTATATACAACAAGAAAAAGATTATCTGGTGAGAAAATGGCAATAAAACAAAAGCCTTAAGTAGAAAAGCTTTCATAGAACGTCAGCAGTGTAGCTAAAGAATTCCCCACCGACTATGCGATGTGGTAGGGATGTCATAAGACGATTTAAGGTAGACATAAAATACCCACAGCAGGGATGTCTTGGCTTCAGTTAAATGAACTGAAATTTCCATTCTGTCTTTTGCCTGATGAGTCTGTAAAAACGCTTATATATGGGCACCACAGAAAAGAGATTTTTTTTGATGTAGATCAGATCATAATTATGGCAAAATAACTAGGTTATAGTAAGACAAATCTGGCCTAGATATAGGAACAAACGTCCGAGAGCCAATGTCCTTATGTTCTGAAATTGTTATTTGGGAGATTATATCAATATAACTACAATCCTAAAGGATATTAAGAATAGAAAAGATCCTTGAAATATTTAAATAGAATTCTGCCTAAAGGATACCCTAGACAACCTCATGAGGATTCTTCCAAGCCTCTCTCTTCTAACCCCAATCCAAACTACACACACACACACACACACTTTTTTACTGCAGCAGTTTTTGTCAAGTTGCTTTTAGGACAAGAGTATTATAACATATCTCAAAGGGGAAAAAAATGTGAGAATAAAAACATACCAAAGGAACTATTAAACACGTCACAGGAAAACTATTCTCACCAGTGGACTGCCACATAAAAATTTCAGAAGTCTTTGTATTCTCTATAGCAAAATAAATAAGATATTCAGCAAGGGGTCCCTTACCATATAGATATTGCTTAGGCTCCCAAAATCAAATATGCTAATGATAAAAAATTGAAAATCAGAAAGAATAGAAAAAAATGATTTACTTCCATCAGTGAAAGATAATTCTTTTTTTTTTAAATTTATGTATTTATTTATCTTTGGGTGCGTTGGGTCTTCATTGCTGCGTGCAGGCTTCTCTCTAGTTGTGGCGAGCGGGGGCTACTCTTTGTTGTGGTGCACGGGCTTCTCATTGCGGTGGCTTCTCTTGTTGCAGAGCTCGGGCTCTAGACGCATGGGCTTCAGTAGTCATGGGGTGGGACACGGGCTCAGTAGTTGTGGCTTGCGGGCTCTAGAGCACAGGCTTAGTAGTTGTGGTACACGGGCTTAGTTGCTCCGTGGCATGTGGGACCTTCCTGAACCAGGGCTTGGACCCATGTCCGCTGCATTGGCAGGTGGATTCTCAACCACTGTGCCACCAGGGAAGCCCTGGAGTGCATATTTTAAGATCATGTTTTTTCAATTTAAGACTTTCTATTTTATTCTATTTTAAAGATTTCAGTTCTCTGGTGAAATTCTCCATATTTTCATCTATTTTCTCCATCTTTTCCTCAAATAAAGATATTAATCAAGTGTTTTAAAGTCCTTGTATGATAACACCAGTATCTGTGGCATCTGTAAGCCTGCTTCTGTTAGCTTTTGATCTGGTCCTATCTCTTGACATGCCTAGAAAATTTTGACTGAATAATATTGTTTTAAAATTTTTTACAGGCTCCAAATTATGTTATCTATGACCAGAAAGAGTTTACCCTTTTCTCTGCTAGGCAGAGAGTGCAGCATTCATCACTTTTATCCAATCAAAACACTTGAGCAGAAGCAAGAACTACAATCCTGCAGCCTGTGGAACAAAAACCACATTCACAGAAAGACAAAATGAAAAGGCAGAGGGCTATGTAATAGATGAAGGAAGAAGATAAAACCCCAGAAAAACAATTAAATGAAGTGGAGATAGGCAATCTTCCAGAAAAAGAACTCAGAATAATGATAGTGAAGATGATCCAAGACCTCGGAAAAAGAACGGAGGCAAACAAAGATCAAGAAGATGCAAGAAATGTTTAACAAAGACCTAGAAAAATTAAAGAACAAATACCTAGAAGAATTAAAGTGCACACAGAACATTCTCCAGGATAGACCACATCTTGGGTCATGAATCAAGCCTCAGTAAATTTAAGAAAACTGAAATTATATCAAGCATCTTTTCTGAACCATGAAGCTATGAGATTAGAAATCAATTACAGGGAAAAAAAACTTTAAAAACACAAACACATGGAGAATAAACAACACATTACTAAATAACCAAGAGATCACTGAAGAAATCAAGGAGGAAATCAAAAAAAACCTAGAGACAAATGACAGTGAAAACATGATGATCCAAAACCTATGGGATGCAGCAAAAGCAGTTCTAAGAGGGAAGTTTATAGCAATTCAAGCCTACCTCAAGAAACAAGAAAAGTCTAAAATAAACAATCTAACCTTACACCTAAAGGAACTAGAGAAAGAAGAACAAACAAAACCCAAAGTTAGCAGAAGGAAAGAACATCAAGATCAGAGCAGAAACAAATGAAATAGAAACAAAGAAAACAATAGCAAAGATCAATAAAACTAAAAGCTGGTTCTTTGAGAAGATAAACAAAATTGATAAACCTTTAGCCAGACTCCTCAAGAAAAACAGGGAAAGGACTCAAATCAATAAAATTAGACATGAAAAAGGAGAAGTTACAACGGACACTGCAGAAATACAGAGCATCATAAGAGACTACTACAAGCAACTCTATGTCAATAAAATGGACAACCTGGAAGAAATGGACAAATTCTTAGAAAGGTATAAATTTCCAAGACTGAACCAGGAAGAAATAGAAAATATGAACAGACCAATCACAAGTAATGAAATGGAAACTGTGATTAAAAATCTTCCAACAGACAGAAGTCCAGGAGCAGATGGCTTCACAGGTGAATTCTATCAAACATTTAGAGAAGAGCTAACACCCACCCTTCTCAAACTCTTCCAAAAAATTGCAGAGGAAGGAACACTCCCAAACTCATTCTACAAGGCCACCATCACCCTGATACCAAAACCAGACAAAGATACTACTAAAAAAAAAATTACAGACCAATATCACTGATGAATATAATGCAAAAGTCCTCAACAAAATACTAGCAAACAGAATCCAACAACACATTCAAAGGAGCATACACCATGATCAAGTGGGATTTATCCCAGGGATGCAAGGATTCTTCAATATATGCAAATCAATCAATGTGATACACCATATTAACAAATTGAATAATAAAAACCATATGACCATCTCAATAGATGCAGAAAAAGCTTTTGACAAAATTCAACACCCATTTATGATAAAAACTCTCCAGAAAGTGGGCATAGAGGGAAACTACCTCAACATAATAAAGGCCATATATGACAAACCCACAGCAAACATCATTCTCAATGGTGAAAAACTGAAAGCATTTTCTCTAAGATCAGAAAAAAGACAAGGATGTCCACTCTCGCCACTATTATTCAACATAGTTTTGAAAGTCCTAGCCACAGCAATCAGAGAAGAAAAAGAAATAAAAGGAATACAAATTGGAAAAGAAGTAAAACTGTCATTGTTTGCAGATGACATGACAATATACATAGATAATCCTAAAAATGCCACCAGAAAACTACCAGGGCTAATCAATGAATTTGGTAAGGTTGCATGATACAAAATTAATGCACAGAAATCTCATGCATTCCTATACACTAACAATGAAAGATCAGAAAGAGAAATTAAGGAAACAATCCCATTCACCATTGCAAAAAAAGAATAAAATACCTTGGAATAAACCTACCTAAGGAGGTAAAAGACCTGTACTCAGAAAACTATAAGACACTGACGAAAGAAATCAAAGATGACACAGATGGAGAGATACACCATGTTCTTGGATTGGAAGAATCAACATTGTGAAAATGACCATAGTACCCAAAGCAATCTACAGATTCTATGCAAGCCCTATCAAATTACCAATGGCAGTTTTTACAGAACTAGAACAAAAAAATCTTAAAATTTGTATGGAGACACAAAAGATGCCTAATAGCCAAAGCAATCTTGAGGGGAAAAAATGGAGCTGGAGGAATCAGACTCCCTAACTTCAGACTATATTACAAAGCTACAGTAATCAAGACAATATGGTACTGGCACAAAAACAGAAATATAGATCAATGGAACAGGATAGAATGCCCAGAGGTAAACCCACGCACCTATGGTCAACTAATCTATGACAAAGGAGGCAAGGATACACAATGGAGAAAAGACAGTCTCTTCAATAAGTGGTGCTGGGAAAACTGGACAGCTACATGTAAAAGAATGAAATTAGAACACTCCCTAACACCATACACAAAAATAAACTCAAAATGGATTAAAGACCTAAATGTAAGATCGGACATTATAAAACTCTTAGAGGAAAACATAGGAAGATCACTCTCTGACATAAATCACAGCAAGATCTTTTTTAACCCACCTCCTAGAGTAATGGAAATAAAAACAAAAATAAGCAAATGGGACCTAATGAAACTTCAAAGCTTTTGCACAGCAAAGGAAACCATAAACAAGACAAAAAGACAACCCTCAGAATGGGAGAAAATATTACAACTGAATCAACAGACAAAGGATTAATCTCCAAAATATATAAACAGCTCATGCAGCTCAATATTAAAAAAACAAACAATGCAATCCAAAAATGGGCAGAAGACCTAAATAGACATTTCTCCAAAGAAGACATACAGATGGCCAACAGGCACAAGAAAAGCTGCTCAACATCACTAATTAGCAGAGAGATGCAAATCAAAACTACAGTGAGGTATCACCTCACACCAGCTAGAATGGCCATCATCAGAAAATCTACAAACGACAAATGCTGGAGAGGGTGTGGAGAAAAGGGAACCCTCTAGCACTGTTGGTGGGAATGTAAATTGATGCAGCCTCTATGGAGAACAGTATGGAGGTTCCTTAAATAACTAAAAATAGAATTACCATATGACCCAGGAATCCCACTACTGGGCTTATACCCAGAGAAAACCATAATTCAAAGAGACACATGCACCCCAGTGTTCACTGCAGCACTATTTACAATAGCCAGGTCATGGAAGCAACCTAAATGCCCATCGACAGATGAATGGATAAAGAAGATGTGGTACATATATACAATGGAATATTACTCAGCCATAAAAAGGAGCAAAATTGGGTTATTTGTAGAGACATGGATGGACCTAGAGACTGTCATACAGAGTGAAGTAAGTCAGAAAGAGAAAAACAAATATCGTATATTAACGCATATATGTGGAATCTAGAAAAATGGTACAGATGAACCAGTTTGCAAAGCAGAAACAGAGACACAGACATAGAGAACAAACGTATGGACACCCGGGGGGACAGTGAGGAGTGGAGGGATGAACTGGGAGATTGGGATTGACATGTATACACTGATGTGTATAAAATAGATAATTAATAATAACCTGCTGTATAAAAAAATAATTTAAATTAAATTTAAAAATTCCAAAAAATTTTCAAAAAAAAAAGAAGTTCATCCACATGAAGAAGTTCATCCACACGAAGAACTGTGCTCAAGGTTACATAGCCAATAGGTAGAAAATTCAAACCTAAGACTATTTGATTCTTAATTTGTGCTATGAACCACTATCCTGCCACATATGCAAATTGTATATCCTCAGCATTCAGTACAGTGCCTGCCACATGGTAGGCTTTAACATTCAACAAACATTTGTTTTATTGTAACCTTTCTTCTAGGAGTTTTACAGTTTCAGGTCTTAAGTTCAAGTTTTTAATCCATTTTGAGTTGATTTTTGATAGTGTAAGATAGGGGTCCAATTGAATTCTTTTGCATGCTGCTGTCCAGTTTTCCCAACACCATTTATTGACAAGACTATCCTTTCTCCATTGCATATTCTTGGCTCTCTCATCACAAATTAATTGATTTATTTCTGAACTCTTTATTCTGTCCCATCATATATGTATCTGTTTTTATGTCAATACCACAGTGTTACTATAGCTTTTTAATATAGTCTAAAATCAGGACGTGTGATGTCTCCAGCTTTGTGCTCCTTTCTCAACATTGTTTTGGCTATTCAGGGTCTTTTGTGGTTCTATATGGATTTTAGGATTGTTTGTCTATTTCTGCCATTGGAATTTTGATAGGGACTGCATCTGTGGACAGCTTTGGGTAGTATGGATATTTTTAACAATACTAACTCTTCCAACCCATGGGCATGAAATATCTTTCCATTTAATTGTGTCTTCTTCAATTTCTTTCAACAGTGTCTTATAGTTTTCAGTGTAAAGATCTTTCACCTCCTTGGTTAAATTTACTCCTAAGTATTTTATTCTTTTTGATGTTATGGTAAATAGGATTGTTTTCTCAATTTCTGTTTTCAATAGTTCATTGTTAATATATGGAAATACAACTGATTTTTGTAAATTGATTTTGTATCCTGCAACTTTACTGAATTCATTTAGTTCTAACAGATTTTTGGTGGAGTCTAAGGGTTTTCTGTATATAATATCATGTCATCTGTAAATAGTCACACTTTTAATTCTTCCTTTCCAATTTAATGGTTTTATTTATTTTTCTTGACTAACTGCTCAGGCTAGGACTTCCTGTACTATGTTGAATAAAAGTGGCAAGAATAGGCGTTTTTGTCTTGTTCCTGATCCTAAAAGGAAAAGCTTTCAGCTTTTCACCATGGAGTATGATGTTAGCTATGGAGTTGTCATATATGGTCTTTATTATGTCAAGGTATGTTCCCTCTATATCCACTTTGTTGAGAGTTTTTATCATGAATGGATGTTGAATTTTGTCAAGTGCTTTTTCTGCGTCTACTGAGACAATCACATGATTTTTATCTTTCATTATGTTAATATGGTGTATCACACTGATTGATTTGTGGATTTGAACCATCCTTGCATCCCTAGAATAAATTCCACTTGATCCTGGAGTGTGGTCCTTTTAATGTATTGTTGGATTCAATTTGCTAATACTTTGTTGAAACTTTCTGCATCTACATTCATCAAGGATAGTAGCCTGTAATTTTCTTTTCTTGTACTGTCCTTGTCTGGTTTTGATATCAGGATAATGCTGGCCTCGTAATAAGTTTGGAAGTGTTCCCTCCTCTTCTATTTTTTTGGAATTTTGAGAAGGATCAGTGTTAATTCCTCTTTAAACGTTTGGTAGAATTCCCAGTGAAGCTGTCTGCTCCTCAACTGTTGTTGGGAGGTTTTTGATTACTAATTCAATCTCCCTACTTGCAATTGGTCTGTTCAGATTTTCTATTTCTCCATAATCTAGTCTTGATAGGTTGTATGTTTCTAGAAATTTATCCATTTTTCTTAGGTTGTCCAATTTGTTGGCATATAATTGTAAATGGTAGTCTCTTAAAACCTTTGTGTTTCTGTGGTGTCAGTTGTAATGAGTCCTCTTTCACTTATAATATTATTTATTTGAGTTTTTTTCTTGGTTAATCTAGCGAAGGATTTTCAATTTTGTTTTATCTTTTCAAAAACCAATTCTTAGTTTTGCTGATCATTTCTATTTTTTCCCTATTCTTTATTTCTGCTCTAATCATTATTTCCCTCTTTCTATTAATTTTGAGCTTAGTTTGCTCTTCTTTTTCCAGTTCCTTCAGGTGGAAGGTTCGGTTGTTTATTTGAGATCTTTTCTCTTTATAGCTATAAACTTTCCTCTTAGAAGTGCTTTTGCCATATCCCATAATATCACAAGATTTTTTTAAATTTCCCTTTTGATTTCTTCTTTGGTCCACTGGTTGTTCAGGAGTGTGTTGTTTAAATTCCATGTATTTGTGAATTTTCCAATTTTCTTCCTGTTATTGATTTCTAGTTTCACATTATTGTGTTTGGAAAAGATGCTTGATATAATTTCAATCTTCTTGATTTGTTAAGATTTGTTTTGTGGCCTAACATATGATCTATCCTGGAGAATGTTCTGTTTGTTCTTGAAGAGAATGTGTTTTCTGCTGCTGTTGGATAAAATGTTCTGTATATGTGTGTATAGATCCATTTGGTCTATAGTATTACTCAAAAGTGCTGTTTCCTTATTGATTTTCTTTCTGTATGATCTATCCATTGTTGAGAGGGGGGTTAAAGTCTCCTACTTTTACTGTAGTGTTTATTTCTCCCTTCAGTTCTATTAATATCTGCTTTATATTTAGATGCTCCGATGTTGGATACTTACAATCGTTATGTCATCTTCATGAATTGATCGTTTTATCATATATAGTGACTTGTCTATTGTGACCCTTCTTTTTTAACTTAGTTTATTTTTTCTGATACAAGGATAGGTATCCCTGCTCTCTTTTTGTGAGCATTTGCATGGAATATCTTTTTCCATCCCTCCACTTCCAGCCTATGTGTGTCCTTAAAGTTAAAGTGAGTCTCTTACAGGCATCATTTCCCTTTTAAGACAGTGTGGTATTGGCAAAAGAATACACAAATAGGTCAATGGCACAGAACAGACAGCCCAGAAATAGACCCTCACAAATACACTTAACTGATCTTTGACAAAGGAGCAAAGGCAATATAAGGAGGCAAAGATAGTCTTTTCAACAAATGGTATAGGAACAACTGAATATCTGTGTGAAAAAAAAAGGAATACGGACACAGACCTTATACCCCTTACAAAAGTTAACTCAAAATGTATCATAAAGCTAAATGTAAAACACAAAACTACAAAATTCCTAGAAGATAACACAAAAGAAAATATAGGTGACTTTGGGTACAGCAATGACTTTTTAGATATAATATCAAAGGTATGATCTATGAAAAAAATAATTATAAGCTGAATTTCATTAAAATTAAAAACATCTCCTCTCCAAAAGACAATGTCATGAGAATGAGAATTCAAGCCACAGACTAGGAGGAATTATTTGCAAAAGACACATCTGATAAAGTACTATTATCCAAAATATACAAAGAACCCGTAAAACTCAAGAATAAGAAAACAAATAGCCCAATTAAAAAATGGGCCCAAGACCTGAACAGACACTTCACCAAAGATGATATACAGATGGCTAGTAAGCATATGAAAAGATGCTCCTCGTCATGTCATCAGGGAAATGCAATTTAAAATAACGAGATAACACACACTCCTATTACAATGGCCAAAATTCAAAATGCCGACAGCATCAAATGCTGACAAGGATGTGGAGCAACAGGAACTCTCATTCATTGCTGATGGATTGCAAAGTGGTACATTTTGGAGGAAGGTTTGATAGTTTCTTAGAAAAGTGAACATCCTCTTACCATACAATCCAGCAAATGTACTCCTCAATATTTACCCAAAGGAGTTGAAAATTTATGCCCACACAAAACCTGCACATGGATGCTTATAGTAGCTTTATTTGTAACTGCCAAATCTTGGAAGAAACCAAGCTATCCTTCAGTAGGTGCATGGATAAATAAACTGTAGTACATCCACATTTTAGAATACTATTCAGCACTAAAAAGAAATGAATTATTAAGCCATGAAAAGGAATTTGAGCAATCTTAAATGCATAATACTAAAGGGAAAAAGTCAGTCTGAACAGGCTACATACCATATGATTCCAGCTATATGATATTCTGAAAATACTGGGTTGGCCAAAAAGTGCCTTTGGTTTTTAAGTAAAAATAAAAGATACATTTTTTCATTTTCACCAAGAAGTTTAGTGAACAATGTATTCACCCTTTTGTTGCACTACCTTCTGCCATTTTTCAGGCAACTTCATAATTCCATCTTCCCAAAACTTTTTACCTTTTTGAGCAAAGAACTCTTCCAGGTGCCTTTTACAGCTTCCAGGGAATTGAAATTTTTTCCATTAAGAGAATTTTATAAAGACCAAAATAAATGGAAATCCGAAGGTGCAATGTCTGGTGAATGTGGCGGGTGAATCAGAAGTTCCCAGCCAAGCTGTAATAGTTTTTGCCTGGTCATCAACGAAACATGCGGTCTTGTGTTATCCTAATGGAAGATTATGCGTTTTCTGTTGACTAATTCTGGATGCTTTTCATCAAGTGCTGCTTTCAGTTGGTCTAACTGGGAGCAGTACTTGTTGGAATTAATCGTTTGGTTTTCCAGAAGGAGCTCATAATAGAGGACTCCTTTCCAATCCCACCACATATACAACATCACCTTCTTTGGATGAAGACTTGCCTTTGGTGTGGTTGGTGGTGGTTCATTTCGCTTGCCCCACAATCTCTTCCATTCCACATTAGTGTACAGTATCCACTTTTCATCACCCCTCACAATTTGTTTTCAAAATGGAACGTTTTCATTACGTTTAAGTAGAGAATCGCATGCGGAAATACGGTCAAGAAGATTTTCTTCGCTTAACTTATGTGGAACCCAAACGTCAAAGCGATTCACATAACCAAGCTGGTACAAATGATTTTCAGCGCTTGATTTGGATATTTTGAGTATGTCAGCTATCTCCCGTGTGGTATAATGTTGATTGTTCTCAATTAGTGTTTCGATTTGATTGCTATCAACTTCAACTGGTCTACCCGACCGTGGAGCATCATCCAGCAAGAAATCTCCAGCACGAATCTTTGCAGACCACTTTTGACATGTTCGATCAGTCACAGCACCTTCTCTATATACTGCACAAATTTTTTTTTGCATTTCGGTTGTGTATTTAACCTTTCTTGAAATAATAAAGCATAAGATGCCAAAAATGTTGGTTTTTTCCTTCCATCTTCAATATTAAAATGGCTACACAAAAATTCACCAATTTTGATAAGTCTTTTTTTAAATGCACGCTGATATGACAGCTGTCACATACAATCTAACAAACTTATTTTGAATGAAGTTAAAGACAACTAAGTGCTACTAGAGCCATCTTACACAAAAACCAAACGAACCTTTTGGCCAGCCCAATAGCAAAACAATGGAGCCAGTAACAAGATCAGTGGTTGCCACAGGCTGGGGGAAGGGAGAGATGAATACACAGAGCACAGAACATTTTTAGGGCAATAAAACTATTCTGTATGATACTACGTTTGTAGATACATGTCATTATACATTTGTCAAAACCTATAATAATGTACAACACTGAGACTGAAGCCTAATGTAAAATATAGATTATGATATGTCAATGTAGGTTTATGAGTTGTAACAAATGTATCACTGTGGTACAGGATATTGACAGTGGAGGAAGCAGTCCATGTGTAGGGGCAGGGAGTAAATGGGAACTTTCTGTACTTTCTGCTTAATTTTGCTATGAACCTAAAACTACTCCCAAAAATAGTCTATTAAAAAAACATAGCTCTTAACCATCTTTTAATACTACGACCCAGATCAAAACAGTTGTTTCCACTTTGGATAAGAAGGTAAAACCACTGCTTGATTATTTCTAAACCTAGCTTCCAAAATCATCTTAACTGGTAATTTAAGGCTCACAATGAGGATCAAAGAACTTACTTTTCAATTTTCTTCCTTTGTTCTTTTTGCCTCTGTTGTTCTTTCACTTGTTCTCTTTCAATATCCATGAAAAGTCGTCTATATCTCAGGTACTGCTTTTGACGCTAAAGAAAAGAAGTTAAAATTGTTAAGATTCCGCTCTCAGAGGACTTTCCAAGAAAGGAAAATCCTTGTGCCATAGACAAGAAAACTATGTGACACAAAAGTCACAGGGAATTAAGTCCTTAATTTCCTTCTATTTATGGTGACTCAGGATAATATCACATATAGCAAGAGATTTATATTTTCAAGCACATAGCTATTAGATGTAACAGACAAATCAGAGAAAGAAGTACTAATTTAGTTTGCACTTAGCATGGTCAGTTGTCAATAGCCCTTGAGGAAATGATTATATTTAATATGATAAGATACATACTATATTTACTCTGTGTTCCCAAGTAGTAAGTACCACAGAAGCAGAACCAAAGAAAGAATGTAAGAGGTATTTTATAACAGAACGTCACTTTAACGTTCCAAAATTAAAACCACACTACAAAAGCACACTCTAAGCCTAGCCTAATATGGTGGGGAGGAGGGAGGGAAGACTGAGGAATAACAGAGCATCATACTTTTAAAGGGAACAAGTATAATAAAAGCAAATGCTGGGGCTTCCCTGGTGGCACAGTGGTTAAGAACCTGCCTGCCAATGCAGGGTACATGGGTTCGAGCCTTGGTCCGGGAAGATCCCACATGCCGCGGAGCAATGAAGCCTGTGCGCCACAACTACTGAGCCTGCGCTCTAGAGCCCGTGAGCCACAACTACTGAGCCCACGTGCCACAACTACTGAAGCCCACGTGCCTAGAGCCTGTGCTCCGCAACAAGAGAAGCCACCACAATGAGAAACACGCACACCACAAGGAAGAGTAGCCCCTGCTCGCTACAGCTAGAGGAAGCCCGCGTGCAGCAACAAAAACCCAACGAAGCCAAAAATAAATAAATAAATAATTTAAAAAAAAAAAAAAAGCAAATGCTACTACCCTGTCCGTGATCTGTTCATACTTCCAAATTTATATATTCTCTTTTTAAGGGCACAAGCTACTCAAAGAGCACTAGTATACACACAGACATGTTTTTGTCCTTAGAGTAGCTTGTGTCTTTTTGGTAAAAATTATTAAAACTATAATAACAGTTCTCAATATTGAAGATACATCACAATCATCTGTGGTGTTTTTTTAAAACACAGATGCCCCAAACCTACCTAAGATACTGATTCAGTATATCTGCTTTGGGTCCAGGCATTTGTATTTGGAAAAAGCTCCATGTCTGATTCTGGTGCATGGCCAGTGTTAAAAACTGTTCATTTAAACTAACTTTAGATTGAAAAGGAAAAAAAGGAAGTCACAAATTAAAACTCTTCCTTAAATTAGCTATTATGGCAAATATACACTAACTGAAGAAACTCACTAGGATCACCTCTCTGATTTCACATCAAGGTACCCTAAATCCTAGAAGCTTAGAAGAGAAGTTCAACATATTAAAATGAGTCAAGCAACTTTTGTGCCTTTATCTATGGAATTTGTAGTACTAGCTCTTAATGTGTTAGGACACAACAAATTGTTTCCAATCTCACATATACTATTATAGTAGAAACACTGATGTCCAAAAGCCATTGTCACTACATACCTCTTTCTTGTCTTCCTCTTGACTTACTCCTGACTGAAGTGCCAGTGGAGTTTGGAATTCAGTGTTCAATCCTGATTGATATTCACCACCAACCTGTTAGAAAGTCCAGTCACACAAAGAGACAAAATTGCCAAAAGTTAGCCCTACGTATGTTTTTGATAATTTCATCTATTGATTCCTTTCTCCTGCAATCTTGAGCTCAACTGGATAAAAACAATTTTTTAAACAAATATAAAAGAATAAAGCTTTAAGAAAGAATAAAAGAAAGAAATTAATCAAACAAAAACAATAAAGAAAAGAAAATATCCAGGTCAAAAACATGGATGGGGACCTCCTTGGTGGTGCAGTGGTTAAGAATCCGCCTGCCAATGCAGGGGACATACATGGGTTCGAGACCTGGTCCGGGAAGATCCCACATGCCATGGAGCAACTAAGCCCATGTGCCACAACTACTGAGCCTGTGCTCTAGAGCCCGCAAGCCACAACTACTGAGCCCACACACCACAACTACTGAAGCCTGCGCCTACAGCCCATGCTCCGCAATAAGAGAAGCTTCCTCAGTGAGAAGCCTGCACACTGCAATGAAGAGTAGCTCCCGCTCGCCGCAACTAGTGAAAGCCAGCACACAGAAACAAAGACCCAACACAGCCAAAAAAAAAAAGAGAATGAACTAATGACAGATCAAAATGTTCAGAATGAAAGTCCTTCTAAATTGATCACTTGAAATCACTCTATCATGAGTGTGTGCTTGGGACTGAATCCAGGATATAAAACTAGATCCCTTAACATCTCAAATCTGTAATCATTTTCAATTTATACATGTTCTTGAAAGGTGTGAGTTTAGAGAATAAAAGCTTGAAAATACTATAGCCATCAACTGACATGGCAGGGAAGAAACTGGGGCTTATTTCCCCCCTAATTATTAGAAAAGCCTGTTGACATAACTTAGTACACTTACTTGGACATTATATGGCTCAAATTATGATCTCTAACTTTTAGAAATAAAAGTTTAAAATTACTTTTATCTTTTTAGCTTAAAAGTTATTTATCTTTCAGCAAAGTTGCAAGATATAAGATCAGTATGCAAAGCTCTATTGTATTTTTAGGTACTTGCAATGAACAATCTGAAAATGAAATTAAGGGGAAAATCCATATAAAATATCATCAAAAAATTCTTAGGAATAAATTTAATAAAGGAAGTGTAAATTGTATACACTGAAATCTACAAAACATTGTTGAAAGAAATAGAAGATCTAAATGAATCAGAAGACTTAATATTGTTAAGATGGCAAATTGATCAACAGATTTAATGCAATCTACATCAAAATTTCAGCTGACTTCTTTGTAGAAGTTGACAAGGTTATCCTTAAATTCATACAAAAATGCAAGGGACCTGGAATAGCTGAGATGACCTTGAAACAGAAGAACCAAGTTGGAGAACTCACTCTCCCCAATTTCAAAACTTACTGCGAAGCTACACTGATCAACACAGTGTGGTACTAACATAAGGACAGACTTATAGATCAATGGAATAGAACTGATAGTTCAGAAATAAACTCTTAAATTTACAATCAACTTTTTTTTTTTTTTTTTTTTGCGGTACGCGGGCCTCTCACTGTCGTGGCCTCTCCTGTTGCGGAGCACAGGCTCCGGACGCGCAGGCTCAGCAGCCATGGCTCATGGGCCCAGCCGCTCCGCAGCATGTGGGATCTTCCCGGACCGGGGCACGAACCCGTGTCCCCTGCATCGGCAGGTGGACTCTCAACCACTGTGCCACCAGGGAAGCCCGTAATCAACTAATTTTTGACAAAAGTGATGAGCGAATTCAACGGGTAAAAAGAGTCTTTTCAACAAATGATGTTGGGTCAACTGGATATCCAAGTGCAAAAAAGAATGAAGTTGGACCTCTACTGAACACCATATAAGAAAATTAATGCAAAGTGGATTGAAGACCTTGCAGAATGCAAGAGATATAAAATTCTTAGAGGAACACACAGCAGTAAATCTTCATGACCTTGGATCAGGCAATGGTTTCTTAGATATGACACCAAAAGCACAAGCCACGAAAAAATAAGTAACCTGGACTTCAAAGTTAAAAATTTCTGTGCTGCAAAGGAAAGGAAACCACCAAGAAAGTGAAAAGACAACCCACAGGATAGGAGAAAACATCTGCAAATCACAAAACAGATTTGAATATATTAAGAATCCAGTAGATTAAGAATCCAGTAGAATATATTAAGAACTCACATAACTCAATAATTAGAAGATAAATAATCCAATTACAAGTTGCACAGAGGATTTAATAATTTTCCAAAGAACATATACATATGACCAATAAGCATGTGAAGAGATGCTCATCATTAATCATCAAGTAAATGTAAACCAAAACCACAGTGAGATATGACTTCACATCCATTAAGAGAACTATAATTAAAAAGGCAGACAATGACAAGTATTGGTGAGGATGCGGAGAAATTGGAACCCTCATAATACTGCCAATGAGAATGAAAAATAGCGCAGCCACTTTGGAAACCAGTTTGGCAGTTCCTCAAAGGTTAAGCATATGATTACCATAAGTCTCAGCAATTCCCCTCCTAGGTATATACCCAAGGGAAATGGAAACACATATCACAGAAAAACTTATAAACAAATGTTCATAGCAGCATTATTCATGACAGTCAAGAAGTGGAAACAATCCAAATGTCCATCAGCTGATGAATGGATAAATAAAACGTGCTGTATGAATATAATGGAATATTATCCAATGAATAGGAATGAAGTACTACTACATGCTACAAGGTCAATGAACTTTGAAAACATTACGCTAAGTGAAAGAAGTCAGTGACAAAAGGCCATTCCACGATCCCATTTATATAAAATGTCCAGAACAGGCAAATCTATAGAGACAGAAAGTAGATTAGTGGTTGCCTAGGGCTGGGGATGGGGGTGAGGGGAAAAAGGGAGCGAGTGGCTGCTAATGGGTGTATGTATGACTTTTGGGGAGTAATGAAAATATTCTAAAACCGATTGTGGCAAAGTCTGCACAACCCTTTGAATATAGTAAAAACACTGAATTGTACACTTTAAATGGGTTACTTGTATGGTATATAAAGTAGTCAATCCTCATTATTTGAACACTCCTGTATTATTTGTGAATTTGCCTATTCGTTAAAATGTATTTGTTATCACAAAATGAATACTCGCAGTGCTTTTGTGGTCACTTGCAGACATGCACAGAGCTGTGAAAAATCTGAATCGTCAGTTTTACACATTGCAAGCTGAGGTCGAACACGGTGATGCTCTGCCTTTGGGCCTTCATACTGTAAACAAGTATCCTTTTCAAGGTACATTTGGTGCAAAGGTTTTTGCATTTTTGTGCTTTTTCTGTTGATTTTGCTGTTTAAAACATCCCTCAAGCACAGTGCTGAAGCACTACCTAGTGTTCTTAAGCATAAGAAGGCTGTGATGTGCCTTATGGAGAAAATATTTACATATATTAGATAAGCTTCGTTCAGGCACAAGCTATAGTGACACTGGCCCTGACTACAATGTTAATGAATCAACAACACACATTAAATAAGGTGTCTTCAAACAGAAATTCACACAAAACAGTTGAGCAATGAATGGTTCAGTAGTCACTAAAATTCAGTGTTTATGGCAACTTTATAGAACATAACTACTATGAATAAAGAGAATTGATTGTATATTTCAATAAGGCTGTTATTTTTAAAGTTATTTTTTATAGAGAAAATCTGAAAACAATACATAGCAATAGGCTAATGGTGGTTATCTCTGGAATTTGGGGGTTTTTTTCTTTTTGTTTATTTGTATTTACTTTTGCTATAATAAAAATGAAATTTTCTGCTTTCAAAAAAGTAAGAAAAACTGGACTTCCAGCACTGGCCAAGGAGTAAGCCCACTCTGAGCCTCTCTCTCTCACTGATTGTAACTAAAAATTCCAGGAAATGTGGCCCCTGGTATCTGGAGAGTATATGGGGTGGGTATCCTCAAGAGGAGTGAGTTCAGAACTCTACTCAATACTCTGTAATGACCTGTATGGGAACAGAATCTAAAAAAAGAGTAGATATGTGTATATGTATAACTGATTCACTTTGCTGTACAGCAGAAACTAATACATTATAAAATACATTATAAATCAACTATACTCCAATAAAAATTAATTTTAAAAAATGCATGAGGGCTTCCCTGGTGGCGCAGTGGTTGGGAGTCCGCCTGCCAATGCGGGAGACAAGGGTTCGTGCCCCGGTCCAGGAAGATCCCACATGCCGCGGAGTGGCTGGGCCCGTGAGCCATGGCCGATGAGCCTGCGTGTCCGGAGCCTGTGCTCCGCAATGGGAGAGGCCACAACAGTGAGAAGCCCGCATACCGCAAAAAAAAAAAAAGATGCATGAGTTAGAAAAGTGGATTCCTTAATTCTGTGTATGAACTGGCACACATCCCAGAATTACCCCTGAGCTGTGCATGCATGGGATGGACTTAAAGAAGTATAATGAAGGCTTTGAGACCTGAACTAACATTGGAGCCACTGTTCACAGAAGATGAGAAAGAACATATAATGTGAATTTAACCAGGTTGACTGCTTGCCAAAACAAACAAAAATATGCAACATTATTCAGAGGATTTTAATAGAAACCTGTCTCACAATATAATATTCAAAATTGGACCCAGAAGAAAAGATGGCAAGAGAATCCAGAATATGGATCCAAAGAAAGACATCTCTTCCTCTGAGATTAGTAGGAACAGGTAAGAATGGCAAAAAAGTAAATGGTCAAGGGAGTTATTGCATGATGGCTTCTACTTTTTCTTTTATCGAAAGTCTGAGAGTATGGGGGTGCAGCAGGAACTTTAAGGAGTATTTAAGGGTTAGAATGATCAGTGTGGGCCATAGGTGAGGGAGCGGACAAGTGGCAAGTAAGGAAAAAGCTAGGCAGCACTGGGGACCCAGCTGTGACTATAAACCGTAAGGATGAATGTGTATAAACCTACACCATTAAAGAGCTTTTTTCCAATAAGGCTGGATTATTTGGGAGCCTAAAAGGTGAAAGGACTGATCCAGGGTTGAGGATTTTCAGGGCTGGTATGGCAGAAGGACAAGAAGAAGAGGTTCTGACTACCAAAGCTGCACCCTCAATTAAACAGTCAGGATTAGGTACCCCTCTTCTGTGCTCAGCTAATGCCCTATGCATCCTCTACCACTAATTATGTTGCTTCAGAATTATCGTTTATTTGTCAGTCTCTCTTCTTTAGACTGAAATTTGAGTGCTCTGTCTTGTTCATAGTTATAGCTTTGATATTTAGAACCTAAACAATGGCTAACATCAAACAGGTGCTCAATAAGTGTTTGATTGACTAATTCTTTCTAAACAAATTTAGCAAGAAACCAGCAGGTACCAAGCACCATGTTAAATGCCGTCCACACTCCGGTAAACAAAACAAGTGTGGTGCCTCTCCTCATAAAGCTTATAGACTAGTGGAAGTCATGTAAATAAGTAAATAATTACAAACTGTCTTGTTTATGGAGAAGGAAACAAACAGAATGCAGGGACAGAGGAAAGACAGAAGAGGGTTGCCGTATGGAGCATAAGCTCTAAAAGATACAAATGCATTCACCAAATGGCGTGAGCAGTGACGTAATGGTAGTAAAAATACTTTAGGCTGCAGCGATACCCCTGATGTAATCTAAATAGGTCAGAATAGTCTAATATATTACGGCATAGAAGTAGACATTACACTTCTTGCCACTACTATGGATCTTAACTGTATCTGCGAAGCAATCCTAAGTTTCTCCAGCCATAAAACAAGGATAATAATAGTATCCATCTCCCAGGGTAATTGTGAGAGTTAAATGAGACAATGGATACAAAGTTTTAGAACCATTTTGGCTATGGTAAATGCTTAATGAATTTAAGCTGTTAGTCTTAATAATATTAATAACGTTAATCTTGATAAGGTGGTCAGAGCAGTCTTTTCTAAAAAGGTGACATTTAAGCTGAAACGTGAAGGATGAGAAGGGACCAGCTTTGTGAAGAAAAAAGAGAAGACTATCCAAGCAGAGGGGTAAAAAAAGCAAAAGAGCTGAAGTAGAAAAGGGCCTGGCATAGTTCAGGATATGTAAACGGCGATGCAGAAGAAAACATGACAGCCTTCCCTTAGACCAATCTTAAGAGACCCAAACCAAAAATAACAAAGGACCTGCAGTTTAGTCCTAAAAACCTCAGCCCAAATCCATAATTCTGCCTTTATGCCTCCTTTTCTTTCTGCTCTCTTAAAAGAGCCAAGAGGAAATTTCTCTTTATCTCTTTCATATATTCTAACAACACTGGTTGCCTGAAGGCTCTGTCTTTAAAATAACATGAAACCACAAGTCAGAAATTATCCAGACAATGGTAAAATTCTAGTGGGAATAAACTAGACTTCAGTTAAGTCATAGAAAAATCTTAGTAGGCCAGCGTACTGTGACATTTTCTTGAAAAACTATAGATCTTAAATCAATACACCAAAACTTAGGCAATATAACCCTAACAAGCTCCAGCCCAAATTCTGAAGAGTTTCTTTCTTGGTGATCCTACCTTATGCTCTACCAGGTTACTGATGGAGATCTAGTCCTGGCTGTTGGTGAAAGATCCTCCCTCCCCCTCCCCCCAGAAACCACTTATTTCTTTCCCTCTCACACCATAGAAGACTAGGGCCACCAGAAATACACCTTTAATAAAAGAACGTACATGTAAAAAATACAATTTTTCCAATAGGTAACAAGCGCTTCTGACAATACCCTAGGCTTCGGTGAGTAATCTTAGGTTTTACACACTATGAAATAAACCCAGAATCGGCCTTTTGCTCAGCCTTACTGCTCCCAGCTCAGTAGGACCCACACCCTATCTAAACTCCAGGGTTCATACTCTACAGTTTGGTTTACCTGTCTGCTGCTGGGAGCCTCTCTCTGGTGCTTGGGTGGAAGATGCTGACGGCCAGCCGGAAGCAAACCTGCTTGCCATCTTTCAGCTGTTCCAGCAGATGGTTGCCGTATGGAGCGTAAGCTCTAAAAGATACAAATGCATTCCCCAAATGGCGTGAGCAGTGACGTAATGGTAGTAAAAACACTTTAGGCTGCAGCGATACCCCTGATGTAATCTAAATAGGTCAGAATAGTCTAATATATTACGGCATAAAAGTAGACATTACACTTCTCGCCACTACTATGGATCTTAACTGTATCTGCGAAGCAATCCTAAGTTTCTCCAGCCATAAAACAAGGATAATAATAGTATCCATCTCCCAGGGTAATTGTGAGAGTTAAATGAGACAATGGATACAGTTTTAGAACCATTTTGGCTATGGTAAATGCTTAATGAATTTAAGCTGTTAGTCTTAATAATATTAACAACATTATTGATAATATTAATAAGAGATAACACCATCATCATCATCGTTGTTGTTGGTAGCATAGCTCTGGCAAGTCTATATCAAACTCTAATTAACTGACTTTCTGCTGCTTACACTTTACTATACTCTGCTCTACCTGCTCTCTGGTGGAGCCTGGATCCTGGATTTCATGTAAAACATATTCATGGTGCTCCAGAAATAACTCCTTTCTCCATCTCTCATCTGTCATATTATGTGAGGCCTGCCCACAGTTCCTGGGCTAAAAGAAAACAAACACTGAACATCAATTGTCCAAGCAGTAGCGTCATGCCAGGGCAATAGTAAAAGCTTTAGTGAAGAGGCCAGAAGTAGATTTAACAGGGCAGAATGGTCACAGAACAGGAGGACATTATATCTTTGCCCATTGTTATTGACCTTAACACTAAACCCCTGAAACAGTTACTACTTTGCCCTGTCAATCTTGAACCAAAACCTAAGGAATTTACTCTCTGTTACTTACTTCTCCCTATATTCTGCTTTACTTATTCTCTGGGAGAGGCTAGGTCTTGAATACCAGGTGAAACATACCGATGGCACTTCAGAAGCAACTCGTCTTTCAACCTCCCATTTCTCAAAAGATGAGGGCTGCTTGATACACTTGTTCTAAAGGAATAACAAAACACAAAACTAATTGTCTAAGCAAAAATTATAGGTTAGTGACAATACTGTACACTTCAGTGACAACTCTGAAATAATGATACCAGGGGAGGGTAATATAACAATTAGAGGTGTGCATGTGTGTGTTTAATATAAAATTTCCAAACATACATAAAAGTGGGGAAAAAATTAGTATAATAAGTCCCAAGATACCTATCACCCAGCACTGACAATTAGCAACATCATGTTTTTTGTTTTTGTTTTTTCTCTTAATTTTTATTGGAGTATGGTTGGTTTTACAAGGTTGTATTAGTTTCAGGTGTGCAGCAAAGTGAGTCAGTTATACATACATCCACTCTTGTTTAGATTCTTTTCCTATAGGCCATTACAGAATATTGAGTAGAGTTCCCTGTGCTATACAGTAGGTCCTTATTAGTTATCTATTTTATATATAGTAGTGTGATATGTCAATCCCAATTTCCCAATTTGTCCCTCCCAGCAACATCATGTTTTTTCATCCATCTCTTCTCCCACTTTCTTTCCTGGAGTATTTTGAAGCAAATCCCAGATTATTCTGGCACTTTTTTTCTTTTGCATTTTTTGCATGGGGCAACTCTTTATTCAACAACACATTTCGAAGAAGATAAGGCAACAAGGCAATATTTTTATAATGTTGCTAGCATTTTCTCAGGTAAAGCCAGGAAAAAAGCTGTGTCATTTCCCAAAGTACTCCTACTCGATGTCCCCAATAACTCCATGCATAAATACTAGAAGTGGTGAAGTCTAGGATGTTTTGAGTGGCAAACAGCTTGTTTTTTCCT
This sequence comes from Tursiops truncatus, assembly GCF_011762595.2. Taxonomy (NCBI): domain Eukaryota; kingdom Metazoa; phylum Chordata; class Mammalia; order Artiodactyla; family Delphinidae; genus Tursiops; species Tursiops truncatus. The sequence goes on from NC_047041.1 coordinate 9,049,774, forward strand.
TCATCATAACTGGTTTGCAAATTTGATGTCTGGCTTTGGTGTACTGCTTCAGATGGCCAAGAGTAGAATTCCTTCAGTATGTATAAGACTAAATGTCAAAAGGCAAATTTGCTGAAGGACTTGAGTTTAAGAAGAACAATTTACGGATAACCAATCAACTTTATATAAAACCTATCTCTTATTTAACCCAAATGACAGAGGTATGCTTCCTCACCTGGTCTCTTTAGATCTGGCACATTCTGAAATAAATGAAGACATCATACTCTTAGCCTAACTCTAGAAGCTTTAATTCTATGTAGTCTACATACTAGCTAGCTTGGCAAGCTCCAGCCCAAATCTTAAGAAATTTCATCTGTTACTCTTTTAGAAAGTAGACAGCGCTCTCACTGTATTCTGCTCTACCTGTTCTCTAGGGGAGGCTTGGTCTTGCATTTTAGGTTTAACATTCTGATGACACCCCAGAGTCAATTCATCTCTCTCTCTCTCTCTTCTCTCATAAAAGATGACAGTTGCTTCAGAAACATGTTCAAAAGAAACAACAAAAACAGAAAACAAGTCGTCTAACCAGGGCAACATGCTAACCTTAATACTCTAGGCTTCAGTGAGAACTCCAGGGAAATGGCACCAGATGAGGCTATTCTGATACATTTTGGTTTGAACGAGGATGTTATACTTTTACCCCAACTCTAGAGATCTTAATTTTTAATCCCCAAACATGTACAGAATAGTCTGACAACCCCCCCCCCCAAATTTTAAGTAATTTAGGATCTGCTAATTCTTCCTATAATATTCACGTAAGGGCAGTATGCTTGTGGTAATAATGTGGGCTTCAGCAAAAGTTATAGCATAATCTTAGTAAATTAGAATAGTCTGATTCCACAATAAGAATATGAATGTGATTTATCATCCTTCTGAATGACAGAACTGATCTGACTGATACAGTTCACTGAACAAGGATCTGATTCTATATTTCACATTACCAGTTGTTGAAAATGTATGAAATCCAGCTACTTTATTTCCTATCTCTTTCTGATTGTGCTCTACCTGATCTCTGATGAAGGCCTGGTCCTGAAGTTTAGGAGGCAGATACTGATAACCTGCCAGAGAAAAGTCTTCTCTCCCTTTCTCATTTGTCATATCACAATATGACTCCTTGAAGCGTACCTTCTAAGAGAGAAGAAAACATAAAGTGTAAATTGTTCAGTGGGAGTAACATGATAGCAATAATATTCTAGGCTCTATTGGGAGCCTTACAGTAATTTTTTCAACTCCAGATAATGTGAAACATTATGGAATAAAACAGAAAACCATACTTTTTGAAATCTAGCTAAGAACAATCTTGGAAAGTTCCAAAGTAAACCCAAACAATGCAGTTCCTGATGGTCCCTCTCCTTTTTCTGCTCTACCTTGCCGTTGATGAAGGCCTGATCTTGATGCCTGTGTAGAAGATCTTGATGGACATCCAGAGGAAGCACCTCTTCCCGACTCCTACCTATCAAAACTGATGCTGGCGGCTTCAAATTTGCTTTCTAAAAAAGAACAAATATAAAATAGCAATTGTTCAGTTAAGAAAGACAGGTTAATCAATAATACTTTAGGTTGCACTGAGAATTCAGGAGTTAACTGAGGTCAGAGTTTAATTGAACATCTTATAGAATAAATTAACACACTATACTCTATTCCCCATAAACCCAGCCACAACCCTAAGTAATTTACTTCCTGTTGATCCCTTTCTTCTTCCTCTTGGTCTACCTGATCTCTGGTGGAGGGCTGACCTTGGAACCTGGGTAAAAAATACTGTTGGACACTTGTGGGCCACTCTTTTTTCCCATCTTTCAGCTCTCAAAACAGATGACGGCTGCAAGAAATACTTTCCCTAATGAAGAAAATTGTTTAAAAAGCAAATTGTCCAGACAGGGGTAATATGCTGCTGACAATATTTTAACACTTAATAAGAACCCTGGACATTTATTTGATAAATCAATCAGTGAACTATTTTGTTCCAACTATGGCTCTCCAAATCAGCTGCAATATAGTCCTTGCAAATTCCACTACAAGCCTTAAAGAGCTTATTTCTTTTTGTTATATCTCCTTTCCACTCTATTTTACCTGATCTTTGGGTAGAAAATCCTGGTCCTGGCATTTGGGTTGAACATTCTGGTCTTTGAGAAGAACATGCTGGTCTGTGGGTAGAAAATCCTGGTCCTGGCATTTGGGTAGAACATTCTGGTCTTTGGGAAGAATATGCTGGTCTGTGGGTAGAAAAGCCTGGTTTTGGAGTAGAAAATCTTGGACTTCCAAAACAATATTCCCATCTTCTAGTTCAACACTCTGATCTTTCAGCATAACACTCTGAGTTTTGGTCTTAACAGCCTGGGCTTTGGGCTCAACAGCTTGGCCTTCCAGCTTGATATCCTGGGTACCGAGCCTCAGCTCAACACTCTGGGCTTCCAGCTCAACACTGCAGACGCCTGTCAAATCACCCTGGGTTTGCAGCAGGTCACCTGGGGCTTCTGGAAGATAATCCTGGGCTTCTGGCAGAACATCCTGGTGTAACTGCCTTACCTCTTCCTCTTCCATCACAGCAAATAATGGATTTTTGAATTGTACTTTCTAAAAGTGAACATAAACATCAAATATAGAATGCCAAGCAGCAGCAACACTGGGTTTTCTGCGAGATTCCTAAAATAATCTTAAAAGGATACGGTAGTCAAACAAATTACTAAAATAAAATGCAAAATTACAGTCTTTGCTCAACTCAATAGAACCTAAATCTACAGTCTCAAACCAGTACAAGAATACTGGCATCTCTAGTCCAAATCATAATTACTTTAATTTCTATTATACTATCTCCTTTCACTCTGCTTTACCTGAACTGTGCTGAAAGGTATATCCTTGTCTTCAAAAAGGAGATCCTGCTGGTCCCCCCAAGACAAATTCTTTTTCCCTTTCTTATCTATCATAATAGATGAAGATTCCTCAGTGTCAGGTTCCTAAAGAACACACAAACAAAAATGGAAAAGAAAAAAAAAAAACCAACCAAATGTATCTGTTACAGGTAGAAACAAGAATGCATGCAAAAGCATTAAGTTAGCACTCTTCCTCACACCATATATAAAAATTAACTCAAAATGGATTAAAGACCTAAATATGAGAGATAAAATTATAAAATTCTTAGAAGACATAGGATTAAGCAATGGCTTAATAGATACTGCACCAAAAGCACAGCAGCAAAAGAAAAACAGATAAATTAGACTATACCAAAACTAAAAATTTTGTGCTGCAAATGATAGCATTAAGAAAGTTAAATGACAACCCAGAGAATGGGAGAAAATACTTGCAATCAAGTATCTGATAAGAGACTTGTATTCATATAAAGAATTCTTATAACTTGATAATAAAAAGACAACTCAATTTAAAAATGGCACTACATTTGAATACAGATTTTCTCCACGAGAGATATATAAATGGGCAATAAGCACATGAAAAGATATTCAAGATGATCAGTCACTGGGAAAATACAAATCAAAAGTATGGAGAGATCCCACTTCACACCCACTAAGGTGGCTGTAAAAAAGATGGGCAATAACAAGTTTTGAAGACAATGTGGAGAAAATGGAACCCTCATACATTGTTGATGGAAAACACCTTGGCAGGGGCTTCCCTGGTGGCACAGTGGATAAGAATCTGCCTGCCAATGCAGGAGACAGAGGTTCGATCCCTGATCTGGGAAGATCCCACATGCCGTGGAGCAACTAAGCCTGTGCACCACAACTATTGAGCCTGTGCTCTAGAGCCCGCGAGCCACAGCTACTGAAGTCCGCGTGCCTAGAGCCTGTGCTCTGCAACAAGAGAAACCACCGCAATGAGAAGCCTGCACACCGCAACAAAGAGTAGCCCCCGCTCACCGCAACTAGAGAAAAGCCCAAGTACGGTGATGACGATCCAACACAGCCAAAATTAATTTTAAAATTAATTAATTTTTTAAAAATTCAAAAAAACCGGGGCTTCCCTGGTGGCGCAGTGGTTGAGAGTCCGCCTGCCGATGCAGGGGACACGGATTCATGCCCCGGTCCTGGAAGATCCCACATGCCGCGGAGTGGCTGGGCCCGTGAGCCATGGCCGCTGGGCCTGCGTGTCCGGAGCCTGTGCTCCATGGCGGGAGAGGCCACAGCAGTGAGAGGCCCGCATACCGCAAAGAAAAAAAAAAAAAAAAAAATTAAAAAAAACCACCTTGGCAGTTCCTCAAAATATTACACATAGAGTTAACATGACCCAGAAATTCCACAACCAGAGAAATGAATGTCCGTACAAAAACATGTAAAAACTGCTTATAGCACAATTATTCGTAAAAGCTAAGAAATGGAAACAACACAAATGTCTATCAACTGCTGAACTAAGTGTGACATACTGATGTACTGATACATGCTACAATGTGGACGAACTTTGAATACATTATGCAAAGTGAAAGAAGCCAGTCACAAAAGATGCCATATTATATTATTCCATTTATATGAAATGCCCAGAATAAGCAAATCTACAGAGACAGAAAGTAGTTTAGTGGTTGCTTAGTACTGGGGGTAGGGACAGGGAGGGACTGGGGAGTGACAGTTAACAGGTATGGGGTTTCTTTCAGGGGTGAAGAAAATCTTCTAAATTAGATTGTGGTGACAGTTGCACAACCCTGTGAATATACCAAAAACCTCTGAATTGTACACTTTAAATGGGTGAATTGTGTGGTATGTGAATTAAAGCTTAATAGAACTGTTAGAAAAAAATAACTATTGGGCATTATAATCTTAATACTTAAACTCATCCTTAATTAGCTGTGGATAGTTCTAACAAGGCATCTTTTTTCCTCTACTCTTTACATTTCCCTACCTGATCTTCCATAAATTTCTGGTAATCTACAAGAGTTAAAAGACCTTGATGGGGCTTCCCTGGTGGCGCAGTGGTTGAGAGTCTGCCTGCCGATGCAGGGGACACGGGTTTGTGCCCCGGTCCGGGAGGATCCCACATACCGTGGAGCGGCTGGGCCCATGAGCCGTGGCCGCTGAGCCTGCGCGTCCAGAGCCTGCGCGTCCGGAGCCTGTGCTCCGCAACAGGAGAGGCCACAGCAGTGAGAGGCCCGCGTACCACAAAAAAGAAAAAAAAAAAAAGACCTTGATGGACCTCAAAGGGCATTTCTCCTCTTATCCCTATATTTATCCTGGTGAATGATGGTTTCCTACAAAGTGCTTTCTGAAAAAGAAGAAAAATTAATACAAATATAAATGGTCTAGAGAAAGCAATATGCTCATGACACTAAGCTGAGTTTTTGTGAAAGATCTGGAGCAATCCTAGCAGGTTATGGTAGTCTAATACAGAATATTGAGTTCTATTTCAAGTATACAAACAAGTCACTTACATATCAAACACATGGAAGTGAAATTCCTGGTAGGAGAATTTTTTTTTTAACATCTTTATTGGAGTATAATTGCTTTACATTGTTGTGTTAGTTTCTGCTGTATAACAAAGTGAATCAGCTATACATATACATATATCCCCGTATCCACTCCCTCTTGCGTCTCCCTCCCGCCCTCCCTATCCCACCCCTCTAGGTGGTCACAAAGCACGGAGCTGATCCTGGTAGGAGAATATTTTAACTTTATAAATGATAATTTGCCCCTATCCTAGCCAGTAACAATTTCAGAAGGCTTACAATTTTGTCTTGGTGATCTAACAGTGGGCAAGGCAAATATATCTCTTCTACGTTTATCTCTAAATCTGGAACAACCAGATGTCAGTCAAAATAAGTCTAACAAGAATACGAAACCAGAGTTCAACTGGGTTATAGATTGTTCTCCTTTCTGACTGGCAGCTTCCTCCTTCACACAACTGAATGGATAGAAAACTGTTCAGATTTGAGGGAAAGACTACGTACTTGATAAGAAAAGTTTCACTAATTTCTTAGATCATTCTCAATTATATGGAGTAGATTTGTTTGTGATGTTTTACCTGAAAAACACACATGCATTCTTTGGAAGCAAGCAGCTAGCCTGAATTCACCATCAACATCATAATGAATTACACTTAAGTGGCACCTTTGACGTATCAAACTGGTTTACACAAGGATGTCATCTCAGACTTAATCCTCCTCCCTTCTACTGGAGAATTATTTCAGTCAGGCCTAGGAACAGTACTCTTTCTGGGAAAAACATCAGTTGAAAGATTTGAACATGCTCCACACAATGTGAAGTATCAGTCTCTAGGTTCTGATAACCCTTTTTTTTTCTGGTTTAAATAAAATGTGTCCAATCATCTCCTTTGAGCAGTACCGGGAAGTCAGTCTTATGGACCAAACTATAGTACTGCTAAATCCGTGGTAGAGGTATGAAAATTGTCAAGAAACTAAGTCAAGAATTTAGTTTCAAAAGAGTCTTAAGTCACAACAAGGCAATCCTAGAAAAAGGTAACCATACTTAATGCATCTAAGATGGAATGCCATATGTAGGCACACCCATGCCCACTTGTTTTTTATATTTAACTATAAATTTCTTAATTATCGCTGAAGAGGAAGGTATTATAGCTTAGTATTCTACCAACTGCAAACATATAAGAGACAAATGTCTTTGATGGTTGCACAGAGATACTTAAGGAAAAAATACAAAAATAAAATATAAACATATATGTAATCTAGGAAAATGTAAAAAAATACCAATTAGGAAGCAAAACTGAGAAAGAACTAAGCAAGAGACAGAGTTCTTAATGGTACCAAAAACAAAGAGTAAAAAAAGACTAATTAATGAGCCATTTTACTGATGCTGCCTATCAAAACTTGAAATTAATGCTAAAATTAAGTAAACACAGGAAAATACATGGGTTTAACATCCAAATTTGTGAACATGGAAATAAGGAGGCACCAAAACAATGCAATTTTACAAGCATAGCTTTAAATATTCTTTTAAGTCTAACTCCATATTTAGGTTCCAATTATTCACGCTAAACTTATTCTATATTTTGAATCAAAAGAATTTCTTTCTTTTTGAAAAATAATGGTATTGACTTCTTCCTGATTAAAAAATAAAATATATACATTATGGAAAATTTCTACAGTAAAGAAAACCAAGAGAAAAAAATAAAAATCACCTGTAATAACACTATCCAGAAATAATCAGTATTAACCTCTTGGTCCATTTCTTTCCAGGCCTTTCGCTGTGCTCATAGCATTCTCTCCCCATCTCGATATTTTGCTTTATTTTTTTCATAGCATTTATCATTTGAAATTATATTTTGCATTTATTTGCTTATTTATTATATGCTTCCCTACTAACACAGGAGCTCCTTGTCTACCTTTTCACCACTGTTAAGTCCTGCTTCTAGAACAATGCCTGGCAATCGTACACATCCCATAAATATTTATGGAATGAATTTTTTTAATTGAGCTTACATTGTATCTAATTTTATATCCTACTTTTTCCACTTAACTTTATATCACAGACACTTTCCCTAGTCTTCAGATACCCTTTGAAAGCATGATATTTTTGATAATAGCTATAAACGAATATATCATAACTTTTAAACCGCTCCCTACTTTTGGATAATTAAGGTTATTTCCAATTATTTTTCAGGTCTAAATAATGTAGAGATGTAAATTAATCTTTATCCTATTTTTTAATCTGTATTTTTAGAAACAGCTCATTAGAATTTAATTTACCTCTTGGGTGGGAAAGTTTTTCTTTCGATCATCTGGAAACACCGATGCATTTTTTTTATTCACAGTTTTAAATGATGCCAGCCGTTGACGTGCTTCTTTCATGGTTTGACTAAGCTGCCAAAGAAAGGGGAAAAAAAGAAAAGAAAAACAGGCTAAAGTCTTAATACCAAATTCACTAAGTGTTCCAACAGGAAAACAGGCCCCTATTATTAAAAATTGCCAGACCTAAGACAAGAGGATTACTTGGAAAGGAGATTTTCTGATCTGCTGATAAGTATATTTACAACATTATTTTCATTATCTTAAGAGACTGTATTTCATAACTTGATTTAAGTGCTGTTACTCAAATCGTTTTTTAATAATGTAGGCTTTATATTAAGTACGTACACAAAAATATTAGAACCTATAAGTCTGAATTTGGAAATTACTGAGCAGACACATTCCTTACCTTCTATCCGTCTTCTTAATAAAGAGTTATTTCTTCAACTGGTCCTTGCATGCCTGATCACTTTTATCACTCCTTGTAAGAAGACTCTCTATTCCTAGTCCCCCTAAAATCCTTTTTTCCTATTTACATGAGTCTCTTCTTCACCCATAACATTTGAAAACTATAGTTATTTAGTCTTTTCTCAAATGTCTCTTCTTCCAGGAAGGCTTCCTAAGTTAATTTAGAGTACAAATTCAAACCTGTCAACAGACCAATTTGTTTCAGGTACTCTAGGTAACAATTGATAATAAATATTAATATTAAATATGTTAATTTTGTGTTCATTCCTTATCTCTACCTAGCAATTTCAGTAAGTATCTATTTTGACTTCTTTTTCAGAGAAGCACACAGCCTATTTTACATTTCACATATCTGCATAGAATGTTCCTTTAAGGAAAATACAGAAAAGCACATCCCTATACTACTCAGTGAAATTATGGCAAAGCCAGGACCAGTTCTAACCCATCCAATGAAAGTTTAATGACATCATTTCTCCCTTAAAGGGAAATAATGACTGTGATTTACAGATATAAATTACAAATATTTTATGATATTTACTAATAGTGACCTAGAGATAAAAACACTCTCTTGCTAACAGCCCGGTTTCCTTACAGCATTATCACCTCTGTTTTGTCCTTGTTTCTAGAAGGTCTATACCTCTAGCCAGAGAAATCAGCTTGAAACATTACTCTTTATTCTACTAAGAGGAGGACTTCTAAATTTGGTTAGTGCAGAGTGGCTAAAGGGGTCAAGATAGAGTTAATCACAATGCAAAAACAGATAGTATATCTGCAGTTGAAGTTATGAAAAAATACAAAGCCATGAACATGCTTATTTTTACTCCTTGCCAAGTGTGGTAGACATTATTGCCCTGCATAAAGTGACCAAGGATGCAAAATACTTGCTGTAACAGATTTAAAATAAGAGTACATAATCTTCATTTTCCATCAAGTCCAAACCCCTATTAGTTGCAGATTGATTTTAGTCTCTTAAGCAGATATTTCAACTGCTCCAGCAGTTGGACTAAACATTACGTTCAGTTTTTCTGTCTTTATCAAAACCCTTCATCAAATCAACCCAAAGATCCTTTCAATGACCTGCTATGAGGACTGTAGTAGGCTGAATAATGGCCACCCAAAGATATCAGGTCTTAATCCCTGAAACGTTACTTTATAAGGAGAAAGGGCCTTTGCACGTGTGATTAAGTTGAGGATCTTGAGATGAGGAGATAATCCTGGATTATCCAGACGGGCACTAAATGCCATCACAAGTGTTTTTATAAGAGAGGTAGAGGAAGATCAGACATATGGAAGAAGTGATGTGAAGATGGAGGCAGAGATGGGTCTGATGTGGTCACAAGCAAAGGAATGCCAGCAGACACCAAAAGCTTCAAGAGTCAAGGAACAAATTCTCCCTAGAATCTGCGGACACCTGGATTTTGACTCAGTGAAACTGATTTTGGACTTCTGGCCTCCACAACTGTAAGAGAATAAGTTTCTGTCATTTTAAGCCACTAAGTTTGGGGTAATTCATTACAGCAACAACAGGAAACTAATACAAAGACCAAAGTTAATGTTAATAAGCACTAAACAAAACACAGAAGACAGGAGGATGGTAAAAATCAAATTATGTAAAATGAACAGGCAGAGAAGTACGTTCCTCTTATTGTAAGATAATGGTGATCACTACATATATTGGTGACTGTGTGTGTGTATATATATGCATTTGTATGTGTATATATATACATATACATTTACATATGTAAGTTTAAACACATATACATGTTGTGTTTGTAACTACTCAAAACATAAAATTTGACCAAAAGTCTTGTCTTTTCTTTTTCTTTTTGGGGGGCCGTGCCATGCAGCTTGCGTGATAGTCCCCCAACCAGGGATTGAACCCAGGGCCACGGTACCGAGTCCTAACCACTGGACTGCCAGGGAACTCCCCCAAAAGTCTTTTCTGTACTAGAAGCTTAGACACAATTTTCATTCCTTTGTAGCTGTTGTTATCAGCAAAGACTGGCACTGAATCGCTAACCAAGACTTAAAACTTCCCTGATGGAAATAAATTACTATATAATTACATAGAAAACCCAGCTATCAATAAGCAAAGGTAGTTCTGACCAATAAAATTAAAATGTACTATATAAACAAATTTTGAGATTTAAATAAACAAATTTTGAGACTTAAATCTTAAAATCTAATGCAAACACTGATCATACATTAAAATGTAAAACTTCAAACAAATATGTAGGATGGAATTTGACAAATATAGATATCTACTGTGATACTGTTCCCCACTCATTGTTCATATTTTCTTCAGTTCTTTTTAATTTATTCAGACAATTAGGAATTTATATGGAACTATATAAATGAAACAATGTGGTAATAACATGTAGGTCATGGGAAAAGACTATAGATGAGATCTAACATTTATAGAATTTCACCTCTTGTACTGCCATGGAGGCCTAATACCTATGTCTTTAAATGTATGTTAATGCCATAAAAATCTACCCAAAGTTGAATTCTATCCAAGTACAATATAGTTTATTTGCAAAAGATAACATATTGATTTTTCAGTGTGTTAGACTTTTCTACAGCCACAAAAATACCATACACGTAAAAACTCACATGAGGCCCTTAGCATAGCCTATGAACCCCAATGTAGTACATCAATATACCTTTAAGTAGGAGTACCAAGCTAGAGGCTGGCCAGTAACCTAGACCTAATGCAAAAAGGCAGGATGGGCCAATAAAGATTCCTTACCTTACATAATGAACAAGGAAGTGTTCAGAGAAAAAGTCAGAGACAGGAGCTGGACCTAAAAGATCCTAAGCTGGAGAAAAGAGGCTAAAGGAGCCTCAGGTATGCCAAAGTTTTGGAGCTGTGATGATGAAAATACCAGTTAATAGTAGAAAAATAAGTAAAGAAGAGAGAACACATGTAGAGACAGGATGACCAACTCTCAGTTTGCCTGAAACTGTCCCAAAGGAGTTAGTGCTTGAACTCTGCCTCATTGTCTAGTTCTTGGCGACATCTAGTGGATAGAAACTGCAACAAAAACAGTAAGATTAAAAAAATTTGAGCATCTATTGTCATGGTGTTGAATGGGCAAAAGTTTACAGGCTTAAAGTAGTTTAAGTCACTGAACGTTCCTCAGTAGTGCATCTTCTTTTAAGAAAAAAACAGGGTTGGGAATTCCCTGGCTGTCCAGTGGTTAGGACTCCGCGCTTGTACGGCTGGGGGCACGGGTTCAATCCCTGGTTGGGGAACTAAGATCCCACATGCCACAAGGCACAGCCAAAAAAAAACAGAAAAGAAAAAAACAGTATAAAAACTTTTTAGATTTGGGGAACATTGAAGGCTTTTCATAACATGATTTTTTCCTACCCATCTAACCTCATTTTCTGTTGCTTTACCCTGTACACTATCAATTAGAAAGGTTCCATCACTTATTAGCAAATATATTGGGTTGGCCAGAAAGTTTGTTTGGGTTTTTGTAAGCTGTTACAGAAAAACCTGAACGAACTTTCTGGCCAACCCAATACTAAGCTCATTACATATTCTAGACTTTTTACTATTCCTCCTATCTCAAAGTTCTTTTGAATTTACCAATTAAATTCAGCTTACCAATTCAAAATACACAGCTCAATTCCACCTCTTCCAGGAATTCTTCCCAAACTATTTCCTTGGAATTAAAAAAATTTTGAATTTCCACTGCACAAATTTATCAACAATGCAGCAAATATCTCCATATTATTATCTAATAGATTGGGGGTCTACCAACTTTGTTTCTCTACTTGGAAATATAAACCCATGAAAGGTCCTATTTCACACATTTAGTATCCCTACAATGGTTAACAAACACAGTATATTCAAATATCTGTGGACTGATGTGTCCTATTCATGTATCATACAAATGAAGTAAAGTCCTCACTACAATGGAATTTATAGCTACCAGTAGCATGAAAGCAAGGACTGTTATTCTGTCTCAGTCAATGTTCTATCCTTTGCAATTTCTGCGGTGCCTGGCTCAATAAATATTTGCTCAGTAAACTGTTCATAATCTTAAAAACGAAAATGATTATAAAAATGATCACTACAAACCAAATAATGACAAGAAAAAGTCATAGTTTGGGCAGAGAGAAAAATCTTTTTAATAAGTATTTCAACATAACACGTGATTATAAAGCTTTCCCTATTTATACTAACAGCATAATCAGATTTGCTTCATACTTATGACGAAGTATGTCAGCAATCACACAACTTTTATTTTCACATAATCATAATTTCCACATTTTTGTTCTCCTCTCACTAACCCTAGGATTACATTTTAAAATGATAAATGAAGGATTATTCCCACAGAAGAGTTGAAGAATATGATCAACTGGACAAAAGCCTGGGTACATTATGCAGGGTGGAGGGGGGTACTGATTAGATGGCATCAAGTGATTTGAGTGGATAAATCTACTCATGGTGGTTAATTTTTAAATATTCGTTATGTAAAGTGAGTCACTAAAAAGTTACATTAAAAAATTCTGAATATGTTAATTTAGAGTTTACTATATTATCACTTGACTTATAGATCAATTTATGGTGATAATCAGATTGAGGGACAGAAAAAAGAAACAAAAATAATCTTTTGTCCATATGCCACAAACTGAGAGTAACTTACCCATAACACAATTTCAGTATAATTGAAAAATCTACATTCTTTGACCTAAAGCTCTTTCTAATAAGTTTTGAACTCTAACACTTTGGCACCTTTCTTTAAATGATTCTTAAGTGTCTGACCAATAAATATAAATTTAAAATATATATAAAAATAAACATCATCCACTATTCCCCACTTTACAAAGGTAAAAAAAAGAGGAGGTGGCAAAAAGCAAAGTTGAATGTGACACCTCCTCATCTCTACATCATAGCCTAAAAAAACCAGAGACATAAAATAAAATGAATATATACTTACAGCCTGGGCTTGTTGTTGGAATAGTTCATTCTGATTCTCTCTATCTTCTATTCCATCCTCAAGCTTCCGGGAAGGAGGTAACCTAGCACTTCCAATAGCAGCATTCAAATGGTTTGGAAAAACACTTGTTCTTTTAAGAGTTAAGTTTGCTGGATCTGAAGAGTGCATGGCTATAGAGCCTTCTTTTTCTGCCTACACAAAGGAAGAAAGAGTGAGCTTCCCCCAGTCAAGTGCAATCAAATAATGTCTACCAGCAGCCCAAAAGCTTTAAAACCAGGGTTGGGGGGAAGGAGGGGAAAACTTTAGCTGGTAAAGAAACTAACATTTACCAGGCACCTACTACGTGCTAATATTTTACATTATCTAATTCTCAAAACAACACTGGGAAACAAGTATCATATCCCCATTTCACACATAAAGAAACTATAGTCGAGAGAATTTAAGTAATTAGCCCAAGGTCACAAAGCTAGTAGGCAGCAAAGCCAGAATTCAAACCCCAACCCCAAACTCTGACATTGTTTATAACTATTTGGTGAAAGCAAAAGAGGGAATCAGAACAACACAGGAAACAGAAACAACAGTTTCTCTATATACAATCTACTGCCCTCACTAGTAAATCAGATTATGCGAAGCCTGGAATCAAAAGAAAGTGATTCTGTCATTGCCTAATAGCATTTCTCATTACAAGCACACTTCCCATTCAGTCTTTACTCAGGCTCACTTTTGAACTTACGGCTTCATAAGACCTCTGAAGTTGTTGCTTTTTTCTCAGCCTAATTTGCTGATTTACTCGGCGTTTGACTTGTCTCTGAAAATGCTTCAGAGCTTCTTGTTTCTTTCTTAGCTGTTCCCTTAGTTCTTTTTCAATCATATATGCTGAAGTCTTTAAAGATGAAAGACAGAAAATAAACTTACATGTCCCATTCGCTTTGCCCATTAGGACTCTGTTGTAAACACAAAGCAGTCAGAATACAGCCCTGAAAAAATAATTCAGTTCTACAACCCAAAATTCCCCATACAGTAAAGAAATCACAGGAGTTCAGAGCTGATAATCTAGACGTAGCTAGTGAGTACCAAGAACTTAAACCAAATCACAAACTAAAAATTGGAATCTGTGAGCACTCAAATCAAATCTTAATTTTTCATTGTACTGAGAACTAAAAGTATCTTCATTAATTCTTAATGAACCAATTCAAACGTACATTATGTTACATTTTCTAAAATGAGTAAAACAGTCCAGATACACCAGATTGCTCGCCACTCACCCACTATGTCTTATTATAAAATGAGAATTAGGCTTCATTTTTAACCTAGCATGCCCTTCTTGCCACCTCCGTCTAGAAAAGGCCTACTCAGTCAAGACCATCCAACACCCATCTAGTACCTCTCACTCTTATTAACGTTGAGTACAATACTTCTTAACTCCCCCGTTAGATTACGAATTCTTTGAGGGCAGGAAATGTATTAATTCTCCTTTGTTTCCCCTATGGTATACAACACAGAGCCTTGAATACAAAGGTACTCAATATTTATATAATTGATTAATTCCAGAACATTCTAAACAATCTGGAACATTTTATCACATTTGAGTCCTTGATCATTGTTTGCCTCCTCTAAGTGCTTTGAATAACAAACTGATTATAATAACAGCAGTTACCATTAATAAAGGTCTATTATGAGATAAACACTTTAACTACCTTGTATCAATGAATCCTCAAAACTACCTCCAATACTAGGTATTCTTACCTCTTATGTTAAAAATGAGGAAATGGGGCTCAGAAGGATTAATCTGTAGTAGTAGCCCAAGATCCTATAGCTGGCAAGTAGCAGAGCTAGAAGTTTCTCTGACTCCAACACTTATGCCCTGTACTGTACTGCTTTTCTCTTGACTATGTCTCTCTTCCATAAGGAATCTTCATATTAAATAAAATCATCATACCTCCTATCTATCCCTTCTCCTAATGCAGTGATTCCAAATTCTAATTCTGAGGGGTGCCCCAAATTATTTCACAGACAGTCATTAAATTCTCAAAATCAAATGAATTGAAGTTCCAATTAAAATTAAAATTCCCAAGAAATCTATCCCATAAACTATTCTACAAGAGTATGTACCATAGGAGTAGAGTGTACAAGACAGATATCAATGAATAATTAAGTAAAATAATTCCAAAGTAGATATATATGTAGTAAAGCCTGAACAAGTGACTCAAGTTAAGTCAAGACCCAGACAAATTTAAGCCATTCTGCCTTTCTTTTACTCCCATTGTCTCTGTCTGCCCTCTTTTACTCGCACCTTGAGATTATCAAACGTCTTATTGAAGTGCATGACTGGTTCCAAATTGTGGATCTCAAGAGTAAACCAAAGATAAGATTGTACCATAGAAACATATTTTAGAAACATATTTTTCTTAGCAACACTATTGTGTAAGACAACCAGAACCTGAAAACACTTGTTCCATGGGACGTTAAGAGGTTCCCAGAATCATATAAACTTGAGAAATACTGGGTTAAACAAAAATAAATAGTCGGCCCTCTGTATCCACAGGTTCCTCATCCTCAGATTCAACCAACCATGGATGAAAAGAAAATTTTCCAGAAAGTTCCAAAAAAGCAAAACTTAAATATGCCAAGCACAGGCAACTATTTACATAGCATCTACATTGTATTAGGTATTGTAAGTAATCTAGAGGTGATTTAAAATATACAGGAGGATGTACACAGGTTATATGCAAATACTATGCTATTTTATACAACTGCTTGAGCATCTGTGAATTTTGGTGTCTGCAGGTGGGGGAAGTGGGGGAAGAGGGGGGTCCTGGAACCAATCCCCTCTAGATACTGAGGGACAACTGTACTGTTTCAATTGTACAACCAATTCTTCATAGCCTTTTTGCACCCTATAGACTATCCAAGGGGCAATATAGAATGAAGTGTTTCTCAGGACAGTCAAAGAATACATTCGGATAATTTATATATGGTGGAACTAATAGTTAGATTACATAGTCCTTAGTCTCCAAATATGATCTCCCCTTCTGCCCCCAATTAATCAAGCCTCCCAGTATATATGCTCTTGTGTAGTCATCTCCCATACTGAATGTAGTCTGACTCTATACTCAATAGACTGAGGCACAAGTGTTGGCTCCATGACTTCCCAGGCAAGGTCATAAAGCAACCTCCACCTAGGGAAGCCCATACCAGCCAAGCAGAGAGACCATGTGGAAAGAGGAAGATGTCCAGCCAGCCCTCAGCCATTCTACTCAGCCTAGCCCAAGTGCCAGATATATGAGTAAGAAAGCCATGTAGGATATTACAGCCCAGCAGATGCCAGATAAAGAAGAACCAAGAAATCCAGCCACCAGCCAGAATCCAGTCAAGTTGTCCCAGACATCATCAGCTACTGGGGTCACCCCAACTGAGGGCTCAGACACTGTGGAGCAGACAAGCCATCCCCACTGTGTCCTGCGCAAATTCCTGACACAAAATATTGTTTGCTTTATGCCATTAAGTTTTAGAGTGGTTTCTTACGCAACAGTAGATGATCAGATAAATTATAAAACAATGCAATAGCTATATATGCTGATAGGAAAGCAGTACCCTTGGATGATAATTTAATTAAGGGGCAGTCTCAAACTATGGCGTTTATAGGAATTCTGATGGCTCCTTGAAACTTAAGGACAAAAATGATTAGGCATTTCCCTTTAGCACAGACATGAACTTAGGGTAACCAAGGTTTAGAAGTTCTGAGCTGACAAGACCTACGTCTGTTAATAAGAGTGAATTCCCCAGGCTGTATATGCTAAAGTGATAAAGAGTTCTATTAGATGCTTGATCAAATTGCCTTTGACTGGTAATGATCAGAATTTTTTAAATGAAGGAAAGGAGACATGTTTACACATGCTCCAAGACTTTAATATTTTGAGTTGATATATGGGAATATGTGATGATTCTTTTTAACACAGAAAATCTTGGTCGTTTTTAGATATTTTTATGCTATTGATATTATAAAGATATCATAATATGGGCAATTAAAAACAGATGTCAATAATTTAAATACCAAAATACCTTTGTACCAAATCTTACTGATTCTTCTGGGATGTTTCTTACATTTATCCCTTTTCATTTCCATTTCAATCCCCTTTTCAAGGCTTTCCCTCTACATTACTTACCATTAAAATCTTGGTGCTATACTTCATGCCTAAATTGTTACCATTACAACCCAATTTGTCCCTCAGGAGCCAATCGCTCCTTCATTTTTTTTTTTTTAACATCTTTATTGGGGTATAATTGCTTTACAATGGTGTGTTAGTTTCTGCTTTATAACAAAGTGAATCAGTTATACATATACATATGTTCCCATATCTCTTCCCTCTTGCGTCTCCCTGCTCCTTCACCTTTAAAAATGTTAAAGCAGGACTTCCCTGGTTGCTCAGTGCTTAAGAACCCGCCTGCAAATGCAGGGGACACGGGATTGAGCCCTGGTCAGGGAAGATCCCACATGCCACGGGGCAATTAAGCCTGTGCGCTACAACTACTGAGCCTGCACTCTAGAGCCCGCAAGCCACAACTACTGAGCCCGCGTGCTACAACTACTGAAGCCCGTGTGCCTAGAGCCTGTGCTCCACAACAAGAAAAGCCACCGCAATGAGAAGCCTGCTCGCCACAACTAGAGAAAGCCACACGCGGCAACGAAGACCCAACGCAGCCAAAAATAATAAGTAAAATAAATAAATAAATAGTTTTAAAAAATAGAACTTAAAAAAATGTTAAAGCAATTTATCTAATCAAAACACTATTTGATCATGAAATTAATCTGTAAATATTAAACAATGAATGAAGTCAATCCCGTCTCCAAAATTTCCTGTGGTTCCCTACCACTCCTATTTTCCACAATCCTATCAACCACCATGCCCCTACTAGGCCTTCCACTGCAATCAATCTAACCTACCCTTAAATCCTAAATATATCTTGCTTACTTCCTACTCTCTCCATTCTCCTTAATTGGAGAATCATCCTCTTTCTTTCTGATTATCCAAATTCTTCATTAAACTTTCCTGGGTCACATCAATTCAAAACCATATCTTTCTTCGTTAAGTGCTATAATAGTCTTAGCACTTAATCATATACTACTCAGACTCAAAATCCTTTCTGGAAATAGCATAGTAATAAATGAATGCTTATGTATATACATCCTTACAGACATAAATAAAATGAATGAATACATGCCATTGCACTGCTATTTAACATTTACTTGAAACATGTCTCATTTCTTCTCTGAGATGAAGGACCACTATGAGAACCTACCTCATACTTTTCAACTCATGTTCAGCACCTTGTCTATACATTCTGAAGATCTTCAAACATTCTGTGCATTCCATAAATATCTACATGCTCCATCAGGAAAAGTAGATATGTAAACAACTTACTATAAATATAATGTGGTATTTATAATAATAAATGAACCACAATAATATATGAACAAATAGCTAAGGAGCACAGTTTGGTGAAAGACAATCAAAAATCTTCTTACCAAAAAGGAAAAAAAAAATCTTACAAAATTGTCCTCCTGTGTTAATAGCTACGTAAGAGAGTTGTCTGACAGGCATGTATGTCAATTTGCAAAAGTTTCCCTTCATCTGAAATGCTCTTCCCTTTCATCTGTACTTACAGCACTTCCATTCTTTAAGGATTAACACAAACTATATTACCTCATTTACTCATTCAACAACTATATCCTGAAGACTTGCCATATGCCAGTACAGGAATGAACAAAACATCAAGATCCCTGTCCTCATGGAATTTACAGTTAAACTTTCTCGGAATCCCAATCAGAATTAATCTCTTTCTCCTTTATTCTCCCACTGCATCTGAACCTGACTGAATCTCCATTACAAAATTTACCATAAACTTTAAGCAATCAATGTTACATTAACTGTGGTCGTCATCCCTACTACATTGTAGAGTGTTTGGAAGACAGTGCCTATGTCTTGTGCATAGAAAGCAATCAAGGGTTTGCAAAGCAAACTGAAATATATATAGGTAATAAATATTTGATTATGCCGACTAAAGCTGCAGCAAGTTTCGGCAGATACATATTTGTTCTATAATCCTAATGCAAGAACATATCTATTTATGACAGAATAGAAACGGCATCCCCAGACTGTTCATCTTATCTGAGCACCAGGGATTTGAGAAGGCTAATAAAAAGAAAGATGGAGGAAGAACCCCACCATACTTGCATCAAACTGACACTCACAGATGCCGGGACTGCTGAACTATCTGGCGGGGCAGGCTCCACCCATGCCCCAACGGGTACTATAGCCTGGTTCCTCTCAGCCAGCACTGCCAACACGTCCTTGCTCTTCAGGGGGTTTAAAGCCAGGGGCAACTTTGTGGTATTTCGAAGCTTCTTGATGGGGGCCATACTTCCTGGCATCTATGACTCCTGGTTAGGAGAGAGGAAAAGCTTAAAATCTTCAAACGACCGCCTTAAAAGCTCAACCCCCTAACACACGTATGCCACAGGCTTCTGAAAAGGAGAGAAGCCTTGGAGGAGGCAGTAGCCTGACAAGGATACTGGAGAAGGAAGGAAAAGGAAAAAAGGGAAAAGAAGGGGTAAGAAATAAAGGAAGGAAATGTTTAAAGATCGCTCTCGGAAAGGAACAGGGACAAGAAGGGGGAGAAACAAGAATCTGAATGAGAGAACGAAGATTGTGCCAGTGGCGGCAAAGCGATGCAGGAAAGGGAGGAAAGAGCGTAGCAGCCGGAGGGCAAGGGGGCTGGGAGGGTGCGGGGTGGGAACCTGGGTCTGAGGCAAAGAGTCCGAATAATCGGTGTCCGGTTATGGGGGGAAGCGCTGAACGCCGGGGAGTTCCGGACCAAAGAAAAGCCTGTTTCTCAAGCCTCAGGGTCCCACTCCTGCTGAGACTGCACCGGCCTAGTATCGATCGCGGTTCGCCACGGATTCAAGCTACCACTGACACCAAAGGAACCGCCTTCGGTAAACCGCCGCTTTGGAGGAGGCTGCCCCGCCCCGCCCCGCCCCGCCCCTCGGCGGCCTTGTATCTGCCTCTTCCGGGCTTGTGTCACCTCCCGGAGACGGGAAAGGCGTGAGGGGCGGGGTTTCGCGCTCCAGAGGTTCGTCACTTCCGCTTTGTCTCGCTGTGTGGGCGGGACCTATAAACGCGCGTGGAACTGGTGGGGCACGGGTGAGTCCGCGTGGGCGCTGGGTAACAGGCGGGCGGAAGTGTCGCACACTGGCCGTGCCTCGAGTGTCCCGGCGCTGGGACCATCCCACATCCTTCAGGAAAAGAAGTATGTTGGGACGAAGAGCTGATTGGGCAGGGCAGGGGACCAATTGAGGGAAGCACGGGAAAAGGATGGGAGAAGGCGGGCCTGGCAGGGCTTTCTTGAGGAACGAACTAAGCCAACAGTAAATCATACTGATGTTTGTACACCTCGCTACGTTAACGGAGCTCTTTCATACCTGTTCTTATATATAAACATCGCAGCCTCGTGAGTGGTCTCCCTGTCTGCTTCCAAGCTTTGCTATAATTCTCGGACACTTCGCTATTATCCATGTGGAATACCCATTCGTTCGTGTAATACATAATTGAGAGATTTTTATATACCACCACTGTTCTAGGCACTGGAAATATATAGCAGTGAACAAAATAGACATATATCCCTTGTTCATGGAATTGACAATGAGAAGGAACCAAATAGACTAATGAATAAGTAAACAAATGTGTCTGGTGCTGATAAGCATTGTAGAGTAAAAGCTGAGAAAGAGGATTAAAAGTGTGTTGGGGGCTTCCCTGGTGGCGCAGTGGTTGGGGGTCCGCCTGCCGATGCGGGGGACACGGGTTCGTGCCCTGGTCCGGGAGGATCCCACGTGCCTCGGAGCGGCCGGGTCCGTGGGCCGTGGCCGCTGAGCCTGCGTGTCGGGAGTCTGTGCGCCGCAACGGGAGGGGCCGCGGTGGTGAGAGGCCCGCGTACCAAAAAAAAAAAAAAAAAAAAAAGTCTGTTGGGGGGTAGGGGAGATGCAATTTTAGATAGGATGACCAGAGAACACTTCACTGAGGTACTTTTGAGCAAAGACTCCAATGCAAAATTCCATGAGGTAATGGAACAAGCTACTTTAATTTTCACCGGAGAGTTTTCCAAAGGAGTGTTTCAGGCAAAAGGAACAGCAAGTACAATCACTCCAGGGTGGGTGCCTGCCTGGCTGAGAAACTGACCCTGGGGTTTTCCAACATTAAAGAGGCTGGAAAGAAAAGGGAAATGCAAAGAGATTGGGAAGGATCAGCCAGTAGGCTAAGGAAGAAAACCAGGAGGGTGTGATACCTTGAAAGCCAAGTGAAGAATGTGTTTTGTTTAAGAGAACCAACCGCCTATGTTAAACTCTGCTGTTAGGTCAAATAGGATGAGGACTGAGAATTTACCATTGGATCTAACAATATGGAGGTCATAGACGACTTTTATAAGAGCGGTATTTTTAGAGTAGTTTGAGAGCAAAAGCCTGATGGAGTAGACTTAAAAGAGAGGGTGAGGAAGAACTGGAGACAGTCATTTTAGACAATTCTTTCAATGAGTTTTATTGTAAAGGGACACAGAGAAATGTGTAGCTGAAAGGAGAGATAGGATCATAGGAGGATTCTTTAATATTGCAGCACATATGTTTTGTTGATGGGAATTGTCCAGTAAACAAAAGAAAACTGACAACGCAGGAGAGAGAGAGGAGAATTTTTGTATCTATGTCCTTAAGTGGGCAAGAGGGAACAGGATCTAGTGAACAATTGGAAGGATTGGCCTTAGATAGCAGGAGAGAGAGAGTTCATTATAACACTAGCAGTGAAAATAGAATATATACTGGTAATTGGGTAATATGGCAGTGGGAAGTTCTTTTCTGATTCCTCTGTTTTCTCTGTAAAACAGAATTGTCGCCAGCCTACAAGATGGCCTCTGATGATCCCCACCTCCTGGTATTCACACCCTCTGTAGTCCCCTTTCACACTGTACCAGAGTTGGTCTGTGTGACAGATAGAATATGGCAGAAGGGGTGGTATGTCACTTCGGAGATGAGGTTATAGAAGACACTGTGTCCTCTCTCTCTCTCTATCGTGTGCTCGCTCTCTCTCTCTCTCTCTCTCTCCAGCGTGCACTCTCATTCTTTCCATCTCCTACTCTTGCTCTCACTCTCATTCTCACTCAGATCACTTCCTCTGGGGGAAGCCATTTATGTCATGGGAAGTCACGTGAAAAGGCCCACATGGCAAAGAACTCAAGGCTCCTGCTAACAGCCAGGTGAATGATCTTGGAAGTGGATCCTCCAGCCCCAGTCAGGTCTTCAGAGACTATATAGCCTTGGCCAACAACTTGACTGCAATCTCATAAGAGACCCTGAGACAGACGACCCAGCCAGAAACTGTATGAGTTAATATTTGTTGTTTTCAGATGCTAGATTCTGAGGTAATTTGTTACACAGAGAGAGATAACTAATACAAATAGAAAGCAAGTTCATCAATTAATAAAATAGAGGAAGGGACGTTGGAGGTTTGAAGAAGGTATAAAATAGTCGTCCAGGAGAGTAGAAGTATGAACTAGAAACATGTACAATTGCCAGACAGCCTTAAGGACCCATGTGAGGTTCATGATTATGAATTTAAAGTGAGACTAGTCAGCATGGTTGAGTGTTTTCCTTCAGTTTCATGGTTACAGGCATAGCCATAGGTAGAAATTTTACTTTTAACCAGGGTTGAGGTTTTACCAAACTATTACTCTCAGACAAGAAAGGGGCAAGAGAGTTAATGTTGAGCGCAAGGGAGTGATTAAATGACTGACCATGGAATTTAAGATAGATAATATGGGAAAGGATAACAAGTGGGTAAGGGACCTTGTAAAGTTTGTAGGATCAAGAGATTGTAGGCTCCAGTGGGGATCTAAGGTTTGTTAGAGCAGGATACTAGAAGGAATGCACTGAAAAAATAAGAGGCGGTGATCCAAGAGTGGGATGCTTGAAACTGCAGATATTGGTACTGTCAAAGTTTATGGTATGACCAAGGGAGGGAGTAGGAGAACAAGATTACTGGAGAAGAGGTCATAGAAATGAGGGCAAGAGCACTGGATGGATTATTCCTGAGGTTGTTGAAATCACCAAGATACATGACCAGAAGAGTGTTGGCGAGAGCCAGGAGCAACAGTCTTCAAGGAATTTCAGGAAAAGACCTGGAGGTAGATGAGTGTAGCCTGGAAAGTAGCGAGTGACGTAGTCTAACATCAGATTCAAAGCAAGAGGTGAAGCTGAGAAAAAAAGGAGCTCCCTTTTTATAAATAATAAAATAAAAAATAAATGGTTTGTAAATAGCACTGAGTAATCAAGTAACAAGAAGGAAACCCATCCCACATCCACCCAGAAGGGTGAGGAGAAGAACATACCACTGGAGAGGGCCAGAGGGAGATTGATTTGTACACCTCCATACATACACACACACACACACACACACTCAGAAGAAGTGTTATTAGGTAGCTCCTTGCTGTCTCTAACCCTCTACCTCAGGTCTGTGCCTCCCACTAGCTGCTGTGCCAGTGGCTTCATATGAATATATACTCTCGTATGTCTAGAGAGATCACATCTTGGGCCCTGCACCCATTTTCTGACGTTTTCTCAAGGCTTATCTTCTGTATGGCCAGAGTTTGTTTCTCAGCAAGGGAACTGTTTGCTTAGAACTGTCTATCTTCTTCAGAAACTCGAATGGGTATTGCTGGCAGCAGTCTTGCGGCCCTACTCCAGAGCACTCTTCATTGGGCTGATGATCTCTGATGTGTGTGGCTGGGGGATCCCTGGCCATCTCTGCACAAAGCCCTGAGTCACTGGGTCTCTGGCAGTGGTCCACCCCACACAGAACTCAGAAATGTGCTGCTTGGTCGTCACTGTCCTATTTGTGGCTGACTGACACCCCCCACCTGTAACAAATTAGAAAACTTGGTAACCTGTTCGTCCTAAGGGCCCATCCTAAGGAGAACCTCTCTGGAAGTGGGAAAGCTGCCTATTCCCACTCTCATGGGATCTGGATATCGGGATCCTCAGGCAGCTGAGTCGTACCCTCTTCCACTCTCTTTCCCAAATGTAAGCAGGATTCCCCAGGGCTAACAGCCAATGTTCTGGGATGTTTCCTGAAAGTTCTCTTTGTTCCTCCTCCTCCTTACCCACCTCACAGAATAACCCTTCTAACTGGAATAATTGATGAGGGTTCTTCTGCTTGCCTGTGCACGATAAGTTTCTGCAGCAGCATTTCATTGTATGTGGCACTAATAGCAGATCGTTCTGGTTGTCTCAGTGGCACCTGCTGTACTGATCTTTGCAAAAAATTCTCTAATTTGTCATGGATGCAGAAGTCTTTCCCCTTTCTGTTGGTGAGTGATAAAAAAAAAATTAACAAGAATTTCATTGTCCTCCTCATTACCAAATACTCATCTTGGATGGACACAGAGATGCACTTCCCAGATCTCCCTTCAAGGAAGGACTTGTTGGCCCAGCTTCTGAGAATGTAGTCCCTTGAGCTGTCGACTCCTTCAGGGACAGCCTCAGCTTCAGAGAGCAGCCTCACCCTCTGAGGAGCAGCCGCATCCTGAGACCGGTGGGTCTGGCGATGTAAAGGCCTGGCGGTTTCTGCCTAACTTGGAACAACGCCAATGAGCCATCATTTCAGCTTTAGAGCTCCCGGTGGGCTTGGCTGAGGTGGTCCAACCTACATCACAGCTCAGCCTCTTCCTGTGCCTCTTCCTGCTTCCTCCTCCTCCCTTCCACAGGTGCCAATCTCCAGCGCACTCCCTGATAAACATCCTGAACTTGAGTCTTAGAGTCTGCTTCCTGGAGAACCCACCTACAACCCCCCTCTGACTGTTGTTAGGCCTCAGGGACCAAGGCACTAACAGCTCTGAGGCCACGTACTTCCCAGTGTAAAAACACATAGACAATCCTTATCATTATTCTTTTTCCATCAAACCACAGTTTAAAGTCCTTGCTATTCCCTGTTGACACTTTTGAGCCTCTGGATTAAGCTAAGTCTCAAGGTTACCTCACCTCTAGACTTTCAAAATATGTGAGCCAAGAAAGTTGTTTATCGTGAATGCCAATTTGCGTTAGGTTTTACATTGTTTGTAACAGAGAGAGCCCTGAGATGAGCAAAGTAGAGGGAGGCAATTGGTAAATGTAGGAGGATGAAGCAGAAAAGCAGAAGATTCTGAGCTACCCACAAAAACTGGTTCCAGGAGCTGCTTCAGCGTTTGAGCTCTCCAATTCGAGATCCTTGTGATGTGCCTCTCCTCTGGTGGTACCTTCCCTGGGGTATCTGTTCTTTGAAGCCAAAGAAGCTTCATGAAGATAAGAGACTTTGCCTTAACACAATAGTTAGTTAGGACCAAAATGATTTTATCTATTAATAAATTGTTACCAATATTATTCACCATATTTTTACTGTTTTAGAAAATGTACTTCTAAAATATAAAAATTGCAATCACTAAAGGTACTTTAAAAAATATGTTGTAGGATCTAAAAGCAATTTCAAAAATGTTTTATAGAATAAGTAGCAGGCACTCAAGATAACTATTTGGACAAAACCAAGTCATTCATTTTGTGTGTTCTTCTATGATTGTTATAATTATCCACTATTAATAGTCTCATTTTCTATATCCCAAATCTCTAGAGACAGCATATTATAGTGCAGAGAACAGAGACTTTGGAAACAAACCTGGATTTATATTCTGACTCTGCAATTTACTATTTATGGTCAAGTCACATAATCTGCATCTTTGTTTCTTCATCTACAATATGGGTGGAACAATTGACCTTTCAGGACTTTTTTGTGAAAATGAAGGTAATATATGTGAAATGTGTAATATAGAACAGGTTTTCAATAAATGCTTGCTAATTTTTTTTTTTTTAAGAAGCAACACAGAAGTCATCTCTTCCGCCCCTAGCAGACTGATTTGTCTGCACATGGTTGGGCACATGGCCCAGCCTGGGATAGTATTCTATCCTCCTGACTATTGTGACTGATACAGAGCTGTGTCTGTGACCTATTCCGCACCAGCCACAGTCCTCCACTAAGTTTTTTTTAACTAGCTTCGTCAAAATTCTCCTCCTCCGTGGATAACAAGCCGCACAGTCCAATGTGTTAACCACTAGCTACATGAAGCTGTTTAATTTCAAGTTAATTAAAATTAGATAAAATTTATAATTCAGTTCCTCAGTCCTACTAGCCACATGTGGAGTTCTCAATAGCCACGTGTGGCTAACAGCTGCTGTGCTTACCAGCACAGATGCAGAAGTTATATTGGGCAGCACTGATACCTTAGACTGACTGGCAACGACGGCCCCCCTCAAAAAGCGTTAGAAGGTTTATGAGAATGAAGCTGACACCAAGACATAAGCAAGAGAGATGAGAGATAACTGCCATGGCTTTTAAGTATCTCATTCCCAATTATTCTGGTTCCCTCCGAAATTTTGTTACATGGTGCAAGAAATTCCTCCTTTTGGGCTTCAAACAGTTGAAGTTGAACTTCTGTCACTTACAACCAAAAAATCTTGACGAATCACATTCTTTAGCTTGATGGGCAGCAAACCAGATGCAGAATCCTGGAGGGCTAACTCTGGTAAGGATCTGTAAACGAGACAGACCTGGACCCTAAAAGTACTATAACAAGGGGTGAACATTTTGGCCTGTCTTCAAGGCCACCTTCCTACTATCTTAGTTGGGGCCTTCTTTTAAGAAACCTTGTCTCAGGACTTCCCTGGTGGTGCAGTGGTTAAGAATCTGCCTGCCAATGCAGGGGACACAGATTTGATCCCTGGTCCAGGAAGATCCCACATGCTGGAGCAGCTAAACCCGTGCGCCACAACTACTGAGCCCACGTGCTGCAACTACTGAAGCCTGCGCAACTAGAGCCCGTGCTCCACAGCAAGAGAAGCCACTGCAATGAGAAGTCCCTGCACCAAAATGAAGAGTAGCCCCCGCTCACCACAACTAGAGAAAGCCCAAGTGCAACAACGAAGACCCAACGCAGCCCAAAAATACATAAAATTTAAAAAAAAAAAAACCTTGTCTCTCCCTATGTTGAATCCCATGTATCATAAATTCATCTTCTTAGTGTCCCCAGACTCACCACTGGGGACCCAATCATTCTCTCGTTGACTAAGTTTTTAGTTTGTTTTTTTTTAAGTCCCTGTTGCTCACCTTTATCCTTCCTCATCTCATATCTTGTCTCAGAGCCTTGCTTTTTTCCACCCACTTTTTACTTCTGGGCCTGAGTGGAGGCAACCTCTTTCAGGAGTGTAGTATGTGAACACTAATCCAAGAAGCACAAGCTGAATCTGCACTATGCTGACATATAAACTGTGTGACTTTGAGCAGGTTACTTAACCTCTCTGAGCTTCATGTCCCTCGGGAAAAAATTCTTACCACATAAAGTTGTTAGAAGATTAAATAAGACCATATTCTAAAAGACAATTTGTTGATGGCAGGGAGCCCCGTGGAGAACCCCAGAAATGAAGGGTTTAAACGAGAAAGGAGAATTTATTAAAAGGATACAGGAATGTCTCCAGGATACAGCTGAGCCTGAGGAATGAACTAGAACTAGGGTAGGTGTTTCAAACATTTTACATATTTATTTATTTTTAGAAGGCCCTGCTAAGCCTATAGTTTTTTTTTGATTTTTATTATTTGTTTTTTTAGACAGCAGGTTCTTGTTACTTGTCTATTTTATGCATATTGGTGTGTATGTGTTGATCCCAATCTCCCAATTCAATGCCCCTCCCCACCACTTTCCCCCCTTGGCGTCCATGCGTTTGTTCTCTACGTCTGTGTCTCTACTTCTGCCTTGCAAGCCTTGCATCTGTGTCTCTATTTCTGCCTTGCAAGCCTCTATTTCATCTGTGCCATTTTTCTAGATTCCACATATATGCGTTGACGTACAATGTTTGTTTTTCTGACTTGCTTCACTCTATGGCAGTCTCTGGGTCCATCCGGGTCTCTACAGGTGGCCCAATTTTGTTCCTTTTTGCAGCTGAGTGGTGTTCCATTGTATGTGTGTGCCACACCTTCTTTATCCGCTGTCTGTCTATGGGCATTTAGGTTGCTTAAGCATTTTACATATTTAATCCTCACAGCAACTCATTCAATCCTCAAGTCAACCCTCTGAGGTAGGTAATACTATAATAATCATCCCCATTTTACAGATACGGAAACTGAGAGATTGAGTAGTTTAACTCAACACCTAGTAACGTGGTAGCCAGATTTCAAATTCAGGGAGTTTGGCTTCAGAGTCTGTGTTAACCCCTACGTCATATTGTCTCAAATGGTGATAAGTATGATGAAAAAAGAAGCTGGGACTGGTAGATAGCAAGACAGAAAGGACCTGGATCCTTGATAACATTGCTGAGCCACTTACTTTTACAAGTTACAGAGATGCCCTTATTTAGGACTCTGGTTATATAAGATAATAAATCCCTTTATTGGGGGACTTCCCTGGTGGTCCAGTGGTTAAGACTCCGTGCTCCCAATGCAGGGCGCCTGGCTTCAACCCCTGGTCAGGGAACTAGATCCTGCGTGCTGCAACTGAAGATCCTGCACGCCACAACTAAGACCCGGCACAGCCAAATAAATAAAATAGTAAAAATAAAGACAATTTGTAAGGGGCAATGCAAATATATTATCAACAGTATTATAGATATAGATGCATCTCTCGCAACTAGAGTTAAGCACCTAGGCAAGGATTGTGTTTTCTGTTACTTTTGAATGTGACACCCTTCCCCACATCCCACTCCTCTTACTGAAGTCTGGAACACAGTGCTCTTCACACAGTAGGCAGTTATTAGATGCTGGCCAGCTGATTTCCATTTCTGTGCCTCCCTCTTTGGGAGGAGGGCGGGAGAGGGAGGATGGGACCAAACCCGTTCCTGACAAGGTTGGTGGGAGGACACCATCTGAGGATCTAGAAGAAAAGAAAAAATGAAGCCATTCACGAGTTGGGGGTAATTTGTGGCTTCCCCATGATTTTTCAACCTGTTTTTCTTTGAGCACTGAAGCTTTACATGAACAGAAATCCAGAGATGTTTTCTAGAATGTCCTCGCCACATCTCAAATAGGTCAACGAAGCTGGATCTCTCCACGCTTTAATACCAATTCACGTCTCCTCTTTGTTCCTCTGGAGAGTTGCTGAATAGGGCACGTTCATCGACCGTGGACACAAGCCTGAGTTCCTCTCAGTTTCTGAGGGGGTGGGAATTCTATTCAGAAATCAAATATTGACTCTCAGCATAAAACACGTTGATGTTTTCAAGTTTTCCACTTTGGAACTGGGAGCACCTCCTCCCTGGCTTATGGAAATCTGGACCCCATGCTGTTGCAGGATCACATTGTTTCTGCTAGTAAACCCCACGCCTTTTTGAGACACCGTATCTGTAGAACGCTTTTCTTCCAGGCATCCCCTCACATTCACTGAACTCACAGGCAGCAAAACCAACATTCAGGATGAAGGCCCCAGGGAGGGCACAGGGAGCCTTTTGACCCCCATCTCTGTTCATATATGGTGTTTCTCAGAAGCGAGCCAGAGGTGGGGAACTTTAAAAAGAAAAAGGAAAGAAGAAATGTCCTTGGGGAGGGCCATTCCTCACTCTCCAGGCCCACAGAAAGCTTGTTTTGTTCCAGAGAGAGCTGGCCAATCTGTCCCTGGTTCGCTGGTTGCTGGAGCAGCAGGGCCCTGCCTTGTCTCAACTCAAAACCTCACACAAATTCCTCGTTCCCAGGCAACGCACAGCAGCTCCACAAATCTCCGTCCTCCCTCTCCCTCCTTTCTGGCAAATTGAACTGATGGTAGGGACAGCTCTGGCACCATTCACATATAGGTTTATGGAACAAAGAATCGAAAATAACTTCAGCAACAAGAGAGGGCACCAGGAGTGGGCAGAGAGGTCCACCTTACATCCTGGGACTTAGTCAGAGGGTGGGTGCTGGGGGTAAAGGGTTAGACCAGGATTTGGACTTCCAACTGGTGACCCAGAGAGGTGGTCGGGAGCCTCAGCTTTGTTAGCAACTAACCTGGGTTTCTAATCCAGGTTCTGCCACTTAGTAACTATATGACCTCAGCAAATTGCTAACTTCTTGAAGTTTTAGTCTCTCTTGTTTGTAAAATGAGATGATAATATCTACTGAAAAGGAGGTACTGGGAGAATTAAATGAACAAATAGATACAAAGTGCCTGACAGTAGGAGTAGCTTACACACACACACACACACACACACACACACACACACACAAACACACACACACACACACTTTGAGAGCAGTTAGAGAAGGGGAGAAGGTTTGGACAGGATACCTTCCTGCAAGGTCAGGGGAATTAACTTCTTACCCCGGAGAAGCAGCCTTCAACCCATATCTGATGGCAGTCGGTGGATAAATATCCCAGCTCCCTTGCCCCTTGGGTTGGGATAATTCTGAGGCTTATTCTTCATTATTTCCCACAGGATTAAGCTCTAGCTGTCCATGGTAGTAAATTGCTTGATGTGCAACCTTCATTGGCTTCCTTCCCTTCCATCTCTCATTCCCCCAATATCCTACCTGGTTTTGCTGGGATCACCTTTCAAATAAACTATTTAGCTTCTTGCCTTGGAGTCTGCCTCTGGGGCAACCCGGACTAAGATACCAGTATTTCTCCAAATTTCTGAAGGCCTAAGTTCTCAGCACTATCTCTGACTCCAAACTCCTGCTTCACCTGAATTAGTCCCTTTAGAGATCATTTCACTGTTCTATATGTGCTGTACTCCTGCCCACCTTGTTGATGCAGACCTAGAACTCCGTCCTTTGTCTCAGTGTGTAAACACACACACACAGACACACACACCCGTATTAGTTTTCTATGTTGCATAACTAATTGCCACAAATTTAGCAGCTTAAAACAACATACATTTATTTTTTTTACAGTTTCTGTGGGTCGGGTACAGCTTAGCTGGATTTTCTGCTCAAGGTGTCATCAGACTTCAGTTAAGGTGTCAGCTGGTTTGCATTCCTTTCTGAAGCTCAAGGTCCTCTTCCAAGCTCATGTAGTCATTGGAAGAATTCAGTTCCTTGTGCCTGTAGTACTGAGGTTCCTATTTTCTTGCCAGCTTTTAGCTGAGGGTAGCTCTCGGCTCCTAGAGCCACCAGCATTTCCTTGCCACGAGGCTGTTTCACAACAGGGCAGTTGACTTCTTCAGAGTCAGCAGGACCATCTCTCTCTCTCTCTCTCTCTCTCTCTCTCTCTCGCTCTGGTCTGCTAAGTCTTATATAACATAATCTAACCAAGGGAGTGGCTACCCTATCACCTTTGCCATATTCTATCAGCTAGAAGCACACACACACATACTGCAATTTGTGTACAGGAAACTTTTCTTAGAGTTTTGAAGAAGACAGAGGAGAAAGGGTTTTATAGTGTAACAATGCAAGTTGTTCTTCAGTTGTTTTCAGCTGCCTGCCCCTTTTGTTTCCTCACCCCGGCCCCTCACGTCTCTCCTCTCTGCTCTTTCTCCATCCCCAATTCCTGTTTATTTCTATTGCACAGGAGTTTATCTTTTTGTGTCTTGACGCCTTTTGCTTCAGACCTTACCTTCCACTCCATGTGGCGTATCTAGATATTTTTCTTGCTAAAGACAATTTACTCTATAAGAGGAATTTGGGTGCCATTTGTTAGATTATTTTTCATTCTGCTACCAAAGATTAATTACAATTTAGTGGAGGAGACAGATTTGACTCAGTTGATAACAGGAAGTGAATGAAGGGAAGGAGGGGGAGGATGCTAAATATAAAAATCCCCACTGATGTTATGGTATTAGCAAGGACCAAACCTCTCCAGTAGTATCGGTGCCAGAGCATTCTTCATGCAGCCTGGAGACAGGAGAAGAGGCCAAGTGGGCAGGGACATTCTTAAATCTAATGGTAGGGTTATTAAAACCTACTTATCTATACGTCATTCATGTGTGTGTGTGTGTGTGTGTGTGTGTGTGTGTGTGTGTGTGTGTGTGTGTGTTGGGGGAGGTTTCCATTCTGAGCTGCAGGGCCACTGCCTGGGTGCTCAGCATAGCGTCCTGAGTACAGCAGGCCAGGGCTGCCATGCATGCAGGGGAGGGGAGGGTCGGAATCCCGGAGCCCCAGAGCGGGTGCCAAATGAGAGTGGCCTGAAGCACCTGTGTGCAACCGGAGGGCCAAGAGGACCGGCCGAGCTGCTCAGGAGAGGACGATGCCCGCGGAAATGCATCTGCTGAAGTGCTCAGAGGAGGAAAGGGCACAGGCCTTGGATGCCGTCAGTCAAGCAGTGTGTCTCCACATTGTTTAATAGCCATGTTATGCAGAGCTCAGAGCTCCTCCCTGGGAGGAGACACATAAGAATGAGGAATTACAGCCCCTGCCCTGGAGAGTCTCCCAGGCTAATGAGGAGATGGCCACAGTAACCATGTTTTCTGATCCCCAGGGGGACAACCCTCTTCAGAGCTAAAGAAAAGTAATATATATATAATCAGGATATCCGTACCAAAAGAAAAGAACGAAAGACAAAAAAACAAAAACCCCAGTCTGAATCATCAACAATTAGCTGGAACAGACACACCCACAGGGAAAAACCCAAGGAATGCATGGAAGGATAAAACAAGGTCAGCTCAGACAGGTGAGATCACCGGTACGTGTTGTGTGTGAGACTACGTTGGCTGGACTGTTACCTTATGTTTCTGTCACCCATTGCCTATTGGATCGGTGGCCCGCCTCAAAGTGAATCCCAGTTACTTCTGGGAATTCCAGAAGGGGTGCCGCATGTGTGCTCACACATCGCTCTGTCATCTGCAGTTGCTGTTTGGTGCCCTCCCTGCTGTCATTCCTCTCGCCCAATCCCCCTCACAGTCGCCCTCCACTCCACCAGCTGCTAGAGAGGTCCCCCGACCCACCACAAGTTTTCGCCCATTCAATAGTCAGCAACTGTCTGCTGAGCGCCTACTATGTGCCCCGCCCTGTGTTACACAGTAGGGCTACAGAGGCCAATAAGACACAGTACTTCAATCCAAGAACTCTCTGTTCTTGAGATGAGAAAAGCACAGAAGCAGATGATATACGCTTCTGTAGGGCTACTCATCTTAAAACACCTGAAGCAGGATTGCAGAATTGCTCCTCGTACACTCAGTTGTGCAAAGGCACAGTGTGCCTTTGCGCCTTTGCAGCTGCCGGGGTCTCCCATGTGAGCCTCCCACCCCCACCCCACTCCCCCGCCCAGGGCAGCAGAGGAAAACCAAAAGTCAGTCCATCCTGGTAAACTCAGTCTAACCCAACCACCTGAACATTCTCTTGAGGTAGCTCAGTCTCTGATTGGATCAGCCTTTCCAGTTTCTTCCCCAAACCCAGCTCTTCTCTGAGAAGGGTTAGGGTGGCTTAGGGGTCCTTGTGGCAAGGCGGGAGATGGTGTCCGGGGACCTGTGTGGCCTTCTCAGGACTCCCACTGGTCTCTGCACAAGTCTAGGTTGCTCTCTGGTCTGAGGGGCGGTTGGTGGCCCAGCTGTCACCTGCACAGTGCGGCCCCTTTGCTCCCTGTTCTGCCCTCTATTGGTGCTTTACCCTCCAGTACCTCTGGGTCCCCTCAAGGGAACATGTGGCCACTTTGGGGCACCTTCGTATTCTGCGTGGGTGTAAAGAGCCTAAGGTTCATCCCTGGAGGGGGTGTGGAGAACTTAGATCCTGCCCAGGTCTCCCTCTATCACAGCTCGCTTTCCACAGTCCTTCAGGATGAAAAAGGCAGAGTTCAGGCTTTCTATTTCCTGAACATCATATCCTTTTACCTCAGACAATAAGCCTCTGGACCTAACCATCACAGGCAAAAGAGGCCATTTGTATACAACTATAGAAGAACGCTATGACCTGGTCCACAGCCTGCTCTGTGATACATCAAAGGAGCAGATAAAAGAAATTAAAATATCCTTCTGTACCTTACAAACACTGGCTTTCAAGCCTTTCGTCTTGCTACTGACTCTAAAATACTATTTTCGATGTCAGAAGCTGAATATTGCCTTTCTCTTTTTCATTGTATTCATGCTGAAACACCATTAACTCTACCAGAGGCAGACAAGCGCCTTGAGCTGGGTAGGAAAAAGTCACAACCATAAAGATGCAAAAGGAAAAAAATCTGACTTGTGTATTTCAGAATATTTTTGGAGTTCCTCTGTGAAGTTCAAAAGCAATGCTTCCCACCTCTCCTCCCCATCCTTTGGCTCAGATGGACCATGCACTCAATCTTCAGTTCTAGAAACCTGGCTTACACAAGCTGTCTCCAGTATGTAAAAAGAATACTTTGAGAGATAGCTACTGAACTTACAAAACTAAGGTCAGCGTTAGAGACAATCAAGAGGGGAACTTGTAAACTTTGGTCTCACCAAGATATAAAGATCCCTAAAGTAATGGAAAAGAAGAAGAGGCAGTTTTTTCTTAAAGTTTAAAATATCACCTCTGGGGCTTCCCTGGTGGCGCAGTGGTTGAGAGTCCGCCTGCTGATGCAGGGGACACGGGTCCATGCCCCGGTCCGGGAGGATCCCACATGCCGCGGAGCGGCTGGGCCTGTGAGCCATGGCCACTGAGCCTGTGCGTCCGGAGCCTGTGCTCCGCAACGGGAGAGGACACAACAGTGAGAGGCCCGCATATCGCCAAAAAAAAAAAAAAATATATATATATATATATCTCACCTCTCCAACAAAGAATTTTCTAGGTACCCTACCATACTAAATCTTCATCAATCCTCTCAACAATTTCTACAAGAAAGCTACTGTTTCTCCCCCTTTTACAGATGTAAAATTGGAGAATTAACAACGTTGCACACCCATCCCCAGATCACACAGTTAGCAAGCATACATTCCACTGACGCCCCTCAGGAGAGGATGTGGACGTGGTAATGAAGGGTCAGGGTAGAGCTGGGATGTCTCTCTTCATCACACCTCAAGACTTGAGGAAACGGCTGGGCTGTAGCTGGTGACAGAACCCCAGGCTCTTGGGCTATTACCTTCGTCTTTGTTCTGACATGTTCTAGGAAATGGGCTGGAGGCTGGGGAATGAGCAGAGTAGCTTCTGGAGAAAGGTCCCCAGCATCTACGTGATTCTATGATAGAGAGAGAAGCCCAAGCAGCACCAGGACAGGTATGAAAATAATAGAATTCAAGCCATATTCCAATCTTCTTTCTTTGGGGTGGAACAGGAGTTTTCCATTTCTTCAGCAGTTTCTGGAATCTCTCATCCCCCAGCTTTTGAAAAGCTCCTCTCCCTCCATTTTCAGAGCTTATTGAGGCGTGTCCCTGGCGCACACCCTCCTTCGCAGGAACAGGGAGCGTGAGGTGGAGACAGGACAGGTTGGGACACACAAGGTCCAATTTAGTGTGTGTCCCGGCCCAGTCCATTCATTGAGCCCAAATCCTCATCTCCCCCTGGCAGTGGGGCTCAGCACAGGCCGGCAAAGAATTGCTAGGCTGCTGGGACCCATCAGACTGAACCCTGTGCTGGAGATTATCTCCCAAGCAGATACTCTCCTCCGAACCCGGGATGTAGGGCTTTGAAACTAGAAAATGCCAGGTCTGAAAGAGAGGAAAGAACAAGTCCAGCAACACACAGAGCTCTGTGTATTCAGAGAGAACTTGGCAGGGTTGTGTTCGGGCAGAGAAACTCCGAGTGGTACAAAGGGACGTGCCCAGAGTGGAGAAATCATGCTAATTGTGTGCACCAGAGCTGGAGAACGCCACCCAAAATGAAGAGAGAAAGGGAAGCCCTGTCCAGAGCCTTCAATGCCCTGCGCCTCACTCCTTTTCTCTACCTGCTTCTGATCCAGACAGGTAGGAGACCAGAGGGTAAGACAGGGTCTGGAGAAGGGACCCGGGGCTTTCGAAGGAGAGGGAGGGGAGAGCTGAGGGCCAGAATGCCTTTGGGGTGGGAGGAGGGGAGAATGCTTAGCCACCGTGGGAAGCATCTCAGTGAATTCAGGCATTCGTGTTGAATGTATTTCTTCATTCTGTGTGCCTCCTGCCCGGCCCCTGCCCCCCATCCCCCAAAGCCTGCATGACTTTGCAGCTCCCACGGCATTCAGTACATTAGATGGAGGGCAATGAGCTGTTTCTGATGGGATGTCTTGTTGGCGTGGGCCAGTCCGGCATTCTTTCCGAGGGACTATGGTGGGCCTTGGAGGGGTGGGGAAATCTTGGTTTTGTGTCTCCCCAGCCGCCACCCTGGCTTCTCTGAGTGTAAAATAACAAGGGAGATGAAAGAAGCTTTGGAGATAATAAGCCTCCTGGTTTGGGAGAGTAACACCAACCTATGCGTAACACACACGCCATAGACACCTACCTCCCCCTACCAACTTCTTGGAGAAATGATCTTATTTGAAATACATGTGCTTATGTGCGCACACGCACACACACACACACACACACACACACTATTCCAGAGAGCCTAGGAATTCACAATTTAGTGGGGCAAATAAGATGCAGAGATCATTTTAATAAAATGCAGAAACTACTATGAGTCAGAGAGGCAGAGGGTCCCAAGAATCAGAGAGAGGTCACCTACCCCATCAGGAAGCTGGCGCTGGTGGTACAGAATGGGAGTGGGGGAATATCAGGGGAGGTTTCCTGGGAATGTCTGCACTGAATTTTAAAAGATGAGAAAAACAGATAGGTGTGGGAGTGAGCATTATAGTTGGGAAAATGCGCCAAGGTCAACAGCTTGAAATGGTATCACATGTTAGGAGCAGCCCAGTCAGTCACCGCTGCTGGAGAAGAAAGTGTGGGTGGAGTTAGGTGAGTCTGGTAAACCCTGCTAAGGAAACTGTAATATAATTTGCAAACAATGGGAGCGGGGGAGGACATTGAATGGTTTTTAATCTGGGAACCAGCAGGGCCAGAGTATAGCTCAGGTCCCTCACTCTCCAGTGAGGCATTGGAGGTGAAACTACAGGCAAGCAAGATAGGAAAGGAAGCCTGTATCCATTTGCTGGAACCATAGACTGGGTGGCTTCAACAGCAGAAATGTATTGTCTCACAGCTCTGGAGGCTAAAAGTTCCAGATCAAGGTGCTGGCAAGGCTGCGCTCCCTCTGAAGGCCCTCGGGAAGGTTCTGTTCCAGCGCTCTCTGCTGGCTTCTGGGAGTTCCTTGGCTGTGACAGATTAACTTTAATCTTCACATGGCATTCTCCCTGTGCTTGTGTGTATATCCAAATTTCTCCTTTTTAAAAGGACACCAGTCATCTTCGATTAGAGGCCCACCCCACTCCAGCATGACCTCAGCTTATTACCTTGGCAATGACCACACGGCAAAATAAGGTCACATTCTGAGATACTTGGGGTTAGGACTTCAAGATATGAATTTTAGGGGACACAAGTCAAACCATAGCGAGGCTATTGCAATAGTTCAGGAGAGAAATGACCTGGGCTGGAATTAGAATAAAGAGAGAGGGAGTGAGGGATGTTCAGATAATATTTTGGAGGGAAAGTCAGGACCTAGTGATTTATAGGAAGTGAAACGATCTAGAGAAGGAGGTAGGGTTTCTGTGTGAAACCATAAATTTTAAAAATGGGGCAAGGTTGGGAGATATGATAGCTAGTGTTGCGCTCACCTTGAGGTTGAAACGCCTATGGGACTTTTGTGGGAAAATGTTGAATAACCTAAAGCTGGAGGGTTGGAGAGAAGTATTTGGAAACTGTCAGCCAAGAGGTGAGATTTAAAACAAGGATAATGAATAAATATTACCTTGGAGGAGAAAATGAGCTAAATATGGAACATTGAGGAACCCCAAGATTTGCAGAGGAAGGCAGAGAATCAAGCCCACTGAGGAGACCCAGAAGGAATAATCAGAAACACAGAGGGAGACCTGGGAGACTGTGGTATCCAGAAAATGAAGGGAGTTGGGAGTTTCCCGGACAATCATCATCAAATGTATCAAGGAGCCCAGTATAATAAGGACCTGAAAGAGCCCATTGGATATGCCAGTTAAAAGGTTACCATTAGGGACTTACCTGGTGGCACAGTGGTTAAGAATCCGTCTGCCAATGCAGGGGTACACGGGTTCGAGCTAGGCCTGGGGTGAGGAAAGACTGTTCCGTGAGGTTTTTCAGGCACCAAGCTGATGGAGTGCTATCAGCTTTGACATGTGTTTCCCATGGTCAGTCTGAGATTTATCTTCATTTCTTTTAGGTAGAGGATGAAAAAAGAAAAGGAGGGAGGTTTTTCTAAATCAGCCTGTAAATGGTGTCTACAACTTTTACTAGTATTATTGGCTAGAACTCAGTAGTATCATAATTAATTGCAAGGGAGGCTGGGAAATGTATTTTTAAGATTGGCACTAAAAGGGGGGCTGGACCATGTGGCCCTGGCTCCCAGAGATTTACTTTAATCCCTTGCCATACTCCCTTATGACAGCAATCACCAACCTAGCCTCAGGCAAGTAACACCTAGTGCTCTGAACCTAATATGGCCTAAAGAGTCTTTCCTAAATTCATCACAGCCCTATTCCTGGAACATTCAAACAAGGCTTTTCTAGAGGCTAGGATACTATTTACAGACATAAACACAGCATGCCATAAATCTAGATAATCTGATTTGCAAGATGTTATTCTCTGGGATCCTAGAGTCAGCCCATCCTCTACCGACCCAATAGGAAGAAGTCCCTTGCCTGGTTTCTACCCTTTTAGTCCTAAGATCACCTTCACATTGTAGGTGCTGTCTTTTTTTTTTTTTTTTAACATCTTTATTGAAGTATAATTACTTTACAATGGTGTGTTAGTTTCTGCTTTACAACAAAGTGAATCAGTTATATATATACATATGTTCCCATACCTCTTCCCTCTTGCGTCTCCCTCCCTCCCACCCCTCCAGGCAGTCACAAAGCACCGAGCTGATCTCCCTGTGCTATGCGGCTGCTTCCCACTAGCTATCTACCTTACGTTTGGTAGTGTATATATGTCCATGCCTCTCTCTCGCTTTGTCACAGCTTACCCTTCCCCCTCCCCATATCCTCAAGTCCATTCTCTAGTAGGTCTGTGTCTTTATTCCTGTCTTACCCCTAGGTTCTTCATGACATTTTTTTTTCTTAAATTCCATATATATGTGTTAGCATACGGTATTTGTCTCTCTCTTTCTGACTTATTTCACTCTGTATGACAGACTCTAGGTCCATCCACCTCATTACAAATAGCTCAATTTCGTTTCTTTTTATGGCTGAGTAATATTCCATTGTATATATGTGCCACATCTTCTTTATCCATTCATCCAATGATGGACATTTAGGTTGTTTCCATCTCCGGGCTAGCAGATGCGAGGCAGGAAATCCCATCTAAATTATCACAGAAACTAAGAGCTGGAGAAATCTTAAGGATCATGTAGCCAAACGATTTCAGCCTGATACACAAAGCCATAAGGATTCCTAGCAGCACCCCGAGGTACTGGGGAGGACAGGGCTCTGGTCCTCACCACCTCTTGAACCAAATCAGATGAACTAGAACTAAATTTCATTTCTTTTCAATTTCCATAAGGTTTTGTGGGAACAAAAATACTTTAATTTAAAAATTTTGAAAATAGTTGATTTTGTCCATTCTAACTCCTGCCAATTGAGACTCCTCTCAGTAACAAGTATATAATAGTCAACAAGTATATAATAGTCATACATATGGTGGCTTTCATCATTAAGGTAGTTTCTTCCATGCTTAAGGTTTTATGATTGTAACATCCTTGACAGGTGATGGATCATAGAATGTCAGGGTGGAGAAGGCCCCTAGAGATCATCTGGTCCCACCA
The DNA here is from genome assembly GCF_011762595.2 of Tursiops truncatus. Classification (NCBI taxonomy): domain Eukaryota; kingdom Metazoa; phylum Chordata; class Mammalia; order Artiodactyla; family Delphinidae; genus Tursiops; species Tursiops truncatus. The sequence continues at coordinate 9,089,763 of NC_047041.1, forward strand.
CCTCACTATTCAGAGGAGGAAATGGAAGCACAGTGAGGTGAAAGAAGAGTCAATTGGTGTTTCCTTGACCACTTCCATAGATGATAAGCTCATTACTTAACAATGCATTTGCTCCCTAAATGGACTGGATATGTTTTTAAATTAAATTTGCTTCGGGCTTCCCTGGTGGCGCAGTGGTTGAGAGTCCGCCTGCCGATGCAGGGGACACGGATTTGTGCCCCGGTCCGGGAAGATCCCACATGCCGCGGAGCGGCTGGGCCCGTGAGCCATGGCTGCTGAGCCTGCGCGTCCGGAGCCTGTGCTCTGCAACGGGAGAGACCACAGTGGTGAGAGGCCCGCGTACCGCAAGAAAAAAAAAAAATTTGCTTCGCTCTCCACAGCTAACCTTTTAGTTCCATTGCCTCCTGGTCTGGTCTGGGTCCTCGAGGTACAAGGAGAGGAATAGGGATTGGAAAGGTACAGCTCACCTTCCCCTAATCTACACTGCAGCAGTAGCAGAGTGGGAAACAGGGGTGAGAAGGAAGGAGGGAACTTCAGAGGCAATGACAGTCAAAGGAAGCACCTGGGGGTGCAGAGGAACGGAGAACCTGACACGTACGTATCTATTCAGCTAAACTCAGTCCTGTTCCTAGCTGACATCCTCTCCAGAAGACCCCTCCCTCAGGTGGCTGTATTGCTCTGCAAGGCCAGGTACAAGGCCAACGAGCAGCAAGTGTTCAGGCCCCAAAGTTCCTAAGAGATCTCTGAAATGTGAGATGTGTCTCTGGATGGGGCTGCCATCGGACAAGATGGTAAAATCCCAGAACTAACTACAGGGCTGGAACAAACCATGAGACCATCTCGTTACCACTCATTTGACCTGTGGGAAATCTGAGCCCTGAACAGACAAGCAACTTCTCCCAGGTCCTAAGTCAACAATAGGGCCCCGATCTCTCATGCTCAATCCTGTGTTCTCTCCCCTACACCACAGTAACTGACATACATATCATGCTTTTGCACTGTGAACTGGAGAAGACACTTGCTCTTGTTATCGTTATCATCCTTATTTTCTAAGAGAGAAGAGTGAGGCCTAGAAGGATGACTTGCCCAAATTCTCACAGCCAGTAAGCAGTGGAGCCCAATCTTACAAGGTCTTCTGACTCCAAGCTCTTTGCTTGACCTGTCCCAAATCCCTCTTCCATAGGGGATGCAAATTGGGCTGGAGTTTGGGTGAATCTCCACGACTGTTCTGCCCTGGGCAGACCTAGTATGATGCTACGTGCAGCTGGGACAAGGATAGGGGAGGCTCTTGGTATGACCGGAGAGTTGTCCAGTTGTCCTCAGGCCCCTAAACTTGCCCTCTACTGGCACTGTCTCATGACACCCTCCTTTCTTTGGGAATCTACATTTCCATGCTTTCTCCATCCCTCACTTTCCCAATGCCCAATTAAGGAGAAAATCTGACAAATTCACTCTAGGGTCTAATGACCTATAAGCTTTAGGGGGTAGGGATGTTTGTCAGTTTTGCTCACTGATATATCCTGGGGACATAGAACAGTGCCTGGCACATGGGGAGTCTCAATACATATTTCCATAAATGGGCCACATAAGGTATGGGTTACCTGGAATCTTCCTCAAGAGGAAGGCAATAGGGAAAACCTCCAGAGGCAGAGGTCCAGATTGAAGAAGGATTGAGGGCAAAGGGATGGGTGTGAGGGATGACAGGGGAGCAGAGGGGCCAGAGCTACAGTCGAAGGGTAAGAAGGAAGGACTGACAGGGAGTGAAGGGTTCAGAAGGGTGAGGCATGGAGAGACCAGAGGACTCGAAGATGGGAGTGACGTTAGGAGCCAGGGCCTGACGCTGCCCTCACCTCGTGGGTCTCTGTCCACAGAGCCCCTGGAGGCGGTGAACATCACCAGCCCGGTGCGCCTGATCCATGGCACAGTGGGGAAGGCGGCCCTGCTTTCTGTGCAGTACAGCAGCACCAGCAGTGACAAACCCGTTGTCAAGTGGCAGCTGAAGCGGGACAAGCCAGTGACCGTGGTTCAGTCCATCGGCACAGAGGTCATCGGTACCCTGCGGCCCGACTACCGAGACCGCATCCGCCTCTTTGAAAACGGCTCCCTGCTTCTCAGCGACCTGCAGCTGGCCGACGAGGGCACCTATGAGGTTGAGATCTCTATCACCGATGACACCTTCACTGGAGAGAAGACCATCAACCTCACTGTAGATGGTAAAGTCTCTGGCAGGGAAGGAGGCGGGACTGGTGACTGGAACTGGGGCCACGTCCACCCAGTATATTAGCTAGACCCCAGGAAAAGCTACACAAAAGCCGCTTGGGAGTGAGCCAACTGGAATGTTAGAGGTTGGCAGATAGGCCATAGCTAACACGTATACAGCGCTTACTACGTGCCAGAAACGATTGTAAGTGCTTTGCCTATATTGACTCATGTAATGCTCATAATAATCTAGGGGTAGTTAATATCATGGACCCCATTTTGCAGATGAGGAAACTGGGGCATAAGTTCAGGCAGCTAGTAAGTGGTAGAGCCAATATTTGAACCTATTTCGACCTAAGCTTAGCCCAACTAAAATATCTTCCAGGCTGGGTCAGTTTAAGACATCTTGGAAAGGTATGTGGGAAGAAGGGAAGGGAAGGTCCACGAGGGCAGGGACCATAGCTGTCTTGTTTGGCATTGTACTCCCTGTGCTCAGTATGTGCTCAATAAATAGTGGGTAAATAGATGAGTGAGTGGATGGATGGATGGATGGGTGGATGGATGGTGGTAAAGAGCTGGAGTGACGATCTCTCAATACTGCAGACTGAGTTGGAAGGTAGGCAGTTAAGAAGGGGAAGGGAGATGCTTTTGGCCTGTGGCTCACAGGCTCCCCCCACCCCCGGGCTCAGTGCCCATTTCGAGGCCCCAGGTGTTAGTGGCTTCGACCACGGTGCTGGAGCTCAGCGAGGCCTTTACCCTGAACTGCTCGCACGAGAACGGCACCAAGCCCAGCTACACATGGCTGAAGGACGGCAAGCCCCTCCTCAACGACTCGCGGATGCTCCTGTCCCCCGACCAAAAGGTGCTCACCATCACCCGCGTGCTCATGGAGGACGACGACCTGTACAGCTGTGTGGTGGAGAACCCCATCAGCCAGGGCCGCAGCCTGCCCGTCAAGATCACCGTATACAGTGAGTCTCCCGCTGCCCTCCCTTGGGACTCAAAGCCCTGAGAGGCAGGTGCCCATGAGAGGCTAAGGACTTCCCAGACAGAGTGCCACTGGAGGGGGAGAGAGGCAGAGATGGGCCAGCTCTCCCTGGAGGACAGCCACAGGTAGGAAGTGAGCTCTGGGCAAGGTCCACCACTGGCCAGCCATGCTGCCTGGGGTTCCTTTTCTATTTCTTCGGCCGCAGGAAGCTCTCCTCACCACACCTCCTGCCCCCTCTGAAGTCTCTCCCCACTCTCTGCCTCTCTCTCCCTAGGAAGAAGCTCCCTCTACATAATCTTGTCCACAGGAGGCATCTTCCTCCTTGTGACCTTGGTGACAGTCTGTGCCTGCTGGAAACCGTCCAGAAAGTCTGGGTAACTCTCCAAGTTCCTCTCCCTGAGCACCTGAATCCTTCAACCCATCCCAGCCCCAAGCTCTGTTTTTCCTTCGTCTCTTTAAACGCCTTTCCTCCCAGGGCCCCGCACCTCTTCCCGGGAGATCCATCTTACCACTGCATTCTGTGCTCACAACCCTGACAACCCCAGCACGATGAATACTGGTTTCACTTACACGGCACCTTTTGTGAGCCAGGCACTGTGTTTGTGGTTAGGGTGTTACCTTTAAATGTGATTATCTGCAGCTTACAGACAACGACCTGAGACTCGGATTAGTTAGATGACTAGCCCACAGTCACAATGCTAGGGACGGACTCAGGAGGCAAACCTAGATGGGATGCATCCCAAAGCTCTGGACTACTCCCCCTCCCACCGCACTCAGCCCGTCTTCCTGTTACAAGGCCTCGTTTGTGGCCATCAGATCCCCCCAGTGTCCTCGCCCCCAGAACTTCTCCTGCTCACACTCGACAGCTCTGTTCACAGGGTGCTGGGTTGATTTGCAGGAAGAAGAGGAAGCTGGAGAAGCAAAACTCCCTGGAATATATGGATCAGAATGATGACCGCCTGAAAGCAGAAGGTGAGCTCCCAGCCACGCACTCACCCGTCCCATCTTCACTCAGATCAGTAAGCTGCTGGGAAAAGGCCGAAATGGGCGACAAGGAAGCCAGCTCTGCAGGGCCCCTTCCTGCACCAACTGCACGAAGACTGCAGAGCAGGGAGAGGAGCGGCCAAGGTAGGACCTCAGGTATTCCAGACCATTTGGTGGAGGCTGGCTTCCCGATGGCCTTACCTGGCCATCGGGAAGCAAAGAGTGTAGGTGCTGGCTGGTGGAAAGGGTTCTGTACCTGGGCCAGCCACCCCATTCTTTGCTCCGTGCAGCAGACACCCTCCCACGGAGTGGAGAGCAGGAGCGGAAGAACCCCATGGCACTCTACATCCTGAAGGACAAGGTGAGCAGCTTCGGGCTGGGCGCCCCACAAACACTCCACCAGCCCTTACCATGTTCTGGTATTACGTAGCCATACCATATAGATATACCTTTCTAGGACTCAGAATAACCCTAAGAAATATTTGTGTCATCCCCACTTTAGAGATGAGAAAAATACGGCTGACAGGGGTGAAATGACTTGCCCAGGATCAAACAAGTAAATCAGTGGCAAATCTAGGCTTCAAACCCAGGTCTTTGGACACTGTCTCTGGTGATTTCCCTACTATTCCATAAACCAACTCTGTCCCATGCTGTCCAAGGCAGGTGGAAGGTGCAGAGTAAGTGGACAAAGCACTCAAACTAATGCATTTCAACATTTAATGAGCACCTATTATGTGCCAGGCACCACATCAAGTGTCCTGTGTTGCAAGCAAAAACAGACCTACGCCTGCAGCCCTCCAGGCAGTCGGAGTGTAGAGGGAACTATGTCCCCTCCACCTCGGTATTCCCAGCGCCCTGGAACAGCAGGCGCGCTCCCAGCCCTGGCCGGCTGTCCGCTGACCCCTCGCGGCACGTGTCCTTGCAGGACTCCCCGGAGCCCGAGGAGAACCCCGCCCCGGAGCCTCGGAGCGCGACTGAGCCCGGCCCGCCCGGCTACTCCGTGTCGCCTGCCGTGCCAGGCCGCTCGCCGGGGCTGCCCAGCCGCTCTGCCCGCCGCTATCCGCGCTCTCCAGCGCGCTCCCCCGCCACGGGCCGGACGCACACGTCGCCGCCCCGGGCCCCGAGCTCGCCCGGCCGCTCGCGCAGCGCCTCGCGCACACTGCGGACTGTGGGCGGCGTGCACCTGATCCGCGAGCAAGACGAGGCCGGCCCGGTGGAGATCAGCGCCTGAGCCTCTTCGGGACCCCCCGGGAGGCGCCCGCGCACTGCTGCCCGCGGCCCGGGGGAGGGCAGGGCAGCGGGGCAGCAGCCCGCCAGGGGCGAGGGGCGAGGGGCGAGGGGAGATGGAGGTCCTCACTCAGCGCTAGGGTTCCGGCACGTGGACGATTGTGAGCATGCGCAGATGGGGGACGCGGCGGGAAGGCGGAGGGTGGATCAGGTGGTGAAACCGGGTTACGTTTGCTCCCGGCTCTTTAGTTGTGTTCTCAGTGGGTGTGGGTTGTGCCCTCTTAGGACCATATAGATTATTAAATTTACGGCCCAATCCCCGGAGGGGCTTATGGAAACTAACATCAGTAACCTAACCCCCTTGACTATCCTATGCCCTTCCTAGGGCGCCCTCACGCTTCCCACCCATTCCCCTTCCCTCCGAACAAACTCCTGATTCCTGGGGAACTTTTTTGGCAAGCCCAGATTAGAGAGGCCACTTGCCTCAAACGTACAACTGTCCTAAACTAAGGGGAAGTCCAATGCCCTTTACTGGGTGTACAGAGGGCTGTTCTCAGCATCCAGCGAATCATTGTGAAGGCAGTACCTTGGAGCACCCTTCTCAGGCATATGGTACCTCGGTACCTACCAGTTGGTGAAGGAGGAGCTCAAGTACAATACATTCCGTTGCCCCGCTACCGGGGTTCTAGCAAGAGCAAAGGATTCAAGCCTCCCACGCTTGGCCTCCTCCCAAAGCCTCCCTCAGCGGCGTGCCCGGCATTCTTTCCATCTCTGTTCCATAGAGAAGGGGCTTCTCACTCATTCTTCAGGCCCAGAAGGCTAAATCAAGTGAAGATCTGTCTTTTGAGCCCTCATACCTATGGCTTCTCCCTGGCTTTGTCCAAAACAAGCCTTTCAAACAATCATTATCCCCCGGAAAGTTGTTGGGCTTCCTCCAGCTGTAAGAGGATGAAGTTCCACTCTCCCCAAAAATGGTAGGGGGAGGAGGAGGCTTATTGCTCCCCAGCATGTCTTGGAGACATGATGGAACCCTTGGCCTCTGGCCTCTCACCTGGCCTGCTCCCAGATGCTCAGGTCCCAGGAGACAGGACAAGGGCAGACTCCCCAGTCACACAAACAGCGGAGTACCGAGAGGTTGGTCCACTGTGTAGCCAGGCCACGCCCATGCCGCCGCCTCTTGAACAGTTTGTAGGAACAGTAATCTACCGTGCGAAGAGAGAGCGCAATTAAAAAGCTGAAAGAGAAGAAGTCCCTCGCTGTGTTCTGACCTCTCTCCCCTGAGGCCTCTAGTGCATCCCTGGTCCCTCCTTAACTTCCTAAGCTCCTGCTCCGACTCTGCACCATCCCACAGAGCGACTCTCAAGGTCCCTGTTCCCCACCACTCCACACTGGGGCCAGTTTTGTCCCAGCCCCAAGGGCAACAACATTTCTTGTTGGTCCCCTCTGCTCTTACCTGGACTTCGTGCCCTTCCCAGCTCCCTGCCCCTATGCACTTCTGCAGGCTCCTCTGAGCAGGTGTGCCTTTGCAGCTCCCCTTCCTTAGCCAGAACTGCTCCCCTCACTTCCCCAGGTGCCTCATCTAGAAGGAGATAATGCATGCAGGGGAAAGTTGTTCAGGCAGGTGGAAGATGCAGGACTTGGAGATGGGTACATGCTGGTCAGCCTTGAGAGGCAAGGGTGAAGATTAAGGTGAGATGCAGGCAAGTTGTATTCCAAACCCCGGTTCTGCATCCCTGAGGGGCCGGCTTCCCAGGCTCAAGCCAAATCTGCCTTAAATGGGGTGAGGGGGGAGTGGTTTTGTTTTTGTTTCATTTTGATCTTCATCTTTGTATTACTGGCATCTAGCAGAGTGCCTAGCACATACTGGATGCTCAATAAACTTTTGATGAAATAAAGTGACAACTTTATTCCACTTAATCAAGGAGAACAAACAAACAGCCTAAAAATACCAGTCATTTCCCTTTTCTCTTTTCTTCTCACATCCCTCCATCATCCTTCACCCTCTCTGGAAATCCCATATTGTCCATTCCAAAATCATCACTCACTCATTCATTCATTCATTTATTCGGGTGTCTTTCATTTATTCAACAGACATGTATTAATCTACCATGATCCACCCTGTGCCCGACACTGGGGAAACAGCATAACTATGCCATGACCCCTACCAAAGAGAGTCTCATGGAGGAAGACAGATAAGTAAACAGATTATTACAATACAGTGTGGAAAATGCAACGACAGGTAGATACAGCGTGCTATAGAGGCATGTAAGAGCGGCATCTAACCCAGACTAGGGATCGTCAGCAAAGGTATCTTGGAGGAGAACAAGCCTGAACTTAGTCTTAGAAAGATTGATTAATCAGATAGGGCATGGGGGGGAGGATAAAAGGACACATATTCCAGGCAGAAGGAGCAGCGTATATAAAAGCTTAGAAGTGTAAGGTGAGTCCTGACTTCTTAGCACTCATAAAATGTGGATTACCCAAGGGCAAATGTTTATATTAGCACTGATGAAAGACCAGACTTGTGCCAGTGGCAAGGTGTGGGAGCTGAACCTGAGACTCCTGGATTAAATTGGTATTGGCCCCCAGCTGGTAGCATCCCAGGCTCCTAAAATAAAAAATACAAATCCTCTCTGGAAAAAAACATCTCCTTAAATTTTCAGAGACTAAGACCAACCAAAGACGAGTTCACAAGGAAAGGTCATTAACACAGAAGGAAACAAATCATCATGAATGAAAGTCAGCAAATATAAGAAGCAACAGATTTAGACCCCCAAGGTCTTCAGACACTGAAATGATCAGATATAAAACATAAAATAGGGCTTCCCTGGTGGCGCAGTGGTTGAGAGTCCGCCTGCCGATGCAGGGGACACGGGTTCGTGCCCTGGTCCGGGAGGATCCCACGTGCTGCGGAGCGGCTGGGCCCGTGAGCCATGGCCTCTGAGCCTGTGCGTCCGGAGCCTGTGCTCCGTGACAGGAGAGGCCACGGCAGTGAGACCCGCGTACTGCAAAAAAAAAAAAAACATAAAATAATTATGAAATTCTTGAAGTAATACAAGACAAAATTACAAAAATGAACAAGCAACAAGAGACTATCAAAGTGATCAAATTTGAAAAAGAACAAATAGAACTCATACATAAAAATATAATTTATTGAAATAAAAATGAAAGAGTTTAACAGCACATTAAAAACAGCTGAAGAGAGTTAGTTAACTGAAAGTTGTACCTGAAGATTATTATTCAGAATTAGGCACAGACAGACAAGGAGATGAAATATATGAGAAGAGAGATTAAGGGATACGGCAATGTAGCATGAAAAGGTCTGACACACATTTCCTCAAGAGCTCAAAGGGGAGAATAGAGAGACGGAGAAGAGACAATATTTTAAGAGTAATGACTGAAATTTTTGTAGAACTCATAAATATACAGATTCAAGAAGGTTGACACACAAGATATCTTAAAAGATTTCCACACCTACATAAAATGTAGTAAAGCTAGAGTATACCAAGGACAAAGAGAAGATCTTGTTGACTGAAAAGAAAATGCGAAACTTGAGAGTTGTGAGTTAAGTTTTATTTGGGGCAAAATGAGGACTACAGCCTAGGAGAAAGCATTTCAGACAGCCCCGAGAGACTGCTCCAGAAGCAAGGGGGAAGCTCAGTGTTGGATATGATTTTAGTGAAGGAGGGTGCTGTGGTCAAGCACACATTTTGGCAAAGACTTGCTGCTAGTCACGAGGAGCACATGTCACCGGTAATGATTTTAATGCTTTTCTAGAAAATACGAAGATACATCAAATCCCACCTGAATTAGTACTGTTTACCCCACCAGCTTGACCAGCAGGAGTCCCTGGGCTGCATTTTCAGAAAACACAGAATAAGACGCCAGAGAAACCAGGAGAAAACAAATGTCCTCTGGAGGGTCCTTGAAGAGCAACTAATCTCTCTCCTCTCTCTTCCCTCTTACAAGCAATGAAAGGGTTACTCACAAAAACCCAAAACTCTAAAACTAGGGGATGAAGGAAGATAGTATTTAAACTGGTCACTGGCCAGCACATCCCCAGGGTCCCAGAGCAGAGCTTCCTTGAAATAGTTGGAGGCAGGTCCCATGGACTAACGTCATGCCCATGACTCACGCAGTCGGCTCTTCCTTAGCGTGTGGAAATGAGACAGTCAGGATGCCGATGGGACATGTTGCTGGAAATGATCGCTGTGGTCTCTGAGAGCCACCCAGACATACCTCACTGTTGGGAAGTCCCCTCGGCCATCACTCCACGGATCCTTGAGTGCCCTGGATGCTTGGACTGAGTGAGGAGAAAGAGTCTTAATGTCCTAAGGAACAGCTCAGAACGATGGGGCCTTCCAATCCCCATCAGTTCTTAGCACTTGGGTGTCCAGAGTCTGGGAATGGAAAGAGGCTGTGCCAACGGCATGTCCGGGGATGAGTCACGTAACTGTGGGGCAAGGGCCCCTCCCCAGCTGCTGTAGCCTCCAGGCTCCATTCCTGCAGTACAGCACTGGTGCTTCTCCTCACTGAGTCACCTGCCCGTTCCGACTCAGCTGAGGACAGCATTAGTCATGAATCTGAGTTCCTTTGAGACTTGCCCTCTTATCCCCCAAGGGAAATTTATACCATCTTTCTGGATTATAGAGATTTGAGTCAAATCAAGCTGCCAGCAAATAATTAGCAGAGAACTTGTTTAGTCTCCCCAAGTCCAATGCATAAGCAGAAGAGACTAAAGAGGACTGCTAACAGCAACATTCCTGGGGCGCAGGTAGTCACTGGGTCGGGCAGGCCTGGGGGGCTCTGGACCTGGGAAATCCCAAATGGGCTAGATGTGCAGTAAATCCATCTGTCCCGCCACGCCCTTTCTTGTTCACCCTTGGCTGTCCTCAAGGTCCATGTGAATACCTCCTTCATCACTCTGTCCCCACAGATCCCTGACCCCATAAATTCTACTCCGCTATGCCTGGCACACATACGCCCAGGCACGCGCCATGGAGTCTGTCACTGCTCTTAGTTTCTCCGCTTCTGAAACACCAAGCTCTATTCTCTGACCCCAATTCCTGTTCTTCCAGCTCTGTCACTCTGTTACTTTAACTCAATTTTTTACCTCTTGGAAATGCCCAGTTTGGAGAGACCACAGTGTTCTCTTGCTCTAATTGTCTTAATCAGTCTTGGTCTGCATCTGAGGGGAAAGAGAAGAAGGAGTGAAGGAGGCCTTCCTCTTGATAGGCTGTGAGGGCCGTGGCTGCAGCTGGCACCGAGCGAGGCCAGGCTGAGAAGGGGGAGGAAGGGAGGGAGTCGGCTGGGTTAGGGGCCCCACAAAGGAGCTGGCCAGGAACAATGGGGAACAAAGGCTGGACATTCTTCCGCTGAGCCTCCAGAGCCTGGCCTTGGCCTTCCGGGAACAGTTCCAGGAAATGTCTGAGATTCCAGATTTGGAAGGAAGAGACCCGTAAACAGGAGCTGGGCTCTGAGAGGGGACAGCAGCATCTCTCTAGCAGGGTGTGGGGAGCAGCGGGGTGAGCACCGACATTGCAGACTCACAAGCTACAGTCCCGTCTGCTATAGACACGAGGTTTCAGGGCTGGAAAAACTCTTTTTTCTTTTTTCGCGGTACGCGGGCCTCTCACCGCTGCGGCCTCTCCCGTTGCGGAGCACAGGCTCCGGACGCGCAGGCTCAGCGGTCATGGCTCACGGGCCCAGCCGCTCCGCGGCATGTGGGATCTTCCCTGAGCAGGGCACGAACCCGTGTCCCCTGCATGAACAGGCGGACTCTCAACCACTGCCCCACCAAGGAAGCCCTGGAAAAACTCTTAAAGGTCATGTACTCCAACCACCTTTCCAGGGCCTGAAAAATATCCCTGCCAAGGATGCTTAAATAGTTTCAATGATGGGATGTGCATGAAAATAAATATATCACAATATTGGCTAAGCTTTACTGATCACTTACAATGCATTAGGCACTGTACTAGATGATTTTATGCTTCATCTCCTCTCACTCTTACTCCAGCTCTCAAGGTAGGAACTATTATTATTATGATTAATTATTATTATTCTCACTTTACAAAAAAGGAAACTGACTTTCAGGGGTTAAGTCACTTGCCAGAGGTCTCCCAGAAGCTTATCTCATCTGTCTCTGGGCTGACTAGGCGCACAGAGTGGACATCTCCCAGACAAGAGCCTGTGCTCTTCCCTGTCTTCTGACCTACCACCCTGACCTCTCCCCGGGAAATGGGCCGGGGCATGACAAGACACACTTGCTCCCCGCACTTGGCTTCCGGGGCCTGTTTTCCTCTACCCTCAGCTTCAGAACACTGTGCCCTGAGATTCCACCTCTGGGTTTTCATGCCACTCTAGCAGGGGGTCGCTTGGAAGCCAAAGGATCGGGATTGAGATTCAAGGGTTCAGTAGAGGCTTGGGGTAAAGGATCAAAACAGTGGTTGAAGTTATGGTCGGGCTAAGGATTACCGCTAAGAAATCCTGGACTAGATCACAAGATAAACCCTAGGGCGGGGCTTCGAGTCAGAGGTTATGACTACAGGATCAAGGTCAGAGACTTTCTCTCCTCTGGTCTCCTCCCAATTCTCCAAGGCACTGAGGGCCAGGCAGGAAGCATCGGTTTCCTCAAAGCCGCTTCCCTCCTGGGGCAGAGTCTCGGTCACAAACAACCACCACTGCCGCCGCGCCCGCCCCTCCTTCCCTCCGCTGTGAGCTCAGAGCAGTAGGACAAAGTGCTACAGACAAGGACAGAGGCCTGAGGGCAGCCATGGACTCTGGAGGAGTAGGCCTCCTTGGGGCCCGTCAGCCCCTGCCCCTCCTGCTTCTGCTCGTCACAGGTGAGTGTGGCCCTCCCTACTCCTAGCCCACGCTCCGCTCCGTTGATCTGAGGCCTGGCCAAGGCAGCGAGGAGACCCCCTTGCTCCTTTGCTTCCCTTTTGCAGTGGGGGGTACCAGAGACGACGGTGATGATGATGATGATGGTGATGTTGAGTGTGAGACAGACAGACTGAGAGCTCCACTGGCCCTCACCTGGGTGCCACGCACGCATGCTGGCCTTCTCCCCTCCCAGCTAGCGTGTTATTTGGGAACTGATCTTCAGGCAAGAGGAGGAAGATGAGGCGTGCAGGGATTTGGGGGCCCTATTTGCAGTCAGACTGGGCTGCACCTCCTTTCCTCTCCCAGGAGGCATGGCTCAGGACTCCCCACCCCAGATCCTCGTCCACCCCGAGGACCAGCTGCTCCAGGGCCCTGGCCCGGCCAAGATGAGCTGCCAGGCCTCAGGCCAGCCACCTCCCACCATCCGCTGGCTGCTGAATGGGCATCCCCTGAGCATGGTGCCCCCAGACATTCACCACCTCCTACCTGACGGAACCCTCCTGCTGCTGCGGCCCCCTCCCCGGGGACGTGCCCACGATGACCAGGTCCTGTCCACAGACCTGGGTGTCTACACGTGTGAGGCCAGCAACCGGCTGGGCACGGCAGTCAGCCGGGGCGCTCGGCTGTCTGTGGCTGGTGAGCCCTGGGCGGGGAGACCTGGGTTGGGGGTGGTCCTAGATAGGAGACCGGGGAGGAGGGGCTCTTCGGAAAGGCAGGTAATGCAGAACGCTGTGAGACGCCAAGGCAGGACCTGAATGTGGGGACTGGGTCCCGCCCTCTGCGACCCTCCCTCCTCCCCACAGTCCTTCGGGAAGATTTCCAGGTCCAGCCTCGGGACGCGGTGGCCACGGTGGGCGAGCAGGTGATTCTGCAGTGTGGGCCGCCCTGGGGCCACCCAGAGCCCACAGTCTCATGGTGGAAGGATGGGAAACCCCTGGCCCTGCAGCCAGGGCGGCACTCGGTGAGTGTAGCCCCCTTCCCCATGCCTCACCCTGTCCTGGCCACAACTGTGCACACGCGAGGGACTGACCCGCCCCATGGCCCAATGTCCCCTGCAGAATTTGAGGAAGGGGAGGCGGTGAGGCCTTAGACTTCCCTCCGCACTCAGAGGCCCTCCCCGCAGGGGACACTTCACAACGCACCTGGTCCTGACAGGTGTCCAGAGGTTCCCTGCTGATGGCAAGAGCAGAGAAGAGTGACGCAGGGACCTATATGTGCGTGGCCACCAACAGTGCAGGACGACGGGAGAGCCGGGCAGCCAGGGTGTCTGTCCAAGGTAAGGGGAGGGCGGTCAGGGCCAAGGTCGGGGGCTCCAGTTAGGGTGGTGTGGTCTGGTTTTGGCTGAGGTTAGGGGATGTGGGAGCGGAACCCGGGATCAGGGTCAGAGCGGCGGGGACCCCATTTAGGGGTGGTTCCCCCGTCCTAGAATAGAAATCGGAGTGCTCTCAACCTGGGCGAGTTCTGGCTCCTCTGTGGCCGAGGGATGTTCCACCCAATTCCTCCGTTCTGGCCTATGGGCCCCACCCCAGCCCTGTGCTCCCCACAGAGCCCCAGGACCACAAGGAGCCCCTGGAGCTTCTGGCTGTGCGCATTCAGCTGGAAAACGTAACCCTGCTGAACCCAGACCCTGCGAAGGGCACCAAGCCTGGTCCTGCTGTGTGGCTCAGCTGGAAGGTGAGGCCCAGGACCTGGGCTGGAGCCCGTCACAGCTCCAGAAAGGGCTGCTCACGAGAGCCCTGAGCCCTCCTCTCCCTCTGGGCTCTTTCCCAGGTGAGCGGCCCTGCTGCACCTGCTCAGTCCTACACGGCCTTGTTCAGGACCCCAGCTGCCCCCGGAGGCCAGGGAGCCCCGTGGGCAGAGGCCCTGCTGGCTGGCTGGCAGAGCGCAGAGCTTGAGGGCCTCCAGTGGGGCCAGGACTACGAGTTCAAAGTGAGACCATCCTCCGGGCGGGCTCAAGGCCCCGACAGCAACGTGCTGCTCCTGAGACTGCCTGAGCAAGGTCGGGGACAGATGCCCCCCCAGACCCAACAATATACCCCCAGCCCCTTTTTGTCCCACTCTAGCCGGGCGGATGGTGGGTCCCACCCCTGGGTCCCTCCTGCCCTGGCCCAGCAAGCAGAGCTGAGAAAGGCTCTTAGTCTCACCAGTGTGGTTCTGACCCTGTGTCCCATTCCAGCTCCTTCCCCTAGAGCCTTCTCCCTCAGCATCCCTTACAGCCTCTCTCCCTCCCCCCTCCCCAGTGCCCAGTGCCCCTCCCCAGGAGGTGACCCTAAAACCTGGCAACGGCAGTGTCCTCGTGAGCTGGGTCCCACCACCTGCTGAAAACCACAATGGCATCATCCGTGGCTACCAGGTACCCTCCACAAACTGACACACCCCTTCCTAGTGGTGCCAGGAGATCCCTCTTCCCTGGCGTCCTGTAGACACTTGCTCTGGGCACTAAGAAATGGTACTTGGGCAGAGAAGCAAGGGAAACTTACTGTTGTTGGGCAAGGACCCTACTGTCTGCCAGACACTGCCGAGCACTTACTTAGAATCTCATTTCATCCCATAGTCCGCCCTGGGTTATTGTCCCGTGTATGGACGTAGAAAGTGAGGCTAAGCTCACAGGTGCGGGAAACAGAACAGGAATCAAACCAGGCCGTGTCTGACTCTCAGCTTCTAAGGCAGTGGTGTCAGAGGGTGGTTCCTGGACCAGCAACGTCAGCATCACCTGAGAACTTGTTAGAACACAAATCCTTAGGTCCTTTGCCAGGCCTTGTGAATCAGAAAGTCGGGGATGGACCCGGCAATCTGGATTTTAACAAATCCTCCAGGTGACCCTGAAGCACGCTGGCGTTTGCGAACCACGGGTCTAACGCCTATTTCGCCGATTACTTTTGTCCCTCGTCTGTCGGTCTAGAAAGAAGTGTCTCCCACTCTGTGGGGGGAGGAGGAAATAGGACGTGTGGGTGCATGCGGGGGGCGTCCCCAGGTGAACGGCAGGACAGGGTGGCCACACGCCCGGAGTCTGATCCGCAAGAGGAAGGGCTGAGCTGCTGGGATGGTGCCAGGGGGCGAGCTCCCCTCTGTTTGCGCCTCAGGTCTGGAGCCTGGGCAACACCTCGTTGTCCCCGGCCAACTGGACGGTGGCGGGCGAGCAGACCCGGCTGGAGATCGCCACCCGCGTGCCAGGTTCCTACTGCGTACAAGTGGCCGCAGTCACTGGGGCTGGGGCTGGGCAGCCCAGCAGCCCTGTCTGCCTCTTTTTAGGTGAGGACAGTGCCCACCGGCCCCACCCCGACCCATTCAGGCCCCATCTCCGCCTTCCTCTCTCCCTGCTCTCGCTTCCGGCTCCTCCCCCTCAGCCGCCCCCTCCCCCTGAGCTCAAATTCCCATACAGAGCAGGCCGTGGAGCAAGCTCTCCAGGAGCCCAGTGCGCACGGCCCGTGGACCCTGGAGCAGCTGAGGGCGGCCTTGAGGCGGCCAGAGGTCATTGCCAGCGGGGGTGTTGTGCTCTGGTTGCTGCTGCTGGGCACCGCCGTGTGCATCCACCGCCGGCGCCGAGCTGGGCTGCACCTGGGCCCAGGTGAGAAGGTGAAGTGGACTCCCAGGTGATCAGGCCTTCCCTGGGTCCAGCCAGAACGCTACAGGGGTTTAGACCGCTAGCCAGGTGCTGGAGACTCTGGGCTGACCCTTCCTCCTGCCCTCTCCCAGGTCTGTACAGACATACCAGTGAGGACGCCATCCTAAAACACAGGTGAGAGACGAAAGGGCCTGAGGCGAGGGCGGGGCCGAGGGGCCGAGGGACAGTGGAGCTGGGATGGAGAACTGGCCGGAGTACTAGTCTCCCCTACTGCCAGGCAATTTGGCATCCTAGTACCTGAATTTCCCTTGAACTTCAAGTGAGAATTAAATTTCTCTTTCATTAATGTTCCTATCACACCACTTGACAAGGTGAGTAAACTGAAGACTCATGACTCAAGTGACTGCCCAAGGCTGCACAGCTAGTAGCTGCCTTCTGAATTCCTAATCCAGTGCTCTTGTTACCAAGCTCTCATTAATACTGACTGCACTCTCCTGCTGACTCGTGCTGCTAGGTGGAGAATAACTAGCACAGGAGGACCAGTCTGATTTCTAATTTGCTCTGTACACTCAGCATCTCCCTAGTAGTCCCTTTGGCTACAGGAAATCACCTACCCACGGAGGCATCTTTCCTTCGCAATAATCCACCCACAGTTCCAGCAGAGGGCGCTCTGCCCTTGCGTGATGGATTCTTACTCCTTGTTCTCAGCAACGGAGCCCGCCTGCAGGTACATCTGCTCCAAGCGCGTTTGGCTGCCAGAGCAAGTCTCCCATTATGAGACACGACACTAAAAGAGAAAACATCCTTTTTTCTCCTACTGGCTGAATTTTACACTGAACAACCATTTCATCTCTGCCCACCTTCTCCTGCTCTTTATCTCATTAGATCTCCTCTGGGAGAGTTCACATTCCAGGTCTGCATCTTTCAACAGGAATTTATCAAGCACCTACTATGTGAGACACATCCAGCTCTACCATTTTGCTGTCAGTTTCTCGGCCCAGAGCAAGGTTCTGTGCTGGCTGGTGCTGTGTTCCTGCGTTGTTCTGTGCTCATTGGTCTTTCCCTTCCAGCTACCTCCTGGGCTTAGTCTGCTCTGCCCCGAACTTTCTCTGGCTCCCCTGGGATTTCATCCCTTCTCCTTGAGGGAGATTCCACTCTGATCACTTTGTTGATTCATTCCTTTAGAACAGCTTCCGTCTAGCAGAGACAGCCACGCAAGCACAAATGCAATCCAGAATTGGGGGTGCAGAAACATGTACAAGTACAAGGAAGGGGCTGGAGGGGAACTATGGGAGGAAGAAGATTTCACATTTACCCTGGCAGTTAGAAGGGGAAGGGCAAAGGGAACAGCAAGAAATAGCCGGTTGCATTCATAGGGAAAGACAAGCCTTTTGGTCTGGCTGGGGCGTACTGTGTGGGATGGGTCAGAGCACAGACTGAGGAGCTGGAAGCCAGACCAACGATGGCCCTGTTAGCCATGCTAGGCAGCTGGGCTCTATCTTGGTAAATGGAGAGCCACTGAAGGTTTTAGGCAGAAAAGTGCTTTGGTCTGATCCCTGCCACATGGTGTCCCATTCAAAGGGAACCAGGCTAGAGGTAGAGAAGCCAACCTTCAGGTAGCAAACTCCTGCTCTGCTGGCTGAGTCATCTCACATTTCTTCGTCTCAACTTACAGCATCAGCCTTGTAAGGAAGGCCTTACTGTTGCCATCTTACAGATGGAGAAACGGGGGCTTAGAGAGGCTAATAGACTGAGTTGCCCAGGGTTGCACAGCTAAGGCTGCAGCAGATCTGGCTCCAGGTCTGTGTTCTTTCTGTCTCAGCCCGTAGCTATCTCTCTTTGATACCTCCTAGCTCTGGGCAACTTGGACTTCCCCTGATCCCAGGATAAGAAAGCGGCGCTGAGTTTGGGACAGCAGATCAGAGATCTTAAGGAGGCTGTGAGGGGCTGAAAAGCAGTGAGAAGAACACCCCCCCCCCTTCTGCTACCCGCTGAGTCGGAGGTTTGGGCCAATCTTGTTCTCCCTCCACCCCACCCTCCATTGCCCAGGATGGATCACAGTGACTCGCCGTGGCTGGCAGACACTTGGCGCTCCACCTCTGGCTCTCGGGACCTCAGCAGCAGCAGCAGTCTCAGCAGCCGACTGGGAATGGACCCCCGGGACCCACTAGACAGTCGTCGCTCCTGTAAGCATGTCCCGAGGGGGTGGGGTGGGCCTGGCAGTGGAGCAGGGGTCCCAGGGCTGGAGAAGGGGGGGGCATGGGTGGGATGCGTTCACCATAATTCCTCCTGTCGTTTTTATTGCAGTGATCTCCTGGGATCCCCGAAGCCCCGGTGTGCCCCTGCTTCCCGACACCAGCACTTTTTATGGCTCCCTCATCAATGAGCTGCCTTCCAGCCCCCCAGCCCGGCCAAGTCCCCAGGCCCCAGCTGCCAGGCGGCTCACACCCCAGCTGGCCAGGCTCTCCAGTCCCTGGGCCAGTTCAGACAGCCTCTGCGGCCGCAGGGGCCTCTCTTCTCCGCGCTTGTCTCTGGCCCCTGCAGAGGCTTGGAAGGCCAAAAAAAAGCAGGGTAAGGATGGGGGGAGGGACAGCCTGACTCGGGTGGTAGGGGGGACAGGAGAGAGCATGGGGTGGCCTCGACGCCGGGTGTGGGCCGCACCCCACTCGCAGCCTGTCCTGATGGACGCCTATCGCCACGCACCCAGCCCGGAGTGTGCTGGCCTCAGCTTTTCTTTACACCATGATCTTGCTTGGGTTTTGCCACACCAGTAGTGAGCCTTGTTGCTGCAGCCAGCTCAACTCAGCAAACATTTAATAAGCACCACTGTATGCCAGACGGGGGACACAGAAACACCAAATATAATCCTTGCTCTTTACGAGCTCAAAGTCTAATGCAAGTGCCTGACCAGCACACAGAAAATTCTAGAACCTGGAGGGGTGTAACCAGTGCTAGCCCAAAGCCTCAGGCACTCATGACCTCTCTACTACGCACTGTGTCCATATGTACTATGTACGTGCACGATATACGGGTCTGCCCAGGTACCCACCTCCAGCTGGCTTCCCAGAGAATGAGTATTTCCTTTCTATCCAGAGTTTTCTCCTGACTTCCGGCTACCTGCTTTGACTTTCTAGAGAGAAGTAATTATAATCTCTGTTTCTTTAGCAACTACTCTATGGGAGGTGCTTTACTTACATTTGTTATTTCATTTAATCCTCACAACATATCGGCTAGGTGCTATTTCTCTAATTTTACAAGATTGGGAAAGAGGGTCAGAATTGGGTAACTTGTTCAAAACTCCATGTCCATAAGCTGCAGTTCTCAGATTTGAAGCCAGAATGGTCTGCTTCCAAAGGCTACTCGGAATCTCTCTGGGAGCGCCCCTGGGCAATTCTGTTCTCTCCCTGACTCTTTTCTCCTTTTCTGAACATTCACTGTCTGCACTCTCTCTGCTGTCTTCCTGAGCCTCCTGTACTGATTAGTAAGATTTACAAATGTTCAACAGCCAGTTTTGTTAAGTGGATATAATCCAACTTTTATTAAGACAAAGATGGATTCAGAGTAATTAAGAGCTTGTCCAATATCCGGAATTTTATGACTCTAAATATTAGCCAAGCTGGCATCCTTTCCAGCTTTGCCTCAGAGCTATTGCATTAGAAATAATCATCTGTGATAATGAAATACCAGCTAAAAAGAGGTTGCAGAAGTCTCATGGAAAAACTAGCTTTTCCGTGGATAACCACACTAATTTGAATATAACGTATACCCTGTCTGAGAACATTAATACTACCCCACAAAAGGTGAGCAATTTTCTACACTCAATTCTTAAGAAGATTCCAATTCTGAGATGAAGCTTCCTAACCTCACTCAGAGATCTAGGTCCTCACTGCACCCCTTTTCTCCTCACCCGGCCCCACCCCACCACTGCCCAGGATGGGCTGAGAACAGTGACTCCCCTGGGCTGGTGGACACTTGGCCTACCTCTGGCTCTTTGCAGTGGCAGCAAGATCTCAGAGGCATGGAGCTCCTCTACTGCTGTCAGCTGGTCCGAAAGACTGCTGATTCCTTGTCTTCTAAAACTGGCAGGCTCTCTCAGTGTCCTCTACCCCCTTGACTTGCTTATTCTTTTTTCTTTTCTTTTTTTAATCTATTTATTTATTTGTGGCTACATTGGGTCTTCGTTGCTGCGCCCGGGCTTTCTCTAGTTGCAGCAAGCGGGGGTTACTCTTCGTTGCGGTGCGCGGGCTTCTCATTGCGGTGGCTTCTCTTGTCACAGAGCATGGGCTCTAGGCACGCGGGCTTCAGTAGTTGTGGCACGCGGGCTCAGTAGTTGTGACTCACGGGCTCTAGAGTGCGGGCTCAGTAGTTGTGACTCACAAGCTCTAGAGCGCAGGCTAAGTTGTTGTGACGCACAGGCTTAGTTGCTCCACGACATGTTGGATCTTCCCAAACCAGGGATCGAACCCATATGCCCTGAGGTGGATTCTCAACCACTGTGCCACCAGGGAAGTCCCCTTTTTCTTATTATCTGACCTTAGTTGGGTTTTTTCCTCTGTGACTAATAATCTCACAACTGCTGTCTCCCGTGTCTAATCCATTATATCTTATTCTCAGTTCACTTTGCGGATACATATCATCAATACATTGAATAGCCTCATTAAATAATTAATTCAAACAAATATTTATCGCAATTCAGGTGTGCCCAACAAGATTCCACCTAACCCTGATAACATGTTTACTGTATAGTTTGATTCAAATAATATTGAAACTAAATTCAAGTAATTCCAAGCAAGGTGGAAGGAGGGTTTTTTTGTTACCAGAATCCTTTAGAGGAAATGATAGGAGCAGGGATAAGCATGGCCTTTTTCCTTCCCTTTCCACACAAAGCAACATAAACAACAGGTACCCCCATTTCTGAGCTTAGTCAAGAAGCACAGGACAAGACAGGTGATGAGAGCAGGGTTGGAGCACCCAAAGGTGGCCTCCAGGACTCCCTGGGTCATATGACAATTAAAGGAAATGAGTAAAAACCAAACCAGCCAAACTACAAAAGGAAACTTTGATGGAGGAAGTCTAGCCATTGTGTGGCTTTTCATCCCAGTGGCTCAGAAGGTCTGGCTACTGTACATGGATTCCTAGGGTCCAGATGGATTCTTGATGAATGCCTTGTCCCTGCTTTGAACCTGCCCCAGATCTTTGAAATCGGACTGACTAGACAGCTCTGTCTTGAGAGTCCTGCCTGGTCTCCGGTCCCCTTTCCTAACTGGGCTTCTGATCATGTGACACTAACCTGAAGGCTGTTTCTTTTCTCCTTTGCTTGATGTTCTCCTGTTCCTGGTCTTGGGAAAATCCTTTTCCCTTTATTATTCTGCTCCTCTCTGGTTTAAACTGAGATCCATTTTGGTTTTGGCCTGACCAAGTCATTGCACACAGCCGGGTCTTCTGTATTGTCACAGTTCACGCAGAGCCCTGTCTCCTAAGTGGCCACATGGGCCTGATGATAGCTGCCATCTTGTACATGATTCTTCTCACCTTGTGTTTAAACCTGCATCTCTGATATCATCCATCCATTCACTCATTCATTCAACACGTACTGAATATCCACGGGCAGGGCATTGCCTCCCTGGGTGAGATCAACACATCTTCCTATTTTCAAGTTCCTCTTCCCATCAGCTGACTCTCTCCCTTCACACCTGACATGGTCTGGAGCTCCCTGGTTTTGTCTTCCTCATTCAGCTCAACTTGACAGCCCAACCCATCTCTCCAAGTGAGAGACACTTGGGTTTATCAGGGCAAGGCTATCCAGAGCCATGTGAGATATTTGCGATGTGAGAAGTGGAAATTAACAGATTCTCTCCAAGAAAAGAAGGAGTATTTGCCTTCACGGAGGCAAAATTCATGAACATAGGTA
Source organism: Tursiops truncatus (assembly GCF_011762595.2). Classification (NCBI taxonomy): domain Eukaryota; kingdom Metazoa; phylum Chordata; class Mammalia; order Artiodactyla; family Delphinidae; genus Tursiops; species Tursiops truncatus. The sequence continues at coordinate 9,111,519 of NC_047041.1, forward strand.
GCAATGTGAGGGTATAGAGATCAGGAAATTGGAATGTGTACAGTAAAGAGAAATACAGTTGTTTTTTAATATATCTATTAGGTGCCGGGAACTTTCCAATCTGTTTTTAGTTAACTGGCCAAACCATGCTTTGCAGTGGTTGTTTACAAATGAAACAGGCTCAGGAAGGTTAACGGATTTACCTGAGGTCACACAGCTAATACGTGGCTGAGCCAGGCTACGAGTGCAGGTGTTTTGACTCCAAGCTTAGTGCTCCTTCCATTATATCACAGCTGCCTGGATGGAGAGAGGTTCTTCCCTCTTCCCTCTGGGTTCAAGAACCCTAAAGCTTAACTGGATGACGAAGCTGAAGCTAGAGCCTGTGGTTGAGGTCTGCAAGGCACACCCAGGCTTGGCCTCCAGCCACCAACTCTTTGCTTTGCAGAGCTGCACCAGGCCAACAGCTCCCCGCTGCTCCGGGCCAGCCACCCTGTGGAGCTCTGGGCCTGTGAGTTGGGCAACAGAGGCTCCAAGAACCTTTCCCAAAGCCCAGGTGAGAGGAGGGCGCTACGAGGCAGGTGAGGGGCTGAGGCAGGGTGTGGGGCTTCTCCTGTCCCTGTGGAGGCTGGCTGGGTGCAGACAGGACTCTGAGGGGCTGGATAGACAGGCAAACTGGGGCCCGGGGCTGACGGGGGTTCTGCTATCTCACACCCAGCCTGTCGTTCCCCAGGAGCTGTGCCCTGGGCCCTGGTTGCCTGGCGGGCCCTGGGACCACAGCTCCTCGGCTCCCCCAGTGAGCTGGTGACTCACCCTCTCCCCGCAGCACCCCTCCCTCCTCGTGGACCCCGCACTCAGAGTCAACAGACCCAGTAAGAGGGCATGGGGTCAGGACGCAGGGCTGGGCACTGGGGGTGTGGGGTGTCTGCTGACCGTGGACGGGGCTGGGGGAGGGGTGGCAGGGGCCAGAAGGACGGCACTAACCATCCTGCCATCTTACCCCAATCAGGCAATCGGTGGAGCCCCAAGCCCCCTCCTGCCACCCACTGCCAGCAGCCCCTGTCCCTGCCTTTATCCCTTCTGGTCCCCCCAGCCCCTCCAGTCCCCAGGCCTCTTCCCTCTCTGGTCCCAGCCCAGCATCCAGTCGCCTGTCCAGCTCATCACTGTCGTCCCTGGGGGAGGATCAAGACAGTGTGCTGACCCCTGAGGAGGTGGCCCTGTGCCTGGAGCTCAGTGAGGGTGAGGAGACCCCCAGGTGAGTGGCCAGAGGGGGAACCAAAGGATACAGATAGGAGCATGAGACAGGAGTGTGCCTAGGTCTGCTGCCTCCACCCTCCTCAACGGGGCTGTTTCTGCCACTCCACGCCCCGCCCCCCACCCCGACCACGTCCCATCCCCCGTTTTGCCTCTTCCTAGGAACAGTGTCTCTCCAATGCCAAGGGCTCCTTCACCCCCCATCACCTATGGCTACATCAGCGTCCCGACGGCCTCGGAGCTAGCAGACATGGGCAGGCCTGGAGGGGGGGTGGGGTCCGAGGTGAGGGGCTTGCTGTGCCCACCTCGGCCCTGCCCCACACCCACCCCCAGCGAGGGCTCCTTGGCCAATGGCTGGGGCTCAGCCTCTGAGGACAACGCCCCCAGCGCCAGAGCCAGCCTGGTCAGCTCCTCCGACGGCTCCTTCCTCGCCGACGCCCACTTTGCCCGGGCCCTGGCCGTGGCTGCGGACAGCTTTGGCTTTGGGCTGGAGCCCAGGGAGGCAGACTGCGTCTTCACAGGTACATGAGATCCCTGTCTTCCTCCTCATCCCCACCGCCTGGAGCGGACACAGCTTCTCCCCAACCAAGAGGCAAAGCATCCTAAGCATCGTCTTCGTGGTCGTTGTCCCTAAAACAGCTAGTTGGGTTTTTTTTTGCGGTACGCGGGACTCTCACTGTTGTGGCCTCTCCCATTGCGGAGCACAGGCTCCGGACGCGCAGGCTCAGCGGCCATGGCTCACGGGCCCAGCTGCTCCGCGGCATGTGGGATCTTCCCAGACCGGGGCACAAACCCGCGTCCCCTGCATCAGCAGGCGGACTCTCAACCACTGCGCCACCAGGGAAGCCCAAACAGCTAGTTTTTATTGAGGGATGACTATGTCCCAGGCACTATGATAAGTGCTTTACATACACTCAACATTAACAGCAACTCTCTGAAGAATATTCTTTGTCGTTCTTTTCCAAATGAAGAAACTGTAAGTCCAACAGCTTTATCAGCTTGCTCAAGGTCACCTACCAGAACAGGATAAATTGTTCAAGTTAAAATCCCAGAGGCAGCCGATTGTACAGTCCATTCTGCTACCTCCAGGACCCTCTTACCAGATGTGGGTCTCCAGGAAACGTTGCTCCCCAGCCCAGTGACTCAGATTCGTCCCCACTGTGGGAAGGTCTGTTTTCTCGCATGTGTCCCCCTGTGCTTTCAAGGCCTTCTTCCTGTCCTGTGCGTGGCAGGGTGGGAAGTGACTGGGCGGCCTGTTTCACGTGTCTAGCAGGTGGGACCATCATCCCCAAGTCAACAGAAGGTAGTCAGGGCTCCCCGTGGCCCTTTGGAGTGCCCTTCCTCAGACACTCTGTTAGATCCCCTAGACCCATCTTACGAACCCTAACTCTACATTTTGCCCCCCCAAAAAAGCAGTCAGGCTTGTGGTAGATAGGAGAGCAAGGATTACCTAGGACAGAAGGCCAGGGCTGGGCTAGGACAAAAGAGCTCAAGCTGTTCTCTGAAGAAACCAGTGGACATCTTCCTTTCCCTGGGGCGGAGGCTCCTGTGGATGTGGCCACTGGGGGTGATGGACCGAGTGGGGCTGGGTTATGTCTAGGGTTGGGTGTATGCCTTAAGCAGCCCCAAGCCTTCTGCCCTAAACTGGTCCATAAGGGTGAAGGACAACCCTCCACAGATACCTCTACCCTCCCTGACAGATGCTTTGTCACCTCCCTCCCCCCGGGATGACCTCTTCCTGAACTCCGCCCTCTCCCTGCCCCCGTGGGAGTGGAGGTCAGACTGGTTGGAGGACATGGAGAAAAACCACACCCAGTGGCTGGGAAGGGGGCTGCCTCCCTGGCCCTCCACCTCTCGGATCTCGTCCCAGAGAAGTCATGTCAGCTGTCCTGCGCCCATGGCTGGCGGTAAGCGTCTGGCTGGCTAGCTGATGTGGCGATCTTGACTGCAGGGGTTCTTGGCAGTGGGATGGGGTCCAAGAGGGCACCTGGGGTCTGGCAGGAGAGCTAAGGAGCTGGGGGATAAATCCATCCTCCTTCAACTTCTCCTACAGACTCCTCGTGAACTGATCCCGAGACTGCCGAGAGGAGAATCAGAACCGTCTCCCCTGTCAGCTGCCAGCCTGGGCTGTGGACTGTGGGTCTTGATCTCTGCATCTCTGCAGTCGGGGTCCACCTCTCCCAGCCTCCAGAGTTCTCCGTCCCGGATTGTGAAAACAAACGAAAGCAAAACAAAATATGAACAAAGCGGACCTGGAGCCCCCGGGGGAAAAAATCATCTCCACCTGACTCCCAGCCCTTGCTTTTCCCACTGCTTCATCCACGTCCACAGCCAGGTCATTTGGGCCTAAGAAGCAGCCCTAAATCCTGATCTCCCCACCCACTTGGATCACGGGAAGTGGAGGGGCCAAACGTCTGCCCGGAGGACAACAGTGGCTCATGGGAGAGGGCTGTGGAGGAAGGAGCTTCTCATCTCAGGGCCTCCCCTCTCTGCCTTTTCTGGACGATTCCTAACTCTCTCCCCAAACACACCACGAAGGGACATAAAGAGAGACTCCACTGAGGCAGTGATGAGTCTAGGGAGGAAGATGAAGGAGGAGTGACAAACGTGGGACAAGTACACCCTCCTCATACTCTTGTCACTATAAGCTTAAGGAATCTGATACCATAAAGCTACGATGACTTGAGTTCTACGAGGTCACTCTGCGGGCCGCCATCATGAGACCTCTCGGCGGAGCACCACCCTCAGGAGGGCTCCTGGGTTAGAAAGGGATCAAGGGTTCACTGACACTCTAGGTGTCACTCCTTTCTGTTCTGTTATGAAGGGGGGAATTACCTGCATCTTTCAGACTTTAAGCAGAATGCAGGAAAGGGAGGGGTGGGGGATTTTCGGGGTCTGCTGGTCTTAGCAACTTGTCCTGTGAAGACAACTCCTGCTTTCAGGGGTCCCAGCTGCCCTCCCCAAAGACCAGTCCCAGATGGTTTCTTAAAATAGACAAAGTAGCTAAGTTTCACAAAAGGTAGAACCACCTGTAAGGGCTGGCTAGTGGGCACCCTTCAGACAGAAAACAGAACAGAGGAATGGAGGGGCAGGACTTCCAGAGCCTGAGCCACAGAAAACCACTGGAGGGCAGGCAGGGCTGCGTCCTTCTCGCTTGGCGGGAAAGGTCAGGGGCAGAAGCCACACGCTGGGCGGTTGCTACTGAGCATGCCCAGGGTCGTGACCTCAGGATGAGGAGTCAGTGCTCTGGATACACATCCGTTCCTCTTTATTTGCTTTTCCTTTTTTGGATTTTATTTTTCTTTTAGCTTCCTGGTAAAATTCCTTTTGAAAACATGCCAACCTCATTTGCCAGACGAAATGAGAAAAAAGGGATTTGTACACACTTAGGTCAAAGTGGTAGGAGAGGTCAGAGCCTGGGACTGGGGGGTCAGCGGCCATCCCCTGAGAGCCCGGAGCAGTCACTGGGCAAGTGAGAAGGAAACAGACCTCAGTGCCCAGTGAGTGGTGTGGGCTGCGGGTTCGGGAGTGATGGGGACGATGGCGTTCGTGGCCAAAATTAAAAAGAAATTCTCTGCCAGTCTAACCAACTACATCTGGGTCTAATCTGGCTAAGAGGTGCCCATCTACACACACCCTTTGTGAGGGGTTGTGGGTGGTTGTCTGCAAAAGCCTGTTTTTCCTTCTTGGCTGGGATTTCCCCCATCAGCTCCTCCTTTCTTTGAGTTTTTAAAAATTACTGTTATTGTAAGGGGTATATTTCCTGATAGGGGAGGAGGGCACCAAGGGAGGGCCTGGCTCCGCTCTGGGAAGGCGGGACAAGATTCTCGCCGTTGGTTATTCGGAAAGTCCTTCTGGTTGTAACTGGGAAGACGGTGGCTTCAGCTCCTTCTGGAGGCAAAACAGGTGGCATCTCTTAGCCCTGCCCTCCCCTAGTGCTTTCAGCCGAAGAAGCTCAAATGATATACACACGCTCGCAGCCCCCTTCCTCCCCACATCCTGCACAAAACCAGACAAACAGGGCCCAGCGCTCTGATCAGACTCTTTTTATTGTCTTTCTTATGAATGGGTCCCAGATGGCAAGGGAAGAGCTGGCTCCTGGCTTCTAGGCCAATTTCTCAGGGAGCCCCATGCATCATTGCTGAGAGGGAAGAGACTCCTCCCTGCTCCTCTCCGCTCAGCCCTCATTCACCAAGGGGAGGGGCTCTTGCTCAGGCTCCGGGCCCAGGGACACGCCCTTCCCCATGGAATTTCTGGTAGCTCATCAAAGGTCATCTTGGTTCCTAGAGACAGAGGGGTGGGGGGGGGGGAGAGAGAGAGAGAGAGAGAGAGAGAGAGAGAGAGAGAGGCTGGTTTGTAAGGTGCTGGTCGGGACAAACAGGACCCAGTGGGGATGCACCTCATTTCTGGTCAGCCTCTCTCCCGATCCAGCTCTCCTACAGAGCCTGGCCCCTCTGTTATGTCATCTGTCTTCATCCTTTGTCACCTGTGCTCCAGGAGTCCTCTCTTCCTCCTTACTCACGGGGTCCCTTCCTTTTGACACTTCCCCCAGAGGACCTCTCTGCCTTCCTAGTTTTAATCATCCCGTGGCCCATGCTCCCTAGCCCTCCACTCTCATTTTTTGCCATCCCCAGCCCCTACCTCTCCACGCTTCTGTCCTGGCCTTTGGCTCTAGCTCCGGCTCTGGCTCCGGCTCCGGCTCCGGCCAGGGCCCCGGGAGCCCCGAGAGCTGCCGGAGCCTCTCGAAGAGTTGCTGCCGGCTGTGGAACAGGTGCTGGTGCCCTGGCCCCGGGACAGGAAGCTTGGTCGGCTGTAGGGGAGCCAGGCCTCTTCTGCAGCACGAGACAGAGGGGCATTTGGGCCCAGGCAGGGGGAGAACATCGCTGCTTGCCCCCGTGCCCCCCTAACCGCCATCCCAGCTCTGGAAGCAGAGTTGAGGGCAGACCATCCTGGGGGCTGAGGAGAAGCAGAGCGCACAGCCCATGGCCTTTACATAACACGTGCTCAGAAACCCGTGGGGAACTCCCACGCAGAGGGCCCTGGGAAAGGAGGGACAGAGCGCCCGGCCCCCTCTCTTTTCTCCTCTGGGCTTCAGTCCTGGGAACGGATACAACTTGGGAACTTAAGGGGATTTTGCTCAAAGAGAGCTGGAGAGACAAGTGTCTTTGATGTTGAGCAAATGTTGACCTCCTCCCAGCTGGAGGTCAGGGGTGAGCTGGGTTGAAAATGAGTGCATCAGTGGCACGGTCCGTACCACCCTGTTAGGCTCCAGTCGCAGCGCCCACCCTCTTGTGCAGCAGGGGCCCTCCTTACCATCCAGGTGCGGGCCCCGCCAGGCCCCCAGGGGCCCGGCCTGCGCCACTCTCCTCTCCCCACTGTGTTCCCGCTCCCGTTCCAAGGAGGACATGCTGCCTGCCACCCTCAGCCCCAGGGCCCAGCTTGCCTCTTCCTCCGGTGGCGGCAAGGGAGGGGGCGGCAAGTCTGGGGAGAGACCTGTTTTCAGCGCTCTCCTGCTTCTCCCTATACGGGCCTTTCTCCCACTCCCACTCCCCGGCGTCAGAGGGCGCTGAACGAGCAGCCCAAGGTTTGGGTCCACTCGCTCCCTCCTCCAACCCGCAGAGCTCAACCTTGGTTATCTGCCTGCTTCCCCTACTGTCACCACCTCCCAGGCTCACGGCCCCCTCACCCCCAGGACTGTGCTCCCGCCGGTAGGGAAGAGCCTTGGGTTTCTTCCGGATTCGGGCACGGGGCCCGTGAAGTGGAGGAGTCATCTCCCCAGGCGCCTGCCGGGTTCTCCCTGTGGCATTGGGAGATGGGGGTAGGAGTGGGTAAGAGAGTGGATCAAGAAAGGGGCTTAGGGGCTTCCCTGGTGGCGCAGTGGTTGAGAATCCGCCTGCCAATGCAGGGGACACGGGTTCAAGCCCTGGTCTGGGAAGATCCCACAGGCCACGGAGCAATTGAGCCCGTGCGCCACAACTACTGAAGTCCGCGCGCCTAGAGCCCATGCTCCACAAGAGAAGCCACTGCAATGAGAACCCCGCACACCGCAACGAAGAGTAGCCCCCGCTCGCCACAACTATAGAAAGCCCACGCACAGCAACAAAGACCCAATGCAGCCAAAAATAAATAAATAAATAAAGTTATTTAAAAAAAAAAAAAAAAGAAAGGGTCTTGAGGGTGAAGGGGAAACAAGCTTCCGGGAGGTGGGGAGGTGGAGGCCAGTTGAGGGGTCTACAGACTCACCTGGGGCACTGCTGGCTGTACTAGCGGCAGCGCTGGGGCTGTGATGGAGGGCCGTGGGGTCAGCACCCAGGCCAGCAGGCCTCCCTTCACGGCTACTCAGCGTGGGCTGGGATACACTGAGAGGGGAACTTGGCCCAAGGGGCGCCCTCCTGCAATGACATGAGGCTTCATTTGTTCGCTCAACAGACAGTAAGTGCCTATTGTGTGCCAGGCACCATGCTAAACAATCAACCTAACACTCAGATGAATAAGACACAGCTCGTCCTCCACAAGGCGCCCATGCTCGTGGAATACGAGGAAAGCCAACTTTGAAATGCCCCAGGAAGCTTGCAGAGTCCCTCCAATGAGTGTCGGGAGTGAGAGACCTTGCCAGCCTCCACATTTCTCCCCAAATCACACTTGCACCCTGATACAGCCATGAGACCTCTGGGCCCCAGATTCATCCATCCATCTGGTCACCCACCCATTCACCCACTGGATAGATATGTACGGAGGGCCTGTAACATGCAAGGTACTATACACCTCCCTACCTGGGCGTCTGGTGGAGATGGGGAATGTCAGTGGGGGGCTGGGGAGGGTCAGGAGGTGAGGGGGTAAGAGTGGCTGTGGACTGCTGTCCATAGGAAGGTGTGGGAGAGGGGGTTTCCCCTCGGGATGGAGGGACCAAGCACCCCCCGCTGGTGCTGGGCTCTGCCACGTGGCTCCTCTCGGGCACTGGTGGGCCCCACTCTTCCGGCTCTGAGCTGGGGGCAAAGAGGCAGGAGGGCGGGGTGACTGAGTAGCTTCATACCCTCCCTTTGGCCTTCCGCTGCCCCCTTCCCTTCTTCTCCCAGCATCTTTGCCCTCCGCTGACAGGAGGCCCTGGGCTGGTCCCACGTGTACAGGGCATCTGCAGGCGAGGCGCATCCTTACCGGCCCTCCAGCGCCTCCTCAGGCCCCTCTAGGCAGCTCAGTTCACAGGAAGGGGGCGGGGGTGGCAGCGCTTCTGGCCAGTTGAGAGAGGGCATCTGTACAGGTTTCCCCAGAAGCTTTACTTTGCCCCCCCTGGCTCCTGAGGAGAGCAGGATGGGGCCACAGCAAGATACAGGCAGGAAAGAGGCAGAGGTGAGGCGCGTCAGAAAGGAGTGCTGGGCTAGGTCCCAGAAGGGAGGGTGGAGGATACTCTTTGGGGAAGATGCTGCTCAGGGCTAAAATGGGGGTGTTGGGAACTGGAGTCCTACCACTGTCCCCCTGGCTCCATTCTGGAGGAGCATACTGGCTCCAGTCGCCTGGCTCCCCTGAGGGATGTGGAGGGAACCCCCCGTGGAAGGTCTGCAGCTCCTCGCCGGCCAGGTCAATGGTGCTGTAGACAGGACCCTCAGCAGAGGCGGCAGCTCCCCGGGCCGTCTGAGCCAGGTAAAGGGAGATCCCTGCTTCTGAGGGGGAGAAAGAGGGAGGCCCGGGGAGGAGACGGGGCAGAGACAGAAAAATAGAGGACAACAGGAGAATGGAGGGCACAAGGGGATGCCGCCTCTTCCCCATCCCAATCCGGGGTAAAGGTAAGGCATGAGAGAGGCTCCCCCAACTCACAGCCTCCCAAGGATCACGCAGCCTCAGCAAGACTGGGACCCCTTGGCCCCCTTCAGTTTGCCCCAGCCGGTCGGGAGGAGAGAGGGTGCAGGGCCTCCTGGTGTACCCCTGAGGGAAGCAGAACTCCTCACCATTGTAATATCTGTCGTCTGGGTCAGGATTGCTGGGGCAGCAGCTTCCCCTGGGTTCCTGGGCCGAGGGGCTGCGAGATGAGTGCGGCCACGAGTCTGCCAGCCACGGGTAAGGAGCAGGGCCGAGGCCCATTGGTGGCCTGAGGGACAGCAGGTGAACGCTGGGGACAGAGAGCCTGAAGAGGCCAGCGAAGTAAGGGAGGCAGGGGTAATGGGAGCTGGAGGACAGTAACGGTGAGTGTGGCGGTGAGAGGAGGGCGGAGGTCAGCACGGGGAGGCAGCTGGGCCTGGGACGAAGGGAGTGGCCTCATCCTGGGGAGATGAGCTAAGAGAATTACCTGGAACTGGCTGCCGACAGGCCCTCTGAGTGTGGGAAGGACACTGGGGAAGACGACGGGGAGAGTGTGAGAAGCGCGGCTACCTGGGGTCCGAACCCCTCCCCTCCCCCACCCCGGGGGCAGAGATGTCTTACCTGCAGGTGTGTAAGCAAAGGAGGCTTCCGAAAAGGAACCCGTGAGAGAAAGAAGAGGGGAAATGGGGAGAAAAGTCAGAAATATCCATATTCTGGTCCACTCCTTGGGCGTGGTCCTAATTCCACCACTCAGGTTGTGACCAATTTCACAGGAATTGGTCACCTGTGAAACCCTAGACCAATTTCATCGGAATTCCTAGGGGTGCGACTCAGGCATCAGTAATTTTCTAAAGCTCCCCAAGTGACTCCTGGTAGCGAAGATTGAGAACCTCTGAACTAAGAGACCTCGCATCTCTCCGGACACGCCCCTTCCCAGGGAGAAGCAGAACTCAAGTCTCCTCCTTTCAGCGGGTCCCCCCTTTCCATCCAGACCCCGCCTGACAATTTATCGCCTGGGATCCTGGCCACACTTCCTCTGCCAGCCCCCGACCCCCAGGAAGTGAGTTTCCGCCCCCCGCCCCCCAGACTTGCCCCTTCTCTACTGAGGCTGACCGCAAAGCCTGCTCCTTCCCGAGGCATTTTAAGGACAAATCTCACTCCTCTCAGCAAACTCAGGTCCCGCCCCGCCTCCTCTGGGCCCCGATCTTCCCCGTCACCCCACCCCCCAAGCCCAGGTCCCGACAGCTCTCGGTTCCATCTTGGGCACCCGGCCCCTGTCCAAGGGGCTGAGTTCCCGTGCGACCCCTCGCCCGACGCCGCTCCGGGAGCTGTTGAGCCCCTCCTCCTCTCTTTCCATCCTCCCCGCCTCCCTCCCTGGGGGGGCGGGATCTCCAGGCTCCGCCCACTCCAAGGCCCTCCTTTCCATCTCCGGGAAGCCCTTGTGCCCCGCGGCCCGCGCTGCCCCCGGGCCGGGCTCTCACCCGTGTAGTGACTGAGCTCCTTGCGCTGCCTCTGGCGCCGGTAGAGGGCGGCGCAGAGCCCAAGGAGCAGCGCCCCGCACGCGGCGCCGCTGCCCGCGAGGAAGGCGGGCTCCCGCAGCACCCTCGCCAGCCGCTCCGCCAGCCCTGGGCCCGCCTCGAGCCCAGGCTCCAGTTCCGGCGGAGACGCTGTGGGGGTCAGAGAGGTGAGGGGAGTAGAGGCACCGCTACCCCAGGACCCCCCTTAACTCCCAGCCCCGCCCTCCCACCCCCTCCGGACTCACGCAGCTGCACCGACACCGGGGCACTGGCCACGCCCACGCCCGCGCTGGTGGCCGCCGCGACCTGGATCCGGTAGAGGAGACCGGGCAGCAGTCCCCGGAGCACCGCCGAGCGCGCCCAGCCTGACGCGGACCGATTGAGGTGGAAGCGGCTCTCATTGCCCAGGCACCAGATCTGGGGAGGCCGAGACCCGGGTTTAGAGATTCAGAAGTGGCTTCTGGCCTCACGGGGAAACTTGAAGCTCTGAATGGTAGAAGGGGCTTAGCCGGGCGTAATTCAACTCAGAGAGGGCACTCTGAAACCTCTCTCCTCTTCCCCCAGCCTCGTCTCCAGTCCCAGAGCCAGTCCTAGGTTCCCTCCTCCCGAATCCTAACCCCTCCATCCTCCCTCTCCCTCCACTCCCCAGCCCGCCCACCTCCTCAACCCCTGCACCTGGTATTCCTTGATGACCCCATTTTGCTGGGAGGGGAGCGGACGGTCCCAAGACACAGTGATACTGCTGTTGCCGTCACCCCCCAAGGCCACTGCCACTCCCTGGGGGGGACCACTGGGGGCTGGGCCAGGGTGAAGCATGGTGAGAAGGACACAGACAGTCATTGCAAGTTGCCCCTCCTGCCCCAACCTTCCTCATCCTCCCAGTTCTAACATCTTAGGGAAGTGAGATGCATCCCCCCTTCCCACCGGCTCCTTGCTCTCCCCAGGCAAACCTTCATCCTCCCCCACTCCTTCTTCCCTCTTGTCCACCCATCAGCTCTGGGCCCCACCCCCTTACCCTCCTCAGGAATGCTCCTGGTCACCAAGGGGCTTTCAGCCCCCAGCCCCTCCTGGCCTTGGGCTTGAACCTTGATCTGAATTTGAGTCCCTGGGGGGAGTCCTCTTAGCACAGTACTTTGCTGGTTTGGGGACTGTAGGTCCAGCACTGACCAGCTTCCCCCATCAGGACCTGCTACCCTCCAAGACACCCGGAAACCTTGTACCAGCTGGACTGGGCCATCTACCTGTGGGAGACAGGACAAAGCACACCAGGGGGAGAGCTGGAGCCACGTAAGTCCTCCAGTCCCAGCCCCTCCTCCACTCACCCATCTTCCCCAGCCACTCACCTCGCACTCTCCCATACCAATTCTTGGAGGCCCCTTTGTCCCCCATCATCATCTCCACCCTTAGCCTCATCCCTAGGCCACACTCACAGTCCAGGACACCTGCAGGGTCCGGGGCCCAAGGACTACGGGCTCCTGCAGACGCACAGCCACTTCAGCCAGTCCCCGCTGGCCTCTCCACGGGTCCTCCTCCACTGGCCCGGATGGGTTGCTGTCTATTGACCAAAGAGCCCACTCAGCAGGGGCCTCCGGGACAGGGAGTCAGGACTGAGAGTGCGAGTATGTTCCACCTCTGCCCTGCCCCACAGACCACTACTTAGTACTTTGAAGCACATCCCAGGGTCAGGAACAGGCTGGTCAGAGGAAGAGCTTCCAGAGGTGGGCCAGGGTGTCCAGCTAACATGAGTATTCTTTCTGCATGGCTACATATGCGCCCTTTAAAGGCCCTGTTCCTCATCTCTCACATGAAGATGACCCCCCAAGTTTCCTTCTACTTATAATCTGCATTATCTGTGGGTAAAGCCTCAGAAGTGAGGAGCTACCAAGATGACTGAATCAATCTTCCTCTCTTTCTCTCTCTCCTCTTCTCTTGTTCCCTCAGTGAAAGGAAAGCATGACCACCTATTCCAGGCCGGGCCACCAGGACAGACCTGGAACCAGGCAGGTGCTCTGGTTTGCGGGGAGGGGGCGCTCTGCCATGTTGCACGTTATACCCATGATCCAGAGACCCTGACCTTACTCACCCTGGGTGCGGACGGGCTTGGAGACGGGGCTGGGCTCACTGAGGCCCCAGGTTCCCACGGCTCGCACCAGGAACAGGTAGATGGTATTGGGCTGCAGGCCACTGACAGTGTGTGTCTCCAGCTGCACGCCGTCTGCCACCGTCCGCCACATGTTGCCAGAGGCTTGACTACAACAAGAATGAGGTGACAGAGCTGTCCGAGCCCAACCTGTCTATTTCATCTCATCCATTCTCTGTCACCCCCTACTACCTCCTCACCCTGGCAAACCTCTCACCACAACAGCAAAGCCTTTAAGGACACAGGGGCCCCTCCTGGTAACTTTCCATGTTTGCATTCAAAACCTTCTCCTTACCTGAAGGCCTCTATCACATAAGAGGTGACTGTGGCCCCAGCTTGTGGGTTAGGCGTCCAGGTCAGGGTAATGCTGTTCTTGGTAATGTCAGTGACCACTGGTTGCGAGGGAGGCCCCGGAGGGGTACTGTGTTCTGTAGGGGGGTCTGGTGATACTCCCCAGTCTTCTGCAGTGAGGAGATAATCTTTGAGTAGAAGGATGGGGAAAAGATGGCCCCAGCGTAACCTTCCTCCTTCCCAGAGGAGCTGTGGCGCTGTGACAGTGGTGATGGTGGAGGGGGGACATAGTGAACTAACCCCTGCTCACATGTGCCTCCCAAGGGCACCACTTCTGTCCTCCTTTTCCCCACCACCATGGCCATGGCATTTGGAAGATAAAATCAGTCCTGGGGTTTGGGGAGGTACTGGCCACCTTTGAAGCAGGTTTGGAGAAGGGTGCTGGCAAAACAAGGGAACAAAGGAAAAACTCACCCCGCTTCCTCAGCCAGCCACTCCAGGTGGCCTCCCCTGTGGAACTCTTGGCCACACAGCTATAGAATCCCATGTGCATCTCCTGCAGGAGAGGGTGGAGGACTGGCAAACTGGGAGTGGAGCAAGGTAGGCCGAAGGAGTGGAGGTGGGTATACGGAAGGATGGGGAGGATGCTGTCCACTCTAGGTGGTCTGAGAGCAGAGGGGCAGAGGTGGAGTTCAAGCTGCAGCAGGTACTGGAGTTGGGCATGTGGACCACGTGGCCATTCTCAGTTACTTGGGCCCCAGGAGTGAGACTCACCTGCACACTGGCAATGTGCAGGGTACCGTTGGCCATTAGGTTGAGCTGGACGTCATCCCCGTGCAGCCACTGCCCATCCTTCTTCCACTGGACACTAGGTTGAGGGTTCCCAGTCACTCTGCATGGCAGCCACACAGAGGAGCCAAGTGCCAGCGTCTGATTGGCTGGTCCCTGGAGGATGATGGGAGGCAGCCCATCCAGGGAGGCTGAGAGAGGAAGAACTTGGGCACCTCAGGCGAGGGTCCTGGGTTCAGGCAACCAGCCCCTTGTCCTCATCTCTGCTCCTTCACTTCCCCTCCCCTGGATATTGCAGGGGGCTTCCATAACTATCTGTTGTCTGTGTGTGGGATCAGCCATCTACTAGTGGCTTCTGTACCTGATTTCCAAACTTCAAGGACATGTCTCAGGAACATGCCTCTCCCCTTGCAGACATATTACAGCGAATCCAAGAAAAACAGATCTCTTTAAGCCATGATTTCCTTCCAGGCCGTGAGTCCAGCCCTGTCTCCATGGGCACGTACCTCCTTTCACCTCCAACAGAGCCTTGGCCAAGATGCTGCCGGCCACACTGACAGCCTGGCACACGTAGTAGCCAGCATCCCCGCTCTGCACTTCAGCGATGCTGAGCTGGCCTCTGGGAGAGACTGAGAAGCGCCCCGTGGGCTGAAGTGACTGACTGGGGAATAGCAGGGCCTGGGGACAGAGCAAGCAACCAAGCCACCTGGCAGCTGGCAGGGAGAGCTCCCCATTCTCACCAACCCCAGGATCCAGAGAATTCCTAAGCTTCTAGTTCATACTCTGTCCAAAGCCAGTGTTGTGACCTTAGGCAAACTAGTTAACCCTATTCACAAGAATAAGGGAGTTTTATTAGATGATTTGGGGGGTGCACATCCCGGCTCTACCAGTCAGGAAACTGAGCAAGCTCTTTAACCTTCCTGAGCCCCAATTTCCCCAGATTTGACTCTTAGAGGATACTTACGAGGATTCAGTCAAGTGATTACCTGAAACCCTTTCAATACATTGGATGATAAATGTTAAGTGCTTTCCCCTTCTTTCTGGCTTTAACATTTTACGTTAGATACACAGAAGGTAAGGAAGCAGGTTTTAATGACATCATGCTGAGCCCCTGACTGACACTTGTTCCCACCCTCTACTACCATCAGCATTTTGATTCATTTAAGAATCTAATTAAAATGCAGCAGTCCCCAGTGCTAGAGAAGATGCTGGAAAATTGTGGCTGTGGATTTGCAACGAGGCAGTGGGTGGCCTGGTTTCCCAGTGGGATGGGGTTAATGAGACTTATTTTATTCTTATTTTATTCTACTGACCCTGTTTCTCTCACTTGCTGGCACAACTCCCTCCCCTTGGAGGGAGTTACTTGTGTTGTAACTTCAGTTCATGTTCATTCCAATTCTATATGCTGAGATTTGCTTGCTGAGGTTGAGGGGTGTCTGTGAGCTCCCCCTGGTGGAAGTCCTTTGTAATTAGAAAAGCGTGTAATGTTCTACCCTGAGCAGCTTTGGTACAGTACTCACTTTCCAGAGCAGAATGTTAAAGCCCAGACCCCAGGCGTGGGGAGGAGGAAGGAGCTAATTGGATCTGCTACATCCTCAGGACAGCCTTGCCCAAAACAGAAAGATTCTCCAAGAAAATACAGGACTGTTCCCTACCACCAAAACATATTATCATATGTTCCAGGCCTTTTATATTCACTATCTTATTTAATCCTCCCAAATAACTTGCACAGGTTTCTGGAAGGAAAGCTAAGACTGAACCCCAGAGAGAAGTTTGCAGAATGTAGAAGGAGGACGGCTGAGACCCAGAGGAGAAGCTGGTGGGAAGGCCTGTGGAGCTGGCCACCTACTTGACTTCCCTCCTTTTGCCAGAAGATGGCAGGCGGGGGGTTTCCTTTGGTCTCGCACTGGAAAGCTATGCTCTCTCCAGGAGCCGCCATCTGGTCCTGGGGCTGGGTCACCAGCTGGGGTGGGACTGGGAAGGGGAGGGGAGATAAAGGAACAGGGAGTCAGGGGTACTAAGAAGGGAGACAGGAAACAGGAGAGAGACGCCTGAGCTTGGCTTAAGCAGGAGCAGATGTCCGTCTTTTGCTCAAGCCTGCTTAGCTTTCCCATCCTTCCTCTCCTTCCAGAAGTCTCAGGGGATGCACTCATATCTCCTGCTCTGTCCTTTCTCCTCATTCTCCACCTCCACCCATCCTCCGTCTTCCCTCGTCTCATCCCTGCTGCAGGCAGTCCCAGGTGGGGCCCTCACCGTGAACACTGAGGGAGCCGGATGCTTCGGCGCGGCCCACGCTGTTCTCCGCCACACAGGTGTAAGTCCCCTCATCTTCAGCGCTCACACGCCCGATCCAAAGGCTGTGGTCGCTCCGGATCTCATACCTGCTCCACCCCCCACCCCCAGGCTGGATTGGCCACAGCTACACACCCTTTCTCACCCACCCCAGGACAGACACCAGGATCAGGGTACATAAGGACAAGGTAGACCTCAACAGGGACAGAAGCTGCTACCCATGGACCCATGAACGGAGGTGGGGACTGGTTAGCGCAGGGGCCACAGGCTCTGGGGAACAGACTTCTCTGTGCCAGCAAGTGAGAGGCATCTGCCTTCCTGTCCCCCCGCCCCGCCCCAGCTTTCTAGGGCTGGGTATGTTCTTGAGCTGATTGGGTCTCCTCACAGGCGGTAGGAGGGGGCTTCTCACCTGCCTGTGGGCAGTTCCCCATCCTCCTTGCGCCAGCGTAGACGAGGCGGGGGATCCCCCTGCACCTCACATGGGAAGTCCACGGGGGCATCAGCCAGGACCACCTGATTCACTGGTCTACGCAGGAATGAGGGACGCTCTGTGCAGAGTGAGTGAGTGAGTAGTCAGGAGGTCAGCTCAGTTACTCACTCCCCAGGCTACACACTCCCATAACTCCACAACCCCACGTGCCTACCCAGGACCACAAGTTTGGCTGCCCCACTCTCCCGTTCTCCTGCCATGTTGGAGGCCACGCACACATACATCCCTGCATCACTCTTGAGCGTATGTGACATCATCAGCTTCCCTCCACGGAGCTGCAGAGTAATAATGGAAACTTTGATCCTTTATAGCCATCAAAGCCTATTTGTTTATCTGATCCTCACAGCAAGCCAATGAAGAAGACCAGTGAATTTGACCCACTTATCAGATAAGGAATCCTTGAGTGATTTGCGCAAGGTGGGGGCTCAAGTGTATCATTTCTCCCACAGCCCAGACCACCTCCCACCAGTCCCTGGGGCATCATAATCCCCACCTTCTTACACTGATTCCGTCCTACCTCTGCTGATTTATCCCCCACTCAGTAGCTGACTCTCAGCCTCTGGTTAGCTAATACCCCAATTTCAAATCTCTTGTCTTATCGCCTCCAGGTCATTCCCCCCGGCCCCTCCAAGACCTTTAGACTCAGGCCTTCCTCCTCTGACACATGTCCCAGACCCCTAGCCTAGGGCTTCGCCCCTCAGGATGTCCCTGGCCCCGACCCTGGCTCCCGGTCGGATCCCCAGCCGTGGCCCCACCCCTCACCGTGATCCTTCCCTCCTCCTCCTTGAGTCTAGCACCATCCTTCTTCCAGGACACGGAAGGCTCTGGGTGGCCGCGGGGGGGCACGCATTCCATTACCGCGGGCTCCCCCACGGCCGCCACCACGTTCCCAGGAGACTGCCGGAAATCATCGCGGAGGACTGGAGAGAGGGAGAGCGAGAGCGAGAGCGAGAGAGAGAGAGAGAGAGAGAGAGAGAGAGAGAGAGAATGAATGACCACGGGAATAAATAGGGTGTGGGGTGACATAACTGGGTGAGGACATAGGAAAGTGTTTTGGGGAGAGATGGATCACCACAGACCGCAGACCGGAACTCTTCCCGGGTTGCCACAACACCAGGCCCACTTCCTCATCCGACCAAAGCGAGGGCTTTAGAGACCAAAGGTCTTAGTCCCAAAGGGAAGCTGCTGAATGGGTTGAGATTGGGCCTGGCTCTGGATGGGATTACCCGGTGCCCTCCCGTCTTCCCGAGGCTCTGGAAGCAACCAGGAGACTCCTACCTGCCACTTCTAGAGAGGCGTTTCTACTAGCCGCCGCTCCCAGGTAGTTGCGCGCCACGCAAGTGTAGACACCCTCGTCCGGCCGCGCGCGGCGCCCATGCACGATGCGCGGGAAGAAGAGGGCGCCGCTGGGCAGAAGCAGGCGGTGTGCGCGCGGATCCTCGCGCGCGGTGGACACGCGCGCCCCATTCTTGTACCACTCGATGTTGGGCCGCGGCCGGCCCTCCGCGCGGCAGGGCAGCGTGGCCGGCTCGCCTCGGGAGACCAGCAGATCTGGCGGCTGCTCCACGATGCGCGGCATCGCGTCCTCCGGCCCGACCTTTGACCCTGAGGGGGGTGGGGGGCGCAGAGCATTCAGACCCGGAAACCGGGAGAAAGATCGAATCTCCAGAGAGAAGAAAGATCCCCTCCTGCCCACCCTCTCTGTGTGTAGGGTCGAGTATCTCCTTCGGGACAGGTGCCCCGCACGTTCTTAGGCTGGAAAGAAGATGCCTGCGGACAGGCAGATCAGTAGAGGAATCTGGACACCTGCTCCTAGGCCGGCTTTCTAGGCCGGCTAACGACGCCAGCCTCCTGCCAAGCTGAAGTGCAGAGTGACTGGGCCACGGCTTGGCAAGTAGACCGCGCCTCTAGCCGACTGGTTTTCAGTCTCCCACCCGCGCTGGTTCACAGACCTGTGAACAACCATAAGCGGTGCACCAGCGCCGACAATTTGTTCTTCGCCCCCGCGCGGTCCCGGACCAGCGATATGGAGACTGTGGCCCAGCCTGGGGCCCCCCCTTAGGAAAGGGAAGAAGTGAATGATGGGCTGAGGGCTAGGACTCCTTATCCTGGAGCCCGTGAATAGGCACAGTGCCCTCTTACTGACACCCCACAGATAATCACGTTTCTGGGTCCTGTGAAGTCACGCGAATTGAACGCAAATGATGGTGGAATAGTGAGTAACGCTCCTTTTCTAAGAGGGCATAGTTTTCAACAGATTATTCTACAGGTTGATAATAGTTAAGAAAGGCTAAGAATCATTGAGAGAGGAATTCCTCACTTTCCTTGGTCACTCAGATCCGTTCACCCGCATGTCTACTCCTGCCCCTCACTTGGCCTACAGATTTCTGCTCGCTTCTTCTTCTGCAGTTTGGGATCCAGGATCCTCGAGCGGGTTGAGCTCAGACGCCCACCCCCAGATTCGTCAAAAATGGATTTGTAACCTATGGCCAGTAGGCGTCGCTGCCGCCTCGCGTAACCTGGTGTCCTTAAATAACCAGGGACAGCCCCGTGCTTCTGTTCTCTGCCTCCCTCCCCCGCCCCCGCCCCCAACGCCCCACCCCACCCCCAGTTCCAAAATCCGCGGGGACCTCTTGCTTCCAGCCTCTGTACGGGATTGGGTTTCATTTCTCAGCCCCGTCTCTTAAGAAGTTCTAGTGGAGACAAAGCTGCACGGGTTGCCCCGTGCTGCTGCTGTCCTGGGGAGAGGGTACCTAACTGGTTAGGGACAAGAAGATCGGTTTCCCTCCCACTTAGGGAAGGAAGGAATTTTTCTCGATTTCCTCCCTTTCAGATGGAAACCTCTGCTTCTCACTCGTTTCTTCTCCTCCATCCCATTCCAGTCCCCGTTTAGGCAGACCAGACCCCACGTGAGCGACCCTAGAGTGGATAAGAGCTCAAGGGGTGTCGTGGAAGCGACCGGGGCTGGAATCTCAGACGCTGACACTTCCTAGCTGTCAGAACTAGGGCGAATTATTGAACTTGTCTGGGTCGAAGTTTCTTTACCTGTAATGTGGCACTGGTGGTAGGGTTGTCACAAGACCAGAGTGTATGTAAAGCACTTGGAAGAAGACTCCATGAATGTGGCTATTCTACTTTTAGTTAAGGGCTCTTCCTCCCTGGCCCACCTTACCTTATCTTGACCTCTACAGTCTCTACCTGAATCAGATTCTTCCAGGCCCCAAAATTCCCTTTCCCCCCTTCACATGGCCTTTGGGTGTAATGGAAGTTGGTTTGTTATTGCCAAGCTTTACGTTGCTTTCGTGACCATTAGGATACTATTCATCCGCTCTGAGTTTGTTTTCTCAGTCACAAAATGTGACCATCAACGCACCTCCTTGAATTTTCGAGTTTGAATGAGACGATGTGTGGTGTAAACACTGTAAGAGTGCTGGGGGAGCAGAGGCGCGTCTGGGGTGTCCGTGAGAAGGGCTCTGTGCTTAACCTCCTGGGAATCTAAGAGGGTCAGGAGGTTGGAGAATCCCATCTCATTCCCCATCTCCTTCCTCCTTGCTCCCTCCATACAAACCACACCCTTCTCATCGGCTCTTTCCCCCTAATTCCTGTAGACACAGCTGCAGGCGTCCTTTCCCTGGAATTTCTTCCCTGTCATTCCCGGTGTCAGGAGATGCTTCGACAGCAGCTAATGAATAGCTAATGACCATGCTAATGAGGCTCTGGCGCTCCTCCCCCAGCACCTGGAGTACCCCACTCACAAACACACATCCATTGCCTGGGTCTCCTTTCTTGCCACCTTGGAGTCCCCAGCACGGTGCTGGTAGATTCGAGCGGGTAGAGGCGGAGGGATGAAGGCTGTGCCCAGAGGGGGATCAACAGCAAAGTCGTTCAGGGCTGCGGGAGTTCCCAATGCTGCCGGCAGGGGGCGCAATTGGCCCTCTCCCCAGGCTCCGGCAGATCTACTCTCGCCGCCTCCCCGCAGCGCTAGGGGAAAGCGCGCTGTCTCAATCATTTATTAATCACCGTAATTAGCGGTAATGACCTCCCAGCCAGCGCTGCCCGCCCGCCGCAGCTCTGCCGGGGTGAGCCGGCGGTGAGTTCTACCTCTGAGGGGCAAACTTCTAAGTTTCCCTGAAATGGTCGCCGCCTCTGTCGCCTTCTGTAGCAAACACATTTAACATTTTGGCGTCATCACCCTCGTCCTAAGTGAGTTCTTGGAAAACTTAGGGTCCCGAACGGAAACCTGTTACCTGGGTGGGTCACCGAGTGGCCCGGCTTGGCCCAGGCCCTCCAGCGACCGCGCCCCCTCCTCTACCCTCCGTGCTGTGGGTCCCGGCCTCTCTTACTCAGGTTCTTCTCACCTGGGGTGGCCGTGGACATCGGTTGGGGAGGAGAGGAGTGGTGGACTCAGCTGCCAACTCCTCCCAAGCCCTCGATCTCCTGCCGATATCCCCACTCAGGTGCTTTAAGCCCCAAACTAGCCATTGGTCCCCACCACCCGGGAGGCGTGGGAGGGAGTAGCTGGGTCCCGAACCTTGGGGCAGGAGCGCTTTGGACTCCCCGTCCATGCCGCCCTCCCACCTTACCCCATCCCTGGATCCGAAGTCCCCGTGGCGCAGGGTCTCACCGTTGAGATAAGGATCGCCGGGGGTCAGCTGGCTTTGGTTGAGCGTCGCCACCGAGGAGTTGAAGCCAAAGAGCAGGTCGCTGGAGTTGGAGATGTCTCCGCCCAAGGAGTCCGCGAACAAGTTCATCTGCAGCAGCGTTTTAAGCAGGTAGCGCAGCATGGCGCGACCCGACTGGGACCGGGGCTGGGGGCTCGGGGCCCAGCCCCTGGGTCTGAGACCCGCGGGCCGGGAGCCGTAAGCCCCTCTACAGCTTCTGCGCGCTGTCCCAGCCACGGTGCCGCTCTCCTGCCGGCGCGCCTGGGTACCGCGCGTGCCTCCGCGTGCCCTCCTCCTTCCCTCGTCCTTCTCTCTCCAACCCGCCGTGCCCGGGTCCCCCGGGAGCTGGGCGGGCAGAAAGCAGGTGCCACGCGGATCACCGCGTAATTAAGGGATTAATCCGCCGCCTTCCACCCTCCCACCCCCACCCCGACGGCCACTAGCAGGGCCAGAGACTAGAGTCGCGTCGCGCGCGAGATGCGGAGTCCCCGCCCCGCGCCCCGAGTCCCGCGTCGGTTCTGGACACCTCGGGAGAGTTTCCCTCCTTTCTCAAAGCACCCAAGATGAGGGATGAGGCTCTTTCGGACTCTGCCCTTCTGCCTGACTTCAAAGGAGGAATCCCTCCTCTCTTTTCCTCTTTTAGGAAACTGAGGCAAAGGGCCAGACCGTTCCTCTAGCTCTCCAAGTCCTGGCTTCCACTTCCTCCCAAGTCCCCGGGCTTTGCTGCGGGAGTGCGGACGGCTGGCGTGGTTTGGGGCGGGAGTTGGAAGTGGGTGGAGAATAATTCCGCGGTGCGTCCACCCCTTTGCCCAGCAGTCGCCTGGTTTGCAGCCGAGAGACCGGGGGATGAGGTGGCGCGTCTTGACCGGGGAGTCCTTGCCCCAGACGCACCACTAATCTAGTAGTTCCTGAGGATACTCAACAGGGATAAAACTGGAGGCGGAAAGCCCAGGGAAACCCAGGCATCTCGCATCTATCGGCATGCTTTTGCATTACTTTGCTCTGACATATTTTATTAAATTGTCTCACCTTTCGGAGGAGACTGAAGGGGAGCCAGGGAGTCTGGGGCTAAGACAAAGAGAGCAATATTGTTCCTGTAAAGGCAAGTGCAAGAGAAGACATGGGGTTGATGGAAGACTCGCTCAAATCAGTTCAAACTTGATAACGATCCTCCTTAGGGGGAGGGGACACGACACCCCCCCCACCCGCCTGCTTCTGGCTTTTCTGGCGTTCTTTGTACCTGAAGATCTCCCACTCGCCCCCCTCCAAACACACACACACACACACACACACACACTTTCCTAGGCTACGGGTGGCCTTGGGGTGTCAGGGGAAGAGAGACCCGGGCCTATCTGAGCTAAGGCCCTGCTGATGGTGGGGTTCTGGCTCAACCGGAGGGCTCCGTGTGAGGAGATCACCTTTGAGGAGTGGCTGCTTCCGAAGTGGGAAGAGGCAGGTGAACAGGTCAACATCCTGAGGGGTGGGTGTTACACAGACGTAGACCCCATCGTAAGCTAAGTCAGGAGTTGGGTATTTCAGGCAGGCAGCGCTCAAGTGAACTAGAGACTTAGTCAAGGGGTGGGGGCTTGTCCCCAAACTCCTCCCTCAATCCTCAGAGCAGCCCTCGGGGGCCTCAAACGAACGGACGTTTAGGTGCCTTCCTACGGCCCCCCGCCCCGCCTCAGCTCTGCGCGTGACTTCGCCAGGCCAGAAGCAAGAAGGGCGGAGGCGGGGCGGGGCAGTGGGGCAGGGCGTGCCCCACCGGAGGCTGCGCCCTAGGAGCTGTTCTTTCAGCACCCCGCCTGTCCTTGCTGGACTAGGAATCTGGCGCCCCACAAACACTTAAACCCCAGCGGACCTTAAATTAGGGTAGGTGGGAGAGGAGCTGGTGACATTCTTTCTCAAGGACCAGTTACTAAGAGATAGGACCTGACGTCTGATCCTTGTTCCAGGACGAGGCTGCATTCAGATAAGAGAGGTGATAAGGGTTAGATTTTCCCACCAGAAATCAATCCCTTCAGGAATGACGAACCCAGACGTCCCAATCCTATATTTGCCAGTGAGATTTCACACTCTGGACCTGTTTGCCCATCCGTTAAGGAGAAATTGGACTACTTGCTCTGCTCTGATGCTTCAGATTCCCGGTTCAGGAGCCCTCTGCTCCCCTCCTTGCTGACCCACCCAGGTCACCTGGGTTCCATCACGTCAGAGGATGAACCAGGACAGAAATCCGGCGTCCTGGCACCAGCCCTGCTCTGGGGCAGGGAGGGCTGCAGCAGACAGGAAACCGCATCCCACCATGTGGCTCCTGCCCCCTCCTAATCCCCTGATTTGCTCCCGGTGGGCCTCTCAGCAAACACAGGGCCTGCCAGCGTCTAGGGGCTTGTCACCCTGTTAGCGGATTTGTTCCCAGAGACAGCGCAGTTAATTGGCCCTTTATGTGGGGATCAGGGCTATTTGCTCAGGGTTCCCTGAGCGGAGGCGGCAACTCAGCCCATGGGCAAGGCAGCTTCCTAATCCCTGGCATTCTGGGTTTAGAGACTGGACAAAGTAGGGCCACTCTCTTCCTTTCTGAGACTCTCCTGGCCCAAATCTCCTGTCCCTCTTCTACACCTCACTCCTTCTCAATACTCTTTTCTCTCTCCCCACTTTTTGTTCTTGTTTCTTCTCTTTCCTTTTTTGTACTTCTCTATCTCTAGAATACTCTCCCTTTAAACCAACTCATATTAAATGCCAAAAGAGGGTGCAGTACTCAACTGGGGTGTATTGGAGAATAAAGGCCTCCCAACCACAGCCCAATTCCCAGCCCGCTCAGGGCCCCTGGAGCCCAGGTGGGGCAGAGAGTGGGCAGAAAAAGCCCAGCCTCCCTTTCTTAAGGTCCGATGGGCAGCCTGGACACTGGCCCTGCACCTTCTCCAGTCCTGCCTCTCGCTATGCTGTTCGCACAGGCAGCTCTGGAAGGAGTTTGCCTCCTATTCGTCTCCCCACTGCCTGCCCCACCTCACCACACAAACGACCAACACAACTCCGGCTTCTACCTCTTATTTAGAGAGAGTAGGTAACTCGCTGTATCTGTCTCCCTTTCCTAACCTGTAGACCACAGGCGCTGGTACAGCACCTAAAGCAGCGGTCCCCAACTTTCTGGCACCAGGGACCGGTTTTGTGGAAGACAGTCTTTTCCACCGATGAGGGGTGGGTAGGGGGATGGTCCAGGTGGTAAGGCGAACGATGCAGAGCGGCAGATGAAGCTTCCCTTGCTCGCCTGCCACTCACCTCCTGCTGTGCAACCCGGTTCCTAACAGGCCAGGGACTGCTACTGGTCCGAAGCCCGGGGGGGTTGGGGACCCCTGACCTGAAGCACTCAGTGTGTGCACTGTAATCGGAGGGTCCTCGTCTAACTTCCACCTTAGGCTGGAGAAAGGACTTGAGTTCCAGGCCCCTCCCTTCTGCTGCCTCAGGAGACTACTTCTTTCCCAGGGTTTTATCAGTAACAGTCTGCACTTCAGAAAGAGTCAAAAAGAGAAAAGGAAGTTTTGAGGGGAGTTGGCAAAAAAAGAGAGTAGCAAGAGGCAGAGAGGATGGGGAGAGTGGAGTCTATGGAGAGAGAGGGTAAGTTTCTTCTGATAGGGTTCTGGAGTCTGGTGGGAAGAAATGTGTGTCTGGGGTGTGGGCGTGTGTGTTTATGGAGAGAATAGCTACCCCAGGTCAACTTCCATGGCCTAGAGCCATCACATAGGCCAGAGAACATAGCTGGGAATTTTCAGTGGCCAAGCTGGGGGCTGTATGGGAAGCTTCTTGGTGGTTCAAAGCCTGCATGCCAGCTGGTAGTGGATGAGCTGCTGGCATGTAATTGCCCAGGAGAGCAGCCTGAGGACAACCCCCCATCTCACACGGATTACTGCCCCTGCCTCTCCCTAGTACACACACACACACACACACACACACACACACACACACAGTCTGTTTACATCCCCCCAGAGCCTGTAGCCTCCCATCACTCTCTCTGCCTTGGTCCTTTCCCAGGGACCAAGCATATGTGTGTGTGTTTGTTGGGGAGGGAGACAAGGAACTAACATCTGTCCCCCACCCCTACTAGGTTATGCCTGTGAATGGCCCAGCAGGGTTGCTGGCTTCAGAGCAATGATGCCAGGGGGCACTGACCCAGCCTGCAGGGGCCAAACAGGAGGGGGGATCAGAGAGCAAAGAATAGGCCCCCGGCTGGAAAGCAGACAGCAGGAGCCAGCCCCCGGCAGGAGCCAGGGTCTGTTGGCTCAACCCTGTAGCTGCTGAGATAATAGGCCAGGGCCCCTTGTCCCAGAGCGCACTTCCCCCCCCCCCACCGCCTCGGCCCCCCACCCCTGGGGTTCCAGTGGAGGAGCCTGGGGGGAGTTAGTGTGCAACACACACCGCCAAGTCTGGAAATCTGGGGGCAACTGGGCAGAAATGTCCACATCCCAGTACAGATGGAACAAAGGCTAGGGAGAACAAGAGTTTTCCTGATTCCTTTTATTAAACTTGGTACAGAGCAAGCACTCCGTACATATTGGTTTAGTGAATACACCCAATTAACTAGTCAGTCCTCACAACAACTGCCCCCGCAGAGCCCACTAGCCTTCCCTCGGTGCCTCCCATTCATTCTCATTCTCTGTCTCTGTCTGTCTCTCTCCCTTCTATATCATTCTCCTAGGGCTGCTGTAACAAAAAAACACAAACTAGGTGGACAAAAGCAACACATATTTATCCCCTTTCGCAGGCTGCAAGTCTGAAGTCAAGGGCTATGCTCTTTCTGAAGGCTCTAAGGAAGATTTCTTTCTTTTTTTAATATTTATTTATTTTTTTATCATCTTTATTGGAGTATAATTGCTTTACAATGGTGTTAGTTTCTCCTTTATAGCAAAGTGAATCAGTTATACATATACATACATCCCCATATCTCCTCCCTCTTGCGTCTCCCTCCCTCCCACCCTCCCTAGCCCACCCCTCTAGGTGGTCACAAAGCACCGAGCTGATCTCCCTGTGCTATGCGGCTGCTTCCCACTAGCTATCTATTTTACATTTGGTAGTGTATATATGTCCGTGCCACTCTCTCAGTTTGTCCCAGCTTACCCTTCCTGCTCCCCATATCCTCAAGTCCATTCTCTAGTAGGTCTGCATCTTTATTCCTGTCTTGCCCCTAGGTTCTTCATGACCTTGTTTTTTTCTTTTTTTTTTTTAGATGCCACGTATATGTGTTAGCATACGGTACTTGTTTTTCTCTTTCTGACTTACTTCACTCTGTATGACAGACTCTAGGTCCATCCACCTCACTACAAATAACTCAATATCGTTTCTTTTTATGGCTGAGTAATATTCCCTTGTATATATGTGCCACATCTTCTTTCTTGTCTCTTCCAGGTCTGGTGGATCCCGGTAGTCCGCGGCATTCTTCCGCTTGTAGACGCATCTCTCCAATCCCTGCCTTTGTCTTCACATGGCATTCTTCCCTGTGTGTGTACATCTTATAAGGATACAAGTCATTGGATTAGGGCCCAACCCAATCCAGTGTGACCTCTTCTTAACTACCGAAAAGGTCCTCCTTCCAAATAAGTTTACATTCTGAAATTTAACCCACTACACCTTCTTTTTCTGTTTTTCTTCCTTCCCTTTCCCCCTCTATTATTTCTGATACTCTGCTAGGGATCCTATTTTGTTCGTTTAAAAATAGTTTTATTATCCTATGCATAATACATGCTCATGCAAGAATATCCAAGCAGAATAAAAGAGTATGAGATGAACAAAGTCCTCACACCATTCTTATCCTTCTTCAGCCTGGGGCAGCTACAGATGGTTTCTTGTGTACCCTTTCAAATTTTAAGAAAAAGCATGTATCTCTCTATCCTTCTTAAAACACAAATATGATCATATTAATTGTACTGCTTTGCAGCCTGCTTTTGTTAACATCAATGTGTTTAGGGTATCCTTTCACATCGTATATATAAATAGAGCTGACAAGATTTTACTGGTATGGGGAAACCTAAACATATTGTAGAGTTTATGGTTAATATTAGTAAATTAGTTTGGGGCATGTTAAGTTTGAGATGCCTGTTAGAAATCTCAGTGGTGTCATCAAATGGGCAGTGGGATGAACTAGTCGTGAAGTTCAGAGGAGCAGTCTAGGCTAGAGATAAGAATTTGAGAGCCCTTCAGCTCTATTATTTTAAGATATTGTTGGTCATTTTTATGTACCTTTTAGGTTCAGGCATCATTTGGGGGGATTGTTTCCAAAGTAATTAAATAAACTTGTATTGCTTATAAAAAAATTTGAGAGCCTTCATCAAATAAATGCTATAAAAAGCCACAAAACTAGATGAGATCATCAAGGGAGATAGAAAAAAAAAAGTAAACAGGTCCAAGGACTGGAGCTTTGGTTACTTTAATATTTAGAATTTAGGGAGTTGAGGAGGAAGCATAAAGAAAGCTTAGAAGGAGCCAGAGAGATAAGAGGAAATCTGGGAGAGTGTGGTATCCTGGCAACCAAGTGAAGGAGAAGGGAGGGATCTATAGTAAATGGAATAAGAAGAGCTAGAATGAAGACCGAGATGAGTCATTAAATTCAGTAATGTGGATGCCACTGTGACCTTGTTAAAGGCAGTTCTGGTGGTTGGGTGGAAGCAAATTCTGATTGGGGTGGCATGAGAAAATAGAAGCAAAGGAATTAGAGTTTTGCTGAAATGGGAAGACTTGTGGGGAGAAAGTTAAAAAAGAAGTGGGATCAGAAATCTCTTTTAATAAAATGAGAGGGAAAGCCTCCTGCTTCTGTGCTGACTGAAATTACCTAATAGAGAAGGGACATCCACGATTCAGAGAAGAGAGGGGAGCGTGGCTGGAGCAATGTCCTTGACTGGAGAGACGACGGGGTCTCGTGCACAAGTGAACAGTTTCACTTAGGACACAGATCGTTCTTCCACAATAAAAGGAAGAAGAGGGTACGGCGTCCAGACACGAGTAGGTGGAAAGATGTGATGGTGGGAGCCAGTGGGAGTTATCTTCTTTTTGATTTAATTTAATTTAATTTAATTTATTTTGGCTGCACCGGGTCTTAGTTGCGGCATGCGAATTCTTAGTTGCAGCACACATGCGGGATCTAGTTCCCCAGCCAGGGATCGAACCCAGGCCCCCTGAATTGCGAGTGCGGAGTCTTACCCACTGGACCACCAGGGAAGTCCCAGGAGTTATCTTCTGATTGCTTCTCTATTCCCCATGAAATAGGAAGTAAAGTTATCAGCTAAGAGTGGGATAGGGGAAGAGGTGTTCACGGCTTGAGGATGGAGGTGTGTGTATGACATATTCATATAGGAGAGCAGTAGAGTTACCAACTAGGGAAATGCAACATAATCACCAGGCAGTGTTAGAGGCCTGCCCGGGGTTAGTGATCATGAATTTAAAGTGAGACCATTGTGCATAGTTTTGCATGTTTTCCAGGTACCTTCGGTGGCTTGGGTGCAGGTTCAGAAGAGGTGGAGGGTTGGATTTATTCAACTTTGTGGGTTAGTCAAACACACTCAGAGAATTGAGGGTCAGATAGGAAAGCTGAGCATGTCTACGAGAAACTGACTCTGATGATTGACCGTGGGAATGTAAGCTGAGTAAGGAGGGAAGTAGGGCCACGAGTTGAAAAACTGGAGTGACAGTGAAAAGGAATTGAGATCAATGGGAAAAAAATAAGATTCATGGATTATCCTGGTGGGGCTCTAAGGTTTGTTGGAATTGGAACATCAGAAGAAGCCAATGGGAAAACATAGGAGATGACGATTGGAAATGAGGTTGCTTGAAATTAAGATCATGGAGTAGTTCAGTTACTGGTTATGACAAGGTCTACTAGGGTATGACCACAGGAATTAATGGCTAAGGTAGAGCAGACAACGAGGTGGTGAGAGGAGAGGTCAAGAAACTGAGCAGCAAAGATACTGTTCGGTGTTTTGTTTTGTTTTGTTTTTGATTTTTGAGGTCATTTTTGGCGGAGCTGCCAGCATGTAGGATCTTAATTCCCTGACCGGGTATCAAACCCGTGCCCCCTGCAGTAGAAGCTTGTAGTCCTAACCACTGGACCACCAGAGAATTTCCGAACAGCAAGGATATCGGATGGATCATCTGAGTGGTTATTAGAACCATCAAGAATTAGAGCAGGGGAAGAGTTGGTGAGAAACATCGAGCCGGAAGCTAAAATCTGCAAGGAATGAGGTGGTAGGACGCAGGAGTCGGCAGTAGGCAGTACTGAGATGGTGGGTAATAGAGTCTTAGGACATTAGACTCAGATATGGGGCATTTTCAACAACGAGGAGCAAGGAGTATATTGTTCCCCTTTAGGACCAGTGATACATGTTTGTGGCAGAAAACATCTGCCTCATTTTTATGTCCTTTAACAGTTTTAAAGTTTCCATGATGTAGATCTTGAATACTTCTCATTTGTTTATTCCTATGTTTACTACTGTTGTGTTACAATTATAAACTGGACCTTTCTTTTGGACTCTTCCTAAATTCTTTATACCTCCCCCCCTTAAACCCTGAACCTGAGGAAGCCAGTCCAGTGAGTCTCTGAGAGCTATTTCATCAGCTCTGTACCTCCTGCCCATCTCCACAGCCACAGCCTTAGTTTAGATTCTCACCATCTTTCACTCTGACTATTGCAAACTAACTCCCTGCGTTCAGCCTCCCATTGGGAATCCATCCTGTACTCTGCTGCTTCAAGGAACTGTCGTATATTTGTTCAAACCCCATTTAGTAAGTAACCGCCAAGTGCCAGACACTGAGCTACATGCTTGTCTCTGATGTTCAAACCTGATCATGTCACTCGCCTACTTAAAAATGATAATGGCTTCTCAATTCCTAGAGGAAGTGCATACGAGTATCACCATAGATCATGTGTGCCTCTCCCAGATCTTCTCCATTACCCCACCTCTCACCCCATCCCTCTGGCCATCTACCTCCCACCGCCAAGCTGCCTTTTTTCTTTCACGTGTGGTGCTCTCTCTACTTCTGTACCTTAGCTCCTGCCATTCTCCACTTCCTTTTCCTGAAGTGCCCTCTCCCTTCCGTTCTCCACCTGCCAGGATTCCGTGCAGATTAGTGATTACTGAAGCCCTCCCTGACTCTCCCAGACCACTTGATTTATTCCCCTACCGTACAATTTAACATGCGATGTTTAAATTATTTGCTCCGTGATTAGCTTCCCCATGAGCTCCAAGCTCCCCTTAGGGAGCTGGAACTTATATCTGACTCATCTTTGAACCCTGGGTGCCCGACATGATGTGTAGCATAGCAGTTATTGTGAACTTACTATTGGCGGGGCTGTTCTAGGTGCTTTTCTCATTTAATTCTCCTAGTAACCCAATAAACAGGCACTGTTACTACCCTCATTTTACAGATGGGGAGATGTAGGCACTGGGTGGTTAAGTGACTTGCCCCAAGTTACTTAAGTGGCTACTACATGGAGGATCCAGGATTTAAACTCAGGCTGACCATACACCGTGTGCCTGGTATACCACCTCTCTGTGAAGGACCTGCATCTGAGGATAGCAGAAGGCAGATTCCCCTGCCCCCACCCCACCGTTCTTATGTATAATTCATAATTCTAGTAACAGAATGACTTCTACAAGCACATGGCTGAGTGTAACCCACTGAGACCTCCAGATCTTTTTCTACCATTCTGTTTTTAGTTCCGAAATCCCATCGTACCTGGTACCTATCAGTATTAAACCTGCTGCTCTTTCCATTTGCTCATTTCTATCATTCCTGGAACTTCTGCAGTTTCAGGGAAGTCAGAAATGGACTATGTTTTTTATCACTCTTTGTCTCAATTTCCCAGCCTCAGCCTCTCTCTCTCTCTCCCCCTCTCCCCCCTCCCTCTCCCTCTCTCTCTCTCTCTCTCTACGTGAGCATAAAATTCACAAAGGAAGAGACCAATTAAGATCTTCAAATCCCCTGCATCCAACAGAGGATGTCTCATTTTTCAATTAAAGAGAAATATTCCCGTGCCTCTAATGATTTACATTCAGAGGGAAATGTTTTTGCATTAAATACATATGTGAAAGGTTCTCCACCTTACGTCCCTGAGTCTTTAGTCTCTGTGTTCTTTGAGTTGCTACTTGTGTTCATAGATTTATTTGTATTCACCTTGAGTACTGGACCTATCTCCAGTGTCTTTCGGGACCCCTCTGCCCTGGAGTCCTTCCTTCCACTGCTCTACATTGAGCTTTGGTTTTCTACACCATAAGGGGCTCCGTTTAACCGACATATCCTGGAGCTCAATGCCTGGGAGTGAAGATGACTCCAAGGTCTCTCTGGGCTTCCATGGTCTGACCTGGAAAAGCCAGCAACATTGTGACCTCATTCCCCATCTACACATGTAGAGAAGTCATTATTCTGACAAGTCACAAGAACCTATTCTTCTTCCTTCCATTCATGTGTCTCTCTCCTTTCCCCATAGCTTTTCTTCCATGTCTCTCTCTCTCCTTCCATCTTCCCTACCCCCATCCTGCTGCCTGTTTATTTTAAAGCCTTACCTCCTAGGTCCTGATTGCAAGGCTCATAAATATTCAACATTTCCTAGAAGCAACCTCTGAATGTTATTTCACCACTCAGTGTTGTTACCACATCCAATCAGAAATGGAGCTAGACTTTACTCAGGGTCACTTGCCTCCACCCCCTGAGCCCTGCACTATCGGCATGGGGGCCTTATTTTCCTCTCCAAGATCTTAATCATAAAGGGATGGCCCACTGTGACTTTGGAGCACTTTATGGATTCCAACCTTGACAAGTGCTGAGACCCCCATCCCAAATGTGAGAATTTCCAAATATTCCATCATGAGAGGGTTTACCTATTCCAGAGCAATAACCCTGGCATTAAAAGAGGAGAAGGATGGGCTTCCCTGGTGGTGCAGTGGTTGAGAGTCCGCCTGCCGATGCAGGGGCCACGGGTTCGTGCCCCGGTCTGGGAAGATCCCACATGCCGCAGAGCGGCTGGGCCCGTGAGCCATGGCCGCTGAGCCTGCGCGTCCGGAGCCTGTGCTCCGCAACGGGAGAGGCCACAACAGTGAGAGGCCTGCGTAGCGCCAAAAAAAAAAGAAAAAAAATGAGGAGAAGGAAAGATAGGAACAGGTCTGGAGTTATAATCCAGGTAGAAAAACTATAAGCACTCTGCCTGATGCACAGAAGACATTCGGTAAATACTTTAGTTGTGTTGAGTGATTTCTAAGCATACGATAAAAGAAAAAAAGGAAAGAAAAATAAACCAAAATCTAAGCAATGGTTGGTTAGTTACGAGGGACTATATGCATTTTTTTCACCTTTCCTCCATTTAAAAGTATTTTGATAATAATGGAAAATATAAAATTATCATTTTAAAGGTTTAAATAGAGGCAGGAGGGCAGGCAGATTACAGGTCGAGGACTCTCCTCAGGACAAAGTGTTCCTGCCTCGATGGGCACCCAAGCCCAGGCAGCAGCCAATCTCTTCTTTCCTCCATTGGTTTGGAAAAAGGGTCAGCAAACCCACAGCTCTTTATATTGGAGGGAAGGAAGGAAGAGAGATGTACGGACAGGAAGCAAGTGCAGGGAATCAAAGAATGGTAGGTCCCTTTGCAAATATCCTCGCCAAACCTTTCTTCTCATCCAGGCTTGGCTTGAATCCTTCCGGAGACGGAGCTCAAAACCTGGTGGGATGCCTAGGACAAGATGGGCAGCTCCAACAGAGAGAACGGCTCTGGTCTGTAGATACCCGCCTCACCTTTGGGGCTTGGTTCTAGTTCTGCCTCTAAAGAATTGGTTGGGAAGTGGGTAGGAAGAGAAGTAGGATCAAAAACAGAGATGGAGTCCAAGAATTAAGGAAGAGAAAATCACTTGGTGAGATTCCAACATTAGTCGAGTCATTGGAGACTGAAGGCCAAGCTCATCTTTCAACACAGTCCTGAGCCGTCTCTGCCCAAAACCCACACGGGGACTTAGGTTGGCAGAGGTTGGGGGTAGAGTGGGCGGCAATGACTTGTGCCAGCGTCCAAAGAAACAGCTTTCCAGCTCCCATTTCAGCACAGCTTAGGTGGGAGATGGAAGTGGGTAATATTCCATGGGGCTATTTCAAAAGGCCAGGGCTGCTGTCAGAGGAAGCTGTAAAAGTGTGTGTGTGTGTGTGTGTGTGTGTGTGTGTGTGTGTGTATGAGGGGGAGGGTCGGTGTGGGGACAGGGCCCATGTGTTTTGGGCTCTATTAACTAACTCCCTCCCATCCATCACAGCCTCCCCCTGGGCCTCCGAAGCCCTGGCAGCTGGGTCACCCCGGGGAGGCTGGGCTGAGGGTCCCTAAAGGGAACCAGGCTTCGGGCAGAGCAGCGGAGACACATGTGTGCCTGGCTGGGTTGGGACTGGCGCCTCATTGAGAAGGGGGCTCTCCAAGCTGGGCTTCATTAGGGCAGTGGCACTAATAGGGGAGGGGGTGCAGGGGGCCGGGCTGACAGCCAATTACTTGCTCGTCTGCATTATGGATTAACCCATCTGGGTCTGGGAGATTGGCTCCGAAAGGGGCACAAAAGGGGGGGGGGGCGTGACCACAATCACACACTGAATTATCCAGTCTGAGCACAATTGTCCACCAACAAACAGGGCCTCAGGATGGGTGACCCCCTTGGGTTCTCTCCATCCTCCACCCCTCGCCCCACAGGAAGAGCCAGAGATAAACCGCCGCCTGGTTAAAAGGCAGGGTGTGGGATGAAGAGAACAAGGATATGCCATTCCAGAGAGGCGGGGAATTCAGGGAACAGGGCCTGGGTTTGAGGTTAAGCCAGAGAAGTCAGGAGCCAAGCAAAAGTTCTCCCAACAGACTTTTTAACTTCAGTCCCCTCTACTTCAGAGGCAAAACATGACTTAAACGTGCCCATCTGAAATACCGGACAGAGTCAGAGAGCAGAGGGTCTCAGCTGAGTCTAGGGGAAAGGAATGGAAGGACTCTCAGAATTGGGTGTCTCACACGTCACCCATCACGCTTTCTGAGGTTAATTGATTCCAGAAGTGAATAAGGGGCTTTCAGATGGGGTCCTGGAGGACCCCTGCCCTGCTCTGGCATCTCTGATGCTCTCCCAGTGGGAGTGCCCTGCACCCTCCCCCATAACTCCTCCTCTAGGAATAAGCCCACCGTGCAGGGTGATGGAGGAAGAATGGGAGGGGGAGGCAGGCAGGGGGCTTCTCTCCTCTGGCTAATCCCCTCATTACCATCTCATAATCAGAATCACGCTTTCAATGTAAATGGGGCTGTTAAATATTGGTTTCTCTAGACACAAGCTCCTTTGGAGAAAATTATTGATGCTCCCTCTTCTGCCATCCCTGGCTGGCTCCCACAGTGAGGGTGGGTGGTATGAAGTGTCAGTGAGGGCTGGGGGCTTCAGAGGCTGCTTGGTGGAGAAGGTGAAGGTGCCTGACAAGCAGGGGCAGACTCATTTGTTTTTAGTTGGCCCGGGCAGCCTCAATGTCCCTGGTTCAGCAGAAGAAACTCATCTGGAGGAAACTGGCTCATTTTGAAGTCAAGAACTTCTTGACTGCAAGAAGTCAAGCAGATTGGCTTCTGGTACCAAATCACTTTAGACTGGAGAGCAACATGGAGCTGTAGATCCCAAAGTGAGATTCCTGGGAGAAGGGAGGTGTATTCATTGGGCAGCTCTGGCATCTCGCCCTTTGTCCATTGCTAGAAACCCCTGGCGCGCCCCAGGGCAGTGACCTGGACTCCCTGGCCAGCCATTTCTAGACACAAACCTCAACGTAAAGTTACGATGACTCTTCACATGCGAAGCTTCATGCTTGTCCTGCTGCAGCAGGTCCTGTGAGACAGCTATAGTGGTTATCATCCCAACCGGCAGATGAAGCTCAGGCTCGTCAAGTGACTCACCAGGTCCACATGGCTCGTCAACGGCAGATTCATATTGGAACATGGTTCTTCCGAGTCCAAACTCAGCCCCATCCCTTTGTGCCAAGCTCTGCCCTTTAAAATCGAGGCTACTACTCCTATGCCACTGTGCGGACATGGAGACCATTTGGTGTGTCTGTAGTATGACCGCAGAGGTGTGTGCCTTAAGAGGTGGGTACGCAGAGCAGAGCAGGTCATTTTCTGCTCTGTTCTCCCACTATGGTTAAGACCCAAGGCTGCAGACTGTTGGCGAGGTCACCACACCCCCTGTTGTCTCTCTCTGTTCAGGGGCCACATCCTTCCCAGCCATGTCTCGACCCTGGGTCCAAAACTGGGTATGAAAATAATAATAATAACGACAACAACAGTGGCTTCTCACATTTGCTTAGCATTTAACAGTTTACAAAGTCTTTTTCATGTGTTATATGATTAAATACTCACAGCCACCTTGCAAACTAGCACTGTTGCTTACTGCTAAGGACACGAGCTCTGGAATCACACTGTAGGTTGACGTCCCAGCGCCCCTTAGTAGCTGGGTGGCCTTGGGTAAGTTACCTCACGTTCCCTGCTTCTATGTCCTTCTCTATGGAAATAAAGATGGTAAGAATAAAGCCTGCCTCCTAGAGTTTTGGGGAGCAATTAAGGAGATTATACATGCCAGCTGCTTACAGGAGTGTCTGGTACATATCAGTCAACCTTAGCCATTTTGAGGTGGGGTAAGGACTATGATCCCATTTTACAGGTGCAGAAACTGAGGCTTAAAGGACTAAATAACCTGTCTAAGTTTAGTCGGTTGGTAACAACAGAGCTGGTTATTAATTCGGGTCGGCAATGAAATCTGCAGGGGGGTCTGGGACTCCTGACCGACAATGAAGAAGGCGGTCTCCTGAGGTCCTTTGTTGGGTTTTAGACGGGAAGGGCAGGTTCTTTCTCTGTTTAGCGAGTTTGGGCACACACGGAGGAAGGAGAAGCAAGTTCTCCACGGCGGCGAGTGTGAGGCGACCCCTCTTCTCCCCGGCCGTAGGCAGCTTAGTGGAAGCCCGGGCACCACGTGGCTCGCGCAGAGCCTCGGCTGAAAAGAGAGGGCGGGAGATGCCTTCGGAGGCCCCTCCCCCCCAGGGCCTGAGAGTGCTTCCGCTGCTCGGCTCCCTCCGTTTAGCTTTCTCCTCATTAACTCCCCGGCCTCATTAATCAGCCGCGATGAAATGCGCCCCCGGGAGCACTGCCCGCCCGCTCCGCCGTTTGGCGCTTTAATTATCGTCCCAGCGGGAGGAGGAGGGGTGGGCGACGTGCGCGCGCACACACACACACACACACACACACACACACACACACACACACACACACACACACACACACACACACACACACACACACACACACACACACACACACACACACACGTGTCCTCGGATGCACAAGACCAAGCCGGGCCCGGGTCGTGGCTCAGCCAGGGCAGCAGACACAGGCTTGGTCCCCAAGATGCTGCATCAGCCCCAGGCAACCCTAGCCAATACTTGGCATCTGTCAGTGAGTTTACTGTAGTGGTGTCATTTGCATCAAGCCCCCTCCCTACAACGGAAGGGAGGACTTCCTTCTGTCCAAAAAAGTCCACAAAGCTTCATCTCTCTGGTCTAATTTCATTTACTAACCAAAATCTTCGCTGACCCGCCTACTGTGTGCTGCGCTTCTAGGTGTTGGAGATACAGACATGGCACCTGTCAGGCCCCAGGAAGCTCCCACATTGTCCAGGTGGGAGACAAGTGGAAGAGAAAAACGAACCTAACTTGAAAAAGAGAATACAAGAACAAAAACCCACACAGGAGGCCACAGAAGTGAAGAACAGAGCAGGAAATGCAGCCAGGGCCTGCCCAAAGCAGTTTTCCTAAGAAGATCAAAGCTTGAAGGGGACTTAAACTATAAGTGAGAGTTAGCTGGGGAAGGAGTGGGTGCTTGAAGAAGCAAATAGAAAGTACAGAGGACAAAATATAGACAGCACTGTGTGTGCAGAGTCCTGTGGGTAATTCAGTCTGGCTGGAGGACAAGCTCATGACAAGGGGACAGCATGTGGTAAGACGCAGGTCATGGGGAACCTTGTCTGACGTGCAAAGGAGGCTGACTTAGATCTAACCTAAAGGCAATGAGAAGTTACTGACAGATTTTTAAGCCAGAGAGTGACGTGATCAGACTTATGGTTTGGAACACCTCTTTTTGATGAGCAGGATGAATTGGAGGGGACAGGAATGGAGGCAGGGAGGCTAATTAGCAAGTAGGTGACTGATTGGGTGTAGAAGGCAAGAAAGAGAGAGAGAGGAATTTGGGATAGCCTCAAGTTTCCTCTGCAAAGTGTATTTTGGGAACTGGGAGGAAGGTTGTCTTGAGGTGTTTCAAGGTCTCTGACTCAGCTCAAATTAAAGGTTAGGCAGAGTCCAGCTGGTTCTCTCCTCTGAGGAGGCGACCAGGAGACTTGTCTTCTAGTCCCAGGTAGGTAAATTACTTCACCAGTTCTCTCATCTGTAAGATGAAATACAGATTGAATCTGGTTTACGAACTCACACCTGCAGTGTCCAGGGAGGTAGCAGAAAAGATCTGAGCAGACCAGGAGAAGAATAAATGCCCACTAACGAGGGCAGTGCCCTTCAACAACAGACTGCTCTAGCCATGTTGGAAAAGGGCTCAGGATTGCCAGATCATCTGCAGGAGAAACCAGAACTCAGAATTTCTAATATGGTGCCTCCTAATTTAACAATACCCATGTAATCCAAACATGCTTGGTGTGAAACGTATCTAACGTATTTAAATCCATGAGTTCATAATGATTTTTTTTTTTTTTAACGGTACGCGGGCCTCTCACTGTTGTGGCCTCTCCCGTTGCAGAGCACAGGCTCCGGACGCTCAGGCTCAGCAGCCATGGCTCACGGGCCCAGCCGCTCCGCAGCATGTGGGATCTTCCCGGACCGGGGCACGAACCCGTGTCCCCTGCATCGGCAGGCGGACTCTCAACCACTGCGCCACCAGGAAAGCCCCCATAATGATTTTTTTTTTAAAAAAAGTCATTGCTTACCTTTAGAGGATGCTAAGGAGTTGGTTCATTATTTTAAGAAATAATAGGTAAAGGAAAAGAATCAAGCCTTTATCCTACCTTTTCTACTTGGATGTACCGAAGTGTAAACAAATAGTTGATGACAGGTTTTCTTTAGAAAAGTATTCCAGCTAATAAATGAAGATGGAATCACAGAATTAGAATGCCACAATTTGGCAATCCCTAATGAAATAATGGATCCAGGCAATGATCTTTACTGGAAACTGGATGCTGATATAACAACAACAAAAAACAGACAAGCAGACATTACTCCTGATACGATTACACAGTATTGCCTATGAAGTACTCTTGCAAAAAAAAATATCAAGCATTCATTGATCAAGCCTTTATATCTAACAACCAATTTACAGGAAATATAGGGGCAGAAGAACGTGTTAGATGACACCACGGGGATACATTCAACAAAATTCAGACTGTGGAAAATTCTACAGAACAAATGACCCAGTTTTGTCACTTGCAAAGAAAAAAGAGAGAAAGATTAGAGGGGAACCTCCAGTTAACAGAGACACTGCACTGTACAGATTCATCTGGATCCTAATCTGAACAACAAGAAGGAAGAAAAATCATTGAAACAACTGGGGAAGTTTGAATATTGATTATGTATTGGGAGATATACTTTAGGCGTGACAATGTTATTACTCTTATTATGTTATTTAATGAGACCTTAACTTGTAGGACTACTTTGAAATATTTCCAGAAGAAATATGATTTCTGACATTTGCTTCAAAATCACGAGGGGAGAGAGGTGGGGACAGATGAAGGAAGATTGTTTTTGAATGGACACGTGCTGAAGCTGAGTGACGGATCCATGGGGCTCCTTCTATTACTCTCTCTCATTTTGTATATGTTTATTATCCAGAATATGCTATTATCCATAGTAGAATGCTTAAAAATACTTAACGGGCCAAAATGTGTCTGTCGCCTGGATTTGGTCCACGAGCTGCCAGATTCTGGTGAGTTTCAGCTTCCACTCAACGCTACCCCCCCACCCCCCCGTGAGTCCGAACCCTCAGTGGTGGGCGCTTTATCCCTAGACCTCGCTGTCCCTTTTCAGGTCCTTTCCCAGAGGTGCCCATTTCCCAGGGAACGTAAGAGTGTGGCAAAGAGGAGCATGAAACAAAGCCATAAAGACCAGCGCGAGTTCCCTGGGACAGAAGACACCCCAGGATTAGGGAGCAGGGAGCTGGGTGTCAGGGGCCGTCACAACCTAGCACACTTCCTTTAGTTCCCTCCCTCCTCTATCCAAGTCTTCTACCTCAACGTCAAAGGTACACACACCTGTCCAGACGTCCCAGCTTTTATCTCAGCATTCCAAAGCCCAGACAAAGGCTTCCACTGCCCAGGAAAATAAAATAAAATAAAAAGGGGGCATCTCTCCCGGAACAGTTCGGGCTAGAGAAGAGAGTCGTCAACCTGGGGAGACGAAGCATTTGGGGCGCGGGAGGGGAGCGAGTGAAAGTCCCGTGATCCCCAGGCACGAGTGAGGGACGGTGTTGGAGGCCGGCTAGTGCTTTTCTGTGCAGCCTCTGCTTCCTGCCTCCCCTTCTTCTCCTCCCCCCAGGCTCCCTCCTTGAAAGACCCTTTCCCCGGCACGCGCCGGCGGCGCTAGCTGGTCTTTTCGAACGGACGGGGCCAGCAGGGAGAAGGAGTTAACGCCAGGCGAGCGCGCGGGGCGGTGGCCGGGCTCGGGGCGTGGAGGCGACGCGGACAATAGGCAATCAGCAGCCCAGCAGGGCGCGCGCTCCCCGGGCGCCGCCCGTCCCTCCCCAGCCCCCTTGGGCCTCTTGTTGTTCCCTGGCTCCTCCTCCCGCCCGGCCTTGGGGGCCCAGATTGGCCTGGGCGTTGGGGGTTTGGCGAGGCTCGGAGCTCGGCCGCAACTGGACCTGTGTCTGCGGTGCAGGCCTCGCCCCTCCGCCCTCGCGCGCTCCGGCCCCGGGGTCTGCGCGCAGCGATCTGGCGGCCGGCCCTCCCCCTCTCCCCCATCCTTCAACACCCGCTCCCCGGCCCATCGGGGTAATGAGCCGCCCTCGGCCAGGCCCCGGCCCCATTGTGTGTACGTAGGGAACGAAACCGGGTCTCCGCGGTGCGATGGAGAGTGACCGCGCGCGCGGCTGCGACCCCCGCTTCACACCTGCTCCCCGCCCCCAGCCCGGGGCGGGCGCGGGTGTGTCCTCTCCCTCCCCGCGGGAGGGGTCTCAGCTGGGGCTGCACTTGGTAAAGAGGCCGTGGAGAGGCCGGCGGCGGCCCGAGGAGGAGCTATAAATTTGGAGCAGATGCGGCCTGACAGGCCCCGAGCCCGGGGAGGTGGGGGTAAGGCTCCGTTCCCGGCCCAGGCCCCATCTTCCCGTCTGCAGCGGAGTTAGACGGACTCCGGGCGGGGTGACCCGGGGCTTTGGATGTACAGAGCCCGTCCCCCCCACTGCCACCTCCGCTTCGGCTCTTTGTGTACCCACGCGTGGGGAGGAGGACTGGAAGGCAGGGAGGCGCCGCAGGGAGGCGCCGGAATAAGCTTATTGCTTTCCCCTTAAAAAGAGTGGTTTCTTTGGAAGAGACTGGCAAAGTCTGAGCCCCTGGCTCTGGCCTGACACTTCTGGGCAGCAGCTAGAGAAAAAAAAAAGCAGATAGTAGAAGCATGGTTCGGCCGTTCATTCCACACCATTTAAATGCCCATTTTGTGCTAAAAATGTAAGGTAGGGAGACACAGGCAGACGGGTTGGGGGGAGGATGGGAACGGGTGGCAGAAAAATACTAAGGAATAATGCCTGCCATGCTGTAAGTACTATAGGTGCTGCGATACTGTTCATTTCAATAGCATTTCCCTTTAGTAAGTACAGTCCTCCCTGGGTATCCTCTGGGGATTGGTTCCAGGACCCCCATACCAAAAATCGGATACTCAAGTCCCTTATCTAAAATGTCCTAGTATTTGCATATAACTTATGCACATCCTCTTATATACTTTAAATCATCTCTAGATTACTTAAAACTCCTAATACAGTGTAAACACTATGTAAGTACATAGTTGCTCTCCCTCAGCAAATTCAAGTTCTGCTTTCTGGAATTTTTTTTTTCCTCAGTATTTTCGATCCACAACCGGTGGAATCTGTGATTGCAGAACCAACGGACCCAGAGAGCCCACTGTAGTATTCTCTCCGTCCAACAGAAGAGGGAGCAAGGTGCTGAGTGCTGCCAGAGGTTTAATGGTAACTCAAACCATCAAACCATTCAATCCAGGTATCCCAACCCCAAGCGGGAGGAGGTGGGAGGGTGTGCTACGGGGGCTTTCCAATACACTACACTGCCAAGGAGGTGAGGCGGGCCTGTCATGGATCTGGAAGGGAGTGGAGAGAGTTGAAACTGAGTGTCGGTAGCAGTTAACACAGCCCTGATTGACCTTACCTGGACTCGACACTGTGCAGCTACTTCTCTGGAGTGGCACGAATTGAAGGTTGAGTCCGTGTCCCAAGTCTGAAGGTCGTGGTACGGTCACCATTCTAACCTAGGGCGAACTGGGGGGTTAGTGTCTACAACACTGGTGCCAAGCTGAGTTCGCAAAATCCACTGTGTGCAGTGTCATCTCCGTTTACAGCTGTTCTCTGCTTCCTCTGCTTCTAACACGCCACGGGGCTAACCAGATTGGCCTGCAGGAACCATTGCTTCTTCCCTTCCCTTCCCTTCCATTCCTACCAGTCTCCCTGGTCCATACCCACATAGTTTTGTAGACTAATGGTTCTCAAACTTTGGCAAGCATCAAAATTGCCTGGAGGGCTTGTTAAAAACACTCCCAGGGTTTCTGATGTATTTAGTCTGGGAAGTCGTAGGGCCTGAGAATTTGCATTTCTAAAAGTTTCCCAAGTGTTGGCGGTGCTGAGGCCACAATTTGAGAGAGCTGACCTAGATGGAAGGAGAAATAAGGGCTGGTGAAAGAGGAAAGAACTGATGTGTGTGCAGTGCTGGAGAAGGTTATTGGAAGTTCAAGCTCCCCAGGGTCCTGGGGTATCTTCACTCTCTGTGAGGGATAGATAGGCTATATCCCCAAGCAATTGTGGGCATAGTCCAGAATTAGCCTAGTGTGTGTGTTTCTTGTCTGGTGACTTAGCACTCCCCCTAATGGACTCAAACGATTCTGCGCTCTCCTCAGCCTCCTAATGGAAACAAGAATTACCCTAATTTATTTTCCCAACCTATCTTGGTCATCCATTCATCTTTTTGTCACTAAAGGTGCAGGGATGTTGTCTTACACATTTCTGTTTGCAAATTCATTAGCATGTTTTTTTTTTCAAGGAAAGGCATTTTATTCTGATTAGCATGGTTTTGGGTGCTCAATGGTGACTCCGTGAATGAATGAATGCTTTCCTTCTTCTTTAGGAGAACCCTAACACCTACCAGTCCCCTCTTCCTCACCTTTGCTTCTCCCAGCGGCTCTAAAATACTCTACAGGTGATTTCAGATCCAGATATTTGCTGAAAAATTCTCCTCGACATGTCAGCATCATTATCACCAGTTACAAGACTTTGGCTGGGGGCAGGCAAGCCCAAGTCAGAGGCTGAGGATGGGTTTTGTAAAAATGTGACCAAAAAAAAAAAAAATATATATAGCAAAAGATTAGATGAGAAAAGCAGGTGGAATTTTATTTCCTACCACCAGGTGGCAGACCTTGCCCCATTAATGAGAATTAACCCTGGACTTGAAGCCTGGCCTAAACTACTTTTTTCAAATCAGAGCGAGGACAAAAGGCTGTTTCTCTACTTAAATGACTTGGGAGTTGAGGCAGGGAGAGCAGTTACTTGAAAATACCTTTGTAACTGCTGCTACTCAAGGTACTTGAGTAGATCCCTTGAGTTTCCTCAAGGGCTCGCTGAGACATGCTAGTTTTTCCTTCCGGAAAAGAGGTTCACCCTCTTGTAGATGAAAGAAAATGGGTTACTTAACTAAGAAAAATGCCAAAAATGTAACTTCAAACCAGAGGTTTCTGGCGCCGCATACACACGTGGCAGCCCTGAACGGCTTTAAGCCCCAGTGCTTGGCTTCTTTTTCCCAGCCCCCATCTGGCAGTCAACCTCTATTTCCTACCACCCGACAGTTCTTTGTTCTCTTGCTTATACTGAATCTTCCTCAAACTAAAAATGAATGCTTTATTTTAACTCTAGAGTCCACTCCAGGGCCTTCTTACTGAATTCCAGTTTGCAGTCTAATGGGCACATGGATGGTCTCTAATCTACCCCTCCCTCAGAGGATCCTCAGTATGTTACAAAACCTAAATCATACAACAACTTGGGCAAGAGTTACAGGCTCACAGCAATAATACACATACATATGTGTTTGCGTGAAAAAAAATATATGTATATATATAATGTCTTACAGGAAGGCTCAATGAATGTTTTGGGAGACAAGCAGGTGAAGATTCGGTTTTATGCACCTTTTTCTATCTCGGTTGTATGTGCAACAGATATTGAGAATAGAGTAGTATCCACCACAGTGCCAGGGTCAGAGCAGATCTATACCTTACATAGAAAACAGGAAGTTGTCTATACCATTGTTAAGGGTCTCTAACACAGATGAGCCATTACCCTCAGCTCATCGGCTTGCAGCTTCCTCCCTCCCTTGGGGATGTGCAAATCTCAGGTAATACTGACCATCTTAGACTAAGTAAAACTCACAGCCCCGAGCGCTTCACTGGGCAGTTCCCTACCACTGCAGCAGGTCCCTTGGTGGCCTAAAATGTTTATAGATATCTGTGCTAAAGACAGAGACTATGAGAAAAAAAATAATTGAAACAGTACATATTTGGTTGTTTTGGTTTTTTTTTTTCTATGTGGATTGTTAACAGAGTCAGTCAAAACATATTTATGGCATGCCTGCAGGGCACATAGCATGGTACGTCACCCCTCATTGAAAATCCATTAAAACAATTACCAGGCCATGCTAGGAAACTTTTCTTCACAAAGGAATTTGCTTTAGTTGCTGGATTAGCAGGAACTAATTTGAGATGCAAAACTAACAACCCCCTTTGTACTAGGAAGCCCTTATGTAAACTGTCACATACTACAAATAATATATGTGTATTTATTCGTACCTGTGTCTGAGTATATGGACTTAAAAGCTACAATCCCCTAATGGGATAGTGATATAAGGGGAAAATAATTTTAAAAGT
This sequence comes from Tursiops truncatus, assembly GCF_011762595.2. Taxonomy (NCBI): domain Eukaryota; kingdom Metazoa; phylum Chordata; class Mammalia; order Artiodactyla; family Delphinidae; genus Tursiops; species Tursiops truncatus. Next base: position 9,155,901 of record NC_047041.1, read on the forward strand.
TAGTGAATCATCTACTAATGCTGCAAAGTTAAATGTTTACCTGGGAGGTTGTGCCCTGGTTATAGGCCATTAACGACCATCAAAAAATAAAATCATGTTCACATCTATCACACTTACGGAATGTCATATTGTCTTGACTCTCATACGAAGAAGCTAGGTTCAAAAAACCCCACTTTTATTGAGATACTGTTGATCAATGCAAATAGTGAGACTCATTCAAACCAACATTTGGTCTTTGAAATTAATTTATAAACATAAGGAGATTTCATAAGTTTGTTTATTGCTTTTCCCCACTACTAACTGTAACAACCTTTATTAGCATATTACATACACACAGTTGCTTCTGTCTTCTTTCAATTATTTGTTCAACAAGGAATTTTCATTACCTACTTAAGGCACTGAAACAGAACGTACCCCCATATCTTGCAAAGCCCAAGTTATCTAGTAGAGAGATGCAGTTTGAGGGAGTTGCGGCATCTTGTTAATGGTGCCCAGTTGTAGTGGGAGCCCCACCATTGCTACTCCTGTCCCATGTTTCCAGTTCCAAATCTTCTCTGCAACCAGTGTCCAACCCAAGACCCTCTACAGAATCCCCTACCTACTTCAGGACAGAAGGAGAGAGGAAGAGTAGACTTGGGCAGAGGGCCTTACTCTTAAGAGAAGAACACACTTTCCATCAAATGGTAGAACTGTGGTGACTGACACAAGGAAAGTAATATAGATTTAAAGCATAAGCTGAGGTCATACAGTCCCAGCATCAAAGTTTAGATTCATCATTTACCAGTGATCAGGTTTTGGGAAAGTAACTTAACTGCTCTGAGCTAAGGCTAAACATCTCACTTATAATGTGACAATAAGATAATGCATGTAAAATGCTTAGTATAGTGTCTACCAGAATGCATCAGTGAATGGAAGTTCTTGGTATCCACCAAAGCTCTGTGAGAGTAGAAAACTACTTCACCTCTGATGCTTCAGGTGGCTTCTGGCCGACCTTCACCTGTGATCAAGAGAGTATGTACGGGGAATTCCCTGGTGGTCCAGTGGTTAGGACTTGGTGCTTTCATTGCTAGGGCCTGGGTTCAGTCCCTGGTCAGGGAACTAAGATCCTGCAAGCTGCGTGGCCAAATTAAAAAATAATAATAAAATGTAAAAAGAGAGTGAGAGAGAGAGAGAGAGAGAATATATGCACTTGCAGTACAGCAGAAAGCTCACTGATCTGTCAGTAAGCCAGGGTACTGCATCATGGGAACATTCGATTTGGGGAAAAGCTCTGTTTGGGGCTAGGAGTCATAGATGAGCAAGACTCTTTTCTTTTTTTCTAATTATTTTTCTAATTATTGGTAGGTTAGTTTGGAACTTCCAGAGATAGACGCTGAGATGAGGATTAGAGTGCAAGGAGTTTACCTGGGGAAGAGGACCACCAGTAGGGAAATAGAGGTGTTTAAAAAAAAGGAAGGAGGGCAATAAAGGGTGAGCGTGGGCAACTGGGGTTTAATCCCGTCAGGGAGCCCTGGGAGATGGTGTAGGACACACCTCAGAGCTACCCCACAGGGAAGAGCAAGGATGTTGGGATATTTATTTACCAACTCTCCATCATCGGTTAAGATCTGCTTCTGGGAACATTAACTGTTACAGGCACAGCCATGCAGCAGAACCCTGGAGGTCTACACTACAGTTTTTCCAGTGGAGCTTGCAAAAACTCTACATGGCATATACATGTACAACTAACACCACTAGCACCAAGGAATCTACTGGTCATAGGGCCCGGCAGCAAGGCCACTTAAACGGTACCCAGAACCTGCTACAGAGTTTGCCCTTGCTCTGGCCCCCCTCATAATGTGTGACCTTTAAAGTCACTAATATATAGATTGGGGTGGTATTCCCTAACGTGGTATATGCTGTCTCCAAAATCCCAAGAAGCCTACCAGATCTACACCTCCGTGTGGTAGGTGGAGCAAGGTACAGGAACTTGTCCTCAAGCTTGGAGTGGACCTCTTGGGCATGCCCCAGACAACCGGACCCTAATAGCTACCAGGCAGCCCCCCAATCATTTTAGGGTGTATATCCTCCCTGCTGGTATTCAAGTGATCCAATTAACTCAATGCTATCAAAATAGGGGAACTTTTTTTTTTTTTTTTTTGCGATACGTGGACCTCTCACTGTTGTGGCCTCTTCCGTTGCGGAGCACAGGCTCCGGACGCGCAGGCTCAGCGGCCATGGCTCACGGACCCAGCCGTTCCGCGGCATGTGGGATCTTCCCGGACCGGGGCACGAACCCGCGTCCCTGCATCGGCAGGCGGACTCTCAACCACTGTGCCACCAGGGAAGCCCAAAATAGGGGAACTTTGTGCTGTTTCGTGTCACGTATACCAAGACAATCAAGGTCTCTGGGGGCAATAATTTGGAGCTACTGCGGGAAAGCATCCTGAAGATTCTCAGAAGCCCTTGCTGAGAGTCCTTTAGGCATTTACCTTAAATCATTCAGGAGTCTTACAAAGGTTCTCACAGCCACACCCTTGATTTGATTTTTGGCCTTGGACTCTTTCAATGCTGAGAAATATTAATGAGCTGGGAAAACAGGGGATAAGAGACAGTTATATCAGCCAAACCAGCAAATCCTTGCGCTTCTGCATCCCCTCCAGATTCTGCTTGTAAATTGCATGGTGCCTTCTTTCGCTCACCCTTCTCTTCCTGTGCGTTATTATGCTCCGTCAGAAGAAACCAAAGGGCACTTTCAACATTCTGTCTGGAGATCTCTTTATCGTATATTTTAAAGTTTATTACGTACACTTCTTATCTTTCAAGTTTCCACAGGCAACATTTTGGCAATTATTCCATCATACATAACACGTGTTGTCCTTTCTCCAGCCTCTAATAACTATTTTCTTACTGCTTTCTCAGCCTCCAGCAACTGTTTGTTCACCATTCCTCCAGGCTTTGCTAACAGCGTCTTTGGTGTTTTTCCAGCTTCTAACCACCAACTGGTCCAAGGGCAGAATTCCAAGAGCATGAGAGGTTAGGCTCTGGAACCCTTCTGCTACATTTTATTGCAAGCAAGCCCCAGGGCAATTCCAGATTCAAAGAGTGGGGAAAACAGATTCATCTCTTAATGGAAAGCATTGTAAAATATTGTGACAGTGTTTTTCAATATACAGCAGACATCTTTACACTAACCAGTGGATACATTTTTAGAATAAATTCCTAAAAGTGAACTTGCTGAGTCAAATGCAAATATGCATTTGTAAAATGTTGCCAAGCCCCCTTCACAGAGGTTATACCAATTTTGAATCTCCCCAGCAACATAAGAGGGTGCCAGATGAGGTTTCCCCAGATCTCACAGCACCATGTGTTATCCAAATTTTTTTCTCTGCCAATCTGACAGGTAAATATGACATCTTCTTGTCGTTTTAATTTGTATTTTGCATATTATGAGTGAGACTGGGAATATTTTATTTGCTTAAGAGCCAATTGTATTTTTTTTCTTGAAACTGACTATTCGTATGTTTGCCATTTTCCATTTGCTTTGTAGGCTTGGCTTACCATCTTTCAATGCACTCAAGAACTTTCATATGTTAGTAGTGTGATACAATTCTGGGACAGGCTCTCTCAAGTCTCTGAACTGAAAGTTTCCTTACCTAATTTTGGTCTTTCTGAGGGTAATGAATTCTCTCCTCCCCTGGGAAAGGCCAATAGTATGAGACCATTATGAGCTATAAGGGAATATGTGGTTCTCTAACTGGCGAAGACCTGGGTTTCTAGAGATTTTCCCCCAAATTTCACTGCCCCCAAAGAAGAAAGTCACATATGTGGAAGAGGATCCTGAGTCCTAAGTCTGGAGGAACCCAGTTGCCTTTAATTTCCTAACAAGGGCTTAGGCAGAACTGATCAGAAAGATACCCCTGCTTACGTGTTATAATTGACTTCTGTAGTTTGTGGGTGCTACTATAAAGAGTTCTGTGTTGAAGTAGAACACCTGTGTTTGAGTCTAGTGACCTTGGGCAAGTGTCTCCCCTTCACTTCAGTTTCTTTGCTTCTAAAAGGAAGATGATATTACCTGTTTAGAAACTCAGATTTGAAATTTGCCAAGGTAAGTTGTACAAATATGTGGTGTTATGATGTTCACCTAGAGCCACTGGGTACCATCCAGGATCTAATGCAGGCTGTGGAAACTCAGTAGTTCTAAACCATCATTGCCTGCGGGACACCACTATTTCTCGCAACCTGAGATACTAGATATTGTTGCCTAAATTCTTCTAATGCTACTGTTAGAGCCAACCGAGGTTAAGAGCACAGACCTCCAGACTGCCAAGTGTGCCTGAGACTAGGCACCAACTGCAAGTTCAGGGATCCCTAGGGCCACCCTTACTTCAGACCAGCTGGCTACAAATTAGGAAGCTTCCATGACCACCTTCAGGTTTCATCCTTTGCTACAATGACTCAACGGACTCAGGAAGTAGTTTTGTTACAATAAAAGGATACAAATTAGAACCAGTCAAAGGAAGAGATACATATGGCAGAATGTAGAACTGAGAGGGTTCCAAATGCAAACGTTTGTGTCCTCAAGAATGAGTTTCTCTCATGGCTTCAATGTGTGGTAATATGCAGAATATTGCCAACATAAGAAGCTCATCCACACCAGTCCCTCCCATCAGGAAGCTTGCACAAGCCTCTTAGATAGCCTCATCCACCAGAGGGCAGACAGCAGAAGCAAGAAGAACTACAATTCTGCAGCCTGTGGAAGGGAAACCACATTCACAGAAAGACAGACAAAATGAAAAGGCAGAGACTTTGTACCAGATGAAGGAACAAGATAAAACCCCAGAAAAACAACTAAATGAAGCGGAGATAGGCAACCTTCCAGAAAAATAATTCAGAATAATGATAGTGAAGATGATCCAGGACCTCAGAAAACGAATGGAGGCAAAGATCGAGAAGATGCAAGAAATGTTTAACAAAGACCTACTAGAATTAAAGAACAAACAAATAGACATGAACAATACAATAACTGAAATGAAAAATACACTAGAAGGAATCAATAGCAGAATAACTGAGGCAGAAGAACGATAAGTGACCTGGAAGACAGAATGGTGGAATTCACTGCCACGGAACAGAATAAAGAAAAAAGAATGAAAAGAAATGAAGGCAGCCTAAGAGACCTCTGGGACAACATTAAATGCAGCAACATTTGCATTTATAGGGGTCCCAGACAGAGGAGAGAGAGAGAGAGAAAGGACCTGAGAAAATATTTGAAGAGATTATAGTCGAAAACTTCCCTAACATGGGAAAGGAAATAGCCACCCAAGTCCAGGAAATACAGAGAGACCCAGGCAGGATAAACCCAAGGAGAAACACGCCAAGAGACATAGTAATCAAATCGACAAAAATTAAAGACAAAGAAAAATTATTGTAAGCAACAAGGGAAAAACGACAAATAACATACAAGGGAACTCCCATAAGGTTAACAGCTGATTTCTCAGCAGAAACTCTACAAGCCAGAAGGGAGTGGCATGATATACTTAAAGTGATGAAAGGGAAGAACCTACAACCAAGATTACTCTACCTGGCAAGGATTTCATTCAGATGTGATGTAGAAATCAAAAGCTTTACAGACAAGCAAAAGCTAAGAGAATTCAGCACCACCAAACCAGCTCTACAACAAATGCTAAAGGAACTTCTCTAAGTGGGAAACACAAGAGAAGAAAAGGGCCTACAAAATAAACCCATAAAATTAAGAAAATGGTAATAGGAACATACATATTGATAATTACTTTTAACATGAATGGATTAAATTCTCCAACCAAAAGACACAGGCTCGCTGAATGGATACAAAAACAAGACCTATATATATATGCTGTCTACCAGAGACCAACTTCAGACCTAGCGACACATACAGAGTGAAAGTGAGGGGATGGAAAAAGATATTCCATGCAAATGGAAATCAAGAGAAAGTTGGAGTAGCAATACTCATATCAGATAAAATAGGCTTTAACATAAAGAATGTTACAATAGACAAGGCAGGACACTACATAATGATCAAGGGATCAATCCAAGAAGAAGATATAACAATTATAAATATATATGTACCCAACATAGGAACACCTCAATACATAGGGCAACTGCTAACAGCTATAAAAGAGGTAATCGACAGTAACATAATAATAGTGGGGGACTTTAACACCTCACTTACACCAATGGACAGATCATCCAAAATGAAAAAAATAAGGAAACAGAAGCTTTAAATGACACAATAGACCAGATAGATTTAATTGATATTTATAGGACATTCCATCCAAAAACAGCAGATTACACTTTCTTCTCAAGTGCGCACGGAACATTCTCCAGGATAGATCACTTCTTGTGTCACAAATCAAGCCTCAGTAAATTTAAGAAAATTGAAATCATATCTAGCATCTTTTCTGACCACAATGCTATGAGATTAGAAATCAATTACTGGGGAAAAAATGTAAAAAACACAAACACATGGAGGCTAAACAATACATTACTAAATAACCAACAGATCACTGAAGAAATCGAAGAGGAAATCAAAAAATACCTACAGACAAATTATAATGAAAACACGACGATCCAAACCTATGGGATGCAGCAAAAGCAGTTCTAAGAGGGAAGTTTATAGCAGTACAAGCCTACCTCAAGAAACAAGAAAAATCTCAAATAAACAATCTAACCTTAAACCTAAAGGAGCTAGAGAAAAGAGAACAAACAAAACCCAAAGTTAGTAGAAGGAAAGAAATCATAAAGATCAGAGCAGAAATAAATGAAATAGATACAAAGAAAACAATACCAAAGATCAATAAAATTAAAAGCTGGTTCTTTGAGAATAAACAAAATTGATAAAACTTTAGCCAGACTCATCAAGAAAAAGAGGAAGAGGACTGAAATCAATAAAATTAGAAATGAAAAAGGAGAAGTTACAATGGACACCACAGAAATACAAAGCATCCTAAGAGACTACTACAAGCAACTGTATGCCAACAAAATGGACAACGTGGGCTTCCCTGGTGGCGCAGTGGTTGAGAGTCCACCTGCCAATGCAGGGGACACGGGTTCATGCCCCGGTCCGGGAAGATCCCACATACCGCGGAGCGGCTAGGCCTGTGAGCTACGGCCGCTGAGCCTGCGCGTCCGGAGCCTGTGCTCCACAACGGGAGAGGCCACAACAGCAAGAGGCCCGCGTACCGCAAAAAAAGGAAAAAAAAAAAAAAAAAGGACAACCTGAAAGAAATAGACAAATTGGTATAAACTTCCAAGACTGAACCAGGAAGAAACAGAAAATATGAACAGACCAATCACAAGTAATGAAATTGAAACTGTAATTTAAAATCTTCCAACAAACAAAAGTCCAGGACCAGATGACTTCACAGGTGAATTCTATCAAACATTTAGAGAAAAGCTAACACCCATCTTTCTCAAACTCTTCCAAAAAATTGCAGAGGAAGGAACATGCCCAAACTAAATCTATGAGGCCACCATCACCCTGATACCAATACCAGACAAAGATACTACAAAAAAAGAAAATTACAGACCAATATCACTGATGAATATAGATGCAAAAATCCTCAACAAAATACTAGCAAACAGAATCCAACAACGCATTAAAAGGATGATACACCATGATCAAGTGGGATTTATCCCAGGGATGCAAGGATTCTTCAATTTATGCAATTCAATTAATATGATACACCATATTAACAAATTGAAGAATAAAAACCATATGATCGGGCTTCCCTGGTGGCGCAGTGGTTAAGAATCTGCCTGCCAATGCAGGAGACAAGGGTTTGAACCCTGATCCGGGAAGATCCCACGTGCCTCAGAGCAACTAAGCCCGTGCCCCACAACTATTGAGCCTGTGCTCTAGAGCCCTCGAGCCACAACTACTGAGCCCGTGTGCTACAACTACTGAAGCCTGTGTGCCTAGAGCCCATGCTCCGCAACAAGAGAAGCCACCGCAATGAGAAGCCTGTGTACCACAAACGAAGAGTAGCCCCCCACTTGCAGCAACTAGAGAAAAGCCTGCGAGCAGCAGCGAAGACCTAATGCAGCCAAAAATAAATAAATAAATTTATTTTAAAAAAAATACAGGGCTTCCCTGGTGGCGCAGTGGTTGGGAGTCTGCCTGCCGATGCGGGGGACGTGGGTTCGTGCCCCGGTCCGGGGGGATCCCGCATGCCGCAGAGCGGCTGGGCCCATGAGCCATGGCCACTGGGCCTGCGCGTCCGGAGCCTGTGCTCCGCATCGGGAGAGGCCGTGGCAGTGAGAGGCCCGCGTACCGCAAAAAAACAAAAACAAAAACATATGATCATCTCAATAGATGCAGAAAAAGCTTTTGACAAAATTCAACACCCATTTACAATAAAAACTCTCCAGAAAGTGGTCATAGAGGGAAACTACCTCTACATAATAATGGCCATATATGACAAACCCACCGCAAACATCATTCTCAATGGTGAAAAACTGAAAGCATTTCCTTTAAGTTCAGGAACAAGACAAGGATGTCCACTCTTGCCACTATTATTCAACATACTTTTGGAAGTCCTAGCCACGGCAATCAGAGAAGAAAAAGAAATAAAAGGAATACAAATTGGAAAAGAAGAAGTAAAACTGTCACTGTTTACTATACATGGAGAATGACATGATACTATACATAGAGAATCCTAAAGATGTCACCAGAAAATTACTAGAGCTAATCAATGAATTTGGTAAAGTTGCAGGTTACAAAATTAATGCACAGACATCTCTTGCATTCCTATACACTAATGACGAAAAATCTGAAAGAGAAATTAAGGAAGCACTCCCATTTACCATTGCAACAAAAAGAATAAAATACCTAGGAATAAACTTACCTAAGGAGACAAAAGACCTGTATGCAGAAAACTATAAGACACTATGAAAGAAATTAAAGATGAAAGCAACAGATGAAGAGATATACCAACAGATGGGGAGATATACCATGTTCTTGGATGGGAAGAATCAATATTGTGAAAATGAGTGTACTACCCAAAGCAATCTACAGATTCAATGCAATCACTATCAAATTACCAATGGCATTTTTTACAGAACTAGAACAAAAAATCTTAAAAATTGTATGGAGACACAAAAGACCCCGAATAGCCAAAGCAGTCTTGAGGGAAAAAAATGGAGCTGGAGGAATCAGACTCCCTGACTTCAGACTATATTACAAAGCTACAGTAATCAAGACAATATGGTACTGGCACAAAAACAGAAATATAGATCAATGGAACGGGATAGATAGCCCAGAGAAAAAACTACACACCTATGCTCAACTAATCTACAACAAAGGAGGCAAGGATATACAATGGATAAAAGACAGTCTCTTCAATAAGTTGTGCTGGGAAAACTGGACAGCTACATGTAAAAGAACGAAATTAGAACACTCCCTAACACCATACACAAAAATAAACTCAAAATGGATTAGGGGCCTAAATATAAGACTGGACACTGTAAAACTCTGAGTGGAAAACATAGGAAGAACACTCTTTGACATAAATCACAGCAAGATCTTTTTTGATCCACCTCCTAGAGTAATGGAAATAAAAACAAAAATAAACAAATGGGACCTAATGAAACTTAAAACCTTTTGCAAAGCAAAGGAAACTAGAAACAAGATGAAAAGACAACCCTCAGAATGGGAAAAAATATTTGCAAATGAATCAATGGACAAAGGATTGATCTCCAAAATATATAAGCAGCTCATGCAGCTCAATATTAAAAAAACAAACAACCCAATCCAAAAATGGGCAGAAGACCTAAATAGACATTTCTCCAAAGAAGACATACAGATGGCTAAGAAGCACATGAAAAGATGCTCAACATCACTAATTATTAGAGAAATGCAAATCAAAACTACAATGAGGTATCACCTCACACCAGTTAGAATGGGCATCATCAGAAAATCTACAAACAGCAAATGCTGGAGAGGGTGTGGAGAAAAGGGAACTCTCCTGCACTGTTGGTGGGAATGTAAATTGATACAGCCACTATGGAGAACAGTATGGAGGTTCCTTAAATAACTAAAAATAGAATTACCATATGACCCAGCAATCCCACTACTAGGCTTATACCCAGAGAAAACCATAATTCAAAAAGACACATGCACCCCAATGTTCATTGCAGCACTGTTTAAAATAGCCAGGTCATGGAAGCAACCTAAATGCCCATCGACAGACAAATGGATAAAGAAGATGTGGTACATATATACAATGGACTATTACTCAGCCATAAAGAGGAACAAAATTGGGTAATTTTTAGAGATATGGATGGATCTAGAGACTGTCATACAGAGTGAAGTAAGTCAGAAAGAGAAAAACAAATATCGTATATTAATGCATATATGTGGAATCTAGAAAAATGGTACAGATGAACTGGTTTTCAAGGCAGAAACAGTGACATAGATGTAGAGAACAAACATATGGACACCAAGGGGGGAAAGGCGGGGGGATGAACTGGGAGATTGGGATTGACATATACACACTAATATGTATAAAATAGATAACTAATAAGAACCTGCTGTATAAAAAATGAATAAAATAAAATTCAAAAAAACATTCAAACAAAAATAGAAGTTCATCCACATGCTTTGTATATTCAAGAAACAGGAATAAGGCTGGTGTGACCGGAGCTGGGAGCAGCAATAGGAGATGAGGTCAGAGAGGTAACTGGATGGAAGCAGGAAGACCACTTAAGCAGTTCTCTAAATAATCTAGGCAAGAGATAATGATGACTTGGAACTAATACTACTGATATATTATTTCACTAAACTCCGTAGTTTACATTAGAATTGGTTCTTTGTGCTGTAGAGTTGTATGGGTATTGACAAATGTATAATGTCACGTATGCATGTGTGTATGTCAGTATCATACAGAATCGTTTCACTGCCCTAAAAATCCCCCCTGCTCTATGTATTCTTCCTCCTTCCCTTCCCGCCCAACCTCTGGCTGCCACTGATTTTTTTTTTTTTTTACTGCTTCCATAGTTTTTCCTTTTCCAAAATATCATATAGTTGGAATCACACAGTATGTAGCCTTTCTGATTGGCTTCTCTCACTTAGCAATATGCATTCCTCCATGCCTTTTCATGGCCTTTATTCGTTGAATAGTATTCCATTGCATGGATGTACCACAGTTTACTTTTCCATTAACCTGTCGAAGGACTTTCTGGGTGCTTCCTGTTTTTGACAATTATGAATAAAGCTATTATAAACATTCATTTGCAGGTTTTTGTGTGGACATAAGCACTGTTGCTGGATTGTGTGGTAAGACTATGTTTAGCTTTGTAAGTGGTTGAACCATTTTGCATTCCCACCAGCAATGAGTCAGAGTTCCTGTTGCCCCACAGCCTTGTCAGCATTTGACCTTGTCAGTGTTTTAGATTTTAGCCATTTTAATAGTTGTGTGGTGGTATGTCATTGTTGTTTCAATTTGCAATTCCTCAATAACATATGACATTAAGCATATTTTAATATACGTATTTCCATCCATATATCTTCTGTAGTGAAGTGTCCATTCAGATCATTTGTCTTTTTTTGTTTGTTTGTTTTTTCGGTACGCAGGCCTCTCACTGTTGTGGCCTCTCCCGTTGCGGAGCACAGGCTCCGGACGCGCAGGCTCAGCGGCCATGGCTCACGGGCCCAGCCGCTCCGCGGCATGTGGGATCTTCTCGGACCGGGGCATGAACCCGTGTCCCCTGCATCGGCAGGCGGACTCTCAACCACTGCGCCACCAGGGAAGCCCAGAGCATCTCGTTTTTGACTGGACTCAGACTTAGAAGTAGAAGCTCTCAGGGCGGACAGCCTCTGTCTCACGACAATCTGTTCCTGGCGTTTTTCTTCGGGCTCCTTCATTCTTTAGGCCAAAAGTTTAGCATATTCTGTAGCCTCTTCCTTATTCTTCTTAGTATGCTGTTTCTTCAGAGCAATACACCTGTGTTTATGTTGCAGAACACGTGGAGTAACAAGACGCCGAATTTTAGGTGCTTTGGTCCTAGGTTTCTTACCTTCTTTGTTTAGGGGCTTTCTCAAAACGTACGGATGGACATCATGCTCTTTAGAGAGATTGAAAAGTTTGCAGATTCTCCAAGTTCTTTTGGGCCCCAGGCGACGAGGCACAGTAGTATCAGTGAGTCCAAGAATATCCTTCTCCCCTTTTTTTACGCTGACCAAATTGAGAACACTGAGATTGGCATCCACAATGCAACCCCGTACAGATTTGTGCTTTCTTTCTCCAGTCCTCCTCGGTCTGTAACAGGAATGCCCCTTATTCAGTGGCAGGCAGACTCGGCCATTGGTCAAGACACACTGCTTCATGGGGGAAGCTTGTTTGTCGTTCCCCCCACTGATTCGGACCACATAACCCTTCCATTCTTCACCCAGAGCGTCAGCAGCAACTTCCGTGGCCATATGTTTCTCATAAAAGGTATGAAGTTTCCGTTCATCATCCACTTCAATGAGCTTCCGGCAGTCAGTGGCCGGGAAAGAGATGTTCAGCTTCATCCTGAAGCAGCCGACTGCCTCCAAGGTGCCACAAAAAGAGCAGTCTATTATTCTTGATTAACAAAAAATAGTGTAAACATCTCTCGAAGTTAATTCATTTACTACATCATTTTTCTTGTCAGAATAATATTTCATGAAATGAATATAGCAGTGTTCATTTAACCGGTATCTTACTGCTGGGTTTATAGATCCATTCTAATCGTTGGTATTGCACACGGTGTAGAGGTGAACCATCTTGTAACTGAATCTTTGTGTGCAATCTTATTTTCTCAGTATACATTTCTAGAAGTGGAATAGCTAGATCAAGGCGTTCTTATGTTTTTTGAAGATTTTGTTATTTATTAAAATTGTTCTACAGAAAATTTCTCCCAGTTTACATTCTGATTAGCAGTACAGAGAAAGCATCTATTTCCCCTATCTCTTAAGTAGGTATTATAAAATGCTTTAGAAATGGAAATAGCTTTCTTTTTTCTTCTGAATACAAAAATAACTCATGCTTATGCTATCATTTAAAGCTCTTTGCAAATTGAAAGGTTAAAAACAATATTTCGTTCTTTTAATTTGTATTTCTTCGATTGTTAATGAAGTTAAACACTTTGTCAAGAAAAATAACTTTAGTCCCGTTTAAATAACATTAATATAATGGCTATGTAATAAATGTGCCATGATAGTATTCATAAAACATCATTTGAATATTTGGTATTCACATAGTACTTTGCTGGGTATTACCTAAATATGTATAGAAGAGTCAATCGCTAACCTCTAAGAAATCACAGTCCAAGAAAATCAACAGTCAACAAATGTTTATTGAGTGTCTACTATTTGCCTGGAACTATGTTTTTTTATAACAACTTTACTGAGATATAATTAACATACAATGAACTGTACATAGTTAAGTGTACAATTTGATAATCTCTAACGTGTGCATGTACCTGTGAAACCATCCCCACAATCACATTGTTTCCTATCTCTTAGGTTCATTCTTCTTTGTTTTCTGATGTCTTTTGTCTTGAATACCACTGTTTCATATATTTTGTCTGGTTTTCTAGTTATTCAAGGGAGGAGGGTATATCTAGTCCCTACTGCTGCATCTTGGTTGATGATGAAAGCATGCCTGGACTATTCTAAGTGCTGGATCTAGTAGAGGGAACAAAATGGACAAAATCCTTGGCTTCAAACAGCCTACATTCTAGAGGGGGGTGGCAGACAATAAACATATGAAAAAACTTAATTTGCATAAATAAATGATTTCAGAAAGTGTGTGTCAATAAAATAAGATGGTAATGTGATAGAGATGCAGTAAAGGCGTCTCTGGGGAGGTGACATTTGAGGAGATGACTTATGAGAAAGAGGCTGTCACTTGAAGAGCTAACATAAGAGTGCTCCAGGATAAGGATATATGACAAGTCCAAGGGCCCCCAAACAGAAATAAGTTTGACTTACTTGATAGGACAGATACAAGGCCAGTGCAGTTGGAATGTATCTGAGATGGGAGATGAAGTTGGTGTGGTAGGTAGGCTGAGCTTAGAGTAAACGGGTCTTGTAGGTCAGTGCTCCAGTTACCAACTGCGGCATAGCACAGAACAACAACAATCGTGAACCATGCTCATGAAGCTGGGGGTGCCTGGGGTGAGCTAGGCGGCCCTTGCTAAGGGTCTTGTGTGGTTGCAATCAGGTGGTGGCTCGGGCTGGGGTCATCTCAAAGCTTCTTCATCCCCCTGTCGAGAGCCTGGGCTGTTTAGACAAATAACTGGAGGATGGAACATTCCTGGCTCCTGGGCACCCTCTCTCTCTCTCTCTCTCTCTCTCTCTCTCTCTCTCTCTGGTATCTCCACATGGACTTAGGGTAGCCCAATTTTGTACATGGTGGCTAAAGGTTTTGAGAGCAAGTATATCAACAGAAACTGGAAGAAGCTTCAGGGTATTTCCAAACCTAGCTTTGAAGTCACACAATGTCACTCCCACCACATTTGGTTCATCGAGGTAGTCACAAAGATTCACCCAGGTCCAAGGGGAAGGAACATAAATTCTTCTTATTGGAAGAGCATCACATAATGTGTGGATATGTTCTTAAATCACCACACTCATGACAAAGAGTTTGGATTATATTTTTACAGTGGGAAGCCATTGGTGGGTTTTTAACGAGGGAATGATACGCAATGATTTACAATTTTAAAAGACCAATCTGTCAGGATTATTTAGATGCAAAATCAGCATTCAAGCATCGATTGCATTATCATATACCAGCAAAAACAATTAGAAAATAAAATATGAAAACATAATACCATTTACAAGAGTGTTTTAAAAATACCAACTACCTAGGAATAAGTCCAACAAAAAAATGTGTAAGACCTTTATGCAGAAAACTACAAACATTTTTTGAGAGAAACTAAAGACTAAATAAATGGATATACTATTTTCCAGGATTGTAAGACCAATTACTATAAAAATGTCAGTTTTTCTCAAATTGGTCCATAGTTTCAATGCAATAGCAATCAAAATACCCACAGCTTTTTCTGTAGAATTTGACAAGCTAATTCTAAAATGTATATGGAAATGTGAAGGATTAAGAATAGCAAGCCACTCTTGAAGAAGGAGGAGGAAGAAAGAAAGAGGAGGAGGGACTTTCTGTACTTGATATAGACTTATCATAAAGCCAGTGTGACCCACTATTAAGGCAGTGTGATATTGCCACAAGGAACACAAATAGAAAAATGGATACATGGACCAATGTAACAGAAGAGCCCAGAAATAGACCCATGCACATATGGACACTTGATTTATGTCAAAGAGACATAAATGCCTTTTTTTGGCATTGCAAAAAAAGGAAGGAAAGGATGGTCTTTTCAGTAAATGGAGTTGGAGTAATTGTGTATCCACATGGAAAGGAGGAAGGAAAGAAGGGAGGGGGAGGCATATACTCCACAGAAGTACTTGCACATATGCACTGGGAGACATGTACAAGAATGTTTGTAGCAGCGTTATTCATAACATCCTAATTTAGAGACAACCCAAAGATTCAACAGTAGGATGGATAAATAAAATGTGATATGTTCATAAAACAGATTATTTTACAGCAACAAAAATGAATAAACTGCAGCCTCATAGAGAATAGATGAATCTTAGTTAAAAACATAATATTGAATGAAAGAAGCCAGACACAGAATACATGTGATTTCATTTCCAAAAAATTCAAAACCAGGGAAAACTTTTAGCGATGTATAATCAAGTGATAAAACTATAAAGAAAGGCAAGTCAGGATAGTGACTTTACGAGGGAGATAGGGGTTAACATTGGGAAGGGATTGTAAGGTAGGTCTTCTAACGTGCTGGCTATATTCTATTTCCTGTCTTGGGTGGTGGTTATATAGTATTTGTTTCATAATTCATATAGTAGTTGTACACGTACGTTTTATGTACTCCCCTATATGCACGTTATATTGCACAAGAAAAAAGTTTTAAAATACCAAGTTCACTCTGGCTACTGTGTAAGCAGGCAAGTATGCAAGTGGGAAGTCCAGTTGTCCAGTAAAGACATGATGGAGGCTTGGACCAGGGTTGAGAAGTAGTCAGATTTAGGAAATAGTTTAGAGGTACAGGTAACGGGACTTGATATGGAATTTGAAGGGCAAAAAGATAAAGCAACAAACACTGACAGTCATAAAACACAGCAAGAGAGTATGCAACAGAATTAACTAAGCTTCTGAAACAGAGAACATTAATGTGAAGTGCTAAGTCGTGTGAATGGGTATTAGATGGAGGACTTCTGTCCAACAGATTAGGGAAGGCTTCATAGAAAAGCTGGGAAAACAAACACTTGACTCAGATTGTGGAGGAAACAGATAAGGGGTGATACGGTTAAAGGGAGTAGCGTATATTTACAGGTGGAAGATTTGTATTGTTGTGCACTCTTTGGCCCATTATTATATTTTTGAGACGTTTCATATATTATCTCTCAAATAAGATTTTATCTACTTATGACTACCATTTAGATCCACAATAAAAGGTGTAGCATATTACTTCAATCATAGTAGCCATTCGATAAGTCCTGATTAAACCATGAAGTCTTGAACAACTATATCGCACAACTTCTGGAACCCAGAAGCGGCCACAGGAAGCCAACACGATGATCACATGGTCCTGGTGGACTATATAGCAGTGCCTCTGTACTATGGAACACATATTAATAGCTTTTACATTATTGGCTTCGTTTGAACTTCAGGATGTTAACGGAAATTTTATTATTTTATTTTTTAAATATTTTTTAATAGATTTATTTTTGGCTGCATTGGGTTTTCGTTGCTGCGCACGGGCTTTCTCTAGTTGCGGCGAGCGGGGGCTACTCTTCGTTGTGGTGCGCGGGCTTCTCATTGCAGTGGCTTCTCTTGTCGCGGAGCACGGGCTCTAGGCGCGTGGGCTTCAGTAGTTGTGGCACGCAGGCTCAGTAGTTGTGGCTCGCGGGCTTAGTTGCTCGGCGGCATGTGGGATCTTCCCGGACCAGGGTTCGAACCCTTGTCCCCTGCACTGGCAGGCGGATTCTCAACCAGTGCGCCACCAGGGAAGCCCAGAAATTTTATTTTTGATTCAAGATTTTCTCATTGGATAGACTGATGGGTGTGGGAATAAAGGGGGGGTATATAGAAATAATGTCTAGAAACAGAAGTTTGTGGGAAGGGAGACTTCTCAGTCAACCCACTTCATCTAGGAAGGCTTCCTGAATGAGTCAGAGTTGATTTGAGAATCATCCAGAATTAACAGTAGAAGGAGGGAGGATTTTTTTTTCAGGCTTGTGGTAAAATGAGAGCGGGAGAAGCAATGATTTTAAAACTCCTTGCAGTTTCTGATTTCATTATGATTCTAGGCATGTCACTCCCGTTCATACACCTTATGACATTAAAAAACTTACTGTTGGGCTGAATGATAGTGAATTTTGCTTTGATAGGTGTTTGAGCTTCCACTAGAGCCCTTAAGAGAATTGGAAATGAGAACACTCAACCAGAAGTGGAGAGAGAGCGACAAAGGGAAGATTCTATTAATGAGAGTACAGGCAAAGTGAGATGACACTCACTTTGTGAGTGTGTGACACTCACAAAGTGAGATGAGCTAATGCTCATACATGTTTATGTGAACCAGGCACCATTCTAAGGGTTTTATCTGTATTAACACATTTATTCTCATGACAATACTGTGAGGTTATCCTCATTTTACAGATGAAGAAACCAAGGCCCTGAGAGGTTAGGCACATAAGTTGGCTGAGGTTGCAGAATTGGAATTTGAAGCCAGGTATTCTGACTCTAGAATTCATACACTTAACTGAGGTGCTAGACTATATCTTTTATTTAGCTATTTAGTTTTGGAAGGATGTGAAATATTTATTTTTTTAAATTTTTATTGGAGTATAGTTGCTTTACACTGTTGTGTTAGTTTTAGGTGTACAGCAAAGTGAGTCAGTTATACATATACTATATATTTTTCTTAGAAAAAGAGGAAGAGATAGCATAAATGTTGGAATTTCTTTGTTTCTTCATATTGCTAACATAAACTACAGTGACATTTTAATATGACATACGGAGACAATTATCTCCTCTACTTCAACCCTATTGCTTATTCCTTTGGCTTTCCAATGACAACCATGTCATTCTCTGGAGTGATTCTGAGTTTAAAATGTAGCTGACCTTAGCTCTATTTAAAAAAAAAAAAACCTAAAATATATTTGCTATTTAAAAAAAATTGCATAGCTTATTCATATTTGAACAAAAAAATCAGCTGGGGCCTTCAAGTTAAAGCTCCAAGATAAACAATTAGATTTTTGGCTTTGAAGAATATTGAATACCTTACAGTGATGTATTGGACTTGGGGTGTTAATGTTCATTAAACTGCAGCATGTTATGGAGGGTCCAGGCACGCTTACCACTAATTACCGGAGGTCACAATAGCTGTCATAATTGACAGTTTTCTTTTTAGCCTCCTTACTTGAGAGCATGAAACACTGTGGCAAAAACATGCAACTTCCAAATTAGGGCGGATGGATAATGGTATTGTAAAGTAACTTTTCTGCTGAGCTCGGGAGTTCCTACCTATTTAAGTTATAGACAAACCGTGCAAGCGCAATAAAGACATCTAACTATTCTACAAATCGTCACACCCACCCAGATTAACTAGAAAATAGATCAGAACTGGAATCAGAGTTGCTCTTCAAATAATGCGCTTGAATTTCTTGAAAAGCTACGCCGCAGGAACTCTAACCCTGGTCCCCAAATGCTTTTTAAAGTCTTCCCCAGAAACCCTCCCCCTGCAGCCTCGGCGCCTTGCTAGCTGTGCCCTGCGCAGGGCTCCCCAGCCTCCGCCCTGGACGTCAGCCTCTGCACCCCGAGGCCAGTTCCGAGTGGGGAGCGGCAGAGCGGAGGGAGAGAGGCGAGCGAGCGAGCGAAATGGTCAAGTCCTCCTTAACTCTGGGCCCCCTCGCGGGCCTCACCCCTCCTCCCAGGGGCTGAGATTGGAGAGGAAGTGGGAAGGCTTCAATCGGTTCCTCACACCAGCGCCCTCATGCCCCCACCCTACTCTTCGGCTCGGGGCTTCGGCGCGCCTCACCGCCGCCCCTCGCCCCGGGAGAGGAGCGGGCGGCGCGGCCGGGCTCGTGGTGAGAGGCCTGGGGCGGCAAGCGGCCTCCGCGGGGCCGCCAGGGCCCGCAGCCGTCCGCCCGCTGGAGAGCCAGGCCCGAGGGCAGCCCCGGAGTCCGCGGAGGCCGGATGCGCGGGCGCGTCACTTCCGGGCGGTGCAGCGGCGGCCGCTTGGAAGATGGCTGCGCCCTGTGGCTCGGAGCTGCCCGCCAACTCGCCGCTAAAAATCCCGAAGATGGAGGTGCTCTCCCCGGCTTCTCCTGGTGGCCTAAGCGACGGAAATCCATCGCTCTCCGACCCTTCCACGCCTCGGGGTGCCTCCCCGCTCGGGCCGGGCAGTGCGGCGGGCTCGGGGGCAGCGGCGTCCGGGGGTCTCGGGCTGGGGCTGGGGGGCCGCAGCGCCGCCTCGTCCTCGGTCTCCTTCTCCCCTGGTGGCGGCGGTGGCGGGGCTGCGGCAGCCGCCGCCGCCGCCTGCCGGGGCATGTCGTGGACGCCGGCCGAGACGAACGCGCTCATCGCAGTGTGGGGCAACGAGCGGCTGGTGGAGGCGCGGTACCAGCAGCTGGAGGGAGCCGGCACGGTGTTCGGCAGCAAGGCCCCCGGGCCAGCCATGTACGAGCGCGTGTCCCGGGCCCTGGCCGAGCTGGGCTACGAGCGGACCCCGTCCCAGTGCCGGGAGCGCATCAAGGTAACCGGCCGCCCGGCCTGGGGCAGCGAACCAGAGGCAGAGAGAAGGCGGGGAAGCGGGCCTCGGGGGCGGGGGCCGGTCTGAGCGCAGGGCTCCCCTCCGGGGCCCGGTGGGCGATTCGCATCTCCTCCGCCTTTTTCTTCTCTCCCTGGGAAGGGGGCTTTTTTCCAGATGGCCGCCAGCCCGTAGGTTTCCTGAGTTTGAAGTTGGGCGTGCCTGCCGCCGCCCCTCTTTCTTGCCAATTGAGGATGTTCTTGCGCTCTGAAGTTGGTAGTTTCTCATTGTGCGGCGGGCGGCGGTCCCCGTGCTGCCCGCGCCTCTCGCCCCCACCGCCGGGGCCCCTCGCTTTGTTCTAGGCCGGGGGCTCCTAGGCAGAGGCTTACCGGCCGGGGCGGGATGGAGCAAGGGTAGAAGAGCGGGGCCGCTGAGCCCCCAGTTTAGGAATTTTCAAGTGAGTGGCAGGGGCAGAGCCGTACGAAAGGCGCCTTCGGACGATGGCTTTTGTGTCAGTCGTCTTGTTTCCGACTTCAGCTTGCTTCTAACTCGAAGGGCGACCAAGTCTTGAGATGCTTTGGAGAATTGAAAAGGCTCGGTTGTAGCCAGATAGTGTATTGCTTTCGTGGAGTTAGGAGCAGACAGTTAGCCTGGCTGGTAGTTGGTCTGGAATTTGGAGTGTGATGCCTGCAGAGTTAGGTTGGTTTGAGGCCCTGCTATGTTTCTGACTAAACTCCTTGAAAGCCCGTTTTCCCCTGCTTTAGCTGTTGTGCCGGCTGCGGTGACAAGTAAAGTTCTCACTGTGCATCTGGCCATCCTTGTGTACCTGAATGTTTAAATACAGAGGCTTAACTTAGGCTAGAAATTTCACCTCCAGCCGGGTTATCGTTTTGCTCTTGCTACTGACTTTTAATCTAGGAGTTCAGATTTGTAGTCTTGGCAGATACGGAGTTGTTTTTTAGGTAAGCTGGTTCCCTTTTCACAGTGTCTGCTAAAAGATTCTGGTAGGATTCTTGCTCCCAGTTTTCACGGAACTCCTTCTTGTTCAGAGTTATAGTATCTGTGTGCTTCTGGCAGGGATGACACTTTTTGGGGAACTCCTTGGGGGTAGAAACCCAGTAAGAACTATCATACTCACACTAGAGAAGGACATTGCTCCAAAGTTCCAGAGATCTTGGCTCAAGTAGTGTTCATCTGAGGACATTGTTGCTTAGAAAATTTGGTCCAGAGACCAAGATATTTCAAACCTATTAACTGTTGTTCAGGGAATTTGACACCCATTTCTCAATTACAAAATTAAATTGGTTTACCTGATAACATGTACCTCTGGGTTCCGTCCCCCCCTCCCCGCCTTTTTTGAACAAGGATGTTATTAAAGTGATTAATAGGTAGGATTAAAGTAGTAGCTAATAGTAGCCACTGTTCTCTGAATCTCACTTGTTGTTCTGTTCAAGGTTAAATTTGGGGGAGAGTTTTTGCATTGTACTGTTTAGCATCTATCCATGAACTTTTCTTGAGTTTAGAAGTGCACTTTAGGTATTTGTAATTTTTCTAGCTTTATTGATTTTTGTCCATAGAAATTTCCCAATCAAAAGGAAACAGTGTCTTATCCAAAACTCACTACTTATAAATGTCACTGATTATAAAATTGTTTCTCAAATAACCAGGAGATCTTTAGTTGGGTTGCATCTTTGTCCGGTTATGAGAAACATAACCTAAAGCAAGGAAAGGAGATAAAGTGTCTCTGAAGAATTTTTAAAAGAGGATTGTCTTATCTGTCTCCAAACAGATAAGATCAAATTGACCTCAAGCTCTTAGACTATTTTGAGACTATGTAGATGATGGTGATGGGTTCTCTGATCCACAGCAGCAGTTGGCAAGGAGGGTAGATAACTGTTTTTTGTTTTCTTTTTTAAGTGCTCTACTCCTTAAGCCTGATTTCAGCCAAGGAACCAGACTTCTTCATTAACAATGTAGGTCTTTCCTGCCGGAATTATAAGCTCCGTAAGGACAAGTTCTGGTCTCTCTTATTCACAACAGTATTTCCAGTGCCTAGCACATAGTAGGCACTGGATACATATTTGTTAAGTTCACCAAATAAACTAAGTCTAGAAGGAGAATTTTGGAAAGTATAGAAATCTAGAGCAGTGTTACTCAAACTTTAACCCCAAAACATAGACTTTGAAACCCAATTTGAAAAAACTGCATTAAAAACTAAGCTCTGTCCCTCTAGGAGGCTTAATATGAATGTAATCTTAAGCATAGAGGGACACATAGTCACTGAAATCATAGCCTTACACAATTATGAGGTGGATGTCCAAGTACTCCAGATTACATTTATGAAAATAAAAACACAACCTTAGAAAATTCTCAGAGAATCCCAAACCCCTGAAACAAATCTTTCGATCCTAGTTTCAGAAATGCCAATTTAGAACAAGTAATTCAGAAATCTCCTTCACTTTATCGTGTTAATGAGAACTGCAAAAAGAAATTAAGTAATCCTTTTTGCTTTAGAATTTGAAAAATAGAAACAAAGTAGTGCAGTAAGATATGGACCTGGAAACACATCTTGTTTAGGCTAATGTAGCTCACTTAAGTGTGAACTCATGTCAGAGGCTCCCAGGGAAGGAACACCATGTGCGTCAATTACATTTCTGGTCAAGTGTATTTAAATATCTATCAAAATTCAATTATGAAGACCCAGTAAATAATTTCTTCTAAATTTGAAAGGAAGCATGATACATAGTAACTTCAGTTTTTCCCTGAAACTTTCCCTTAATCATAGTTTCAATATATTGATGTAGCAGCCTTCACCTCATCATGTGAAGGCAACAGCAAGCTGAGTCCTGTCGCAGCCTCTTCGCGGACCACCTTCCTGAGTAACCTTAAAGCACGTCACTTCCATTCTCTGGACTGTGCCTCAGTCCTCTTATCTATACAGAGAAAGTATTAAAGTTTTAAATATTGAAATTGAATTAATGACTCTTGGATTTTGCTACCAAAGTACTGTTTTTAAATACTCTCCAAGCGAATATGTATATTTCTAAGCACACAGAATTTTAACTTAAAGTCAGATATAAACTTTTTTTTATTGCTGCAAAGACTTTCATTTTGAAGTCTGACATGTTCTGTTATTGGTATTTGTTCGGCCATTTGGATAAAATGGATGTGTTTGAGACTGCCTTGCTACACATGTTATTGTTTGGTTCTAAAGTTTTGTTGCCTTTTGTTCGTTTGCCAGAAGAAATTTAGTCTGCTAGCAATTTCATCCTAATTTTGGAGTCAGATTAACAAATAGGTGGTTTTCTGTTCTTTTCTGTAGACCTTGTCTTCATATCTCCATTCGCCAAATACTTGAGTGTTTACTGTCTGCTAGGTGTTAGGACGAAGAACTGTAATGTACAGTCCGAGAGCTTACAGTGCAGTTGAAGTCTGTAAACACACAACCAAAGTTAAAAAGCTGTACAAGACAACACAGGGGATAGTATGCAGTGCAGTACTTGATTGAGTG
The DNA here is from genome assembly GCF_011762595.2 of Tursiops truncatus. Lineage (NCBI taxonomy): Eukaryota > Metazoa > Chordata > Mammalia > Artiodactyla > Delphinidae > Tursiops > Tursiops truncatus. Next base: position 9,179,239 of record NC_047041.1, read on the forward strand.
TCGAATGACAGAAGCAGACAATAAGTGTGATAACTGCAAGGGAGGGAGAGATCTCAGCACAGTCCATACTGTAGTAGTTGAAAGACCTATCTAGACTTGGAATTCATGGAAGCATTCACTTCTGAGCCAGATGCTGTATTCACACTTCAGTCAGCTAATCTGATGCACTGCAAAGCCCATTCTCAAGCCCCATATTTTTGGGTGTTCTCCAAAAATTTGCCTCTTGAGGTTTGGCTTTATGTCTTTGAAACAGATGTGTACTTTTAGCTCTCCCTCAAGTTGAAATGCAAGGTGATTGTATGACCTGAAAAACTTGTTTTTGCTGGATCGATGCTGGTTGCCCATCAGGTAAATTTAAAAGTGGTAGGGAGTCTTCTGCCTAGCAAACAAGATGATTAATCTTTTAGGGACTTTGCTTAGATCTGTTCATCATAATTCATCATAATCTTTGGAACAAATATTGTACTTTAGCAGACAAATCACAGTATAGTATATGTGGTCTTCATTTTAGCTGTCAAGACTTGTCATTATTTGTCTGTGAGAACCAATAGGGCAAAGATAACTTGGAGCCCAAAGATACCATTGTCCCTGTTTAAGCATTTTAAGACTGTGTATCTCTGAGGACTCTTCTCTGGTGTTTGCAGACAAGACTTTCCTTCTGCATTATCGTTGAAAGATTTTCCAGAAATACGGTATACCACTCAGAGAGTTGGTAAGATTTAGTGAGATTTGTCTCCTTCCATTTCTGTTGTTCTAAAGTCATTGCCACCTGAAAGCTTGTGCGTTCCAGTGTTTTTGTCTGCTTGTGAATCTGACAAAGGCTTGATATGTATCCTAAAAGAATAGACCGTCCTAGACTCCTAGCCATACATTTATATTTAGGCTTTCAGTTTTGGAGGTAAGGGATCTAGTAAGCAAAAGTTAAAACTGTGCATGAACAGGCAGGCATCTGAGTTTATTTCCTGGAGTTTTGGGAAGTCTACTGAAGAGTGGAGTGAAATATTCTGGATCCTTCATTAAGAGGATATATAAAAGGAAAAAAAATTAGAAAATCCATAGTACAAAACAGTGTAGTTCAATAAAACTTTCTGTAATGGTGGAAATGTTCTGTATTTGCTGCAGTTCGGTGTGATAGTCACCAGCCACATGTGGCTGTTGAGCTTTTGGAATGTGGCTAGTGTGCTTGAGGAACTGAATTTTTAATTATATTTCATTTTAATTAATTTTTAAATTATAAATAACTACATGTGGCTGCTAGTGGCTACCATATTGAACAATGTAGGTAAAAAGTTATTATTCAGAATATTAAAGAAGTCTTTATTTTATGAAAGGATTCTCTTGGCTATACACTCAAACCTCCAAAAGGAGCTCAAAGTTTCTTCTTCTTGCCCTCCCTGTCTCTTTACCCCTGAGGAGGAGGAACCTCGTAGAATTCAAGAGATATGGTCCACCATCACAGGAAGAGGAACTTTTCCTGTAAGGAATAAAGTAGTATAACCTGAGTTGGCTGGAGCAAACCATGTCATATTCTTGGTTCTCTAGGACAGTGCTGTCCAATAGAACCTTCTGTGGTGATTTGAGTGTTCCGTATCTACACTCTGCAGCAGCCACTGTGCAGTAGCCACTGGCCACAGGTGGTGATTGAACACTTGAAATGTGACTGTGAGACCAAATTTTTAATCTCAATTAATTTAAATTTAAATAGCCATATGTGGCTAGCTAGTGGCAATTACATTGGCCAGAACAGCTTTGGAATAATGGTGATCAAACTTTTTTGCTTATGTACTCCCCAAAGAGTTTTGAAATCCGTGCACTCTTGAACATTTTAAAGCTGACATTAAAATTTTTTCATCATATGTTTGAAAGTTTATGGGAAATTAACAGGATATAGGACATATTAAATCTAGTATGAGTAAGATGAGAATTGGCTGTAAAATTTATTGAATAATGTACCCTGAATCTGAAAGATTCACTCCAATTCTTATCTATAGGTTTTATCAAATATACCTTGAAAATGTTGATGATCAGACAGTATTTCACTTACATTTAAAAATAAACAGTATCACTAGCCTATATTCCTTTGGCTATTCTAAATTCAGCAGCCAAGCTTCATGCCTAAAAAATACATGCAAGACTGAGAATGACAGGAATCCCTAAGGTTTAAGGTGCCTTGATCAGTCATTAAAAAAGGCATATAGGTACCACAATTAAAGACCACTGCTTTAGAACTTTGAGCGTCTTTTTGATATCCTTCTTGGTAGATGTAGAGGGCCTGGGCCCTCGAATTCCACTGTCCATAGGAAACAGGAGAGAGGTGTGGAGCTTAACGGTTGGCTGAAGTCCAAGCACCTGGGGGAGGATTTGGAAATCTTACCCATTCCCTGTCATCAGACTCATCTGACAGATTCATCACAGGGTTTCTTTAAATACTAAGGTCTGAAATAAGGACTTCATTTCTTTTTATTATTCACCAGCAGATACTCGAGTGCCTCCTGTGGGAGGCCCTGGAAATACAGCAGTGTACCATTTACTGCCAAGGCGTCCGCCTTCCAGGGCAGGAGTCAGGCTGCTAAAGCGCCAGTACTGTGACCACGGCCCGGGTGTTGTGTGGACATTAGGCTCATGGTGCTGCAGGCACACACAGGGAGGGCATGTCAATTTAGGCTTTCAGGAAGTGGATTGCGAGGGTGAGGGGGGACTACACTGGGCAGAAGAGAATAGAAATGGATCACTAGTTGGGGTAAAAGCCCAGAGGCAGCATGGCCTAGAGTGGTGCAAACTGCAGATACAGTGAAATCTATTTTGTCCAAGAATCCAAAGTTGGAAGCATCCAAATAATGCAGTTCCAAACATTTTAAGTGATCAGCTATTTAAAAAGTCATGCCTTTCCGTTGAAGAACAGTTTGCCGTAGCGCATGAAGGTATGCTGTAGACACCATGAGTGACTGTTTGGTGGTGTCATCGAGGACCTTGTCAGAGGGTGGAGCCGATAGTTTTGGGATAACCGCAGACATACCAATTCTAGAAATTTATATGTTTTGATAAATAACTTTTATAGTTTGAATTGCAGTTATGCAAATACCCATTATCTAGCTCATTTCTTAATTTATATACTAGAAAGAAAAAACAAAGCAATGCATCATTTTGAACATACAACAAGAAGAAATATATTTTACCCTGTGGCCTAGTACTCACGTAACATACATATATGTGCATAAATATATACATGTATATGTATAACTGAAACAAATTTCACAAAATAATGCTTATATAGCATTTACTATGTGTCATCCACTGTTCTTAGTGCTTTACAAATATTAACTTATTTAACCCACATAATGACACTATACTTAACTGTGCAGTACTCTCTGGTATGTTCCACCCTATTTGAATGCAGATCTTCTAGCCCCAGCGCCTCTTGAGTAACATAAGTCTGCAGTGCAGCATGTGCCGGCACCTGGCAGGGCCTCTTTCTCCAGCTCCCCACCACCACCCCCGGCAGTGCTTTTCAGCATTGCCTCCCCTGGCACCCCGGCCCCTCTGGTACGTCATCTTTCCTCTACCCCAGCCGCACTCTCAGTGTCTCCGGAAGTTCCCTCACCTAAAACAGGTGCAAAGAAGACCTGGGAGGATGGGGGCGACCGCACCCACTGGTATTGGGCAGCGGGCTTACTCCTTGGGGACTGGCAGCTCAGGGTCACGTTGGTCCCCACGTGGGGCATGCCCCGGAGGCGGCAGGATGGAGGAGCTGGAGGAACTGGGGGAGGGGAGACAGGTTAAAAACTCACATCCGGGGGCCAGCGGCTCCCCTCCCCCGCTCCCACACACGGACCCCCCGTCACTCTGTTTGCCCCTCCCCCAACCTTCACACGCAGTCGCTTGGGGGAGAGACCTGCCTGACCTCCCATGGGTGCCTCTCACTTACCCAGCACAGTGAGTTCTAAAGTCTTGCTGCTGTGACCTCAAACAGTGCCTTGACTATCTTGCAAGTTCACAGAACAGAGGTAGGGTCCGGAGTCTTTCTCCTGGAGGCCCTGCAGCTGCAGTGACACATGCCGGGAGAGCATGGGGTAGACCAGGGATGCTCCAGGTTTGCTTGATGTGACCCCACTGATGTGCGCCAACACCTGGTGGGCGGGTGTCACACCTCCCCATTATTACTTGTCTGCTCTGTGCCCAGGGCTCAGCTAGTCCCCCTCCCCCAAACTGGGGGTCTTCAAATGCCCCTCAGCTGCACCACCGCTCTAACCTCTACCGGTTCTCCATTCACCCCTGTCTCTCTAGCTACCATCTCACTGCCCTGGGTGCTCTGCACCAGAACAGGTCCTGTTCCCCTGGGCGCTGTCTCTTCATCTCCCACTTGGGGTGTTTAGAAAGGTGCCCACAACTCATTAAAATTGCCCAACGTACTGATGGGCCAGAACCTGCAGTTAGATAAGAGAGGAATGGAAGAGAATGAGGTGAGATCAAGTTGAGAGATCATTGTGCTACTGTAGACTTAAGGTATCAAAACTCCAGAAACATCATTAAGGTCATGTCCCAGATATTCTGGTGAAATATTTTCTACTGTGTAGTTCTAGACAGCTGGAGCCTAGGGTTTGAGGGCAAGGGTGAAAGGAGGTGGGAAGCAGTAAGAAATGAGACAGGAGACATAAACACGAGGTCAGATGATGGGCTAAGGAGTTTGGACTTTATCCTAAATTATCAAAGAATTTTCAGCTGGGGAGTGGCATGGTTCATCTTAGGTTCCAGAACTGGCTGTAAGGCGGAAAATGAATTGGAAAGGGTGAGACTGGAAGCACAGAGACCATTTAGAGGCTCCTTGCAGTGAGCTAGACAGGAGGTGAAATAAAGCAGTGGCAGTGAAAATGAAGAGAAGAGAACAGATTTCAGATATACCAAAACTAGTGGAGCTGTTTCGGAGAATCTGAAAATTCTAATTTATTGGATTTATTAGATCTTAACCTGGCATACAACTCACTATGTACTTCTCTACCAACTCACCCAGAGGATTCTTAGTTGTAGTCCTCAGAGATCATCACAGTACCTCATAGCCGAAGTTTTAAGAATTGGTTCTTTTTTTTTTTAGCCTTGCCACATGGCACGTGGGATCTTAGTTCCCCGACCAGGGATCAAACCTGTGCCCCCTGCAGTGGAAGCACAGAGTCCTAACCACTGGACCTCAAGGGAATTCCCTAGAGTTGGTTCTAGAACCCAATGAGATCCAACTAAAGCACTGTTTTAGGGCAGTCCTGTCTGTGTTACATCCAGGCTACATACAGACTCTTTTGATTCAGATCTAAAATTTCAAATGTTAATTGTCATGCAGGCACTCTGAAGTCTGCTCATATCACTAGGATGAGGTGGAATAGCAGTCTCCTGTCCCCTGCCCTTTGGATGGTTGTATCTGTGTAATGTTTACAAAATGTTAAAAAAAAATGGGAGAAAAAACTTCTTGAGTTTCAAAAACAAAGACCAGTACCATAAAAAGCTCTAGATTTTAGACAGTTGTTAGGATTGCCCATTGATTATTAGGTAGTCTTTAATCTTATTTCTGTTGTGGGAATTATGCAATGTGTTCTTCTGCCTGCTGTTTACCATTGCAAAAACTCCCTTCAGTGTTCAAAATGAATGCTTAATGACTCTGTACCTCGTGTGCTGCATATGTTACAAATTATCTGGGGTTTGTAATCTAAGTGGCGTCTCCCCCCTATTGTTCTGAATAATTGAAAAATGTCTTCGTATTGGAATAAGGCATGTATTTAAATCTGTATAATTCTTACCTATTCGTAGTTGAGAGAGTCCTTGAGAGCCAATGGAAATACTTTTTTTTCTTGGCACCAATCAAGTGAGTGTTACCTTGTCACTTAGTGGGTGGGATGTGGTGTTATTTCTTAGTAAAATACAGACCTGTGTTTATTCTCAGACATCTTAGGAATAACAGCCATCATCTTATTTTTATATATGTGTTCTTGGCTGTATTCATAAATTACATTTTTTGAGCTACCAAATAATACTTCATTCAATATAAAGTGATACAGTAGAATGGAAGTTATTTACCTAGATATGTTTTCTAGTTGCATTTTCTCAGCCTGTGTAAGATGACTTTGTTGTAATAGCCTGAATTTTTGAAACTCACAATGTTGTTTCTCTACTATCTACCTTCAGATTACTTCATTTATCCAAAAAGTCAATTATGTTTGTACTTGATATTAATAAAACCAGAATAAAGTTCATACCTACCAAAACCTGCTTTTATCATTATTATTTAAAATTTACAAATACTTTTCTCTGAATGGATAGAGCTGGTTTATGATTTAGAAAGAAGAGTGTGATAGGTCAAAAAGTACCTTGACCTTATATTTGACCTCTCAACTGCCACATACAGTCTTAAGGAGTTTTCATTTATTCATTCATTTAGCGAAAATCTATTGAGCCACTTCTGGGTGCCAGGTACTGGGAATACTTCAATGAATAAAACTGAAAAAAAACCCCACCTGTCTTCAAAGAGCTTATATTCTGGTAGAAAACAGTATATTTTAAATATGCTAATTCAAAACAACACAATTAGAAAACCGCTCAAATATGATATTCCTCTATATCAGCCTCATTGACCTTAGAAAGTTTGAGCTCTCTACCTTTCATTATGCATAAGAAATAGAAATTCATTTGCCTTGGCTTTATTCAGAATGATTTACATGATTTCATATTACACCTTCTTATTGTGATACGTTCAGTTGTCACTTTTACCCCTCCAAGCAACAAAGTGCCATATTGTTGGTATTCATGCAGTCATTGGATAATAAGCACGTCTGTGCTGGTCCTGAAGGTGCAGTTTTCAGCAGAAATAGGTAACGTTCCTTCTCTTTTGTGCAAACTAGCAAACATGGTTAATAGTTGGACTTGAGAAATTAGAGTTGTGCCAATTTTAGAACAATATAAAATATTTTTAATATAAATTACGTAAACCACATTACAAAATTAAGAGAAAAAAGCAAGGGAAGAATTTTACCCTCTCCACTATAGCATAACTACGTATCTGTGAAGTGTTATTTTTTAAGAAGCGGTGAATCTGATTTTAATTCCAGTAAAATTTCCATGCACCAAAAATGAGAGGTCTACATGCTTTTTGTTTTATTGAACTCCAAGAAAATATAAAGGTCATTCATACTTCTTATTTGATTCATGCCTGCCACCTGCTTCTTGCAAACAGGTTGCCCAGTGAGTGAGACCAAATCCTCACTCTGGATGGGTAGTTAGGATTCCTTTTTTCTCCCTTGTTTATGTATCAGTGTGTTAGTCACCATATTCTTGCTAAGACTATAAACCTTTGAAAATGGTTAAATGATTGGCTTTTAACTATAAATGAATAAATATGAAGTTGAAGCTGTGATGACAAAGCCAGGTGTTTATGAAACTTGACTAATGTGTGGCAAAAACATGTTTGTATAACAATGTTACTTAACATGTAACAAACTAAATCTAAACTTTTACTTATAGATTTCACGTTATTAAACAAAACCAACTTTATACAATATTTTTTAAGTACTAATAAAACTAAACAGAAAAATCAAGTGAGCATTCTTTTAATATTGGATGGTGTAGTTCAGCTGAAACTTACTTGCTTTTCCAAACAAGGTTCTGATACTGACTGCTACAGTAAGGTTCTTTTGAGTTTGTTATTCTTACCATGTGCTTAGTGATAAAACTTTGCTGCTACTTTTTCTCTACTTGAACTGACCTTTACATAAGGCACCTTGGTCTCCAAATGGTCGGACTATCATTTTTGTAATAATAACAAATAGTTAACATTTACTGAGTACAGGCTATTAAGCAAACACTGTTTTAAATGCTCTGCTTGAATTTTTCCATTTAACACAACAAATCTATGATGGAGGTACTGTTTTTAGCTCCACTTTACAGATGGAGAAATTGAGGCAGAGAGAGATTAATTTGTCTCATGTCACAAAGCTAGCAGATGGTGAAGCCAGACTAAGGAGTGTGACTCCATGCTCTTAACCACTTGATTATACTGTCACCTTGTGAATTATCAGCCCACCTTTATTAAAATTTGACAGTTGAACTAATATTTTGGCAACAATGAAATCATAAAGTCATAAATGCCAAAAATACCAAAATCACATAGCAACACCCAGATGGACATCATTGTGCTCATACATGCTTCTTGTCATAGAAATGAAAACACAGATTTAAAAAATTCTTGCAGATAATTCATGGTGTCCTAAGTTTGTAAACACAGTGAGAAACATTGATTTGGAAGTCCCAAGGAAGAATTTAAAACAAATGTTGAAACATAAGACTTTTATTGTAGAAGTCTCATTCAGTCATGCATTCAAGCCTTTATGTACGTGATGGTATTTATTGGACTACCAACTGCTCTTAAAGGAAGGAAGTTTGACATTATAGAAGGAGAAACATTTACAAAGTAGAATTACTTTTTGACAGTAAAAGTGGGTAAGGATGTGGCTTACCAAAGGAGGCCACGGAGTGTCCATTATTTTATGCCTGCCATTGTTCACCTGATGTGTAAATGATTTGGATACTCTTCTTAGAGATGATGAGGATGAGACACTGTCTTGTATAATATAGATATACAAAGAAGGGAATATGCATATGAAGAAAGCTAAAAACAGAATCAGAAAATGAGAAATCAGAGTACAGGGAGTATAGCAGGTAAATATGGTTACTTCAGCTAAATAGTAAAACGAGCTATGAACTTCCCGGCAACCATGGCAAAAAGGTAAATACAGTGACTTTCTGTACTTTTCAATGTCTGCAGGAGAGAAGCATACCAGGTCCTAGTTTTGAAAGCTAAGATGAATTTGCATTAAGGACACTGTGATAGTGACCTTGGATAAGCTCTTACCTTTCTCTTAGTTCTCTTTTCTTTTACATAGCGATGCATCACATATCTTCTGTGATATGTAATATACTGCCCGGACCCCTCCTCCAGGAATGAGACACTGGTGCATCTCCACCAGCTGCCTGGAGCACTGATTGGTGATGGCTTCTGGTTGGATTTCTCCCAGGACTTTCCCGTTGCCCAAGGTTAGGCTCCCTCTCCAGTGGCATCCAGGACCCAGTGATTGGTCAGTGCTGAAATACAAAGGTACAGCCTCCTTGCCTCAATCCAGGGCAACTCTGAAGGGTCATCCAGGTTCCATACTTCACTTTAGGATTAACCGAGGCCTCTGCTGCAACCGTGAGTTACTTCAACTCGTCTCTCTACCCCATCCTGCTCCTCGTTTGCTCACAAGTGCTGTTCTGAAGAGCCCTCCGCTCTAAGCCTCCTGCACGGTCTCCTCAGTGTCTGTTTCCTGGGACCCTCTCTTTTAGCCTTATTGTAAAACTTAGAAATAATAAGTGTAAACTGCTTACCCCAAATCTCAGCACATGGTAGGCACTGAGAAAATGGTGGTTATGGTTTACTTTCATTGCATGGGACATTGAGCCACCTGTGGAAATGTTTTGATTTTTGTAGAAGGTACAGACATTTTTTCATACGGTGATTGCTTTTAGCAGTCCTCATAAAGGTAAGAGTAAAATATAAAAATGCTACCAAATGAGCTATAAAAAGTGTTATGATTACCTGAATTTCTTTCTGACAACTTCCTAAATAAGTTCAGGTTGCCCAAGGACAGGCGCCTAAACTTAAAACAGGCTTATTTTCAGATTTTTCATAGAAAGTTTATATGTCAGGATGTGAAGATGTATTCTTTTCATGCATTTATGACCTATAGTTTATACCATGTAAATGCAAAAAAAAATTTTTTTAAACCCTTTTAAAGTAAGTTAATATTTACCAGGTTTTAACAGTCGACTGAATCTTGACTTAATGCTTGTACCCAGATATCTTGATGGAGGATTTCTAATAACCTTACTTTTTAGATGATTTTATCTTAGATGTCCAAATTAACTTTTTTTTACAACCAAATACATAAAACTTACTAATGGGAAAAAATCTGTATTGTAAGTTATCTTTGCATCATAGATGGTAGTTTTTAGTAACAAAATAACTACAAAACAGAGAATCACATGGTCACCATACGAAAGGAATCAAGTGACCTGTTTCAGGGGTGAGCCTGCTCTGCATAAACATTGGTCTCATGAGTATAAGAAAGTACCTTTGTGTTTGGGAAGCCATACAATATTGTAATGATAAAGGTCCGTGAGGATTTTTGGAATGTGTGTGTATGTGTGCACGTGTAATGCCTAACCTTTAGACACGGCTGATTACAGAACAGTCATTGCGTGATGCACGGCGTTTGTATGGCAGGACTTTAAAGATGAATGGCTGTCACTGCTATCCTAGATATATTTTAGGTAATTCTCTTGAGTGTGTTTTCTAGTTCTCACATACTAATAAAAGTTACCATTTTAATATCATCCAAATACTACTTCTAGGTGGTGCCGTGGGATGGGAAGTACTGAGAAAAGATTCAACAGAGATGCTAATGTAGCAACGTCAGAGGTAATATAGGAGGTCAGATGAAAATAACCTCTAATTCAAGTCAGTGCTTTACCAAACAACTGATTTCTTTTCCCTTTTAGGTGGGAAGTTCTAGATACATAGTGTTATCTGACTATGTTTGATGACTAACTACCTGCTGCTTTTGTCTGAAATAGTTAAGTAGTTCAGTAAACCGTAATATTTTTACCTGTCTTGTTCTAAATGGAGAAGCCCTTGAAGATGTCTAGAAGGGGTCTCGTATCCCAAAGAAGCCCTTAAACATGACCATACATACTAGGTATAGATTATCTAGTATTGCTGCCAATATGAGATTTTGTATGAGTATCTGTATGATTTACATACAGAGTAGAGTTAAAAGCTCTATGGCCATATGAGTATAGTTCCTTGAGCAACGAAAGGTATTTGGTTCTGACAATTAGTATTGTCCTCCTTGAGGGCTTTTTTCTTCATAATCTGAATGGATTACGACCCTCAGCTCCTAGCATGGAGGAAGCTAGAAAGCTTAGGAGTTGATACTCAGTGAGAACAAAACTTCCTGAATGATTTGTTCTATGCAAGTATTTCTTCCTCATGAAGACATACTGACCAGTTATAGACACAAAAGTGAGTCGTTGATAGGCAGATTCGGGATGAAATGCAGCTGATAGAATTCAATCCTGGACAGTTCCCCACAAAGACTAAGGCTCCAGAGAGGCAGGAGCTCTTGGTTTCTGGTGGTCATTCTTCTGTCTGACCCTGTTAAAATCCAGGAAGCAATTGAATCCTTTTTCCTTTTCTGTCTTTGACAGAACTACTGTCAAAGAATATTATATTCTTGAATATTTTATTTAATTTGTAAGGCATAAGAAATAATAAAATTTGGACAGGGTTACAGAGCTCCATTTGGCAGGTAATCCCGCCCGCCCCCCCAAAGAAAGTGTAACATGGTAGATATTTAAAAATAGCCTTGCCCTCTGTTGTTAGTCCTCCTTTGTTACAAAGAAATTAATTTGCTTTGCTAATTATAACTGTAACTGTTTTATACCCTTTAGGGCTCCTACTTTTTTCAAAAGGTTTTAGGAGTCCTACCTACCGTGGGTTTATTGATTTTTATAAATATAATCCATCGTTGTGGTTAACCAATGAGTTTCCTGATTTTCTTTGCTAAGAAATGTTTGATCTTCTTGGTAGTGATTTACTACTTTAAAATTACCTCAATTCATTTAATAAATATATATTGAACAATCCTTATGTGATAGGCACTATTCTGGGCTCCGGGAAACAGCGAACTAGGTAGACATAACCCCTACCTCATGGAATTTACAATCTAGTGGAATAGCTTTCTTAGGATACAGTAACATTTTGTGAGTGGCATTTGGTAATTTTTCTATGCAAATCCCTTTTGAAGGAATACTCACTTGTCTTGGGGCCTCCACTCCGCATTTGTTCATTAGACCTAGATGATCTCTAAAGTTCTTTTCCATTCAAAACTTCTCTAATGTTTTGGAGGTTGGAACCTGGTTTGCTATCAGAGCGTTGGGCAGCTCCACCCGCTCTCTGTCAATCAGTGTATTACAGAAAGTTTTAGAAAAGAGGCACTTGGCAAGGATGGTGACACAGATAGGTAATTAATAGTATTAAGTGCTGCAGGAAAGTCAGATGAGTTAAGGACAAAGTTTGAGGACCGTTGTTCTTAGTAATTAAGAAGGCATTGCTGACCATGACAGTTTCAGTGGAATAATGGATCAGATTTTGATCCCATTGAGTTAAGGATTGAATTAGTGTAGACATTGCCTATTCCTTTGAGTCCCTTTAGTCTTCAGGCAGTGTTAAAATAGGGAAATATTAAGGCTTAGCCATTATCCACTAAGGAAGGTAGTCAAGACTTACTTTCCTATACTTGTTTCTAGTTGTGTGCATTTCCCTAAGTTGTTACCTTAGGTAATTTATCTAGCATCTCTATTGATAAGTTAATCAGATAGTGAATGATCAAGTACTATGTGCTACAACTGGAACAGATGATCAGCATGTTATGAATCATTTATTATTGTTTAATTGCCACTTCAGAAAAAACATTTCTTCCCCAGCAGGTAGAAAAAAAGCGCTATATTTTTGTGAAGAGTAAGTTGATATCCTTGTATGCTTTTACTGATAGAAATTGTTTCTTTCAAGAAATGGCAATTTTGCTAATTTACCTCTTAAAGGAAATATTAATGCTGCTTTATCTAAATGAGCAGGATACTGAGGAAACTGGAGAAGTTATTCTTGAACTGGCCCCAGTCTCCAGACTCTCTTGTAAAACCTATGACACACACTAAGTCTACCTCATTTTAGGGTTTCTGACTAATACCTATTATATTTTTTTACGGAAGAAACAACCACATGGCGTAGAGCTGAGTTTCTTAACCGAAGGTTCTTGTATGAGCTCTTCAGAGAGTCCATGTTCCCCATGACATTGTGTGGAACAGTTTTGTATGTGTGTTCTTCTGGGGAGGGAATCCAGGACTCAAAAAAGTTAAGAACCTCTGCTCTGGAGTGGAAAAGGAAAAGGAAATCTTAAGAATAAAAAGGTTTCTCACTTGCCAAAACTTCTGTAGCACTAAGAACCGGGGAGTGTGAAACAAGTGCTGTGTTTTTGGGTTTGGTTTTCCTCTTGGGGTTTTTGGTTGGTTGGTTTTAAAGAATTAGGTGATTGGCAAGTCAGTTTGCCAAATTTTAATGTACAGAAAACCTAAGAAAGCAGGTAGTAAAGCTGCTACTGGCCCCAGATGGATTTTACCTTAAGTGACTTCCTCATCATTAGTTACAGCTCTGTGTCAAAAATATATATAGCAATTTATACTATGTCCTTAATATCCCTCTTACTGTGCAGAAATGTTTTTACAGTTGTCTGCCATTTCAGGGGTTTTTTTCCCCCTGCATTTGAGCTCACAGAAAATAAAACTTAAGAAATCTTGAGTCTTTCTTACAGATATTGAAATAAACTCAGTATTGTTCTGTTGCCTCAGTTAACTAAGAGCAACTAATTGCAACACAGTAAAGCAGGAGCTTTAGTTTAAAGGAAGAGGATAGATCTATTTCACAAAGGCTTCTTTTGCTTTGCAGTACACATCTGCTTAGGCTGAGGTACTGTTCTTAACACTTAGAAACAGTCACTGGAGATTTGCTCCCAGTGTAATTGCCCCTATCTCTTGTGGAATATACTATGTGATTTTTAAGATTTTGTTTGCAAATAAGTATATTCTTTATTTAGTCATTTGGGTTAAAGAATTTTAAATTTAATCACATTTAGTTGGCAGAGGGTTAAGATAAACTATAATATGTAAGTCATTTCTCGTATGGCCAGTTTGACAACGACATTTGAAAATCTGTTTCACTGCTTGTTTTTTCTTATAACACTGTTTCCTGCTGTTATAACTAAGCTGTCCTCCCTGCAGTATGACTGTTTTCATCTGACATCTTAGACTGATCATGCCGGTGTTTTCTAAACAACACGTTTATATGGCAGTTATGCCTTATTTCTGTTCGTCCCTGTTACATACCCTGTTCCATCGATAGACAGGTCTGTTAGAACAGTGGTTTTGTCATGGTGATGATTTTATGATTGTATGAAATGGGGCACATTTTGAGAAAATGATTGAGCCAGTAGCAGAATTGGTTGGCCTGTGCTCATATGATTTATTTAGCTTGCTTCCTACTTTGCCATACCAGGGAGGAATTCTATTCTCCCCACTTCTTGAAAGTCAAAGGAGGGATTGGAGGACACTGAAACAAAAGAAACCTTATTTGTATCCCCAAAGTAGCTTATATAATATCAGGAAGGGCTTTGATGAAACCACTGGCCCTACTTAAAGATCTTATTTTCCAAGCCTTTCATTATTTTATTTGCCCTTTTCTGAACTCTACAATTTCCCTCTCTTGTAGCTGGTTCGATGCCCAGAACTGAATGCTGTGCTCCAGCTGTGGCCTCACCGGTGCTGAATAGAGAGGAAGAGCCACCTTCATAGCTTACATGTGATTCCTCTGCTTATACAACCCAATACTGGATTTACTTACTTTGGCAAGATAGTTGCATTGTGCACTGTATTTAATGTTACGTGTACTGTAACCCTGGGTCTTTCTCTGCATTGCTGCCGTTAAACCCCCAATCCTGCCAATCTAAAACTCCTGCCTTTGTTTCCCTGCCCCATCCCCTACCTCCAGACTCCCCTTACGTTCATCCACAATGAATGTCATCTTTATTCTCTCATTTTCTTTCACTGTAATCTTAAACTTTGGCAAAACTTTCCCTCTGTCTATAAATTGTCAGTTGTCAGCCATCTGATTTTTCTCCCTGCTTTGGTAATGGGACGTCCTTCACGTCTTTCCTGTGGTACTTTTCCTTTCCTAGTCATTGAACACTTGGCACGGTGGATTTACCAGGCATTCACTTGGCATTTCTTCTACATCAAATACCTTTGGACTTCTCTGATCTGACCACGTGGTCAGGTTGTTTCCTATACTTCAGTTCTTCTGTTCAGATTTTTTTGACTTCTCCTGCCCTCTATCCTTATAACTTCACTCAGGATATAGTATTATCTCATAGCTCTTGTCCCAGGGAGGAGACAGTAACACTGATTTACCATGGACATTCCTAACAATAAGGAAAGTGTTCTTCTTCACTGTGACTAGAATAGTCTTTAATAATTTCAAGCAAATTCTTTCCCTTCTGAGATCTTAATTTTTAAAAAAATGCTAGAGCTAAGTGACTATAAATTTCTAAGATGAGTGAGGTAAAGGAAGAAGGAAGAGAAACAAGGTTTTTGTGTTGAACAGGAAATGGTTCTCCAAGGAAGCTGAATTGAGGTTCTTGTTGGGTTTGGTACAGCTGTCCAAAATGGGAGGCAAGACTCCGTTTTTCCTAGATTCCAGAGCATTATCTTAATCTAAGATTTACAGTAGGTGTTAAGTTGGTTTATTTAGGACTGTTGACAGAGACACACAATCACTTAGTTATATGCTTTGGTTAATCATGTAGAGTGTGGAAAGTGTAACCTTTTCTGATTTATTATGGATGATAAGGATTGGAAGGTCTCCATATGTCCTTTTTATCCATTTCCAAAGTCCCTCTCGTTTATCTAAATACCAGTGTTTCTTATAGTAGCAGTCAAGCTGATGTTTAAGTTCCTGCTTTTTTTTCTTAGTTGATATGTGCTATTTAAACAGCCTCTCCTTGGATCTGTGGTCTTTACTGAATCCAGAAGATACGTCTTTTGCATATTTACGTCTTGAGAGAGTTAAAGTCAATTTGGAAATCTTTCAACACATCAGATGCCTATCATATGGATTTAGGAGTTACCAAACATTTTGCATTCAGACCCCTAATAGATATTTTACATATCAGCATATTGCACTATTAAAGTGTATTTCAAAAGTACACTACAAAGTAAGAGGGGGCAAGATCTGTTAGGCTTTTTTGATGAAATATAAAATATATCATCTGACTATTCTTCCATATCTAGAATGCTTAGATATTTCTAGTTTCCTTATTCATAATTACACAAGCCAAGTGAAATTTTAAGCTCGATTCGGTGGTTTCAGAGAAAGTAAATCTTTTCTGTGGTTTCCCACCATATATAGTGTCAAAGATTGGTGGCTTTGCTTACGCCTAGGTCACGTCCTAAGTGTGGCCCCTTCCTTCAAAGGAATGTTAGTTTTATTCCCTGACTTCTGAAATAACCCTCCATGACAGATCCAGCTGGGCTCTTTTGTGTGCTGAATGCCTTTCTCTAGGCGGCCAGTAAGTAGTGAGCAGTGGCATGGTTTCCATCTCCATTTATGGCCTTGGAAGGGTGACAGGGACATGGCTGGGACTCTCCATTTACGGTCCTTGCAGGAGCTGAGAAGAGTGGCTGGGGTGTTCTTGGAGGGCAGAAAGTAGACATTGTGAGATAAAAATAAATAGGAGATGTTTGCAATTCAAATTCCAGTCCCTGGGGGGAGGGCAGAGGGCACCGGGAAGGGGAGTGTGTAGGAAGTCAGATGAGATCTGCTGCAGGCATTTGTCTCCTTCCATTGGAAGGGTTGCTCATCACACGTTTCCCAGGTTCATTTCTGATTTGTTCCAGAAAGTTGTGTGTTAGGTACTTGTGACTCTCCTTTACAAAGAGAGAGGAGGAACACTAATTAAAGTGTGGCAGAAACCTAACTTCTTTAAGGCATCATTTGAGGCACCAGAAGAAATCTCCAGAAAGGGAGAATGAGGCAGGGGATAGGCTGGCTGGTTTTAGGAGGGGGTGACTCTAGTCACTCCTCTGCTTTTGTCAGAGGGAGATCATCATCCGTGTCTTAGGTTTATTATTCCTTTTGCCTGTCTGGATTTCTGGCCTCGAGGGACAGATCTGCAAAGTATTTGACAGAGTGTCTTCCTGTAGCTTATCAACTGCGATTTAAAGGTACTGAACTTCCGAGGAGGCCCGATACAGATTATTCAGAGTTGTTTTTGTTTGGCGAGAATAGAGGACGTATTGGCTTATGGAGAGTCATCTCACATTCAGGAGAAGTTTATGGTCCGGCTCATGTGTGTAAAGTAAGCCTGAGGTGAACTTGTTTGTCACAGCTGAGTTAGAAAGTATTTGGAGCCACCAGAGAAAAAGGGTCTTGTCTGTCACGAAAATCCTCAGAGTAAAACCTAGTAGAGTGGAGAGGAGAGTAGAAGGAACAAAAGGAGACAGCGATGGGACAGAGGACGAATGTAACTAAACTAAATTTGGAACTAAGGCACAAGGACTGGGACTAAGTCCTTGATTTATCTTTTGAAATGTCGTGTAAGATAGCATAAGATGTACCATGAAACGAAGGAAATCCTCAGAAATATGCGTTAGAAGACCACGAAGCAAGTTGAAGTGTTGTGCAAGATAATAAAACTATCCAGGTTTCATCTGTGGATTTGCATAATGATATTTGCTGTGTGCCACAAAAAAGAAGTGAAATCACACCCTTCCACCTCACTTCCCCCGCAAAAGGAAATCATGGGCTTCGTTTGTTGGTGTGTTTGGCTGGCGGCTTGAGTTGGTAGAATAGACTAGTGTTGTCACTGGCTAATTTTTAGATGTAGGTATTAGTGTATCTTGATAATTGATGTCTGAGACTGGGAATCTGTAGCATTATTGATTTGATCTCTTTTAAATTTTAGCAACTTCCCCAAAGACAGAGTGAGTTAGTAAAGATTATGGACTATGTAAGTAACAAGTTTTACCAGCTGATTTGTTTAGGCAATTGTTTTTGCCCTGTGTTCCTTCTTATCAAGGGTAAGGAAGGTTATATTCTTTGCTTTGGGAAATTCTTCTTTCTGTCCTCCCTCCCCTCACTTTTTCCAAATTCTGGGCACAAATAGCAGCTCTTTCTTTTCTGTGGCAGGTGTGCATCCTATTGGCTGGCTGGTATTTCTTGTTTTCCTTTTTTTTTTTTTCTTACTCTTTTAAAATGGGGGTGGGGGTGTACAAATACGTGTATGGGACACATGCAATAATGTTGTAATGTTTCTTGTTGTTTAATGGATAATTAATTGCAAAGTAATTGTTTGAATTATAACATGTTTGAGTAAATGCTAAATTAGTATTTTTTTCTAATATAATCATGAATTTAAAATCTAGCATTCCTGTAACAATGTGTCTGTGTTTGTCTGTCTGTGTCTGTCTAATAGTAATTAATATCTGTGGTCCGTACCTGGAAGAGGAAGTACAGCTTTAAAGGAATAACAAAAGACTTTGTGTCTTAGACCCTTCGCAGGTGTTACAGTCGGGTGAAAGAACATGGTGTTGGGAAAAGAAAGAGCAGTTACACATTTGAACAGTTGGAACAGGTGTTTGGTCAGGGAGGATGGGATGCTCAGCCCTGCCAGCCTGTACTTATTAACAGTAGTGGCTTGTACCAGGAGCTGGAGTCAGATGGCAGCACTATGGAGGAGTATTCACAGGAGGACTGGGGAAACCACAGTCAGGATCTCCACGGCTATCCAACAGATCAGGAATTGGGTAAGAGAGCCAGTATCTATGTTACTTCTGTGTGTGTGCACGCGCACGCGCGTGCACGTGCATATGCATATCTTTATATGTGCACAGGTACTTCATGTCTGTAATATCTTCTTATACCATTCCCACTGACAGCACAACGCATATAGCCAGTCTATTTGGGGCAATTTGGGCATCCTTAAACTACCAGCCTAGAGTTTAGTGACTTGGGTTCCACAAAATTCCTAAAGACAGAAGAATTCCTAATTCTGAGCTGCACAAGGAAGCTCAGTGACAGGCTATGCAATTAAAAATATCCTGCACCTCTTAGTTCTAAGATGACTGCTAAGAGTGTTGACTCTTGGCTCGACTGGTATAGATATAACTGTCTTTTCCTTCCTTTATCCCCAATACTTTTATTTTTCCTGACTGTGATTTGCAAAAGGTCCCTTTCCAGGCTTCAGTCTGAACAATCAATGAAGGGAAGCCTTGGTTTGAAAGGAGCTGATATTTGAACATTATCAGGGATCATACTCCTTCAAACTCTGTAAAGGATCCCATCCCAACAGTAGCTGGAATGATTTATTCCCAGTCTTCACATTAAAAATGGAAAACAAAACTCCTGGCCATCAAATCTAAACTTGTGTGGACTAATTAAGAGGGTATATGTAGTTGTTTTTCTTTTTTCTTTTCCGCAAATGCTCCAATTTTAGTTTTCATAATTTGCAAGTACTAATCAAGTTTCTGCTGCAACCTTTGTACATTCATAGCAAGTTGTGTAATGAGTGCTTACTTATAAGTAAATGTTCTCGCTCTCCAGTGAAACTCAGGTAGCCCCCAAGGAAGGATAAGTAGAGTTGGTACTATAAATGTGCCTCCCTAGCTTAAGACAAAAGCCAGTGGGCACTATGTTACAGAACTCCTGATGACAGAGAAATGCCTAATTCGAAAGAAAAAGGATTAAATGTTAATATTTCTTGTGAATGCTGTATCTAAAGGAATCTCTCAAATATCAGAAGAGAGAGGGAGCGAAGAGGTTATAAAACTGTAAGACTAACACAATGTAAGAGAGAGAATTGATGACTAGAAGAATAAGAAGGGCAGATGCTAAGTGATCACTACCTCTTAATTTCAAAACGGTACTAAGATCTAAATTACTTTGGCATCCTCTAACTCTGGTTTTGCTGGAGAGAGTTAAGTCACCTAAACCTTTGGGGAAAAAAATGACATGCATAGTATATATTGATCCTGATATTAGGGGAATAATTGCTCTCTAAAACCTACATAGAAAGTCTAAATAGAACAGAATTATTTTCATTCTCGTTCCTTTAAAAATCATGTTTGCCATGAAATTAAGCTTTAAGCTCCTAGCTAGAAATCCACGGGTGACCTTGAAGAATTTTATACTTGTAGAGCTGGTTTCTGATCTTGCATATAAATGTATGCATCTCATTATGTAAGAGTTATATTTATAAATCTGGCATTGGACAGTGTTTGACACTAGAATTAAGTTCTCGCATTGGAAAGCATGGAACAAACAGTAGACATATAGCTGCTCAGCTACATAAATGTATGCCACCACTTAGGAAAATATAACTTTTTTCAAAACCTCTGTTTTTCAGATGAAATACCTGTCACAAAGAGAACATTAAAAATAAAACAAGAGTCTTCTGAAGAAGCACAGTAAGTAGATGTTCCACCTTTCTACAAAGTGTATTTACCTAAGTTTAATGACAAAAGTCTTGCTGTAATGAAGCATGCTATGAGAGTTACAGCCATGCCACTGAGAGAGCATGTCTAGTTGTTCTTCCTCATCTTTTTAGCCTAAGTTTTCCAGTGGTTAATCCAAAATGTTGAGAATGTTGTATACAACAAGAAGAAATAAATATATGAAAATAAGCGTGTTTATGGTATTTTCCTGTGTGTGCATGTGGTATTTGGATGTTTAAATGTGATACAGAGATAAGTCACAGGGCCCCGAGTTTGTCTGGGGTTAAGTGAAGTGATAGGAGGGCCAGAGGGACACTTAAACTCCTTATAATATTCCATTTTGGGACTCAAAAAGCAAGTGCTTAGGAACTACAGGGGAGGCCCAATTGACGTAACTAGGGATGAACTCAAGCTTCACAGAATTGGTGTCACCAGTCTCAGACCCCCTGAACTTTTCCCACGGTTGGAACTTCAGAAATACAACAGACAGTTCTCAGGAACTGTTTCAATAACTGGATGTAGTTCTCATTGTGCTCCATAGCTGTGAATAGCTCATCTGAGGCTTGAGCCCAGGGAGCTTCAGGCTGAGATCAGATCAGTGGGGCAGGAAACTGACAGGCTCTGCAGAAATGTCCTGTGTGGCTCCTCTACTCCAGGTTTCAGCTCACAGGGTGAGAGGGTTCTAAGAGGCAATTCATTTCCCAATGCAACAGTTTCCTCAGAACTGTTCCTTATTGATGATTTAGGGCTATGACAGTGCTGAATAAAATAACTTCATTTGGGCACGGGATCTTTTCACTCTGGGTTTAGGTGGGATTAGCCTGAACTAGCTGATATAGCCTGTAGTCAGATACACCATCCTTCACCCACGAAGAAGAGTCACCACTTATTTATCAAACACCTACTGTATGTCAGGCATAGGAGTACAGCAGTGAGCAAAACAGACAAAAAGCTCTGCTGTCCATCCCACCTCCTGAGCCGAGTCCTCCTTGAGATCAGTGAAATATTTTAAAAGAGGACAGGAAGAATGGTAGCTATGAAAGATAATTTTTCTTTAAAGCATTGACCCATGCAGAAACATGGTCCTATGTCTTAGCCTCACAAGCACCACAATCTAAATATTAGAAAAGTGATCGAGTGCCTTTGTGTACTCTGAGAAGAGAAGCAATCTCCAGAAATGCAGTGATTTCATCCTGATGGCCACTTAGATACTTGAGTAGCTTTCAAGACAAACTAAAGTGTGGAGGATAAGTCCAGGGCGGTCTTTGGTTCAAGAAGCAACTGATAACAAAACATTAGCTCTTTGCCATCTTGAAAAGAAAATCAAGGAAAGTAAGAGAGAATGACTATGTGGAAGGTTCCCCAGTTTGTTCCAAAAGCTCTTCCAGAAGGTATGAGCATTTAAGAATAAAGTTTCCAGGATCTGTCGCCTTCCAAGAAGCTGTTAGCAAACCACCATTACACCCTCTTTTCTTGCCTGTGTTTGATTGTATGTGAGTGTGGTAGTTGCGTATTTTTGTAGCTTAAACCTGTGATTGATGTCGAGTGTAATTGTTTGTTGCTAAGTTGATACTTAACAAACCTCAGTCTTCCAACATCAAAGTTGTACCCTACCTGAGAAATATCCTCATATAAATGTACAAATCATCATGAAGTATCCGTTGGAATTACATGAATTAAGCAGCACGTGAAACAAGAATTTCCCTGTACTTTGTCTTCTTCTGTTAACTGTCCAAATCAAAATTGAAATAATTTCTATACTTTTGCTTCCCTTTATAAAATATATTTTAGAAAAATCTCAATTCATTATCTGGAATTTTTTTTCTCTTAAAACTGAAGCTTAATAATGGAACTTTTTCATCTGAATTCTCAGATCTTAATTCTGTGCTAAACTGACAGTTCTTTTAAATTTGAGAATAGTAATGTATTTCAGACAAATAAAAGAAAATGTCCTTTTTTCATGTTTTTGTATCAGATCAATAGTCATAATCAGTTGTATCTTTTCCTATGGCCAGCATGTATGGGCCAAACTTATTGAACTTTCAGAATTTCCAAGTTAGAAATTAATGTGTTCATTCTTTTAAGTGATACCTACTGGTTACTTTTCTGAATACAGCATCCTTCACCTGCTTTTGGTAGTTAGGTCTGAAGGTCATCATATGCACTATACTAGCCACTTTAAAAAGTACATGATCCTTGGTTTCTGAAATCCTAGGGTCTTATGTATCAGTAGTTACTAAGTGGAATACAGCCAGACTTTAGAAGTAATGGAAAGCAGTTTTTCACTAGTTCCTAGGAACTTCCTAAGGGTGAGCATGTCTCAGATTTTAATACTATGATTATCTAGACTTGCACAGTCCAATATGGTAGCCACTAGTCACCTATGGCTATTTAAATGTAATTTAAAATTAATTAAAAACTTAATACCTCACTCACACTAGCCACATCTTAAGTGCAATGGCTAACATATTGGACAGCACAGACACAGGACATTTCCACCATTGCAGAAACTTCTACTGGACAGTGCTCATCTAGACACCTGAAGAATCTGACTTTCATTTCTCTTTCCAGGAAAAGAGACATCATGCAGAATATCATACAGATTTTGGAATCAGTACAGTTGAAATGGGAACTGTTTCAGAGCTGGACAGACTTTTCAAGGCTTCATCTCTCTAATAAACTGGCCATTTTTGGAATTGGTTATAACACCCGTTGGAAAGAGGATATCCGTTACCATTATGCTGAGATCAGCTCCCAGGTGCCCCTTGGCAAGCGACTCCGGGAGTACTTCAATTCTGAGAAGCCTGAGGGACGGATCATCATGACCCGAGTGCAGAAAATGAACTGGAAAAACGTTTACTACAAGTTTTTGGAGATCACTATTAGTGAAGCGCGGTGCCTGGAGCTGCACATGGAAGTTGACTGGATACCCATTGCCCACTCCAAACCAACCGGTGGGAACGTTGTTCAGTATTTATTGCCGGGAGGCATTCCCAAAAGCCCAGGCCTTTATGCCATTGGCTACGAAGAGTGTATTGAGAGGCCCCCCTCACCCCATATGGAGCGACATTCCCTGGACCCAGGAAAGGAGGGCCGGGTTGACTTGGAAACCCTTTCAGCACAAGCCTCACTACAGGTGGAAATAGAACCTACCCGAATTATCTATTGCTACCTCGGGATCGCTGAGGTCAGGACTCTGCAGCAATGCTTATTTTTACATTTCCAAGCAAATACCAAAACCTTCAGCAAAGATTGGGTCGGTATTAATGGGTTCTTGTCTCAGAACTGTATTGTGGATCCTGGCGTTTCCCCCAAATCCATCTATATCAAATTTGTAGAAGTAGAGAGGGATTTTCTTTCCGCTGGCTCTTTAGTTGAGTGCCTGGAAAAAGCCATTGGCTACCCCTTAAAATTTAACAACTGAATGTCATCCTTCATAAGGATTTGGGCTCTTACCTCTCTCTTCTCTACTCACATCCTGTTACCCAGACTGTCCCTCATCCGGATGCTGCCATCAGACTTCATGGAAACTCTTTCCACGATCGGGCCAGTACAACTAAGAAATCATAGTAGACTTTGGGCAGAAAAAACAGACCTCACCTGAAAATGCTCATTTTGAGCCAGCAAGCTATACAGCGGACTTGCATGGTGGGTCAGTTGTTTCTTTTTTAAAAACAAAAATCAATTTTTAAATGGATTTTAGAGCCCTGATGTAAACAAATGTAGGTACATTCCATATTGGACAAAACTTATACTTTGAGTTTCATATGAAATTGAAAAATTGTATTTTTTTCACGATGTTTCATTTTTACACATCTCTATGTCTCTATATAAGTATTATTTACAACCTTGAATAAATAAGCAATAGATAATGGCAAGTTAAATCTTGAGTCACAGTAACTAAGACTGTTTTTCAATATTACCCTTAGCTACTATTGTATATAATTTAGAGTTTCATTTTTTTCACCAATCAAGTGTTTTGCTATTCCCAATCAGTGTTGCCTGCAAAGACCTTTGTTTCTGTGATGTACCAACTTTATGGTTGTGCTGCCATTTAAACTTTTTTAAAAAAAATCATTAAAGTAATTCCTGGCCTCTTGGCGTACTAGTGGAGCTTTTTGTAGCAGAGTGTGGTCGCACTGGCAGTGGGACTGTGCTCTGACTTTACTGCTAGGGATGAACACAACAGAGTAGGGCAGCTTCACTTCCTTTCACTCTCTGTACCCCACTGACCAATGTCATTATCTCTTGTCAGAGTAACAAAGGTCATTGGACATTTCATTTTGTGCTACTTTTTAAAAAGCTACAAAAGGATATTCCTTTCGGCCCTACGTACATGAATTTGTAAGAGACTCTCATTCCTCATCTTTACAATCAGTAATCAGGGGCAGCTCGCTCAGGAGCACAGGTGGAGAATTGATGTCATCATGCTTCCTGTAAAAAAGGAGGGAAGATCTAATAGAAACATCCAAACAAAAATTTTAAGTGATCCATAGGATAGGAAACTGTAAGGTATCAGTCCATTAGGAGGGTAACTATCACATTTAGATCTTTCAGTGATTTCTGTGGGTCAACTAGCACTCCAGTTGGAGGTTAGTACTCTTGGCTAAGAACTACCTTACTAGTGGAGTAGTCAAGGGTCACTTTGGTCTCATGACAGGGACTTGTTAGATTGGTTATTTATCTTTAATGAGTCCCCCAGCATCTCTCGGGTACTCTACTTTAAATGGACTGCAAATCCAGGTAAGAGCTATAATTCTCCCCGTTTTTCTGTACTATTGAAGATAAAATTGCATATTGATTTAAAAAATGTTCTTTCCTGCAACCTGAGTTGTCTTAAATCAGTGGTTTTTCTCATTCTGACACCTCTTGGTTGGTTGATGCTTATTTATTTTTCTAGTGACTAGAGAGCTTATAACCAATGGGATGACTTTCATTAATGTCATTTGAGTCTAGGTTTATGGAGTTGGCTGTTTCCTGATGTGAGCTGCTAAAAGTGGGTGCTAGTTCATGGAGAGTATAAATAAATATCCTGGAATATTTGAGTGCAGCACCTCTTCTGCCTGGGCACAGGCTGTAGGTATGGGCTTTAGGAAATTCTCATGAGTTTGCTCTTCTTTGGAACTTGGAATTATAGTCCTAAAGGCCGAGGCTTCATTGACCATTTTGTAGCAATAATCTCATAATATTAGTGCCAAGTGCTGCAGGAAAAAGCATTATCACCAGGAGTAGTACATGGCATCCCCCAAACTTTGCCACTGATCAGCCCTAAAACTAACATTATGCTTCATTCATTTCTTCCCCCATCCCGCTTTTCACTGCTGTTAGTTACTTAGCAGGGGCAGAACATTTGGGAACATTTAGTGAGGATGTCTGAGTTCTACCTAACGTTACTGAGAATAGGGCGTTGCTGGACCACTGTGAGCAGCACAGAGTGTATGGCAAAGCCTGATCCAATATGTGTTTTCACCATGTGGCTTGAGATGGGTGAGGGGTAGGGTCAAGAGGACAAAGCTGGGCACTGGAAAATGGCGACTTGGAAAGAAAGTACCTTCCTGATACTGAATATCCATTCTCTTTGGCCAGGACAATCTAGAAAAGAGGACAGCAGGGTGTCAGATAACTATATGAGCATTTCTAAAAACAAAAAGACTATTTAGACCTTAATGAAGCCTTATAACTGATTCCAGGAGGATGGAGACACTACATTCAAATGTAAGAATCAGCATTAAAAAATACTGTAGAGATAAAAGATGAGGTATGACTGGGAGAAACACTAGTGAGCTGCAAGTCTCTTAACATATGAAACTATGAACTTAGCTCTTGCACACAACCTGTTTATTCAGGTCACTCACAGATCTTCCGCACTAACCTTCCCATTTTACACAAGGGTAGAGAGCAATGTTCACCCTAAACAACTTCTCAGTAAAAACTTCCAGAAAGTAATAGAACTGCTCTGCTAACTTCTACCACTTGACTGCCTCAGGGTCAGCAGAAAAGAAGTGGCTGGAGTAGGAGATAGTATAGAAAATTCTTTGATTGGGTGAGAGCAGTGGAAGAGTCCTGAAGGGACTGGCACTGCCTACAAATCTTTATTTGTATCTTTACTTCTGATGTTGTAAATTATCTGGGGTGCAAATTCTGGAATGTTAGCTACTGAGAGTGAATGTTGAGGCCCTCCCTGCCTTACGTAGCACTTGATAGGGATGAGCACAGCCTCTGTAATCAGATGCTTTGGTGCTCCTGGGATACAACCAAGAGCACTGTACTGCTGTTTTTTGGAAGGAATTACTTATTTGGGGTAACCTAGGCCTGACCTGGAAATAAAGGAGGGATGTTTACAAGAGGTGCTTTGCAGTGAAGACCAAAGTAAAAAAAAAAAGAAAAAAGTGATAGACTAGACAAACCAAACCAACAGCACCCTCCCCCCCATATATACACACACACACACACACACACACAATCTACTTGACAATTCCAAGTTTGTAGGTCCCTGCGTAAGGATACGAGACTAGCAGTTACCTATTCCTGTTGCCTTTGCTGTCACTGAGCCGCCAAATACTAGATTCCAGGGATTGCATGAGCAGTCTAGTGTTTGCATAGCCATTTCTCAAAGCCACTGCATGGCAGGTATTTAAAGAGCAGCCAGGCAGGTCACACTAGGAAGAAGCAGCTGAGAGGGTCTACGGGGCGCTGTGTAGAAAAAGACCTTGGGCAGCGCAGGCTCAAAGACCACATTCAGTGTTAAAACAGAGCAGGGCCGTGTGGAGTAAATGGAATCCAGGAGGCCTGGCTGCTTTTCTATCCAGTCAACTGTCACCTAGAGCAGGCAGCGCCAGGGATTCGTTGTTACGCTTTCTGTCCTCGGTGACCTTTGCTCTGTGGTTGAGCCGTGCCGGGATGTTTGAAGCATCTTTATTTTGGCTGTCCGACCGAGAAGCCAGAACGGGTGCGTGCCCTTCTGTAAGAGAGCTGCGGCCGCCAGAGGGCGCAGAGGTGCCTGTGACCGGCTGGCGCGGGGAGGGACGGTTAAATTAAATTTCACCCCGAACATGATCTAGTCCCGGGAATTAAAGGATCAGAGCGGGCCTGAGGAGGGATGGGAGGCAGCGAAGACATGGGGATAAATAAATGGAGGGACTTGGTCCAGTCTACCTTCCCGCAGCTGCCCCCTCCTCCCCAGTTTGCATAAGGCAAAAGCCTTTATGAGTTAAGCGGGGAACCGGGATCTTGTTTCCTCAGTTTCCTGCTCAGCTCCTGGGGTTTCCTTGCGCCAGTCACCTCCCTGCTCGGGTTTGCGGCGCAAGCTCCGGGTGACCCTCGGGCCTTGGTTTTAGGGAGTCTCCGAGAACCTGCTGAGAGGCCCCGTCTTCTCCGGTCACAGGTGAACACGGTCCTCGGGTCCGCCGCCTGCGCATCCTCCACCGCAGCCTCGGGGCCACGCGGCACGTGCAGGGGTGGGCGTGGCCGCCTCCCTTCCTGAGCCTCTCTCCCTGACCGCTCCCGCGGCCCAACCCGCCCCTGGCCCTGGGAAATTGGTAGTTTCGGGCAGCAGAACCGGGCCCGCGCGGCCGGCACTCTGGACCTTTCCTGCCGCCTCAAGCCCCACACTGCGGAGCCCCAGTGGCCCCGGGAAAACGCGGCTCCCCTCCTCCCCGCTTAGGCTGAGAACGCGTTACCCCCAAGCTCGGAGCCGGTTGGTCGGGCGGGAGCCCCGGCCGCTTAAGGTGTCGGGTACGGGTGGCCCCTAGACGTCGGATAATCCCCAAACCTCCCTTCCTTCCTGGCCCTCCTTCCTACCCCACTTAGCGGAGGGGGAAGGCTATGGCGTAGTCTGAGAGTTAGCGCTCTTGTCTTCTGCCCTTGCCCCCGGCCGGCTGTAAGGGCGCCACGACTCACCCGACCCCACCCTGCGTCCTGACTCGGTGGAGGCCGCGGGAGCCGGCCGTCGGAGCGCGAGGAGCGTCCCCCTGCGGCGGGTCACCCTCGAGCCCCGCCCGCGAGGACGGCGACCTCTCCGCCCCCTCGAATGCCCCGCCCCCAGTCCCCGTCGGTCCCCACCCCACCATCGGCACACGCACGCAGACTCTGGCCAGAGCCGCCCTTGGTGTCAGTGGCCCGGCTCCCGCCTCCGCTCCGGCTGTCGTGCGGCCCCAGCACCTGTCGCTTGGTGTGTCCCGGAGCCGGCGACCCTGACTCCGTCGGGGCCAGGGAAGGCCATGGTTTCCCTGCCCGGGTCCCCTGCGACCAGCTTGCTGCGGGTTTTGTTCCTGGGGCTGACTGCTCTCGGTGAGTGAAACCCTGGACCTGGAGGGGACATGAGATGGGAGAGATGGGGTGAATCCGACCCTGAGGGAGGTGCTTTTGGGCACTGATGAGGAACTGGGTGGGACAGGACTCCCGTCTCTGACTCTTTCCCTCCCCGCCCTTATACTTCCCCCCACGCAGGGCATCACTCGTGTCCCCGCTGCGTTGGGGAACAGCTCCCACTTTGGGTGCAGTGTGTTTGTGGTCGGGGAGAGGGTTAGGGCACTGCCTGGGGTGAGTTGTTGGAACCATTCCTCACCCCCACTCCCCACCTCCACCCAGCAGAGCCGGATGAGCTGAGCTGCTGGATGAGACACTGGCTAAAGAGCTTAAGGACTTAACTCCAGCCCCCCTCCCGACCCCCACCCCACCACAAACTGATGTGCAAGAGCCCCTGGGGAATTCCCTGGTTCCCGGGCTTGACACACGCACTTCACCTCAATTCCCCAGCCCAGATCCTCCCACTTGCCCCCTCCTCCTGCTTCCTGGCCTGGGAATCAAGGGAGGTGCCCCCAAAGCACGACCGTGAGGTCATTTGGGACACAGGAAATGGAGGAGGGCTTTGAATGCCTAGAGGAGCAGAATTGTGACCCCCCCTCAAGAGGTCCACCACCCCCATTGGCTCCTAGAGCCAAAAGGACAAAGGAAATAGAGAAGAGGGCCTTTGAGTCAGAGAGGAAGGGCCCCTCCTTGGAGCAAGTGCTTGAGGAGTGTTTGAAGGGCTCCAGGAGCGCCCAGGAGCTGGGGTGGCCCAGTGCAATATCTGGGAGCAAAGGACCCACAGGAACTAAGCTCATTATAAGCTGTTTCACATGCTGCTTCCCAGGCTTTCTTGCCATCTTTCTTCAAGGATCCCGAATGAGGGTGAAGGGTGGGTTTGTCCAGGTCAGCTTTAACTCCTCATTTCTCTCAGGTTGGAAGTCGCCAGGGCAAGTAAGACTTGGAAAGATGTAGAGTGAAATTCAACCACAGTGACGGGGCCCACCTAACTTTTACCCGTGTCTCCTTTAGCCCGGTCTGTGCTGCAAGGGTGTTGGGGCATGAAGTATTAGGGTCCCCAGACAAAGTGGGGCTCAAGACCAGACCACCAGCCCCTTGGTGAGGCTGCTCCAGGATCCCTTGACTTCTCAGGCCCTCTGTCCCAGCTTCAACATCAACACCTCTTTCCCTTCTGTATTCTACCCCCAACTTCCCCATCCCCCTTCCTGCTGGGGATCTCTGAAGAAAGGGAGAAAAATTCAAGTTAGCAGCTAGGGTGTCTCAGGCAGCTCTCCGGCAACCCGTCCTCTTTCTATCCTAACTCTGAGCCTCAGATTTCATACTGAAGACCCAGGCTTCAGCATCCCTACCTGGCCACCCCGGGGGGCCACTGAGGGTTAAATGGCCCTCGGGATGGTCAGCACTTTGGGTGGCACAGGCTCTATTGGGCTCTGCCCGACAGGGTTCTCTGCCGAGGCCCTTCTGCTCCCTTGCTCCTCGGTGGCTCAGCGATGCTGCCCCTGGGGCGTGAGAAGCCCGCGGGGGGAGTTTCTCAGAGAAAGAGGGAGACTAAAAATAGTAGCCCTGGGGAGCAGGCCCATTTTCCTTCTCCTGCGCTCTAGCCTGCCCCACGCTCTGGTCTGACGTGGGCCAGAAGGGTCCCTTTCCTGGGCGGCTCCCGTCTCCTTCACTCAGACCCAACCACCCCCTTTGCCTCTCCCTGTGGCTCCTGGGAGCAGAAAGGGCCGAAGAGTTGAGGGGCTTCTGCTCCAGCGGACGCCCCGGACCAGGGCAGCGAAGCCTGGGGCCCTCTCCAGCTCCTAGCTGGCCTTTGCCCAGACCCCAATGTGTCCGCATTACTATTGATTTACCACCCCTCTACCTTTGGCAAAGTGACCTCGTAAATGCAGGACCTGAGGGAGGTCGCGGGGGGCCCAGGGAGGAGGCGGCTCATCCCTCTCCCGGGACCATGGCTGCTTTCTGGCGGGAACTGTGTCTGGCCGCTGGGGGTGAGCGGCAGAAAGGCTGGGCCAGAGCCTGCACCACCCGTAGGCCTCTCCGCGTCCCAGCCGGCGGGCTGGTCCTGAGCGGGTGTCAGGCTCCTTGAGGCAGAGGTTGTTTTTGCCTGAGAGCCTCCGGTCCAGCGGCGCCCTTCTCATTGTCTTCTGGCTTATCACCGGGCACAAGTTTCCTGCTTGGCCCACAGGGACCTGCCAGGAAATGGGGAGGGGGGGGCTAAGAAGGCCAAGGAATCGGGCTGGGGGTTCTGTAAAGACACGCAGCCAGGAAGCCATGGGGGCGGTGTGCATCCTGGCCGGATCCACTCCTGGGCCCTTAGAGGCCTTCAGCTGGCCTCTAGCAGGGTGGAGAGCCGGACCCAGGCGCGGCCGCTGTCCGAGCGGTGGCCCCCTGATCACCACGTGGAGGTGGCATCTCAGACTCCAGGGCAGAGTGTTGAGGCCGAGGACTCAGGGCCTCAGTGAGAGCAGGGCTTAGGAACTAGGGCGGCCAACATCCTCAGGCCTGGCCACGGACAAGCCCAAGCTTATTCCCCCAAAGGGCTTTTGACTGGCTGCTCCGTTGCCTCTCCAGAGGGCAATAAGTGAGTGTTCCTGGGCGCCATGATGCAAGCTTTGATTCGACAGCCCCCTCCTTGAAACCAACACCCCAGGCCACCTCCTGAAGGTCAGTCACAGGCAGAGGCAAGCTCTGTACTTGATTGCTTTGTACTTGATTGTCAGGGGACCTTCATTCTCCTCTAGCTCTGCCAGGATTCCCTGCGACCCGCCCAGATCCCCTGGGCCCCAAAAGGGCCCTTGGGAACTTTCCTGGGGAAGCCCACGTGTGGGAACCTAGCGGGAGGCCGAGGAGCACGGGCAGTCACTGGGCCGGGTTAGGCGCTGGGCCACTCCAGATTCCCTGGCTCGGAGTAGTTCAGAAGGAGCCGCGGAGTTAATCGGTAACCGATTAACCGTCCCACCCCCCACCCCCCCGCACATCTGTTTGAGAACGCAGGAGATGGGAACGCTCTTGATCCCGACCGGCGCCTTTCCGCCCAGGAAAATTGGGGGAGCAAGTGGCCTACGTAGAGTGTAGATAAAAAGTATTAACTCTTCCCTTCCTCTTGGATGTCTTTCCCTTCTCGCTGGAAATCTCCCCTCCTCCTCTTGGTGCGCGGAAATCTGTGCCTCTGGGTACAAATAAATGCGTAGACACAGGTCCCTATCCCTGCTGCAAGCCAGCGGGCTGAGGTTGGGGAGAAGAAGCGCTGATGAAATTGACAATGGGATCCCAGGCCAGCGGGCCCTGGGCAGTCTTCGAGGCCTACGGTGGCGGGACCCCGCGAGGTTCGTCCTCTCCTGCCGCCGCGCTGAGCTGGGTCCTTGGGCTCCGCGCTCACCCTCCTCGCTCTCATCCCCAGCGCCCTCCTCGCGGGCCCAAGTGGAGCTGCACGTGCCCGCCGGCCTCACCAAGTTGCGGGCGGTAGAGGGAGAGGAAGTGGTGCTCCCGGCGTGGTACACCCTGCAAGGGGACCAAGCTTCGACCAAGCCCAAGCCTTGGGAGGTGCCCACCGTGATATGGTTCTTACTGGAAGGGAAGAATATGAATATGAGCCAGGTGAGGGAAATCGTCTCGGCCGGAGGCTCGCTACGCCGGAGGTGGGGCGGGGCCGGGGGCGGGGTGGGGAGCAGGGAAGAGCGGGCAACGGTGGGAGGGGTGGCCAGGGGATGGCTGACTCGAAGGAGTGTCAGGGAAAAGCAAGGTCCACCTCACCGGTTCAATTTTTGTTTTGATATTGGAGGCTTCCCCAAAGAATTCTCCTTTTCCCAGGTTTCCCTAGGACTCGAGCACACCAAACACTGACAAGTGGAGAAGCATTTTACTTTGCCGGGCAAGGGGGAAAGTGAGGATTGAGGGTATAGGAAACAGGAAGGGTTAGAGCATGTATCACACAACTTTTAAAAGTTGAGCATCTTCCTGCTTTCACATTATCTGTGCTTTGGACATTGTCACAGGCCGCTTCTCTTTCCAAATGATTATCTGTCCCGCGGCTCCCATATAACCTCCTTGAGAGGCAAGGGTACATGTCCTCCTACAATCTCTCACCTATCTTCCTTCCTGACATCAGACGAAGACTCAGAGGCAAATTTACCCAGAAGCCAAGGAAACGTCATTTTCAGAGCTGCTTATTTGCCGGACTCCTTGCAAGGTCCTAGAAAGTGTGTTCAGGAGGTCATTTGATAAGTAGGGGGTATGTATGAAAGAAACTTAGATTGCAGGGGTAGGGCATGGGCTTATACACTGGGGGGGGGGATCTTCAAGAAAAATTAAAAGGATATTTTTTCTCTTGGCTCTACCCCTGCAGTCTAAGTTTCTTTCATACATTACCCCCTATTTACATTATCCCTCAACCATTTTACCACTTTCTAAATACCCCAAGTGGGAGATGAAGAGACAGCGCCCAGGGGAACAGGACCTGTTCTGGTGCAGAGCACCCGGGTTGGTGAGACGGTAGCTAGAGAGACAGGGGTGAATGGAGAGCTGGTAGAGGTTAGAGGGGGTGGTGCAGGTGAGGGGCATTTGAAGACCCCCAGTTTGGGGGAGGGGGACTAGCTGAGCCCTGGGCACAGAGCAGACAAGTAATAATGGGGAGGTGTGACGCCCGCCCACCAGGTGTTGGCGCACATCAGTGGGGTCACATCAAGCAAACCTGGAGCATCCCTGGTCTACCCCATGCCCTCCCGGAATGTGTCACTGCGGCTGCAGGACCTCCAGGAGAAAGACTCCGGACCCTACCTCTGTTCCGTGAACTTGCAAGACAGTCAAGGCACTGTTAGAGGTCACAGCAGCAAGACTTTAGAACTCACTGTGCTGGGTAAGTGAGAGGCACCCGTGGGAGGTCGGGCAGGTCTCTTCCCCAAGCGACTGCGTGTGAAGGTTGGGGGAGGGGCAAACAGAGTGACGGGGGGTCCGTGTGTGGGAGCGGGGGAGGGGAGCCGCTGGCCCCCGGATGTGAGTTTTTAACCTGTCTCCCCTCCCCCAGTTCCTCCAGCTCCTCCATCCTGCCGCCTCCGGGGCGTGCCCCACGTGGGGACCAACGTGACCTTGAGCTGCCAGTCCCCAAGGAGTAAGCCCGCTGCCCAATACCAGTGGGTGCGGTCGCCCCCATCCTCCCAGGTCTTCTTTGCACCTGTTTTAGGTGAGGGAACTTCCGGAGACACTGAGAGTGCGGCTGGGGTAGAGGAAAGATGACGTACCAGAGGGGCCGGGGTGCCAGGGGAGGCAATGCTGAAAAGCACTGCCGGGGGTGGGGTGGGGGGGGGGCGGGGGAGGGGCTGGAGAAAGAGGCCCTGCCAGGTGTGGCACGTGCTGCAGACTTAGGTTACTCAAGAGGCGCTGGGGCTAGAAGATCTGCATTCACTAGGTGTGTGACTTTGTGACTCTGTTTCCTCATCTGTAAAATGGGGTATCAATAGCCCTGATTTGAACACACCAGCTATAAAAAACATTTGGGGGCAATTGGAACTTTTTTTTTTCAATTTGAGATAATCGATGGAACAATTTTAAAATGGAGTACTAGATGCTCTTGGAGAATTAGTCTTAATTTATCAGGTGTGGTAATGGTCTTGTGGTTATGTAGGATACTGTCCTTCCTTATTTTTGGAGTTTCATGCTGAAGTATTTACTTTAAAATGTCTCAGAAGAAAGAGAAATGAAAGAAGTATAGCAAAATGTTAGCAACTGTTGAATCTAGGTTGTGGGTATATGGATTTTTATTTCGTCCCTCTTTCTACTTTTCATTTGACCATTTTTATAATAAAAGTTTTAAAATTATTTTTACATAGAGCTTATCTCATAGGTTTGTTGTGAAACTTTTCTAAGTTAGTACATGTAAAGAACTTAAGTCTCTGGGGCAGAGTAAGCAGCCAATAAACTTTAACTGTTAAAATCATTAGATTACTTCATATATTCCTTTCAACACAATCAAGTAGGTCGTATTACCCCCATTTTACAGATGAAGAAATTGGGACCCAGAGATAGCAGGTCACTTTCTTAAAGTCAATTGACCAGTCTTCCCAAGGAGAAGACTGGTCAATTCTGGATCCTAGGTTTTCTAATTCCTCACTCAATGTCCTTTCTCTCTCACTCTCCGCCATTCAGAAATAAAAGTAAAAATTGGATTTTGGTTTTTCTGGGCATCACTTCCTCTTTAGCCTCCTTTCAGATATCACTTGGGGACACTGAGTGGTGGAAATGGAGAGGGGTATTGAGCCAGCAGTTAGGCAACTGGGAGCAGAACCCAGCACACTGGCTGTCACACCTCTCCCTTCCCTCAGGGAACGGATAGCCAGGGAGTCTGTCCCAGGGAGTCAAAGAGGACATTCCAGAGGAGGCGCAGGATGTTTTTTATGGGAAAGAGGATCCCTGGACTGACGGCTAAATTGTGTCCACAGATGCCATCCATGGGTCTTTAAACCTCAAAAACCTTTCTACTTCCATGTCTGGAGTGTATATCTGCAAGGCCCACAATGAGGTGGGCAGTGCCCAGTGCAATGTGACCCTGAAAGTGAGCACAGGTCAGTGAGGGGTAAGTGTGGTTAAGGAGAAGATTGGTCAATGGGGGGGTGGGGTGGGTTTGCAAGAGAGGGGAGGAGGCCTTTCATTATAACAGGACAAGGAGCTTGTCTTGGTCAAATGTTCATGCAGGTGCTTGGTCAGTGACCACTTTCTTCTTGACAGTCACCTTCTTCTTAACAAAGAGATAAAATGTGTATGGTGGTGGTAGGGCAGTGGGGCAGTGGGGTTGGAAAGGGCCAGGGAATAAGCTGAGAGCCCCCCTCTGACGGCAAGGTTTTTCCAGGGCCTGAGGCTACGGTGGTTGCTGGAGCTGTCGTGGGCACCGTGGTTGGATTGGGGCTCCTGGTTGGGCTGGTCTTGTTGTACCAACGCCGGGGCAAGGCCCTAGAGGAGCCGGCCAACGATATCAAGTAAGTGTCCCCGGTCTGTGCCAAGATGAGGGCTCTCCTTGGGAATTCAGGCAGCTCTCATCTAACGGATGAGGTTGGGCGGTGGCTGAACCATCCTTCCTGTGGGCAGATTTTAAGGAGAGTTGAAGAAGAGGGGAGGCGAGAGTAAGACAAAGCACGTGGGAACTCTCCCCCTTCCCCCTTCCGGCTTCTGACCTCTTATCCTTCTTTGATGACTAGGGAGGACGCCATCGCTCCCAGGACCCTGCCCTGGCCCAAGGGCTCAGACACAATCTCCAAGAATGGGACCCTCTCCTCTGTTACCTCGGCACGAGCCCTTCGGCCACCCCAAGGCCCTCCCAGGCCTGGTGCATTGAGCCCCACACCCAGCCTCTCCAGTCAGGTCCTGCCCTCACCAAGGCTTCCCAGAACAGATGGGGCCCGCCCTCAGCCAATATCCCCCAGCGCTGGGGGGGTCTCTTCCTCTGCTCTGAGCCGCATGGGTGCTGTCCCTGTGATGGTTCCCGCCCGGAGTCAGGCTGGGTCTCTGGTGTGATGGCCCAGCCACTCGCTGGCTGGGCGTCCGGCTTCTCCTTCCTACAGGGGTCACCCCTAGCACAGAGGCCTGAGCCTTGGGAGGGTGGCCGCCTTCCAGACCTCTGGTCCTCTGCCCCCACCTTTCTTTACTATGGGCAAACTGAGTCTCGGTTAAGACCCAGACTTCGAGGAGGTAGAAGAAGAGGACGTGGACCTAGGATTAGGAAGGCCTCCGCCCTGGGCTCTCTGTAAGACTGCAGTGGGATGCTGCTGAGATTGCTACCTCTGCCTCTCACCCTCATCCCCCAGGGCCTGGTAGGGACTGCCAGTCAACCAGTCCTCCAGGCCCCCTTGGTCTGTACCCCGTCCCACCTAACCTCATCCTTCACTCCCCCTCCAGCTCCCAGCGTTAATATAACCTGTCCTGCTGGTTTGGTTGGGTTTTGTTGGGGCAGGGGATAAGGAAGATATTTTTTATACTAACTTGAAATGCATGGTTTTGTTTTGATTTTGCAAACTTCAATAAAGATACATTGTGTTTGTGTGGAAAGTGAGAGTCAAATCACCTTTTCAAGCTTGGAATTCCCAGGAGAAGCTGAGTCTCAGGATGATGCAAAAAGGACCCTGCCCAGGCGGTGGACCCAGAAGGGCTTCTCCGCACAGCCTCCAGCTTGGCTTGCTGGCTCGGGATAGCTCTTCTAGAGTCTTTAAAAGGGTCGTTTGCTGTCAGGCAGTGGTGCAGAGGCACAAAGAGCTTGGGGCTGGGAGACCCTCACTCACTCTGAGCAGCAAGGGGATAAAATTGGTGACTCTCTGCGGGCGCTTGAGCGCTCACAGCTCAGGTGTGCGTGCGCTTATCTCCTGTTTCCTCCTCAAGAGCAGAGGAGAAGAACCTGGCTTCTGCTCCTCTCCCAGACCACTGAATCCTTACCTGTCTTTTTGCCCGTCCAGCAGTGACCCCCCTCATACTGGGGGGGAGCCAGGCACAGGATGTGGTGGCGGTGTGTCCACCCCAGTCCTGCCACACCTTTTCCTACCAAGGGTAGGGGCTCCTCCAGACCTCAGTTTCTCTGCCCGTGAAATGGGGCGGCTCTGGGAGGGGGGAGGGCTTGTAGTTTCCACGGAGACTCCTGCCTCAGCAAGTGGTGATAAAGGTGCCAAAGAAGGGATCTCAGAGGAGTAACTGGAAGAGGGGCTGAGGGGCTCAGAAGGAGCAAGACTCTGAAGAGGGTGGTAGGGCCCTGGCCTGGGGCTCGAGCTCACAGTGTGAGACCCCAAAGTGGTGACGTCATTTGCCAGCTCCCAGGTTATCAGAATGCCTCCCTCTTCCTCCTGCGTCACTCTTTCCCTACAGAGCACCAGTTCTGATCTCTCTCCTGTCCTGAAGTACCCACCCCAGGCCCAGCCCTTTCCCCAGAGCCTGACTGCTTCAGAAATTGGGGGGAGGGGGACAAAAGAAGGAAGTAGGGCTAGAATGATTCCCGTACTGGGGCCTGGAGGAGGGAGGAGCACTTCCTTACCTGAGGGCCAGGCCTCTCCCCTTGTTTGCTCTGAGATAGCCAGTCTCGCTGGGGCCCGGCACCAGGAGGCTGCCGTGTGGGCACTCGCTACCTTCTCCCAGAGCCAGACACCCAGACGGACCAAGAGCCGGCAGGACGCGGCCATGGCCTGGCTCCAGGGGCCCTTCCTCTGCGGAGCCCTGCTGGGCTGGGTCTGCTTGAGTGGTAAGGAGGGGGCCAGCGAACGGCGGTGGGAGGGGGCGGGGCCAGAGCCCGGGAGAAGACGTCGAAGGCCGCTGGGAGGGTGGAGGACAGAGGAGGCCGCTGGGCCAGCAGACAAGTTGGGCCTCTCGGGAGGGTGTAACCACCACCCGACTTTTGTTTTCCTTTCCCCGACAAGCACACCCTCAGACCGGGCCCAGTCTTGGCCCTTTCAGGTCCTTCCACCCGAAGAGCCGGTGGTGTGTGGGTTCCTCCCTCCTGGAAACCTCAGGCTTCAGGAAGGGAGGGATGGAGCGGAGGGAGTTGAGCCCCAGGGGAAGAAGGGCACCCCGGCCGCGTCACCTGAGCGCTTCTCCCGCCGGCCTTTCGGCCACTGCAGCCCCCGGGCTGGCCGTGGAGGTGAAGGTGCCCACCGAGCCCCTGAGCGCGCCGGTGGGCAAGACCGCCGAGCTGACGTGCAGCTACAGCACGTCGGTGGGAGACAACTTCGCCCTGGAGTGGAGCTTCGTGCAGCCTGGGAGGCCCGTCTCCTCGTCCCAACCCGTGAGCTGAGGGCACCCGCGCGGAATGGGGGGGCCCTCCTGCCTTTGGCGGGCTTGGCCAAGAGAGGCAGGAACAGGGGACCCACCCAGCGATGAGGGCGAGGGGGTCGGAGAGGGCGCATTTGTGGATCAGTATGCTTGGATGAAAAAGATCTTTCTAGATCTTCTTAGGAACGCAGTCTCCGTGAGGCTATATCACACATACAGCCCTGTGTATCCAGCCGCCTCCCCGAGTTCCTCCATGCAACCCCTGTACGTTAGTGCCGCTCCAGTGTCAGTTCATAAACCCACCAAGGCTAAGCGGTTGTGATTAAAAGCAGGATAAAAATGCTGCCCCCTCCGGGAATATTTGCTTCCCCTCCCCCCAGATTGAGAGCATGCTTAGCGGAAAGCAATGACTCTAGTTCATTCAGCACCTGGGAAGGGATGGTATTTGGCGACAGATAGACCTCCCTGGTTCTGGCTGCAGAGTATCAGCTTCCCTGGCGGCCATAGGGAGGGGCTTCTAATACCCGCGTTGAAGAAAGACTACAGAGTTGACGCCAGGTGGCAAAAAGCACATATGTGTCTTCTGCTTCTCCCCAGATCCTGTACTTCACCAACGGCCAGCTGTATCCAACTGGTTCTAAGGCAGAGAGGGCCAGCCTGCTTCAGAACCCCCCCACAGGAGGAGTGGCCACCCTGAAACTGACTGATGTCCACCCCTCGGACACTGGAACCTACCTCTGTCACGTTAACAACCCGCCCGATTTCTACAGCAATGGGTTGGGGTTAATCAACCTCACTGTGCTGGGTGAGGCAGGCTGGGGACCCACCAGCCACCCACATAACCCGAAAGATTGCACTGGCCCTGCTCAATCCTCCCCTATCCTGATTTCCAGCCCAAGGGCACAACTGCACTGGGGACCCCGAAGGAAAATGCCTCCTTCCCAAAGTCCTCCAATCCTACCCCTGCTCCACCCTCCACAAAGAACGCCTCCTCCCTCAGTTGCTCCCACAGATAGGGATCTGAGTCATGCCCCCAACAGCTCCATCTTTGGGGGAACCTCCCATTTGTAGCTAGATTTCTGTCCCTCTCTAGGTCAGTAGCAGAGAGGGGGAGTGCCCATCAAAGGAAAAAGGGCCCCTGTCACTAAGCACTAACTTTGTGTTCAGATCACCCATCTCACCCCAAACTAGAGCCTGCTTGGAGATGAGCAAACAGAAGAAACTATTAAAGGGGCTGGAGATGTTTAGATGGAAGAGAGAAGACTTAGGAGGTGGTGTATGACAGCAGCATTCAAATATCTGAAGGGCTGTCCTGGGGAGGAGAGTTTTTTTCATTTCTCTTTGTGGGCCCAGAGGGCAGGTATTGAGACCAACTGGGATATTACTAACACAGATTTTGGTTCAACATGAAGAAGAATTTTCTTAACAATCAGAATTTCCAATAGTGGAAATCATTTCCCTGGGATGCAGTGGTACGTGAATAGAGGTGGACCGCTACGTGGTAGGAGGTATTGAAGCAGGAAACCTAGCACTTCATGGGGGTGGGCTTAGAAGATGGCTAAGGTACTTCCTGTGATTTTTGCAGTGCCTCCCAATAGCCCCTCGTGCAGTCAGAGTGGTCAAACCTCCGTGGGGGGCTCTACTGCATTGAGATGCAGCTCTTCCGAGGGAGCCCCCAGGCCAGTGTACAACTGGATCCGCCTTGGATCTTCTCCTACACCACCTCCCGGCAGCATGGTACAAGGTAAGGGCCCACACCACCTTCTTCAAGGAAGAAGGGACTCAGAACCTGGGCAAATCTGACCTCTAAACTCCACACGCCCACAGTACGAGTTCCAAGCTTGCAGGTATGAGACACGCTGCTATACCTTTCCCCTGCTTCTTCCCTGGCTTCTGTTATTGTTCCCTCCTGTCTTCCTGTACAGTCTGTGGCTGCGTGGTCCCCAGAGCATTACTCAAGCTAAATGTACTTCTGATATCCTGGAAGAGAGTGGAAGGCAGGGGCATTCTATGATTCCCACTTGCCTATTTTGGGGGTCGGGATTCCTTTTAGATTTCTTGAGGGTCATGAATCATTTCCAAACTTCCTAGAGAGGAAGCCGAGGAAGAGTAGCATGGACTGGCTTGAATCATTTAGCCAGTTTCTTCAAGGAACCATGTGACTGTCTAAGAGCCTTGGCTTCCCAGCCTCCTCATGCTGGCTCCAGTGCCCTGGTTCTCCTCCCAGCCCCAGCAAGTCCCTTTATCAATCCAGAGAGGCCCCCAGATCACCTCCCAATGTGTGCTCTTCCTTCTAAAGGGAAGGTAAGAAGCAG
This sequence comes from Tursiops truncatus, assembly GCF_011762595.2. NCBI lineage: Eukaryota > Metazoa > Chordata > Mammalia > Artiodactyla > Delphinidae > Tursiops > Tursiops truncatus. Next base: position 9,219,768 of record NC_047041.1, read on the forward strand.
CTTAGAAGAGCATTTGGGTCAGCTGAGAGCCACCCAGAGGGCACAGTTTCCAGCAATCAAGCCCTTTTCCCCCAACCAAGAACCTGACATCAGCCAGTAGACACCCCACCCCGATTCCACTGTGGTTTCTGAACCCTTCATGTGTGTGCTGTCTCCCCCTTCCCTGAAAAGGCCGCTGTGTAGTGTGGGAAGAGCACAGAAGTTGCAGTGGTTTTGACACTTCCTCTCTGGGTCGCCTTGGACAATTACTTTCCTTCTCTGAGCCAGTTTCCCCACTAATAGAATGAGGTTAGTCCCTTCCTGACAGGATTATTGTAAGATGAAATGAAATATGCTTTTGTCATAGTATAGCTCACTGTGAGTTGAATGAATGATGGAACACTTCCTCTTTACCCTCTAGATGAGGTGTCCGGCCGGCTCATTCTCACCAATCTCTCCCTGGCTTCCTCGGGCACCTACCGCTGTGTGGCCACCAACCAGATGGGCAGCGCATCCTGTGAGCTGACCCTCTCTGTGACTGGTAGGGGATGCTGGGCAAAGGCTGGGCTGGCAGGCCTGGGTTGGGGGTCTGCATGAAGCTATCTGAGGCACCAAGGAAGGTCTGCAGCTCTGAGGATCCTGTGTCTCCTAGAGCCTTCCAAAGGCCGAGTGGCCGGGGCTGTGATCGGGGTGCTGCTGGGCGTGCTCTTCCTGTCAGTTGCTGTGTTCTGCCTGATACGGTTCCAGAAAGACAGGAGGAAGAAGCCCAAGGAGACATACGGGGGTAGTGACCTACGGTGAGCAGGAGGGCTGAGGGCCGGTGCCGAGTGGGAAGAAAGGGCTTGGGTTAAGAGTTGGTGACTTCAGGGCTTCCCTGGTGGCGCAGTGGTTGAGAGTCCACCCGCCGATGCAGGGGACGCGGGTTCGTGCCCCAGTCCGGGAAGATCCCACGTGCCGCGGAGCGGCTGGGCCCGTGAGCCATGGCCGCTGAGCCTGCGTGTCCGAAGCCTGTGCTCCGCAACGGGAGAGGCCACAGCAGTGAGAGGCCCGCGTATCGCAAAAAACAAAACAAAACAAAAAAGAGTTGGTGATTTCAGCCCTCAAACTCTGACACCTTTGTGGGGGGGCGGTCAGGGCACGGGGTGCTGCTCAGCCCTGGGCTTCTGTGGTAGGAGTGGCAGTACAGCCCGTGTAGTTGAGCGTGTGAGCGAAGTGTGCGGGGTGGAGGGCTTGGTTCATGAGCTGCCCTCACCTCCTCACACTTAGAAGAATTTTTACTTTTCACTATTTAAGGCCTTTTATACACATCGACAGGATGTGGAGGCCAGTTGTCTGTCCTGAGCACTCAGCTGAGTTTAGTCCTTGTGTGGGGGTTAGTAAGGAAAGGAGGGGCAAAAGCCGCCTGTCATCAACTTCAGCTGTCAGTCATGGGGTCCAGAATAGGGATCAGAGCAATATTTCTCCAAGTGTGGTCCTCAGATTACTCGAACAGAAGTCACCGGGAGCTTGTTAAACATGCAGATTCAAGCCACTTCCTATTCCTCCTGAAGCAGAATCTGTGTGTGTGTGTGTGTGTGTGTGTGTGTGTGTGTTGGGGTGATGGGGCCTGAAATCTTCATTTCACCAAAGTTCCACCATGATTCCTATGCAGAGTGAAAATTAGAAGTCCCTGGGTTAGAGGATGATGGTGCTCTGAGGGAGGCTTCCAGCCTTCACTAAGAATTGCCTATGTTTATCAGGGAGGATGCCACCGCACCTGGGATTTCTGAGCAAACTTCTGTGAGGGCCGATTCTAACAGTGGGCTCCTGGAGAGGCCCTCGTCTGCCAGCACTGTGACGACCACCAAGTCTAAGCTCCCTATGCTTGTCTGATTTCTCTCCCGATCCCTGAGGGGGGAATATCAAGAAGTAAAGCCTTTGGGTACCATATTGTCTCCTTCTTTCTGCCGGTATAGCAAATTCCTCTAGGCGGCCCAGAGGGTGTTACCGGTAAGGGAAGGAGCGGGCTTGAAGTCCCAGAAGGGATGCTGTAGGCGGGAAGTCTGGTTGGTTCCGAAGGTACGTTCTAACCTAGGTTCCTCTCCTCCCTTCCCCCTCTCCACCTCCACTTTTTGGTTCGGTCAAAGGAGATTGTTCAAAATTTCGAACGGTGGCCTTGTGCACCCAAACTCCCTCCCCCCCGGCACCCTCTGAACACTTGGACATTCCTCTTTATTGTTCACATTCCAACCCAGCACGGTCACATGCACACACGGAGATAAAAACCCTCCCGGCCACAGCCCCAGGAGCCCGTGGGGGCGGGGCCAGCAGGAGCAGGGGCGGGGCCGCGGAAGACTCCTCCTACCGAGCCTCCCCCACACTCGGCCTTTGCAGAAACAAGCAGAGAGCTGGAGAGGCGGCTCTCGGGGTGCGCTGGGGAGAGGGGAGGGCAGATTACAGGCAGGTGTGGGGTTGGGGTGTGAAATGGGGACTTCCGATCACAGCAAGGGGTATCCGACACCATAAAAACCCTCCTCCCCTATCCAAAGTTCTGGGACTAAGCTGGGACGTGAACAGCGCAGAGAGGCACGGCGCCCCCTTTAGCTGCGCAGAGATCGAAAGGACTTTTTTTTGGAGTGTTTTTGGGCAACGGTTAGGGCGCCCTCCGCAGAGCGCGAAGGGAAGCGCACCGAGGCTGCGGAGGCAGAGCAGCATGCTGGGTGCGGGGAGAGGTGGGCGAGAAGCTAAAGAAGGAAGATTTGGGAGCGCGGAGATTGGGGTTAGGGTCGAAGGGAGGGCAAATGGGGACCATACTAGACTGGAGAACTAACTAAAAGGGCACGGCCTTGGTGAGTCCTCGACGGAGTCTGCCTCGGTGAGGGAGTCTCTGAGGACGCAGAGAGGGCTCCTGAAGCTGGCAGGTTGGTGGGAAGGAGAGGATCACAAACACGGCAGGGAAGTCTCGTCACTGCGAAGGGGACGTGGCATCCATCTCTCTTCGGGAACTGAGGAGAGAGAAGGTCTGAGCACCTGCCCTCTCCCAGTACTTCCTCTCCCCTCTCCTTCCTGAACCAGGAACCAGGGCGGGGAGCACCAGGGTGCCCCGGTCACCCGGAACTGCCCACCCGGAGTCACTGAGCTGAAATGAGCCCGCGGCCGGTACGTGTGAGACGCTGGGTGTTTATGGCCCCCGGCCGGGCTGGTCAAACGCGGGTGACTGGGTATCTGTGTCGGTCCAGGTGCGTCCCCGTCGCAGTCTCAGGCGTCTCCAAGTGTCAGAAAGCCTGCAGGCGCAGGTGCATTTTCCCTGGCTGGGAGGAGGTGAGGGCGGGCGGAGGGAAGGGCTGGGGATTTGGTCCTTTCCTCCCACTCAGGGGTCCCACCCCGCTGCTTCGGAGTCGTATTCATTACCTTCGAAAATGCTCAGTTCTTTGGTCCGGGGCGGGGCAGCAGGCCGGGTGGAGAGAGAGAAACAGGTGAGCGCTCCAACCCGCGGCGTCCTCAGCCTCCTCCCACCCCCCGCACGTCTCAGATTTCTAGGTCCCCATCCTTCCACACCCCTCTCCACCCCCCAGCCGCCCTTAGTCTTCCTTGCTCCTTCGGAGGAGGGGGTCCGGGGTCGGGAAGGAGAGCCTGTGGCCCGCCTCACCTGGCCTAGTCTCCGCTGGGGCCGCCGCCCGCGCCTCCCCGGGCGCCCCCAGCTCCGCCAGGACCCCCGGGGCCCGGGCCCTTCCGGCCGCGCTCTCCGCTCTTTATCTTCTTCCGCGCCATGTGGCCCCGGAAACTCGCCTGGATTTTGGCAGCGGCCGCGTTGGCACCCGGATCGTCCAGCGGGATGTCTAGAATGTCGTCGTCCGGCTTGGAGCAGGCGCTCTCCTGGGGGGTGGGGGGGGCGTCCTTGTGGGGTGACCGGGCCGAGGCCCCCCGAGGGTGGGGTAGGAGGAGAGTGTTGGGGGATTGAGACGAGGGCGACGCGGGAGTGGAAAGTGCAGAGAAGGGCTAAGGCAGGGCGTGTGTGTGTGTGTGTGTGCGCGCGCGCGTGTGTGCGTGTGTGTGTGTGTGTGTGTGTGCGTGTGTGTGTGTCTTCTGGGCAGCGGCAGGCAAAAAGGAAGGTTCAGGGTCAGGTGGACACAGTTGTGTTCCCAACTCAGGAAAGAGAAGTGCACGGTAGATGGGATACAAGACAGCCGGGTAGCCCTGAGTGAGCGAAGGCCCCTTGCCAGCAGCCGAGTTAGGGGAGCTGCCCAGCTGACCGGAGGGTGGGTTTGGAGGAGCACAGTAAACCACAGCAGGGACTCCTGGATGTGGCTGCCTTTCCCCCGTCCTCACAGGGTGCCTCCAGCTCAGAAGGGTCCCTTCTGAGTCCAGGATTCCCTGGGAGAGGGTTCAGAAGAATCAGCAGGCCAGTCCCTTCCCTAAGTAGAATCACACCAGAGCTCAAAGCTGGAGTTAGGGTGAGGATGGGGCTTACCCCTCAGCGACGCAGCCTCCCTCCACCCAGGGCTAGAGGCCAGAGACTGTTTTCCCATTGCCTCTCCATTTTGCACTGCTCCTCAGGATGTACTCAAACAGAAGAGAGGAGATGGTCTGGAAGAAGCTACAGAGAAAAGGCCTCACTCCAAAAAAGGACAAAAGGAAAAGAGCAGGAGCAAGAAGCCCTTTCCATGATGTGCTCAAGAGAAAGAAAAGAATTATGACAATAGCTACCATTTAAGCCCTGCCCTGGTTCCCTGCACAGCATCACGGAGTTTTACAGATGTTATTTTATTTAGTCTTGGCAACAACTCTATGACGTACCTTTTATTGTTATCCCAGTTTACCCCTGATAAAACTGATTAGAGTGTGGAAACCATACCTGAGGTCATACAGGTATTTATCAGTGGACCAAAGAGTCAATCCTTTGTATGTCAGAGTCCAGAGTATATTTTTAACCCCTACGCTGCAGGTAAGCAAAGGCATTCAAGAAAAGGAACCAAGCTCCACCACTTGCTAACTGAGTGGTCTTGGGCAATTTTTCTAAGCTTTTCCTAACTCATTTCCTTCATCTGCAATCAGATAATAATATCTACCTCTGGGCTGTGGGGAAGAATAAACAATGTGATATGCAGAAAGCTTCTGGCATGATCTAGTTGGTCGATTAATGGTAGCTATTATGATTCCTTTAAATGATAGTGAGTTGATGTGAAAGAGCTGTTTTTGTAGGCTAAAGTGGTCATATAAAAACAATTTCATAGGGATCAACCTAAAAATAATGAGACCCACCCACAGGCTCCAGGTTTCCGTTTCCCCAGCAGCCTGCCCTAGCTGAGAATAGAAAGGGTTAGGGAATTGATGGGACTGATTTCAGAGTCGAGGCTCTGGAACGGAGAGGGCCTCAGCGCCCCTGCCCCCAGCCTGCCTCTCGCTTAGCGTTACTCACAGTGATGACGTGGGGTAGGAAGCAGAAGGGTACTGTGGAGTTAGAAGGGCATTTCTTCTTTGAACTGACCCTCTGGCTTCTAGGAATTTGCTTTTTTTTTTTCGCCTGGGGACTTCCACTGCTTTCCCTGTACTTTGCTTCTCCGCAGAGGTCTCACGCAGTAGTAGTAATTCAGTTCTATTCCTTTCCCCTCGCTCTATCGCCCATCCGGTTCACAGAATTGGGATGGGTGTGCGTGGGGCCTCAGTGATCACTGCCCCAGCCCGGTCCTGTCCTAGGAGGCACAGATTTACATCCCAGATGCCCTAAGCCCAGGTTTACAAATGGCTTCCTCTCATATGGTTCCCAAGGCTGTCTTCATTTCCTGGGCTTCAGAGTTCCTCCGTTTGTGCTCAAGATGTCCACAATTGATTCAGCTTCGGTTAAGAGGAGTTATCAAGGGCCGGTGTGGTTGTGGCGGGGTCTGACACACTCTTTTTGTCTTTTCTGGGTCTAGTGCTCGCCCCTCGACATCTTATCCCCCACTTAGAAACAGAAACAACCCTTTTTGGATCCTTGATTCTCAGAGCTCAAGCCTTTCTTGGGATGTCTCAGGGAATAGGGAGGCTTCTTCTCAAAAGAGGACGATGATCAAGAAAACATTCCTGAGCCCCTCTCCTGGGCCAGCAGCTGTAGAGGTTGAGCGGAGGAAGGGGTGCCTTCCCCCAAACATGCTAAGGCCCACCTGCGGTCACCACCCACCCCAGCTGGATCCAGAGCAACAGACAGAGCCACCCTCAGCACGCTGCTCCTCCCCGGAATCAGCCCCCTCTCCCTCCAGCTGAATTCTCAGGGCAGAGCTGGAGGGACGGAAATAGAGGGACAGTAAAAGGAATCCGGGAAGGGTCATGGTGCCTGGGTTGGTGCCTTCCAAAGCCAAGATCTGATGGTGTATGCCTGAGAGCTCTGCATGAACTGGGGGGTTTGTAGGAGGGGGAGGGGGAGGGGGACAAAGGTGGGCAAAACACGAGCCATGGTTTCTGGTCCCAAATGGTCCCATCACTTCACCTCTGAGGGTCTCAATATCTTCAGCCACAACTAGAACTTGGCCTAGATGAATAGAGTCTCCTTCAGCTCCCAAATCCTAAAAGCTTTAAGAACGATCCCTGCCTACTGCTTGTTATATGCTGGGCCCTGTGTTAAGCGCTTTGCACACATTACCTCATTTAATTCCCATTTTACAGGTAAAGACACATCCTCAGAGACATTTTGTAACTTACCCAAGGTCACAGAGCTGACAAATAGTGATGGGATTCAGAAACCTGTGCTGTTAACCACTACCTCAGGGCAGGTAATTATTTCTATGAGTTCAGCTGGACCAAGTCAACTAGACCAAGCAAAAAATGGGTCCAAAAAAATGTTTCTTTGCCTTTTTATATTAAGTGACTTCAGGAAAGTCAGATATAAAGTCAGACTATGTAAATGGCAACTGATACATCTGAATCAACAGCTCTTGCTCTTATAAAAAAAAAGCGGATCTGTTTTCTTCTTCTCATTTCTGTTTGCGCCTCCTTACAAAGGAGAAAGAAGAAAATAAAGCAGGACACCAGGCTGGATGGTCAGCAAGGACAGCCCCAGAATGGAAGGTGAAGAGGGACCGGTCCCCACCCCCCAGATGTGCTCTGCTCTCTATGCATGTCCCCGCTGCTTCCCAGCGCTGAGCCCAGCCCTCCACAGAATGGGGTTGGGTAGGAAGATGCTCAGTGCCAGCCCTGCCCCTATGCTCTGCCCCGTTACCTCTTCTTGGCCACCACGCCACCCCTCCCCGCCCCCGCCACAGCCTGACAATGGTGTTGTCTCTTGCTCAGTTCTTTAGCCCTGCAGACCCAGGACAGGGCCTGAAAGGGGAAGGCTCCTGTGTAGAGAATGTGCTGGAGGAGGTGACCCAGGGTGCTGGGCCACTGGGATAATTGTGCATTTGCCTCTTCTGTGCTGTTTGGGTGCGCAGCTTCTCCTTTTTTTAGGGGACACTTATTCCAACCACGTCTACCAATCCCTCAGTATGGCCTTGTGGGCACCCAGGAGCATGGTCCAGGGCAGACCAGAGCCTACAGGCAGGGACACGACATCCTACTCTAATTAGTCCTGCAGGTACCAGGGGAGACAATTTACATTCCTTCCCTGGCTTCTTGGAGTCTTTGCTCTCTCACCTCCTTCCACTGACCATTCTTCCTACCTTCCCTTCCCCATCATTCTTACCATCTTGGCAGTATTTCCTCTCCCTTACATGTGTATCCAGATCCCACCATCCATTTATTTTCTCTGTTTTGTAAAATACTGCTGGGGGTGAGGAGCCCAGGAACCTCCATTAAGAGCCCATTCCTCCTTTCACAACCAAAAACTGCTTCCTGGGGAATAACAAACAGAGGAGAAAGCCTGGAAGAAAATATGTTATTAGAGCTTTCTCCAGGGGGTGGGATTGTAGATGATTGATGTGTTTCTTTTTTATACTTTTCTTTAGTTTTTAAATTTTTTTGTTATGACCATATTACCTTTATAATGAGGAAATATAGTAAATGTTTATAGGAGAGGTTAAATTACAGCTATTGGAATCAGACAAGGCTAGTGTCCCACCTCCACACTTAGAAGCAGTGCCTCCTTGGGCAAATCATTTAATCTTTCTAAACATCAGTTTGCACATCTGTAATATGGGGAAAATATCTACTTCACAGGGTTGTTGTGATGATTAAACATAAAATGTTAGGTACATGGTAAGCATTCACAAATTGACAACTATTATTTGTATTAATAAGAGTTAAACATCATAACAACAACCACAACCACTTGTCCCTAAGTTCTTTCTGCCTCTTGGCACCCAGACATAGGGAAGTCTCACCTCTTCTAAACTGGTCTATTCTTTCCTTCCAAACCTCACTTTTTTCCCTTTTCTAAGCAGGCAAAGTGATAACCTCTTGTATCATTAGCTGGGTTGACCAAACGGCTGAGAATACAAGACTTTGGAGTAGGACTTTCTCCATATGTAGGGGCTAAAAAAAAATAAAATATCAAATAAGTGAACAAATAAATTGTATACATGCATGATCACTGCACTCCTCGACTGTGCCAGCAGCCTGGTCCTGTACCAGGCGCTTTCATACCAGAGTACTTTAACAGCAACCCGCTTTGGCATTAGGTCTCCGTGTGGGCGCTGACAAATTGCAGACACTTCCTTCCCTCGCCAGCAGGGCTCTCTCGCGGTCACTTCACCCAGCCCCCTCCAGGGCTAGAAGGCATTGGAGGTCTGGCCAGTCCCCCCCCAGAACCACACGGACTAGGCTCTTTGCAACCCATCATCGCTACTAAGCTAATCAATAATAATTGACTATCTCACCGGCGCTGTACAGGGCGCGAGGGTCACGAGAGTCAACCTGTCAGCCCACCGACGGCGGTGGCAGTGGGATGGGGAATGGGGTGGGGGACGAAAGCCAGGGGAAAGGAGTCGCGGTAGCTTCGCTAGGAGACGGTTTCCAGCGTCACTCTGGGGGAAGTTCCTCTTCTCGTCTAACCTGCAGCTTCCCTGTTGCAGAGCCTTGCCGAGCTCCCAGACCAACCTAGACTGCCTGGCGGATGCGCGCCCAGACGCCCCCACGAGTTGGGGGACATTCTTCCTAGGGCTTTCAAGTCAGGCGGGCGCCTTCCACCACCCACCACCCACGTCTCAGTAGGCACCCTTACTGCTGCTAGGTCTTCTGCACCCACTTCCATCCCTCACTCGCCCTCCAGGGGCTTCTCGGGTGCCCCTTCCCCCAGGCCAAGCTGAGTGCCCGTCCCCCAGACCCTCTAACTTACGGTGCAGCAGTCCATGCTGGTGTTGGGGGCCCTTGTCTGGGACGGAGGCTGGCGCAGGGTGTCGGTGCGGTGCCGGGTGGGGACTCGGGCAGTGGGGAGGCAGCCGACCGGGGCCAAACCAGCCGCTCAGCTCTCGGGTCCTCTCTCCCGCGCTCGGCCCTGCGGGAGAAAGTAACCTGAGCCCTGCGGTCGAGAAGCCAATCAGGAGAAGCCTTCGGCAGGGTGGGCGGGGAGATTGGAGGGGGACCACGCCCCCTCCCGGCTCCCTCCGGCTCGCTCCCTCTCCTGCCCCAACCCCTCTGCCTACACACTTCCATCCATTCCTCCTACACACCCCATCCTCCCAAACTCACCGCCCCTGCTGCCGAGGCGGCAGACTGCCAGGCAGATGTATGCTGGCGCAGGCAGAAGGAGGACCCCGACATCCCGGGCACGAATACGCTCGCATCTGTGCACAGCATCCCTCCCACCCACATAGAGAAAAGCATGCACCCCTCACCCACCTCCCCACACTTCCACAACCTAGCTAGAGTCCCAAATATGGCTCCCTCCACCTTCCCTCCCCCTCAGTCCTCAAAGAAATGCCCCCTAAGACGTGCGGTTTAAAGGTATCGTCATCACTCTGCTGTGGAATGGAGAAGGTGGGCACACATAAACACAAAAGCTCACGCCTGTGCCCCACATGCCCATATATGATACTCCCCAGGCTCACTAAAACGTGCATTTCTTCAACATTCAGACACTACAGACACAGCCTGCAGAAATAACTACACAGACCTGGTACACACACTGAGCAGATACATGCAGATTCCCCGTTATGTGCACACACACGCACACATATCCACAGGCAATCACACTACCTGAACTGTCTGCATTACGTATCTATCCATCCATCCATCTAAATGCCCTGCACTAAACAGACAAAATCATACATGCACAACACCCCTTGTATGTATTTATATATGGATGTGGGCACTCTTCCTTCCCACTCACTGAACCACACTCTCCCTCACCTCTTAATCTACTGTTTCTGAATACGACAAAAGCTGACCACTCTCACCCTTGCTCCTGGGAGGAAAACAATACTCTCAACCCAGTGTAGGGAAATATCAGAAGTCATCAGTTCTTTAGGTCCACGATGGAGGAAGGATGTGGGCCTTGTCAGAGGCCTGGGAAGGGGAGATAGGGGAGGAGGCTCGTGGAGGAGCAGCCTGCCACTTTCGTGGTCGCCAGCCTCCCCAGACCAGTCAGGGTACGAGAGCTGACAGTGTGGCATGTTAGTGAAGAGAGTGGGCCACCTCTGAGAAAACTAGAAAGTCTTTCTCAGCTGAGGTCGCAGAGGAGGGAAGGAAGAAAGGAAGGCTGCCCTTCGGGCCTGTTGACTGAAGCAGAGGGAGGAGGCGGAAAACGCCCTGTGGCTCTGGTCGGGACAGGGGATCCTGCAACAGCCCCGCTGTGAACCAACAGCCCCTGGCCAGTCCTAGCATGGCTGTCACACGCTTCCTTCTTACCTGAATATTTGGGCCACGGGCTTTGCTTGCCAAAGGGAAGACGAGCGGAAGGGAAATTCCAGTGGCCACTCTGGCTGGGGACAGGGTTAGCCAGCTTGGGGCCCCAAGCTGAGCTGGATGCTGGCTGGGATTCCAGAGCTTGGGGTGTAGGGGTGTCTCTCCCAGCATGTTTGGGACCCACCCACCCTTGTAACTGAAAATCTGTTCCCCAATCTGTCTCTGGCACATCCTCCATCCCCCCCCCCCCTCCACCAAATGACAGGATGTCCTGGGAACTCGAGCCCTTGCCTAAATGATGCGCACATCTAGGGCATTGGTTTGTGCCAGCTCCCGTTGGATTTCAACTCCAGATTCCAGAGGAGAGAGGGAAGGAGGACACTGGGGGCAGACTGGATATCAGGCTTGGACTCCGTGCTTCTCTCTTCCCAAATTAGAGCTGAGGAATTCAGGATTTAGTGAGTTTGCAGTAAAGTCTCCCAAGTTGCTAGGCAACATCCCTCTGCAGACTGCGCTGCCTCTAGGCCCTTCTTCCTGCTGGTCAGAGCTGAAGAGGGGCTATCTTTAAAATGTGCCCCCCCCCCAACAAACCCCCTCACAGGCAGCACAGCCCTTTCGTCTTCCTAAAAGACACCTTTGTGTGGGGTGAGGGTGTCTCTGAACACCAGTGAGCCCAAGGGAGAACAGGTACACGCGCTTATCAGTTCCATGGGCAAAACAACCATCTCAGCGACAGCCCACTTGAGGCGCCTACGCAGAACTGGCCGCAGTGCTTGTCCTGGGGGATGGGCAGGCCCCGAGGTGAGGAAAAGGGAGACAGACAGGAAGGCAGAGACTGGGATAGGAAGACAGACACCCACAGACTCAAATCTCCAGAGGATGGCCCCATTTAATGACACCTACACGCAGACACACACAAGGTCCACACATCCACAGAGACACATACTGTGGGCACCTTGCCACACACTCACATCCAAAGACACGCACGGAAGTGGACCCCTTCACCAGCACACATCAAGGGCATGCACTTCCCCTGGTAAGGGGTTCCTCATCTGGACTAAGTGGCCAGAGTTTGTCAGCAAGTCCGGCTGGGTGGAACTCTGAGCCTCTGATTCTCGAACCAATGAGAAGGAAAGGGGACAGGAGCAGTGTGGAATGCCGGGTCTGGCTGGTTTAAGGAGCAGGCTGCCTCACCCTGCGTCTCACCTGGGGCCAAGGTCAGCCTTTGGAGTGTTACCTAGTAATCTGCTGGGCTTGGGCCCTACAGTTATCCTCCTTGACTCTTGAAATCTCGAGATTTCAAAAACTCTCCTCTAACTTTGCGCCCCCCCCCCCCCCCCCCCCCCCCCAGCTATTGAAGGAGAAGGACTGCAGGCCTGGATAGGAGAAGAACTCCGGAAGGGCCCGGTTAGAGAGGGAGCTGGGACGTGTGGGTGCAGGGTCTGGACCCAGCATGGAGCGTGGAGGAGGAGGGCACAGAATAGAAGGCAAGGCTGGCAGAGGAGGAGATGGTTCAAAAAAAGAGAGGATAAAAGATGGATTAGTGGGAAGCTTCTGGGGTCCGATACAGATCCTTCTTGGGACAGATGGAGGGGGATTTGGAGAGAGTTGGTCCTTGTGAGCAGAGAGAAAAGCCAAACCACATGGCAAGCTATTTGCCAATTCTTGCGGCTTCCCCTCCCGGGAGTGGGCACTTTCTGAACATAACATCCTGGCTCAAGCCCACAGAGGGACTCCATGATAAGACGAGGGTGGGAAGTAGGAGGCTGTGCCTTTGGTGGAGCTGATTTGGGGGCTTCTTAGGTCAGGATTTTACTCATTTGAGCGGAGGGGGTGAGGGTGGCAGGAAATTCAGTTTTCTCGGCAAATATTCCAGCTTTTGCTGTAGTAGTATTTTTAGCAACTTGGCTGGCAGAGGGGGAGCCCGGGTACAGCTTTAAAGGGGCCTCTGCTTGACGGGAGGCCTCCTCCCACCCTCACCCCACAGGTCATAAAGGAGAGGGGGAGAAAGCACGCGGCTCTAGGGGTGCGTTCCAATTTAAAAGTCAGGCTTGCTGGGCGCTGGACGACCCTTAAGTCATCTTCACCGATAGTCGATAGTCGTTATCTGTTATCATCGACATCGTTCTCACTAGCAGCTTTATCGAGAAGAGTAAATATTCCTCGGACTTCTGCTGTGTGCAAGGTACTGTCAGGGACACGATACAGAAGGCTTAACAGGACACACTTGGTGAGACGAGGGAAGGAACCAAGGCTTCTGAGTGAGTGCTGGGTGTTGTGTGTCGTACTAGCCACGTTATATATGTGATTTCATTTAATTCTTACAACAACTCTGCAAGTTGGGCATTATCTTTCCTGTTTTACAGGTGAGGAAGTGAAGGATTTTAGGGGCTGAAGAATTTACCCAAGGTTACACCGTCATGAAATGGAAGAGTCCGGATTAAAACTCAGAACAGCATAATAATGTTATCCTAATCCGAAGAGTGATTTACAAGGTGCTTCCACCTCCATGATTTAATTTGTTGCTTTTGAGAACTGTGTGAGGAGGTGTTAGTATTTTTAGCCGCATTTTCTGAGGAGGAAGTGAGGCCTAGAGAGGTTAATTAAGTGACTTGTGCCTTGTTGGAATTAGACCTCTAGTGAACTGCGGTACTAGGGCTAAAACGCAGGAGTTCTAGCTTTGAATTCTGTGTGTGTTCACCTGTTTGGCTCCCAGCACGTGCATTGGGCTCGAAGGAATGGGTTACAGTGGTTAGCAAATCACTCACAGTCTCTTGTCTCTTGCAGATAAAAGTATATATGTATGGGGCTTCCCTGGTGGCGCAGTAGTTGAGAGTCCGCCTGCTGATGCAGGGGACACAGGTTCGTGCCCCAGTCCAGGACGATCCCACATGCCGCGGAGCGGCTGGGCCCGTGAGCCATGGCCGCTGAGCCTGCGCGTCCGGAGCCTGTGCTCCGCAACGGGAGAGGCCACAACAGTGAGAGGCCTGAGTACCACACACACACACACACACAAAAAAGTATATATGTATGTATGTGTGTATATATCTATGTGCACATGTATCTTATGTATACATAGATATGGATGTATATAAATATATACATATCTACGTGTACATGTATGGGATATATTTATATTTCCTAAAGTAATACATGATAGATGCCAAATGAATGATGTGGACGGTAAGTATTATGAGAATTGAGATGGGGGAGAAATAATTGAGAATTTGGACGATCCAGGAAAGCTTCCTGGATGAGGATGGTTTGGAGGAAGAATAGGACTCAAAGAAGTAAAGGGGCCTGGGAACAGGCAGGGGGACATTTCAGGCAGGGGCAAAAGTGGTGAGCCATGCACTGCATTTAGTGTCACTGTTAGCTTACACTGTTCCAGTCCGGAAAGGCCCTGAGAACAGCAAACCCCGTCTCCTGCCTCTCACGCAGGGATTTTTGTCTAAAGCTCAGTGCCCTGACTAGATATACCAGAGCAGTTCCGGCCCTCTAAGTCACACCAGCTGTGCGCTCATGCCTGCTCGGCAGCCCCACTGCTCCTCGGAACTCTAACACACACATGCCTCTTGCTCCTGCCCATGTGCCAGGTGCCTGCTTCCTCCACCTCCGCGCCGTCTCCTCTGGGTCTCAGTGTAGTTCAAAGTCCTGGATGTGGTTTGCTCTTTGTTCCCATATCACTCCAAACATTTACCTGTTCTCTACCCCTCCACTTCCCTTTCCTCAGTTTGCTTCCCCACGCTTCCTTACGAATAAAAGCTAGTGGTGGGGACTTCCCTGGTGGTGCAGTGGTTAAGAATCCGCCTGCCAATGCAGGGCACATGGGTTCAAGCCCTGATCCGTGAAGATCCCACATTCTGCAGAGCAATGAAGCCCGTGCACCACAACTACTGAGGCTGCGCTGTAGAGCCTGCGAGCCACAACTGCTGAGCCCACATGCCACAACTACTGAAGCCCGCGCACCTAGAGCTTGTGCTCCACAAGAGAAGCCACCGCTATGAGACGCGCACACGCTGCAACGGAGAGTAGCCGCAATTAGAGATAGCCCGTGTGCAGCAACGAAGACCCAATGCAGCCAAAATAAAATAAATAAATGTTAAAAAAGCTAGTGATGGCCAGGCAACGTGTGTACCTGCTGGGCCTCACATCCCACCTGCAGACATTGGACCAACACAATCTTTTTTTAATATAAATTTATTCATTTATTTTTGGCTGCATTGGGTCTTCATTGCTGCACGCAGGCTCTCTCTTCTCTAGTTGTGGCGAGTGGGGGCTACTCTTCCCTGTGGTGTGTGGTCTTACTGCGGTGGCTTTTCTTGCTTTTCTTTTGCGGCTCCAGGCGCACAGGCTTCAGTAGTTGTGGCTCACAGGCTCTAGAGCGCAGGTTCAGTAGTTGTGGTACTCGGGCTTCATTGCTCCGCGGCACGTGAGATCTTCCTGGACCAGGGCTCGAACCCACGTCCCCTGCACTGTCAGGCAGATTATTAACCACTGCGCCACCAGGGAGGTCCCACAATCATTTTTATAACAAGGATACAACCATTTTGCTAATATTTCAAACTCTCACACAAACCTGAGAACCACTTCAATTTTGGTCCAGAAAAATGCCTATTTTAATTTTTTTTTTTTTTTTATAAAAAAGGCTTACATGAGGTATGATTTTTCCTTATTCCTTAGTCTGTTTAAAGACCTTTTCTCCTTTTGTGGTTCAGCGGGACAGTCAAATAAAAGAAATTCGTGATTCTTCCAGTAATGTGTGTCATGTGAGGGGCAGGCCATTCTCCCCTGCCATTGTCTACCTTAGGGAAGAAGGGAGAAACTCTTATATAGGAGATAGAGACTCAGAATCATCCAGGCTGAGCACCTCTTGGAGTGTGTGTATATGGCCAGGAACCCAGGTTCATGCTTCTCCACGCTGACACTCTATTCTGAGAGCTTGGATGGAGTGGTGGTTTTGATCTTGGTCCATGCGCCATGGCGGTCATTCATTTGGCGTCTAGCGACTATTGCCTTGTATTTATACTTTTAAAAAAATTTTTGTTTTACTGTAGAAAAATTTAAACACATGCAAAAGCAAATAGAGTAGTATATAAGGAACTCCACTGTATCCAGCTGTACGATAATTCTCAGCTCATCACCAAACTTATTTAATCTATATTCCTTATGATTCCCCCATTATCATTTTATTCATAAATATTCAAGTATTTGATTTCCATTGGTATGGAAAGGTCTCTTACCTAGACTTCAAAAGGAAGGAGACATTGACAGAATTGTCCTCGCAGACTGTCATCCAATATGGCCAAGACACAGGTGAACAGATGTTAAAACTCAGCCGTTGTAGAGCCTGGGTGGCAGGCCTTCTGCAAGAGAAAGCTTCCTCAAGGGCACCACCCACCATGAAAGTCATGTCACACACCCCTCGGATTGGATCATGACACAGGAATTTGGTCATTCAGTCCTATGTAAAGTGTAAAAATGAGAGAAGTTCTACTCAGATTAACCCTGGCTCTAACCTTGGGAAGTGATGTTTGTTCGGTTTGACTTTTTTTTTTTCCTTTTTGTTCATACTGAAGCACTGGAAAGTAAAGGATTATTATCTATAAGCTTTTGTTATTCTGCAGCTTGGGTGGAGTGTTTGCATTTAACGAGGTAAGAACTGATAGTTATTTGGGTTGATATACTTTTGTTATTTTTGCTTTGCCTGCCGTGGGATCGTGTGTTGGAGTGGGGTGAGGGTGGGGAGTGCTGGAACATGAGCTGTTTTTGGATTGTGTTGTTAGTGGAAACGTTCCTGCTGCTTAGACAGAAAGTATGTTAGGTAAAGCCACTCTGTCCCTTTGACCCTGAAGCCTTAAGGTATTTAATCTTTCCACGGGTGTTCAGTGTTCACACGTACCTGGGAGACCGAGTCTCTGTATAGTAGGCACAGTCCTATAGCAAATGTTCCTCAGAAGTGAAAGAGTATAAAGCTTGGTTCTTTTTTTTTTAATTTATTTTATTGAAGTACAGTTGATTTACAATGTTGTTAGTTTCTGGTGTACAGTAAAGTGATTCAGATATATATATACACACATATATACACACACACACACACATATATGTATACACACATTCTTTTTCATATTCTTTTCCATTATGATTTATTACAGGATATTGAATATAGTTCCCTGTGCTCTACAGTAGGACCTTGTTGTTTATCCATCCTCTATATACTAGTTGGCATCTGCTAATCCCAAACTCCCAGCCCATCCCTCCCCCCCCCGCCCTCCCCCTTGGCAACCACAAGTCTGTTCTCTACGTTTGTGAGTCTGCTTCTGTTTTATAGATAAGTCCATTTGTGTCAATTTTAAATTCCACATATAAGTGATATCATATGGTATTTGTCTTTCTCTTTCTGACTTACTTCACTTAGTATGATAATCTCTAGGTCCATCCATGTCGCTGCAAATGGCATTATTTCATTCTTTTTATGGCTGAGTAGTATTCCATTGTATATATGTACCACATCTTCTTTATCCAGTCATCTGTCGATGGACATTTAGGTTGTTTCCATGTCTTGGCTATTGTGAATAGTGCTGCTATGAACATAGGGGTGCATGTATTTTTTTGAATTATAGTTTTGTCCAGATATATTCCCAGGAGTTGGATTGCTAGATCATATGGTAGCTCTATTTTCAGTTTTTTGAGGAAACTCCATACTGTTTTCCATCGTGGCTGCACCAATTTACATTCTCACCAACAGTGTACAAAGATTCCGTTTTCTCCACACCCTCTCCAGCATTTATTGTTTGTGGACATTTTAATGATGGCCATTCTGACTGGTGTGAGGTGATACCTCACTGCAGTTTTGATTTGCATTCCTCTAATAATTTAAAGCTTGGCTCTTAAAGAAGAGAGAGCACTTTCTGTTCTACTGGGAACAGGATGGTGGAGCTGAGCTATGTTATAATTTGCTAAACATATGTCAGATCATAACAACGGGAAAGTTCCGTGTTTGGGATACCGTGTGAGGATGTGTAGATCTTAATAAAACCATCATGGCAGACACTGTTGGTTACCTAGCCAACATCCATGCATTCCCCCCACTTGCTTCCTAACAGAACTGCAGTTTTGTTGGAGCCTGTCATGGGTCCGGGCCTGAGAATGTGTCATCATCAGTCTAAGCGTGTTTCCACTTTCTCAGCTTTTATGGCAGCTAGGGCTGATCACACGGCCCAGATATGACCAATAAGACAGAAGCAAATTTCTGCTGAGAAATCTTCTGGGAAGCTCTTGCTCTCCAGATAGGAGGAGGCAAAGGCAGCTGGCGCCACCAGTCCCTCTTCTCTCTGCCTTGAATACAAACCTGAAGTTTAGAGCTGCATCAGCTGTCTTTTGACCAGAGGCAACAACTCAAATGCTAAAATCATGAAGAAACAACCTCCTATATATTTAAGCCAGTATCATTCAGGCTTTCTGTAAGATTTACACGAAGGAATCCCTCATATGCCATAATAATACAAGAGATGTTGGAGTGCCTCAGATCAATGTACCCAGCATTGTGACAGGACGGGGGCAGCATGTGCAAGTTATTTCCAGGGATTCTTTGATGACAGACCCTGAAAATTCTAAGTTTGAACAGCTAGCATTTCTGACATGAGTTTATGCGATCTCGTGCAGCTTGGCCTCATAATTGGTTGTCCTAGATTGGCTCTGCTTAGTTGAGGAACCATTGTAGGATTCTGGGTGACCATTTATAGTTCCTGTAGTCACACTCAGAGCCTTGGTCCCCTGGTCTCTCTCAGCATTTCTTTCTTTCCTCTATTTTTTTTTAAATATATTTATTTATTTATTTTTTATTTTGGGCTGCACTGGGTCTTTGTTGCTGCGTGGGGGTTTTCTCTAGTCGCGGCGAGCGGGGCCTACTCTTCGTTGCGGTGCACAGGCTTCTCATTGCGGTGGCTTCTCTTGTTGTGGAGCGTGGACTCTAGGTGTGTGGGCTTCAGTAGTTGTGGCACACAGGCTCAGTAGTTGTGGCTTGCGGGCTCTAGAGCACAGGCTCAGTAGTTGTGGTGCACGGGCTTAGTTGCTCCACAGCATGTGGGATCTTCCCGGACCAGGGATCGAACACGTGTCCCCTGCATTGCCAGGCAGATTAACCACTGCGCCACCAGGGAAGTCCCTCTCTCAGCATTTCTATCACATCAACCCCTCACCCTTGTCCCATGTCTGGTGTGTGGGCTTGCTATACTTAGACTTACTGGCGAGGAAGGAAAATTCCTTTAAGACAGAGAAGAGAGCCCAGAGATAGATGAGGACTGGGTGGATCTGGGCATTTTTTTCTCTAGTCAGATGGCTGATCCTTATTGTTTTTAAAAAAGTGACAGGTGGGAGACCCGTACTTCCTTATAACTGGCAGTGACAGGCTGGTCTTTATCCCCCCGACAGACCTGGTAGAGAGAAGTCATTAACATACAAACTTTTTCAAATAGGGATCAACCATATCAGACTACCCAGTGAAGAAACTTCCCACCTCTTTTACTAAAAATAAAACCCTGCAAGGTTAACACTGGAAGGAGACAGATTCAAGCAGAGCAGATATTCATCCCGAATCTCTTGTTTGTAGAGCCTTTAAGAGCTCCTTCAGGGCACGTCTCCTCTCCCCCACCACTCCTGAGGACAGTACGTCCACATGCAGTTGTCAGTCTAGTTGGGCTGATATTTTTTTGTTTTGAATTGTATTTAATTTAATTTATTTTTTTATACAGCAGGTTCTTACTAGTTATCTATTTTATACATATTAGTGTATCTATGTCGATCTGTGCTGATATTCTGAAGGGTTAATCAGATGTCCTTAGGACAAGTATTCCTTACCAGTTCTTTGGGTAAAGTACACTCGTCTCCTTTAAAATAGGCATTACTTTTAAGCACTACATGGGAATGGCTTGTACCTATAAGCAGAAATCTCTGGGACACTGGGACGGCACTTGTTAGTAGACATTATTATTGTTGTAAACACATGTGTATATACAAGGACTTCTGAATTTACCTTAAACTAAAGTAAAAATTTCATAAGTCTGAAAGATCTCAAACCGTTTTCCTGGGAGCACTTTCAAATATGCCAAATGTTTACTGTGAGCATTTATTATGTGCCATCTGCCTTACATTAGGGGCATCACACATTGTATTGATCAAGAGTCTCTTGGTTGTAAGGGATAGAAACCTGACTTACATCAACATAAGCATCAATGCACTGCAGGGGCAGAGGAGGAGCTTCACAACCAGATCCAGGAATACAAAATCTTTTTTTTTTGCGGTACACGGGCCTCTCACTGTTGTGGCCTCTCCCGTTGCGGAGCACAGGCTCCGGACGCGCAGGCCCAGCGGCCATGGCTCACGGGCCCAGCCGCTCCGCGGCATGTGGGATCTTCCCGGACCGGGGCATGAACCTGCGTCCCCTGCATCGGCAGGCGGACTCTCAACCACTGCCCCACCAGGGAAGCCCCAGGAATACAAAATCTTAACCAAAACTCTCTTCTTGCCTTTTTAATCTCTCGCCTCTGCTTCCTTCTGCTTAATGCTGCCATCCCCATAATACTAGAATTGTGGCTGCAGGTATCACTGAACTTAAACCATTATAGCCTTGGGAACAAAGAGGAAACGTCTTTCTTCAATAGCAGCTTCATTAATAATATTTTTTAAATTCCCAGGAGTGGTCTCTGATAAACCTGACTTGGGTCGCCTGCCCATCCCTGCACCAATCCCTGTGGCTAGAAAGATTAAAGTATTATAAGTAACCCAGCCTGTGGCACAACCGTGTCGCCAGCTGGATTGTATGATTGGCAGTGCCCTCCAGAACCATTTGGTTAGAGTGTGGGAAGAGCAGTTCCCCGAAAGAAAGGGGGCTGTTCCGGACTGGGCTGACTGAGTGATGCATGTGCGTTCTCAGTACACCATGTCCTATAATGCTCACAGTACTCCAATGACGCAAATACTATTATCCATGTTTTACCAGCAAGGGACATGTGGGGAAAAAGAGAGGTTAGGTAACTTGAACAAAGTCACACAGCTGGTAGGCAGCAGAGTTGGGATTCCACTCAAGTCTGTTTAACCCCAAAGCTCCTCCGTTACCTTGCCACTTCTGCTGCCTAGACGAATTTCTCGTCAATCCATGTATCTTAGTAGAGACAAATTACACTAAGTGTGCACGTTAGGTAGCCACCTTCTGCTCCACTCTAGGAAAAGGGTCTTGGTGTTGAGGGCTCTTGTCAGGCTTCTGCTTCCTTCTGGAATTCCTAGTTGAAACAAAACCAAGAATTTCTTGGGCCACTTAACTGGGTTGGCATGGCTGGACCCAGGGGCTTAGAATCGTGTTGCCAGGTCTCTGTCTCCCTTGCTATTTTCAGCAGTGCTTCCCTCAGAGTCTCTCTGTATTAGATTTACCCTCGCGTTGGTGAGAAGGCTGCAGCTAGGCCCAAACTGAAAAAAAAAAAAAGAGAGAGAGAGACCATCTCTCTGTATGTACCCATATACCACATTTTTTTTTTTTTTTTTTTTTGCGTTATGCGGGCCTCTCACTGTTGTGGTCTCTCCCATTGCGGAGCACAGGCTCCGGACGCGCAGGCTCAGTGGCCATGGCTCACGGGCCCAGCCGCTCCGCGGCATGTGGGATCTTCCCGGACCGGGGCACGAACCCATGTCCCCTGCATCGGCAGGCGGACTCTCAACCACTGCGCCACCAGGGAAGCCCCATATACCACATTTTGGAAAGTGTTCTGCTCAGCCCTTCATGGGTATTTGTCCACATTACTGACAAACACTCCAGGACAACACAGACCGGTCCAAGCCTAGGACGGGATGCTGGCAGCCATAAACGCATCCAACCAACCCCTACCAAGGCAGAATCACAGAGTGAAGAGCTGTGGTCAGCCTCCTCCTTCTCAATATTCTGCTAGCACTTTATTAGCAGTTACAACCCTGCCTAGTAATTGTTTACATCTTATCTTCCTCACTAGGCTGTGTATGCCTGTGGAGCCAGGATCTGGTCTTTCATTGTGACATCTCAGCATCTAGCATAGTGCCTGACATATAGGAACTCAATAAATATTTATCAAATGAATGAATATAATACAGGATAATGCTATGGTTTGCAATGCTATGGTTAAGAAAACAAACATTCTCCAGAGGTCTGGCGGGCACCACAATAATAAAAGCTACCACTTAGATGCCATTGTATAATTTACAAAGTAAATGATAACTACTTTGCTGAAAAATTTTATATCTGCATCTCATTTAAACCTAAACACAATGAAAATGCGTGTACCACTACTTAGAAGCCTTGCACTTAGCTTGTGTAGAGGAGGGTGAGGGAGGATGCACAGGGAGAGGATGTGATCTGTAAGGAGAGTTTGGTCCTGCAGAAGCAGGACAACTAAGACAATTAGAAAACCTCTCCAAGGCGGTGCAGGATAAGTTCCGCCATTCAGATGGGTGCTCAGGTGCTCCCTGGCGAAGGCCCAGCATCTGCTGAGGTTCCAAGGAGGAACTTGGGGATATATTCAGAGCAGAGTTAGAAGAGTGACAAGGAGATGAGCTAAAAAACATGACATGTGTGGAAAGGTTAAAAGAACCAGAATGACTCAGGTTGGAGAAGAGAAGGCCGAGAGGAAACTGAATCATCTTCTTCAAGACAAAGAAGGGCTCTCTTGCTGGGGGGTGGTGACCAGCTGTCCTCCTTTGCCTCTGCATGCGGAGCAAGGGGAAATGGGCTTAGACCGAAGGCAGGGCTAAGATTAGAGAGAGGGAAGAATTTGGCAGGAGCGATGTTGTATAACCTACTTTACAGACACTTGGGGGACGGAGGAGACTCCCACACTCCTGGTCCCCGCCCAGTGGACTGGATTTGGGGACGGTCTGGCAGGCTGGCGGGGAACGGAGGAGGGGGTCCTGCGGACCTTCTGTCCGTGGCCTGATCTTTCTCGGTGTCCTCAATTTCCCGGTGGAAAGTAAGTTCCCCAGTTTTGGAGCCGGCAAGGCAGCACCTCCCCCACCCATCACGCACTGCACCAGTGTTCTGGGCTGGGTAATAATGCCTGTCATTTCCTCTCCCGGGGGAGTGGGGCTGCATGCGCCCTGACAGCCCCGAGGGATTGAAGGCAACTAAAAATAGTGCATTAAATATAATCTGTGGAGGGGCACATTTGCATTGCTTTTCTTTCCCCCTCCGGTCTCTTTATCCTTCTGGGCAGGCCAGGCCTAGGTCTAGCTCTGGGCCCTGGGGATCGGGTTCTGAGCTCTAGCTGCTCTCATCTCGTTGCAAAAGTGTTCTCTAGACAAGAGAGTTGAGCGAGCAAAACCAAAAAGTACAACCGAGGGCCCTCAGGGGCTTCCTCTGCCACCCCTCCTCACTTCCCGTTGGGCCCTCTGCGTCCTTCAGGGCCTGAAGGTACAGGGAGAGAAGCTGGAAGTGGGAGAGGCAGTGCTGAAAAGGAGAGCCAGCTCCAACTTTGTTCTCCCATCAGCCACTTCCGTCTGCTGCACAATCTCTCTGAGGTTAAATATTAATTAAGAGCAGAATGACAGTGAGAGCTGAGCAGTGTCACTTTCCGTCCCAACACAAATGCTAATTTCCTTCCTGGTATAAAGTGACTTTGGAGTGGGATTGGCAGCCCAGGGAGAATAGCTGGGGAGAGGGAAGGAGAGGAGGTGAGGAGAGGAGAGATGGGCAGCCCAGCTTCAGAACTTTTAAGAGGAATGAGGCGAGGGAGGGGGGAGAAGAGGGCCGTCAGGTTACAGAGGATGTGGTCACAAGACAATCCTAGACTCTCCCCACTTTAACATGGTGATTTAAGAAGCTGGGGTAGAGCTGGCTCTCCCCACATCTCTAAGGCAGGGTTCTTAACCTGGGGTCCATGCATTGATTTCAGGGCTCAGGAAACTGGAAGTTGTTTGCAAAACGATGTATGTGCACATAGACAGCTTTTGGGGGAGAGTCATGAATTTCCCTCAGAGCTGGTGTGGTGTACCACAGGGTCATCCTCAGCTTGTGGTACCCACCTCATGGTTCAAGATGGCTGCTAGAGCCTTAGTTGAACATCTGTCTTCTAGGAAGGAAGCAGAACCGTGCGATGGGGAGGGGAGGGCAAAAAAAGCTCCACTCCAGTTTTCTGTCCCCCTATTAATGTCCCCAGAAATCCACTTCCATCTTCCTGTCCACACGCACCCTCAAGACAGGCTCGAGGGAAATACGGTCTCTCGGATGAGCGTGTTGCAACTCCATATAAAATGCGTTTCTATTAATAAGAAAAAAGAGAGAATGACAGATAATCAAGAATTTCTGCTGCAGTCTCTGTCTCACCCGAAGGCCAAGAATCTCAGATTCGAGGGAGGACACGTTACACCTCTCTGCGATTTCCATGCCCACTGCCCAGGCAAAGCTGACTGAAGGCAAAGGCTGAGCATCAAAGTGCCTACTTCGTCTTGGGAACCCATCAGCCACTCCTGAGTTCACACTAGGTCTTCAGAGGCTGGTCCTCCCAAGTGAGGTTGGCAGGTTTAGCCTCTGACAAGGGTCGTTATTTGAAAGGAGGCTAAATAAATGGGTGCTTGTTCCATTGAGGAATGAGTGGACTTTGTGATGTGTGTCGAGGAGCGGCTTTGTTTGGCCTGTCTTCGTCATCTTCTTCCTGGCTGCACAGCCTGGAATAGGTGACCAAGGAGAGAGAAGACATTTTTACTTCTTAAGAAAGACACAAATGGGGGCAGGTTTGGGGTGTGGGTGTCAGAGAGGTGAACTGGACCAGAGTAAGATTCCACTTGTGAAGGACCTGGGTGGTAGATTCGATTCCATTTCTCTCAGGTCTTTGTGCCTTTGCACGGGCTCTTCCATCTGATCAGTGTGGTCATCCCATGGTGGACTTTCAATCCCTCTTCAAAAGTCAGCTCCATGACACCGTTCCTGGTGTCTCTGGCTCTACTTCACCACCACAGCTGCCTCAGGAAACTGGTTGCAATTTTGAGCGATCTTTTTTTTTTTTTCTTTTTTTTTTTTGCTGTACGCGGGCCTCTCACTGTTGTGGCCTCTCCCGTTGCGGAGCACAGGCTCCGGACGCGCAGGCCCAGCGGCCATGACTCACGGGCCCAGCCGCTCCGCGGCATGTGGGATCTTCCCGGACCGGGGCACGAACCGGACCGGGGCACGAACCCGTTTCATGATCAGCTAAGGTAGACAACTCTTGGTCGGGCTCAATGTATGTTTGATGGGGATGAACCAGTTTTAAAAGGTGTTAATGGGCCTCTGTGGTGAGCAAAATATTCCAGAGGTAATAAGGGGATTAAAAAATAAAAATTGCATGGACACTGGCTTCTAGGAGTCCATAGTCTAGTGGGGGAGACGGAAGAACAGATTACCGATCAAAAGCAAAGGTAATGGTGATACTATGCAGGTATTTTTAGAACAGGGAGGGAGAGATTAGTAGAAGGGAGAGGGATCTGGGAAGGTAACACTGATTTGTGTGAAGCCTTAAGGAAAAATCAAGCCCCCATCTTTAGGGCAGTGGCTGGGAGAGAAGGGGCAAGAAAGAGGAGAAAACATAATCTTTGGAGATCGGGTGTCTTGGCAGGGTTGGAGAATTCCTTTGAGAATCTAGAAGTGTTTCTATTTGTTTGTTTGTTCTAACATGGGGAAACTATGCTCTCTGTATGTTAGGTTGAGTACAAGGCTCGAATTTTTTTCTGGAAGGAAACTGTGTTTTGTTCTTGTATAGCTTGAAAGTGCTTGTGAAGGTGTTGGGACTGGGAGATGGTGCTGTTCAGGGAGAGGAGGCGAGGGGCCAGGGTGGGGCTGGGGGCTGGGATGGGTGTCACCTTGGTCTGAGTGTTTTGCAGGCCTTTGGGAAGGAGATCCCATGCTAGGTCCTTCCCTCGCCCTTCCTTTTTCTGTCTTTCTTAAAATACCTTGTGTTTCTGCAGCAGTGCGGCTGCTAATCTAAAATAAAAACAGCAGGAAATGCAAATGGTCAGGTTCTCCTAGCAACAGGAGCCAGCCCACGCAGGGCGTGTGGAGCAGAGAAAAGTGTCCCGAGGCTGAGAGGCGTGTGGCTGGGGTGAGGAACAAATCTCCTCTTAGAGCCTTAGACAGCCTTAGGGCTGTCTGGTGGGCAGCCACCTGCTGTGCAAAGAAACCCTCCATGAACTGGACTGAGGTAAAGGATCGTGTACTGGGGAGATGGTGCGAGGGGGAGACAGCAGGAGCCGTGGTTTATTTAAGATATTGCCTGACGGCAGTGGCTGAAATGGCATCTCAGAACCTGGCTTTAGGGGGTCTAACTAGGTGCGTGATTGGGAAAGGTCTTGATCTGTGGGCATGTTTCCATGTGTCCATTTGAATCAACCCACAAGCCTTGCCATTCCTAAGGTTATGAAATAAAAGGAAGTAGAAGATGCCTCAGATGTGTAGGTAAGGGGACCAAAATCAGGAAACTGCAAAGACTCTTAGAGACACCTGGTTTAATCCCCTCCTGTTACAAATGCAGAGACTGAGGTCCAGAGAGGTAAATGACTTTCCTGGGACATGGATCTAATTAGTGGCAGGGGTAGAACTAGAAAACAGGTAACCAGGCCGAGACTCATTCTACTTTAAGTTGAAGCTGCTGTTGGTCCTCCTCTGCACACAGCTAGACAATTAGAAGCCATGATAACCTTGCTGGGCCCTTGGATAAGAAATCCAGTCCTCTTAGGCACATCAAATAACTCTAGAGATATTTGAGAGACAAATGAGCACCACAACCTCCATGGAGTGCCGCGGAAAAGTGAGCCCCTGAAGATGAGGGAGGCATCGGCTGGGTGCCACCCAGCGCCTGGTGGCC
Organism: Tursiops truncatus; assembly: GCF_011762595.2. Taxonomy (NCBI): domain Eukaryota; kingdom Metazoa; phylum Chordata; class Mammalia; order Artiodactyla; family Delphinidae; genus Tursiops; species Tursiops truncatus. The sequence goes on from NC_047041.1 coordinate 9,246,332, forward strand.
ACCATGCACAGGCATTCCGTGGGGGTCTCACAATGGGAAAGGGGAGGAAGAGCACCGCCTCAAGGTGACATGGGAGGAAACTGGAGAAGTTGGGGGTGACTTGCTCAAGGGGTCAGATCCAAGAGTGGTAGAACTTGGAACAGAATGCTGGACTCCTGGCTCCCGGGCTCCTGGAGAGGCCCATGTGTCCTAGACAGTGTAGCTTCCTTTTACATAGCAACTCCTTTATTACTCACGCCCTGGCTTCCTCCTGCAAGTCTCCTGTAGCCTCTCCCCCAGAAAACGCAGTGCAAGAAAAGTGTTCTTTGTTCTAGCCGAGTCTTGGCTACTTGAGTACATGGTCACTCATGAGGGTTCCAGGATAGGTAACAGGGTGGACAAGAGCAACAAGCCATGTGGGGGAAATGGCTGGTGTACTCAGAACTTGGATTCAGAACCATCATCTAGGAATGACCTATGCATCTGCATACTTCACTTCTCCGTGACCCTGGGGCACCCCTTTCAAAAGCTCAGTCCTCACCTTTCCAAGCTGCCCCACTCTTCTAGGCCAAAGCCCAAACTGAGGCAGTCAGTTGATGAACAGAAGAAAGAATATGGGCTTTGGTGTCCGCATCCTGAGCTCAAATTCTAGCTTAGTCACTAACCGTATGACCTTAAGCAACTTACTTAGCTTCTGAGAATTGGATTCTTTATCTGTCAAATGAGAGCAACTGTGTCTGTCTCATAGGGTCATATCTCATAGAGGTATGTGAAGCACTAACACAGCCAGACGTAACAGTAGGCACTCAACAGATATCGGTTTCTGCACCTCTTACTTGTGGTTGCAGTTGCTCAGGGACCAGGTGGGAGTTTCGACTGCTATTGCCAACGCAGGGAATGTTATTTTCCAGGTGGCCCGAGATGGAGCTCAGAACGGAATTCTCCCACACACACAAATTAACTTGCCTTTATTATTGATGAAATGGGTTTTTACCGATAGATCTGGGAACATAACATCTATGTCGGTTTTTCACCACTATTTCCCCGGCACCTGGTACTCAATAAACAATTGTTGACTGAATGAACCAATGTGTTGTTTATGTGAGAAAAGGCATTTTAAATTCAAGATAGACAGCTTACAAAAGAATATTTGAAGCATAAGGAGTTCATAGATTTGGTCTGCTTACAGAATCTCTTTGAGGCCAGGCCCAGAGAAGACAGGTCGGGGTCCAGGCGGGGGGACCTGATCTGCTAGTGGGTTTACCAAGCCATGACCTGTAGCCCAGCTCCGGACAGTTTCCTGGCTCAGACAAGACAGCAAACTGCAGTGATTCATAGAAATGGTTTATGAGGGGGCGGGTCTTCCCAGGAGATCTCTGATGGGCAGTTGGGGTCAGTAAAGTGGATCGTCAGCCTTGGCCTTGGCAACTCCATCCTCCATCCTACTCTTCCAGCACATGAGGGGCATATGCAGCTGAGGTCTCCTCCAAGGAGGGGTTTGCTCTTCCCTCTTAGTTGTAAACATCTCTCACACCCCACACCACTGTCTCAGTCCCTCTGTGTCTCTCTCTCTTTGTTTTTTTCCTCTCTCTTTTCTCTCTCTGACTGTCTCTCTCTCTCTCTCTCTCTCTCTCTCTTTCTCTCTCTCTCTCTCTCTCACACACACACACACAAAGTTTGGATATTGATTCTACCATTTTAACTCCAACTTCTGTTTTTCAAATGTGGATAGTGCCAGCTTATTCATTATTCTCTTGTTGCTGGAGTTGTCATAAAAATCAATTTCCCATTGCTGAGATAGTAGCTCCCTGTGTCTCTTAGAGGATCAGCAGGAACAAAGACCCTCCCATTGGACCTCTGGGAAATCACAGAGGCTGTTATAGCTGTGGGCTCAGCATGTGAGGTCCTGAGGGGATTATCACCCACTCCTCCTGGGAAGTGTGCACCCGCTGAGCTTATCTGCAATCGCCTTGAATCGCAGACTCATAGGAGTGTTCAGATTCTCTTCTTTTTTTGCTTCTTCTACTGAACACATTATAGACCTGCAAGAGGACAGAATCCCTAAGTGAGAGACAAGTCTTTAGCCTCAGCTTTTTTCTTTCTAAAGTAAGGGTCTTTGCTCCCTAGAACCAGGCCGCCTGATATCATTATCCATGAAACTGGTAGAAAGTAAGAAAATCGTCTTTCTCTTCATGAGTAGGAAATCAGGTCATCCTCTCCAAAGGTACAGAATACTCCCCCAGGCTGTTAAGAGCAGGTTCTGGTTTCTACCCAGAAAAGCTATAGACGAAAACTGCGGCTGCCTACTACTGAGTATCAGGGGAAAAAGCAGAGATATTTTTAACATACGGAATATCAGTGAACAGAACGCTAAGGAACTAGAAAACTTATTCCAATAAATACGAAGCATATGCTGTGCCGAAAGCAAACCCAGCTTCTGCTATATACAAATTTCATGGAGGAAAAAAAAAAAAAAAGTTGGAAATTGCAGAAATGTCTGGCCCAGAGTGGGCTACAACCACTTGCTGCAGGAGACCTGGAAGGCTGCAGAGGTGACCTGGGAAGAGTGACTGGGCAGCTGGGGGCTCGTGGGGTCCTTGGCCATCTTGTCATGCGGGTTGGGGATTGTCCAGAGCCCCCTGGAGTCCCGGGAGCCCAGCTCCAGATGGACAGTCCTACACACACAACCTCAGTTTGTAATGTCAGGGTGTGCGTCACCAAAGATCGGAACATCAGCTCTGCTACCCTGAATCCTCAAACAAGGAAAATGCCTGTGTCGGTGGCAGAGATTCCTGAGATAAAAGGACCTTTTGGATTTTATGCGACCGGTTCTTCCTCTTGCAACCAGGAAAGGCAATCTGCTTTCATCTCATTAGCGAGGTTCTGGTAACTGGGGATATTAATTTCATTGCTAAACCTGACAAATATTTTACTCTCTCCTTAGTGGGTAATTGCATCCCAACAGTCTCTTCTTTTGTGCTGCCAGATGGAAAGGACGTGTGTTTGCCATTCTCATTTATACAGCTAGTACCTTAGCATCGCTCCTGTCCCCTCCCTAGCCGCACACTTCCCGGGCTGGGGATGCGGAGGGGAGACCGAGCAGCAGGCCCGGGTCCTGGGTGGGCTGTGGAAGGGGATGGCGGGAGAGCCCTGGGCACGGTGGAGGGAGGCGAGGCGCTGCCGAGGGCTAAACCACGACAATAAAAACACCGCCGCTAAAACAGTGTGGTGGAGGAGAGACAAATCATTTTGCCGCCTGAAATTCCCCCTGCAGCCTCTCAGCCCCAGAACAGCTCCCCGCACCGAGGGCGCCGCTACCCGCCCCCCGCGGCCCGACTGCTGACACGCTGCAGCCACTTGCGCCCCGGTCGTCCCCACGCCCGGCTCTTTTGCTCCTGCAGGGCGGCGGCCCCACTGCGAGATGCTGGGAGCGCCGTCAGGGAACGGGGAGAGATGACTCTCTGCAGGCAGGTAGCTGAAAGCCTGTTTCTTTTCCTCGGGAGGAAGAGCAAGAATCGCGCTCAGCTCGCCTGGGCCTTCATGACACTCCCTCCATCCCCCCTTCCCAAGGTTGCTAACTTTGCCAAATCCTCACTACGCTCTCGGCCCCGCCTCCTCAGTCCCCGCTGGACCCTGACTGGCAGACGTTGGCTTCTGATACAATTTCTCTCCTGGAGAGATGGGGGCCAGGGCAGGCGCGGTGGCGTGGGAGGTACTCCAGCCTGTAGCTCAGGATTCCTTTCTGCTGGTCTCACAAATGAGACCCATGACACACTGACCGTTCGCTGGTCTCCTCTGGCTCCTGCCTTTGCCCAGCTGTCGGGGAGATGGGTGCAGGGTGCCACTAATTTCCAACCTCGCCTAAGTCAAAGGGAAGGCACAACTAGGCAGGGTACCCTTTCCCACTCTCCCCCTCCCTCTGGCCTCTGAGTGTGGATTTGGGGACCCTTAGGCAAGAGTCCCAGAGGGACACCACGTCAAGGACAGCCATGCTCCTAAGAAGGAGCCTGTCCTTCAAGGGACTGTGTTTGTTATAGAATGAAAACAATTTAAAAAAAAAATCATTCTTGGATATAGCAGATAAGAGTGGCCATAGCACGACACCGTGCAGATTTGCCCAGGGGTACCACATTCTTTTACCCCATCTTGGATCACCTCCCAATATCATTTTAGCCAGCTATGGCATCGGTGGCAAAGACTATTCCATTGGGGTTTGGAGTTGAAGGACCTGGGTAGAAGCAAGCCCATGGTCCCTAATCCCGGTTGTGTCACCATAGGACCTGAAGCTCTGAGCTTCATGTGATCTCTCTAATAAGACTGATACTTCTTCCTAAGCCTGGGGTTTTTGAAACAAAGCTGAATGGAAACGCTTGAGTCTTTTAGTGGCTTTCCCTGACTGGAAGGGACTCGTCTTTCCTTTCCAACATATGATCCCATACCTCTTCTTCCAAGAAGCTTTCCTTGCCCTGTTATTGTCCTGTGTGAAATAATTCTTATGGAGAATGCACTACCTGACCCACTCACCGTTGATCTGACAGCCTTATTATGAGCTTCCTGATGCACGGGTAGGAGCAACACACCCATACGTGGTATATGTTGCCTCTAAAATCCAAAAAGTCTTGCCAAGCCTTGTGCCTCTTTTTTGTTGATAGATGGAACCAACAGTCTTTTACTTTAGAGAGTATATCCTGACCTGAACTAGACCACTAGATCCTTAGGAATGTCACTGATGTGGCAAGTCCTTGAGCTTTCTATCATGATACCAATGTAATGGACTAGTATGATGTTCTTAGGGTATCAAGACAATCAAGGTCTCTCCAGACCATGTTATGACAAAGAGCAGGAGATTTAACAGTGAAGGATACTGTTGTCCCTGCCACCTGAAGTCAAATTGCTTCTGATTATCTTTGGTGATAGGAATGGGGAGTGGGGGGAGAATTTGTTAGGCTAATATCCACATACCAGCTTCCAAGGGCTCTGTTGTTTTGCTCCAGCAAAGTTATCACATCCAGAATCAGCTGCAAATGGCATCACTGATTAAGTGTGTGACAATCTACAGCCATTCTCCAAGACCATCTGTTTTTTGAAAGAGCCAGAAAAGGAAGTTAAATGGGGATGTGTTTGGAATCACACCTCTGCCTCTTTCAAGTCTTTAATGGTGACACTAACTGTGATTCTTCTGGGATGGTTTCTAGCTTGCTTTTGGGTTACTAGCTCAGCAGGGGGAACTGGGCTGGGGTAGGGCAGTTCTAGGGCCTTCTACTTGGCCCTCCTTTCTGTCCATAATAGACCTCACTCTGTGGGTCAGGGAATCAATACAAAGATTTTTCCTGTTACTAACTGTATCTGTTCCAAATATATTTTTCTGAGACTGGGAACCATGAAATAGATCCATGGTCCCACTGAGTTTGGATGGAAGCTTCATCTGTTACCTGACTTTCATAAGCACACTCTGACTAGTGAACCAAGGTGGGATTTCAGGTTTTAGGATTAGGGTCAGTTCAATTCATTTCTTAATGCCCTGAAGAATGGAGCATATCCTCTGGGAACTCTTGAGGGAATATGGCTGCTGGGAGGTTGAGCAGGCTGCATATGATAGATCCTTTTTAGCATCTTCATGTTCTTTAGCATTTAGACAGATTCCGCTATATCTATAGAATGCCAGGGAAGTCCTGACATTTCAGTCTTACTGGCTATAGCCTACTGTCGAGATTGGCCAGCCTAGTTGACCCTTAATGCCTCTTCCCAAGTGCTCAAACCATGACATGAAATCCCAGTTCCCAGCTGCGCACCCATTTCAGAAGATTTTAGCTAATCAAGCCTTGGGTTATGTTCTCCTTTATCGAACAACCTTAGAATCTAGTTAAATACATGTTCCCCAGACTCCTGTTGGTGTGAGTTAATGAAGTCCTGCAATTGTTTTGGCAAACAGTCTATTTCCTCCAGGCCCAGGTCTTGTACTTTACAATCAGAACTATGCTGCCGTTTAACCCTCCTTGAGGAGCTGGAAGCAGTGAGCATAATGGATGTGGATACTGGAGAAAATCAAATTTTCTTGGCGTGGTCCTTGAAATGTTTTAATTCAACCTTTGGGAAATGGGGTAGCAGGATGCTCCCAGAGGTTGAGGAGGATTTGGGCATTCAAGGTCTCAGTCTCATCTGTGTCTGCACAAATGTCTCCATCCCATATCTTAGGGTCTCACTTCTTTCCCATCAGTACCCTCAGCTTACTGTAAGAGACTTAAACGGAAGGGTTTGAATATTTAATTGGGTTTGCAACTCTGCAACATTAAAATCATTTTCTAGGCTTATATCCTCATCCATATGGTCCAGAGACTACAGGAGGAGGAGTCTTTAGGACAATTCCCAATTTTCCACCTGGCTCTGAGTTGGATATTCAAGGCTCTCAATAGGTCCTTTTCCCTGTTAACTCTCTTTGGAGCCATCAGAAGCAGCCAGCTGACTCTACGGTCTTTATAATAACTATTGTCACCATGGTGACTAAGTACCACAGTCACTTTGTTTCTATTGCCCACCACCTGCACTTCATTCCTTGCAACCACTAATGATAAATTGTCACTGCGGTGCCACTGAATGCCATGCATTACTAATATCCCATTTTCTCTTGGGCAGGAGGTTAGCTGTGTGCTTCTTAAATATGAAAGCAATAGAATATTAGAATCCCATTTTAGGGGACTGTTTTCTTGGGACCTTTCTGATAGCTATTCTTACTTTAGTCTAGAGCCTGGAAGCCAACACATAGCACACTCAAATAATGCAATTGAGGTGGATTTAATAAAAGGGCTATTTATAAAACTGAAGATAGTGCTGGTAGATTGAATAACTGACTTCAGTTCTTCAACCCTGCCTATATCCATATCCTTACATGTTCTTGTTATGGGTGGAGTGAACTTCCTTGTCTCACTTCTTTGGGCTTAGTCATATGACTTTTTGGCCAATGGCATGTGGGTAGAAGTGAGACCACACCAGTTCCAAGCTTAGGCCTTAAGAGTAATCACATGTGTCTGTTTGCTCTTTTGAGGCTCTGCCACGACCATGAGAGAAACATACCTACTTGTCCAAAGAGGGTGAGAGGCATGTGGAACAGAGTTTCTCCTTCTACCCCATAGACCTCCAGTGAGAAGCATAGCTGCTCTAGTTACCAAAGCATGAAGTAAAGATGCCCAACTGAGCCCAGCCTACGTCACCCAAGTTCTAGCTGACCTGCAGATCTATCAGAACAAATGGTTGCTTTCAGACATTGGACTTTGGAGTGGTGGAAATGCAGCACTGGTGTAGCAATCGCTAGCGGATACATGAGAATAAATAAAAACAGTAAGAGATGGGGCAGAAGCCCAGAGGTGCTGATGGTAGGCTTAAAGGATCAAGGGGAGGAAGAAGTTACTAGAACCTAACGAGAGTAGCTGAAGGAGAAAATGTTTGACGAGAGCTGTGGCCCTTGATAGAGGGATGTAGACAACCCATAGAAGCCAAGCAAGGGGAGTAAATTTTATCCCTTCACTTTCCTCCTGTCTTCTGACCTCCTGCTGGTATCTCTTATTACCAAAACTAGAAGGTAAGGGAGCCCACTGGTGCAGGCCATTAAAAATTTTTTCCTTAGTGCATAAAGCAGGATGAAGGCCTGGAAGGGACAATGGAAAATATCCAACATACTTTGTATGCCTGAAAATGTCTTTGTTTACCCTCATACTCGTATGATAGTTTGGTGGGTGGAGTATAGGATTCTAGGTTTGAAATGATTTCCTCTAGAAGTTTGAAGAAATTTCCAATGTAGTGTAGCTATTGAGAGGTTTGAAATTCTTCTGATCTCTTATCCTATAAATGTGACCTGTTGCTTCTCTCTCTCTCGAAATGAGCAGAATCTTCTTGTTGTCCCAAATATTTGCAAATTGTCTCCATGTGCCATGCAGTGGAGTTACCTTCAGTCATTGTTCTAGACACCCATAGGGTCCTTCCAATCTGGAAACCTATGTCCGTCAGTTCTGGAAGTGTTTCTAGAATTATTTCATTGATAATTTGCCCTATTCTGTTTTCTTGCTCTCTCTACATTTCTAATTTTCTCTCTCCTATTTCCCATCTTTTTCTTTTTACTCTCCTTTCTGGGAGATATCCTCAACTTTTCGCTTCAATTCTATTGAGGTTTATTTTAATAACATTTTAAAATTGAGATATGCCTCATATAACATACAACTTTACAGTGTACACTTCAGTGGTTTTGTCTATTCACTATGTTGGGCAACCATCATCACTATTAAATTCCAAAACATTTCTAACATCCCCATAAGAAGCTCTGTACCTATTAGCATTTAATCCCAATTCCCTCCACTCCCATCCCTAGAAAACACTAATCTATTTTCTGTCTCTATGGATTCACATATTCTGGACATTTCATAAAAATGGAATCATACAATATGTGGACTTTTGTGTCTGGCTTCTTTCACTTGGCATAGTGTTGTGTTTTTTTAATTAATTAATTTATTTATTTTTGGCGTTGGGTCTTCGTTGTTGCATGTGGGCTTTCTCTAGTTGTGGCGAGCGGGGGCTACTCTTTGTTGCGGTGTGCGGGCTTCTCATTGCCGTGGCTTCTCTTGTTGCGGAGCACGGGCTCTAGGAGCACGGGCTTCAGTAGTTGTGGCACGCGGGCTCAGCAGTTGTGGCTCACAGGCTTAGTTGCTCCGCGGCATGTGGGATCTTCCCGGACCAGGGATCGAACCCGTGTCCCCTGCATCGGCAGGCGGACTCTCAACCACTGCGCCACCAGGGAAGCCCTGGCATAGTGTTTTAAAGGTTCACCATGTTCTAGCATTTAACAATATTTCATTCCTTTTTATGGCAGAATAATATTCTGTTGTACACTTGTCCCTCGCCATCTGTGGGGGATTGGTTCCAGAAGTCCCCGTGTATACCAAAATCCACAAATGTTCAAGTCCCTTATATAAAATGGTGTCGAATACAGTCGACCCTCTATATCTGAAGATGCAAACCCCACAAATACGAAGGGCTGACTGTGTATTTATTGAAAAAGAATCCAGGTGTAAGTGAACCCCTGCAATTCAGTCCTCTGTTGTTCAAAGGTCAACTGTATAGATATACCACATCTTTTTTACCCATTCATCAGTTGATGAACATTTGGGTTATTTCCACATTTTGGCTATTATGAAAAATGCTGCTATGAACATTCATGTACCAATTTTGTATGAACATATGTTTTCGATTCTCTTGGGTGTACACCTAGAAGTGGAATCGCTGGGTCATATGGCAATTCTATGTTTAACTTTTTGAGGAACTGCCAAACTCCATTGAGTTTTAAAATTCTGTTACCAATTTTGACATTTCTCAGAGCTCTTCTTTTCATTTCCTGAGTGTTTATCCTTTTAAAAAATTGAATGTAATATCTCTCCTCTCTGAGGATATCAATGAAATTTTTAAAAAAGATTTCTTCTCTCTGTATAGTCTGTCTCATGAAGCTAATTTAATTCACTCTTTAAAAATCTCTGTTGGGCTTCCCTGGTGGCGCAGTGGTTAAGAATCCACCTGCTAATGCAGGGGACATGGGTTTGAGCTCTGGTCCAGGAAGATCCCTCATGCTTCGAGCAACTAAGCTCGTGAGCCACAGCTGCTGAACCTGCGCTCTAGAGCCCGCGAGCCACAGCTACTGAGCCTGCATGCCACAACTACTGAAGCCCGTGTGCTTAGAGTCCCTGCTCTGCAACAAGAGAAGCCACTGCAATGAGAAGCCCGCGCACCACAATGAAGAGTGGCCCCCGATCACCGCAACTAGAGAAAGCCGCGCACAGCAACAAAGAAACAAAGCAGCCAAAAGTAAATAAATAAAATAAATAAATTTATTTTTTTAAAAAGCTGATAAAAATCTCATTTTCATGCAAACATTCATGACACTAAATAAATATCCAGTGTTTTAGATAGTTTCCTTTTGCCCTTACAACTTCATTCCTCACCTGGCTCAGTGCTCCCAGAGGATGATGGGTATGGTCTCCATCATAGGCTTCCTTGCCTTCTGCTTTCCACTTCGGTTCTACCATTTGGCTAGAGATGAGAGATAGAACAAAGTCTGGGTGTTTATTCTCCCAGCAACCTCTCTGTGAATGTGACCTTATTTGGAAATAGGGTCTTAGCAGATGTAATCAAGTAAAGATGAGGTCATACTGGATGAGGGTGGACCCTTATCTAATGACTGGTGTCCTTATAAGAAGAGGGAGGTTTGGACACAGACACAGGGAAAAGGCCATGTGATGATGGAGTAATGTGTCTACAAGCCAAAGGATGCCAGGGATTGCCAGCAACCACCAGAAGGAGAGCCGTATGGAACAGATTCTCCCTCAGAGCCTCCAGAAGGAACCAACCCTGCCAACACCTTGATTTTGGACTTCTAGCCTCCAGAGCTGTGAGAGAAGAAATTTCTGTTGTTTTAAACTAAAAAAAAAAAAAAAATCTCTGTTTTCTATGTTAGAGGCTTTGCCCAAATGTTCATGTCTCAAAATCCTTGGCCTATCAAGAGCGATCTCATTCACGAGTAAAGAACCAGAGAACTGATTGGATCATGCTCACTCTCATGCGGGTAGTCTTGTTGACTTTGAGTTTCAAAGTGAGTTGATGGGCTGTTTGTTGAGCACCCCTAATGTCAGTTATTTAGGTCAGATTCTTCAGAGAAGGGCCTTCCAGTCTGTCATCTGGAAGGTTAGGATCCTTCTACCTGTGCCCTGGGGGATGAATGGGAAAGAGGGCTGGATGTCTCTGGACTCACGATTCCGTGGCACATGGTCACGCCACATTCTTCTTTGGGCATGGTGGTTCTGTCCTCAAGTGGGCCTGTATCTCTCAGTCTAGGGGCTATTCTATTCTCTCCGGAATGTAAACCTCCAGATTTCTGCTAGGGTGTGGGGCACAGGTTCCCAGTGGCATGGACTGGGAAAAGGAATCTAAGGATCTAACTGCTGTTCAAGCAGCTTTTACCCCATTTTCTTTTATGTCGCCTCCCCCTTTTCACTAACTGGTACTGCCTATTCCTGCCAATGCTGCGGTGCAAATTCTGTTGATTCTCAGCCTTCCTCGCATGGGCTTGGGATTTGGCTTTCTCAGTTCAGCTGAATCTAGTTTCCAGCTTCCAAAACTTGTTGATTTTGCCTCATTTCATGTTTGCATGTTAAAAAAAATCCATTTGCTGTTGTTTTCATGGGGTTTCTGGAGGATACGGAATTAGATGCATGTGTTCAGTCTTCCCTCTTCATCCAGTCTGCACTCCACCCTTCTAAGTGAAAAAAAAAATCTGATATTTTGATTCCCATCTGAATTAGACACCATGTAATCAGACAACAAAACCCTCTATAGTTATCTTAATAGATAGAGTATAACATAAAGAATTGTTAATCAGGTGTAAAAATTGTTAACACAGTGACTGAAAAAGCTAACAGGGGAATCTCAGCTGTTATGGAGATAGAAATTGCAGGAAGCAGCTACCCCCGCTAGGCCTGGAGGAACAAAGAGAAGAAATTGGAGTTATTAGAACTTGGAAACATAGTGAAAGGGCCTCACACAGCTGTAACTCAGACCTCAGAGGAGCAGCATCGCTTGGCTGGGGCTGGGGTCTCCAACGGTGGCTGAGGCCGGGTGTGGCTGCTGGAAAGCTGGACTCAGCTGCTTCTGGACTGGACACTGCTCTGGGGTGAGGAAGACGCAATGTGACACCGACAGGCAGAGGAAGCCGACAGGAAGTGGAGAGAAATGCGCACGTGCCATCCTCCTCCTCCAGCCTGGGAGTGTCTCCCTAATGGCCTATTGTCAATGCCTAACGGAGGTCCAGCTCGCAAAGGAGAGGTGTGGTGTGCGGCGCCCAATCCCAGCATCACGAAGCCAACCGGAAGGCTGGCTTGAAGCTGAGGGACCTTAGCTTGGTAACGAGTATGATCTATTCTTTCAGGTACTTGGGTATGTGTGCATCCCACTAAGCCTACCTGAGCGTGCCTAAAACAACGAAATCCACTCTGTGCTTCCACCTTCTCACAAAAGCATTCTCACTCTCTCACTAAATGAGGAGACACGAAGTCCAAATAGCAACTGTATCCATATGTGGGAGATGGTCTCTCTATTCCTGAGCTGAATTAATTACTGATCAAATTCAGTCATAGTCCCATCCAAATATTCTGTTTCTAAACACTATCTTTTTTTTAATTTTTATTGGCATATAATTGCTTTATAATGTTGTGTTAGTTTCAACTGTACTGCAAAGTGAATCAGCTATATGTATACATATATCCCCTCTTCTTTCGGATTGCCTTCCCAGTTAGGTCACCACAGAGCATTGAGTAGAGTTCCCTGTGCTATACAGTAGGTTCTCATTAGTTATCTATTTTATACATAGTATCAATAGTGTATGTATGTCAATCCCAATCTCCCAATACAACCCACCACCACCTCTTTCCCCCTTCATATCCATACATTTGTTCTCTATGTCTGTGTCTCTATTTCTGCTTTGTAAATAAGATCGTCTATACCATTTTTTTTGAGATTCCACATATGTGCATTAATGTACGATATTTGTTTTTCTCTTTCTGACTTACCTCACTCTGTATAAACAAGACGAAAAGACAACCCACAGAACAGGAGAATATATTTGCAGATGAAGCAACGGAAAAAGGATTAATCTCCAAAATATACAAACAGCTCACGCAGCTCAATACCAAAAAAACAAACAACCCAATCAAAAACTGGGCGGAAGATCTAAATAGACATTTCTCCAAAGAAGACATACAGATGGCCAACAAACACATGAAAAGATGCTCAACATCACTAATTATTAGAGAAATGCAAATCAAAACTACAATGAGGTATCACCTCACACCAGTCAGAATAACCATCATCAAAAAATAAACACTATCTGGGCTTCCCTGGTGGCGCAGTGGTTGAGAGTCCGCCTGCTGATGCAGGGGACACGGGTTCGTGCCCCTGTCCGGGAAGATCCCACATGCCGCGGAGCGAGTGAGCTATGGCCGCTGAGCCTGCGGTCCGGAACCTGTGCTCCGCAAAGGGAGAGGGCACAACAGTGAGAGGCCCATGTACCGCAAAAAAAATAATAAACACTATCTTTTGATCCCAGTTTTCCTCCTTACTTTCCCTCAGTTGGTTCAGAATTTGGGGTGGGGAGAGAGAGGTATTATATACTGACCTTCTTAAACACTGACAGGTATGCTTATTGTCAACAAGTCTATCAGCAATTCACATTCACTCCCAAGAGCAGTATAAGTGAGTTCCGGCTGTTCCACATCATCCACTTAGTATTGTCAGACTTAAATTTTGCCAATTTATGAATGAGAAATTGTATCTCATTATTGTTTAATTTACATTTTCCTTACTGGGGAGGCTGAACATGTTTTTGCTGTTTGCTTATTCGACTTGGGTTTCCTCTTCTGCTCTTATTTTTTGTCTATTTGTCTAATTTTTTCCTCTTAATGATTTGCAGGAATTCATAAAACTTTTTTGGTAAAACGTATTTGAAACATACAAATAAGAATAAAGGATAATATTAAAAAATTCATGTTTCCATCACCCAGCTTCATTAAATTGTCTTATTTGTTTTTATTCATTGCCTTATTTGCTTCAGATTAAAAAAAAACAGAGAAACATCCACAATGGGCACTCTGTATCCATGGGGGAGTCCTGTAACCAAGCCCCAAGGATCCCAAGGGACAACTGTATACACCTGAGATCCTTTTGGTTCCCTTCTCCAATCCTACTCCCCTCCATTTCCCCCACAGTAATCACTATCATGAATTCAGTGTTTACCATATTCTCATGCATAGTTTTTATACCGAGTAGGAGTTATATTCAGGATACTAATCTTTGTTAATTTTATGCATTTTGAACTACAAATATCTCCTCTCGTTCTGTGCTGTGTTCTTCACTTTGCTTATGTGTTTTTTTGATATTTGAAAGTTTTAAATTTTAATGTGATCGTGTTTATCAGATGTTTCCTTTATGGTTTGTGCTTTTTGTGTTATGTTTTAAAAATTCGTTCTCCATCTTTCCTGTATTCTTTTTGTGGATGTATGTTTTATCTCCTTGATGAATATCTATGGTCCCTTGAGGAAAGAAAGACTCATGATTTGTGTACTTCTTTCATCCTCTACGTTGTTAATTCCAGTAACTCCCAACTGGTAGGTCAGAAACACCTGATTGGTGGACAGTAGCTTGTTGTCTTTCTCTGCAGATCAGGCTGTAGCTGCTGCCCTCTTTAGTCACTATCTTGGGTCCTTTCCTTTCTTTTCCTTTTTTGTTTCATATCTACATTTCTCCTTCTCATTCTTTTACACAGGACTCACAAGTTTAGAAGCATATCAGTTGCAGCTGAAAACTATTAAAAATAAAGGGGATTAATTGGCTCATACAAGTGGAAAGTCCTCGGACTTCAGCTTTGATTCAGCAGGTCCTTGACATGATCACTAAAAGAACAGGTACGATGTCTTTCTTTTTGCCCCACTTCCTACCGGGTCAGCTTTATTCTAAAGCTTGTTCTCCCTTGCAGCCACATGACATTTTTATGCCTAATTTTGGAGGTGGGGTCTGTCCTGAGCATTGAGGATGGTAAGATGCATCCCTGGGTTCTACCCATTAGATACGAATAGCATTCCTGCTCCCCACCCTGAGTGTGACAAGCAAATGGCTCCAGGCATTGTCAGATGTCTCCTGGGGGTGAAATCACCCCTGGTTGAGAGCTTCTATCCTAATTAGATAAGCTTAAATCGCATGTCTGGTCTTGGAATAATGAGAGCCGGCTGAGGGATGAAGGTGCTAATTGGCTTAAGCCGATCTGGATTTATTTCTAGAGCTGGCTCAACTTTTGGTCTGTGTTGATGAAGGGCAGAAATTAAAGGGAAAATCTAGGTACTAGTAGAAAGGGGGACGGTGGAAGTGATACTGGATAGTCAAGAAATGGCCACCCCCAGAAAAATCTGATATGAAGTCCAAAGTGATAGCTAAGTGACCCTTGCTACTCTTTCCCATTTTAACATTCGATAGTCAATCAAAGCTAAGCTCTCACCATTAGCTCTTCCATTATTATAGAAAGAGAGGGAAGGAGGGAGGGAGGGAGAGAGACAGAGAGAGAGAGAGAGAGACAGAGAGAGAGAGATCTGGTGTTTTTTTCCACAAGAGTACTTAATTTCATCATAAGGAACCCCCCACCATTACCTCATCTAAACATAATTATCTCCCAAAGGCCCCAAATAAATCACAGTGGGGGTTAGGGCCTCAACATATGAATTTTGGAGGGGATGCAATTCAGTACATAGTATTACTATTTGGCATTTTGGTAATTAGAATTCATTTAGAGAATAAATAGAAATGTATATTCTTCTGTTATAGATTAGCCCCTGATCGGCAGGTATGCCCATCATTGAATTTTTATGCAGATGACATTAGATGAAGAAAAGACTTTTTAGGGACTTCCCTGGCAGTCCAGTGGTTAAGACTTTGCCTTCCAATGCAGGGGGCACAGGTTCGATCCCTGGTGGGAGACCTAAGATCCCACAAGCCTCGCGGCCAAAAAACCAAAACATAAAACAGAAGCAATATTGTAGCAAATTCAGCAAAGACTTTATAAATGGTCCACATCAAAAAGAAAAAAAACCTTTAAAAACAATTAGTGTTAAAAAAATTTTTTTAAATAGAAAAAAAAAGACTTTTTAAATGTGCAGATATGTCAGAGATTTTCACCTTACCTCTCATAGGTTGGGTCCCCTGGGAATGGTTTTTTGGACCAACAGTTTAGCGAGTTTGAGTAGAAGTGATTGATAGGAGAGTATATTCAGGACCAACGCCTGTAGGGATGGTAGGGAAGCAGGACTGGATAGGGAACCAAGTTGAAATGTGATAAAGTTGCAACACAGCCTCAGCCAGTCCTATGGGCTGGGCTGGCCCTTCAGGGTTGCTTCAGTTTGAGGCAAAGGGCCCAGTCCTTGTACCACTGCAGTGGCTAGTCATTAGATGCAAGCTGTCTCCAGTGAGGGTGCAATCCAGGCTGAGGCGGCTCCCAATGCTGAAGGCAATTCTTAGAAAGGAAGTGGTCTTCAGTCCTGAAAAAGTGGGGTGGGGTGGAGGCAGGTCTGGCCAGCACACCATAGGCTCACGTTAGCCAAGCAATCTGAAAGCAAGTGACTCTAAACTCATCGTCAGGATTGCACTGTAGTGATCATGTTTCTCTACCAATCGCATGTTAGGTCTCCAGCCAAGCATGCTTTCTACTGTTTCAAAAACAGGTTTTTCTGATAGCTTCCAAAATCGGTTTAATGCCTGGTTTATCAAACTGAGCCCTCCTTCGTAGTAATATAATTTCACTGGAATAAAATGCCTTGGTTCTTGGTCAGAAGCCTCTGAGACAGGTGTCTTCAGGGAGAGAATGATGGCCAATGTTCACACCTTCTCCATTATATCTGACCCCCTTGGGGTAGTGTGTTTATATAGTTCCTCTGGTGATTTCTTGGTCTTGGAGTGTTGACCATCCTCTGCCACGGTGTTTGGTAATGAGTGTGGTGGCTCTTGAGATTTTAGTCACAGTGACATCATCACCTGGCAGGGGTTTGCTTTTTTGCTCTACACAACAGAGACTGGTTACTCCCAAGCACATTCCATTCACGAAAATAGTTTCACATTGTGAAATATTGTATCTTGCATGTTCAGTCTCTTCTGAGAGCCTCGCAGGCATAAATAACTGTCGATCCCAGTAGCTCTATGTGTCTAAAGCACTTCAGATTGGAAATGGGTTTATTAACATCATAAATTGATACAAAATGGGTCGTCATTATACGCTCCTTAGAGATAGATGGGAGAGGGAAAAGAGGACTAAAAATGAAGAGCCGAAGTGCTAGTCCTATGTTTGCAACCTGCACTTTAGAAATATCCTCAGGCCGAGAGAGCTGCATGTGGGAAATTAGTACCTGGCTCCTGTATAATCTCCCCTCCTTCCCATGAAATAAGATCATGGGAAGAATTTCATAGGAGAAAACCCGCAGTTGAAGAAAATATGGTACCTGCTGAAATGTTTTCAAATGTTAGGAAACTCAAACTCAAGTTGTTTTGAGGTACAGAGAGGAACTACTGGGTTAATTTTATTGAGAAATTAGGGAAGTCAGTGTTTCGTTTGCTTTAGAACAACAACAAAAGTGAATGATATTATTAAGTATGGAAAATTATTAAACATTGAAATAAATGTTTGCTTAATTAGAAAATTTTGACATTGACCCATGTTCTAAAATATTTTTTTAAATGCAGTACTTTAAGATGAAGATTATTTTAAAATAAAGTGTTATGGGGACTTCCTTGATGGTCCAGTGGTTAAGATTCTGTGCTTCTACCGCAGGGGTCATGGGTTCGATCCCTGGTCAGGGAACTAAGATCCGACCTGCCGCATGGCAGGGCCAAAAAAATAATAATAATAATTTTTTTTTTAAATTAAAATAAAGTGTTCTGGACTAGAATAAATGTATGAAAAGGTAAACATATTTTGTTAAAGTAAATCTACTCTGATTTAAAAAAGAAGTGAATGATATATGTTTAGAGGCGGAATGACAGCAACAATCAGATTCTTACCTGGGCCTCATCTCTCACTCACAGAGACACGGATCGAGCTCCGTACACAGTGCAACAGAGAGCACGTCCCTCCAGATTATACTGGACTTATACTTATTAAAGAGGACTGATTGATGATCTTGATAGAAGGTTGCTATCCTCTAGGTACAGTGTTCATACGAACGTTTTATGAAAAATTCACGTTCACGAACTCTCACACGTGGCTGCTCACAGAGCAACATTTTGCATGTATTTTGAAAACGGTTTCCGTGTTTTCTCTCTCACACGATTTTCAGATTCTCCTAGACTCCAAAGCTCTTTCTTTTGGGAGATTCCCCTGTTTGCATTGCACAGCTCCAAGGAACACCGTTCACATTGCAATTTCTATGGCAGGTGACTTAAATCTCCACATGCCTGTGTTTGTTAACCCCTCCTTCACTGCTTTAACTATTTCCTTTTTTCTCGGTGCTTCCCTAGCCTTTGGTTTTGACAAAAAATTTAATAAATGGCGCAGTGTAGTGAGAAGCCATGTGGATTAAAGTACTGTGATGGGTATTTGTTGTTTGCTGCCTGGCATCCATTACCCCTTCCTCCTGACATTACTCTGTTTCCCTCAAGGAACTTCAAATTGCCTTGACTTTCACCCAGGTGACCCCTTACCCCAGGGGCGGGATCTGACGGTGATCGGTGTACTCCAATTAGCATATTCTTTTCCCCAGACCTCAATGATCCATTCAGGGATGGATGTATAACCCAATCAGAGATAGTTTGACAGAAGGGATATTTGTTAGGACTTCTCCCACTTCTGTTTAAGCCACCAGAAATAACTCACCCTTTCTGGCTGCATGTTAAGAAGGCTGTGAACAAAGTAGCAAATCCCTATCCTCCAAGAGCATACGTTCCAGCAGCAGGAAACAGGCAGTAAACAGGTTGGATGGAATGGTGTTCAGAAACAAGGAGAAAGATTAAAAAGGTAAGGAAAAGTGGTTAGAGAGGTAATGGGAGGCAAGATCTGCATAGAACTCTGTAGACCGTTATCAAGACTTTAGCTTTGACTCGGAGTGAGATGAGAAACCACTGAGGGTTTTAGGAAGAGCAGTCACATGATATGACATAAATTATAACAGGACATTCTGGCCTCTGTGTTGAAAGGGGAAAAGAATGGAGGCGGGGAGATCAGTTATGACAGTTACGAGGCTGTAGTTTATTGAAATATTGGTTCCAATTCTTCACTCCTCAATAGAATTAAATCTAGAGAGAGAGGGAAGCATATCTATAAAGAAATTGTGAGTGCAGCTTTTGACACATGGAGCTGACTAGAGTCAAACACACAGAAAACCCACAAAGTTTCTTGGAAAAGTTTATTGGCAAAGCATTGCCAACAACTAAAAGAGGCTGAGGGTGTGCAAGAAGTAAACATCTTTGTACTCTCGGTTTTCTACAGACAGGAATCAGGTTGAGACACATCCACCCAAAAGGGTAATTTTCCAATGCCCTTTCCAAGGAAAGATGTATGGAAGATGACGGAAAAAGAATGATTGCCTAGATTGTAGAAATAAGAGCTATGGAGACTAGACTGGACAGTCATTCTTAGGGAGCAGAACCAGCGCTTAATCATGAAACATTATCTCCCCTCCCCAAATAGAGGAACCTGAGGACCTTTGCTCAGTGGGATTTTATAATTGGTTTGGACCAGTGACTGCTATTTGCTTCCATTATTCTCCTTTATAAATGAGAGTACTTTTTAGTGGTTATGTTATCCCTGTCCATTAGTTGTGGTATGTTGGGCGTACGAGAAGACACTTGCTTTTTTTTCTTTTTCTGGCCATGCCACACAGCTTGTAGGATCTTCGTTTCCTGACCAGGGATCGAACCCACGCCCTCGGCAGTGAAACCACTGGACTGCCAGAGAATTCCCAACACACTTGCTCTTTTAATTCATAGGTCTCTACATCAAGAAGAGCCATATCAGGACCTGATGTGGATCCTGGACTTCAAGGATTTGATGGGTCTTTTAGGGGCCGTGGGATAGGAATGAATGTATTGTGCATGTCAAAAGGACGTGAATATTTATAACCAAGAGTGCAGACTGTGGTAGATTGAGTTATTGGTTCCTCACAACTCTTCACTACCTCTTCATAGTAGTACTATGCATACACGAGGCCTTTGCCACAGTTGCATGGTAAGCAGTGTATTTCCTCACCTCTTGACTTTGGGCTCGGTCACATGACTTTGTTTGGTCAATGGGATGTTAGTGGAAGTGTTAGGAGCAAAAGCTTGAAATATTCTCCTATGTTGGCTTTTCCCGCTCGTGCTTCTGTGACCACCATGAAAAGAGCATGCCCCGGGTAGCATTTTCAGCGTGGGCTCTGAATAGGACACATGAAGCAAAGGGACTGCAATTGACTCTTGGGCTCACAGCTTGAAGCAGACCTTCCCCAGCGAACCCACAAACCCTTAGCTTACAGCAGACCTGAATCTACTCTCAAGCTTGAAGTCCAGCGCAGCTCAGCTAAAGTCTACATGGATCTACAGGTCCATGAGAAAAAATAATTGTTTTAGATCACTGAATTTGGAATGGGTTGTGCAGCATTAGTGTGGCAATGACCAATATAGAGGTAACTGCAGTAATTCATGAGAGACCTGATGGGAACAAGGACCAGGGTGGTAACAACAGAAGTGGTCAGATTCTGGGTATATTTTAGCGACTGAGTCCACAGGTTTTGCTGATAGATTGTAAACGGGGTGTGAGAGAAGGAGATGAGTTGGGGATGAATTCTAGGTTTTTGGCTTGAGCAAGCAGAAGACTGGAATGGCCATTTTTCAGAGATGGGAAAAACTGAGAGAACTGAAGATTTGAGGGGTATTATCAGGAGCACAAACATGCTACTAGACATGTTGTTTGAGTTGCATATAAACATCCAAATAGGGATGTGCGGTAGGCAGTTGATTATACAAGTTTGGAGCTGGCGTGGAGAAAGGTCCAATATATGCAGGTGCACATCTGGGAGTGATCGGTATGCAGGTGGCTTTTAAAGCCGAGACTGGATGAGATTCACAGGTATGTATGATCACTTGAAAAGAGGTCCAAGGACTGAGCCTCGGGGCATTTTAGTATTTGGTGGTTGAGGAGTTGAAGGATTAGCAGCAAAGGAGATTGAGAAGAAGCAGCCAGAGAGATAAGAGGAAAATCAGACACATGCAAATAAAGTATTAATTCATATGTATGGTCCTAACACACCACACCCATTCCTCTTCCTTCTCCTCTTTCTTTTCCTCCTCCACCAAAAATATCACCATCCCTAGATTTGTGTGTGTGTGTGTGTGTGTGTGTGTGTGTGTGTGTGTGTATACTGACTATATGGAAGGCACAGTTTTAATCACTTCACATGTATATTAGAATTATTGAAAAAGTTAACTGGTACCTTTTTTTGCCCCGCTATATATTCACTGGGAAAAAACTTTTTCTCTTCTGGTCTTCTCTCCGGGACAGGGAAGTCAAGTCTTTGCCTAATTTGGAGTCCCCTTGATAATCTCCCAGGCAGGATGAATTTGTTTGGGGTGGAAAGTGGTTGGATTGGAATAGGTGCTTTGAATGGAATGAGGGAATGAAGAGCTGGAATCCTGGAAGACAGTTAAATTTTTTTCTCTCTAAGCCTGGGAGAAGGGGGTTAAGGATGGGTGGAAGGGGTCCACTGGGTATTAGAGACTTGTGTTTAGCTAGCACATAGCTCTCTACTGGCAGTAAGACCTTGGAAGAGGGATGGCTGCCTGGAGGTGAGTGGAGATCAGAGGATGAATGTCACAACCTGGAAATCATTGGCATAAGTCGTCTGTATTTGGGTGGAGAAGATCACTTGGGTGAACTTCTGTTGTAGAGCCTAATAAAGGCTCTGATAGGAAAGGGCAATCGGGTAACTCAAATGGGGTACCTTTCTGCTTTGCAAAAAGATAATGTCTGAGCTTAAGACAAGGATCTCAGTGTATGCAGTTGATGTGCATAACATACGGCTGGTTTTAGAAGCTCTTCAAGTCTGAGCCGCCCAAGCATGTTATTGAGCTTTGGGGAATAATGGCTGTGTGACTATGAACTAAGAGAGGTCTCATCCTAGAACCAAAGCCTGGGACATCCATTGTGGTGCAGACAGGAATATTAACCAGCCAGGACATTACCTCAGTCTGCTGCTCGTAGACGGCAACAACATTAATTAAATGTTAAGACTCCACTTTCTCTCCATTTTGTTTTGGGAAGGGAACTGCATCTTTTGGTCTAAGACATGAACCCTGCAGTTTCTTGGATATTCTAGGGTGGGGAAGCCTCAAAAAGGGAAAACTGAACTTTCTAAAAATAAGGCACCAGTAGCTTGAATGGTTCATTGAAAAAAACAAAAAAAAGGCATAGGCTCCTGAGTTTGTGAAATAGGTATTATCATTTACACATTAAAGAAACTTGGGAAGTTTTAGCTAAAGAAGAGAGCATTTATGATGTTATGATAACTTTTGTTTTTTGCAAATGCTATGCATTAGTCTTATTCTGTGTGGTTCTGGAGAGCAAGACAATAAAAAAAAAAAAGAAAACTGTCAACAGCTGCATGAGTGTAAGAGCAGATATTTACTACTAAATCCCAGCACATGAATTGTGCGCAATACATTTTTTTTCAATAAAAGATTGCATACATGACAAATGAAAACCAATGGGTGAAACTTACAGGGAGACAGATTTTTGACTCAACTTATCTTCTAATAATTTGAGTTATTCAAAAATTAAATGGACTATCTTTGAAAAGCAGTGGAATTCTCTACTACTGGGAGTGAAAGAGGAGCCAAAGGACTATTTTTCAGGGATGTGATAGAGAGGAGTTATTCATTAGATAATGGTTGAATCACACAGCCTCTGAGATCTCTGAAAACTCAGATACTCCAGCTTTGTAACTCTAAATCCAAGGGTCTCTAGACATAGACCTGGGAGAAGTATAAATAAGACTCATGATCTCAGAGAAGTCTTCAAGAGGCATGGGTTCAATGGCATGTTTATTAAACACATGCTCGCGACAGATTTTCACAACAGCAACAAATGTTATTTCACTACCTCAAATCTCACTTATTAAGAAAAATAAGACAGTCACAACAAGGTTGATGGATTTGGATTTTTTCGTGTTTTCTGGGATGTAAAGCCAGCCTCCTCACTCGTTTTCCTCTGTTTTTTCTTGAAGATCACTCGATTTCATTTTCTTTACCTTCTCTCTGGCTAAGTGTCCCCGGAAGGCTGCTTGGATTTTGATAGCAGCATTTTCCTCCATGTCCTTGTCTTTTTCAGAAGATTCATTCTCAGAGAGGAGAAAAAGTAAGAGACTTCTTAAGCATCTCATATTTTGATGCTATAAAAATAAGTGTATAAACTTAATCAACTTAGGGATGTAACAATTGAGATGGGTTGCTTCCTGAAGGAATTTTATATATCATCACGTTGTATATGTACCAAATGGTGGATGCCAAAATATCAGACATCTTGTTTTGTCACTCTTTGATATGTCTCTGCAATAAAAGATCATTGCCAACTTCTTCCCCGCAAAACAGCTCCTATTCAACATTTTTTGGGGGAAAATAAGTGAGAATCCTTGAAGCAGGGTAAAAATGCCAAGAAGGGGCTTCCCTGGTGGCGCAGTGGTTGAGAGTCCGCCTGCCGATGCAGGGGACACGGATTCGTGCCCCGGTCCGGGCAGATCCCACATGCCGCGGAGCGGCTGGGCCCATGAGCCATGGCCGCTGAGCCTGAGCGTCCGGAGCCTGTGCTCCGCAACGGGAGAGGCCACAACAGTGAGAGGCCCGCGTACCCCAAAAAAAAAAAAAAAAAAAAAAAAAAAAGCCAAGAAGAATAGTAAATGTGCTGTTTCAAAATAATCATGATTACACAAAATGGATTATTTTTAATTTCTCAATGATTAGCTAATTAAAATCATACATTTAAAATGAAATGCCAAAGAGGAATCCATTTAGTCCAATAAAATCAGTTTTAACATGGTTGGTTGAATTTTTGTACACAGCTTCCTTTTTAAAAAAAATTTAGGTATAATTTACAGAGAGTGAAATGCACAGATCTTAAGTGTACAGGTCAATAGATATATAGCTTTTAATATTTTTTTAAATTAAAAAAGTGATACACATACATTTAAAAACTTAAATACCACTGGTAGTGAAAGTTTTCTCCATCTTCCAAAATCCTATACCTAAAAGGTAACCCATCATCATGGATTGAGTATATATATCCTTCTAAAATTTCTCTATATACAAATGTATTCATATGGGTATATATTTGCCTTTTTATTTAAAAAATGAGATCATGCTAATCACAATGTTCTGCAGCTACTTTTCCCATGTAACAATGTATCTTGGTTCCCTTTTTCCCTTTTTTTATGTTATTCAGTATATAATTCTGCCCATTCCTTTTTTTTTTTTTATGATACCATTGTAGTCCATTGTACTGATATACTTTGATTTATTTACTCATTCTCCTACTAATGGACCTTTGGGTTGTTCAACCACCCCCTCCCCCCATGGCAAAGAGGCAAATCTATCTCTTAAACTTTATTTTTATTTATTTTTTGCGGTACGCGGGCCTCTCACTGTTGTGGCCTCTCCCGTTGCAGAGCATAGGCTCTGGACGCGCAGGCTCAGCGGCCATGGCTCACGGGCCCAGCCACTCCGCGGCATGTGGGATCTGCCCGGACCGGGGCACGAACCTGCGTCCCCTGCATCAGCAGGCGGACTCTCAACCACTGTGCCACCAGGGAAGCCCCTAGCTCTTAAACTTTAATATGCAAACAGATTGGTATAAAATCCTCTGAGATGATGCCCTAATGTGGGCAAATGAATTATGCTGAAGTTGGAAATCAATGGGCTCTCAATTCAAAGTCATAAAAACCTGTGTAAGGGCACCTATTAAAGATGTAAGGAAATGACACTACCTTCCTTCTTTCCTGACCTCCCACTGCATCTTATGCTAATGTCAGGCTGACTGAGTTGCACTGATATAATTCTGAGATGACTTACAAAGGTTATAAGGTAAACTTATGACCCACTGGGTAGGAAGTAAGGTATTCCTGGAGGGGGATTGCCCATTTTGGGTGTCAATTATTGGGTAACTAACTGGGACATTAATACATGAAAAGAAACTCAGAAGTTTGGCCTTCAACACTGTAGACTGTGAGTTCTTCTTTCTCACTAGGCTTGGTCCTCTTGAATCTGGACTATGAAGCATATAGGCAGTGACATGCTGGTAAACGTTTAACAACTAGCCCTCCAGAAAAAAAAATTGGTCCTGATTTGTAGTATTTATCATGATCTTAATACTCCCACTGTGGCTGATTTCAAGCTATCAAAGTGATATTATTGAACACGGGGTTGTGTACATATGTGCATGACTGTCTCTTAAGAGCTGGCTTTAGCACACCACTGAATACAGGCATCTTTGAGAGTGGACCGAGCCTAACCCATTGTTGCTTGAATGTAGGCTGTCAGGCAGGAAGTCATTTTTGTAGAGCGAAATGCATGGAAGATGAGTAGGACTCATTGTGTAAAGCCATTTTATTTGGCTGTATGCAATTCCCCATGAGCTTCCTTTTGTTATGTCTGAACCTTTACCACTGTGTGGTGATGAAAAGTTAGTTAGTGAAAAGTTAGTGAAAAGTTCCTGAAGTGGAAGGTGAATCTGAAGGATGAAGACTGAGGCTGTATACCCTGAGAAAACCATAATTCAAAAAGACACATGCACCCCCAATGTTCACTGCAGCACTATTTACAATAGCCAGGTCATGGAAGCAACCTAAATGTCCATCAACAGATGAATGGATAAAGAAGATGTGGTACATATATACAATGGAATATTGCTCAGTCATAAAAAGGAACAAAATTGGGTCATTTGTAGAGACGTGGACGTACCTAGAGACTGTCATACAGAGTGAAGTAAGACAGAAAGAGAAAAACCAATATTGTATATTAACACATATGTGTGGAATCAAGAAAAATGGTACAGATGAACCTATTTGCAAAGCAGAAATAGAGACACAGACGTGGAGAACAAATGTATGGACACCAGTGGGGGGAAGGGGTGGGATGAATTCGGAGATTGGGATTGACATATATATACCACTGTGTATAAAATAGATAACTAATGAGAACCTGCTGTATAGCACAGGGAACTCTACTCAGTGCTCTGTGGTGACCTAAATGGGATGGAAATCCAAAAAAGAGGGGATATATGTATACGCATAGCTGATTCACTTCGCTGTACAGCAGAAACTAACACAACATTGTAAAGCAACTATGCCTCAATAAAAAATTTAAAAAAAAAGACTGAGGCTGTGATTTTTGTCTGTTCTTCCCCTTGGGGAGATTTTCCCATCCATAATCTTCTTCCATAATCTTGGAAAATAAGATTTTATTTTTAAGGGGAACAATGAGTTTTCCTTTATAAGAGGCACGGCTAAAATTGATCCACCAGTTAGTATATCACTGGTGCTAGTTATCTAAAAAGCAAAATCATGATTTTAGCAATATGGATAACAGACTGGATTCATATTTGGAGGATAATTTTAAATTGAGGGATGTCATTCTTTGTAGGAATCCAATAGTACATGGAAAATATAACTTACTAAGGCTGTCACCTCTTCCATAGATGTTTGAGACTTTTCCTTTTCAGGCTCACATTTCTCCAGTGGTTCTTGCTCCTAGAGGGGAGAGGGCCAAATAGACAATATTTCCAAAACAGTAAAGTCTTGGATCAAACTGCTTAAAGGTAATTAAATATTACTTTAAGTTATTGATAAGTGGTGGGAATTAAACACACATTTTTTAACAAGGAAAGTAGGTTGGGAAAAGGGATAAAAGAAAACTCTCAAGGGAATATGCATAAACAAATATTAAAGACCAAGGAATTGGTTAAAAAAAGTTTGATCTT
Source organism: Tursiops truncatus (assembly GCF_011762595.2). Lineage (NCBI taxonomy): Eukaryota > Metazoa > Chordata > Mammalia > Artiodactyla > Delphinidae > Tursiops > Tursiops truncatus. Next base: position 9,272,868 of record NC_047041.1, read on the forward strand.
TTGTTTTTGGAATGTGTATAATATTGTTTTATATTAAAAACAAACCATTGTCTTAAACTAAAAGCTGATATGATGCTGTAATGAATCCTGAACAAGGAATAAAAAAGAGGTGCCAATAGTTTCTCAAACAGGAATGAAATAAATGCTATTGTATTCCATAGTATGAGGTCAAGTTGACTTTTTAATGATGTTTGTAGATTAAAAACTGAGTCAAAGAAGTAAGTTTTGCTGTAGGGAAGGATTTAAATAGAAAAAAATGGAAACCAGCTCCATTTATTTTGACATGGTTACTGAAATATTACTCCAGAATAGAAGCATGGTTAATTCAAAACCTTATGGGAAGAGCTTCTTTAATTCATAAAACATAAATTTAAGCACATATAAGCTAATCAAATAAAGCCTTTAGAATTCAAAAGAAGAAAAACCACTCTAAAATTGCTATGTGAATAAGATTTAACATTTTTCAACATTATTCCTTTGATTTCAATAAAACATGAACACAGAGAATCTACTTAAATGGAAATAAACAGAACACCCTCATATCTGGCAGGCACAGATGGATGGAACTTCACTTTTGAATTCATGGAATAAGTGACAGGGGGATTTCCTCAGGAAATCCCCCAAATCTACTGTGCAACACCATCAACATTTGACCTTTGTTAACTCCTTTTAATTCTAATATCTGCTGCTGCTTCATGGCTAATTATTATCATACTTGCCTAGAGTACTGCTTCTCAGATTTTAATGTACCTACAAGTTACTGTGTGGATCTTGTTAAAATTTAACCTCTAGCTGGGGTAGAGCCAGAGATTGAATTTCCACCAAGTTGCCAGTTGGAGGCAATGACGCTGGATCATACAGAGCCTTTCTCAACCGGTGTTCCTCATTGGGATCATAGAACACAGAATCTTGAAGTGATTATTTTTCTCAATTTCCCAAAGGATGGTACATAAATAGAATCATTCTAGATACAAAGAAGAGACATTGATTCCTTACGTGCAATGGATGCCTTTGGCTTAGGGCTTAATTATTTTGAGGCGTCTTGGTTGAGAAAGACTGGTTCTGAGAATGCTGCTAAAGAGAAGATAGACTCTCTGAACAGATTGGCTTAATAGAGAAGACTCTATACCATTACCATCTTTAATTCTAATCAGTCTTTTGTAAGACGTCAATGATAATGAAATAATTGGACAAACAGCGTTTTATTTTATGAAATATCATTCATTAATTCAACCAATATTTATTGGGTATCTGCTATTGATAAGCACTGTGATACTCAATAACATTGGAACAACAAATGAAAGTAATTATTCTTTCACTTTCAAGTACGTGCTTCCTGTTGATCATCTTTAAATTTAACCTAAGTACTGTACACGATGCAGAAACCTTAGAAAAGAATTTCTTGCCAGAAAGAACAGCACAATCAAAAAGGTTTCATAAGATATTTGTGATGCCTCTCACAATATTCATGATTTTGGGAGATCCCAATAATCTCTGTATCGGAGACAGGAAGAAGAATTAACCAAATCCAATAGCTTCACGGGACCATACCTTGAATGCATGGTTGTTATAGAAGCGGTCATCTACCTTAGTCGCCCATTCTGCTGGATCAAAGTTGGTTTCTAAATAACAAAAATATAATAATTTCAGACTTACTTTGAGTTCATTAAAGTAAATGTAGACTAGTAACATAAAATGTTTTCTTTTTCAAATTATAGGTCCTTTACTGCCAGTTGAAAATTTTATTGACGCTGTACACAGCCTACTGCTGTAGATATAACCAGTGATTATTAAATATATGATGATGAATTAAACATTAGATGAACGCTTGAGGATATTTAGAAAGGCAGTTAAAAAACCTAATTGCTGCTTTCAGAGTTTACAGTAAAATGGGAGAGACAGAGAACAAATGCTAATACTTAAATATAAGTATAGAAATTTATCGTTATATAATTATGGAAACATTATGTATTAGCAAACATGGGGGAAAATGTAACAAAAATAAATGTTAAATAGTAAGGAAGTTTGGAAAAGTGAAAGATGGGAGAAGTTTTTTAAAAATTAGGCATATTATGTAGTCAGTTGACATAGAAGTATTTAAACAGAATTTTTCTTTAACTTTTCATTATGAAGAATTTCAGATTTAGAAAGTAGAGAGGATAATAACAAATTTCCATGAGCACATTACTCAGATTCAACAATTATAATCTCATGATTGATCTTATTTTATTTGTAACTTCACTCACTTTCCTGCCCTTTCTTCTGATTATTTTCAAGCCAATCCCAGGCATCCTACTATCTTATCTACAAATACTTGCTTCAGTATGCATCTCTAAGATGTAAAGCCACAATACCATTATCACACCTAAAACTACTAACAATAATTCCTTAATATCATCAACTATCCAAATTTCTCCCATTGTCTAATATATTTTTGTTTATTTATTTTTTTACTGCTGATTTGTTCAAATCAGGACCCAAACAATGGGCACACAGAGCCTTTTGTTATGTCTTTTAAATCTCTTATAATTGAAACCTCCCTACCTCCCACCCCACATTTTTTTCCTTGCAATTTATTTGTTGAGGAAATTGAGTCATTTTTCCTTTGGAGTTTTCCACAGTTTAGATATCTGATTTCATTCCCGTTATGATTTTTTACCAAGTTCCTCTGCCTTTGAATTTCCTGTAGATTGCTAGTTAGATCTATAGGTCTTATCTGATTCAGGTTTGAGTTTTTTTTTTCAAGAATACTTCATAAGTAGCGCGGTATAATTCTGCCAGGAGATATATAATATCTGGTTGTTTCTCTTTATACAATTTTTATGGGCCCATTGATGATGACTGCTTAGATCATTTCTTTAGGGTTGCAAAATGGCAATATTCTAATTTGATCATTACTTCTTTATTTCTGGAGTACTCAATAAAAAATACTTTCCCTGTTTGGTTACCCTGAAATACAGTTCTTACATAAAAGGTAGGTTAAAGGTTTGATTCTTTTCCTTTATTTACCAGTTTTCAGATTAATCAGTTGGTTCCTTAGGATCCTCTCAACGAGTTTTCTTGATTTTCTTTTTTAGTAAATAATTATGAATTAATGAATATTTAACAAATTGAACGAATTTCAATCCACTGCATTTATTAATCTTATTGATGCTCTAATTGTCCAAAATTGGCCAGTAGGGGCTTATTCAGGTGCTCAGATGTTCCTGAGTCCTTTGGAAACAACTCATAATCTTTGATAGTTTTCTTATTTTCTGGAATGGCAAGGTGTTGAGGCTCATCTTGCATATTTCCTGCCCAGTTTATGGGATTGGTTAGTTCTCCAAGAAGCTCTGGTTCCTGGAAGATGGTAGTTGGAGGCCAAAGTCTAGGGACTAGGTGCTCACTGGGACTGGGTTGGTCATTGTTTTGAGGCCTTTAAAAAATATAGAGAGCTAGAAAATAATACTTTCACTTTTCAAAGAGAAAATATATCATGAAGTCTGATGATATTTTTCAATTCAAATTTAGAATTATGGGATTTTATCAACTTCTTTCATTTTTATATTTGTATGTCATTTTTCTTACACTAAAAATCCTATTCCTAATAACAGTAGGACAGTTACTTATTTGCTATGTTCTACAATATATAAAAATTACAGAATAACTGCACTATAATATTATTAAATATTATTATTTTCAGTGATAACTGAAAACAATTTAAGATTTTTTTTAAAAACTTCATTTTATTTTTAGGCTGTATCCATCAGGAATGCACAAAGTACTGTGTTATAAAGTCCCTTGAAATAATTCTTTTTTGTGTGGTTATGTTACCCATTTAATACTAGTTAGGTTCATTTGTTTCACTTTGCTTCTAAATTTAGAAATTGCTTAACAATTAAAAAATTTAATTCTATTTTATAACTATGTGAAACATATATGATTTTGAATTTAAGATGTATTCAGACAAGTCTAGCTTCTGTCCTGTTCCCTCTGCTCTCTGTTCCTTCTCCTGCTAGAGGTAAATGTTTTTTTGCTTTTTTTTTTTTTAGAGGTAAATGTTAATTTTTTAAAGATTTATTCTTCCATTTAAAAAATATAAATGAATGGTTATGTATTCATATCAACACCTCTTTGTTAGATAATTGGTAGCATACTAAATACATTTTTTTCCACCTTACTTTTATCACTTAATATATCCTGAGGGTCACTGCATAACATCATAGAGCTCTTCCTCGTTCCATTTTTGTTTGTTTGTTTACAGCTATACATTAATCAGTAGTGTAGATGTACTCAAGTTTATTCAAAAAATCCTCTATGATGAATATTTGGGTTCTTTCCTCAAGTAACAATAAATTGTAAAATGATTAAAAATGGAATGTTTATTTGCTTGTGACTATTTCTAGTCATCTTTACTACTCTGTTGGAATACTGTAATCAAAAGTAATGATGACAGCTTAAACAAAATGGTTGTTCTAGTCAGGGTTTTTAATAGAAACTTATAGCTGTAATAATTCTCATTTTGACCAGTGGGTCAGGTCTTGATTGTCATGAACCGTCAAAGCTGGGAATTTGGAAATTTTATTTATGGAAGTGAAGAAACTCTGCTTTAGCTCTCAACCAAAGAGTCACAGTTGGCAGGAATCTTAGTCTCTGGACAGGATGGAACCTTGGAAATATAGAAAAAGAATATAAATTACCTTCCCAAGCTGGAAGTTCACTTTTCAAAGCAGTTTTTCTCTGTGCCTTTATTGAGGAACAGTTTCATATACCCCTGTGAATACCAACTTATTGAATCTAAGGAGTACAGAATTATTTTTTTTACAACACTTAATAATACTTTCAAGTAAAAAGAGTCAAAATGTAAAGAAAACCATAAACTCTCCTCCCAAGAAGAATAGACAGTCAACTGCCTGGGAGGCATAGGAACAGCATGTTGGAAAACAGACAGCTAGAGTGGGTGCTCTCCTGAGCTCCTCTTCCACCCCACGTGTCCATGAGAAATACAAAGAAGAGGGTCTGAGTGATAAACAGTAATCTTCAATAATGTGAAATAATGTGATTTAAGAGAGCCTGTCAAAAAGGCACATGCTGTTTCAAATAGCAAGAACTGTTAGTTGAAGATACCTGCCCCATAAAGGCTTTCTGTGGAATAGGAATGGTCTTAAGCAGGTCTCACCATAATCAAATGCTTAGTCTCTTATTTTTTAAAAAATGCCGATTTTAAAAAAGCTTACTCTCTCTTTTCTCTAGAAGATTCTCAAAATATGCTGCTGCAAAAGCTGGTATATTGTCCGGTTGCTCCCTCAGAATCTCGCGTGTGAGCCCTTCAAGAAGATTCCCAAATCCTTGTGGAATTCGGTAGTGGGTGTTGGAGAATGGAATCGACATCTCCTTGGGAGGAACTGCCTATTGTACCTAGAGATTCATTAAAGAGTACTGTCTTTAAATTTGTCTGATTTTACTTATATAATCACAACTATGACAACAAATTACTTCTGAGACTCCAAATTTCTGGACTTCAGTCCTTTTTTTCCCCAACACAGCCCAAGTCCATCCATTTCTTCCAAAGAGTTTTGAATTTTTCCATTATTAGAATATTAAAAATATTTAATAGGTGAAATTATTTTTTTAAAATAATTTCCTCCCTCTTTGTCTTTAAAATGGTAATTTTTCCTATCCCACAGGAATTTAGAGAGAATGATTGTTAAAAATTCATCTTAAATTGCCGAAAAGACCCTGTTTAAGGTCTAAAGTTAAAAAAACAGAGGAAAAAAAACCTAGTCCTTGTTATAGAAATTAATTTGTCGAGTGAATTAAGTTTCACACTTAGTCGTTCCCTTAGCTTCCACTTCTGAAGCATGACCTACAATGCCTCGTTGACGCATCTATATACTCTGGAAGGGGCAGTGGGGACAGAGCGGCTGGGGGCAAAGTCATGATTTTGCAGTTCCAGCCTGCAAAGTTTGGGGATGCTTACATTTTCTGGTTTTGTCTCGACCCGGTCTTCTCTTCCTGTCTTGGAATACAAGGGTCAGATAAGGATAGCTGCTAAGCAGCGGGATGGGCTACTGAGTCTGCAAACAACACTCAGGGACCTGGCCTGTTTGTGAGAGTATCAATGCCGAATAAGGCCGGAAGCCGTGGTAGGGGTCTAGGTGGGGGACTAGTCGGTTTAATGAGGCCGAATCTATAGAGTTTTTCCTTCTTATTTTGAGGGAACAGGAAATGAGGCATTGAGTCATTCTAGGGTTGTGAAAAGGAAAGACTCTGAACTAACGTGGGGAGTGGAGGGCGGTCGGAGAGGGAACACTGGTCTAGTCGGGGGCGGCACGGCGAGGATCTGGGATTTCGGACTCGCTGCTTGGCTCCCAGTCTGCCCTAGGCTTCCCAGAATGCGGCGGGGATCCTGAGAGAATACGAGAGGCGAAGGGAAAAGGCGAGGTCTCGATTTCGGAAAGGAAACGGGGTAAACCGCCTCACCTCTCAGGTCTCTCAGAGCTGGAGCTGATGGTTCAGGTTGTGTTTTCTCGTTGCCGGGAAACCGTGTTTTGTTTTGTTTTTTCCATTCAACTACGGCGGCCGAGGAGAGGCACGGGCCCTCCCGGAAGCCGCGGACAGCTTCGCGGACTGAACGGCCTGGGAAGGGCGGAGTCAGGCCTTTTCCGCCCTGATCAGGCCCCGCCCCACGGCCCCGCCCCCGATGGCGTCCCCGCCCTGAGACCTTCGCTGTGGTGAGGGCTTCTCACAAACATGGTCGCGCCGGGATTTGTGTTTGGGCTCGTGCTGCCGTTACTCCTGCGGGCCGACGCAAGTGCAGGTGAGGCGGCCGGGCTCGGCCCGACCCCTGCCCGTCCGTCAGCCTGCGCGGGCTCCGAGATAACCGCGTCCTCCGCAGGACCGCCCCCCGCGCCCTTCTCTCTAGCTCCGGGAAGGAACTCCGGGTAGGAGCCGGGTTCCACCACCCGGGCCTCGGTTGCGGGTGTCCGCTGGGCAGGAGCCCCGGCCTGCCCGCTTCCTCCACTCCCTTCCACCGCCCCTATGTTGCAGCATGTGGGGCAGCGGGAGAGTTGGGTTATCTAAGGAGGGGAGGCCCAAATGTGCCCAGACCGAGGCCCTCAGTGTCTGAATAATTGCAGGGGAACTCGAAGGGGAGGGGGCGAAGCTAGTTAGGTAATATTTGGAAACTGGTGACTGAGTCATCCAAAACATTTCAGTGCAGCCCCCTCAGTGGTGCCCCTGGGGAGGGTTTGCTTCAGGCTGGGTTGCTTGGGGGAATTAAATTTTCCTAGTTTAAGTGGTGATTAGGGCTAAGGCATACAACCCCCTCACTAGCTCAGAGTATGTAAGACTCAGCTTTGATTCCTGCTGCAGCTCGCAGACACTGCTGGTGGGATAATATGCATGGCATTGGGGAGGAGGATGACTCACTTTGACCATTGTCCAGGTCATATCGTGTCATTTGAATACCCCAGACTGGATGCTGGGTCACAGAAAAGAAATGAAAGTTGAGGTGGGAGAACAGAGTGCAGAAAAATGACTGCACTACCTAAGAACCTGCAAAGTACCCAGATGCAGACAAACCGAAGCCCTTAAGTGGTTTTTCAGGGTTTAACAAAAGTGAAAACTAGCAGCAGTTTATATCATTTCCTGACTCATCCCCACTCAGTGACCTTTGAGTCCAGTATATGAGGTGGGGAGAAGGGAAAGAGGAGAATAGGGCCCTTATTCTATTAATTTTTCTGTTAAAGGCTGTTAACTTTAACATCACTATTTTACCTTTGCCTTTGGGTCATATTGTTACATCACCTTCATTAACAATGACTTTATTTTCTAATTTATTAATGCTCTAAATTTTCTTCCCTTATTTGGTTGCATATCCTGACTTCTTTCCTTCAAATCATTCCCCCTGTGCTCATGTTTATCACGTAATAGTTGAAATGTGCAAACATGTATGTAGCAATGATAAAATGAACACCCCGAGGCGCTTCACCCAGCTTAAGAACTAGAACGTTCCCAGTTTTATTGAGACTCCATGGATATTCCTCCCTAGTGCATCCACCAGTTCCTCACCAGAGGTAACCACTGTCCTCATTTTGTCAGTCTACTTTTAACTTCCCAGAACACTAATTCCTGTTTTTCTACTCCAACACCCAAAGGAAACATTGAAGACCTAAAAAAAAAAAATCAAATGTTGTGTCTTTTATTTGACAAAAACAATTACCAGTCCCACCTCCTTTCTTGTTCTCCTGTTTTGTCCATTGCTCAATTCCTTGGTAATATTCCACTGTCTATTCTTATCAGCTTGGAATGTGAGCTTTATAAGAACAGGGAATATGACTTGTCTGTGATTTACCACCAGTATCTAACTGTGGCAGAGTGGAAATTGCAGTGACTTTGGAATCAGGTGGCTTGATTTCTTGTCCTGTCTTAAACTACCTATGTGATTTGAGGCCAAAGAAGTTACTCTTTGTTACACAGTTACTCTTCCCAGTAGAATGTAAGCTCCCTGCTGGCAAGGATTTTTGCCTGCTTTTTTTTTCTTTCTTTCACTGTTACATCCTCAATGCTTAAAATCGTGCCTGGCACACAGTAGGCATCTTTAAGTGTTTGTTGAATGAATTAATGCGCAAACTATTTTAAAAAATTACCTAATCTACTTGGGTCTCAGTCTGTTGATCAGTAAATAACGTGATTATACCCCAGGGTGTAAAAAATGCTTTCCACCTCTAAAATTCTTTAACTCAGAATAGAGCCATGCACAAAGAGGTTCGGTGAATGTGTGTTGTCGAAAACAGACTGACTGGGAAAAGTATTTTCCCCAACATTTGAGAAGGTGGCTGCACACCTCCAGAGCCCCTTATTCGCCTGGGTTCATGCCTGCGGCAGCCAGTTTTCTTCAATCCCTTCCCCACCCCATCCTCTTTCTGCTCAGCTTTTAGGCCTTTGGTTTTCAGGTTTTGTTCCATATAAAACACTTACCCAAGACAAGGCCTTCCCACACATGCGCCTCTTCCCTTCCCTCCAACGTGCTTATGCAATTCTGGGCTGTTGTAGTCTCTTCTTAGAGCGTTTTGCTCCTGGTAGCTGTGCATCTCCAGCCCAGTGGGTCTTCCGGATGATCTTTGATTGTCATGTAGGTTTTATGATGGAACAAACTCCTAAGAGAGAGCTGAGGATGTCTAGGGACTGGGTTGTTATTCGAAGTGCAGGAAAAATAGGCCACCAAGTCTGTGTAGGAGACCCCATTAGCTGTGCTGCCCTGTTAAGTATAGCCTGAGGGGCTGTCATCATTGTAGCTTCCAGGGGGGAAAATGTCAACTTTGTTAGTTCTGATTCTCTTTCCTGCCAATCATTTTTGTTTAAAACCCTTTAAAAAAACCTTAATTTTGTTAATTATTTTCTTCTAGGGAGTTTTGTCTGTTTTGTTCAGACAAATTGGGATGTAACTTAAAAAAGATTTTTTTCCCCCTTATGAAGTTTTGATGAGGAACCCACTGAGATAATTTGGATAGATGCTTGTTATTAATAAAATACTTCGATATAGGCTGGATGTTAAAAATAGGAATGATATCGTTAAAGTGAATTCTTATTCAGTCTTGTTAGTGACTGTCTAGAATAGAATCCACAGTTTAAAGTGCTCATTCTCTTTTTGTATAATTTAGCTTGTGAAATGGGTGAATTGCAACAAAAGACCTTTTGTTCAGACACTTTGACCTTCTGTCTCTCACTGACCTTATTTTTTGCATCTTAATTTATCTGAATTTACCTTAGAAGGAAGCAGACTTGTTGCAGATATTCATAAATGTTTATTTAGAATTTTCAGTGGGTTGTCAAAAAACAGGATAAGGAGAATTATTGAGGGAAATTGACACTGAGAGGATGGAAAGGGGGAGATAAAGAGGGAGGAAAAGTTTAGAAAAGGCTGTGTTGAAGAGAGGCAGCCTTCTTTATTCCCAGCTATGAGGAGTGGGAGTGGTAATGGGAAGTAGGGAAAGGAAGTGGTTTATTTTTCTCATAAATACCGTCTGTGAGGTACATAAAAAGAGAATTTTGGTGATTATGGGGGGAGAGAGTCAAGTGTTTGGGCCAAGCCTGAGAGCAAAGGAAGATGAAGAGCTTTGAAGGGGAGGAGGCTTGTGGTAAATGGGTTGCCCTAGGCTTTTTGAGTTTTCCTTATTGGTCATCTTGTACTGTGATGCATATCGCTGGAAACTGTTCTTGTTATGTTGCTTAGCTAATTAGGAGGATTAAGCTCTCACTTTAGAAAATTAAAAGGACTGGTTATCTTCAAATTCTCATGTATTAAGACTGTATGTTCCTTGCCATTTCACCAGATTCAATCTGGTGATGAATCTCTCCAACGATGCTCTCCTAAGTGTTTGCTAAATTTTTTAGATGTTGGTTTTCGCTTTGCTTCCTACATCGATAATCACATGGTGCTGCAGAAGGAGCCTGCAGGGGCAGTGATTTGGGGCTATGGAGTATCCGGAGCCACAGTGACAGTGACTCTGTGCCAAGATCAGGAAACCATCATGAAGAAAGTGACCAGTGTGAAAGGTAAGACAGGCCATCCTCCGCTCAGCTTTTGTCTTCTTCTGCCACCTGCTGGATGATCTGAAAATGAATCCTAATAGTCCAGCTCAGGTTATCCATCCATCTGTCGATCCATCCATCGATCCATCCATAAAAGTTCTTTGAGTATTTACCATGTGCACTGAGGATACAAAGAAAAATAAGACCAAGTCAAAGTCCCTGTCCTCAAGGAGCTCATGGAATAATGGGAATAGACACCAAGCCATGTAGTGCAGTGTGATAGGTGCTCTGGTGGAGGTGGATATGGGGTATCATGGGATACAGAAGAGAAACATCTAACTCAGATTGGATGGTAAGGGAAGGTTTCCACTGAAGGTGACATTTGAACTGAATCATATATAAAAGAGAGGTAGTATTGAGGAGGGGTTAAGAACCTAGGCTCTGGAATTCACCATCCCCATTCAGACCCTGACTCTGTTGCTTAATGGCTGTATAACCTTGAACATGTAATTTAACATCTCTGTGTCATAATTTCTTTATTTGTATAGCAGTGATAATAATAATATTTAGGATTATTGTGAGGGTTAAATGAATTAACATATCTAACGTACTTAGAACAGTGCCTGGCACACAATAAGTACTGAAGAAGTGTTAGCTGTTGTTATTTTTGTTACTATTATTATTATTATATTTAGTCAGTCACTCAAATATTTACTGAGTGCCTACTAAGTGCCAGATACCATGCCAGGCACTGGTTATGCAGTGATGAGCAAAACAGATGTGGTCTCTCCCCTAATGAAGCTTATGGATTTGAGGAGAGACAGAAAAATAAGAAGCAATTACAGTTAAGTGTAGTAAGTGCCACAATTGGGAAGTATAGAGTCCTATGGGAGTGCTTAAGAGGGAAAATTAACTTAGCCTAAGGCTTATTTTGAAAGGTGAGCAGGGCGAGCCAGGTAGAGGGAATAGCCTGGGCAAAGGCATGGAGGCGTGAGTGAGCCTGGGTCACTGGAGGAATGACAGGCAGGTTGGTTTTTCTGGACCACTGGGGTGTGTGACCGGTGGTGGATGGCAGGAGATAAGGTTGGAAATGTAGGGAGGCTAGTTTGTCGTTGCTATGGAGCGTGCACCGTACTTTGGATAGATGGATTTTAAGCAGCAAAATAACACAGTCCAATCTGTGTTTTAGAAAGATTACTCTGGCACCACTGTGGAAGAAGGACTGGAGATGCATGAGACTAGAGGTGGTGGGACCTGTTAGCAGGCTGTTATGATATTTAGGCAATAGACATTGAAGGCTTGACCCCAAATAGTGGCTAATTCTCAAATAGGTGAGAATTAGCAGTTAGCAGGCTTCAGGAGCAGAGACTTCCTAAAAGGAGTCTGTGTCTAGAAGAGATAAAGATGTAAAAAAAAAAAAAAGAGAGAGAGAGAGAGAGAGAGAGAAAGATGTATAAGATAACGTGGGGAGGAGCTCAGAGTTACTGGATGCAGGAAGGTGTGTTCAGGGCTGGGTCAAGTGGAGACCTGGTTGTATCTTAGTTAGAGGTAACTAGGGAGCTATGGGATGTTGAGGTGAGAGTCAGGTGAGGAGGCTTCTCTGGGGGGGTGGAGTTAAGGTAGAGGCTGGTGGTTTGATAGGGACTTGAATATATATGTGACAGCGAAGCTTGTGGAAATTTTATTGGCCCCTGAAAACAAGGATTACCTGATTCGTTTTGTCAATATACGGGACTGATATCCAATCCAGAGCGATCCAGATGCTGGTGCAGACTTTTAATAATTCATTTCCATTCAGCAAACATTAAGAAATACTAAGTACCAGGCATAGATGCAAGGTAAGTGCTTCTAGTTCTTGGGCTTTAAGTCTTTTTAAGGTAAGAAGCTTATTGGGTGAAATTCAGAGACCTGAAGGGGAAGCTTAAGCTGATTGAGAAGTTGTTCTCTGTTAGATTTAAATGCTATTGGTGACTTGTAGGATACACCGAAAATGAAGAATTCAGGAGACTAGCAGTGCTTTCTTTTTGTGTTGTGTCATTCTCAGAAATGAGCAGTACGGAGTACAGATAGTGGTGCTCTCAGTAAAAAGACATTGATTTAGAGATCTAAAGAATTGATGTAATTGTTTAAAAACAATAAATAGGATTTCTTTTCCTTAGTGCTAAAAAATAGCATTACCAGTAAATATTTAGGAGACAGAGACTGTACAGTGTCGTAGAAATAGAGAAAACACATAATACATAGCATTTCAGTTTTTAAAAATATTCTTATGCATTATTTTTAGTTTTTTCCCCTTCATGGCTGTCGCAGGGCCAATATTTGGAGTGTCCAGAGACGAGACAAGAGGGTAGGTGGTGACGAGAAGGAATAAAAGGTAATAATTAGGGGATGAGCCCCTCTTCTCCTTTACGGTGATAGTGAACCTGCTCACTTATTTTGAGTTCAATTCTATAAACATCAACCGAAGGCTTATTATGTATAAAACACTGAGCTAGCAACCCTAGAAAATACAAAGAAGAATGTGCCCACCCTCCAAGAACTCACTGTCTCATGCTGTCCTTTCACATTTAGCAATTTAGGTTCAAGTAATGCTTCAGTTGCTTCACTGCAAAGTGATGCTTCATTTGGAGTTAAAATATCCAGCAGCAACTTAAGGGAGCCAAGTGATTCGTGGACTCTTGAGGTAATTTTACAGGAAAAGAGATTGTTATTGGTGGGGTGGCGGGTAGATCTCCACACTGGCTTGGGAGAGAAGAAAGGTACTGTGGTTTATACAGATCCACAAACCTACTTCAGTGGACAGCGTGCTCTGTCTTGCCCATGAAGAAAAATGGATAAAATGTTATTTGGAATAAAAGAGATAGACATGTAAGAAATTTCACAGGGCAGTGAAGAAAATGTTTCTCAAAGGAGATACTATAGGGCATATTGAAGGGTTGACTTCTATTTAAATTTTGATGATGACTCTGGGATTTTCAGCCAGACTCTCTATCTCTGTTAATATTTAACTTATTACCTATAATCCCCTAGGTGCCCACAGCAAAGTGGAATTTAACAACGTAAAGGTTTTTGTCCAGCAGACTGACACTTAAGCATTGGGAAAATTAAAACCTGAGGGATGACTTGGAATATGGTCAGGTTCTGGGCCTGTTCAAGCCAGGTTGTCAAGTGATGCATGATGATTCTCTCAGACACAAGGAGTAAAATTGGGGCAAATAGTCTATATCCTCTCACTTTGACACACATGGGGATGCATATGTAGGTGATAAACTGAAGGCGTATCTGCCTGAATTTGTCATGATTGAGGTAAATAGAAAATACAAAAGGCCTAAACCTCTTAGAAAATTTAAAATCTCCTGGTTGCAGTGTTAGCGTGCGTGCTAGTTTTCTGCGCCATATAATAAGTTACCACAAACATAGGCGCTTAAAACAAACACACTTTTACTATCTCACAATTTCTGTAGATCTGAAGCCTGACCATCATTTATCTGGGTTCTCTACTCAGAGTTTCAGAAGGCTGAAATCAAGGTGTTGGCTGGGCTACATTCTCATCCAGAGGCTCGACTAAGGAATGATTCGCTTCCAAGCACCCTTAGGTTGCTGGCAGATTCATTTCCTTGTGCCTGTAGAATTCATGGCAGCATTTCTGCTTCTTCAAATCTCTGACCGCTAGACCCTATTTAAAGGCTCACCTTATTTAGGTCAGGCCCGCCCAGGATAATCTCCCTTTGGATTAATTTAAAGTCAACTGATTAGGGATTTTAATTATATCTGCAAGACCCCTTCATCTTTTCCATGTAATGTAACTTAATCATGAGAATGGCATCTTATCCCGTTTGCCATTTTCTGTTGATTGGAAGCAAATCATATATTCTGCCTGCACTTGAGCAGAGGGACTATACAAGAGTGTGACTCACTGGGGGTCCCCTTAGGGTGTGTCTGCCGTAGCAAGCTATAGTTTAAGTAACTTGCATCAACAGTTTTATTGATAGAAAAATAGTTAAGCTTTTTTTTTTTACATTGATATTTGGTGGTGGTGGAGATGAACTTTATACAGGTCAGGCAGGGGCGGTTTGGGCAGTAAGGCCTTCTTTATCTCCAGGTCACTTCCACAAACGAGTGGACCCGTTTGCAGCTGGTGAAGTACCAGGCTTCTGTGGGGGAAGAGGTGATCAGGGCCGCTTCCAGCTCTAGGTTTTCTCTCTTGGGAAGGGAAAGGTTGTGGGATAATTTTCCTTTTTCTCTTCTAGGTTTCTGAGTTTTGGCACAATAACCTGAAAAACAATTAACATCTGATGTGAATAGCAGAGAAAATATAGCAAGATGTACTTCATGACTAATCATGTCTCTAGACAAATTCTTTTAATTTTTTGTCTTTGATTGTTTATTCCATTTTGAGGTGGGGTTGGTCAGGGAGATGGAGAGAACATGGAGAGAGTTCTTAACTTATGCTCTTGGCTGGAAGAGGAAGAGAAGAAGGACAGTGAGAAATAGGCCACCAGATACACTAACCATTGGGCAGGAAAACACAAAGCCCCAGTCAGTCTGCGTGGCTTTCTTGTCAGTATAACCCAGGAGGACTGGGGTTTACTCTCTGCCATTTACTTGATGGAGTGCCCGGCACCTGGTAAACGCTCTCAGTGGCTGTACAATGAAGGAAGGGCATGAATCTTCCTAGATAGAAGAAGAAAGAACGGGAGGAAGCAGAGGTTTGAATGCAACAAAAATGAGCATTTACAGAAACCTGAGCCCGGATCGGTAAGAGATGTTGCAAGATAGCAAGTGATTGGGGCCCAGAGGAAGGAACCAGAGCAGGTGTTGCTCAGAAAGCCCATCCAGCTCAGCAGAAGCCAGCTGGATGGTGACCTTTAACTCTGTGGTTTGTCACTCAATTTTTAAAAAATATTTATCTATTTATTTATCTATGTTTGGCTGCATTGGGTCTTTGTTGCTGCTCGCAGGCTTTCTCTAGTTGTGGTGAGTGGGGGCTACTCTTTGTTGCGGTACACGGGCTTCTCATTACGGTGGCTTCTCTTGTTGGGGGGCATGGGCTGTCGGCGCACGGGCTTCAGTAGTTGTAGCACGCAGGCTCAGTAGTTGTGGCTCGCGGGCTCTAGAGTGCAGGCTCAGAAGTTGTGGCGCACGGGCTTAGTTGCTCCGCGGCATGTGGGATCTTCCTGGACCAGGGCTCAAACCCGTGTCCCCTGCATGGGCAGGCGGATGCTTAACCACTGTGCCACCAGGGAAGTCCGGTCACTCAATTTTATTGCTTGGACTCAACCTAATGGACTTGGTGGGTCAACACAGTTTCTGAAATCTATAACTGGACGTCACTGGCCTGTGGTCAGCTCCACTTTCACCAACCGGTCCTTAACGGACAGGCCAAGGCCTAAATAATTCTCCTTGTGAAACGTCCCACCCTTGCCCTGAGTCTAAGAAACAGTCTTCACAAGGGCCGTTCTCCTTTGTATATATTGATACTTACATGGCAGTAAATCCACATTGTTTTAAACAAATTATTTCTGAGTTACTTTGACCATTAATAACCCCTCTGTAGTGGAGCTGGTTTCCCCTGCCTTGCGTGGCAGTTAACTTTACTTAACACTCATTCTCGTGTCAGAGTTTTTCTCTTATGAAGTGGGAGAGGAAAAGAGCTAGAAACTAAAGGAACTCGAGGACTAGAACAGAAGCAAGTCTTGGTGGAAGTGGAGCAGTTTCCTGCGGGGGAGCAGTCCTGGGGAACAAGGCTCAGATCTCCATGCCTAGCTCTCTTCAGACGCTTTAGGCTCTAGAGGGAGCTCATCCTCCGGGTGTAGGATGGTGTTGCCCTGTTTTGCCCCAACATCCCCCCCTTTCCTTCTTTGTCTTTTTCTTGCTGGGCAGCAAAGCTTTTCGGAAGCTCTGGTGAAGGCGCTTTTCCACACCAGCCATATTGCCTGGATGGAGACTAAATGTAAATACCTAATTAACAGCAGTGACTAGGAATAGCTTGCACAGTAGTAGAAGGCTCAAAAATAGTCCTGTCCTGGGTTTTCTAGGGATTGACCTCATCATCACAAATGAGTAATGTTGGTGGCAGGAGGACAGAGCTCCAGTAAACAACGTCAGTGCAAGAAGTCTGGAAAGACATTGGCAAGGCTGTGGTTGGGACAGATTGGAGAGTCTGCCTGCTCAGACGAGAGAGCCATACGGAGCACATCACACCTGTGCGACACAATCTGTACTAGCTGCCCACTGTTTCCAAAACAGTGATTTTTCTGCTTTAGGTGAATTCTGCATTTAATATGTTGATGTCTGTGACTATGGGTGGTGTTAAAAGCAATAGCGAACATTTAGTCCTGGGCTTAATTGACCTCGCAGGGGTGGGAGTAGCAGGCTCAGTCAGCTGTGCTTCTGAGAGGAGCGACCTGTGCCCTTTCACTGATGCCTGAGGGTTTTGGATGTTTCCCACAGGACTCTGAGCAATCCTTTATGGTTTGAGCCTTTACCAATCTCCTGCCGTGAGGCTGGACTTCTCTTCTTAGCTCTTACTGATTAAGAGGAACTTAGCACAGTGTCTGGCACAAGTAGGCACTTGGCTAGTTTTTTTATAATTAATTTTTTCTGGTTGGTGTAATAACCTTAGGATGCCTCGTTTCCAGCTCTTGCGATTCTTTCCCTTTGAATTTACATTGATCCGATGGACACAAATTATAAATCAGTCCATATTCTTCAGCATTATGCCAAGAATATTTATTTTTTTAATAAATTTCTTTTCTTAAAAATTTATTTATTTTATTTATTTATTTTTGGCTGCGTTGGGTCTTCGTTGCTGCACATGGGCTTTCTCTAGTTGTGGCAAGCGGAGGCTACTCTTCGTTGTGGTGTGCGGGCTTCTCATTGTGGTGGCTTCTTGTTGTGGAGCACGGCCTCTAGGCACGTGGGCTTCAGTAGTTGTGGCTCATGGGCTCAGCAGTTGTGGCTCACAGGCTCTAGAGCGCAGGCTCAGTAGTTGTGGCGCACAGGCTTAGTTGCTCCGTGGCATGTGGTATCTTCCCAGACCATGGCTCGAACCCGTGTTTCCTGCATTGGCAGGCAGATTCTTAACCACTGTGCCACCAGGGAAGTCCAAGAATATTTATTTTAAAACAATCATCTCTCTATTTTGTCTATTTTCTCCCTCTCGTTTCTTCAACTTTGTTCCTGTTGTTTGGTTCTCCTAGGCATAATTTTGCCACTTGGAAGATATTTTTCTTAAGTTTCCGAGTATGATGTTGGCAGCGGTGGTGGTGTGCGTGGGTGAGAGGTGGGAAGGTGGTAGGGGGGTGGTTCCTAAGGAATATGCTATGAATTTCTGAAATAGGGTCTTGGATAGCTTTTCATCTCCCAAACTGCATTCAAAAACCTTAAGTCTGGTGGATAACTCTGTGAAAATAATTAATTGGGCAAGTCTCAATATCTTCTTCAAAGAGAGATTAATTTATGTGCCTCCTACTACTTCTTTATGTGTCACCTGTTTAACTGTTGATAGGAGAGCCCAGAACCACTGGTGGTATTAATCCCTGAGAGCAACAGGGGGACGAGTTGGGGGGTTGATGACAAGGATGATACCATCAAGTCAGTTTCAGATGATAAGTGATTTTCTCTAACCTGTGCTCACATTTGATTGGATACTTACAAGTTAGTTTGGGGCACTGGGTAAATCTGTTCGATTAGGATTAGGTTAATATTGATAGTTGGATGGTATAGGAAGAATTTCTATTTTATATTTTTGTATTAAACTCCCTTGAATTTTAATCTCTGTATTTTTGTCTGTCCTCGTTTAGGATTATAACTGGGTGATTTATTTTTCTTGTAAATGCTTTGATTAAAAGTAAGGAGGGATTGGTACAGATTAAAGATAGCTACGCTGCTGCTTTTGTTATTTCTGTTGACCTGTCTGAAATTTGGCCAATCTTCATAGCTTTGAATCCAGTTCATCACAGAAGCTGGGAATCGCCACAAATGATCTGATGCATGATAGGATTGGGTTTTAATTTCACTTTAGTTGATTGATTGATTAATTCTTGGAGCCTTGTTATTGTTTCAGCACACTCTAATAGCTGGATGGTGGTACTGGATCCTGTGAAGCCTGGTGGACCTTATGAAGTGATGGCACAGCAGACTCTTGGGAGGAAGAACTTCACCCTGAGAATTCACGATGTCTTATTTGGAGATGTCTGGCTTTGCAGTGGGCAAAGTAACATGCAAATGACTGTTTCACAGGTAATTTGCAGAGTCTCAGTGTTAATAATGTTGATACAAGAAGAGAAAGGAGGAAGAGGAAAGGGGCAAGGAGGAGAAGGAGGTAGAAGCCTTCTTTTTCTACTGTGTGCCAAGATCTGTTCTAAGTGCCTTCTTTGCATGTGTTAATTAATTTGATTAACAACTTTATGCGATAAGTACTTATATGATATTCCCATCTCACAGATGAGGAAACTGGCCCATCTGAGGTTAAGTTCCCTGCCTAAGGTCAGAGTGTAATTGTGGAGCCAGGATATGAATGCGACCCCAGAGCCTGCTTTCTTAGTCACGGCTAGTGTGTCAGTGTGTGGGGCACTATTTTCTCACCTTTCTGGGCTAAAGGCAGAAGCGAGAGAGTATCTGATGGTAATGGAGATTTCATATCAAATTGAAGGCAAAGTAGATTACTCTTCTTTTTGATTGGTTTAGAAGATGAGCTTCTGGAGAGAGCCTAGGGAATCAAAACAATTAGATTTTGTTTGAATGCTGGGCAGCTAACATACTCTGTCTTTTGTTGTTATGGAGATTTAAAAATTGAGAGTGAATGTTGGCTTTGCCTCTTACTAGTTGTATGGCTTGGAGCAAATCACTTGGTGTTTATGAAACTTTGTAAAACATGCTTTTAAAAAACTGTGGTTTAAATGAATATAACATAATGTGTATCGTTTTTGGTAAGTGTACAATTCAGTGGCATTAAATATATTCACAGTGCTGTGTGTACCCATCACCACTATCTATCCTCAAAACTTTTTCATCATCCCCAATGTATACTCTGTACCCATTAAGCAATAAATCCCCCCTTCCCCTTCCTCCTGCCTCCTGGTAACCTCTGTTCTGCTTTCTCTCTATGAATTTGCCTCTCCTAGGTACTTCATATAAGTGGAACCATACAATACTTGTTCTTCTGTGTCTGACTTATCTTGCTAAGGATCATGCTTTCAAGGTCCATCCATGTAGCAGATATCAAGCTTTTATCCCTTTTTATGGTTGAATTGTATTCCATTGTATATGCCACATTTCGCTTATCCATTCATTTATTGATGAACACCTGGGTTGTTTCCACCTTTTGGCTATTGTGAGTAATGCCGCTATGAACATTGATGTACAGATATCTGTTCCAGTTCCTGCTTTCAATTCTTTTGGATATATGCCTATGAGTGGAATTGCTGGGTTAGTTCTATATTTAACTTTTGAGGAACCACCAAACCATTTCCACAGTGGCTGTACCATTTTACATTCCTACCAGCAATATACAAAGGTTCTAATTTCACTGCATTCTAACACTTTACTTTCCGTTTTCTTGATTATAGCCACACTAGTAGGTGTGCAGTGGTATCTTAATGTGGTTTTGATTTGCATTCTCTAATGACTAGTGATGTTGAGTATTATCTCATGTATTTATTGGCCATTTGTATATCTTATTTGGAAAATTGTTTACTTAGGCCATTTGCCCATTTTTGAATTGGGTTGCTTGTTGTTAAATTGTAGGACTTATTTGTATCTTCTAGGTATTAATCACTTGTCAGATACACGATCTGTAAATATTTTGTCTCATTCTTAGTTTGTCATTTCACTTTTTTGAGAGTGCCCTTTGATACATAAAAGTTTTTAATTTTTATGAAGTTCAGTTTATCTATTTTTTCTTTTGTTGTCTATGCTTTTAGTATCATCTTCTTGAAATTGTTGCCAAGTCCAATGACATGAAGATTTTCCCAATGTTTCTTCTAAGATTTTTTTGGTTTTATCTCTTAAGTTTAGGTCTTTGATCTGTTTTAATCACTTTTTTGTGTATAGTGTAAGGTGAGGGTCTAACTTCATTCTTTTGCAAGTGGATATCCAGTTCTCCCAGCATCAATTGTTGAAAACACTGTCCTTCGTCTATTGAATGGTCTTGGCACTTTTTTCAAAAATCCATTGGCCATATATATGAGGGTTTATTTCTTGGGTTTCTAGTCTATTCCATTGGTCTATATGTCTCTTCTTATGGCAGTACCGTACTGTTTTAATTACTGTAGCTTTGTAGTAAGTTTCAAAGTTGAGACATGTGAGTGTTCCAACTTTATTCTTCTTTTTCAAGATTGTTTTGGCTATTCAAGATCCCTTGTAATTCCATATAAATGTGAGGATATGATTTTCCAGTTCTGCAAAAAAGGTTGTTGGAATTTTGATAGGTATTGTGTTGAATTTGTAGATTGCTTTGGGTAGTACTGACATTTTAACAATGTTAAGTCTTCCTATCCATGAACATAGAACGTTTTTCCATTAATTTATATCTTCCTTATTTTTTTTCAGTAATATTTTATAGTTTTTCAGTGTACAAGTCTTTTACCTACTTGGGTAGATTTATTCTGAAGTATTTTTCTTTTACATACTATTATAAATAGAACTTCTTTCTTAATTTCCTTTGAGGATTGTTCATTGCTCATTTATAGAAATGAATGATTTTTGCATTTTGATGTTGTACCCTGAAACTTTGCTGAATTTGTTTATTAGCTCTAGTAGCTTTCTTCTAGGTTCTTTGGGATTTTCTATGTATAGGAGCATATTATCTGCAGTTAGAAATAGTTTTACCTTTTTTTTTTTGCAATTTGGATGCCTTTTATTTTTTTATCTTATCTAACAGCTCTGGCTAGAACTTCCAGTACAATGTTGAATAGTAATGGTGAAAACAGACATCCTTGTCTTGTTCTTGGTCTTAGGGAGAAAGCTTTTAGTCTTTCTGTGATGTGACCTGTGGGTTTTTCATAAATGCCTTTTATCATATTGAGAAAATTTCCCTCTATTCCTACTTGTCTTAGAGCTTTTTTCATGAAAGTTTGTTGTATTTTGTTAAATGTCTGAGGCTTAGTTTTAATGACTATACTGCAACTATATCTGACCTAACTAACAGGGCCATTATGAAGATAAAACTATTTTGTTTGTCTCTAAAAGGCCCTTATAAATTGAAAAGTGATGTCTAAATATAAGATGTCATTATTTAAAAAAGCTTTTTATTGTAAAAACATCAAACACACACGAAAGTTAAGAGACTTATAAAGACCTATATATCCATCACCTAGATTGACAGTTGTGAGTATTTTGCCATATTTGATTTATCTGTTTGTTGTTGTCATTGTTGAACCATCCCAAGGTAAGCCGTGCGCAGACACCTTGATACTTCAGTTAGGGGTCATGTGTCAAATTGATATATATATTCATATATCAAATTAATATATATATATATATATATTTTACACAGAAATAAGAGCTGTTGATGACTCTTTTTTTTTTTTTTTTTTTGTGGTACGCGGGCCTCTCACTGCTGTGGCCTCTCCCCTTGCGGAGCACAGGCTCCGGACACGCAGGCTCAGCAGCCATGGCTCACGGGCCCAGCCGCTCCGCGGCATGTGGGATCTTCCCAGACCGGGGCACGAACCCGCGTCCCCTGCATCGGCAGGTGGACTCTCAACCACTGCGCCACCAGGGAAGCCCTGATGACTCTTTTTGCTTAACTTTTTCATAGCCTAGGATTTCTTTTGTTAGTGTCAGTTTTTTTCTCTGTTTCAGTCATGGCCTTTGAAGATAAATTTTTCTTAAATTTTGAGAACTAGCATATTTTCTCCCTTATTGTAGCTATAGAGAGACTTCACTGGGCTCTTGTTTACCCTGATAGAATGTCGGGAGGAAGAGCACTACATGAGTTCCCAGATAGGGGATGGGGCATATACAGTACCCAGAGAATCAAATGGGACAGAACGAGGGAATGCCAACCTGCCAGTACATTGTCAGTGATGAAACTCATCTTGAGGTGTTCCTGTCCCCATTGCTATTAGAGGATAGGGCCCCTCTGACACACGATGAGTGAGGTCTCTTAAGTAAAGCTGGATAAAAAGGACATTGAAAGAGTTATCAAGGGAGAAAGTTTCTTAGTTGTTAATTGGTATCCTAGCAAGGCAACGGTGGTAGAACAAAAGCTTTGGTGCTAAATGTCTTTAGCACTGAGATTTCTTTTTAAAAACAACTCCACTTTCTAATTGAACACAAACACAGTCTAGAATAAAGAGAGTGGATTTCTAGGTACCGTGTGATGGGGTTATTGCTTTTGGGCCTCAGAATTGTCATTGCTTTGTTTGTTTAGTGGAAGCTATCTGATTTAAAAATAAAAGTAAGTGAGACCATTGCTGTTTCATTTATATTAGGATCAGGGCTGGACAGTAGCAAGTTCATAGACATATCAGCTTAAAATATTGCTGAAAGATGAGTAAATATTTTTTACTCAGTATCAGACATCCAGAGAAGTTAGTGTGAGTTAAATTCTTTGGCACATTTGAATTGTCTGTATTTTTTGATTTTTCTATAATGAGCATGAAATAACTATAATTTTTAAGAGCAAGTTAAAAAATCAAGAAATTGATATTCACCTAACTGATATCTTAAATATCTATCAAAGGCTCAGTTTACAGTAAAGAGGTACATTATATAAATAAGAATCTTAGGAATAAATGATTTAATTTGCATTATTCATCAGAACTAATACATTTATATACTTTGATGTGTACTTTCATTTGTTTCCTTTAATAGGTTAAGATCTTGAAAAGATTATCATCTTCCCTAGCTCTTTCTCTAAAACTCTGTTCCTCCTCAAGTTGATTTTTATTTCCTTGCCCTTTTTCCATTATCTACTTCTCCATCTTTAGAAATATTTAAATTTGAGATTTAAAAATCTCTACAGCTGGACCCTGATCTCAATTAATCTTTTTAAAAAAATTTATAAAATTGAGTCCTTGCACATCCTTATGATTTCTTATTTTGCTTCTATAGCTTCTACCCCTTATGGTTTCTTCCTTTTTTTAACCAATTAATAAATAATGCTCCTAAAAAGATTCTACTCTGGACATAGCTACTTCCTTTCATTATTAGTTTTCTAATTTAAAAATCTAAATTCTTGCACTTATGTCTTCCTAACCAATATTTTACCTAGTCTTGCTTCCTGCCCTACTTAAGTATACGGAAACCTTTTGAATTTAAATGTTTATTAAACTGGACTTTAACTGGGCTCCCTTTTAACATAAGTGAATAGAAGCAAAATTGAAGTTTTATCTCTTGATAGAAAGCATGGTTTTATATAGAAGTGGGATTGCTGTTAACTCATTAAGGAAAACAGTATTTTCCTTAATGCTTTAATTACAGTTCTCTGTTTGCACAGAAAGGCATGGACCACATCTATTTGTATCTGTACAGTCAGGTTTTCAGCCGCAGTCTGTGCCAGGGGATCTCATCCCATTTTCTGTCAAGCTTAATCAGATTTTGATTGTTAAGACAGAACACATTCTTTCTGCCTGGAATCTACTCTTAAGCATATTCTGTATTAAACTAGGGCTACAAGCTCTGAGATACAGGGAAATAGAAAAAAGATTCCATCTGAAAAAGACAAGTGTTAATTTTTTTTATTTGTTTGTTTTAAATCACACACTTAGTCTGCAAGACTGAATTTTAGGTGCTGACAGTACCAAAAGCCAAGTTTTCTAGTCTCTAAACACTCGGTAGAACTTTGTTTTTTGATCAAAAGGATGCTTCACATGACTCCTCCTTGATTCCACTTGCTCCTTTCCCCCCGAAGACTCCCAACACACACGCGCGTATACACACATAGAGTCTCTGTCTTTCTCCTTCTCTCCCTCCGTGTGACTTTTCTGAGGAGATAAGATTTCCACTATAACCAACCACTCTTCACAGTCAAATGAGGGAAATGGCAGATTGTATGCCCATCTTGTTGTTAGGGTAAAGTGGAATTTTAAAATCAAGTGTTATTTATAACACTGAGTGAGATGTTTATAAATGGAGGAAAGTCTAAATGTTCATCTGTCACCTCCTAAGTCAGGGTATGTCTTAAGACTTGGATATTTCTAGTTAGCTCAGAAGAAGATGGCCAACATTAGATAGAAAGCCCATTTTTCAATATCTCAGCAATCCCCACATTCCTGCTTTACAAATAGGGGAATTAAAATCCAGAAGAGAAGGGCTGGTGCCACGTTACAATACCAGATTCATAGGAGCTGTGATGACTGGCTTATTTGTAGTTATTTTCTCAACTAAATCTGCTATATTGTACTGTGGTAGAAGGTAAAGTAACATACAGGATCCAAATTCTTTTAAGTAAAGTTTCCCTGTGTCCTTCAGTGCGTGCACTTGTGTGCACACACACACACACATTCACACACATGCCTTGCTCCCCTGTGCAGACCTCATGCCAAGATTCTCTGAGGAAATAGATTCTTGACGTTTCTTCATTAATTCAAGAATGTAGTATAAAGGTTACAAAATGAACACCAGTGAGCAGCTGCTTTGATGGTGAACTGCGGGTCCCCAGAGAGGTGGTAGGGCTCTCCCAGTCGCTGCAGCCTTAATGACTTCAAATACCTTGGTATTCATTTACATCCTCATTTCAATACTTGGTAGAAAAATAATTACACTGAGGTGTTTGATGAGATGAAATTTGATCTCAGCAGATGGAGTAAGGCTTCCCCTCTCATCAGCAGGGAAACCAAGTGTCATTTAAATGAAAATCTTCCTGAAATCTCTTTATTCCTAAGTTTGCTGCCAATATCCCCAAGGAAATCCTTCCATCAAAAAGGCTCGGTGATATTGGGACAGGGTACCAATTTCAGAAGTAATTGTCATCAGATGCAGCAAGAATTTCCCCCCACCCCCATTTTTGCTAACACTTTCTGTGGCTTTCAAGCTTTGGCTTGAAATAATACACAAATGTGAGTTTGAAAATGGAAGTTTTCCAGCCAATGCTTTGGATCCAGTTCTTTGTGCTGGTAACAATAGAGGAGGATGCCGACCCCCCCCCCCGCCCTGCTCCCCCCAATTCTGTTGGCCTTGCAGTACTCTACAGTGTTAGCAACGGGTCGAAAAGAAAAGACGTATGTTCCCTGCGCTGCCCCCCGAAACTAGCGTCTCATTGCGAGGAGGCACTGGAGTTCCCAGTCGGTGCAGAAGCTGGTGTGGGTGGAGAGAAGCAGTTTCATCCCCTGTTTCCATGGAAGCAACATACGATCCTTACTGCTTGGTGCAGAACTGAATTTCAAGGGAGGCGACTTTTTACAGGTACTTGCTGCTGAAAAATAACTTCCCTGCCAAAATATACTGTGAGTGCATTAGTCTCTTCTTAGTCTTTAATGTTTATTTTACATGAAACTTGCCAGGGAAGATCCTGAACAAGCAGGTCTGGATTTCCTATGGAATTTTCCTGAGACCATGTGTGGAAGACCAGTAACCCTGACAGCCTAGAGCTGCCATTACCCAGGGAGCATTTCAGGCTGCGGCTCCCACTGGGACCAAAAGAGCCATTTCGTTTGCATCTGGCCATCTTATTGGCCACAGCAGGCTCAGCGGCAAGTCAAAAGGCGATTCAAGGGGCCGCGCATTTCAATGAAGTGCTCTGTGGAGGCACTCTGGCTGCTCCTACACTGCAGCGGCCAGGCCAGCTGTATTCTCTGTGGCGGGTGGGAGAGAAAGCCAGCCAGCTGCACACTCTGTGGCCAGCAGCCAATGGAAAGCGGCCCAGCCTCCTGTGCCTCTGGCTGTGGCAGTCCTGGCTCAGCTGGAGCTCTTGTTCCCCGAGGCCAGTGATAACTGGCCTTCTGGAGGCTCCTGTTAGGCCTTTGTTTTGGGAAGACCAGACTGTCCAGGGGGATGGAGAGAAGACCAGGAAAAACAAACACTAATTAAAAAGCAAAACAATATATTTATGACACATTCTTTTTAAAATAAAGAGAAACATAACTACTGAAAAATCAGGATTGAAGGAGATAGCACTTACATGTAAGCCCAGAGAGGAATGATGCTTCATAGGACCAACAATGAAACCAGTCGGTGTAGCACACATTCGTGTCCAGAGGAACCCTAAGCCAGTCCTGTCACACTCTTGGCAACTGGTGAGGTTTCATAAAGTGCTTTGGGAAAAAGTGCTGTGTCTTTGGACGGACCCTTTTCTTTGTCTGGTTTCTTGGGACTGTTGTCAGCAATCACTCTGAACACCACCTTTCACACTGCCAGGCCTCCCGTGCTATTCTTGGGTGATTTTCCAGGACTGAGATGAGAAGATAAGCATCTTGAGGCTGATTTCAGGATGTTTCAGGAGTTCAAAAATCGTTGCTCAGGTGTGTTTCTTTTGAATATACATCTCTCGTGGGCTATGGATGACGTAAACTTACCTCCCCACGGCCTTTCTGGCTCCATTAAAAAAAAAAACTCAATGCCATGGCTTATGTTAGCAGGTACGTTTTCTGAATAGAAGTATTTTTGTCTCAAGATATGGGTCTTCTTTAGCCTAAACCCATCCACAGCTCCTCTCATCTAACACAGACTTGTCCTTGAGATCTCAGATTTCATTGTGTTCCCACCTTCTTTGGGGACATGATTTATCGTGGTCTCTGTGGATCAAGGCGATCCGGACCAGCCCATCATTGGTTTTGATTATTCATTTGGTTTTGGTATCCTAAAGGCTCAGAAGGAGCTCGGAGGGTTGGCAGTGTTTACCAGGAGGCAGTAGCATCATTGACCATCCACTAGGTTGGTGTAAGAAATGACGTTCCTGCTTCTTTTCCAGATATTTAATGCCACAAGCGAGCTATCGAACACAGCTGCCTATCAGTCTGTCCACATCCTCTCCGTGTCTCTCACCCAGGCTCAGCAGGAGCTGGAGGACCTTGCCAAGGTTGATTTGCAATGGTCCAAGCCCACCTTGGGTAAGTGATTGCTGGAACGTGTGCCATCTCTTCTGTGAGGGGCTGGTGCCCTGCTTGCAATCTGTGATCCTGAATTTGGTTCTGATCTATTTCATCCTTTTATTCATTCTTACTGACCCCTCCCCCATTCCTGACGGTACCTGTTTCATACATTTCTTCCCAAGACTCCACAGTGAATCTTGCCCCCTTGCTCTGAGGAGATGGCTCTTCCTCCAACTTCGTCGGTCCCATTGAGGCCACTCAGCACGAGCTCCGCCAGCATCTCTTCAGCGTCTGACGCTCTCTTCTCTTTCTTCCTTTGTTTCTGTGTCTGAACACAGCTGACTCTTTCCTTTCAGGCCTGCCTCTGATGCGGGCTCTGACCTTCTCCAGGGCCTTCTCTTATCCCTCAGGCTCTGTCCTTTTACCCCACTGTCCAGTCTGCACGAAATCTTTAGTTCAGGCTGCTCTGCGTCAGGCTCTGATCTAGACCCCGAGGGTGCAGCTGTGATTGGGGCAGACACAGTCCCCGCCCTCAGAGCTCTGCTTTTCTTTTATTCTAACAAAACCAAGGGAAACAAAGCATAACGCACACCCTTCTCCTGGTACCTCACCTCTCTCCTTTGCTCTGTTAAACCTTTTTAGAACACCTTTTCATTCTTTTCATTGCCTTCCAACGTGTTCACTCTTTAACCCTTTATAATCTGGCTTCTGCATCCAGGTCAACAACCGGTTCCCCCAAGGTTACTGCTGTTCTTCTGCAATGCACTCTGGACACCCCGTAGCATCGGCACTGCTGACTGCTGTTTTTAGAAGCTGCGCCTTCTCTGAGCTTGCTTGGTACTTCCTTTCCTTCGTTCTCCCTCTCTGTCCTCTCCCTGCCTGTTTCTTTGCTTTCTTCAGTCCCTTCCTCCAGACGTGGTCCCTTGTGCTCTTTCTGGTCCGTTTTCTCTTTCACCTGTATGTGCTTTACCTTGGTAACCTCAATTGCTCCTACATTTTCAAGTATTAATTCATCCAGCCAATATTCGGATGCCCACTATGAGCTAGGTGCTATTCTAAGTGCTGGGGGTATAGCAGAGAATAAAGCAGGCAGGCACGCCTGGTCTCCTGGATGGAGCTCACAGTCTAGTGAGGGAATACAGAAAATGAATAATACAATTTGCAAATTATATACAAAGTATTGATACTATTCCGTATCACACTGTCAGAACTTTCCCTTTAAGAACTCAGAAACTGAATAGATTTGGGTAAATTTTTTAGTGAATCCTTTGGTCCGTGAACTCTTAATGCATGTCATCCAAAACTCAGGAATCGATTAGATTTGGATAAGGTATTATACCTTGTTGTCGGCTCCATTGCACTCTCTGAACTCAGAGACTCAAATTTTTGAGCATCAAGGGATAGGTTAGATGGTAGTGCTTGCTGAGACAGAAATAAGTACATAAAATACATCAGGGAAGGGGGGCAGTACTGCTGGGGCTGGGATGGGGTAGTGGTTTCCCACTTAGAGTGGCCACGGAGGTCCCAGCTGAGAAAGGCAGCATTTCTGTAATAACCTGACAGAGGTGAGGCCACACAGGTGTGGGGAAGAGCCTAGCAGGTCAAGCCCCTCTCACATTTCCAGTCTCTGCAGCCTCTTCTACTGCCTTCATATCTCTGACTGCAGCTGGGAAGGGTCTCTGATTTTAAAGACTCCTGTAATTAGCTTGGCCCTATCTGGATAATTCAGGACAATCGCCCCCTCTCTAGTCCTTACTCTTGAAAACACCTGCGATGTCCCTTTAGCCACATAAGGTTCATTCACAGGTTCCAGGCATTGGACTCCGGAGACCTCTGGGGGCTGTGCTGCCCACCACACATTCTCATTCTCACGCATTTTCAAGTGGCTTTCCATTTCCTTTACTCCAAGATGTGCCTCTAGCCTCCCCTCCAGTTTTATCTTATACCATTCTCCTTTTGTAATCTATGCTCTAGGCAAATACTTTAAAAACTGTCCAGTTTTACGTGCCTTTGTACATACTGTTTCTTCTGCCTAGAATGCTAGCTCTACTTCCTGGACTTCTGTCTTTCAAGGCCGCCCAACCTCCCTCCCCTTCCCACTTAATTACCTCTTCCCTCTACCTGCCCATCAGTGAGTCACCTTTATTCCAGCTGCCCACAGCTACCCAGCACCAGCCAACAAACATTCACTGACTCTGCACTGGGTGCCAGACATGGAGAATATAGAAGTCCTAATGGTTTAGTGGGGTGAGGGAAACACCGGGCACAGAGTATGCCCGGAGCACAGGGAAGGAGGTCCGCCCTCACCTGGCATTTAATGATCTGCCTTTCATTTCTTATTCTTTCTCTTGCTGTTAAAACCCCTTAACACTTGTTTATACCTCTTAAAGCACTAAACCATATTTTGCCGTCTGTTTTACTCAGCTGAATATTTGTCTTATTCTGTAGAATATAAGACCTCTGAGGAGAGGTTCCATGTCTCTCCATGTCCCTTTAATTACAGTACCCCTATCATCTAGAAGCGCCTGGCACCTGGCGGGCACTCAATCCATTTTAACTGATTTGAAACTGATTTCAATTCCTACTATTACGCTATCCGCATTTTGAGAGCCGAACTGTATTGAGTTTCGATCTTTCACGTGCCAGGCCAGTGGTTTACACATAGTGGTTCTTTAACAGCTGTTGGATTAGATTGATCCCATCAGCTGCGTGTGTTCACGTTGCCCTCTTCACCAGCCTTCTTCTAACATGGAAATTGCCTCTTCTGGTCTGTGTTGGTTACAGGGCTGTATGGACGAATGAGCTAGATGATGCTGAACATTTATTTATTTTTAAAAGATTTATTTATTTGTTGGGTCTTAGTTGTGGCATGCGGGATCTTTCATTGTGGCATGCGGGCTTCTCTCTAGCTGTGGCGTGTGGGTTTTCTCTCTCTAGTTGTGGCGCGCGGGCTCCAGGGCACGTGGGCTCCATAGTTTGCGGCACACAGCCTCTCTAGTTGAGGTACACGAGCTCAGTAGTTGTGGCACGTGGGCTTAGTTGCCCCACTGCATGTGGGATCTTACTTCCCTGACCAGGGATCAAACCTCCGTCCCCTGCATTGGAAGGCGGATTCTTTACCACTGGACCACCGGGGAAGTCCCGATGCTGAACATACACTGGTTTTGGTTTCTGTTACTTTCCCTTTTGGCCAAACTCCCCATCACTTGTTTGTTCTTGTTTTCATTACCATAGCTATAAAATTGGGTATAAAACTACCCAGAAAAAATATACCTTTCTTCTCGACATTGCCCCATGCTTGCTTGTTCCCTTCCACAGAGCTAAGTGGGGATGGATGCTGGGAAAGAGGAACACGTAGGTGAGGGTGGAATGGGGGCCAGCAGCCTTTCTGCCCCTCACCTATTGCAGAGGAGTATTAATCTTCCTAGATTCCCCCCCACACATGGTGGGGAAGCAGGGGGATGCCTGCTTGCCTGGCCAGAGAGCCTTTGGCTTTCTGCTAGTGAGACAGCTGCCTCTCAATCTTATCCTACTCTTGGAAAGTCTCAGAAAGAAATGCAAGGCCTGACCCACACCCATTCTTCTCACCTAGACTCACCTAGGAGCTGCAGTCCCTATCCATCTACTTTTTCCGTGACTGTTTAACTGTTTCTCCAAACAGAAAACTTGGGCCATGGCAATTTCACGTACATGTCAGCAGTGTGCTGGCTCTTTGGGCGTTACCTGCATGACACTCTGCGGTATCCCGTGGGGCTGATCTCCTCCTCGTGGGCCGGGACGCCCATTGAAGCCTGGTCATCTGAAAGGTCACTGAAAGCCTGTGGGGTCCCAAGGCAAGGGTAAGAAAGCGTCCTCTGGTCTGGGAGAAAGCCAGCCAGGAAATTTTGTAAGAGAGAAAGATCATGGTCTCCTTTGGGGAGTCAAGAATGTGTTTAATGTACGAATATGTATTAAATGTTTGTAACTTATTCAGGTATTATTTTCACTGTCATCAGCACCACAATCATCTGAGAATACGTCAGGAAGTAATTATGACCCTTTTCCTTAATAATAGTGATAGCTAATACTTAATGGAAGCTTTCTAAATGCTGGATACTGTTGTAAGCACTTTATATATATTAATTCACTTAATACAACACTGTCTTGAAGTGGATACTATTAACATATGATGGAAAAAGGTACTAAGTCTGAGAGAGGTTTAGTGACTTGCTTGTGGACACGACTAGTAAATGATAAAGTCTGGTGTCAATGTCTGTGCTCTTAACCACTGTGCTGTGTTGCCTGTGAGAATAAACACAGTCTAACAGTTTGGAAGAACAAGTACCCATGTAATCAGAGAAGTGTATTAGAAGACTGATGGTGAAAGCACGCTCAGGAAGGGCTGGATCAGGAAGAATATTTGGGGGTGGGGGAAGGGAGAGAAAAGGCTGGTTAATAACATCTTGACACTAATGTTAAAACAGAGATGAACAATATGTGAACTGCTTTCACAGACCTTGTCCCATCAGTTCTGGGAAGAGCATGGACTTGAGCTCTTGGTATATGTTGGGTAAAGGTCTGCCTGTTGTGGAGTGAAGTTATCCAGTTTTGGAACAGAAAGACTTGCCTTCGGTAGAGTTGGAGGAATCTGAAGCCAGGTTTCCCAGGTCTCTGGGGACATGGCAGGGACAATAGCAAGGGGAAGTGGCCATTCTCATATGCAGCTGTTGCAAGTGTAAATTCATACAAGTATTGCACAGAGACAATTTAGGGACATGTTCAAAGTCTTAAGAAAATGTGCGCTTTTGACCTGGCAATCTCATTTCTGGGAATTTATCTTAAGGAAATAATTAAGACTATATGCAGTGATTTAGCTCTAAGGAAGATAATCATGGCATTGCTTATAAAAGCAAAGAGCTTAACGCAATCTCAGTGTCCACCCACTGAGTACTAGTTAAATAAACTTATTGCCTGTGCAA
The DNA here is from genome assembly GCF_011762595.2 of Tursiops truncatus. Lineage (NCBI taxonomy): Eukaryota > Metazoa > Chordata > Mammalia > Artiodactyla > Delphinidae > Tursiops > Tursiops truncatus. The sequence continues at coordinate 9,305,320 of NC_047041.1, forward strand.
TAGACTCATTAAAACGCTCCTCCTCCCTGGTCTTAATCACTAGATGGAAACCGGGGTGGCCCCGTCTGAACTCACAGAAAGCTGACTGATGACAGTGATTCTGGGAAGAACCTGGAGTGAAATTTGGAGACTGTCCTCATGTTTTCATGGAAACACAGTGGTTGAATTGAACTCTGTGTTGCTTTCATCAGGAGCTTGCCCCGAGTGAAGCTGGATAGATGCCCAGCTCAGGGATCGTCATGTGATCAGTCATTGGCTCTCTCTTGACACTTGTGTGTCTTACTGATTTCAGGTTCATGCCGTCTGATCTTGAAACTGGTCCCAGTGAATACTCTGTTCTCTGGAATGCCATGATCCATCCGCTCCGTAATATGACTCTGAAAGGGGTGATATGGTACCAGGGTGAGTGTTCAGTTTGCTGGTTTTCCATTGTATCAGTTAGCTGTTGCTGCACAAGAAACCACCCCAGAACGTAGTGGCTTCCGACAGTAATAATGTTAGCGAGCTCACTATTCTCTGGGTTAGCAGGGTAGTTTTTCTGTCTGGGCTGCTTTGGCTGATTTCTGCCGGGAGCTCTTACGTGCCTTTGGCCACCTGGCAGGTTGTCTGGTGGCTGGATGACCTAGCCTGGCCTCTCCCTCATGCCTGTTGACTGGGGCTGTCTGTCTGCCGGGGCCTCCTGCTTCTCACGTGGCCTCTCATCCTTCAGCAAAGCTAGTTCAGACTTAATTTATCGTTTACTTGGCAGTGTCAGGGTTCCAAGTGTATCAGGAGAGAACAAACCACAGAGCTGAATTGCTTTTCAAGCCTCTGCTTGCATCGTGTTTGCTGATGCCCCATTGGCCAGAGCAAGCACAAGGCCAGTCCAGGGAGACCGCAGGAAGGCCCGCTACCTAAGGGCATGCATGGAGGTTGGGGAGCAGTGTGTGGCTGCCTTTGCATCTACCCCAAACTCTTCTCACAATTTGGACTGTTTCTAGGGGAGTCCAATGTAAACTTTAACAGGGACCTGTACAATTGTACGTTCCCTGCACTCATTGAAGACTGGCGCCAAACCTTCCACGATGGCTCCCAGGGGCAGACAGAGCGCTTCTTCCCATTTGGATTTGTCCAGGTACGTGCTGAGAGGAAGAGGGTTCATGGGCTTTGGTGTGGGGAGGTGCTGTTGAGATCTCTTCCCTGGAATCCATCTTCCTTTTTTTGCCCTCCTAGCTTGCCTGCTGGTCAAGAACTGAATGTAACTTAATTCTTCTCAGTTTACTGATGGGACAATTACATCTTTAAAAAAGTTAATAAGTAACCAATATTTCTTCTTATTAAAAAGCATTACATGTTCATTAAAGAAATATTAAAGAGAAAGGCAAAAAAAAAAAAGAAGCTAAAAACACTTATAATTCCACAATCCAGAAATAAGCAGACCTTTTCTGCTCATATATTTTTGAAATAGGATCCATACCGTAATACTGTATCATATCTCGCTTTTTCTCTTAAGGTCATATTGTGAACATTTTTCATGCCAATAAATTTTAATCTTCAGCACAATTTATAACGATTGGAGGGTGTTCAGAAGTGTGGTTGTATTGTAATTTAACTAGTCTTCCATAGATAGGCTCTTAGGTTGCTTTAAACGTTTTGCCTTTATAAGCAGTGGCATGTTTATTTTCCTTGTAGCTAAATCCTTGCACACATGCTTAATTATTTCCATAAGATAAATTCCCAGAAATGAAATTACTAGGTTAAATTGCACACTTTTTAAGGCTTTGAACATGTCCTTAAATTTTTCTGTGGAAATGTATCAATTTGTATATTTATACTCTTAGCAACCATGTGTGACAGTGTCCACCTCCCCACACCTTCCCGAACTTGCTGTTATCCCTCCCACCTCTGAGAATGAACCGCGCTCTTTCACTCACTCCCAGCCCACTGCGCATGCTCTCTGCCTGGAATAATCTTTTTTTGCCACACATTCCTAACTTTTATCATCCGTTAGCCTGGATATCAGTTAGGAAGCCTTCTGCGACTACCCAGAGTCTGTCCCCATATGGGTGACTGCTTAGTACCCTTCACTTCCCCTTTTTACTTGTATGTACTTTGTGCACATGACCACATTTTCCTGGATCACATTTATAGCCCCAGTACGACCTAATTGGTCGGCACTCATTAAATATGTCCCGACACACAAATGAAAAAGTATATCAAGAGAAACCATACTTTCAGTTAGTGGTACCTCGTCAGAAAGATTCTGCTCTCAGCCTTGTCTAAAAGGAATAAACATATTTAACCAAGTTCATAATTGCCTTGCCTCACCTGTTCACGTGACCCCTCCGAGACCTAGTCGTCTTAGCAGGGTAGTAGTTCTGACTTGTCTGGGACATAGGAATTAAACAAGTAAGGTGTTATAAAAACGAGGCCCAGGTTCATGCCCCGGTCCGGGAAGATCCCACATGCCGCGGAGCGGCTGGGCCCGTGAGCCATGGCCGCTGAGCCTGTGCGTCCAGAGCCTGTGCTCCACAACGGGAGAGGCCACAACAGTGAGAGGCCCGTGTGCTACAAAACAAAAACCAAACAACAAAAACAAAAACAAACAAAAAAAAAAAACGAGGCCCACCTCACAGCATAAACACAAAATAGGCTTTAATGTTTGAGTTGGACGCACCTACTTCCAGGCGTCTGCCTCTGAGTGTCCCCCAGATGCTCTCCTCTCACCATCCTCCTGTTCCTCTACCTCATCCCATTTCATGTACCTTTTTTTGGATAAAGATTTTTATAGACCTTCTTTCCACTTATAATTACTTTACAATCATTTTCTTTCTTCTTTCTAACATTTGTTTTGACTTTGAATGAGAATATTCTGCTCATTATTTTCAAAATAGCAACTCCTGTCACCAGTTCTGTATTACTGTTGGTGGAAACTATTTTTTTGTCTCTCAGCCTGTGCACATGGTGATTTGAATGTGACTTCAACCGATTCAAGCCAAAAATATGTTTAAATGCTTATTACATGCCACGAACTATGTGAGGTACTAGAAATATACCATGAAGCAGAGAGACCTGGTCCTTGCACTTGTGCATGTGGTTTAGTGGAAGTCCCTTAGCCTTGGGTGTCAACTTTATCATCATCAACAACAGTATGTTGGTTGGTTGTTTGTGGAAAACTGGGAATATAAATATAAATATAAATGTTTAACTTCAAAGGGAAATGGTAAATTCGGCAACATAATGGCTCAGAGCATGGTCTGGGGATTCGAATCCCAGCTCTGGCTTCTTTAGCTATGTGATTTCGAACAAGATATTGAACCTTTTTGTTATTTTAAGTATTAAATGAGTTAGTCCATGTAAAGCCTGGCACAAGCTAGAAAATGTCAGTGTTTATTATTATTAATGAGAGAAGTCAGAAAATCTGGAGGGACAGTTGTTGTGTAAAGGAAGATGAATTGACTTAATGGAAGGGCCGAGTGTGAAACGGTGGTGGCAGTAACTAGAGCACAGTTAGAGGCAGGACACGAACTCCGTGGAGAGAGCAGGGCTAGACACCTGTGTCTGAGTAGAGAGGTGAGCGGAGGCCCGGGGAGAGAGAAAAAGGAGCCGGAGTTGAGGCACTGGAGTCCCTAGGAGTGTGCTTTTTTTTTTTTTTTTTTTTTTTTTTTTAGGAGTGTTCTTTTTAAAAAGGGTTTTGGAGGAACAGTGGAACACACTGCAGACTGCAGATGCTATTGTAAAGTCCTCCAAATGTGCCCAGTTTTATATTCTTTGGCTATTATATGCTTTCTTTAGCAGTGATTAGTATTTCTACTAATCACTGCAGGAGACTGAGCAAGTGCCCTGCTTTATCTCAGGAAAAACAGGAATTTCATGCGCGTGTGGAGTCTGCTGGTGCCCCCATGAGGCCAGTGTGTAGTAGTGCAGCCGATGAAATAGTGGAGAATTACTGCAGCAATTCTCAGCAAACTGCCATTTTGAGACAACTTCCTAGGCTTGAGTGGCTGTTGGTAGCATTTCTCCCGCAGCGCTTCAGGTTAGTAACTCACCCTAGACTTTGTTGCCATGATCCTCATCATGGCGCTGGTTGGTGAACATGGCTCCACTTTCACTCTTCTTCTGGCTGTTGTGTGGGAAGAAGTAGGGTCACTTACTGGATCTTTTTTTTGCCATTTTCTAGTTTGCATGACGTTTCATTGTGCAGCTTCAGCGCCTTTTATCATTTCATATGTTAAAGCCAATTTGCATAAGAGATTTTAATAAGAATCAAGTGGTGGGGAAATGTACTCCTTCTCTTAGTGGGAGAAACCACAGAGCCATATGGCAGGAGGGTGTGGCTCTTGGAAGGTGTGAAGAACTGGGGTCCTTGATGCAATCTGCCACGCACTCAAGGGCAGATTCCTCCCTGCTTCCCTACAGTGCTTTGCCCTGTGTTGTACACAGAGTTGTCAGTGACGGACCTACTGCTTTGTAACAAGCTACCTCAGAAGTTTGGGGCTTACCACATCAGCCACTGTGTTTGCTCCTGATTCCGTGGGTTGGCCAGGCAGGCAGGGCTCAGCTGGGGTGGCTCATCTCTGCTCTGTAACTTCAGCCACGCTTGCTCATGTGGCTGCAGTTTGAACTGAAGGATCTAGAATTCACATGATTGGCCCCTCAGCTGGGACGGCTGGGATATTAACACCTCTCTCCTCATGACCTTCCAGTTTCCAAGGCTGCTCTCTCCACATTTCTCCAGCAGGGTAGCTGGACTTCTGTTACATGGCCATCTCAGGGTTCCAAGAAAATGAAATCTGAAGGCAAGGGCTCTTGAGGCAAAGCCTCAGAAGCTGCACACCATCACCTCTGCTGCACTGTTTGTCAGAGCAAATCACAGGCTTAGACAGGTTCAGCGAGAGGAGAGATAGACTCCACCTCTTGCTGAGAGGGGTGGCAGAGTTTCATTGCGGCGAGGGGGATGAGAGGTTCAGCCACAAGGATGAGAGGCTCCGTAAGTACGTGTTGGATGAGCACAGGGGTCAGTGAAGCAGAAGCAGGGTCTTCTTGTGAAAGACTCTAGTGTAGCTTTCTTTTTAAAAATGTTTAATGTTTTTTCAGCTTTATTGCAGTATAGGTTTCTGGTGAAATAAAATGCTGATGCACAATGTCTACTTTCTAGTTATCTTCATATTTGTCTGGTGCAACCCCAAATGATGGGCTTCCTGAGATCCGTTGGCATCAAACGGCAGACTTTGGCTATGTCCCTAACCTAAGAATGCCCAACACTTTCATGGCTGTAGCTGTGGATCTCTGTGATAGGAATTCGCCTTTTGGCAGGTGGGTGCTTCTTGGGCTTTGTTTGAACAATAATATATGTTCTTTGTCTGTGGCCTTCACTCTGATGTTCACTTGTGAGGGGGCCTGAGGATTGGACATTAGAAGCATGATTTATCATTCATTCACGTGGGATGCGCTGCAGTAACCAAAAACCCTCACCATCCCAGTGCCTTGATGCCACGGAACCTTATTTCGTGTTCACACTCCATGTCCAAATAAGGTCAACAGAGAGGCTTTGCTCTCATCGTCATTCACAGATCCAGAGCGACAGAGGCTCCAGGGTGATCGGTGCTTCCACATGCACCTACGGTTTCAGGTTGGCAATTAAATGCTTCCACCCAAAGCAACGTAAGTCACTTCTGCTCACATTGCACTGGCCAAAGCAAATCCCATGGCCATGCCTGTCTTCAGCGAGAGCAGGAAATGGAATTCTGCCGTGGACTCAGAGGGGGACTATCTGGATGACTACCCCGATGTTAACAGCCCCTATGATTACCACCCGCTAGCTGTAGGATACCAGGGGATTTCAGTGTGAAATGGAGCCCAACACAGAGTGTCCGGATTATAGTAGGAGCCTGAATGAACATTTCTTTCTTTCTTTATTTTATTTTATTTATTTATTTATTTATTTATTTAAGCTGCGCTGGGTCTTTGTTGCAGCGCGCGGGCTTCTCTAGTTGTGGTGCATGGGCTCTAGAGCACGCGTGGGCTCGGTAGTTGCAGCATGCGGGCTTAGCTGCAGTATGTGGGATCTTAGTTCCCTGACCAGGGATCAAACCCGGGCCCCCTGCATTGGGAGTGCAGTCTTAACCACTGGACCACTAGGGATATTTATTTAGTTTTGAATGAATGAATGTTTATTGAATGAACAAATAAACCTAGAGGGGACCAAGTAATGAACAGCTGATTCAGATGAAACACAGGACTTTCAGTGGTTGCAGCAGTCTTACGAGAGCTCTCCTAGGTTAGTTCCAATACCTGCCCTCCCTCCCTCCTTCTCTCCCTTTATTCTTTCCTTCCGAGTCCTCGGTTATTTCAAGGTTTCCGACCCGTAGAAGGCCCAGAGCCCCATCTGTGGTTACAACTCACCATTTCTCTTAGGCTGACTCGCCACAGATCACTGGCTATTAGATTCAGTCAACTTTATTCTCACCTTCTTAAGGGGTGCTTTGTATAAGATTTCCTTTTTTAAAAAATGTGATTATTGTTGAGCCCAAACCCAAAGTTCTCTACCTCTTCTTTATCCTGTAGCACACACCCTCGAGATAAGCAGACGGTGGCCTACAGGCTGCACCTGGGGGCCCGTGCCGTGGCCTATGGGGCAAAGTTGACCTTTCAAGGACCACTGCCTCAGAAGATAGAACTCCTGGGCGACATGGGGCTGCTGAACCTCACATATTCCCAGCCAATCCAGGTGCAGAGGCACAACAACAAGATATTTGAGGTGAGAACTGCAGAAACAGTAGGGGTTCATCCTGTGGGGGGTTGGGGGGGCCGGGATATCCTCCACGCCGAGGCCCACCTCTAATTATCACATGACTGCGAGGCAGGTTTTGGTTGGTCAGGGGCTGAGTTTATCTCAGAGCAACAAAAAAGCAGCTACTGATTCATTCACTTAGAGGCAATTTTGATGGGACCACCAAGGAAGGGAAGACGTGCCCACATTGAAATGATACTCCTTTTGCGTTTTCCCTCCCAGAGCAGCCATCTTTGCGTGGGAAAGGGCCCGTGGCTTTATGTGTGGACACCTATTGAAAGGACCCTCGCTCCAGAATGTTTCCCTCACTCGTAGACATCTTTTCTTTGTCACACTATCCTAAATTCTGATTTTCTTTTGAGTCTCTCCTTCAAGAGGTTGAAGCTTGGTGATTTGCAACTTAGTATGAATTACTGTAACGGAACTCTGTACTCGCTTCTAATACCTGGTGAGGATCATTCCTCTGTGGAACTGGGGCTATTGATTAAACAGCTTCTTTAGGAGTCTTCTAAGGTCGGGGTTGGCGGTGGAGGCATTCCCAGGTGGAGCATTTATATGAGTGTCTTTGGGAGCCCCGAAGTCGTTAGGCTGTGGCGGGCGGTGAGTGAAAACAGGGCATTGGAGGGGGGGATGAAAGAATGTAGAAGACAAACTGTACACAGGCGTTCATCTAGGACTGTTCCTCCTCTGGAATCCTAACCAGAGCACCCACCTGCCTCAGGTGCTTCCTCAGCACCTACTCCACCTAGCTTCTTTGCATGCTGGGTTTTAGGTGAATCCTAGCTCCAAGGAGCCTCTGTGTTCTGAGTTCTCCTCTCTAATCAACAGCTGGCAGCCTGCCCATTGTCTGGACCTGGAATCTTAGCTGGGACCAGGACAGAACTGAACCTTGGGAACTGGGTATTTTATGCTCCCTTCACCAGATAGATTGTTTTCTGACTTGAGAACAGCTTACCATCCAAAGTTCCTTTGTGCCCCTTCTTCATTCCCCAGCTCCTTTGGGAGCCAGAGAGCAGCACAGCAGTGCCTCGCTTCACCCAAATTCCTGCCTGCTTTGCTGTTTGGCCGGAGGATCACAGGAAGGTTGTTCAGGGGAGCCTTCCCTGAATGGTTCATGACTACGCTGCCTTGTCTCCCTCAGTCATTTAATGTTTTACTCATGGATTTAAGCTATTTATTTTAGCACGTGAACTTTTACTATGGATCTGTGGCTGTGCTGACCAGACCCAGCCTGGACTCAGGTTTGTTCTGGTCACTGTAGGAAATGTGTCTGTGGCTGCGAGTGGCCGCTTCTCCTCTTTCAGTCTGTCTGAAGAGCAGTCCCGCCTCTTGGCATATCCTCCTGACCTAACTGTTCCTGTTTATGACTCTCCTGTTAGATCTCCTGTTGCAGTGACCATCAGTGCAAGTGGCTTCCAGCTCCCATGGACACTTTCTCCGCCCAGACGCTGGCCCTGAATGTCAAGTCTTGTCACAACAGCCTGGTTGCTGTTCGCTATGCGTGGACCACATGGCCTTGTGAATATAAGCAGTGTCCCCTGTACCACCCCACCAGTGCCCTGCCAGCTCCTCCCTTCACTGCTTTCATTACAAACCAGATTCCTGGGTATCGCAGCAAGGTTGCTAAATGATTCCGTTGCAGTATGATCACATCTTAGACGTAAGTGTGGATCCTTTAGATTTGGGCATTTAGGAGTTTAAATGACAGCTGTTGCTTTTTAATGGAAATGAATAGAACTGCCTCATTGACAGCGCCCGGCTAGCACATGGCTGTTTCCATATTCTGAGATGCCAGAGCTGGTAGGCAAATGTAACGCTTGTCTTTTGTCCTCCAGTTGGGCCAGGTATCTGTATTAGAATAATTCCAAACTACAAACAACTTGAATCTCAATGTCATTCGCTTCCCTTATTACTGGGAGTGAAATGTCTTTAACACTTTTGTCCCCTTACCTCCAGACTGTGGCAACTCGGGGTCGGAAGAGATTTTAAGGCCCTGCAGGCCGGCTAGCATTTATGTTTTTTTCTATAAAATATGAGAGGTGGTTATCAAATTTCTGTATAAAGTTTCCCTTCTACACTTCCCAACAGTTTTTCCTCAGGTGGAACTGAAATGTTTCTTCCACTACACAACAATCTTTCAGAGAACTGATTTCAGCCCTATTTTGTTCCAAGCTGAAAACAATTCTATTCCTTTAGTCTAAATAATGATAATGTGAATATTTAACAGAAAGAAACCAGAATCACGTGCAGGCATTTTGGGAGGCGCTAAGGGACGGCCTCAAGGAGGGAAGAGAAAGGCGAGCTGGAGCAGCCCATGGGGAGCCCATGTGACCGCAGAGGTCATTGAGAAGCAAACAGAGATATCAGGCTCTTTAAAGGTAAGAGGTTTAACTATGAAAAGGACAATCCAGATGGAGGAACAACGTGAGGCTGAAAGTAAAGCTACAGGATAAGCATTTAGAAAAGTAATCTAGATGGGGCAAATGTGAAAGAGGGTTTTTGTGTATACTATTAAGAATCATAATGCTGTTTATTGGTTGATTAAGAACAGTTAAAGGCACTTGACAATTGTCTGTAATCTCTAAGAAGCTGGAAATAAAAGTATAATCATTAGTCACGTGTACACATTCCTCTCTAGTCAAAACTGGGTTATGAACGGGCTTGCAAATTGTCCCCTGAACCTGAGAAAGGAGTGAGACTAATCTGTGGGTAGTTTCCATTCCCTTAATGTGAAAAATGAGAACGAAAGCATAAGCATCACTCTCTCCATACCTGTCCCCCAAGGGGTCCTGCTGTAACTGAAGAGCAGGAATGCATCGTCAGTGCCAGGATCTTAGTAAAAAGCGAAACAGCTACGCAGCTTGCAAGGAACTCTGCTCCTTCAAGGACTTCCCAGCGCACAGCTGGCTCCTAACACCCAAACCTTGGCCTCTTATTCATCTGGCCTAACAGGAACCACGGACCCAGTAACAGACTCCCGCGGAAAAGCGAATGTACTGTCCACTCCTCCTCACCGCAGCACTCACGCACGTCGCGTGGCAGCCGTTCTAACTTGGAAGAAGCTAGAAACAGTTAAGCGCTCCAGGCCCAGGTTCCCTTCACCCCCAGTAAGCTAGGGCACACAGTGTAAAACGTTAGGTTTAGGTGGTGGATATCTTAATGAAAAGTCATATGAAAGTTTATTTTTAATGGTTGAATAATTTAAAACATTCTGTGGGAACTCAGTTTCTTTCCCAAATGAAAATAACTTTTTACTATTTGAAAAAATCGAATTCATAATCACTAAGAAGACTTGGATGCTAAAGAAAAGTATACGTAAGTAAAAATCACCACAAAATTCATCATTTGGAGACACTTAATATCTTGGTGAACATCACCTGATTTGTTTAGGTCACATTTTACATACTACTACACGGTATATTATTTTGTAATCTGCGTTTCTGACTTATTCTAGAGAAATAATTTTCCTATGTAAAGTGAAAACAGATTTAGTTTGTTTCAGTTTGTGGGAGCTCTATATTTTCTTTAACCAATTTGCCATCAGTGGACATAGAGGGTTTTAAACAAATACTGTGATAACTGTTACGTGCAAACACCATCCCGCACTTAATTCCTTAGGGTCCTGAATATGGAATAATGGGTTTAAGGATAAATATGTTTAACATTTTGACACCTATAGCTTAACCCTCCCAAAGGGTTCAACAGTTTACATTTCCACCAAGGCACAGTCCCATTTTCTCCCTCATTTTCACTGACATTGGATGTTGTCAAACTATCTTCAACAATCCAGTAGATGAAAAGATTTTTTAAGTATGCCAGCTAGGGCAGTGTTTTTCAAGTTACTTAAAATGATGATCCATAGTAAAAACACTTTACATCATTCCATGTGTCCCCATGTGTATTGTGTGACTGGTGTATAAACGCCTATATACACACTATAGTTGAAACCAGTTTCAACCTTTGACATGCGATGCATTCCAATATGTTCTAATTGTCTTCTAATTTAATTTTAAAAGATGTGGGTCTTGATTGCCTAAGTTTAAGAACAACTAGTGTGTTGAAATTTGTAGTTTGAAAAACACTGTTCTAGGAAAGCTACAAAATGAATACTTTAATTAAAGGAAAACCGTGCACTAACTTACATAAATTTTTTTTAATGTCCTTCTTAGAATGACGCTCACTTTGAATCTGTGATTAACTCAGGCTGTAACCGAATGGAAAGATACTGGTTATGTGATAAAAGCAGCATATACCATTTCTGTGTAAGTGCAAATGGCTCCAGGCACCTTATGCAGAGAAAAAAGAAAAAAGAAAAACAGTAACAGTTTTGAGTAATCTCCTTTCTATCCCTGATTTGCTATTATCCAAATTTTACTATTGTTTTTGCACTGTAAAAGCTATACAAACTTGTAAGACTATAAATAAGAATCATAAAATTAGTGTTAGTTACTTTAGTTTCTGCTACTTTGCAGTGGCCAGTGTGATGTGCTCTAAATGCTGCATCAGATCCCTCCCTCTGCCATCCAGATGTAGTCCTGTAAGATGCTAGGCCCATTTGTTTCCTCCCCCGTTAGCAGCTATGGACGGTAGCACAGTGACAATCCAGTTCTCACCGCCTTCCCCATTCTTCTACTTCCGGGGTCCTTTTGTTCCTTCCCATTCCAGGCCGGGCTGGGTGGGCAGCGAAGCATCCCACAAGGCACCGTGGAGTTGTCCTGGCTGGGATTAGGTGTTGTGGTATACCTCTACCTTAATGCTGTAAGCAGAGTCCAAAAAATTCAGTTATACAGAATGCGGAATTACATCAGTACACGACTAACGAACTGTTGGGGTGAGTCTGTTACGGAGGATGGGAACCAATCACGTTCTGTCTAAATGTGTGTTATCATGTGGTTTACCTAAAAGCACATTCTCCAATAAGGAGCCACAAAGGGAATGTAGGAAGGGTTAGAGAGGATTTTTTGATCCCCTTGTGAAATGTGAAAAAGATGAACAGTGGGCCTGGGACTGGACCTTGCAGCTTGGGGATAAGCAGGATTTCACTGTGGTGACGCTGACATGAAAACAAAGCAGCAGCTGGTTGTAGGGGCTGCGACTTAATATTCACTGACCTAGATCAGAATCAAGGGTGCAAGGTTGTCAGAATCTTACTACCTTCCTCATGAGTCAGCAGCCATCTCTCCCTCTGGTTTACAAAGGACTTAAGTTTACCTCAGGCAGAGCTAAGCCAAAAGATTATATCCTGATTACAACAAGATGAAAATAAGCAGAACTGTCAAGAAAAATTTATTACTAAAAATAAAGAAGCTAAAGTTTTTCCCAGGAAAGCTGTCACCATGGGAACCTCCGCGACAAAATGTGTTAATTTACTATCTTCTTCACTTGAGTAGCTGCCTTCTTCCATATAGTCTTAAGTTTTAGTTTAAGATAAAAAATCCATCCTGATGAAAATGATGTGGTCATTGATCCCTTCCTGTTCAATCTGAAGACTGAGTTGGGCTACACTGCGACGGAGACTTCAAGTGCTGTAGGTGAGTATCTACCAAGGGTTCATGTGTCAGGAACATGCGTTGATAAGAAGACACAAAGGCTGTAGGCTGAAGCTCTGGGAGGTCCAAGGATCCTGGAGAAAAAAAAATTCCTCAAGTTCCACTGCTGCCTGGGAATCTCAGGAGACTGGCTTGACCAGACACATACGTGTCCTTTTAATTCTTTCAACTCTTTTGCATCTGTCAGCCCAGTTCTGCCCTTGTTTGGTAAGACAGGACAGATACTTACTTTTACAATGAAGAAAACTGTGGCTGAAATACAGCAAGTGGTACTGGAAAAATTGGACAGCCATATGTAAATCAGTGAAGTTACAACACACCCTCACACCACGTACAAAAATAAACTCAAAATGCCTTTAAGACTTATTATAAGACATGACACCATAAAACTCCTAGAAGAGAACAGAGGCAAAACATTCTCGGACATAAATCATACCAATGTTTTCTTAGGTCAGTCTCCCAAGGCAATAGAAATGAAAGCAAAAATAAACAAATGGGACCTAATCAAACATAAGTTTTTGCACAGCAAAGGAAACCATAAACAAAATGAAAAGACAACCTACGGACTGGGAGAAAATATTTGCAAATGATGCGACTGACAAGGGCTTAGGTTCCAAAATATACAAACAGCTCATACAACTCAAAAACAAAAAAAACAACCCAATCAAAAAATGGGCCAAAGACCTAAATAGACATTTCTCCAAAGAAGACATACAGATGGCCAAGAGGCACATGAAAAGATGCTCAACATCACTAATCATTAGAGAAATTCAAATCGAAACTACAATGAGGTATCACTTCACACCAGTCAGAATGGATCATCAAAAAATATACAAACAATAAATAATGGAGAGGATATGGAAAAAAGGGAACCCTCTTGCACTGTTGGGGGAATGTAAATTGATATAGCCACTATAGAGAACAGTATGGAGGTTCCTTAAAAAACTACAAATAGAATTATCATATGACCCAGCAATCCCACTCCTGGGCATTTACCCAGACAAAACTATAACCCGAAAAGATACATGCACCCCTATGTTCACAGCAGCACTATTTGCAAAAGCCAAGCCATGGACAGATGAATTAATAAAGAAGATGTGGCATATACACACACACACACACAGAGGAATATCAGCCATAAAAACGAACGAAATAACGCCATTTGCAGCAACATGGATGGACAGAGATGATCACACTAAGCGAAGTAAGGAAGAGACAAATACCATGTGATATCACTTATATGTGGAATATAAAATATGACACAAATGAACATATCTATGAAACAAAGACTCACGGACATAGAGAAAAGACCTGTGGTTGCCAAGGGGGAGGGAAGGATTGGGAGTTTGGGACTAGCAGATGCAAACTAGTATATACAGGATGGATGAACAACAAGGTCCTACTGTATAGCACGGAACTATATTCAATATCCTGTGATAAAACATAATGGAAAAGGATATGAAAAAATATATACGTGTATAACTGAATCGCTGCTGTACAGCAGAAATTAACACAACATTGTTAATCAGCTATACTTCAATAAAATATTAAAAAAGAACAAAACTGGCTGAAATAGATCAAGTGACTTGCCTAGGGTTACACAGCACAGTAGGCAGAGACAGAGAAGTTAATACTATCTTCTTATTTCTAGTCCAGAGCTCTCCCTATATGACTCCTATGCCGGATCCCCTGATCACTCCACTCATTTGTGGGAGGGAATCCACGGAACATAGGCAGGACCAAGGCCATGACCTGATCCCCTTTACTACATCTGAAATTTCAGTCCCACAGTAAACTTTCCCTTGTATTCTGCTTAGGTCTTATTTAGGTTAGAAAATGAGATGCCCTAGTTTCTCGGTGAGCCCTGCCTCACCATGATCTCAGCCACGCCTTGTGACTTCTGTGAGGGCTGCCCATGGCCAGAGCAGGGAAAGCTTCTATCACTCACTGTCCAGACATGGGATACCCAGCGATGGATGAAGAGGGGAGGGTTGCCTAAAAATGGCCAATTTTTGAAGCAGAAGGGAAAAAATAAAAGATACCTTGTAGAATGGGATCATTGTGATCTTTATGGAAGGTCTGTCTCTGAAAGGCTTCAAAGCTTGTAGCTGCATCATTCTCTAGCTGTCCTTGGGGCGGCAGACTGTCTCCAGGTTTACACACGTCGAACTTCACCCACTGGTAACTGCAGGACCAAAGGGATCATTACTGAGTTGTCTGTTGGCCATACAACCCATTCTTCCCTCCAAAGGGATCAGGTGTTTTTTTCTTTAGGTCTCTGCCATATATATCTGAAAAACATATTAACTAACCAAAAATGAAAAGCACACAGACAGGCTTCTTTAGTGACACACACTCTGCAGGACTTCCCAATCCATTTGCTGTCATGGTGCACACAGACGATAAGAACTTCAGTACAGTGGGGTACTGGCTCCTGCTCGCCGTCCAGGGGCCGCAGAGGACCAATACTGTGCCTTGTGCACAGAAGCAGCTCATTAAATAGATGAATGAGCAGAGCAGTGACCGCCAGTTTAGGTCCCTGGCCCACCTGGTCCCTGGGGCTTCTTTCAAGGGAATGGATTTGACCCCACTTACTTGACGCATTTTCGAGCTCCTGGACAACTCTGGATCAGGTTGTGGATGGCTGGATGAGAAAACCCAAAAAAGTCAGCTCCAGATGGATGCACGTTGGGCATTAGTTTCCCCCTAAACAGGAGAGGGAGAATTTTAGCTTGAGAGCTGAGAGGGAGGTGAGAATGTGGGTATGAACACATGGAATAAGCTTTCCTCACTTGGATACTCTGGAGACGGTAGCTGCTAAGACATTCAAAGGACACAGGATAGCTTTCTATAAAATAAGGGATCTCTACTCATTAAAAGCAAGAGAGAAGGCCTCAGTGTACCCAAAGTGATCTTTTTAGCCTGTCTCCAAGCTGTTGGTCAACTTACATAGCAGCACTTATGGTCTCGAGCAGTTCTGCATGACAGGCGTCTGCAGAAGAGCTGGCAATGGCATTCTGGGGGTCATCTTCAGGAACAATTTCAAACTGAGAAATACAAGGGAGCAATGAGGTCAGTCTTCAAGGAGAAGGGGGTAGAGAGAGTCACACTACTGCTATTACTCTTTCTTCACTCTGGAACCTGAAGCTGAGTATACCAGGTAGGAGGTGGGTACCCTTCCTAGAGGGCTGTTAGAAATTCCAAGCCAAGAAAACAGAGCAAGTCTTCTGTTTAATTTTATACTCTTTGCTTGACTCCTCTCCAGAGGCCAACACTTATTTCTTATATACCTTTCCAGATGCTTTCTTATCCACTTACTTACATTTGTAAGTATAAATACAAATGGTATTTTAAAAACAAATGAAATCATTCTCCACATAACCTTAGATTTACTTTATAACGCCTAGGAAGAGTATAGGCCGTTTTGACTGCAAATCGCCATTTCACTTTACTTTTTGAGTTGTAAAATATCCTTTTTATAAAAAGAAACTGTTAAATCAAAATTATACTGATACTGAGGAATTTCTGCCAAGAAAGCATTATTGTAACAAGTGCTATCTACCCAACTTAATTCCTTGACCAGTTTTCTATAAAGTTCACGAATTTTTGCAAAAAAAAAAAAAAAATTTCTGTAACAGCTTCTCTTTAGTCATTTAAATTCCTTAACCAGTTTTCTATAAAGTTCAGTTAAGCAGTTTCCAGTTTTTCAATGTTTAATAAAATTATTCCACACAGAATTAATTTATTTTCTGTATATATATATATATATATATATATATATATTTTTTTTTTTCTTTTTCCCCCCAGTGATGTGCATTATTGATCATTTTTTTAGACTCCAAAAGTGAACCTTACTGAGTACAGTTTCTACTGCTGTTAGTTTTCCTCTGTGGTTATTTCATTTGATTCAATTTTCCTGTGTCAATTTTAGAGCTCTTTCAATTTTGTCAGTAGTAAATTATCTTGAGAGTAGTTTTAGTCAATGGTTTTGTTACTTCAGTGACATGTTGCAAGTTTAACATTGTGATGGTTTATACTGATTTCTCAGCTAATTCATGAAAAAACCGTAAACAATTATCTTTAAATATTTCAGGATTGCTCTTCTACTTGGTATTGATCATGCCAATTCCAATTTTTTATATTGTGTGTAAACTATATATTCTGTTTGAGCAAAGAGCAATTAAAAGGCCAAAATGTAGTATTTTGGTTTGGGGTCTTTCCCTACTTCATTCTTTTAACTGCCGTATAATATTACACAAGGTGGATATATCTTAATTTTTAACCATTTTCCTATCGGTGGGTATTTAGGCTACTTTTAACTTCTTGCTATTGCAAACAATGCCACAATTACATTGTTGTACGTAATTCTTTTGTTCACATTTGCACATTTCTCTAAGACATACTAGAATATCTAGAAGTCTTCTGGATCAAAGGAGTCACACATTAAAATTGTTGATACTGCCCAGCTGCCTTCCAAAAAAAGGAACTTTACAAATTTTCCCTCCTACTAATGCCATTTGTACTTATTTTCCTACATGCTGGCCAACATCTGCTATTATCTATCTTATATTTGCCTATGAGAAAAAATAAGATCTTTCTGTTTTATTTGCGTCTCCCTAACTACTAGTAAGGTCTGCTCTCATCGACCATCTGCACTGTTTCTGTGAAATGCCTGTTTTATCTGACTGCTTTTTTATCTTAGATCACAAGAGCACTTTATCTGGATATTAATCCACTGTGACATATTTTCTTCTTGTTTGTCACTTTTAACTTTGATTATGGTGGTTTTGGTCATTCAGAAGTGTTTAAATTTTTAATAGTCAAATCTGTTACTGCTTTCCATTATGGCTTCTACTTTTCACATCTTGCTAAGGAAAACGTTTTCACCTCACCCTAGGATTATAAATATATTGTTCAATATTTTTTAAACATATTTATAGTATAAAACATTTTATAAAGCTAAAGCAATTAAAAGTCATACTGGCATTTATAGACAAATAGATGAAACAGAATCGTCTGGAAACATACTCAAGTATTATATGTATTTAGTATATACTAAATGTGTCACTTGATGTTAGGGGAAAAAAATTAAAGCTCACAATGTACCTGAAAATAATGTCTGCATGGGTTAGTGGCTTAATAAAGGAAACAAAAAAAACCCCAAAGACTTTTTTTTAATATTTTAGCAATTTGTCTTTCAGAGGAAATTAAGGACCAGCTTGTCAATTACCATTTACATTCTATTAGGATTTTGATTAGATCTTCCTTGAACATATAGATTTGTTATAATTATTGCTACAATATCGAGACTGTCTGTTAGAGCACTTTCTAAAGAGAAATGCTGCATGGCCAAGGTCATCCAAACTCTCAGCTGCATCCGACAGCGTTCTAACCAGGATAGGAGTGACGCAATACTGTCCACATGTGTCAGGCAGGCCCTCAGCTTCTGCTCAAAGGTTCCTTCCCTTGCTTCTATCTCCTTCCACCCCATTTTCTAGCGATCTGTAACATCATCAGACAGTGAAGCCTGAAACTCTGAAAATGGTCTATTTTCCCCCAATGATCAGAGGAAACTGGGAAAGTGAATTGTCTTGAACCACAGCACCGAGAAAGATGAACAAAGATACTTAATATGACTAGGATTCAGGTCTCCCAGGTCCTCAAGAGTACGTGCAGTCAGAAACTAATATGCAGTTTCTCTGCTACCTTCATCTTGGTCCCACCTGAGTTGGCAGAATGTCAAACTAATCTTCCCTGAATGTAGGCCTGCACTTTACAAACAAGAAGCTTGATCAGGCCTCATGTGGTCACCATATTGACATTAGCACCAGCACGGTTCAAGGGAATGGGTGTCAGTAGGACACTCACACAAATGCAGATTCACATCCCAGCTCAAATCACTTATTAGGAGAGGTGTGACTCAGGGCCAATCACTTTCTGCAACTTACACACTATCTACCTTGTAAAGTGTCTGAATAGATAATATATATTAAGTGCGTGTCACAGAGAAGGTTCTCAAAAAAAAAAGAAAACCAGCAGTTATTCTTAGAGTGGGTACCTGAGGCTGTGTGCCACCGTCCTTGATCTGACAGGTGTACAGACACTGCTGGTCTGGGCTCTTCATGCTGGCGTACACCCGAGTGCTGCAGTAGCCCACAGGGTAGATGGCGCCCTCGTCATGGAAGCCAGGTCGGTCGGTGATGATCTATAAAAAAAGATTCCCCCAACCCGCCACTGAGGTCACCAGAGAATGTAGAAGTCCAGGGTACTGTGGTAGCCTTTAGAACCACCTTGGGGCTGCAAAGAGTGACTCAAATCAGAGAGAGAAAGAGCGTAGGATGTGTAGCAGACAAAACTGACCTGGTTTCCTAGGGACTGGAGATTTTCTGGGGTTGGTCTGGATCAGCAAGGGGCTGCTGCTAACGGGAACAGGGAGGGAAGGCTCAACCCCACTCCCGTATTTCTGATTCTCCTCTCTCTTTATCGCTGGTCTCACTCACCTCCCCCAGGCTATATACTGTTAGACCCCCCAGTCCGATGGGGAACACAGGCCGTCCTGAGGGATCCAGGGCAATGGGCTGAACCAGCTTGCGAGCACCTGTCTCCATTTTCTTTTTCTTGGATGTTTTCTTCAGAACTGAAACGCAAATCTAGGGTCACCCACTTTAGGCCCTTCCCAGTGTTGAGGGGAAGGGAAAACTCTGCACGATGCTAAGAGCAATAAGCCAATCCTGGTTCTACACACTCCCTGAATGGGCACATGGGACTTTTCCCCAAAGCCCTGAGTATTCTTCTAACCCACCCACCTGGCAGTAACCAATTTTGGTATCAGTGCTTAGTATCTAAAAGCCTTATACTTTTTAAGGCCTCTGACTTCATTTATAAGGTCAGCAATTTCCCAGGTCATCTGTGTGCTCAAAAGGCCACCAAGCCCGTTTCCCTGCCTCTAGGAAAGACTGAACTGAAGGCACCCAGAGAGTCGGGTGTGTAGGAGAAGGGGGAGGCCTTGGCCTGCTCCCATCACGTTTAACCAGGTCTAACTGCAATTCCTCCACCTGAAGTGGCTTTAAGACACTTGGTTTTCAAGGGCTACCAGGGCTGCTTAAGGACCAGGTGAGAGTTTAAGTCATCTCTGTGGCCGAGTGTCTACCAGCTAGTACCAGGTCTTCGTCATTAGTCGCTGAGCCACTGGGGCAACTGATATCCTCTCCCCAAGGTACCTTCCAGTTTGTTGTTCTCTTTGCCTTTTTCTTTTTTCTCCTTCTTGGATTTCTTTCCAAATGGTTCCTCAGCTCCAGTGCTAGGCCCAGAAAGCGGCCCAGCTCCCTGGATAGTTCCCACAGAGCTGGCCACACCGTAAGTCAGGGGCAAACTGGAGCTGTGGGAAGGAGCTGCAACCTGTGCTTCCCCTTCAGTTAGAGCCTGGAGCTGAAGGAGCTTCTTTAGCAAGTACCTGAGGTCAGGAAGGAAAGGGAGCAGAAGTATGAGCTTCTGTTTTATCACAATTCCATATTTTATTCAAGTACTGGGAAAAGCCAGAACTATATACAAAGATTATTGCATTCACAAAAATAAGGTTCTTATTGGACCCCGGGAAAAACGAAGCTCCAGAGAATACTACTTCAAGAAGCTAAGGATAAAGGATTATAGCGTATCTCTTTTGCATCTGGAGAGCTCTTCTAACTGGATGTTGGAAGGTGTTAGGCTTCTGAAGGGCACATACCATGAACTGCACATGTACATGTACTCACGGAGTACTACATATGGAATAAATATATGTAGAATGAAATGCAGTTTCTTTTATTCCTTGGCTTTTATAACTACAGTTATAATAAAATTACTTATAAGATGTGGCAAGAGAGATGAATAGAGCTGTTTCATCATCATGGTCCAACACGACCTGGGTAAACAGGAACCAATACCATAGGTTGTGACTTTGTACCAGATTAGTGGCCAGTGGGCTGTGCAAAGCACAAAAATCCCGATGGAGGAAAATTCATAGGAGCAGAAACACCGTATCAATCACCAAAAAATGTAATTCTGAACACAAAATGAACCAGCTCACCGTCTTTCTTCTTTAGCTTTAAGAAATTTTTCCTCAAGACGAGCAATTTCATCACAAATAGCAGCATTTTCCTTGAAGAAAATTTTGAATATAGTCACACAAAATGAATAAAAGATCAAAGTATTATGCTGAGAAGAGGAGCTATATTCCAAACCAAAGAAGTCTGTGTTGCTGGGTGAGAAGGAAGTGCTAGTCTACCTTGCAGAGAAACTGTAAACAAACCTATAAGTAAAGGTAGGGTCAAGTTCTAATGTGGGCAGAGTAATTAGATAATTTATAGAAACTGGTGCACCTTTGCGTGAAAAGGGGGAGCTATTGATGATTTTGCCAGAACAATATGGCAAAGTAGTAGGGCTGTCCTAGGCAAACCAAGACATATGGTCACCTTAATTAGGGTAGCCTTTAGCAAAGAAAAGGGCATACTGCTCAAATCATAGATGCTTAAACTCAACCCTTGTAAATATGGGGAAGGTCCATTCCCAAGTGCCTTGACTCTTGGGGAGCTTACAAAGCGAACCTAACCCAAAGCATCCCATGTAGTATGAACCTTAAAGAGAAAATACAGATGGAACAAAATCTAGTCTAGTCTATAAAATTCTTAAATTTCATAACCTATTTATGTGTATTCAAACATCAGCTTTCTTTACTGACGATTCAATCTAGTTCCCAAGCATGAGTCCTGAGGGGACTGCTCCAATCTGGATGCTCCATAGTTGGGACCTCAAACTTTGAATGATCAAAACAATATCCTTTTTCTTCACAAAACCTTCTGCATAGACTTGGTGGAACCAGTATCCTAACAACATAGGTGCCAGGCTTTAGGTACCTTTGACATTTAGGGAATAAAAGAAAGGTAACATAATTAGATACTAAATCCTCTTAATTCTGCTTTTCTTACTTCTCTCCAGTGTACATGGCAAGTGCCAAATAAATGTTTTCGGAATGAATGCTCTGATTTCCAAACCTTTCCTTATGCTTCCAAAAAAGCTGAGGGATGTTCTAGCTTTTGGTAGAAGAAGAGGTAAGGTAGTGGTGATTCAGATGTGGGGAGATATTTGAGACACCTGCTATTTCCAAGCATTGAGGTGAGCTTGAGCAAGCCAGAACATTATAACACTTGGTTGTGGCTGGAAAACCATTTCATTCATTCAGTAAATCCAGTGCCGCTACAATAAAGGATCGGGAAGACTCAAAAGAGGTTAGAAGGGGGGATTACTGAGAGCTTCGTGTGCCTGTTCGTGGAAGGGGTCAGTTACGGGTAAGCGGGGTGCTTGGGAAACAGGCTGCGTAATGGAAGTACTAAAGAAACTAGAATCAGGTGTTTGAGTTGGAGCCAGGGCTCAGACATAGCGCCCTCGAGCAAATCATCTCTCGGGCCTTAAGTGCTGCTACTTTAAAAATAGCGCCTCATTCTCAGGTTTCTCTGGAGGCTCAAAGGCATTTCCAAGAGTTCGGCGGTAATAACGATAATGACTAAAACTTATTAGCACAGCTTCTAGGTACCGAGAGCTTTACTTTCCTCATTTAATCTTCATTAAGTCTGCAAGGCAGTTATTAGCTCTCATTTGCAAATGAGGAAACACGATTACAGGAATTACGTAATTTGTCCAAGGCATGAGGCTAACAAGAAGTAATGTACAATGTAAAACCTAACACTGTATTAATACTGTCACTCTGGGAAGGGGTACAGCTCGGGGAAAGATTTCGCGAGTTAGGAGAGGCTCGAGGCTGAGAAGGGCTGAGCGCCGGTCACACTCACAAACACCGTGGCTTTGGCCGCTTTGCGCAGCCGCAGGTACTTGAGCCGGTACTTCTCGTTCTGGCTCTTCTTCGGGAGCTTTTTCATCCTGGCCTTGCTGGACTGCAGCGGGGCCCGCGGCGAGGAGGCCAGGCCGCCCAGCAGGCTCATGGTCCGGCCCCGCTACGGGGGCTCCAGGGAGCGGCCGGCATCAGCTCCTCGGCCGAGGAGTGGCCCCTAGCGCCGGCTACGTCTGGTCTGGGCTGGTGGAAGCCGGCCGCTAGGAATCGACCTCTCTAGTACATTCACGAGGCGCAGGGCTCGGCCGCAAATCCTGCAACCAAACCCGGTTCCCGGTGCCTCCCTGCACTTCCGCGTCTGCCTCGGAAGTTAGCCGTGACCGGAACTTACATCACGGCGCCGGCCGCGCGTAACTTCCGGGGCTGGGAGTTGGGTCGTCTCGGTTCGGCCGATCCTCGGCTCCGGAAGAGGGGAGGAGAAGGGGAAAGGGAAGGGGAGGGGAAGGGGAAGGGGAGGGGAAGGGGAGGGGAGGGGAAGGGGAAGGGGCGGGAAGGGGAGGGAGGGAAGGGGAGGGAGGGAAGGGGAGGAGAAAGAGAAGAGGAGGGGAAAGGGGGGAGGGGAAAGGGGGGAGGGGAAAGGGGAGGAAGGGGAGGGAAAGGGAATGGGAGGGGAGGGAAGGGGAATGGGAGGGGAAGGGGAATGGGAGGGGAGGGGAAGGGGAGGAGGGGAGGGGGAGGGGAGGGGGAGGGAAGGGAAGGGGAGGAAGGGAGGGGGAGGAAGGGAGGAGGAGGAGAGGGGAAAGGGGAGGGGAGGGGAAAGAGAAGGGGAGGGAAGGGGAGGAAAGGGAATGGGAGGGGAGGGGAAAGAGAAGGGGAGGGGAAGGGGAGGGAAAGGGAATGGGAGGGGAGGGGAAAGAGAAGGGGAGGGGAAGGGAGGGAAAGGGAATGGGAGGGGAGGGGAAAGAGAAGGGAGGGAAGGGGAGGGAAAGGGAATGGGAGGGGAGGGGAAAGAGAAGGGGAGGGAAGGGGAGGGAATGGGGAGGGGGAAAGGAAGGGGAGGGGAAGGGGAGAACCTGAGGAGGAGGAGGGCGGCTGGAAAGGACTCTGAGACTCGCGTGTGTGTGTTTAGCTGAGGCGTGTTATTGTTGAGCTAAAGTCGCACAAAAATCTTCTCGAAGCCAATCTCATACACGTTTCCGAACCCCACCCACTGCGTTTCAGCACCACTTTTCCACACTTGATACAGACTGGCCTTCTGGACTGTAGGATGCACTCCAACGCATTGCTGGGACTGCTGCTTTCTCTACTTCCTTTCTTTATACAGCTCGCATAGATGTTTCTTGAGGGCCTGTTACGCTGTCTTTTTACTGGGAGCTGGGATTACAGTGGTGAATAGAAAAAAGTCCTCTGCTCTCAGATGAGGATTTAGTAGGGAAGATGGAAGATTTAACCGGCACTTTTAATAACATGCTTGCACTAAGTAGGCACTGAGTAAATATTTGCCTAATGAAACCAAAAATATGTTTCTGTACCTAAACTTATATGTATATAGCTCTAACTTTATAACCAAGTTCTGTCTAATCATCAAATAAATAGACAGTTCTTTAGAATGCAGTATTGGTAAATGAGCTGGGCTGGAAGGCAGAAGGCTTGTAGTATTCATTTTTCTCCCAGCAATGCCACTAACTAGTTGAGTGAGCCTCTGGGTCACAGGTTTTTCCTCTCAGAACTGAATATAGTCTTTAGAATAATGAGGTGGATAGTTAAACTGAAAGGTACTCTACTGATATATGATTACCGTTGTATATACTCAAAATTTAGACTTCTAGAATTGTATACGGAAATTAAGGAAAATATGTACAGAGTTAAAACACTAAGTTCAGTAAGTTACTGGAGAAAAAACTAACGCTAAAATAAGTAACTTACAATCAGTTCAAAAAAGGTTTAGAATCGATAACCCAGGTACTTCATTTCTGGAATTGTAAGAACAGTGACAAGAGTCTTGACAAAATGGTTTTAACACAGAGAGAAAGATTACGAGAGTCCTTTTTGTTCATTCGTATTGAAAGCTGTCCTTTTGGAACTCACGGTTCCAGTATGCTTTTACAAACATACTCAAGGCAACCATATAGATTCATTTTTGGAAATTGCCAGGAATACTTTCAGTTTACAAAATATCCATAATCCTGCCTTTCATACTATAGACTGGCACTTTTCCTTGGAACCTGAATATAGGTAGTTCTGATTGACAGATTTGCTTTTTTTCTTCTTCTTTTTTTAACCCTTATTTGCTAACTGCCTGATTTATTTGCTGTTCAGCTGTATTTTGTCCTTGCAGGCTTTATTTCATTAGAAACATTTCCTTACAATTTCTAAAACATTTCATGCAAAATTTAGAAAATACAGTGCCAGGAAGATTTTTTTTAAATTCATAATGCTGCCATACGAAGTGAATCACTTTTTTTTTTTTTGCGGTACGTGGGCCTCTCACTGCTGTGGCCTCTCCCGCTGTGGAGCACAGGCTCTGGACGCGCAGGCTCAGTGGCCATGGCTCACGGGCCCAGCCGCTCCGTGACATGTGGGATCT
Organism: Tursiops truncatus; assembly: GCF_011762595.2. Lineage (NCBI taxonomy): Eukaryota > Metazoa > Chordata > Mammalia > Artiodactyla > Delphinidae > Tursiops > Tursiops truncatus. The sequence continues at coordinate 9,330,051 of NC_047041.1, forward strand.
TCCCGGACCGGGGCACGAACCCATGTCTCCTGCATCGGCAGGTGGACTCCCAACCACTGCGCCACCAGGGAAGCCCAAGTGAATCACTTTTAACATGTATGTTTAATTATTTATTGAAGTATGGTTGATTCACAATATTAGTTTCAGGCGTACAGCATAGTGATTCAGTATTTTTGCAGATTATACTCCATTGAAAGTTATTACAAGATAATGGCTGTGATTCCCTGTGCTAGACAATATATCCTTGTTGCTTATTTTATATGTAGTAGTTTGTATGTTTAATATTTTAATGCATTTTATATAGGTTAGATCATACCGAACATAATGTTTCCTCTTTTGTTCGCTTACCATTATCATAGTCATTTTGTAGTGCTATTATAAGTTCTTTAGAAATGTTATTTAAATGACTGCTTAATGTTCCAGTTATGGCTTAATAATTTTACATAATTATTTACATCCATGTTTGACTTTTTGCTCATCAGTTGCTGTGAAGGGCATGTTTGTGTACAAAGCTTTTTCAATACAGGGTATTTTAGTGGCTGGTTCTGTGTTCTCCAGACAATGTAAGTTCCTGAGCAACTATTCACTATGTATTCCGAAGAATATTTATTTATTAGTGCCTATGATGACACAGCCTTTAGGAAACTTATTTAAGAGGAAAAGACAAATACATGGGCTATATTAATATTATTAAGTGTAATAAGTTTTATCTCAGAGGTAGGTATTGGATGACATAGCAGCACCTAGTTAGGGAAGGAAAGAGGAGATTGGGAAGGCTTCTTGAAGGAAATGTGCCTGGGCAGATTTTGAAGGGGAGCTAGCAGTTGGCCCAGTGCAGAACAGAGGAGGGCATCCTGGGCAGTGGGGACAGCATATTCACAGGCTCAGCATCGTGAGAAGCGTGGGAACTGCAAGTTGTTGATCAGAGTGGAAGGTGTATGTGGACAGAGGCAAGAGGAGAGACTGAGGAGCAGGCAGGATTTGGATTGTGAAGGTCTTGTGTACCAACTGAAGACTGAGGCTTTTACCGAGTGACAACAGAGAGCCATTGATGAATGTCGGTATATCGACCCCTTTGCTTGTTTTAGGTAAACTTATCTGAATTTGTCTAACTTTTCTACTTATCTATATGAAGAGGGGTCGAAATGACTTATGCAAAAATTCTCTGAAGAAATACATAATGTGCAGCTCTACAAATAGCAAATGAGAGACAGCAAGGTATTGTGGTCCGAGCATGGCCTTTGGAGTCAGATCAAGGTTCCGAACATAGCAATGGGAGTTAGAAGCTAAGATGAGTAAGAGAGAGTTGGGGCCCAACAGCACTTTACTATTTATCCTGTTTAGTTCTAAATGGTTGCTATCAGTGATTGGCTGTAAGTGGAGGTAGAGCATCCCCTGGGGTATTAGAAGCATATCTGGGCCCATCAAGAATTACAGAGTCTGCAGCCCATAATCCCAGCCCTTGGTGAAGTGAGTCCCTGGTTTACACAATGAAAAAGCGTATCTGTACACCTCAAGGCTCCACCCACTGCTGATGCATGGCCCTGGCCTTGTTCTATGCTGTCCTTAAGCCCCAAGAGCAGACGGCAAATTCCTGCCATCAGCATCTCTTGGCCCATCTTGCAGGCCACAGGATACCTGGGCAAGGTTGGTGAGTTCCACAAGACAAGCTGGGGTTTGAGGCCACACCACAGGGTTCCCAGGGATTTCATATCTTTATTCTCTTACCAGATTACCCCACTTGCTCTAAACTGAGTGTGTATCCTACAAAGGCGTAAATAGAGTGAGAAGAAACTACCTCCATTTAATAGCCTGTAGAAACCTCTCCCTTTGTACAATGTCTAGACTTTAATATTTTTTTTGAATTTTTTAAAATAATGGTAACTTTTATTTTTAAATTTTTTATTTTTTGGTCATGCTGTGCAGCATGAGGGATCTTAGTTCCCCGACCAGGGATCAAACCCATGCCGCCTGCATTGGGAGTGCAGAGTCTTAACCACTGGACCACCAGGGAAGTCCCTAGATTTTAATTTCAGTCTTAGTTTTTCTTCTGTCTTCATATTAAGCTCTAGATCTATTTTTTTTTAGCTTTTGGACTCATCAGCTCCAACTTTCAGATTTGTTTCCATGTATTGATTATATCTTCTCACCTTTGGCATAGCATAATACAGGATGTTCGATTCAGCTAAATGCAAGTTTAGCAATCCTAAAGTGGGTGTTTTTGTATATTAGTGCGTGAGACTTGTGAAGAAGGGGAGAGATTTTTACTTTCCATAAAATTTCTTGCTTCATGGTTTCTTAACTACGGATTTTCATCACACATCCCGTGGGTGAGATGTTTAGGTTTTGAGGGTTCTAAGCCAGCCAATAACGTCATGAAATCAACCACTGTGTCAATGTTGTGCTTCTGGGTGGTTGTGTCCTTCAGTGCACAAAGGACACTCAACCAGCTAAAAGAGATGAGCTCAGAGACGTTGGCTCGGAGGAAAAGAAGGATCACATTGAGATCATTGATGGGACATCCCAGCATCTTTCTGCTGAGGAGGTCAAAAGCCGGGAGCATCTCATAGATGGATAGGAGCCGTTTGTCCCACCGACACAGCCGCATGAGGTTGTATATTACCACTGGAACCAACAGGGTGTATATTGCTACACTGGAGAGACTAACAATCTGGAAAACAGACAGAGAGGTCAGCCTGCACGTGATCAGATCGGGGATGTGGGTCTCATCATGTAGCAGCCCTGTCTTCATGGAACAGCTGAATTCCTCTTGGAAGAAGACATCCAGGTGGAAGTGGCCAAGGTATAGGTAGGTGGCTGAGGTGAAGAAGAGCAAGAGGGAGTTCCTCAGGAGGTAGGCGGCCACTAGTGAGTGTGAGCGCTGCTTACAGGCCAGGTACCGCTCTAGCAAGGGGAATTCAAAGTATCGTTCTTTCCGAGCCCTGGGCAGGGGAAGAAAGGAGGCAAGATTAGGGGGGACCATTTAGAACTGTATCCTGAGAGAGCCATGTGGGGAAGTAACAGCATCTGTGTATGCAACACGGCATTACTGGCTCACAGGAATATCTGCCTTCTTTGAGCATAACCCCTCCTTTCCCCAAAGAGAGGTGTGTGAGTGTATCTTAATTCTCCAAGACATGAGTGCAATGCAGTAAACCCAGTGAATGATCAGTGAATAATGAATGATCACTCTGGATTTCTGCCTGGCAAGGCAGACTAAATCTCGAAGCTGAAGTAGGATCCTTAAGAAGCATTAAGACTTATTAACTTAGCATTGGACTGGGATTCTAAATAACCACGTTCTGGTTCTTGGTCTGTTTCCTTTGTGTATGATTTTTTTTAGGCCAGTTCATTCATTTTATAGAAATAAATCTGCTAACAAGTGTTTGTTGAGAGCTGTGGTGTTCAGGTAGACGTAATCCAGTCTCTGCCCTGAAGAAGCTTGCAGTCTGGCTTGTAGGGAAGGGGCAGATGAAACATGCAAATAGGAAATAAAAATAATGCTCGTTCTGTTGCTAAAATGATGGATACAAACCATGGTAGTTGTAAAAGTTAGGAGAGAGACAAACAGTGTGAGCTGGAGTGTTCAGAAACCTCTATGGAGAATATTGTCTTAGATTGGCCTTCCAAAGGTAGATAGGGTTCAGAAAGATAGACAGGAGAAGAGCTTTTTTCAGAGGATAGAGCTGTACACAAACCCGAGGCAGAATATGGTTTCTAACCTTAGCTCAGCTGTGCTCTGAGGGGGCCTGCCCTGGCCACCCTATTTAACACTGCACCTCCCTCCACCTCCCAGCTTTCCTGAGCCCCTTCCCCTGTCTTAGTTTTCTTTATATCATTTATCCTCTACCATATAACTTTCTTACGTGTTATGCTAATTCACTGTTTGTTTTCCCTCAATACACTATAAGCCCCCGCCCCCAGCACACACACACACCCGTATCCACATCACCCAGAGCTGGGTCTGGTGCTCCTAAATGACAGGTGAATGCATAAATGAATGAACGGCTTGTTCAGGAGGAAAGCAGGAGACTGCCTAGGTGGAGTGGAAGGCTTCTGTCATTTAGTTGTTCGACAAAAGTCTGAGGAAGTGGTTGATGAGTGTGTGGAGGGCCTAGGAAAAGTATCTGGGAGAATTGGGCTGTTTTTCCTGTAGGCCTGGGAGGAGCTATTCAGGGTTCTGAAAAGGTGGTCTTTCAGAGGCTAACCCCTTTGTGACTCAGTGGAGTCACCTATAAACTGGAGGCAGAGTCCCTTCCCTCTCCCTGTACAGAGATGATAGAAAGTCAATGCGGTGACGTGTTAAGAACGTTGAATTCTCGAGAAGGATGGTGCAGAGGATAGTTTAAAGATTACTCTGCAAGATCCCATTTTAGGGCTCGACCGCGTCTTTCAGAAAGCAGTGGAGGAGACAACTCACTTCTCCAGCTCATCCCAGAACGCGTGCGGGTCCGAGCCCTCCTGCCGGATCTTCAGCATGTGCTGCACCAGGCGGATGGCGCGATTGTAGGATTTGTCCAGCTCGCTGATGATGAACAGCAGATCTGAGCTGAGGGCCGGCACGGCTGCATACTGCCACAGCAGAACCGGCAGGTACATGGCCACGGCCAGGGCCAGCAGGGAGTAGGGGAGGGCCTGCAGGGTGAGAGCGAGCTGAGGAGGGAGGCCCAGGGCGCCCAGACCTTGCAACCTTGCAGACAGGGTGCTGAGTGAGGGGCTCTCCTTCCCCAGTTCCTGCCTCAGAAGGGGAGGGCAGAGAGAGAGAGAGAGACAGACAGACAGACAGACAGAGACAGGAAGGAAGGAAGGAAGGGAAAGAAAGAGAGCAAGAGGGAGTGCTAGCTTCCTGTCCCCATTCTCCATGCATGTTAGCCTGGGTAGCTAACCAGAGATCATGGCCAATGGTGGTCATGGCATCCTAGGGGAGAGCATCTTCATTCTCAATCTTCCACTTTTCTTTCTCTGACTGCTCCAGACATCCAGAGTCCATAGCTTTCCAAGTCCTGCCAGGGGCCCTGGCATGGCTGACCTTTACTGCGACCCTCCAGAGAGGAGGTCAGGTCCCATTTCCTCCACGTAGCCTGCCCTGCCTTCTCTCATGGGCAATGGCCTTTTCTCATCTTTGGATTCTTGGTAAGACCAAACTACGCCATCAGGCACTGTCTTGGAATCCTTGGGGGCTGTTTCTGGTCTGTATTTGTAAACTGACATTGGGTATTCATAAAGCTGGTGTCCTCCACTACACTATTTGCTACCTTAGATAAAGGACTTTTCCTTATGTTTCTTACCATACTCACCACACCCAACAGGTTGGACCCACTGTTTTGCCCACAGTAAAAACCCTACTCGTAGAGGCTCAGTTAAGTGACATTTTTGCTGGGTACTGAACATGCATTATTCATTCTTCGTCAGGTACTATCAGTAGCTCTATTTTATAGACCAAGAAACTGAAGCATGAAAATGTTAAGTGCCCGATACAGGGTTACATGTGTAGCAGGTGAATGAGCAGATTTGGAACCAGGCAGTCCGATTTTGGAGCTTATTCCCTTAAGAAATACTGGCCTATAGCTTCTCCTGAACCATAGATGCTTTTTATTTTAGAGGAGAGTTTGAAGAAAAAGAGAGAGGGAGGCTATTTGATTTGTGTGTGTGTGTGTGTGTGTGTGTGTGTGTGTGTGTGTGTGCGCGCGCATGTGTGTGTTTCTGAACTAAACAAGAGAGACAGGCTAGGAAAGGTATATTAGACCACGAGAGCAAATGAGAACCTTTTCACTCCTGTCTAAGAAATGACGTTTCTTGAAAATGAACTTTTCACCCTGGAGCTTCTGTTTCAGGAGGCTTAAGGTGCAGCCAGAGAATCTGGGCTTAACGAGCACTCAGGCCATCTGATGATCGACAATTTGACTCTTTTCTGACATATGAATCCCCTCTGCAGTACTTTGAACTTGTTACCATCTAGATCCTGCTTGAACACTTCCAGGGACAGACACCTCATGAACTCTTTCCATTAAGTCTCTGGTTTTGTCTGGGTCCTAGAACTGTGGCACTTTGAGGCCCTGTAAACTGTCAGAACTAGAAAACATTATGAGTGACTTCTGATTAAAACTGTGCCTTGGACATACATATTACTTCTGCTCCCTCATGAAACCCCACTAGAATGACAATAAAGGGACCCAAAAGACATAATCCTATAAGGACAAAGAAAATAGAAGAGGAGACAAGAGTAACAAAGTGTTGAAACCTGGGAAGCAGCTGCATGAAAGAAGGTACCAGCCCGCAGAGAGGATGAGAAGTTGAGGTGGGTACAGCCAGGCTGTTTTCACCACAGAACCAGGAAGACTCAGGGATGGGAGATACCGGGTGTGTCTGAAAATGGGGGCGCAGGTGGGGCTGGAAACAGGAATATTGAGAAAACAGATCCGCAGATCCTTTCTGAAACATGGTGCACTCAGCCGACCGCCCTTGTGGTTTATTCTTTGGAAACGTTAAACCCGACGGATTCTGCACTTGGGTCCATTGAGGGCAGGGGAACATACTGAGAACGGGGGTGAGCTGAATAAGTAGTGAATGCTGACACCCACGGCTGAGTTCCCAGAGGGCTGGCAGACGAGCTGGATACCAACTGCATGCTGCCCCCTCCACCCAAATTAGGGATTGAATGATTCTTCTTGGGAAAGCTGACCAGCCCAGAATATCAGATTGCAGATACTGATATCTGGGGTTTTCCCCAATGAAATGGCCCAAAGGGATTACTTTGAACTGACAGCCTCAGCCCTAGGCACAAAACTTCCAATCAGATAAAAGTGGGTGAGCAAATATGACCAGATATTTGAAGAATGCCTGAGACGCGAAAGTCAATGAGCAAAATACAAAAGCAGAGGCGGGCAGGAGAGAACCTATCGATGCAGTTCTGCCCCCCCCCCGCCACCCAGCCGTGAGGCAGGCTTGACGGAGCCCCTGCCACTTTACCTTGTGAGGCCAGAGGGATTTCGTCCTGTGCTGGCCAGACTCATCCTGTTTGTGGTGAACCAGTGAGTCCCAACAGGAACTGTCCACGTAGGCAGCCTGCCGGATGCTGAAGTTACTGGGACAGAAGCAGCTGATGGGAGACCCTGGAACAGAAACACAGCTTTGAGGCAGCCCTGAGTTGGAGTGGAAGAATGGGGATCCAGGGGACAATCAGCTAAGAGCTTTCTGGCCATTTCTGAATCTGGCAGGCACTGTCTTCTTCCCAGGCCCTAGGTTTCTGGGTCTGCACTGTGGGTGAATGAAGAGGCAGTGGGAGGCTGACACACCTCCCTGGGCGAGGTGGTGAGCTCAGCACACAGCCAGAAAAGAAAGCCAGCAATCCCAGTTCTCGGGAAAGTCCACGTTGCCTTTAATAGAGGTGGCAGATTCGCTGTGTTAATCTAGCACCTAGAACACTGGGTATACGTGTTTGTTAGTGCTCGTGCATGGGGCTGGAGCTCTTGGAGAGGAAGGAGTGGATTTATTCAGCACCTGTGATGCACCAGACTCTGTCAGGCACTTAATAGGTTCTCAAGTCAATAATCCTAGAGGTGGGGAGTAGCAAGAAGACTCCAAGAAGATAGGAGATTTATCTGAAGCTTGGCTAATTAAGACCTTTAGAGGTCATAAATCCTGGAGAGATTATAGGATCCTAATCTCTATCATCCACATGAAAATCAAAATAAAAGTTTAGTCACTGCAATGACACAGAACATGCGAATACTGAAATTAAGACAAATATTTTTTACTGGAAAATTTTAGAAATGACTTTCAAAGTTTTTTAACACCTCTGCTTTGCTGGTGCCCCAAACGGATGCATAGTCTGCCTTTTGGGTGATGCCGGGCCCGAGTCATGTGATCTAGACAGTGGGGGCTGACTCATTTCAGGGCCCACTGGGTCTTGGAAGCCACTTACCAGAGGAGAACTCCTGGGCAAATGCCAGTGACATCAGCAACAAGGGGAAGCCCACGGCTATGAACTTGACCATGCGGTCCAGGGGCAGTTCCAGGCGCAGTTCTTTGAGGTGGGGGCCCCTGCGGTCGGGCAGCAGGGCATCTGAGAGCATGTACTCTGCAGCTGTGTGTGCAAGCGACATGATGCCCCGAGCTTGGGCACGGGGGTGGCAGGAGGGGTCCCAGGAGAGTGGAGTCAGGAGGTAGCAGCTTCAGGCAGCAGGCTTTCAGCAGACGGTGCCTGCAGCCCTGGCCTCACAGATATCTGTGCGAGGCGTGGGCGCTGGTTCTCTAAATAACTGGCCAGGCCCTGAGCCAGGCACCTGGTAATTAGAAGGAGGCATAGCCTAGTAGGTCCTCGCTGGAGGAGGGTCGGGTGTCAGCTGGGGCTGGTGCCAGGCTGTCCTCTGGATTCTCCCCGAGCAGATGCAGTCCCGTGGCTTTATGCTGCCCTCTCATTAATAAAGTATTTTTGGTGGGGTGGTGGAGAGGAGGAGGGCTGTGGAGCAGGTCCCCCATGTAATTGGTGTGGAATTTGGGTGGAGATTGCTTAAATGTGTTGAAGGCCCTCATTTTGTGGTTTGGGGTGGGAACGGAGTCCCCAAGACTCAGATAGGGTTGCTGCTCCTACAGAGTCTTCTTTGTCCCAGTGATGATTTTTGCTTTGGGCCCAGGCTCTCTCCCAAAAACTGATCTCTGTTTGGTGTTACATTCCCTTCCCCGCCTCTGGTCTTTTTCTAAAATGTTTCAACCATGTATTTACAATTTCCATATATTTACTAAATTTCTTTTTTTTTTTAAGCTCTCGTCAGTTCTCTAGAAAGCTGAGGAATGGGTGGCAGTGTTGAGTAGTAGAAAGAACATGACTTTTGAAATCTGGAGGGAAAAGTCTCCCACTGGAGACCTGGCAGTACTTGTGTTTCATTGCGTGACTGCAGGGAGTCACTTTGGGCTCTCATCTGTCAAATGGTATTATATTGATTGTACAAAACTGTGAAGATTGATGAAGAGCATTGTATGGGAAGATGCATTGTAAACTGGAAAGTGTAGGGTAAATGTCAGCTCTTACTTTAATTTGGTGGGCTTGGTCGGTAGAAAAGCAAACACTGGGGCATATGGTAATCTTCTCTCTAGGACTGCCCTTAGACTTGACAAGAGAGGCCCTGACCTTGGCTTTCACACTGGGCCCCTCTGCCTGTGGCCTTCCCACAAGGCAAGGAGTGCATGGGGCCAAGGGGATGTGCTCATTCAGAGCCCATGCGCCTAGACCACTCTTCCAGCACCAGGGATGCTGTAATTCCCTGCCCAGATGGCCCCAGCCTGCTTCCAGGGCCTGTGCAGGCCTTTTCCTCAGGTACATTCTCCCATCGGCAGATCATGCTGCTGGTGTGCACCCTTGGGCCTTAGGAATGGCTCATTGTTGGGGTTTGGATGGAATTTAGAAGTCCTGGGTGTCCACACATGAAACTGAGAGACTTCTTGCAATGTGGGACTTAGCTGGGTTGGGAAGAAGGGATCTGGGCAGTTCGAATATTCTAAGTTGGAACCTGGCATTCCTGATCATTATGAAGGGGTGTGTGTGTGTGTGTGTGTGTGTGTGTGTGTGTGTGTGTGTGTGTGTGTGTGTGTGTGTGTGTGTGTGTGTGTGTGTGTGTCTATATGTGTCAAGGTAGGCAGATATAGAGCATATTTTATTTAACAGTTTGCTTCCTTGATTTCTAACTTCTAATTTTTCAGATATATGGTATGTGGTCTGGCACTGCCTCTCTCCCCATCCCCGGGCTAGAGGCCAACTCTGAATCAGAGTTGTCCTGTGTGCACTAATTGCAGTGATCCAGGCCTGGCAGCGGGAGAAGGGATCCTTTATTTCTATTCCCCATCAGCCTCTCCACACTCCCCTTTCTGTATCTTTTTATTATATGTGTTTTTGCCAAATGTATTTTGCCAAATATTATTGGTTCATATGCATGTATTTTCTTTTGCCTTTTAAAAATAATTTACATTTTAATGATGTATAATATACATACATTAATATACACGTGTTCCATAAATTTTCATCTGATCAAGAAACAGAAGTTTAGTTTACACCCCAGAAGCCACCTTCGTGCTCCTTTCTAATAACCATCATTTCCCAAAGGATAATCATTATCCTAACTTCTAACAGCATAGATTAATTTTGCCTTCCTTATGCTTTATAGAAATGGAATCATACGTATATACTCTTTTGTGTTTGCCTTCTATTGCTCTACATTATATCTCTGAGAATCCGTTTTATTTCCTGTTTTTGTGCTCTATATAAGTGGAATCATATGTATGTATTTTTTTGTGACTGGATTCTCTGCTCAACATTTCTGAGATTCATCCATGTTGCTGTGTGTGTCAGATTTCCATTCCTTTTTATTGCACAGAAATACAACAACTTGTTTGTCCATTCACCAACTGATGGACATTTGAGTTCTAGTTTCTGGCTCTTATAAGATAATTCTACTGTGAACATTCTAACTTGTGTCTTATGGTGAAAATATGTATGCATTTCTGTTGGTTATATACCCATGAAAACTGGTGTACTGGAATTTCTGGGTCATAATGCTTTGCATATGTTCATCTTTATTCGTTTTCCAAGTGGTTATATTTATTTGCATTTTTATCAACAGTTTGTGAGAGTCCTATTTTCTCCACTTCCTTATGTTTTTGCAATTAAAACCAATCTGGCCATTTTGGAAGGTGTATAATGACATTGGATTGGGGTTTTCTCTGATCATGAATGCAGTTGGCCACTTTGACCACTTGGAAATCATCTTTTGTGAAGTGTATGTTTAAGTCTTTTGCCTGCTTTCCTCTTGGGTTGTATATCTTTTGAATAATGATTTGCAGAATTTATTTTTATATTCTGCATATGAGACCATCACCAGATATATGTTTTATTTATATCTTCTAGGAGTCTCAGTTCCTTGTTGGGTGTTGGCAGGAGGCCTCAGTTCCTCAGCAGGTGGGTCTCTCCCTACCTCCCCACCTCTCACCGGGTGATCCGAGCAAAGCGGGAGCCGCTGTGCTTTAATGACCTAACCTCTGAAGTTTCAACTGCTACTTCTATTTTTTTCCTATTCAATAGAAGGAAGTCACGAAATCCAGCCTATATTCAAGGGGATGGGAATTGGGCTCCACATTTTAAAGGGAGTGTCAAAGAATTTGTGGAATATTTTAAACCACAATTTTTGAGGAAATTGTCCATTTTCATCCAAATTGTCAAATTTATTTGCATACCATTATTCATAATATTCTCTCATCATATTGTATTACTATCTTATTATGAAAAAAACTTAAAAATACAGCAAATTTGAAAGAATTTTATAGTGAACATCTATAACAGTTAATTCTATGACATTTTACTTGGCTTGCTTTGTTATGTATCTATTTTTCTATCCACCCCTCTATCCACGCATAAACCATTCAATATTTTTTTGGATATACTTCATAATACATTGTAAATATTGATATACTTCTTCCTAAATACTTCAGCATGCACATCACTAACTATATTTCAATATTTGTTTACAGTTTGTTTTTTTAAGGTAAAATTTATGTACAATGAAATCCACAAAGCTTAAGTATGCATACACAGATTTTGACAAATGCATACACCTGTGTAATACACACCTCATCAGGACTAGGACGTCTTCACTCCAGAAAATTCCATTTTATTCTTTTTTAGAGATCCTAGTTTTCTGATGAAATCTCCATACTTTCATCTAATTTATCCGTCTTCTATTTTTTTCATCATATTAATCACGGTTATTTTTAAATCCTTATTGCTAACTCCAGGACTGCGGCAATCTGCAGATCTGCTCCTATTGTCTACTTTTTGCACAAATTACTGTTTGGAACTTGCATTGTATGCTGAACACCGTGGATAAAGGACCACAGGAACCAGAGATGCTCTGGATGATCCTGTCTTTTACCAAAGACGGTTCCCCTTTCTTCTATTAGTCATGTAGGGTGAGGAACTGACCACTGAATCCAATCAGGGTCTGAGCTGACATAGGTCTGCGCTGGAGTTTTAGTAAGAGTCAGTGTACATTTAGTTTTTCCTATTGCTAGAGCCTGATCTTTCCAGGATTTTGATTGAGCCTGTTGGGTCTTTGTCTCTTAAGCTCTGAAAGACTGTGAGAGGGTCTATTTTCCTCTTCAGAGGGTTTCAGTGTAGCTCGTTAGCCTCCTGCTGCATTTAGCTTCTCAACCTGGCAAATGCTTTGAAGGAGAGACTGCCTCAGTGAGTCTGATCAGTGACTTTAATGCAGGACCCTTCCCTTTGTAGTGTATTTGTTTCATAATTAGCACAGAGTGTAGATTTCACTTTGCATTTTAGAGGCTTTTAGTCTAGTCCACGCAGCCCCAGTGCTCAGGAAATGTCCTGTGGGGAAGACTGGGCATGCATTTGAAGTCTCTCAAGTTTCCTATTGTCACTCCACTTTGTAACTACCACTAAGAGCTTTGATGGTTCATTTTTCCCTGGCAAAAGCCCTCTGCCTGGACCGAGAACAAAGGGGGGTTGGCACCCAGAGGCAGGAACTTCCTCCAGGGGAAAACTTCCTGAAGATTGTCTTGTTACCTCAAAATGGTTCTATCTCCTGTGGAATTTTAATTCATCTTGTCTTCATTTCTTCCACAACTTCCTGATATCCACAAAACATAGTTTTTGTAATTAATACAGCCTTTTCTTCTATGGCTACAGGAACAGTTGCCTGTTATAACATACTGAACTTTGCCTGAAAGTCTGTGCGTTATAATTTTAATACACGTAAGTGATTTTATGTTTTATATTTTATGGTTTCTTACTTTAAAAAAAAACTTGTCGCTGTACCCCTAAAAGTCCATCAATGTGGCTATGTACACAGATAATATATTGTTTCCACTGCTGCAAAACATTGCATTTTATCTACTTGCTTGCCTGTTGACGAGTATTCATTTTGCCTGTACTCCTTATACCACAGTAATGCCCATTTCCCCCTGTGGTTCTATGACAGAATTCAATTGGGATATACATCAAAGACTGGAATTTCTAGATCGTAGGGCAACATATACTTAACTTGTCTTAGGTGATATCATATTGCTCCTAGAACAGCTGTAATGCATAGTTTCTTATATTTCCACATCTTCACCAACAGTTAGAACCATCTAACTTAAAAATTTTTGTCACTCTGTTGCATGTTAAGCAGGGCTTCTCACGGTGCGGTCCAGGAACCCCTGAGAGTCCCTGAAGCTCTTTTAGGAGGCCTGCAAGGTCAAAACTCTTTTCACACGAATATTGGCAGTATTTGGTCTTTAACTCTCATTCTTGCGTGAATGTAAACTTTTCTGGAGGCTACATGATATGTGATTTTTCAATGGGCTGAATGTAGAGGCAGATATGAGATTCCATCTGTTTTTTATTAAGCCAGGTATTAAAGAGATTTGCAAAACTATAAAGCAGTGTCACTCTTCTCACTAAATTTTTGTTTTATTTTGGAAAATATAGTTACTTTTCACAAAAATATTTATGTAATAGGTTTGTTATTCTTATTTTTAAATGAATCTTTAAAGATTTTCAGTTTTAATTTCTAACGTGGTAAATATAAGTTTATATATCTCACATTTATAAAAGCTCTTTGGTCCTTGATTTTTTTTTTTTTTTTAAAGAAGATGTTGGGGGTAGGAGTTTATTAATTAATTAATTTATTTTTGTTGTGTTGGGTCTTCGTTTCTGTGCGAGGGTTTTCTCTAGTTGTGGCAAGCGGGGGCCACTCTTCATCGCGGTGCGCGGGTCTCTCACTGTCGCGGCCTCTCTTGTTGTGGAGCACAGGCTCCAGACGCGCAGGCTCAGTAGTTGTGGCTCACGGGCCTAGTTGCTCCGCGGCATGTGGGATCCTCCCAGACCAGGGCTCGAACCTGTGTCCCCTGCATTAGCAGGCAGATTCTCAACCACTGCACCACCAGGGAAGCCCTGATATTTTTTAAGAGTGCAAAGGGGTCCTGAGATTAAATGTTTGAGAGCCGTTGGTATAAAGTGATATCGTGTTATTTTAATTTGCATTGCTCTTGATAATTCATGAGTTGAATATCTCTTCATATGTGCATTAATTATTTCTGTGTAACATATTACTTCAAAGCTTATCAGCTTAAAACAATAAACATTATCATCTCCCAGTTTCTGTAGGTCAGGAGTTTGGTAGCAGCTTAGCTGGGTTGCTCTGGCTCAGGGTCTCTCATCAGGTTAAAGTTAAGAGATTGGCTGGGGCTACAGTCATCTGAAGGCTTGGTTGGTGCTGGAGGACTCATGTCCCAGAGGCTCACTCACACGGCTCCTGGCAGAAGCCCTCCGTGTGGCAGGCAGCCTCATTTCCTCATCAGGTGACCCTTTCCATAGGTCAACTACAAGAAGAACTCCATGTTCTCACTACATGGCAGCTGGCTTCTCCCAGAGCAAGCAATCTGAGAGAGAACCAGGAAGAAGCATGAATGCATCAAACCCAGAGAAAAATCCCAGAGCTTCTGCTAAAGGCTTTGGACTTGCCCTCTATGAAGCTGATGTGGAGGATGCTGAAGAGAAAATGCATAGGAAACAAGGACTGTTAATCTAGTGACTCCAACGTTGAATCAAGTCAAAGAGAAAATTGTCATATCAATATTATACAAGGTAATGGATGAGAGAGGTAATGACTGATGAATAACTCACAAAGGACAATTTTAATACAAGGCACAATGTCTATGGTTGAACCAACCAACCCCATTACAAATACTGCAACTACCGCCAGGAGCTGATGAGATATGACGACTCAGAGGTCATGGGTCAGCATGTAACCCTCAGCCATGACAAATACAAGCAGGAAGTGGAGCTGTGACAAGCCGACCTCAAAGGAGATGACCTTCTTCTTTGATACAAAGTTCATCAGTATTTTAGGGGTAATAACAGAGCAGTTGCAGAGATCCACAAATGATGAATTTCTGATAAAAGTAGTACATGGGAGTGTGAAGTTGAGAATTAAGAAAAGTTAGAGCAATCAAGACTGGGAACCCCACTATGGTGCTCCCTGAAAGAGAGGGAGCTGGAGCCCTGGCTGCCTTGTTGATTCCCTAAGAATGAACTCTGTTCCTGTAGAATGCTTTGCTGCAGCCATTCTCTTCCAAGTGGGAGTCCTGTGGTTAGGCCAGGCATGAGCATCTCCCCGCACCTAACTGTTTCTTGTGTTTTATTCATCTCACTACTGCTAATGTTTGTTAGGAGTCAGACCAGGTGGGCAGTGTTTCAGACACCAGCAGGGTTAGAGGAGATGGGCAAGGCCTGGAGTTTTTACTGCCTACAACTTCATACATTTAGAGTTAAAAATCTCCGTTTCTTGGACATGCATTTCACTTCAGAAGTTTAATCTCTTTTTTCGTATAGTCAATTCCAAAATAGTCACCAGAACATGATAATGTAAAGCTGACATTATCCCAAATCCAGGGAGTATAGTGTGGTATGCTTATACTACTTACTGAATGACAAGTCATGTCCTTACCTATAAAGTAAGAAATAAAAATATCAACTCCGAAGGTTCGTTGTAAGCACAAAATGGGATAATGCATATGCAAATATTTTTTCAAATGCTCAGTTGCTACAGAAATGTGAATTGTCATTAGCCATCTGGAAATTGACCTTAGTTTTCCCCTGGACTTGAAGCTCTGTGATTTAACTCAACAGGTATTCTACTTTGGGGAGGTTAATTACCAGCTAAATTGGAGGGCAGTAGTTGGGGTGAGAGCATCGCGTGGTGGTTCCTCAGAAACCATTCCAAAAAGGAGTATAATCTGCACCCCGATAGGCCATGCATATCAGTGTTAATGGAGCTTGACAAATTGAATATTAATGCACCAGATGTAAAAGAAGACCATGAAGAAACTGTGTTTTAGGTGCCTGTACGTGGCCTGTGTGTGGCATGGCCCAAGGTAGCCAAAGAAGAAGGAAAAGAATAAATAACAAGGGATTATACACACCCACGAAACACATGCATGTTATCACAGTTATGTATTTGTGAAAAATTGTATATATGCTTGTGGGCATATGTATTGAAAATAAAAGATGAAGTAGGATATAGCACTTTATGTATTTACGCCAACAACTAGGTTTGCTTTGCATATGAAATTGAATCCAACAAATTGGTAATTGGGCTTAAGTCCTATGATTGCTGAAAGCCAGCATCTCTGACTCTAGACTGAAGGCACTGTTCTATTAAAGACAGATTAAATTATAGCAACTGAGAGTTTTGTAGCTGAAAAATTGGGGAATCAGAAAAATTTTGTAGTTTAACAAATTGGGCAAATTCGGCTTGGAATGTAGTTTATTCTGAATAAAATAAGGGAATTAAGAAAAAAAGATGAGATCTATTGCTCCTTTTGTGCTCAGAGGAGCTCAGGAAAATTCAGGTTAGGTCAGGTTAGAAGTAGGTGGAACTAGAAATAGAATATGACATTCACAGATCAAAAGAGAATGATTTAAGTGGGGAACCAGACTCCCCTATGCTCTGTGCCCTTTACATTGGGGTCCCAAGAAGTCTGTTTGTCCTTGAATTCCTTTTCTCATGTCACATTCTATCCCTGAAACTGGAGTATGTGGAAATATTAAGAAGAGGCACATAGAAAACCATGGGGACAATATCTACTCTGGGAAAAAGTAAAATGGAGCAAGTAAGGAAACATAATCATAGTACAGTAAACATTAAATGTTGAGAAATGAAAATTGTGATGTACCCATATTGGGAGGAAAGGAGAGGAGAAGTGAGGATGGGGAATATAAGAGACCCAAATCCCAATCAAATTGAATTGGCAGTAATTCCCTAAGCAAATAATGGTAAAATAACTATTATGAGTTAGCTATTATTCTAGGCCATAAATCAATGAATTACGTTTAAATTAGATGAATCAACAAATAGCATTATAAGCATATTATTTAGAAACCCTGATTCTAATCTTTGCTGTGTAACCCTGAGCAAATTTTTTGACTATTTGAAGCCCAAACTTTTTCAGCTACAAGTTGGGAATTATTACACAGCTACTTCATAGGATTGTGAATTTTAAATTACTACAGTACCTGAAAAAATACCAAGTTTCAGTAAATTTAGACTGTTGTGTTATTATTATTATTTCATGTTTCTATAATGGTACTTAAGCAAGGCACTATTATCTCCATCTGCAGTGGCAACGGACTCAAATTTCAGACATGCTTGCTAGAAGCAGGGATCTTTACCACTGGGAATCTAAACTGACAGACATCTCTGTGTCTGAGATGTACTTCCTAAAATAAAAATAATTTAAATTCTAGCTACTTTAGTTGCCTAACTTACATAATTAATGCTATTTGCATAATTCGGTAGAGTTTATGCATTCTTTTCACAAGTTTAAATCTTTTAATCCTCATAAAAATCTTGGAGGCAGATTGTATTTATTAGCAAGAACTATAATATATATATTTTTTAATTGGTGAAGAAACTCATGTGTAGATAGATGAAGAGATTTGTTCAAAGTCACAGAACTAAAAGAGGTGACTTGGAACTTGAACCTGAAGATTCTGTGCTTTTTTTTCTCTGCCTCTAGTTAATGATTCTCAATGTGTGGTCCCCAGACCAGCATCATCAGCCCTGCCCAGGAACTTACAAAGCCTTGGGCCCCACCCCAGACCTACTGGAAACTCTGGAGATGAGGCCTGACAATCTGAGTCTTAACAGCTTTTCTAGGTGACTCTGATGTATATTAATATTTGAGAACCACTGCTCTAGTTTGTAGCCTTTTAAATCTGTACACCTGTGTCTCTCAGGCATGTTGTTTTACTCTTGATGTCTTATTATCAGTATGGCATAGGGAAAAAGAGGAATGCTGCGTTATTAAACAGAAACTCAAGAAGTTACCCAAGGTCACATAGCTAGCAAGAGGCAGACCTGGGCATGACCTAGAACCCAGGACTTCTGACACCAGCCCATCCTGTCCTCTCGGTCACATGCTGTTTTGCTATAACATACGTTTGTGTAGGACTTTATTTTTTCAAAGTAAAATAGGTTTACTGAATTTCTGGGGATAAATGGGCTCTTACTGCTGTATTTCATAAGCATTTTTTAAGATTTCAAAAGCAATATATGTGCATGAAGAAATAAGAAAATATAAGTAAATTAGAAAAAATGAGAAATTAAAAACACCGTATTTCCTCTACATTCTTAATTACTTAATGTCTATCCTTCCCGATATTTCTGTATGGATACATATACCTTTCTTTTTCTGAAATGAGATCATATTACATATACTGTTCATAGCTTGCTTTATTGGGCTGCCTTTTAAAATACATGGTTTTATATGATTCCCCTCCCATCACACACACACACACACACACACACACACACACACACACACACACACTCCGCTAGCAATACCTGTCCCAACCATGCTCCTGTAGGCTTCAGATTACAGTGGTAAAGACAGGGAAATCCACACTGCACCATAAGCTTTATACCTTAAATTGTGGTGCCCCAAAGGCACCATTTATTCAAAACTACAGTTCTGAGTTGTGTTTCTTATCCACATTTTAAGACAAGGGATCTGAAGTTCAGTGAGAGGTTAAACAAATTTAATACAGCTAGGAAGTGGCAGAGCCAGGATTTGTACTGAGATCAGACTAATTCCAAAGTTTATTTTCTGAATACTGAGCAGGGCCATATAATTTGTAATTCAAGTGGGATGCATCAGATTTGAAAGGGGTTGAGTCTAAAGTGCTGTCAGCCAAAATGGCACAGCAGGGAACTTCCAAAGTCCTTTCATGGACAAAAGCAATAAATAAACTGGCAAAAACTTTCAAAATAAACTTTCTTGGAACTCTGGATACTAACCAGAAGCTTGTAGCAACCAGGAGAACACAATCAAGAGAAAAAGCTTAATCTTGGTAAGACAGTTTTGTGGCATTTTAACTCATCCTTGCTGCAGCTCAGCGTTGGCCTTGAAGACAGCAGCTTGCATTCCTGGTATAAGTGCCAGTACTGGAAGGAGCATAACAGACCTTATTCTCCAAGAACCGTGGTTGTTTGTTTTGACCTATCTGGTGGCTCTCTGAAGGATCATGAAAGGGCTTGCCTCTAGTTTGCCTAACCTGGACTCCTCCCACCGGCTGATGGGGCTACAGGGGGAGGAGGCCACGTGTGGAAAACATGTAAAGGCAAATGTATTAGTCAGTGCGACCTGGGGCAAGGGATAACAGTTGGGGCAAACAACAGATTAACCAAAGATCTTGGGAGGAAAGACTAGGGAATGAGATGTTTTTGAAAATAAGGGCTTTGAAAAGAGCCCATGTATTCCTGGGAACCTGGAAGGCCACACACATGGCTAGGGCTGGGCACATGCTCAGAAAAGACCTGAGAAGACCCTAAGCTCTCACCTCTGGCCGACCTTCGTGCAGCATTATTCATAATAGCCCCCAAGTGGAAACAACCCAAATGTCCACCAACTGATGTATGGATAAATAAAATGTAGTATATCCATTTAATGGAATATTATTCAGCCCTAAAAACTGTTTACAACATGGACAAACCTTGAGAACATTAAGCTGAGTGAAAGAAGCCAGACACGAAAGGCTGCATATTATATGATTCGATTTATGTGAAATGACCAGAAGAGGCAAATCAACAGAGACAGAAAGCAGACTAGTGACTGCCAGGGACTGGGGGCAGAGGGAGTAGGAAGTGACCAGGTTTCTTTTTGAGCCAATAGGATGTTCTGGGATTAGACAGTGCTGATGGTTGCACATTATTGTGAATACACTAAAAACCACAGTATGTATACCTTAAAATGGTGTATTTTATGTTACATGAATTTTACCTCAAAAAAAGTAAAAAAAAAACCCCAAAGCACAAACACATAAGAAGTGGTTGCTCTAATAGCTTTGAAATGCATTTGAAACGATGCTTCTATGGCAACAGTTTCTGAAGTGACATCAGCTCAGAGGAACTTTCCCTGATGTTGCGTCATCCAGACAACAGCCCTCAAAGGTTTGTAGAGAAAAGTCAACTTTTAATGAGCCCCTGAAGTCTTATTTGCTCCTGAGTCCCAGGGAGAGTCTGCCTTCTGGGGCTTATTTGAAGTTTGTGATAATAAATTGTTTTTCCTCTCTTTGTAGCATATGTGTTGCTGAAGCAAGCACTGTGTTTCTCTAATGTAAATTTTGTGCAGTGGGATTGAGGACAGGAATTGGGATTTATTAATGATATTGAAGGATGCAGCAAAATTCTAAGTGAAAATCTATAAATAAGGCACCATTACTTCTGACTTTTTGTCGAATATTGGCCACAGAGAAATATAATCAATCATTGATAAGTACTCATAAACACAAACAGGCCTTGAAGAAGATGGGTTTGGGCCCTTATATTATGATTCCATAACTTCTCCAAGGGGACTCCAGCACTTAACTCTGACCAGAAATATATCTAACCCACCCAATAGCTGAGGCTTTAATTTCCCCAAATTGAGATTTATTGCTTTGGCTGAAAGGTCTGTCTTCATTAAAATAAAAGTGTCCTTAATAAGGAAAGTGGATCACAGGTGGTCAAATACCAGCTTTATTAGTCCTTGAAGAAATAAATTTATCATATCCCTTCCTGAAGTCAGTTATATAATGTATGGAATTTAGAGATGCCAGGGCTAGGTGTTTGGAGAACAGAATTAGGTGTACATAGATACCTTCATGAAATGACATATGATTTCTTAAAATGTTCAGAAAGAATTTTTGCTCCTCTAAACTCTCAATGTATCTCAATTTTTCTTTGCTTTGGGTTAAGGTATGGTTACTGAAGTGCACAATAGAAGTGTATTGCCTAGGAGAGATGTTTCATTGAGCCATGTTTACCCAGACATTGGAATAGCTGACATTACCAAGCACAACTCTGGCTGCATCTTTTCCAAGTATTTGTACAAATACTACCTTCACAATGAGGCCTAACCTCTCCACTACCTAAATTTGCAGCCCATGCCCCTCCCCCCTTTTTTTCTTGAATTATTCATTCTGGAAGTTTTTGTTGAACACCTGCCCTATGCTACGGGCTATTTTAGGTACTAGCGATACAGTGCTAAGCAAAACAAACAAAATCCTTGCCCTCAAGGAGCTTACATTCTCTAGTGGAGAGCAATATATTGAGAATCCATGATATCATGCCCTTCCCTTTCTACCATCTTTCCTTGCTTTATTTCTGAGCATATTAAAAATTGAGAAAAATGTCTTTTATATTTATCCACACATTTTACAATTTTAGGTGCTCTCCAAGTTTATATCTACATTGTATCTCCAAGGTTAATTTTTACACTTTTAGGGGCTCCCCAGTTTTCCATCTGGTATCTCTTGTCCTTCTGCCTAGAGAACTTCTCTTAATGTTTTTTGCAGTACAGTCAGTTGGCAGCAGATTCTCTAAGGTTTTGTTTATATGAAAACTTTATTTCACCTGCAATTCTTTTTTTCTTTTTTATCTTTATTGGAGTATAACTGCTTTACAATATTGTGTAAGTTTCTGCTGTACAACAAAGTAAACCGGCTATATGTATACATATATCCCCATATTCACCTTCAATTCTGAAAGATGTTTCCACTGAACACAGAATTCAAGATTGACACATTTTTTTTCTTTCTGTACTTTCAAGATGCCATTCCATTATCTTTTTGCTTGCATCGTTTGCATTTCTGATGAGAAGTCTGTAGTCATTCTTATTTTGTTCCTCTGTATATAATGTGCTATTTTTCCTCTGGTTGCTTTTAAAATGTTCTCTTTATGACTGATATTCATCAATGTGACTATGATGTAGCTTTGTGTGGTTTTATTTTTGTTTATTCTGCTTGTAGATGCATTGGGCTCCTCGGATGTGTGGGTATATAGTTTTCATCTAATTTGGAAAATTTTAGCCATTATACATTTAAATATTTTTCTCTTTCCCTCCTTTTTCTTGCTAGGACTCAAATTACACCTACGTTAGACTGCTTGATATTGTTCCATAGGTTACTGAGGCTCTATTCATTTTTATACTAGTCTTTTTCCTGTGTTTCAGTTTAGATAGATTCTACTGCCTTGAATGTCTTCAAGTGCATTGATACTTTCTCCTGCAGTGTTGAATCTGATATTAATACAATCAAGTGATTTTTTTCACTTCAGATATTATATATTTTTAAGCATCTAGATGTTCCATTTAAAAATATCTTCCATTTATTGGGCAGAAGACCTAAATAGACATTTCTTCAAAGAAGACATACAGATGGCCAAGAGGCACATGAAAAGATGCTCAACATCACTAATTATTAGAGAAATGCAAATCAAAACTACAATGAGGTATCACTTCACACCAGCTAGAATGGCCATCATCAGAAAATCTACAAACAACAAATGCTGGAGAGGGTGTGGAGAAAAGGGAACCCTCTTGCACTGTTGGTGGGAATGTAAATTGATACAGCCACTATGGAGAACAGTATGGAAGTTCCTTAAAAAACTAAAAATAGAATTACCATATGACCCAGCAATGCCACTATTGAGCATATACCCGGAGAAAACCATAATTCAAAAAGACACATGCACCCCAATGTTCATTGCAGCGCTATTTACTATTGCCAGGTCATGGAAGCAACCTAAATGCCCATTGACAGATGAATGGATAAAGAAGATGTGACACATATATACAATGGAATATTGCTCAGCCATAAAAAGGAACAAAATTGGGTCATTTGTAGAGACGTGGATGGACCTAGAGACTGTCATACAGAGTGAAGTAAGTCAGAAAGAGAAAAACAAACATCGTATATTAACACATATATGTGGAATCTAGAAAGATGGTGCAGATGAACCAGTTTGCAAGGCAGAAATAGAGACACAGATGTAGAGAACAAACGTATGGACACCAAGGGGGGAAAGTGGCGGGGTGGTGGTGATGGTGGGATGAATTGGGAGATTGGGATTGACATATATACACTAATATGTATAAAATAGATAACTAATAAGAACCTGCTGTATAAAAAATAAATTAAATTTAAAAAACATTAAAAAATAAATAAAATAAATAAGCTATAAGGATATATTGTACAGCACTGGGAATATAGCCTATATTTTATAATAACTATAAACAGAATATAATGTTTATAAATTGTGAGTTGCTATGTTGTACACCTGTAACATATAATGTTGTGAAACAACTATACCTCAATAAAAAATAAAATAAAAATTTAAAAGCTCTTCCATTTCTTTTAGCATGTCTATTTATTCCTTTAAATTATTGAGCATATTGAGTATATTTATCATAGCTAATTGTAAAGTTCTTATCTGCCAATTCCATCATCTCTGTCATTTCTGGGCTTTTTCTGTTGCCTTATTTTCCTGCTGTTTACAGGCCACATGTTTCTACCTCTTCCATATCTAGTAAGTTTTGACTGGATGTGGACATTACAGATTTTATGCTGTTGAATGCTGGATTTTATTGTATTCCTTTAAAGTGTGCTGGGCTTTCTTCTGGCAGGTTTTACTTATCTTTAGAATCAGTTCAACCCGTTGAAGTTTGTTTTTGAGCTTTTCTAGGGTACATCTAGAATAGCCTAGGGTATGCCCCACGCGTTTACGGAAATCTCTTCTCTCTGGCTGGTAGTAATTCGAATGATGACAGGCTGTGTGAGCTGCTCATTGCTCTCTGGTAATTGGTTTTGTCCAAGAAGCTCTTTTTCTTTTTTAAAACCTGTCCGCATGGACTTTAACTCTACTCAGATTTAGTATTGAGCCAAAGTCTCATCTAGAAGGTTTGTGGAGTTCTTGTTTGCGTAGCTCCCTCGGCTTCAGTATTCAGCTCTACGGATTCTAGTTGCTTGGGCTGGCTGAACTCCAGCATCTGTCTCCTCAGTTCAGTGAGACTACCGAGCTTGGTTTGCTTCCCTTTCCTGACACCCCTGTTTGAAAATTGCCTCTAGGAAGAAAATCAGAGTGATCACATTTGTGCCGGGAGCCACATAGGAAGTGCCTTTGAGTCTCAGCACGGACGAGACCCTTAGAGTCAGCAAAGCTGGTGCTGTCAGGTATAAATATGGAAAAGCAAAGTTCTCGTTTGCAAAGCTTCCTGAACACAGGATTTTTTACATTCCCCCTACCCTGTTGTTCCATGAAGAGCAGCTCCCTTTTTTACTGTGGCCAGGGGGCATATCTTTATATCATGCCCCATACATGGAGTTGCTTTGAGCCAAGAGCCTGGTATCCCTGGGCAGAGAAAGCCCTTCCTCCCTGGGACTTCCTGCTGATGAAAGTTCTTCCTTCCTCTGTCCTGCAACGGCCCCTCTTGCCCTTTTGCCAAGAGGCGCTCTCTTCTCACAATCTCCTTGCCCAGGGCTGGTGCCTGGGCTTTCCTGCCCACACTGAGGTTGAGGCCTCCTGGTGGCTGGTGCCGTGTAATTGGTCTCTCTTGCCCAGTGCTGTAAGCTGGGCCCTCTCTGGAGGAGAAACCTGGGTTCCCGAAGACATGTGATCAGAGCCGGGGCCCCGCCAGTTGGCGAGGGAATCCCAGGGCAGGTGCTGGGCGTGGAGGCCACGGGGGCATAGGCTACCAAGGTGACAGAGAACTGACCTTCTCTGGGGGCGCTGCACCTCGCTCACTCGCACACCTCACGTCTCCCTGCTTGGCCCCGGAGGATGGCTGGTTAGCCAGAGACGGGTAAGATTCCTCAGGGAAGGAACAACCTAAGACAGGCACAGTCGCAGAGGGGCCATCAGGAGAGAACTTGGGGGCCAACAGAGGTGGGGCATAGACCCTCACCCCCCCAACTTTGCAGGAGCCTGAACCCTCACCCCTTTTGAGAGAGGTCTCTTGTCCCCATGGCTGCTTCGCTTCCCACGCCCAGCTCAGATGGGAACCCAGGTAGCAGACCAGAGACCTGGCCAATGGCAACTGCTCTTCCGCCGCAGCAGGGCTTTGTTTCCCATTTCCTCCGTGAACCACAGCTTTTCTCTGTGTGGAAGCAAAGCTTTCCTCTGTGTGGCTCCCCTTGTCTTCCCCTGCCTTTGCCTAAGGTGATTTTTATAGGATTGCTATTGGTGATGGGAAAAATGTATAGTTTTAATGCAGGGGTTTAAGAAAAACCCCAAGTTAGGGTAAAAATCAAGAGGAGAATTGTAACTACTTCGGCTCCTTTAATGATTATATTTGTTGGGGAAATACAATGGTGGGAATATTTCTGCAGTAGCTTTTTGATTTTAAAAGAAAAATTGTAAGAGTCATGGCCTCCCAGTGAAGTTATAAACATGTTGGAAAATACCTGGGTATGGTGGCGAGTTTTTATGCAACAGTGAGTTTAATCAATGAGTTTATGGTACAATGCCCGCTCCCATAGTTTTTTAGAAGCATAAAAATAATGTGTATTGTTTTGATTATTATGGTAGGGTTGGGAAATTTGTAGATGAAATGTTATTTGAATATTGTTAATCACTAATAGAATTATATGTTTAAGTTTATGGCTTGATCAAGCAGAATGTGCAAGTACAAGAACACTTTAATCTCCTGAGAAGAACAAACAGAGTTCCTGACGTAGATGTGACCAAGATGTACCTAACCACAGGGGACGAAGAAGATTGGAAACAATAAGAAGATTACTTAACTTGTTTAACCTGCTGATGTTAATTACTTTGTTTTATGATTCTTTTTTGGCATGAGAATGAAGTTTTTAAGATTGAAAATGAGATTGCCTTATAGTATAAGTATTTGAGAATCAGGAAAATAAATTTGTCAGATCCTTACATCCAAGAAGAGGTGTCTTGAGTTCTGTCCTCGCCGACTCCGTCTTCCCCTTTGGGTGAATCCTGTTCAGCTGGGGCTGGTCCTCGGCACATTTGTTTTTCTTTTTTCCCCTGAATTAAATTCTTCTGCTGCCTTTTGTCAATGTCTGGAAACAGTTGTTTCATGTATTCTATTTGTCTAGCTGTTTAAGGCATACGGAGAGTCTGAACCTTGTTGCTCCATCATGGTTGGAGAAGGTAGTCTCAACCCCAGTTTTTCTTGAAGTATCTTTTCTGTAGTTTTAATGTGCATTTCTTGTTTGAGCATCTTTTCATATGTTTAAAAACCATTAATATTTCTATTTTCTCTGAAATCTCTTCATATCTTTTGCCCAATTTCTCTTGGGTTGTAGGTGTTTAGATTCTCAGTTTTTAGAAGCTCTTTATATTAAAGACATTAGCTTTTTGTCTGAGATACAAGTATATATGTTTGGATACATTTGAAATTTATACTGCTTATGGTTGAAAAATGAATCTAATTTTATTACTTTTCATATGGCTATCCAGTTGTATCACTGCTATTATAAAAATTTGGAACCCATTTTTTCCCTGATGATTTGAGATGCTACCATCATCATATATTACATTTCTATTCTCAGGTCTGTATGTGAACTTTATGTTCTATTTCAACATTCTATCAATACCATTCTATTCATGTGCTAACTAACACCAACCTGTTTTAATTATAGAAGCTTTATATTGTTTGCATACCTGTTAGGGTTATTAGCTTCTAAACAATGTGTGTGTTCAGGATTTTTCGTGCTACTTTTGCTTGTTTATTCTTTCATATAAACTCTATAATCAGTGTGCATTCCTCCTGAAACAAAAACCTGATGCTATTTTTATTGAAATTGTATTATAAACAAACTTAGAATTGATATATTTTCGTTGAATATTTCAATCCAAGGACATGAAATGTCTTTCTATTTTTCTTTGTGTTTTTTAGGTGTGTTTATACCTTTAGTCATATAGGTTTTGTAAAATTCTTGTTAGATTTTTGCTTAGGAATTTATTTTACTTTTCTACTGAAATGAGATCTATTTTT
Organism: Tursiops truncatus; assembly: GCF_011762595.2. NCBI lineage: Eukaryota > Metazoa > Chordata > Mammalia > Artiodactyla > Delphinidae > Tursiops > Tursiops truncatus. Next base: position 9,356,883 of record NC_047041.1, read on the forward strand.
ATACGTTCTAACAGGTTACTGTTTGTATGAAGTATATTGATTTCTAATTTTATTCCTGCAATTTTACTGGTATTATTTTTAGTGTATTTTCATTGATTCTTTTGGCGTTTCCAGATATATAATAATATCATCTGCACATAGAGGTAGTTTTACCATTTCCTTTCTGATTCTTCTGCCTCTAAATCCTTTCTCTTGTCTAATGGCATTTTCTTTTCCCTTCTATACAATATTAAGTAATAGAAGAGATGATGGGCATTCTGTTCTTGGTTCAGGTTTTAATAGGAATGCATCTGTATTAGTTTGCTAGGGCTGCCATAACAAAATGCTACAGACTGGGTGGCTTAAACAACAGAGATTTATTTTATTACAGTGTTGGAGGCTAGAAGTCCGAGATCAAGGTGTCCATATGATGCTTTCTCCTGAGGACCCCCTGCCTGGTTTGCAGATGGCCGCCTTCTCCCTGTGTCCTCACATGGATTTCCCTTCTTGTGCACACACCCCTGGTGTCTCTCATTGTGTCCAAATGTCCTCCTTTTATAACAACAACAGTCAGCTTGGATTAGGCCACCCTAGTGGCCTCATTGTAACTTAATTACCTCTTTAAGGGCCTTATCTCCAAATACTGTCACATCCTGAGATACTGAGGGTTACGCCTTCAATATATAAATTTTGAAAGGGGACAAAATTCAGCTCATAAGGACAATGAACATTTTTACATTAAGAATGTTCTTGGGACTTCCCTGGTGGTGCAGTGGTTAAGAATCTTCCTGCCAGTGCAGGGGACGTGGGTTCGAGCCCTGGTCCGGGAAGATCCCACATGCCACGGAGCAACTAAGCCCGTGCGCCACAGCTACTGAGCCTGCGCTCTAGAGCCCACAAGCCATAACTACTGAGCCTGCGTGCCACAACTACTGAAGCCTGTGCGCCTAGAGCCCATGCTCCGCAACAAGAGAAGCCACCGCAATAAGCCTGCGCACTGCAACGAAGAGTAGCCCCCGCTCACCACAACTAGAGAAAGCCCGCACGCAGCAACGAAGACCCAATGCAGCCAAAAATAAATAAATTAAATAAATACGTTTAAAAAAATGTTCTCAATTCATCTTACAAACTATCAATTTCTATTTCATTTAGTATTTATAATAATGAGTACTGAATTTGGTCAAATGCTCCTGGTCCCACTCCTTCCCCCATCCCCTCAGGTATTGCAAATCCTCAAAGTTCCATTTTCTTCCTTGTACCTTCAATATTCTTTTCTCTACTAATTCTTTTCTTCAGTGTACAGACATAAGCATACCTTTACTACCTTAAAAATATTCCTACCAATGCCCTTTCTCTCTCTTTTGCTTTAATTGTAAAAAATTTAAAAATAGTGATGCATGCCTTCCTGTCTACCTTGAAGGGTTGGTGTTCATTTCTAAATGTTATACCATTCCTTGCCCATCTCTCTCCTCATACCCACCGCAACTCCTATACAGATGTACGTATAAATCAAAATCTGGGCATTCTCTGTGTTTTAGAACTTGCTGTGTAATGACCAGGTGTTTCCTGAGCTAGAAGATGATCCTGAGCACCTTTTTGGATTCTTAATTTTAGGTATGTTGCCACCAGGTGGCAGTAGGAGTCATCCTCTGAACTGACATTGAAGATGTTTAGGCCTTTGCTGACTTTTAAACACTGCCTTCTACTTTTCAAAATGGAAATGTACATACATATATATACACTCATATATGCATATATATTAATATATGTATATATACACATATATAATGTATATATACATATTTATATACACGTATATACACATATAATTTATTTAATGGAATATATATTCATACATAGCATTCAAATATTTATATATAATATATATGCATATTTATTTTCAAAAGTAAATTAAAAGCAAGCACTAGAATTTGTCATGTAGACACTACAAAAGCCCTAATTTCCAGTTTCACAAATTGTGTTACTGAATTTTGGTCATCTTTGTAGATCTAGTGTACAGATTCCCACTAGCAGCAACCCTGGGCCCCAGGGCCAAATGGGGGAGGGGGACAGAGTAGGCCCCTCCCTCCATTGTTCTGGGGTAAACAGTGCCAGGGTTGAAGTGAAGTTGTGCATGGTAGTGGTTAAAGCGTCCTTCATGTGTAAACTCGAAGGCCACAATTTCTTGTTTTCTCTGGGAAAAAGGGAGCTACCTCTTGATTACTACTTAGACCTCTGATACATTTACATGTGAAATAAAACTCTTTAAAAAATACCATCCTATGGCCACAGTGACATGGACATATGATGCTTCCCTCCTTTATTTGGCAAGGAGCCTCGGGCACAGACTTAATCAGAAATCATGGTCTTTAGTTCAGAATTCCTGCCAGGATAATGTAGAAACAAAGGGACTAGGCTTTTCTTTTCCTAGCATAACACAGAAAAGAAGGATCTAGGTTCAGGACTTTCCCCCTCTCCCTTATCTGAGTCTTTTCCCTTCCAGGAGCCCGAGAGAAGGGACTACAGGACCCTCTATGATGACACCAGTGGGAAAGTGGCCTCATCCCTTGTCTCTTCAAGTCTGTCTTAACCTACAGTTGTGCACTGGAATGTTTTGGATTTGGATTTTGGTTTGGCTTTGTCCCCTCCCCTTGTTTGGTCTGGGTGAGAGGAGAGATTGTGATGTCTCTAGGTCTCATCCTGGGTCTCAGTCTTTGGACCTGGTTCAAGACCAAGATCTGAGTAGCCTAGACAACTACTGAATCTCTCTGAGATGCTGTGTGGACTGGATTCTGGTGCACAGTCTAGGGCAGCCCAGCCTGGACTGGTGATATGCCCTGGGTGGGGTGGCAGGGGATGAGGACCTATAGACACTTTACACCTGCAGATGAATTTATAGGGGAAGGGCACACTTAAGTGTGGAAGGGGGCAAGAAGAGACAGCCATTGCTACCTCGCTCCTCTTCCTTTGCATGAAGATTAGCCATTCTCTTGATATGGAGAAAGAAATTCTCATTCTGGAGGTAAGGAACTGGTACTACCTCTAATAAAGTTCTTCTTTTCTAAACCTAGAGATCACTACCCAGAAGAGGGTGGCTCAGCCATGATTACAGATCCCTGCTGAGTTCACACACAGACCAGAGCTGCCACCATTCACTTCTTCCTGATCTTAGGGATGCCAGGGCTTCACCACTCTGTCGAGTCACTCAACTCCCCATGTTCTTCTTTTTTCTTATCCTTTAGCTTCTCCTTCATAGATCTCTTCTATTCATCTTTCAGTTCACCCAAAATGATAACAGGGCTTAGGTGTTTTATTCATTTCTTTGTCATTGGTGGTCCCTGGGCTTTGATACTAGTGGCCTGGGGTCACTATTGAGGCTATGTTCTCAAAGGATTCCTTCCTGCTCATGCTTGGTTCCGATGTTGCCTTGTTTTCTAGAGCCATGACTTGACCAGGAGATGTGGACTGAACATGTCTGTGATCACAAGAGCAACAGCTTTCAGAGGTGTGCCGTGCAGCTCCTTCCTCCAGCTTTCCTGAGTTAGCACCTATGTCACAGCTGGTGAATTTCCTGTCATGGGCATTAACTTCGTGGTTCCCAGTCTCAGCATCATTATCTCATGTTTTCATTCACTTCATCACCTTAGTCATCATTCTTTTTTTTTTTTTTTTTTTTTTGGCATCATCTTTGATGAGAACTTGTCCAAAGTTTCAGTACCTGCAGACTCTACTCAATCCTGGTCACTTTCTCTTCGTCCTTCTTGTCTCCTATTCATCTGCCACCCCCCGCCCTTCAGCATTCATGTACTTCAGAGATCTCTTGGCACTGTAGTCTAAGGTAAACCATCCAGTTTGAGTGCTGCCGTTTTCTACAGGACTCTGAGGGATATTGTCTTGATTTTCTGGGCAAGTGCTCAATTTCCTTGACCTGGACTCCAACCTTACCTCCTACTAGCCCCCTCCCTGGGAACTAAATCCGATTGTGGTCCTATTTTGTATGGAAGGAGCACCAGGAAGCAGGAGAATGATTCCTTCCTAAGTTCAAGTATTTCTTCTTGCCTTTACTCTTCTAGCTCCTCTGCCTCATTCACCCATGACTAGGACTCCTTATTCTCCCTGCCTCACCAGACACACAGATTTTCTCTTCTCCAAGGAGCCTGTGCACTAAACCCTCCTCTGGTCAGGTCAGGTGTACTTGCCTGTCCCAGCGGCACAGGGCAGGGAAGGATAGGACACAGGGAAGCTAAGATTAAGATTGGCAGGGAGACGCCTCTCTGCTCCCCTCCCCCCACACTATATATCTGTAGAGAGGTTTGTTTTAAGCAACTGGCTCATGTAGTTGTGGGGGGACTGGCACGTCCGAAATGTGTCAGGCAAGCTGGCATCTTGGAAACTCAGGTAAGAGTTGATGCTTGTTTTGAATTTCAAACGCATCAGGCAGGCAGGCAGGCTGAAAACTCAGGCAGGATTCTATGTTACAGTCTTGGGGCAAAATTCCTTCCTTTCTGGGAAACTTCTTTGCTTTTAAGGCCTTCAGTTGTTTCAATCAGGGCTACTCACGTTATGGAGAATAAGCTGCTCTACTTAAAGTCAGCTGGTCATGATGTTAATCCCACCTCCAAAATCCATTCACAGCAACATCTAGGCTAGTGGCTGAACAAACAACTGGACCCCTAGCCTAGCCAAGCTGACACAGAAAATTAACCTTCACAGTCTACCCTTTGTCAACCAGGCATCCATACACACCTCCTTTAACCATACTGATATCCGTGTAAAGACAGTAACGAATCCATACCTGCACCCAGAACGTACGGCCAAGCTGGCACATAAAATCAGCGACCACACCACTCTTCCCCAAAGCTCTGCTATTTCACTCTTCAGTAGACTCGGTGATGTAGCCACCATGTCACCTACCTTTCATTAAATACGCTAGAGCTTTCTGTATCTCCATGTCTTTTTTCATTTTGTTTTCTCTGCCTGGATCCCTCCCCCATCCTCTGCTGGTCACCTACTTATCATTCAGGACTCAGAGCAATGAGTTCTCAGCACGCCATAAACCTGATTGTGTATTTCCATAGCGATGATGTGAATGACTAGGACATGGTTTCTGAGTGAAGACTGAGTATAAAATAAAGGTATGGCCAAGTATCTGTCATACCATATATTATAAGCTATAATCATTTAAAAACAAAACCATAAAATAAATTTTATAAAAATGGGCCATGAGCTTCTCCTTGTATTGATTACATGAGGCACCTCAACAGACAACAAAGGGGGTGTGTGAGTGTGAGTATCTGTGTGTGCATGTGTGTGTCACATGAAACACAGGCCTCTACGGCAACAGTGAGTGTTTAAAATATAAATGCTAACTATGCCACATGTTAAACATTTAAACAATAATGCTGTCATTAGCTTTATGTGATTTTGGAAAGAATTTTGGCGATGTATTAAATTATTTTAAGATGCTTCCCAGTAAAATTTGAGCTGACATATATATATATATACACACACTATATGTATACATATATATATATACACTATATATAGTGTATATATATATATATATATATATGCAAGCAAACATGTTTATAGTTGCTTTGCTGACTTTAGAGCATTAATGTTTGGTTTATCTTTTTAAAACGTAGCTCTTGTGAGACAAATGGCCTACAGATTTCCCCTTCCCTATTCTCCAAGGATGTTACTCTCTGGAAGAATAATAATCTGGAATCTGGTCCATTTGTACATTTCCACCCCTTAATAACACCAACAAAAAGAGCCTGGAAGGGGAAAACAAGTTTAAATACATGAGTGTTGTATGGAAGGAAGAGGGAAGGGCTGTTCCCACTTTGCTGGGAAGATGGTGCAGGGGCCCACGACCCACGTGGGGAATGAGAACACTGCTCCCCAGCCTGCGGTGCCTTCCTCCCACTCCCTCCCCACCGGTGCCCCATCTTGCTGGCTTCTGTTATAGCCAGTGATGGTTCCTGGCTGAGAAGAACAATCTTCCTCACTAACTTCAGCAGGAAATAAATTTGTTGGAAAGATATGGGGTAAACTGCAGAATCACAGAGAAGCCTAGGGAAGCAGGTTTGGGAAATAATTAGGATCCAGGGGAAGCCACGTGGCTAGAATCACAGCTAAGGCCACAGGTAAGGAGCGTACTGCTCTAAGGAGCACTGGCCACTGGCCGTTACCACTGGCGCCACCTGATACACGACGTAACACAGCTGGTTGCAAGAGCGAGTCGGCTTTGTCTGTCCATAATGGACTCAAAATCCTCCTTGCTTCTTTGTAGTAAAGAAGTAAAGTCCTGAGTGGGGGCATCTGACTGGCCAAGGCTGAGCACCCCTCTGTACATTTTAGAGGCCTGAGGAACAAGGGTCTAGCCTTACTAGCCACCACGTAGGGAGATTTCAACTAAGACTCAAACAAGGGTGGATTTCCAGATGGAGAAGGGGGATCCTGGAAGCCAAACAGCACCTCCACCTCCTATGCTTCAGGTCTCTGGATCTCACTTCCTCAGAGAGGTTATCCCTGACCTTGGGAACTCAGTTCATTTCCCCCGTTTTGTGTTTTCCTCCAACTCCGTACTTCCCCTTGGAGCACTTATCACACTTCTAATTCATTATAATAACACCTCGGACCTCTTTATAATAAATCCAGTTCCATACACATGTGATTGCAGGTGTGGTTAAAGATTCTCAGGGGAGAGGGTTTTCCTTTTTGCCCCTGCTCCGTCCAGAGCCAAGGCTGAGACCAGCCTGCATTCTCACCATCTCTCCGGGTGGGGCATTTTTTTTCTATTCATTCACTCAGGCCTCACTTTCTTTGAGCATGCATTTATAAGGGTGGTGGGGAGGTGACATGCCTCAAACCCCACTTTCCCTCTGCTTGGGCCCGGGCTTCATCTCCTGCCCCTCACGTGTGAAAATCTAGGCTCTCAGCCTCTGAGGACCGGCACACACCCTCAGGTCAACACTGGCTCCAGCTTCATTTACGTTTTCTTAATTCTTCTTTTGCCTTCACAGCAACTTCTGATACTTTCCCACAAACCATACCATGTAGTAAAAGGTCGTTTTAATATTGTTTATCCACTATTTTTATGTCTCTAGTGACAGAAGGTTTTCTTCTTCTGATTATATAACCAGAAAGGACTGTTTCAATAAATATTTTTCAATTTAATGAATGGATACTTTAAGAATTATCCTTTTTTTTTTTAAGGAACATTTATTCATTTATTTTGGCTGCGTTGGGTCTTCGTTGCTGCACGCGGGCTTTCTTTAGTTGCGGTGAGCAGGGGCTACTCTTCGTTGTGGTGCGCAGGCTTCTCATTGCTGTGGCTTCTCTTGTTGTGGAGCACAGGCTCTAGGCGCGTGGGCTTCAGTAGTTGTGGCACATGGGCTTAGTTGCTCCGCGGCATGTGGGATCTTCCCGGGCCAGGGATCGAACCCTTGTCCCCTGCATTGGCAGGTGGATTCTTAACCACTGCGCCACCAGGGAAGTCCCAAGAATTATCTTGATAACCAGAAATATTTGCTCTTTCGTGTGCTTCTTGGTCACTGCTGTGGATTTGGTGAATCTTCTGTAGGAGAAGGAAGAAAGGGAGAAAAGCCATTTTTCCAAAAATAAACCCAGAATGTACAAATTTGGGAGTGAGCTTGATTCTCAGGGTGGGGAGAGGTGATTGGACGCAGTGGCCCAGACTCTGTCCTGGAGACTTCCCTGTTCCTTTCCTTGGGTCCCAATTTGATGTCCACCCACCAGCCTGCAGCCCTCACAAGGCTTCTGCTTCCCCTCAACACTGAACAAATGACCGTGACCTTGCTGCCCTGTGATGCATCTGGAGACAAGGCCAGAGGGTTCCAGCATGACTGTCCTAAAGGCCAGGGGATGACAAAAGTGAAATAAGCATGGAACACATCTACAGCAAACGTCTTATGAGATATTGTTTAATCACTGTCAGCTTTGGGGGTCCCACAGACGTTTCTGTACCCCAGCTCCTGTGGCACAGGCCTCTCATTATCCTTACCATATTTGGACTTGTCTACTTCTCAAAGTCTGAACTGAGAACACACATCCTTCATCTGCTTGTTTCATTTCTTTCAGGCCAGTCCCAATAATGAAACTTGGTCAGCATATGATTCACACTTGGAGCTGCCTTATTTTAGATCCCATGCAAAGAGAAGAATAAGGTGGTGGAGACCCTCTGCTGCACCTTGTAGTGAAAGCAACACAGTGGAGGGGAACCCTGGGCGAGGGGCACTAACGGCAGGGGGAAACCCACAGCTATGAATGTGACTCTGTGTCAGGCACCAGGGCTTCCAAGAGCATGTGCTCTGCAGCTGTGTGTACAACAAGATACTCCTGAGCATGGGGAGACCCCAGGATAGGCAGGGTGAGGACCCAATCACTTTAGGCAGATGGCTCTGAGCAGTTATCTATACTAGAAGCAGGAGATGCTTCTCTAAATACCTGACCAGGCCCCTGGTAATTAGAGGGAGGCTTGGCCTTGTTGGCTTTGAGCCCATCTTAGCTGGAGAAGGATCCAGCTTTAGCTGGGACTGGTGCCAGGCTGCCTACTCTGAGCCGTCCCTGAGCTGGTGGAGCCCCCTTTCTTTGTGCCAAAGTCTTGCAAATGAGAAGTTTTCAGTATGGTGATGGGGAAAGGGGTCCTATGGGGCTAGGGACCCTAAGTAATTGGTGTGGAAATTGCTTAACTGTATCAGAGGGAGGCCCTCATTTCGTGGTTTGGAATGAGAATGGAGCCCCAAGGCTCTCTCTGGGATTGTTACACCTTCATTTATTCTTTTTCCCAATGAAGGGTTGTGGTTCGCATGCCAAAACTGCTCTGCATTTACTGATGCCTAAGGCTATCCTTCCCCACCCACACCCTGGACTTTTTCCAAGTGGTTTAAACAACACTGGATTTCTGAAAAGCTCTGGAATGCAGAGCAGGGAACAGAAGTGGAAAGGGCATGAACTTTCAAAGCTGCAGTCAAAAGACCAATGATGATAGTACCAGGTTTTCACTGTGTGACTTTTGAGAAACTGAATATACAAACACACGAAGGCTAGACCATGCGTAAAAATAGAACTCCTACTCAAAACCCCGGCAGCAACCAGCCCAGGAAGCCAAACCACAGTGTCTGCACTAATCAGCCCAGAATGAACAGGACTTGCTCACTGCCTGCCAGCTTCCCTATTTTTTTTTTAACCCCTGCTTCCAACTTGGGGCCAATCAGGAAAAGCCAAATATGCTCCCAAACCAATCACAAAGGATGCCCTGCTTATAGTTAGCTCCCCTCCATCTTCCCCGTGCCAACAACCTCCAATCAGAGCACACGCAAAGCCTTCCCCTTTCTTCACTAGTAAGCTTTCCCACTCCCTTTCTGCTTACGTCTGCCAAAGGCAGTGATGGTGGCTGGATGCCTCGCTAGAGCAAGCTCTGGATAGATAGACTTTGCTTGTTCTCATTTGGTGTTCTTTGTTTATCCCACACTTTGGACAAGTGACTTAGCCCCATTTCTTTTATCTGTAAACGGTCTATAGATGATCTCACAAGATTGTGAGCATTGATAGATATTGAGTGTGAAGATGCCTTTAAAAAAAGGCCCCGGTACGCGGGCCTCTCGCTGCTGTGGCCTCTCCCGTTGCAGACAGAGCACAGGCTCCGGACGCGCAGGCTCAGCGGCCATGGCTCACGGGCCCAGCTGCTCCGCGGCATGTGGGATCTTCCCGGACCGGGGCACGAACCCGCGTCCCCTGCATCGACAGGCGGACTCCCAACCACTGCGCCACCAGGGAAGCCCGTGAATGCTATTTTTAACTTCTAAATATTTAGAAAGTCTTTCCTCAGGCCACACGATATTAAGGGTGGGCTGGCCTGTCCCCCTACCCAGCAGTTCAGTGGGAGCTCTGATCCAGGGCCTCTTGGGAGAGTTGACTGCTACGCAGCTGGGGGTGGGCCCAGGAGAAGGAATTTTTATTTCTGTTTTCCTTTTTCCCATTCCCTCTTTCCATGCATCTTATCTCTCTGGGTAGCCATTCTAACCTGCTTAATGTGTATTTTATGAATTATGTTTTCTCTCTGTGTTTTTTTTCTGGTTTGTGTGCATGTAAGTTAAACATACATAAGTAACATTAAGTTTTATGTCTCATTATCTTTCTTACTTTGCTCATATAGCACTATAGCTCTAGGCTATATGGCCTATAGTTAATCTTTTGCTTCGAACTGTTGCAAAGTTTCCACTTCAATTTACCTATTCCTTACCCAGTGGTGGATGTCAAGAGATACCTTGTTGTTTTATTTGCACTTCTCTGATTAGTCATTGGGTTGAGCATCTCTTCATCTGCTCAGAGGCACTTCAGGCTTTCTCTTCTGTCAATTGTTCTGTATACTTTGCCCATTCTTTCTGTTGATGTTGAAGTTTCTAATATATGCTAGTTAGATATCGTCTTCCAATTTGTTATATTGCTATTTACTCTTTCCGTGGAGTCCTCTGCTGAACGAAACTGCTAATTTTTGATAGAATCAAACTCACCAGTTTATTTGGCTTTATAGATTCTCACCTTTGGAAAACAAACATATTTTCCTGCATTTTCTTCTAATTAGAGGGGATCTGTAGTGGTAGAGATCTTATCTCTTGCTGGAAAAAGGTCAGGAAATAATAGGTAGACAGTTGAGAATGGTTCTTTCAATATCTGTTCTACCCTCCTTCTGGTTAGGTTAAAAAGCTAAAAATTACATATTCCAGTTTCCCTTGTAGCTAGAGCCATGGATGTGAATTAGTTCCCACTAATTAAATGCTCCTGTGTGAGGTTTGAAGGGTGGGAGAGAGGTGGCTCTCATTCCTTACTGCACATCAGAATCCCCAGGAGGCCAGTTACAACAGACATTGCTGGGCCCACCTAGTAATTCTGTAGGTGTGGAGCAGGAGCCCTAAGTTTGCATCTCTAACAAGTTTCCAGGTGATGCTCAATCCCAGGGTTCAGTTATTGTTTACCAACTTTGTGAGTGTGAGGGGCACTCTTTGTGGTGGCAATGGTCACAGTGGCAACTGGAGCTTCTTGAGCAGTAGGTCATATCTATTGTGAAGTCACTTCAGGGGCATCCTCACACCTTCTCTAGTCATTCAAAAAACTGTAAGCGGGCTTCCCTGCTGGCGCAGTGGTTGGGAGTCTGCCTGCCGATGCAGGGGACACGGGTTCGTGCTCCGGTCCGGGAAGATCCCACATGCCGTGGAGCGGCTGGGCCCGTGAGCCACGGCCGCTGAGCCTGCATGTCCGGAGCCTGTGCTCCGCAACGGGAGAGGCCACAGCATTGAGAGGCCCATGTACCGCAAAAAAAAAAAAAAATGAGGAATGCTGTATTATTTTCCTCTTCTCTAGAAAACTGAAGCTCTAAAAGTTAAATTACTCAAAGTCATAAAACTAGCAAGACACAGAATTGGGTCTAAAACCTAGGACTTCTGACCACCAGTCTGTTTTGTTTTCACAAAACTATGCTGCTCTGCTGTAGGTTATTTTATGTGTAGCACTTTATTATTGTTCAGTAAACTTAATTTATTGAATTTTTGGACATAGAGGATAGATTTTATTGCCAATTTCGGTTGCATGCAAAAAATTTACCAAGGCAGTATAAGCGCACTATAGAAAATCAGAAATACAAATAAGCAAAAATAAAATACCATTTTCTTGCTCCTTGGAGACAGTCATCATGAGTGTCATTTTAGATTTTTTCAATGCATATATGTATTTACATGTGTATGAGCATATATGTATTTTTTTAAAAAACATTTTGTTACCTGCTTTTAATGTAAGTACTTTCAAATACACTGTCTCATTTGATTCCTATAATAGTAATAACAGTAGCTAAATTTGTCACCCTGCTCCTCTACCTGTAGACTGACAGTAAAGAATGACAGGAGGTTGAGGGGCACAAGATGGTAGACTTATGAGAACGCTTCACCCATATATTCTCATTCATAAGGGAAATATGTTTATAAGAATATGTACTTCTCAAGAATGCATTCAGTAATATATCATCTGTGAAAACGTTGCTAATGCAGATTTTAAATTAAACTTTTTCTTTTGAGTTAATTGTAGATTCACATGGAGGTACAAGAAATAAGACAGAGAGATCCTGTGTACCCTTTATGCAGTTTCCCCAATGGTAACATTTTGCAAAATTATAGTACAATCACATGCGGGATATTGCATGTTGCCATAGATAATCCACTGATCTTACTCAGATTTCTCCAGTGTTATTTATACTCATTTGTGTGTGTGTCCATTTACTTCAATACAATTTTATCACATGCATCGATTTGTGTGTCCACCAGCACAGTTCAGATAAAAACACATCACCTTCATTTTCTAATTTTCAAAATAATAATTTGGTTTCTTATTATCCTCCAAAGATGATTAGTTATTTTTCTTTAGTATCTTCATACTCTCACTAATTTAATCATGTTTTATGTTTTCCAGTCCATTGCAATTATTATCCTTTTGTTGCTCAAATTTTTTTACCTTTGGCCTGTGGTATTCTCTTCAGTTTGTCTCTTTAGTCTTTTGGACACAGTGCTATTAGCCTCTAATATTAATTACTATCTGATAGGACAAGATGTTCTAAGCTCCTCTCATACATTTCTCTCTTCAGACCAGGAATTAACAATTTCTCCAAGAAACTTGGTTACTTTTAGTGCTGAAATGGCATTTGAAGGCCAAAGATTAGGTGCTATAAGGGTTCATTGCTTCTGGGTTATTGTTTCTAGGTCTTTTGAAAAAGTACTCAAAAATTTGTATTACGTGGTTCTTAATAATTTTACTAGGATATGTTTCCATATTCATTCTTCAACAATTTTCTTAGGTGTGCTGTTCCTTTTCAATATATCAAATATATATATAAATATGTATATTTAACTGGGAAAATTTTCTTGAATTATATTTTTTATTATTTGTTGTGTCCCCTTGCTTTGGTTTTCTCCATTGTGGCTCCTAATCACCAGAGATAAGATCTTCTTTGCCTTCTTTGCCTTCTTTGCCTAACAGAGCTCTGCATCTGTTACTTCCCATTCATTCTCTTAGTTTATTTTTTCCTCTTCTTTTCATCTATTTTTCTCACCTTCTAATTTCTTGAAGTATTATGTGTTGTGTTTAGTTGCTCTTCTATTATTTCTAATTCAGTTTAATTTCCTAAATCATTTTTTCTTTTATTTCTAGTAATTTCCTGAGTTATTGTGTAATTATTGACTTTTTCTAATTCTGAGTTTTGTTACTCTTTCATACCTTGTATCATTTAAAAATGTGTTTTAGCTCATTTTGATAGAATGTAATAGGATTCATTCATTGTGGGCATGTGCTATGGACTGAACTGTGTTCTTTCCATAAGCCATCCACTGTAAACATTTAAAAACTGGACAAAGTATATAAAATAATTGTTTTTAGACATTGGACAAGAGGTGATGCTGAATTATGATCTAAGACAGAAGAGGAACATATGAGGTGAGTCCTATATTCACCCTGACTCTTTGTCAGGAGAGACTGTCCATATCATAGCCCAAAGAAGATATATGCCAACAGAGCACAGCATTGTTTTGTGAGTTGAGAAGAAGCAGACTAGAATTTTGGGAGGCTGAAGTAGGTGGAATGGGTAGTAAAGTATATTGAAGCCACAGAGAAAGAACTCCAGGAATTTGTATATGGGTCCTTGTGTCTTTGTCTAAGCTTTGACAAATGCATAAGCTATGCATTTCTAACATAAAACTCGATGAAGCTGGGCAAAGTCTACATCTTTGGAAAGTTAAGTTAAATAATTATCAGAGCTTATACAGGACTGTGTGATGTTTGTGTTCCATCCAGCCAGTGAGGAGATCTCCTGGAACACCTGTAGCATTCCCTAGAGAGCCAAGGTTTATGTCTTAACATTAGGGCTAAATTAGTTCTAGAATAAAAGCTATACTTCATATGTACTAACAAAACTTAAATAAACCTCAAAAACACCAAGACAATCTATGAGTAGTTTAACTGGCTGCCAAAACAAACTTTAAAATATTTTAAAGAAACAAAAAACAATTAAGAGAGCCAACAATGTACAGCATCCTATCAAAATTACTAGACATTCAGATAAGCAGGAAAGTGTGTAAGAAAAGCAGGAGAAAATACATATAAATAGAAACATCACATCTGATGAAATTAAGACAAAAATTTTAAAACAGCTATTATTAAGTTATTCAAGGATTTAAATGAAAATGTGAATATAATGAAAAGAAAAATGGAAGATACAAAAAAGAATGAAATAGTACTTTTAGAGATAAAAAATATGAAATAGAGATTTATTGAATGAACTAAATAGCAGACTAGACATTGAAGCTAAAAGATCAATGATAGAGAAATAGAAACTATTAAAATAAACCTCACAGGGGAAAATGAACAAACTCAATAAACTGCAGAATATCCAGTGGTCTAACAATGGTGTAATTAGAGTCCCAGAAGGAAGGGAGGAAACAAAAAACATTTGATGATACAACGGCTAGAACATTTTATACTTGATTGGTGGAGATAGAGATGATAAATGAAGTAAGAAATGTTGAGGACTGTTGAGTTGGGTGTTGGGTACACGGATGTTTAGCAAACTAGTCTCTTTACTTTGTATATGTTTAAAAATTTTTATATTAAAAGTTTTAACTTAAAATAGATAATAGATCTACGAGTAAAAGCAAAGACTTTAAAACTTCTAAAAGAGGGGCTTCCCTGGTGGCACAGTGGTTGAGAGTCCGCCTGCCGATGCAGGGGACACGGGTTTGTGCCCCGGTCCGGGAAGATCCCACATGCCACAGAGCAGCTGGGCCCGTGAGCCATGGCCACTGAGCCTGCGCGTCCGGAGCCTGTGCTCCGCAACGGGAGAGGCCACAACAGTGAGAGGCCCGCATACCGCAAAAACAAAAAACAAAAAAAACAACACTTTGAGTTGTGGTTATTTTACTAATTTTAAGATAAAAATTTGGAAACTCATAGAAAGGCTAAACAAATTTCTCAAGATCACATAGCTACTAGGTAGTAGAACCAGGGTTTGTGCTGAGGTCTACCAGATTCCAAAATTCATGCTCTGATTACTTCTCATTCAACTAGGATATATTTCAGAGTGGAAGAAAACTACTAATTTTTCTGGGACAATAAGCACAAATTGGGACTGTCCTAGAAAACCAGGACTTAGAATCTAGCCTTATGAATTCTACTTTCTACTTCCTAACCATTGGTGATACCCAGATAAATAATGGAGCGGTTGAAAAGACAGCTACTTTTGGAGAAAGGAAAACGTGTTCATCCTTGTTCTCAGTGAGTTCAGGGATGACCACAGGATGGCCTCTTGGAAATATCCAGAAAAAGTCTGGATACACAGGAAAGGAACTTAATAGAGAATTGAAAACTAAAGACACAAATTTGAGAGCCATTTACATGGAGGGACTGTTGAAGCCATGAAACAAATGAGCTCACAGAGAATTTAAGAAAACAAAACAGTATGAAAGGTTAAGAACTGAACCCTGGGAAATGTAAAATACCAAGGGACAGACATAGGAAGAAGAGCTTATAAGGGCGATGGCACCATTAGACTGTAAGCTTCCTTCTGGCACGCATCATGTTTTCTTGCATCCTTGAACCTCACATATTACGTTGTCAAATACATTTATTAAAAACAATTTAACATTAACTATTATACAGGCCCATATGACTACTGAAAGATGAATTTAATTCTATCTACTTTCTCAGGAGCTAATGGAGACTATTTCACATGAAGCCCTCTCAGATGCCATCTTTTCTCTCTGGTCAGGTTTGTGCTTCTTATCGAAGCTGGGAATCCTATGATAGGTAGGGATTGGTTTGGGACCATACTTGTACAACTCCGATGGACTACCAGAAGTCTGACAGCTAATGCACATGCATGAGACGTATTCGCAAAGACATTTTATCATATGTAAATCTTCACATGCCCTGTAATGTTTTATGTATAATATATAATTTAAGTTAGAAATAAATAGAAGAAAGTCATTTCTCAGAGATTCAAGTTTTGGAAAGGTGACAGTACTATACAAATAGAAAAACAAAACAGGTTATTTTTTAAATTTTTTTGCTTTTGCTTTTGCTTTCTGCTTGTACTGGAGCAAGGCATCACGTAACATGGCTTTAGAGAAACCCTGCTTAAGATGCATTTGGAAATGGGGTTGCCCTAGCAACTGTCTCTGAAGTAACAAAATCCCCTAAGAGCTTTCTGAGAACCCCCGAAAGTCTTCTTTGTACTTGGAACTCAAGGAGAGCCTATTTTAATTTCATTTTAATGAATTATCTTTCTTAATTTTTAACTTTTGTGCAGTGGGACTGAGATTCATTAGGGTTACTTTGGGACATGGAAAATTCTAAATGTATATCAAAAAGATGAGGCACCATCACTGCGGAGTCTTAGCTGAGGGTAAGTAGGTAATCACTGATATATGTACACAAACTCATAAACATACACAGGCCTGAGTGCAGTGATTTTAGTTAGACTTGCTTGAAGGAGACAGACTTCTGCCTTTATATTTTGATTTCATAACCTCTGTAGGAGGACTTCTGCCATTAACCCAGGACCAAAACCCTCTCTAATCCACCAGCACACCAAACCTCAAATTTCCCCACATCAAAATTTATTTCTTGGCTATGAAATCTGTCGTCCTTAATATATAAAAGCCCCTGGTAAGAGGCGCAGAGTACAAGTTGCCTCTTTAGTCCCTATTTGAATGAAGTTCCTTCCTGAGAACTATTTGAGAACGTGTGCAATTTACAGTAGCCAGGACTGATGTCTAGAGACAAACCGGGTGCCATCAGTAACACACATTAAGTATCTTTAAGAAGCCCAGGGCTTCCCTGGTGGCGCAGTGGTTGGGAGTCCGCCTGTCGATGCAGGGGACGCGGGTTCGTGCCCCTGTCCGGGAAGATCCCACATGCCGCGGAGCGGCTGGGCCGTGAGCCATGGCCGCTGAGCCTGCGCGTCCGGAGCCTGTGCTCCGCAACGGGAGAGGCCGCAGCAGTGAGAGGCCCGCGTACCGCAAAAAAAAAAAAAAAAAAAGAAGCCCAGCAACGTCCCTGGCCCCTATGAAGATTAGAGTTGGACAGACCAGAGTCTGACTTAAGATTCTGGAACCTACAAGCTGTGTGCGTGTCTCCTTTTAAAGTGAGGATTAACAGGTCTAGCCTATTAACAGGTTGTTGTGAGGAATTAATGAGATGAAATTATTTGTGTATTGCTTTGGATCCTTCGTATGAGAGTCCTGGGTCAGATACAGTGCTTGGTACACAGTAAGTGCTCAAAACAAAGTAGCAAGAATTATTTTTCCCACATCGCTTTGCCCTTACATGTACTTTAAAAATGTAAACTCTGTAAAGGACTAGGCCATTAAAATCCGTGTCAAGCATTATCAAAGGTGTAAATAAACATTTCTTCTTCCTTAGGGAAGGTGGTCTCTGAAGTAGTGATCCTGAGGGAGTCTCTTGTAACTAGGTCAACTGAGATCTCTAATCCGGAATAAAACTCTTTATCGTCTCCTGTGCATTAGGAAAGGATGCTGTTTCATCCCTGGAAGCTGGACAGAGGCTTGGGGCAAAGCCACAATCAGAGATCTTGTTCTTCTGCTCAGCAAGAGAATCAAGATAAACTAGAGGTTTTGATCCTTAAAGTAGAGAAGCAGAAGCAGAGGACTCTGAGCTCCAAGTTTTCACCTTCTTTTCACCAGGGCATTTGAGTCTCCATGAAGGAGAGGGATGAGAGCCAGTAGAGCACAGCACTGTGACTCCAAACAGAAGGAGGGCGAGTGCCTGCCTGACCTGGTCTGTGCTGTGGCAGCGCGGTTACAAGCTCAAACTCTGAGCCAGACCACCTGAGTTCACCTTCTGCTGCAACTTAGAAGCACTGGGACTTGTGCAAGTCACTTAAACCCAGTGTCCTCATCTGTCACATGGGGATAATCACAATGACACACGGCATTTAGATCAATGCCTATCCCATAGTTAGTGCTCAGTAAGTGTTCCTTTCCTTTTTCTTAAAGTTAATTGATAACTTTACATTATGACTCCATTATTATTGTCACATGATAATTCCATAGCCATTCCAGCCAAAGGCCCTGGGCACACAGCCTCATCTCCTTGCTCTGCTGGGTTCTGGCCCCAAGGTGGAAGGTCTAGGCACGGCTGAGTGGCTTCCACGTCTCAAGAGTCACCCTAGAGAAGGGCTTACATACTTGACCAAGGGCTGTAGCATGGAGGAAGTGCACAGAAGGGACCCTTACTCTGGAGGTAAATTTCACCCACAGGTTACTAGGATGGTTCAAGGTACTTGGGGACCCTGAAAAGAGACACAGGTATGATGAAATGCCATCTTCCTGAAGTTCAAAAATCTCTCTGTTCAAATGCCATTCTCAAGAAGGGTTGGTTTTTTTGTTGTTGTTTGTTTGTTTTTTTTTGCGGTACGCGGGCCTCTCACTGCTGTGGCCTCTCCCATTGTGGAGCACAGGCTCCGGACGCGCAGGCTCAGCGGCCATGGCTCACGGGCCCAGCCGTTCCGCAGCATGTGGGATCTTCCCGGACAGGGGCACGAACCCGCGTCCCCTGCATTGGCAGGTGGACTCTCAACCACTGTGCCACCAGGGAAGCCCTCAAGAAGGGGTTTTTTTTCTCCCTTTTTTTCTGAACAACTCTTCGTTTTCCCTCACAGATTCTCCTAGAGGAGAATGGCTGCAGATAACATCTTCTCTGTGACAGAGTTTATCCTCGCAGGCTTAACAAACCACCCAAGACTCCAGATCCGCTCTTCTTGTTTCTAGGTTTCTACATGGTCACCATAGTTAGTGGGGAACCTGGGATTGATAACTTTGATTGGACTGAATTCTCACCTTCATATTCACATGTATTTTTTCCTCTTCAACTTGTCCTTCACAGATTTTAGTTTCTCTACTGCCATCATCCCCAAAATGCTGACAAGTTTTGTCCCAAAGAAGAACATCATTTCCTATGCAAGGTGTATGACTCAGCTCTTTTTCTTTTGTCTTTTTTTGTTTTTTCTGAATCCTTCATCCTGTCAGCAATGGCACATGACCGCTATGTTGCCATCTATAAACCACTGGTGTACACAGTCACTATGTCTCCTCAGGTGTGTTTATTCCTTTTACTGGCAGTCTATGGGATGGGGGTTTTTGGGGCTGTGGCTCATATAGGAAATATGGTATTTCTGACCTTTTGTGCTGACAACCTTGTCAATCACTGTATGTGTGACATCATTCCCTTCCTTGAGCTCTCCTGCAATAGCTCTTACATAAACGTACTAGTTGTCTTTATTGCTGTGACTATTGGCATTGGGGTGCCTTTTGTTGCCATTTTTCTCTCTTATGGTTTTCATTCTTTTCAGCATTTTCCACATTAGCTCCACTGAGGGAAGGTCCAAAGCCTTCAGTACTTGCAGTTCCCACATAATTGCAGTTTCTCTTTTCTTTGGGTCAGGAGCTTTTACATACCTCAAATCACCTTCTATTTCACCTCTTGACCAGGGGAAAGTGTCCTCCCTATTCTATACCATTGTTGTGCCCATGTTCAACCCATTAATCTATAGCCTGAGGAATAAGGATGTCAAATTTGCCCTGAAGAAAACCTTGGGCAGAATAACCTTCTCTTGAAGAAATATTAGAAATTGAGAAACAGGATCCAAGAATTTTTTACTGGAGTGTTTATTATTACTATTACTATTGTTGTTGTTATTATTTGGTGTGGACTCCAAGCTCCAGTGCTTCCTTTCTATGCTATATGTAGAGGAGATTTTAACTCTTTCCCAAGTAGATTTATCCTCCTTCATCCTCATTTCCCAACTCTTTCTTCTTTATTTTACAAAAATAGTTGGTACTACTGAACGGGACTTAGGAATCATTTAATCCAGTGCCTTTATATAATACAGCACACTTTGGAGACTGAGAAATGTTTGTATGTTGCCCAAGAACGTAAGACTACCTGGTGCCAAAGCTGGGACTGAAATCCCAGCTTGAACCCCAATCCAGTTTGTTTTCCCTTATGCCATGTTTTCTTGCCTCATGTCTTTCTTGGAAGATTCTCTTTCACATGTTTGTTGACCTAGCACATTGAATTTATGAATATATTCAGAGTAATTTCATGCTACTTTTTACAGGATAATTTTGATATATCACATTTTTTAAGAGAGTAGGTGAACATTTTTGTTGAGTTGGTCTTGGCAAAATGACAAGATCAGTTCTGATGGATTTTGTAGTGTGTAAGTGGGAAGTATGTTAGGTTTCAGACAGATGCAAGTATGGTGACCTTTGGCCTGGTGGATGGAGCCCTAGGGACATAGTTTAGTGAATTAGAACTTCCAGGTGAGAGAAATATAATTTTATGGGCTATAAAGATATGGGGTGGAGGTATATATTATTCCAAGACTAATGAGTCAGAATTTGGAGTTTCATTTCAAGGGTTACCTTGGCTGTGGCCCAGGTAATTGGGAGCTGAACTATCCAATACAGTAGTCACTAGCCATACATGGTATCAAGCACTTGAAACGTGATCATCCGAATTGAAGCACAGTGTAAGTGTGCAATGTAAGTGTAAAATACACACTGGATCTTTGAAGAATTAAGATGAAAACTAATGTAAATAAGCTCCTTGATAACTTTTTATAATGATTACATACTGAAATCACACTTTCGATCTATTATGTTAAATAAAATATATAATTAAAGTGAATTTATCTGTTTAGTTTTTTAATGTATCTACCGGAAAGTTTCCAATCACATAGGTGGCTTGCATTCTATTTCTATTGGATGACACTGGTCTGGAGGATGTAACAGAGCAAACAGATGGTTGTGGGTTCACATTTAGTTATCAGGGCAGCACCAAGCTACTGCTTATTAGGAGGGGCAATTGCTATGGAATTTCCAGGCACTGCCCATTTCCAGGACATTCTAATAATGAGGCATATGGGAAAGGGATGTTGAACTCAGGATAAGTTTATAAATACACAGTATTATGTAATGGAAAATATAGCTGTATATCAAAAATCAGAAGAGAAAATCTTTGGTCTAAACTCACCATTAGTGGTAAAATTTCTTTGAGAACAATGACAAGTGAAGTGCTAGGGAAATATCTTTACTTATCAATTTTTCCTTAGGAAAGTTCTTTTATTAGGAAATAAGGGAAGTTTGGATAAATGTTTAGTTTTGCCCTTTGATTCTGTTCAATGTTGCTTCAATGAAAAGAATAAGCATACAGAGAAGGACTGTACTTTAGATGAGACTGAATAGATCCTTGAATTCAGGGGACCTAGAATTTAGGAGTGGTTTGGTATATTGGGTAGGCAGTACAACGTAGGTAATGAAAGAAAACAGAAACCTGTAAAAAAATTTGTAGTCTAACTTTCATGTAGTAAAGTGCACAAATCTTAGTGTATAGATTATTGAACTTTTGCATATCTATATATAACCACAACCTAGATAAAGATGTAAAACATTTCCATCCACATTAGAAGGTGTCCTCTTTCTCTTTTCCAGTAAAAACGACCTGCCCTCAACAACTTCCCCCCACCCCAAGAGCTATCCACTATTCCTTTATTATCATAGATTAATATTTGAACTTCATCTAAACATGTGCTCTATTGTTTCTGGCTTCTTTTCCTCAGCATGAAGTCTGTGAAATTCATCTATACTGTTGCATTGGATAGATCATTATTTTTTAAGGCTGTGTAGTATTCCATTATATGAATATACAATTATTTAGTCTGTTAATGAACAGATAGTCTCAAGTTTTTCCCTATTATTAATAACGTTTCTATAAACATTTCTGAACATGTATTTTGATTAAAGTAGGTAAATATTTCTTTTGGATGTGTACTTGGATGTGGATTTTCTGGATAATAGAGTAGGCATATATTTAGATTTTGTAAATACTCTCAAACTGTTTTCAAAAATATTTACGTCAGTTTACACTGCTATCAACAATGTCCAAGAGTTTCAGTTTCTCTGCATCCTCATTAACACTTAACATTTTTATTTTATCCATTCTGGTGTTGTAGCAGAATGCCTTTTTGTTTTAATTTTCATTTTCCTGATGGGTAATGATGTTGAGCACCTTTTAATATGTTTATTGGCTATTTCGATATCTTCTTTTGTAATTATTCAAGTATTTTTCCCATTTGAAAAACAGGATTGTTAGTTGTTTTCTTATTCCTTTGGAGGAATTTTAAAAATTCTACATGTAAGTCCATATACATGCATGTGTGTATGTATATGTACATGTATGTATAACATATATGTATATACAGGTAATATATACATGTATACACACATATCTTTTTCTCTACCTCTACCTCTATCTCCAGCTCTCTTTATTTTCTTCCAGACCATGTCTCACTTATTCTTTTTTTTTTTTTTTTTGTGGTACACGGGCCTCTCACTGTTGCGGCCTCTCCCGTTGCGGAGCACAGGCTCCGGATGCGCAGGCTCAGCGGCCATGGCTCACGGGCCCAGCCGCTCCACGGCATGTGGGATCTTCCCGGACCGGGGCACGAACCCGCGTCCCCTGCATCGGCAGGCGGACTCCCAACCACTGCGCCACCAGGGAAGCCCTCACTTATTCTTAATGGTACCTTTTGACAGCAGATGTTCCTATCTTTCATTAAGTTTGATTTATCAACTTTGCCTTTTATGGTTAGTGCTGCGCTTTAAGAGATCTTTTACTATTCTTCCTGAAGCTAGAGGAAGAGGAATGTGAAGGGGTATGAGTGAGAAAGAAGACATAGCAAATCCATGGTGACTTTGGCTCTGTCAAAATTTTGGTCCCCTTATTCTGGCTTCACCCTACGTTTATATTATCTCTACCTCTATTGGGTTGATGCTTTGCAGGGGCAGAACGCTTGAGGCATGAAGGTGCCAGGATTGCAAGTATTTTCAATTTAGTAAACATGCATTTGTTTATGTATTTTTTATGTTTTAAAAAGGGTTTTAAGGAGATATAATTAATATACAATTAACTAAAAATGTTTAAACTGTAATTTTGATAAATTTTGACATATGTATACACTCATGAAACCATCACAACAATCTTGTTCCCTTGAGAACTCTTCCATTCGCCCCACTCTTCCTAGGTAACCACTGCTTTCTTTCTTTTGTTTTCATTCTCAAGATTTTATATAAACGAGACTGTACAGTATGTATTCATTTTTGTCTGGTTTCTATCACTTGGTTCAAGTATTTTGAGATTATTCCATGTTGTTACATCTATTACTAATTATTTGTTGTTGCTCAGTAGTGTATCCATTGAGTGAATGGATATACTACTACTACTACTACTACTACTACTGTTACTACTGTTACTACTACTAGTATATATGGATACACTAATACCATTTGTTTATCCTTTACCCTGTTGATGGCCACTTGGGTTGTTTCCAGTTTGGGGCTATTACAAAAAAAACTATTATGAACATTCATGTACAAGTCTTTGTATGAACATATTCTTTCATTTCTCTTGAGTAACACATAGGTGTGGAATGGTGAAATCATACGATAGGTATATGTTTAATTTTTTTAAAAAATGCCGAATTGTTTTCCAAAGTGACTGTGCCATCTTAACACTCCCACAAATAGTGTTTGAGATTTTCAGTTCCTCCACGTCTTCACCAATACTTGGTATGGTCCACTTTTTAATTGAACACATTTTAACAGGTGTGTAATGGTATCTCAGTGTGGTTTAATTTGCATTTCCCTAATGACTAATGATGATGAGCATCTTTCCATGTGGTCATTTGTTATCCATAAATCTTCTTTGGTGAAATGTCTATCCAACATTTTTGCCCATTTTTTAAAAAGTAGC
This sequence comes from Tursiops truncatus, assembly GCF_011762595.2. NCBI lineage: Eukaryota > Metazoa > Chordata > Mammalia > Artiodactyla > Delphinidae > Tursiops > Tursiops truncatus. The sequence continues at coordinate 9,380,757 of NC_047041.1, forward strand.
TTGTTTATTTTTTATCATTGAGATTGCAAGGTTCTTTATATATTTTAAATTCAAGTCCTTTACCAAATATGAGATTTTCAAATAGTCCATGGCTTGTCTTTTCATTCTCTTCACAAAAGATCTTAATTTTAGTGAAGCCCAATTTATCACTTTTTTCTTTTATGAATTGTAGCTTTGTTCTTATATCCAAAAATGTTTTGCTTAAGGCAGGATCATAGACATTTTCTTTTGTCTCTCTAGGTAGGTTTATTCCTAGGTATTTTATTCCTTTTGTTGCAATGGTAAATGGGAGTGTTTCCTCAATTTCTCTTTCAGATTTTTCACCGTTAGTGTATAGGAATGCAAGAGATTTCTGTGCATTAATTTTGGATCCTGCTACTTTACCAAATTCATTGGTTAGCTCTAGTAGTTTTCTGGTGGCATCTTTAGGATTCTCTGTGTATAGTATCATGTCATCTGCAAACAGTGACACTTTTACTTCTTCTTTTCCTATTTGTATTGCTTTTATTTCTTTTTCTTCTCTGATTGCCACGGCTAGGACTTCCAAAGCTATGTTGAATAATAGTAGTGAGAGTGGACATCCTTGTCTTGTTCCTGATCTTAGAGGAAATGCTTTCAGCTTTTCACCATTGAGAATGATGTTTGCTGTGGGTTTCTCGTATATGGCCTTTATTATGTTCAGGTAGGTTCCCTCTATGCCCACTTTCTGGAGAGTTTTTATCATAAATTGGTGTTGAATTTTGTCAAGAGCTTTTTCTGCATCTATTGAGATGATCATATGGTTTTTATTCTTCAATTTGTTAATATGGTGAATCACATTGGTTGACTTGCGTATATTGACGAATCCTTGCATCCCTGGGATAAATCCCACTTGATCATGGTGTATGACCCTTTTAATGTGTTGTTGGATTCTGTTTGCTAGTATATTGTTGAGGATTTTTCCATCTATATTCATCCGTGATACTGGTCTGTAATTTTCTTTTTTTGTAGTATCTTTGTCTGGTTTTGGTATCTGGGTGATGGTGGCCTCAGAATGAGTTTGGGAGTGTTTCTTCCTCCAAAATTTTTTGGGAGAGTTTGAGAAGGATGGCTGTTAGCTCTTCTCTAAATGTTTGACAGAATTCATCTGTGAAGCCATCTAGTTCTGGACTTTTGTTTGCTGGAAGATTTTTAATCACAGTTTCAATTTCATTACTTGTGATATTCTGTTCATATTTTCTATTTCTTCCTGGTTCAGTCTTGGAAGGTATACCTTTCTGAGAATTTGTCCATTTCTTCCAGGTTGTCCATTTTATTGGCATACAGTTGCTTGTAGTAGTTTCTTAGGATGCTTTCTATTTCTGCGGTGTCTGTTGTAACCTGTCCTTTTTCATTTCTAATTTTATTGATTTGAGTCCTCTCCCTCTTTTTCTTGATGAGTCTGGCTAATGGCTTATCAATTTTGTTTATCTTCTCAAAGAACCACCTTTTAGTTTTATTGATCTTTGCTATTGTTTTCTTTGTTTCTATTTCATTTATTTCTGCTCTGATCTTTATGATTTCTTTCCTTCTACTAACTGGGTTTTTCTTGTTCTTCTTTCTCTAGTTCCTTTAGGTGTAAGGTTAGATTGTTTATTAGAGATTTTTCTTGTTTCTTGAGGTAGGCTTGTATAGCTATAAACTTCCCTCTTAAAACTGCTTTTGCTGCATCCCATAGGTCTTGGATCATCATGTTTTCATTGCCATTTGTCTCTAGGTATTTCTTGATTTCCTCTTTGATTTCTTCAGTGATCTCTTGGTTATTTAGTAATGTATTGTTTAGCCTCCATGTGTTTGTGTTTCTTATGTTTTTTTCCCTGTACTTCATTTCTAATCTCATAGCGTTGTGGTCAGAAAAGAGGCTTGATATGATTTCATTTTTCTTAAATTTACTGAGGCTTGATTTGTGACCCAAGATGTGATCTATCCTGGAGAATGTTCCCTGTGCACTTGAGAAGAAAGTGTAATCTGCTGCTTTTGGATGGAATGTCCTATAAATATCAATTAAATCTATCTGGTCTATTGTGTCATTTAAAGCTTCTGTTTCCTTATTATTTTCATTTTGGATGATCTGTCCATTGGTGTAAGTGAGGTGTTAAAGTCCCCCACTATTATTGTGTTACTGTTGATTTCTTCTTTTAGAGCTGTTAGCAGTTGCCTTATATATTGGGGTGCTCCTATGTTGGGTGCATATATATTTATAATTGTTATATCTTCTTCTTGGATTGATCCCTTGATCATTATGTAGTGTCCGTCCTTGTCTCTTGTAACATTCTTTAAAGTCTATTTTATCTGATATGAGTATTGCTACTCCAGCTTTCTTTTTTTTTTTTATTTTGGCGGTACGCGTGCCTCTTACTGCTGTGGCCTCTCCTGTTGCGGAGCACAGGCTCTGGACGCGCAGGCCCAGTGGCCATGGCTCATGGGCCCAGCCGCTCCGCAGCATGTGGGATCCTCCCGGACCAGGGCACAAACCCGTATCCCCCGCATCGGCAGGCGGACTCCCAACCACTGCGCCACCAGGGAAGCCCTTCAGCTTCCTTTTGATTTCCATTTGCATGGAATATTTTTTTCCATCCCCTCACTCCCAGTCTGAATGTGTCCCTAGGTCTGAAGTGGGTCTCTTGTAGACAGCATATATATAGGTTTTGTTTTTGTATCCATTCACCAAGCCTGTGTGTTTTGGTTGGAGCACTTAATCCATTCACGTTTAAGGTAATTATCGATATGTATGTTGCTATGACCATTTTCTTAATTGTTTTGGGTTTGTTTTTGTAGGTCCTTTCCTTCACTTGTGCTTCCCACTTAGAGAAGTTCCTTTAGCATTTGTTGTAGAGCTGGTTTGGTGGTGCTGAATTCTCTTAGCTTTTGCTTCTCTGTAAAGCTTTTGATTTCTCCATCGAATCTGAATGAGATCCTTGCCAGTAGAGTAATCTTGGTTGTAGGTTCTTCCCTTTCATCACTTTAAGTATATCATGCCACTCCCTTCTGGCTTGTAGAGTTTCTGCTGAGAAGTCAGCTGTTAACCTTATGGGAGCTCCCTTGTATGTTGTCATTTTTCCCTTGCTTTCAATAATTTTTCTTTAATTTTTGCCAATTTGATTACTATGTGTCTCAGTGTGTTTCTCTTGGGTTTATCCTTATGGGACTCTCTGCACTTCCTGGACTTGGGTGGCTATTTCCTTTACCATGTTAGGGAAGTTTTCGACTATAATCTCTTCAAATATTTTCCCTGGTCCTTTCTCTCTCTCTCTTCTCCTCTGGGACCCCTATAATGTGAATGTTGTTGTTTTTAATGTTGTCCCAGAGGTCCCTTAGGCTGTCTTCATTTTCTTTTCATTCTTTATTCTGTTCCACAGCAGTGAATTCCCCACTCTGTCTTCCAGGTCACTTATCCATTCTTCTGCCTCAGTTATTCTGCTATTGATTCCTTCTAGTGTAGTTTTCATTTCAGTTATTGTATTGTTCACTTCTGTTTGTTTGTTCTTTAATTCTTCTAAATCTTTGTTAAACATTTCTTGCATCTTCTCGATCTTTGCCTCCATCCTTTTTCCAAGGTCCTGGATCATCTTCACTATCATTATTCTGAATTCTTTTTCTGGAAGGTCGCCTATCTCCGTTTCATTTAGTTGTTTTTCTGGGGTTTTATCTTGTTCCTTCATCTGGTACATAGCCCTCTGCCTTTTCATCTTGTCTCTCTTTCTGTGAATGTGGTTTTTGTTCCACAGGCTGCAGGATTGTAGTTTTTGCTTCTGCTGTCTGCCCTCTGGTGGATGAGGCTATGTGTTTTGGCTATTTTAGGTTCTTTTAGTTTCCATATGAATTTCAGAATTGGCTTGTAAATTCCTACAAAAGAATCTGCTGAGATTTTGCCTGGGATTGCATGAAATCTGCGGATTCCGGGGGGCAGGACTGACAGTTACTTTCCCCTAAAATATATGGAAGGTCCTACTTTCCTACACTCCCTCCAACATAGTATATGCTCAAAATTTTTCAATTTTTCCAAACTGATAAGTGAGAAATAATTTTTAAGTATTGTTATAATTTGCATTTCTCTAATAATTAGAAACATTAGAGATGTTTTCAGGTATTTAATGGCTGTTGGTATTAGTTCTTATATGGATTATCTTTTCACAACTTTACCCCACTTTTCTATTGCATTATTATCATCCCAATTTTTAGGAGGACTGTATATTAACTATATTAGCTTTTTGTCTGAGGTATAAGTTGCATATATTTTTCCTTCCTATTTGTGACGTGTCTTTTGACTTTCCTTATGATACTAAAATTTTAAATTAAAGATTTTAATCTGTTATTGCTTCTGGTATTTTTATCATAGTTAGAAATATTTTCTCTCCTCTTAGGTTATAAAGAAATTCACTAATTTTTTCATAATGTTTGCATGATTTTATTTTTTTACATTTGAATGTCTGATCTTTTTAGAAATTGTACCAGTGTATGGTGTGAGGAATGGATCCAACTTTATCTTTTTCCATATGGCTATCCAGTTGTTCTATCACCATTTATAAAAAAAGTCCTTCTTTTCCCTGATGACTTGAGCTGTTGCCTTCATTACATACAAAGTTTCATAGGCACTTGAGTTATTTCTGTGTTTTCCATTCTGTTCTATTGGTCTGTAAGTCTATTCATAAGCCAATACCACACTGCTTTAATTATAGAAGCTACATAATGTTTTCATATCTTGAAGGTAGCTTCCCACATATTGTTCTTATTTTTTTAGGGTTTTCCTGGCTATTCATTTTTAACCAAAACCTTTATAATTAATCTGTCTAGTTCCAGAAAAAACCTGATGGCATATTTATTTATTGCATCTTAAATTTATAAGTAAACTTAGGGAGAATTGACATTTTTGGATCTTCAGACTTCTCATCATGAAGTGTGGTATGTCTTTCCATTTTCTGCAGGTCTACTTCAGTAACTTTTAGGAGTATTTTGTAATTTTCCTCATTTCTATTTTGCTCATTTCTTATTAGATTTATCCTTGGGAATTTTATTTTATTTTGTTACTGTAAAAAGTGTGCTAGCTTTCATTTTATATTCTGATTAGTATTTGTATATATGAATTCTATTGAATTACATGTTAATTTTATACTTTGTAATACAATTGTTATTTTTTTGTAGAAGTTTTCCCATGGATTTGCTCAGGTTTTCCAATTATGTTAATAAAATATTCTATAAATAGAGATAATTTTGCCTCATTTTCCTTCTGATTCTTAGCCTCTATTCCTTTCCTATTTATAATTGCATTTCTAATACTTTTAATACAATGTTAAGTAACAGTGGAGACTGTAGGCATCTTGATTTTACTCCTAGTTCTAATTAGAAATGTCTCTAGGGTTTTCAAATTAAGTTGCTGACTTTTGATCTGAGTTTTGTATATTTTATCATCTTAAAGAAGTATCTATCATTGTCTAATTAAAAAATATTTTTAAAACATGAGTGAATGTTGAATTTTGTCAACTGCTTTTCATCTTCTTTGGGGTTTTAGTCTCTCAGAATTTCCTCATCTTTCTTAGATCTTTAAGATCTCCATCTCTACAGATTCTTCTACTGCTAAATATATGCAAGCCTGCTTTACCTTTAAAAATTCCCTTTGATACTCCTTCTCCCTTCTGCCTTTTCTGTCCACATTCACAGTTTCAATGGTATTTTTTAAAATGTTATATAGTCTTTCCCATGTCTCCCTCTGTACCCCAGTGTCAGAATGTAACACTCCTGTTCAGATGCAAGTGTATTTTAAAATCTGATTTTTCCATGCCAGTGAGGACTTCATGTCTGATTTTCAGGGCATTCTTAAACCCTAGGTTCAGCGCCTGCTCATGTGCCTTGACTATAGTCCTGAAATTTAGGCATGAGGCCACCAGGTGGAAGGAATCGCTCTGTCTGACTTGAATTTGCAGGTGTTATGCCCACTCCAATTTTTCAATAGGTATGAAGTTTCAGTTATACAAGATGAATAAATTCCAGAGATCTGCTGTACAACATTGTACCTACAGTTAACAATGCTGTATCGTACACTTAAAAATTTAAGAGGGTAGATCTCATGTTAAGTGATCTTCCCACAATAAAAACAACTATGACACAGAAACAAGAAACATAACATAAACCCCCCCCCCACTACATTCCATGTCATTCTTATGAGAACATACATAGCATTATTTAAGAAAGTAAATTCTAGAAAAAAAATGCACCATCATTCAGTTAATACCATGTCTTAGAGGAAACTTTTTACAGCAACTGGGTATAATTTTTCAGTTCTTTTTCAAATGCAGAAATGATGGGATTATGGAATAATTGTTGAATAAAAGTATGAATCATTCATATATTGAACTTCTACCTTAGCCAAAATAATAGAGAATATGTACTGGGATTCTTGGCCTCCAAAAGTGAGGTATCTTTAGAAAAATGTCACCATGGCTATGTGTGATTCTTCCCTGCTGTCTCTACATGGCACATTACTGCTTCCATGGAGTCAGTGGTAATAAAGCATTTACTTCTCTCACAGATCTTAAGCCACTTTAAGGCAGCTTTCATTGTTATTTGATAACGTGAAGTCTTCAGTAGCTTTGAAGTTTCTATATAATTTTATTGAAAAAGGTAATCTGATGAGGGGCTTTGCCATGTTGAGTGTGTTAGGACCCTAACCAACTGCCAGGTCCACAGATTGTGTTTCTGAAATTTGTCATCGTTCCCGAGAGCCGCCAGTATAGGGATTTCCACCTACAGTCAACCCTGCACCCTATCTATGGCTCTGGAAGAGGGGGTCCTGCTTCTACTCCTTGGATAAGCAGTCCTTGGGGGATTGAAATTCTGTGCAGAAGTCAAAATGAGCTCTATTTGTGAAAACTACATTTTCTTGTTTCTTTTACAGATGGTTGTCCTAGGAGAACACCTGAGGGAAGCTTCTTTGGGTTCCAGCCAGATCTTGATATATATACATGTAAAAGAAACCCCCCTTTAAATATGTTATGGCCTCAATGCCATGGACAGATGATGTGTCCTTTCTTCAATTGGACGGCAGTATCTGGGCATGGCCTTCATTTGAGATCATGGTCTTTGGCTCAGAATTGATTCCAGGATAATGCAGCATTAACTTTGCCATCACAGGAAAAAGAAGTATACATGCTTAGGGCACCTCTCTTCCTACGCCATCCAAGCCTTTTTCCTTTTAGGGAGAGCAGAGACTGTAAGACTCTGTACTGCTGACCCTAAGCTGAACAAGGGCGAGTGGCTGCATGGTGGCATCCCACGTCTCAAATTTTTGTCTTTCTTCCTCATATGAAGGCCTGAAAACCGAGTGTTTTGGAACCACCACCTCTTTCCCTAATTTTGTTCTGGGCTGGGGAGTGACTGAAGTAATGGAGGCAGAGATCATGATGTCTTTAGGTCTCTTCCCAGTTCTCATTCCTTATTCAAGATGTGCTTCCTAAGCAACCTGGGAAATTACCGAACCTCTCTGAGATGTTGCATCTATGCCTTTGCTGTTTCCTGTGATGGCAGACTGGGCTTCCAGTGCACACTCTAGTTTGGCTCACCCTGAATCACTGGCCTCCCTGAGCTTCTCACTGTGTTGGGACATTTCTCAAACAGGGGGGCATATTCATAAGTGTAGAAAGAGACAGGAAGGCCTTCTCCTGTGTTAAGACTAGTCATTCTCCTGTTACAGCAATAGAAGTTCTCATTTCTGAGTCAGGGAATTTTGGCCCATAAAGAGGTTCTTTTCTCCTACCTGACGAGATGACTTCCCTGAAGACAGTGGCTGTGGGAAACGTCTCAACAGTGACTACTTTATTTTTATTTGTTTCATGAATGGACAAGAACTCCATCCCACAACCTTCTCCTTATTCCTAGAGCTTCATCATTTTTACTGGGCTGAATTCTCTCCTCAACATTCTCATAGCTTGTCTTCTTAGATCTCTCCTATTCCCTTGTCATTTCACTTAAAATGATAACAAACTCTGTAACAGAGAGGAACATCATCACCAATTTGAAGTGCAAGACTCTGCTCTTCTGCTTCTTTGTCATTAGTGATCACTGCCTTATTCCTTGTGTCCTGGGGTCACCATGGGATCTATGTCCCTCAGGAATGTTCTCTGCTGATGCCTGGCTTGTTTTGGGATAGAGACTGGTGGTGTCACGCCCCACCCAGTGGCAACGGTCAGACTCTCTTTCTGGGACAACACCATCAACCACTGCATGTGCTGTAAACAGCTTCTCATCAATGTCTCTTTTACCAGCACTTGTTTCACAAGCTGGTGGGTTCTGTAGTCATGCGCATTAGATCGATCATCTTCTTCTCTTACATACTCATGCTTTCCACCAGCCTCCATTTCCTCACTCCTGAGGCAGAGTCAAAAGCTGTTTCTTTTTCTTTGGATCAAGGAAATGCCTGTACCTCAGTTTACCTCCTGGGACTGGGAGCTATAATGGTGGTTCTCAAATTAAGGAAGAATCTGAATCACTTGGAGTGTTGCTAAAACATAGATTCCAGGCCCCATTCATAGGGTTTCTGGTTCAGTAGGCCTGACATAAACTTAAGAGTTTTCATTCCTAGGAAGTTCCCAGGTGATGTTGCTGCTGCCACTCAGTGTGAACCAACCACTGAGAACCGCTGGGCAATACCATCATCTTCTACAGCAAAGTAGCAGCCATGCTGAACTATCCACTCAACAGCTAGTTTCCTGAGATGAAAACTCTCTGAGAAAGAAAACTCTTCCTTTGAGGTAGAGAAATACTGGTATATCAAGTATGTTTTATTTTTGAATTTTTTCATGATACATTCTGAATTCTAGATGTTTTCCTTCTAAAAAGTGATGGTCCTAATTTGTCCTCACATGGTTTTTTCTCACCTTTCCTTTGTGTACAATCTTCTCCTGTACTCTTCATTTGGTTTCCTTCCCCTCATTCTTGGATTGGTTTCCCCTGAGATATTCATGTGATAGTGATTTGTTAGGAAGTATTCCCAGTACAGAATGAAGAAGTGAGATTGAGGGAGACTGAGAAAGTGTGTAATATCAAGCAAACTCTGATGATGGGCAACTTTGGCTCAAAGCCTGCATGAAGTCTTTGAAGACGTTGTGCGACATGCCTCAGAACTGTCGTGAGCAGGGCCAGGGATCTGGAGTATTTATACCCTGGCACATGTCAATCACAGGTTCAGGGGCACTCCAGGGATGTAACCCACCTGGCACTCTGGGCCCTCCTGTGTGGGGAAAGTAGCTCTGGCATCCTGGTGAAGCTCTCTGGCAAATAAAATAGGTGCTAGCTGTTGGGAGTTTGTGAAAGCGTGCTTGAAGATGGTGTGCATCAAAATGAGAACAGGATCTGAGGGGACGCAGGTGGAATACTAACAAGTATTTGGTACACTTCCCAGCTGTCAGAGGTGTTTCTATGTTACTGATGTGACATTAAGGAGAGAAAAGTTGCATCTGAATTGATCATTTGTCATTTGCCTCCTTCTGGACATATTTGCTATTCTTCATACGTGATCATGAACAAACCATAACACAGTGCATCTATCTTTATCTTATGTTGGTTTTGCTCATTGTAAATACATGATTCCCTCTTATAATGGAAAAGAAGAGGTTGTTTTGCTGTTAGTGGTATCCTGGCTTCTTCTGCCTGTTTCTTCCCAGATATTTAGAGCTGATTCCTTCCCACTTAATCTGGTATTATTCCAATTCCGACAAAAACGAGCGGTTCTTCAATAGCCCTCAAACTCCTGGAGGATATTGGCAACTTCTTGCTCCTCCTAACTCTCCTGTCAGGTGTCCCATGCTCTGGAAGTAGACGATCCAACATTCTATTTTTCCTGACCATCTAGGCTTCGTTCATAGGGCTGCATTTCTGCCTATGCTGGATATTTTCATTTGTCCCTGCAAGTCCATTCTCTATGCTTATCCATCCTGCTTTCTCCCCAGGAATCTGACTGATAAGAACTGTATTAGCAGACTCTCTTGCCCTCTCTCATTAGCAAGCAATGTGTGAAAAGAAGAGAGTAAAGGCAAGATATTTATTCCCCTGGCCTCCTCTCTGTGGGAGTGCTAGGGCTTGCATCCATCCACCAAGAGCCACACTCAGGTCAAGTGGCCCTCCCCACACTGCTCGCTCTTCTTGCCACTAATCAGACCTAGAAGTGGTAATGGTTCTCCTTTCACTAGTCCTGGGATATTGCACAGTCTCCTCTGAGTTTCCTATATCCTACCCATACTTTAGAAATAGTTCCCATTCTCTTTGCCTAACCAAATGTGTTTGTTCTTCTCCAGACATCTTGTGCACCCAGAGAGCCTAGCTGGTGGGCTATAGGATCAGTTTTTAAAAACCTCATCCAGACATCTCTGGTGTTCTTGCCTACTCCACCAACCCACAGGACAAAGTGACAGATGTAGGCCAAAGATTATGATAGATAATTGCCCATCTCTCTGCCCCTCTTTCCTCACACAAATAATGACAGAGTTGGGTGTCCCTTCTCTGAATTCAGGAACGTTATTGCAAGCAGGAAGTTCTGGTGAATTGTTCCAGAGCAGTGTCCACCTTTTCTCTTCTTAAAGTGACATACGGTTTGGGAAAGCAGACTCCTCAAATAGCTCTGATTTTGTGTACTTGCCCAAATTTTGCATAGAATGACCTGGGTTCCCAGAAGTAGGGCTGATAACTGACCAATACAGGGAAAGGGAAGGGAAATAGTCTTTGAGAAATTGCAGTCTTCACATTTCTAGTTACTTTTTCAAGATGATTTGAAAAATAAATGTTTCAGCAGTGAAGCATTTCTGAGCCATATCTATAGAATGCTGGAAGCAAGAATTTAACATACAACTATGCACATATGTGAACTATGTACTTATATGTTTACCCACAAAAGGCAACTGGTTTGAGCAATTATTCCTCTTCTCTGTAAATGGGCCAATTCTCTCTGGCCAAAAGCAAATGAGCCCTCTAAAATGGGTACCTGTCCTTCCATGCCCTAGGAGAGTAAAGAATAGGAAGAAACTTTTCTCCTTATCCATATCCTTGTTCTCCTCTTCCTTAAGGAAGAGGAGTGACATTACTGCTGAAGCTGGGAAACTGAACTGGGAATGAATGGCCCAGTCCCCTTTGGGCTCTCTTTTTAGGACTGGCCTGTCCTCTGGACCAGTATTTGTCTCCTCCCTCATGTGTCCCATCCCCCTTGGTAGGGAAGGCCTGACGTTGTCCATTTTTCCTATGCCTGGGTTCATCAGACTTATCTGGGGAAGGCAATGAGGGAATTAGAGAAACCCACTGTGGCTGCAGAGCTAAGCTATACCCTCCAGTTAATTCTGTTAGTATTGAAGCTCACCTTTTGATCTCCCTTTTATGAGGCTCCTGTGTCTCATTTCTCAGTTAGTTCTCTACTGAAAGTGCAGAGAGTAGGATGAGAGATTATCATCCTTAACAACACCAACAATCTCCTTTCTGCCCTTTCATACACTCAGTGATTCAGCCCATGCTATCACTTGCCTTTGCCCAAATATGAAAGGATTTACTGGGCTTCCAGTTTTTGGGTTTTTTTGAGTTGGTCTGCCTGTGATGCTCTCCTCCACCCTCTGCTGTGAACCCACTTATTATTCAAGACTCATAGCAATATATTTCTAGTATGTCATAAACCTGGTAACACATTTTCTTAGCAATAATATAATAGTAACGTATAATGAGACATAGTTTCAGAGTGATGATTTAAAGTATAATAAGTTAAAGATATGGCCGTTAACTTGTTATAAAGGCAAAAATACACCATATACTAAAACATATAATTATTTTACATCAAAAATCTTTAATTTTATGCAATGGATCGATTACCTAAGAAAACTCAATAGGCAACAAAGTGCAATTAGATGGCCCATGAGAAATAGACCTCTATGACTAGGTAGTAATGGCGTTCATAGACTTCCGGTTGCCAAGGGCGGGGCAGGGCGGGGTGGGGAGGGAAGGACTGGGAGTTTGGGGTTGGCAGAGGCAAACTATTACGTATAGGATGGATAAAGAACAAGGTCCTACTGTATAGCACAGGGAACTATATTCAATATCTTGTGATAAACCATAATGGTAAAGAATATGAAAAAGAATATATATATATATATATATGTATGTGTGTGTATGTATAACTGAGTCACTTTGCTGTACAGCAGAAATTAAACACAACATTGTAAGTCAACTATACTTCAATAAAATTTTTAAAAAAGATGAATGGATAATAAAGTAGAAAATTCTTTCTCATGAAAAAAAATAAAATGGAGTTCAAAATATTGATCACTTAAAACATAAGTACTATCTATGTATACTATATGTTAAATAAGCATTTAACTAACAGTAATGTCATCAGCTTTTTTTTTTTTTAACTTAGTTTATTTATTTATTTATTTTTGGCTGCATTGGGTCTTCATTGCTGCGCGCAGGCTTTCTCTAGTTGCAGTGAGCAGGGGGCTACTCTTTGTTGTGGTGTGCGGGCTTCTCATTGTGGTGGCTTCTCGTTGCAGAGCACGGGCTCTAGGTGCACAGGCTTCAGTAGTTGTGGCACACGGGCTCAGTAGTTGTGGCTCACGGGCTCTGGAGTGCAGGCTCAGTACTTGTGGTGCATGGTCTTAGTTGTTCCATGGCATGTGGGATCTTCTCAGACCAGGGCTTGAACCCATGTCCCCCGCACTGGCAGGCAGATTTTTAACCACCGCACCACCAGGGAAGTCCCATCATCAGCTCTAATACACATGAAAAAGAACTTGGAGATGCACTGATAGCCTGCATTATTTTATAAATTTGCACCTACGACAGTATTCCCCTCTACAGGGGCATATTCCTACTTAGCCACCAATGAAATCTTTAGTAATTGAGCAGTCACTGTATGCTGGGCACAGTCCCCGAACCAAGATAATGATTTCTTCACCCACCTGACAATGAGTTAAGTCAATCCCTAGTCCCTCTCTCACTGTATTTTTGATTGGACCAAACTGAATTAGTTACTCCCTGAATTAGTCCAGTCCTCTGAGAAGGGGATGTCAAGACAAGCTTAGGTGTGTAACATCTGTCAGGGAAAATGAGGCAGGAGCTAGAGGAAGCTGGGAGAGCCATCAGAATGGGGAGGCTGATGGTAAGGCTGACAGAAAATTCTTGAGCCAAATTCCATGGGAGGAGGCCCATATCTGGCAAGAACATGCCTGCTTTAATACCCCTGTTCTTTTCAGTCATTTTAGCTGGGGGTAGCCTGTAGGAAGCATGGCCTCAGTACTAATGTGGTGATGATTGATTTCAGAGTGTAGCAACAGGGATGATCAGCCGTTCACACTTCCTGAAGTAGTAGCTCTGAGAATTACATGTTCATATCACCACAAGGAACTCAAATATACAACACAATGTTTATTTCATTAAGAATTATTTTAAAAGATAATTCAATATTTAAAGTAAAAATGAGAACAATGTGTTATGGTGGTGTTTATAACATATGATGAAATAAAATATATGACAATGATCACAAAGAATGGAAGGGAAAATGAAAGTATACTTTTTAAAGGTTTTTAATATTTAAAGAGTGCTAAGCTTTTATTTCAGGATAGGTTTTGATAAGATACAGTTATATATTGTCATCACTATTAGAAACCACTAATAAAATGTGATACAGTTAATAAGCCAACAGAGGAGATAAAAGAGAATACTAGAAAGTACTCAACTAATCTCAAAGAAGGCAGGAAAAGATGCGAAAAAAGGAACAAAGACCAGATGGGACGAGTAGAAAACAAACAGCAAGACTGTAGGTTTAATTCAAAAATTATATTGAATATAAATAGTCTAAACATGCCAATTAAAAGAAAAAGTTACACTGGATAAAGAAAAAAATAAAAACCCACTTATACGCAGTTTAAATAAATCATATTTCAAATGCAAAAACAGACGTTTTCTTAAAACAGAGAATGGAGAAAGATACACTGTGTAAGAACTAATCATAAGAAATCTGAAATAGCTATATATTTCTGACACAGTAAACTTCAGGACTTGAAATATTAACAAACATAATGAGGCATGTTTCATAATAATTCAAGTATAAAGTAATAAAAACACATAATTCTAAATGTATTACACAGAACACGTTTACCACCACCTAACAACAGACCTTCAAATACATAAAGCAAATGCTGACAGAATTGAAAGGAGATACAGAAAAATTCACAATAAAAGTTGTAGGTTCAACATTCCCCTTTCAGTAGTTGATAAAACAAGTAGACAGAAAATCGTTATAGACACAGAAGACGTGAATAACTCTATCAACTGCAAGGAACAAAGTGACATTTATGCAACACCTCACTCAACAATAGAATATGGATTTTTTTTCAAGTGCACATGGACAATTCACTAAGATAAACCAGATGCTGGGACATTAAAGGAGTTTCAATAAATTTGGAAGAACCTAAAGTGTACAGAGTATATTCTCTGACTACCGTGGAATTAAGTTTTAGAAACTAAGAAGAGATCACTGCAAAAACAATATCAAGAGATAAGATCATGCAAGAATAGGATTTAGTATCTCTATGGTTTGGAAGAGAAGGAAAGAGAAGAAAGAAGCACAAATTAAATCTGACTAAAATTTTGAGCCCAGGGGACCATGAGTAGGATGGCAGAGATGAAGAAATAAAGGAGTGGAGATGGTAAGGAGCTAGGTTTTAGGCTATTTGGAAATTGAACTACACATTTTTTTAAATTTATTTATTTTTTATTTTTGGCTGCATTGGGTCTTCGTTGCTGTGCACAGACTTTCTCTATTTGCGGCAAGTGGGGGCTACTCTTCCTTGTGCTCAGGCTTCTCATTGTGGTGGCTTCTCTTGTTGCGAAGCATGGGCTCTAGGCACGTGGGCTTCAGTAGTTGTGGCTCCCAGGTTCTAGAGTGCAGGCTCAGTAGTTGTGGTGCACAGGCTTAGGTGCTCCACGGCACGTGGGATCTTCACAGACCAGGGCTCGAACCTGTGTCCCCTGCATTGGCAGGCAGATTCTTAACCACTGTGCCACCAGGGAAGCCCTGAACTACACATCCTTAAATAACCCAATTTTGAGAAAGAAACCACAAGGGAAATTAGAAAATATTTTTAAACTGAATAAAAAATGAAAAAAAAAAAGCGCAAAGCATTTTGTGGTGTAGCTAAGGCAGTCTCTGGAGGGAAATTTATAATTTTAAATGCCTATATTAGAGGAGAAAAAAAGTTTAAAATTAACAACCAATGTTTCTCACCTAAAAAATCTAGAGATATAAAAGCAAACTGAATCCAAAGTGAGAGGAAGGAAAGAAATGATAAAGATGAGAGTATAAATTAATGAAACAGAATATCAGTAATTAATAGAGAAAAACAATTAAAACTTAACTTTTAAGAAATCAAGAAAATTGATAAAATACTAGCTAGGCTCACCAAAAAAAGATATAAAACAAAAATTAATAATGTCAGGAATGAAAAGGAGGCAATCACTACAGATCCCAAAGATATTTTTTAAAAAATAAATAAATATTATGAACTTTACCCTGATAAAGTTGATAACTTAGAGAAACTGGGATATTCTTTAAAAGATGCAAATTAGTAAAACTTACAAAAGAAGAAACAGAAATCTGAATAGTCCTAAATCTATTAAAGAAAATCCTTCCCAAAAAGGAAATTCCAGGCTTCAATACTGAATTCTTCTAAACATTAAGGACAAAATATAGATTAACAGTGATATGGAAGAAGTAAATTGGAATGCAAGAGTTCAATTTATTTAAATTCATTTTCATTTCTTCTTCTTTCCCTTGGATGCACAGAAACGTTAGTTAATTCTCATACTAGAAATTCTCTCTCTCTTTTTTTTGGCTTCTGTGAATTTCATGAATTCAGGAAATATTTACTTACCCTTTGACTATTTTGTCTTTAAATATTTTTACTTGGAACAATTCATCATTTTCTGTGGTCAGAGTATCCTAATTTGTATTTTGACCCCTTTCTCGCAAGCTCTGTTCCTCCATTGCCATTTTTTTACTTTTCCTTTTGAAGATATTTGTCAGTATTTTATCATCTAGTCTAAAATCTAGCTCCTTATCCTTTCCACTCCTTATTTATTCCTTTCTGCCATCCTGCTCCTGGTTCCCTGGGTTCAAAATTTTAGTCAGATTTAATTTGTGCTTCTTTCTTCTCTTTCCTTCTATTCCAAACCATAGAGACACTAAATCCTGCATTTCCATGTTCTTATCTCTTGATGCTATTTTCACTTTACTATTTCCACTGCTTGTGAAACCTTAACTGATTTTCCTGCTTTCAGTCTGTCCCTATTTTAACTAATCCTGTGTGCCACTACAGTCTTAAATATTTTTCTCATTCAAAGATACAGATCTGAATAGTAATGACGATAATAGCAGTAACAACAATATAATATTTTTTGTGTCTTCTATGTTCTATGTAATGGAAGATACATCATTTATGATTATTATCCCCATTTTAAGATGAGTAATTTGAAGCTCAAAGTTCCCAAGGCCACACAGCTAGTAAGTGTCAAAGCTAGGAATTGTAAAGGTTGGTTTGATTCCACATACAATTTCTCATTTAACTGGGATATATTTCAGAGTGAGAGAAGCTGCTACTACTAATTTTTTTTGGGACAAGAGATGTTAACTAGGGCCAACCCAAATGAGCTAGAATTTATAGTACCCCACTAATACTATCTTCTACTTCCTCTCCAATAAAGACATAGGAAAGTTGGGCAGTCTGCTTTGGGGACAAAGAAGATGTGTTAATTTTTGTATTTGTTGAGTTCAGGGTGACAACAGGACAGCATACTGGAACATTTTAATAGAGAGGTTGTATACACAAGACAGGGAATTAACAGAAAGATGAGAACTAGAGATACAAACTTAGGAACTAACAATAAAGATGATATTGTTGAAATCATGAATGAGCTCACCAAACATTTAAGGAAGAAGAGGCTCAGATGGTTGAGAACTAAACACCAGAAATTTTGAAACATGAAGGGAATAAAGTGGTAAAGAAACAGAACATGAGATGCCTGTATAAGACTGTAAACCCCTTTGGGGCATGAACCATTTCTTTTGAATCACTTTACCTACCATTTTAATGTGCCAAGTAAATATATCAAAAACCAACTGAACATTAAGTATAATACAGACCATATGACTTCTGATCGATTGATTTAATGTTATGCCTGTCCTTAGACCCTAACTGAAGTCATATCAAATGAAGACATTTCAGCTGTCATATTTTCTCTCTGTACAGGATCTTCAACTTTTTTTTGGTTGGAATTATGGCTTATTCTTGTATTTCTCTTGTGTGGAGTGAAGGGTACACCACTATGGTGCTGACTGAAGGTCTACCAGGCATTTGAGGGTTAGTGAATATGTGTGAGGCATATGTACATAGACACTGCATTATACAGACATTTTCCACATGAGTATGTTATAAACCATGTCTCACAGGTATTCTAGTGTTAGCAGTTAGTAGACAAGGAATCCATTATACAGAGATTTGAGTTTTGGGAAAGAGTTCTACGACAAAAGTAACTTAATCAAGAACATTTATTTCTATGTTTCTCTCTGCTTGTACTGGAGCAAGTGAACACTGAAAATGACTTTAGAGAAGTCCTGGTTCACTTGAAATAAAACCTTGATGCATTTAAAATACAATTTCCATGGAAACTGTCTCTGAAGTAACAAAAATCTCAGAAGAGTTTTCCCTGGTGTTGCATCATGCCTGCAAGAACCCTCCAAGATTCCTAGAGGAAAGTGAACATTTAATGAACCCCTAAGCTCTTCTTTGCCCTTGGGTCTTAAGAAGAGCTTATTTATGCTGATTATTCTAATTTTTTGATAATGGATTGTTTTTCTCTATTTCTTAAATATGTGAAGTGGGATTGAGAATAGGGATTGGGATTCATTTGAGTCACTCTGGACCATGGACAATTCTCAGTGTAAATGAGACAGATGAGACTCCATCATTGCTGAGTCTTAGCAAGTGATCATTGATGTATGTGTACATACTCATAATCATACAGTGGTTTTAGTTGGACTTGCTTGGAGAAAGGTGGACCCCTGCTTTTGTGTTTTGATTTCACAACTTCTCCAAGAGGACTCCAGCCCTTAACTCATACCAAAAATATATATAACTCATCTGTTAACTTCCCAAAATAGAAATTTATTTTTTGGATAGAAAATCTACAATCCGTAATATTAAAAAGACCCTGGTAAAGAGTGTAGAATGCAAATTGCTACACAGAATTTTATTAGGCTTTATATCAGTTTCAGTCAATAACCTACATTGTGTGATTGTCACTGTCTGAAACCTCAGCAAGGTCTCTTGCCTCTCTATCCTGTTACTATGATCAGAATTTTCTCCCTCATAGCCAGCAATTTGGGATACAGTATTGCATTTAAAGTGCAGGAAAAAGACGTGTTGCCTTGGAAAGGTGCTCTGTTAAGCCATGAACATGCCATGTTTTGTTAGAGTAACTGTTCTTATCAGGATAAGATTTTCAGGTATCTTTCAAGTCATTGCTCAAATGTCAGATTACTCTGCTTAAAGTTGAAATCTGTAACCCTTGTGTTTTCTATCCCTTTCCCTTGTTTTCCTTTTCTTCATCACATTTTTCATGTCACATGTTTTACCTCTTTCTTTCATGTATCTTTTGTCTTCTCCCAATTGAATGAAAGCTCCATGAGGGCAGGAATCCTTTTTTTTTTTGTTTTGCTTTTTCACTGAAGAATAACCGGGTCTTAGAAGGGTTTCAGGGACAGGGTATATACTCATTAGGTACTTGCTGAAGGAATGCCATTTTTGTTCAAAATTTTTCATCAACTCCACTTTATCTGGCAGGTTGGCTGCAGAGTTTGTTCTCTGCTTTTAGGTCTTGACAAAAGTTGTTATTAACCCAGTAGTGGGACTGCTGGGTCATATGGTAGTAATATTTGTAGTTTTTTAAGGAAACTCCATACTGTTCTCCATAGTGGCTGTATCAATTTACATTCTCACCAACAGTGCAGGAGGGTTCCCTTTTCTCGACACCCTCTCCAGCATTTATTGTTTGTAGATTTTTTGATGATGGCCATTCTGACTGGTGTGAGATGATATTTCATTGTAGTTTTGATTTTCGTTTCTCTAATGATTAGTGATGTTGAGCATCCTTTCATGTGTTTGTTGGCAGTCTGTATAACTTCTTTGGAGAAATGTCTTTTTAGCTCTTCTGCCCATTTTTGGATTGGGTTGTTTGTTTTTTTTTGATATTGAGCTGCATGAGCTGCTTATATATTTTGGAGATTAATCCTTTGTCAGTTGCTCCGTTTGCAAACATTCTCTCCCATACTGAGGGTTGTCTTTTCATCTTGTTTACGGTTTACTTTGCTGTGCAAAAGCTTTTAAGTTTCATTAGGTCTCATTTGTTTATTTTTGTTTTTATTTCCATTTCTCTAGGAGGTGGGTCAAAAAGGATCTTGCTGTGATTTATCTCATAGAGTGTTCTGCCTATGTTTTCCTCTAACTACTGGGCGTATACCCTGAGAAAACCATAATTTGAAAAGAGTCATGTACCACAATGTTCATTGCAGCACTATTTACAATAGCCAGGACATGGAAGCAACCTAAGTGTCCACTGACAGATGAATGAATAAAGAAGATGCGGCACATATATACAATGGAATATTACTCAGTCATAAAAGGAAACGAATTTGAGTTATTTGTAGTGAGGTGGATGGACCTAGAGTCTGTCATACAGAGTGAAGTAAGTCAGAAAGAGAAAAACAAATACCATATGCTAAGACATATATATGGGATCTAAAAAAAAATGGTTCTGAAGAACCTAGGGGCAGGACAGGATAAAAGATGCAGATATAGAGAATGGACTTGAGGACACGGGGGTGGGGGAAGGGTAAGCTGAGATGAAGTGAGAGAGTGGCATTGACATATATACACTACCAAATGTAAAATAGATAGCTAGTGGGAAGCAGCTGCATAGCACAGGGAGATCAGCTTGGTGCTTTGTGACCACCTAGAGGGGTGGGATAGGAAGACACAAGAGGGAGGGGATATGGGGATATATGTATCCATATAGCTGATTCACTTTGTTATACAGCAGCAACTAACACAACAATGTAAAGCAATTACACTCCAACAAAGACATTAAAAAAAAAATAAATGTGTGTGAACAAACAACTCATGAGATGGGAACTTGAAGTGGCTATTAAAAATTTGGGGGGAAAAAAGGTTGTTATTAGTTATCTGACAAATATTTGGTTCTAGTAATCAAGATTAAACTGCATGATCAAGTAGTGGAGAAAAATCAGAGAAAGTTTCCTTAGGTTTAAGCTTGGAGAAGGTGCAAATAATTCTTGGTATATTTTAGAGGTGACTGAAATAATTAATATCCTCCTCTGAAGTCCAATACCCCTAATTTTACCCTTCTTGGCTCTAATACTTTCTACATTCCATTAAAATTATGTAAGTACTTGTTTTTAATCTATAAAGAATCTCATGAGATCCTAGAAAGTAAAAATGCTGCTTCAGAGATTTCATTGTCACTTACAGGGAGGTATTGTAGCCCAGTGATTAAGACTAAGAAGTTTGGAGGCTTCTGGAAGGATGGCGGAAGAGTAAGACACGGAGACCACCTTCCTCCCCACAGATACAACAGAAATACATCTACAACGTGGAACAACTCCTACAGAACACCTACTGAACACTGGCAGAAGACCTCAGACCTCCCAAAAGGCAAGAAACCCCCCCACGTACCTGGGTAGGGCAAAAGAAAAAAGAATAAACAGAGACAAAAGGATAGGGACGGGACCTGCACCAGTGCGAGGGAGCTGTGAAGGAGGAAATGTTTCAACACACTAGGAAGCCCCTTCGCGGGCGGAGACTGCGGGTGGCGGAGGGGGAAAGCTTCAGAGCCGCGGAGGAGAGCACAGCAACAGGGGTGCGGGGGGCAAAGAGGAGAGATTCCCGCACAGGATCGGTGCCAACCGGCACTCACCAGCCCGAGAGGCTTGTCTGCTCCCCCGCCGGGGCGGGTGGGGCTGGGAGCTGAGGCTCGGGCTTCGGTTGGAGCGCAGGGAGAGGACTGGGGTTGGCGGCCTGAACACAGCCTGCAGGGGGTTAGTGCACCACGGCTAGCTGGGAGGGAGTCGGGGAAAAGTCTGGAGCAGGCGAAGAGGCAAGAGACTTTTTCTTCCCTCTTTGTTTCCTGGTGCGTGAGGAGAGAGGATTAAGAGCGCTGCTTAAAGGAGCTCCAGAGACGGGCGCGAGCCGTGGCTAAAAGCACGGACCCCAGAGACGGGCATGAGACGCTAAGGCTGCTGCTGCCGCCACCAAGAAGCCTGTGTGTGAGCACAGGTCACTCTCCACAACCCCCTTCCGGGGAGCCTGTGCAGCCCGCCACTGCCAGGGTCCCGGGATCCAGGGACAACTCCCCCAGGAGAACGCACGGCACACCTCAGGCTGGTGCAACGTCACGCTGGTCTCTGCCGCCGCAGGCTCGCCCCGCACTCCGTACCCCTTCCTCAACCCGGCCTGAGTGAGCCAGAGACCCCGAATCAGCGGGTCCTTTAACCCCGTCCTGTCTGAGCGAAGAGCAGACGCCCTCCGGCGACCTACACGCAGAGGCGGGGCCAATTCCAAAGCTGAGCCCCTGGGAGCTGTGAGAACAAAGAAGAGAAAGGGAAATCTCTCCCAGCAGCCTCAGAAGCAGCGGATTAAAACTCCACAATCAACTTGATGTACGCTGCATCTGTGGAATACATGAATAGACAACGGATCATCCCATATTGAGGAGGTGGACTTTGAGAGCAAGATTTATGATTTTTTCCCCTTTTCCTCTTTTTGTGAGTGTGTATGTGTATGCTTCTGTGTGAGATTTTGTCTGTATAGCTTTGCTTCCACCATTTGTCCTAGGGTTCTATCCGTCCGTTTTTTATTTTTTCTCTTAATATTTTTTTATTTTAATAACTTTATTATATTTTATCTTATTTTATTTTACTTTATCTTTTTTTCCTCCTTCCCTCCTTCTTTCCTTCCTCCCTCCCTCCCTCCTTTCTTTCTTTCTTTCTTTCTACTTCTACTAATTCTTTCTTTCTACTTTTTCTCCCTTTTATTCTGAGCCATGTGGATGGAAGGCTCTTGGTGCTGCAGCCAGGAGTCAGTGCTGTGCCTCTGAGGTGGGAGAGCCAACTTCAGGACACTGGTCCACAAGAGACCTCCCAGCTCCACATAATATCAAACGGCAAAAATCTCCCAGAGATCTCCATCTCAACACCAGCACCCAGCTTCACTCAACGACCAACAAGCTACAGTGCTGGACATCCTATGCCAAACAACTAGCAAGACAGGAACACAACCCCACCCATTAGCAGAGAGGCTGCCTAAAATCATAATAAGTCCACAGACACCCCAAAACACACCACCAGACATGGACCTGCCCACCAGAAAGAAAAGATCCAGCCTCATCCACCAGAACACAGGCACTAGTCCCCTCCACCAGGAAGCCTACACAAACCACTGAACTAACCTTAGCCATTGGGGACAGACACCAAAAACAACGGGAACTACAAACCCGCAGCCTGCAAAAAGGAGACCCCAAACACAGTAAGATAAGCAAAATGAGAAGACAGAAAAACACACAGCAGATGAAGAAGCAAGAGAAAAACCCACCAGACCTAACAAATGAAGAGGAAATAGGGAGTCTACCTGAAAAAGAATTCAGAATAATGATAGTAAAGATGACCCAAAATCTTGGAAATAGAATAGACAAAATGCAAGAAACATTTAACAAGGACCTAGAAGAACTAAAGATGAAACAAGCAACGATGAACAACAAAATAAATGAAATTAAAAATACTCTAGATGGGATCAATAGAATAACTGACGCAGAAGAATGGATAAGTGACCTGGAAGATAAAATAGGGAAATAACTACTGCAGAGCAGAATAAAGAAAAAAATGAAAAGAACTGAGGACAGTCTCAGAGACCTCTGGAACAACATTAAACGCACCAACATTCGAATTATAGGGGTTCCAGAAGAAGAAGAGAAAAAGAAAGGGACTGAGAAAATATTTGAAGAGATTATAGTTGAAAACTTCCCTAATATGGGCAAGGAAATAGTTAATCAAGTCCAGGAAGCACAGAGAGTCCCATACAGGATAAATCCGAGGAGAAATACGCCAAGACACATATTAATCAAACTGTCAAAAATTAAATACAAAGAAAACATTAAAAGCAGCAAGGGAAAAACAAATAACACACAAGGGAATCCCCATAAGGTTAACAGCTGATCTTTCAGCAGAAAATCTGCAAGCCAGAAGGGACTGGCAGGACACATTTAAAGTGATGAAGGAGAAAAAGCTACAACCAAGATTACTCTACCCAGCAAGGATCTCATTCAGATTTGATGGAGAAATTAAAACCTTTACAGACAAGCAAAAGCTGAGAGAGTTCAGCACCACCATACCAGCTTTACAAGAAATGCTAAAGGAACTTCTCTAGGCAAGAAACACAAGAGAAGGAAAAGACCTACAATAACGAACCCAAAACAATTAAGAAAATGGGAATAGGAACATACATATCGATAATTACCTTAAATGTAAATGGACTAAATGCTCTCACCAAAAGACACACACTGGCTGAATGGATATAAAAACAAGACCCATATATATGCTGTCTACAAGAGACCCACTTCAGACCTAGAGACACATACAGACTGAAAGTAAGGGAATGGAAAAAGATATTCCATGCAAATGGAAATCAAAAGAAAGCTGGAGTAGCAATTCTTATATCAGACAAAATAGACTTTAAACTAAAGACTCTTAGAAGAGACAAAGAAGGACACTACATAATGATCAAGGGATCAATCCAAGAAGAAGATATAACAATTGTAAATATTTATGCACCCAACATACGAGCACCTCAATACATAAGGCAAATACTAACAGCCATCAAACGGGAAATCGACAGTAACATATTCATAGTAGGAGACCTTAACACCCCACCTTCAGCAATGGAAAGATCATCCAAAATGAAAATAAATAAGGAAACACAAGCTTTAAATGATACATTAAACAACATGGACTTAAACGATATTTATAGGACATTCCATCCAAAAACAACAAAATACACATTTTTCTCAAGTGTTCATGGAATATTCTCCAGGATAGATCATATCTTGGGTCACAAATCAAGCCTTGGTAAATTTAAGAAAATTGAAATTGTATCAAGTATCTTTTCTGACCACAACGCTATGAGACTAGATATCAATTACAGGAAAAGATCTGTAAAAAATACAAACACATGGAGGCTAAACAATACACTACTTAATAACGAAGTGATCACTGAAGAAATCAAAGAGGAAATCAAAAAATACCTAGAAACAAATGACAATGGAGACACGACGACTCAAAACCTATGGGATGCAGCAAAAGCAGTTCTAAGAGGGAAGTTTAAGCAATACAATCCTACCTTAAGAAACAGGAAACATCTCAAATAAACAACCTAACCTTGCACCTAAAGCAATTAGAGAAAAAAGAACAAAAAACCCCAAAGTTAGCAGACGGAAAGAAATCATAAAGATCAGATCAGAAATAAATGAAAAAGAAATGAAGGAAACGATAGCAAAGATCAATAAAACTAAAAGCTGGTTCCTTGAGAAGATAAACAAAATTGATAAACCATTAGCCAGACTCATCAAGAAAAAAAGGGAGAAGACTCAAATCAATAGAATTAGAAATGAAAAAGGAGAAGTAACAACTGACACTGCAGAAATACAAAAGATCATGAGAGATTACTACAAGCAACTCTATGCCAATAAAATGGACAGCCTCGATGAAATGCACAAATTCTTAGAAATGCACAACCTGCCAAGACTGAATCAGAAAGAAATAGAAAATATGAACAGGCCAATCACAAGCACTGAAATTGAAACTGTGATTAAAAATCTTCCAACAAGCAAAAGCCCAGGACCAGATGGCTTCACAGGCGAATTCTATCAAACATTTAGAGAAGAGCTATCACCTATCCTTCTCAGACTCTTCCAAAATATAGCAGAGGGAGGAACACTCCCCAACTCATTCTACGAGGCCACCATCACCCTGATACCAAAACCAGACAAGGATGTCACAGAGAAAGAAAACTACAAGCCAATATCACTGATGAACATAGATTCAAAAATCCTCAACAAAATACTAGCAAACAGAATCCAACAGCACATTAAAAGAATCATACACGATGATCAAGTGGGGTTCATTCCAGGAATGCAAGGATTCTTCAATATACGCAAATCAATCAACGTGATACACCATATTAACAAATTGAAGGAGAAAAACCATATGATCATCTCAATAGATGCAGAGAAAGCTTTCGACAAAATTCAACACCCATTTATGATAAAAAACCCTGCAGAAAGTAGGCATAGAGGGAACTTTCCTCAACATAACAAAGGCCACATATGACAAATCCACAGCCAACATCGTCCTCAATGGTGAAAAACTGAAAGCACTTCCACTAAGATCACGAACAAGACAAGGTTGCCCACTCTCACCACTCTTATTCAACATAGTTTTGGAAGTTTTAGCCACAGAAATCAGAAAAAAAGCAATCCAAATCGGAAAAGAAGAAGTAAAGCTGTCACTGTTTGCAGATGACATGATACTATACATAGAGAATCCTAAAGATGCTACCAGAAAACTACTAGAGCTAATCAATGAATTTGGTAAAGTAGCAGGATACAAAATTAATGCACAGAAATCTCTGGCATTCCTATACACTAAGGATGAAAAATCTGAAAGTGAAATCAAGAAAACACTCCCATTTACCACTGCAATGAAAAGAATAAAATATCTAGGAATAAACCTACCTAAGGAGACAAAATACCTGTATGCAGAAAATTATAAGACACTGATGAAAGAAATTAAAGATGATACAAATAGATGGAGAGATATACCATGTTCTTGGATTGGAAGAATCAACATTGTGAAAATGACTATACGACCCAAAGCAATCTACAGATTCAATGCAATCCCTATCCAACTACCACTGGCATTTTTCACAGAACTAGAACAAAAAATTTCACAATTTGTATGGAAACACAAAAGACCCCGAATAGCTAAAGCAATCTTGAGAACGAAAAACGGAGCTGGAGGAATCAGGTTCCCTGACTTCAGACTATACTACAAAGCTACAGTAATCAAGACAGTATGGTACTGGCAGAAAAACAGAAATATAGATCAATGGAACAGGATAGAAAGCCCAGAGATAAACCCACACACATATGGTCACCTTATCTTTGATAAAGGAGGCAGGAATGTACCGTGGAGAAAGGACATCCTCTTCAATAAGTGGTACTGGGAAAACTGGACAGGTACATGTAAAAGTATGAGATTAGATCACTCCCTAACACCATACACAAAAATAAGCTCAAAATGGATTAAAGACCTAAATGTAAGGCCAGAAACTATCAAACTCTTAGAGGAAAACATAGGCAGGACACTCTATGACATAAATCACAGCAAGATCCTTTTTGACCCACCTCCTAGAGAATTGGAAATAAAAACAAAAATAAACAAATGGGACCTAATGAAACTTCAAAGCTTTTGCACAGCAAAGGAAACCATAAACAAGACCAAAAGACAACCCTCAGAATGGGAGAAAATATTTGCAAATGAAGCAACTGACAAAGGATTAATCTCCAAAATTTACAAGCAGCTCATGCAGCTCAATAACAAAAAAACAAACAACCCAATCCAAAAATGGGCAGAAGACCTAAATAGACATTTCGCCAAAGAAGATATACAGATTTCCAACAAACACATGAAAAAATGCTCAACATCATTAAGCATTAGAGAAATGCAAATCAAAACTACAACGAGATATCATCTCACACCAGTCAGAATGGCCATCATCAAAAAATCTAGAAACAGTAAATGCTGGAGATGGTGTGGCGAAAAGGGAACCTCTTGCACTGCTGGTGGGAATGTGAATTGGTACAGCCACTATGGACAACAGTATGGAGGTTCCTTAAAAAACTACAAATAGAACTACCATATGACCCAGCAATCCCACTACTGGGCATATACCCTGAGAAGACCATAATTCCAAAGAGTCATGTACCAAAATGTTCATTGCAGCTCTATTTACAATAGCCAGGAGATGGAAACAACCTAAATGTCCATCATTGGATGAATGGATAAAGATGATGTGGCACATATATACAATGGAATATTACTCAGCCATAAAAAGAAACGAAATTGAGCTATTTGTAATGAGGTGGATGGACCTAGAGTCTGTCATACAGAGTGAAGTAAGTCAGAAAGAGAAAGACAAATACCGTATGCTAACACATATATATGGAATATAAGAAAAAAAAATGTCATGAAGAACCTAGTGGTAAGACAGGAATAAAGACACAGACCTACAGAGAATGGACTTGAAGATATGGGGAGGGGGAAGGGTAACCTGTGACAAAGCGAGAGAGTGTCATGGACATATATACACTACCAAAGGTAAAATAGATAGCTAGTGGGAAGCAGCCGCATGGCACAGGGAGATCAGCTCAGTGCTCTGTGACCGCCTAGAGGGGTGGGATAGGGAGGGTGGGAGGGAGGGAGACGCAAGAGGGAAGAGATATGGGAACATATGTATATGTATAACTGATTCACTTTGTTTTAAAGCAGAAACTAACACACCATTGTAAAGCAATTATACTCCAATAAAGATGTAAAAAAAAAAATGGACCATAGACCTAAATGTGAAATGCAAAACTGTACATCTTATTATAGATGATAATACAGAGAAATTCTAAGTGGCCTTAGGTTTAGTCAAAGAGCTTTTAGATAAAACACCAAAAGCACAATCTATGAAAGAAAAAATTGATACACTGGATTTCATTAAAATTAAAAACTGCTTTTCAAAAGATACTTAAAAAATAAAACCAGACAAGTCACAGGCTAAGAAAAAATTTTTGCAAACCACACATCTAATAAAGTACTTATACACAGAATATACAAAGAAATCTTAAAAGTCAACAATAAGAAAACAAACAACCCGATTTTTAAAAATGGGCAAAATTCTGAACAGACGCCTCACCCAAGAAGATATACACACAGAAAACAACTGTTTGAAAAGTTGTTCAACATTATACATCATTAAGGAATAGCAAATTAAAATGACACCGAGATACTACTACACACCTATTAGAATGGCTAAAATTCAAAACAACCTGACAATACCATATTCTAGTGAGGATGGGGACGTAGAAGAACTTTCATTCTTTGCTAGTGGGAGTGCAAAATGGTACAGCTACTTTGGCAATCTTTCCATTTGACTCAGTAATCACACTTTAGTTATTTACCCAAATGAGTTGGAAATTTATGTTTACATAAAATCCTGCATAAGAATGTTTATAGGGCTTCCCTGATGGCGCAGTGATTGAGAGTCCGCCTGCCGACGCAGGGGCCACGGGTTCGTGCCCCGGTCTGGGTAGATCCCACATGCCACGGAGCGGCTGGGCCCGTGAGCCATGGCCGCTGAGCCTGCGCGTCCGGAGCCTGTGCTCCACAACGGGAGAGGCCACAACAGTGAGAGGCCCGCGTACGGCAAAAAAAAAAAAAAAAAAAAAAAGAATGTTTATAGCAGCTATATTCATAATTGCAAAACAAACCCTTGGGTTGAAGGAATCAACCAAGATGTCCTTCAAAATACAAATGTGTAAACAAACAATGGTACATCCATACAATGGATATTATGTGGTTATAAAAAGAAATGAACTATGAAGTCATGAAAAGACATTGCGGGACCTTTACTGCATATTGCTTGGTGAAAGAAGCCAATGTGAACAGGCTACATATTGAATGACTCCAAGGGGAAATCATTCTGGAAAAGGAAAAACTATAGAAACAGCAAAAAGATCAGTTGTTGCCATGGGGGAAGGCGAGAGGGATGACTGGGTGGAGCACAGAATAATCTTAGGGCAGTGAAACTACTCTGATGATATTGTAATGGTAGATACATGACACAATGCATTTATCAAAGCCCAGAGAACCATACAACAGAAAGAATGTAAAGAATGCCCTAATGTAAACTATGGACTTTACTTAATAATAGTATATTAATGTTGGCTCATATACTGTAATAAGTGTACACCTCACTAGTGGCAAGGTATTAATAGAGAAAACTGTGAATGAGGAAGAAGGGGTATATGGAATCTCTCTGAACTATCTGTTCAATTTTCTGTCAGCCTAAAACTGTTAAAAAAAAGTCTATTAATGAAAAAAATAACAGTTATGATCATTTTCTTTTCTGAGTCTTGAAGTAATACAAACTTTTTTAGGAATTTGGAAAGTAAGAAAATTGTTAAGAAAGAAATTTACCCTTACGACTACTAAGCAAAGATCAGGAAAAGTTCTCATTTTGAAGCATTTTCTTTCAGTAGGATTATACTTTATATTTTATGTTACAAAATGTTTCCACGTGTTATTGTCATGAGTTTTTTGTTGTTATTCTTTAAATTATAGTTTTGCTACATATGATTTCATCATATGACTGTATCATACTTTATAACATTTTTGTCCTGTTTCAAATCCTCCAATGTTTTATTAGTATAAATAATGCTGTGACTATCACCTTTGTGTAAAAAATCTCTGGCTAGATTTATGGCGATTTCCTCAGGATAGATTCTCCACAGGAAACTGTAGCATCAAACGGCATGATGTTTTGAATCTGATATTTCTTTCCCAGTGAATTCATTCCAGTTTAAACTCCCAACAATAGATTAATACCTTTATGAAATGTCTACTCTTTTCCAGACACATTGTACTAGTAAGCCTATATGGTAGCTCATAAAAAGTAATCACCCTGATTATTTAAGCATAGTTCACATTATTTTCTTCTCCTTACTTGCCTCTCTTACTAGGATGACAGTGAAAGGGCATTGCACATCTATCTTTTCTTCTTGTTTCTCTCTCTGGATACATAAACCTTATCCACTAAGACTTCATCTCATTAATTTTACCACAGTTTTGGCATCCTTCAAATTGGAGGACAGGAATGTAGGGCTTTGTGAAGCACATAAGACACTTTGTCAGTTATAATAAATTTGTTAGAGATTTGTAACATAAATACCTATTTCTTCCTTTTCCCATTAAGACTAGGTGCCTCTATATGTGCTCCCACAGCACCCTTCACTTAACCCGTTAGAACATTTACTGCACATAAAGCAGTTGCCTATTTATGCATGGCTGATCCTCACACAGAATATAAGTTCAGTGAGGGCAGTGTCTGTGGTGTCTGTCTGGTTATCTCAACGTTGCTGACGAGAGTAACTGGCATACAATAGATGCTTAATAACTAGTGGAGGCAAAAAAAGAAGACTCCAGGAGATTGAGAAGATTATTTTTTAAAAGGCCATGTCTGATTTCCAGACCTACGGTTTTATACACACTTGAAAAGAAAAGACAGCATTTTAAAACAGAGGTGAATGGTGCACTTTTCCCACAGCAATTGCTCTCTGTTCTTGCTGGTTTGTCTGGGTACAGGCTGTCAGCCTCCTCTAACTCTGGATGAGAAGGGTCTTTTCCTAGATCAAGTGACTCAGGTCTAAGTATGATATGCAATGCACACTATCAGAAATTTAGCCTCGTTTAGGGTGGTGTTTTGTACGAAGCACAGATTCTACGTAAATGTTTTTGTCAGCGCTCACTGCCATGATCTTTCAGTTTACCTTACATCTTGGAGCTGTCTTCATTAACACTTAGGGAGCTGGAGTATTGATGCTTTCACACTAGTCAATCATTCATTCTGGGTTGCCTTCAAAGGAACGCACATTCTCAGGAACTTCTGTCTCTCCTGAGTAGGCAAACCAGTCTCCAGTATCCCAAGCCAAACTTTCTGGCAAAGAGAAGCAGGGACAGGTGTTGGAATTCTGTGAAAGCTTATTTGAAGCTGGCCTGCATAACAATTTGATAAAGGGACCTGAGGGAGATGGGTGAAGCACTGACAGTATGTAGTATACTCCCCAACAGACAGACATGTCTTTATGTTACTGCTGTCGTATTAGTGAAAAAGAAAAAAAGAGAGAGAGAACTAAAACCACATCACAACTGAATCGTCCATTTGTCTCTTGAGCTTTTCCTCTTTCTGATGTACTTCTCTATGTTCTAAGGTTCTTATGTTGGGTGAGGTTTTGGTTGTGGAATCAACTGCTCCCTTTTGTAATGGAACGCAACAGGCCTGTTTTGCTGTTAGTGGTAAGTATCTTGGTTTCTGCTAAGTTTGCTTTTCCCAAGGCATTTAGATCTGGAACCACTGATTCCTTCTCACTTATGCTGGCCGTATTCCAATTCTTACAAAACCTGGCAGTTTTCAACATACCTCACTCCCCTGGAGAACGTGGATGTCTTCTTGCTGCTCCCAGCTTCCTGTTTGATACGCCCGAGATATCTGGGTAGCCTACATTTTATCATTTTGTTCTTTCTATCCATTTGGGTCTCATTTTTAGGGCTGTGTTTATGACTATGCTGATTATCCTCCTTTTGCTCCATCCAAATCCATTCTTTACACTCGTCCATCCTGCTCTGTCCTCTGGGAGTCTGACTGATATGGACTGCATTAGCAGACTCTTTTATCCTCTGCAGCAAGGAATGCGGGGAAAGGGAGAGTGAGGACAGGGTATTTATTCCTCCGGCCTTCCCCTGTGGGAGTGCTGTGGGCTGCATCCATCCACCAAGAGTCACACTCAGGTAGAGTTGCTGCCTTCCCCACACAGCTTGCTCTCCTTGCCACTCCAGGCCTACGCGTGGAACCAGCTCCTGCATTATCCCTGTGGTTTTCCTACCTCCTACCTACAATCTTGTAAACTATATGGCTTTGCCCTGGTTTATGGGCCTTAAGCACCTAGTTGGCGAACCAGATGATCAGAGGTTTTCTAAGCCCTCATCTGGCCAGTGCTGGTGTACTTACCTACCTCACCAGGCTGTAGGATAGAGGCACAAGGTGAAACAGAGATACAATCGGCAGTTACATCTCTCTTTCCCCTGCCTGCCCACACAAAGAATGGCAGAGGGCCTCGTGCACGCTCTGAATTCAGGAATGTCGTCCTAAGGAGGAAGTGCTGGTGAATATCTTCAGAGCAGGGTCTCTACCCTTTCTCTTCTTGAAGTTATTTATGCTGTGGGAGAGCAGCCTCCTTAAATAACAGCCCCCAAATAGAGTTAACGTCTCTCTGAATTGCTCTTGCACAGTTATGATAATTGTTCAGAAAAATTTTATTCCTTTATCAAAAAAATGTACCTGAGTATCCTGGGCTCGCAGATCATGGCACAGTATTAATTAATATAGGAAAACAGAAAATATGAGGGGGAAATAATGCATGAGAATTTGTGTTTTTAACTTTTTTTTAGATACTTCTTTGACTTTAAAAGTGTTTCGTATTAAAGATATTTGATTTATATTTATGGAACTTTGGAAGCAAGTATTTAGCATGTCATTATGTGCATATGTTGTACATGTATTTATATGCTTATCCGTGAAAGGAAATATGGCTTTGTGCAAATAATTCCTGTGAATGGGCAGATTTTCTTTGGTCTAATTGGGTACCTATCTTTCCAGGCCCCAGGAGGATAAAGAGTGGGAGGAATTTCCTTCCTCATTCTTCCTCGAGGGGGAGGAATGCTCCTAACTGCTAGGACTGGGAGACCAGGCTGAGCCTATGATGTGCTTCTCCCCTTCTGTAGGGAAGGCCAGTTTCCCCAGGATAAGAGCAAGCTCACCTACTTCATTTTATTCCCATCTTCTTATCTCTTCTGCCCCTCCCAGGAACTTCTTTACTTTCCTGACAGCTAAGTCAGGCACCAAAATTGTGCTTTTTTTAAAAAAAAAAATCCAGCATTTTAATGCATGCTGAACTGGAAGGACTGTTTTTGAATTTCAAACAGTAATATAGCCAAAAATCGTTGCCTATACATATTTTTAGATTTTATAAATGAACAGAGTGATAGACAATAAATTATAAAACGAAAGAAAGGAGTTTTATTTTATACCCTAAGGAACCAAGATAATTACTTTTGTCTCATGTCTTTGCTTGGTTATTGCTTTACGTTCGCTGAAACTCACAGGAGAATGAAAAACACGCTGAGTAGAAGAGTCTTCATGCTAAAAGAGAATGCTCTTCTTCTAAAAGTTAACCTTAGAACATTCAAAATTGAAACGGGAAGGAGATTCTCTGAGTACAGAGAAGTTATTGGACCAAGTGACCCAGACTCTTCACTGGAGATTCCTTCTCCTCTTGCCCTTAGGTCTTCTACCTGAGGCCAACAACACTGCCCAGCATGCAGACCTCACAGGCTGTCCCTGGAAAAAGGGCTGCATAAAAGCCAGGCCATTGACTTTCAAATATTTTTTTAATGCTTAATTTACTTTTTTAATATTTATTTTTTCATTTTTGGTGCTGCCGGGTCTTAGTTGGCAGCAGGAAGGATCTTTGTTGCGGCATGCGGGATCTTTTTTTTTTTTAGTTGCAGCATGTGGACTCTGTTGCAGCATGCATGCAGAATCTAGTTCCCCGACTAGGGATTGAACCTGGGTCCCCTGCATTGAGAGTGTGGAGTTTTACCCACTGGACCACCAGGGAAGTCCCTAGGCCACTGACTTTCAAATGAGGCTTCCAAAATGGTTGTCCTGAAGGTTAGGGAGTACCTGCATTGTATGTATATAGATCTATCATATGGAAAAATTCAGTGACACTTTAAGATTCTTTTTTGTCTGTATAATATGTATTAATGCATAAGAAAAAATGTACATATATATGTATACACAAACACTTTTGTGGAGAATGTGTCTTACATGTTACTCATCTTCAGTGTGTGCCCCCCAGGGGTTACTCTCATTCCATCTCCTGTGGAAGAAGCCACCTTCCACCCTCAGTATTTAAAGTCTCATGTGCATAATGTCTATGTCTTAATGTTCAGACATAGTGGGACACTGACTTCTCCTTCCTCACTGCACTTAGGACTATCTTTCTCAGAGTCGGCTTTTGTTTGAGTATCGACTTCTCCCTTGGGAGACCAGCACTGCCAATGCCTTTAACCTGCAAAAGAAATCCTAAACTTGCAGAGTTCATTTTTGTTCTCGAAATAAATGAAGGAGCTAGAGTTTGAACCAGCTCCAACTAGCCATACATCCCATTTACTTTGCACTGAATGATACTGGTATATGGCTTCAGTTTTTCTGAGAATTAAAGAATTGATTCTTCCCTGAAGCCCACCTAATTTGTAACTACAAATTTCTAATCAGTTATAACGTAAACGTTTGGTTATACTGTAGCACGGTGCACTGGTGAGAGCATAACTTGAGATATGGCAGGCATGGGTTTGCAGCTCTGCTCTATCTTTTACTAACCAAGTGTATTTGAGCCAATTATTTCCCTTCCTTAAACCCTGTTTAGTTACCTGTAAAATAGAAATAATACTAGTCTCACAAGGCTGCTACTAATGTTAATGTACATAATTTATGAAAAGCATTTTGCATAGTGCTTGAAACTCCTCCCCCCCACCGCCATTTTCTTCCTTTCAAAAGGAAATGTGAGGCTTCATATCCCACATACAATTTAGTGAAATTTGTTCTTGAAAATCTATACACTGCATAGGGATAAAAAAGAGGCCCACTTCCTGAGCTGCCCAATGGTGAAGGCAGGTTTTATTAACCCATTTAACAGATGAGGTAACTGGAGTTTAGAGCCTTTAAGCAACTGCTACTGAGAAATAAAATATTGCCTGCCGTATCAGTAAACAAAGGATGTCACAGTCAACAGTGATTGCAGCCACAACCGGTGAGCTGGTGAGCCCTGAGGGAACTCAGGAAGGAAAAGAATACCTGCCATCTAGCAGCCATCAGACTGCAGCCACTCCCCACGGTGAGCCCTGAGGAAACTCAGGACGTGAAAACACAGGATACTGGTCCCAGATAGCTGAGGTGCATATCAAAGGAATGATTCCAGTGAGCCCAGACTCCTGCATCTTCCCATACATAGAAAAGGGCTGAATTCCTTAACCTGAGATATCTAGTTTTCTTTTACTAACAATATCTTTTGTTCCTACCAACTGCCCTTTGTTGCCAAACTCCTATATATCCTGCTCCCCCTTTGCCTCCTCGGAGCAGTTTTCTCAGGCTTACTTGAAATGCTGCCTCCTGGGCTTGAAGTCCTCAGTGTGTCCTCCGAATAAAACCTAACTCTCAACTTTTAGGTTGTGAATAATTTTTTAGTTGACACTACTTATATTAATACGTCAGAATAATTGTTGACATAATACATGCTTTTTCTTTCTTATTCCCCTCCCCTCTCACAGGTACAGTTTTGCAATTTTCCTGTCCTTCCCTGGCCTGGCAGAAATCTTAAGGTTTACTCTTTGGAGAGTTTGAACCAGGGGTACCCTGGACCCTGAACACCAGGCACAGCCATGGGCAGGGGACTGAACTGAAAAGACAGGGGTGAAATTTTTGGACTTAATCACCAAACTCTCTGAATGCGGGCAGCATTGTTATTAAGGCCACTCTCTCTCCACTCTTAAATTAGGAGACTGGGGTCTCCTTTCTGGTGAAACTGACCAGCCTATGAGGAAAGACCTATAGATACTGAAGTTAGGGTTTCTCCAATAAAAGAGCCCACGTGACCCACTGAAGAGTGAAGTCCTCTAGTTTCCAAGTGTGGCCCAAACCCACTGAGTGTCCTTAGGACACTTAGGATATTCTTAGTTTCAAGAGAACAGCCAAGGATCACCCAGCATTTGAAGAAGGATCATAACATGAATAAAAGAAACTCAGATGAAACAGAGAATGTGATGCTGCCATTGTTGTCTCAAGCAGCAGAAGGTATCTAGAGGTGGGCTGTGAATCTAACCCAGGAAAATGGGACTTGCCATCTTGTCTTGGCGAGTCTTGTGTTTGTGGTGAGCTGGGCAGTTCCCACATGGGCTGACCACAAAGGCACCCTACTGGTTACTGAAGTTACTGGGAAAGAAGGCCCCATAGGAAGCCCTGGAACAGGAATACTGTTCAGGCAGCCCTCTGCTGCGATAAAGGATGAAAACTGAGACACAAGGAATTCTCTGGGGGCTACCTCTTAGCCTCTTTGCAGATTTTTGCATTTGGCAGGCGCTGTCCATCTCCTGTGCCCAAGTCTTCTGGTTGGGCCTTGCTGTGCCACGGTAGGAAAGGGGACAGCATTCACTCTTCTGTTTGCCCTGGGCCAGCTAAATACACTGACTCAGGCTTCTAGTCTGGGAGTTCTCTTTCCAAACGGCTACTGGACCCAGACAGGCCAGTGGCTGGCTGTGTCTGCTAACCTGCATTTTGGTACCAGTGCTCCTGCAGGGTGATGTTGATATCCACTTCCTGGGATAGGTGACATCTTTTAGAGGACTTATTGCCTCAACTTTGAGCTTGGATGTAGAGGAGTGGTATAGGTTGGGAATGATCTTGGAGGAAAGGAGTGAATACAGTGGGAATGCCCTTGGCTTTGGTTTTCCCATCATCGTTCCCCAAGAAAGAGAAATTAGAGACACTGATGCTTTTCCCCATTTTATGGTGAAGAAACAAGCAATGTGAGTTTGAGGCTCCCTCCATGAATAATTTAGAAACAGAGAGCATGATAAGAAAAAAAAAGGGTCAGATCTCCCAGCTCTTCCACGTTCTCTTTAACAGGGATCGTGGAGTGGCTGAATAAATCAAGAGCCCAAACAGTACAAGTAATAATGATTTAGATGGGGTTTATAAGAGGTGGGAAGAAAAGCAAAGAAGAAATACAAGCAACAACATTTAGTTAGCACATACTATGTACCAGGAAGTGTTAGGCACGAACAATGTGTAATCAATAGCTTTTGGGGATAAGGAGTGAAAGACAGTTCAGAGATGATAACTGTCTTGCCTAAGAACTTTTGAGACTTCTAAGCCCTGAAAACATATTGTGCCCCAAAAGTAAGAACTACATAATTAGAAATTTTATTTCCCAAGATAATAAAAACTAACCTGAAGATAAAATAGCTTGTTTCTAGGTTTTTGATTGAAAATTTATGGCGCTGATAATAATTATGGAGGTGATAATATAATAATAACTTTCTTACATTTTTTGTCTTTTCTCTTTTGGTCTGCAAAGGACATGCATGATTCAGACTAGGGTTTTTCAAACTATGGGCTACAATTCAAAAGTGGACCATGGCAGTAAGGAGAACACTTGGGGAAATGCCAACATCAGCAACAGTGGGAAGCCTACAGCTATGAACTTGACCATCAGATCCAAGGGATGCATTGGGCCCAATCCCTTAGGGTGGGGCCCCTGTGGAGGCAGTGGGGTGCCTGGAAGCATCCATGTGCTCTGCAGCTGTATATGTGACATGGTGTTACTAAGTGTGGGTATACAGAGCTGTCAGGATGGAATCTCAGGATGGGCAGAGTGAGGACACAATGGCTTCAGGCAGCTGGCTCTGAGCAGAGAGTGTCTGCAGTTCCAGTATTGGGAGTATCTGTGCTAGGAACAAGAGATGATTCTCTAAATAACATGCCATGCTATGGGCCAGGACGGTGGTAATTACAGGGAGGCTTGACCTGGACTGGGTCCTTGCTGGTGGAAGATGCAGAGGCTGGGACTTCACCTGGGCCTGGTGCCAGGCTGCTCTCCCCGAGTAGGTGGAGCCCTGTGGCTTTATGCTGCTCTCTCATTAATGAGGTGAGTGGAGGAGAGGGAGTGCTGTGGAGCCAGACCACCCATTTAATTGCTGTGGGATTTGGTTTGATTTTTTTAAACACATTGAAGGCCTTCATTTTGTTGTCTGGGATGCAACTGGAGATCCAAACTCATCTAGGATTGCTCCCCCTCATCGTACACTTTGTCCCAGGGATGTTGGCTCTGAGCTCTGATTCATCCCCCAACATGGTTTGTCTCCCTGAGCCTGATCTCTTTCCAAAATGTTTCAATCTCGCTGTTAGAATTTCCTTTTAGACCCAAAGGTCTTCTGAAAAAGTTAGGGGATGAACTGCATGACAGAATATTAGAAAGACCATAACTTTTGAAACTTGAAGGCAAAAGACCTCCATCGGGGTTACAGAGGTTATATATGCCCCAGTTTTCTTTTCTGTAAAATAGGAAAATAGTACGTTCTCCCAGAATTGCAAGGATTGATTAAGATACGGTGTTAAGTGGGTTTTAAACTATACAGTGGGGTACAACTGCCAGCTCGTGCTTTAAATGTGGGTTTTGAACTTACAGGGGCAGGGTGATAGCAGATGCAGAAGTTAGGGGCAGGAAAATATGGACTATTTAGTCAGGACTATATCCTTCCTTGGTCATATGAAAGAAGTTCCCTCTAAAGAGAGGGAGTTGGGGGCAGATACTGGAAGGAGGGGATCTAAGGAAGCTATTTTGGGGGAGATATTGAAATTTGAAGTGTATGTTTATGCAAAACTATTAGGCCAGGTACAGAGAGATTACAAACTCAGAGAAAACAGATTGTCTTTGGCTAAGAATTTGATTGCTAGAGTATGACAATCTGAATTAGCTTCCTGGACCTCTTACTTTTGTGAATTCTAGAAAATTACCAACTTCCATAAATTTCAGTTCCTTCATTTGTAAAATTAGTATAATAACAGAAACTATTTCATTAAGAATTAAATGAGGGCTTCCCTGGTGGCTCAGTGCTTAAGAATCTGTCTGCCAATGCAGGGCACACGGGTTTGAGCCCTGGTCTGGGAAGATCCCACATGCCACGGAGCAACTAAGCCCGTGTGCCACAACTACTGAGCCTGTGCTCTAAAGCCCATGAGCCACAACTACTGAGGCTGCGTGCCACAACTACTGAAGCCTGCGTGCCTAGAGCCCATGCTCTGCAACAAGAGAAGCCACCTCAATGAGAAGCTGGCACACTGCAATGAAGAGTAGCCCCAGCTCACCGCAACTAGAGAAAGCCTGCGCACAGCAACGAAGACCCAGTGCAGCCACAAATAAATAAATAAATTTATTTTAAAAAAAATTAAATGAGATAAAGTATATAAACACTGAGTACAATGTCTGGCTTCTATTAAGCATCCAAGAAATAACTATTCATATTATTGCTATTAATTTGAAAAAGCTTGACTCAAATATTTACTTGTTATTAGCACATGTCAAAATTTAATTTTACTTATTAATGAGGCAACTAGTAAGAAGACAAAGAAGCTGTTTCTAAGAACAGCTTACACACACACACACAATTTTATATAGGAATATATAAAATCAAACACATATATGTAAATGGCTAGGAAAATGATGCTGGAGTAAGACTGCCATGCTAGATATATGACTGATTAATGTCCTACAGGTTAGTAAAACCATATTCCCTTTAGGGTTAACTCCTTTACTAAACTATACAAATTATGATGGCATCAATTTATGCAAAAATCTCACCTTATAAGGCTTATAAATATGCCTGCCCCTTTATCATTTGTGAATTGTTAGTCAAATACACTGTGATATTCTCCAAGAGTATCAGATTAGGGTCAAGCAGGTATTTTGGAAAATGCTCTCGCTCGATGTCAAAGAATTAGTCAATCATCTACTTACATTTTTTCCATGTTTGGGATACATTTTTCTTTACAATTATTAAAGGAATTTTTGGAAGGGACAACCTAGAAATTATTGAGTAGAAACAAGACAACTGATTATAGGAACTTCTCCTCTCTATCAAACCAACCAGGGTCTTCTTGATTCTGAAATCATGAAGGTGAGACGAAATGAGGCGCAAGACCTGGAGGTTTTGCTACCTGCAACAGTGCTCCCTAACCTTGGTTGCCCTTTGGCATCACCCGAG
Organism: Tursiops truncatus; assembly: GCF_011762595.2. Classification (NCBI taxonomy): domain Eukaryota; kingdom Metazoa; phylum Chordata; class Mammalia; order Artiodactyla; family Delphinidae; genus Tursiops; species Tursiops truncatus. Next base: position 9,420,625 of record NC_047041.1, read on the forward strand.
GAGCTTTAAAAAACTACTGCTGCCAGGGCCCCATCTCAAGCTTCTGATTTAATTGGTTTGGCATTTGGATTTATCGTTAGTTTTTCCCTGGGTCTGAAACTTTTTAGTCCAATACAGCTGGGTCCTCTGCGAATCTGGGGAGAGGTTATTAAAAGCTGAAACAGGAGGCATAAATTGGGGTGAAAGTATTGTTTGTTGATAACTGAGCCTCATTCTAGTCAGAATCTGAAGGCATTAGCTTTAATGGAGTAAAAGCAGTCAAACACCAAGAAGATAACAGAAAATCTTACTTTTTAAAAATATTTATTTGTTTGCGTGGGGTCTTAGTTGCAGCAGGCAGGCTCCTTAGTTGCAGCTCGTCAGCTCCTTAGTTGTGGCATGTGGCCCCCTTAGTTGCAACATGTGGCCTTCTTAGTTGCGGCATGTGAATTCTTAGTTGCGGCATGCATGTGGGATCTAGTTCCCTGACCGGGGATTGAACCCAGGCCCCCTGTATTGGGAGCATAGAGTCTTATCCACTGCACTACCAGGGAAGTCCCAGAAAAACTTCCTTTTTTTAGACACCACATCAATAATATCTGTACTGTGGCCAGGTTGTCCTCAAAAAGAGTTTGCGAAAGGGCTGCACTATTTTATTCATTTCCTATTCACCCCATTGATGAGGGATCCCTACCCATGGTTATGGGGATGGCTGGACACACAACACCCAGCATTGGACAGATGGGTTAACAAGTTTACTACTCACGTATACTCACAACCTGGGGTGGGGGGAACACTGCAGGTCATGCAGGTTCACGAGAGGGTTGCACTAGAAACAGAGAGGACATCCAGGGACTGTGGGAAGCAGGCTTCCTAGTATTGAGAGGATGAGGTGCCCCTGGTTCCCAGGGGAGAAGGTAATTGGCTTATCTGAATACCTTCTCAGGCTAACAGGGCACTGAAACTCTAGGATACTCAGGGAGAAGCAGGGACTGTGCCTGGACCCCATGATAAGTGGGGGTTGCTTGGTTGGGAGACCTCATCAGTGGGACTGGAGTTGGGTGGGGAACTCATGGTTAGGCCATTCGAGGCCCTCCTGGTTTCCCTCAGATGTCAAGGCAACACATAATGTTGGGCCTTATATCAAGTGCACACATTCACAAAAAATCATGTGCCTGCATTTATGCATTAATGCAAAGTTATGCATATATATGTGGGTATATACAGTCATCCCTCAGTATCTGCTGGTTCCAGGACTGGTTCCAGGACGCCCCCCGCCCTGTGGATGCCAAAACTCAGGGATGCTCAAGTCCCTTATATAAAATGGAGTAGTACTTGCATATAACCTACACACATCCTCCCATATACTCATATATTTTAAATCATCTCAAGATTGCTTATAATACCTAATACAACGTAAATACTATGCAAATAGTTGTAAATACAATGTAAATGTTATGTAAATAGTTGGTGGTATGAGGCAAATTCAAGTTAACTTTTTGGAACTTTCTGGAATTTTTTCTTTTTTGAATATTTTCAATCTCTGGTTGAATCCGCAAATGCTGAACCTGAGGATACAGAGAGCTAACTTTGTGTATTAACAACGAAATAAAAAGATGTAGCTCTCTGATTATCCATGCCAAATAGCTTGTTTTGCTTTGCATATGGTAACTAACTACTAAGTGACAGGTGTTTTTTTTTTTTAATCATCTTTATTGGAGTATAATTGCTTTACAATGGTGTGTTAGTTTCTGCTGTATAACAAAGTGAATCAGCTATACATAAACATATATCGCCATATCTCCTCTCTCTTGCATCTCACCTCCACCCTCCCTATCCCACCCCTCTAGGTGATCACAAAGCACCGAGCTGATTTCCCTGTGCTATGCGGCTGCTTCCCACTAGCTATCTATTTTACGTTTGGTAGTGTATATAAGTCCATGCCACTCTTTCACTTCATCCCAGCTTACCCGTCCCCCTTCCCATGTCCTCAAGTCCATTCTCTATGTCTGTGTCTTTATTCCCGTCCTACCCCAGGTTCTTCAGAACCACATTTTTTTTCTTAAATTCCATATATATGTGTTAGCATACGGTATTTGTTTTTCTCTTTCTGACTTACTTCACTCTGTATGACAGACTCTAGGTCCATCCACCTCACTACAAATAACTCAATTTCGTTTCTTTTCATGGCTAAGTAATATTCCATTGTATATATGTGCCACATCTTCTTTATCCATTCATCTGTCGATGGATACTGAGGTTGCTTCCATGCCCTGGCTAGTGACAGGCTTTTTGGATCCTTACTGAGAAGTTAAGTTTCAGCTCAATTATCAATATCTATGATTTGGGGCTGGATGGAGAGGTCAGCAAATAAGAAGACTGTGTTAATTTTCTTTGTTAATTTTCTATTTTGCCTTCATTAAAGAACATTTTAGGGAGAAGAGAAATTTATTGCACATGACTGAGTTTTAGGTGTTTGAGGCATTCAAGTGGGTATGTCTGATAGGCTGTTGATAGTAGAGGGTATAAGTCTGAGCTAGACACATACATTTGGCAGCTATCAATTTTATAGCATGGGTTCATTTTAGCCAGTATGGATTGATTGCATGTTTATCTTCAGAGCTCCCTGAGTCATGGTACTGACCAGTGGCCAAGGCTATGGAATATATTTACTAAAGATAAGAGTGTTTTATAACCCTCAGCTCCTGAACCGTTTTAGGGCAGGATGTACCCGCTTGCCAACACTGTCTGGTAATAATAATTGGATTATAATAATTTAATAAAATAATAATAGCAATAATAATACTTGGTTTTGGCAGAGGCTGGGGGGGTCTCAACGGTTCAGGCTGGTCTCATAGGTAGACTATGTCTACAAGACCAGTTCATTATAAAAGGAGCAGACTTGGGACTTCTCGGTACCAAGAAACTTCCCACGTATGCTGGTGGTGATTCAAGACCCAGTGACAAAGTGCATCTTATGTAATCCAGTGGTGGGAGGGCAAGGAAGTCCATGCCAAAAATCTGGACCTCTTTCATTGCATACCCTTCTCGTGCTGTTGCTGTACTTGTGATAAAGCTGTTCTGTGAGTGTAAAACGTTTGAATGTTGTGAGTCCTTTCAACAATTAAATACTTAAAGCAATTAATTCATAATTAACACATCAGTTAATGACATTTAAACCACAGGAGTGTACGGAATTATTCTGGGAAACTGTATGGGACAGGCGGATAAGAAAGGGGAGGTTGGAAATTTGAGAAACTTCATTTAATGATGAGCAGGGAAGAATACACCTGGTGTACTGTAGATAACATCATGAGGTAGATAAAGCAGGTTTGATATTCCTGTTTACGGAAGAGGAAATCACAGACTGAAAACCATGTTTACTTTTCCAAGGCCACACAACTAGATCTTTAGACTCTTAAACCTGGTTCCTTCAACTACATCACATTGCATCTTGATTAAAACTAGTCTTTAGAAAAGTTCCCTAGAAAAAGCTTTGAAAAGTACATTTTACAGAGGTTTTGTGGCTTTCCTGACCAGTAGAGATGTTAAAAAATAGCAGCGTCTTCACCATCCTGCAATTAGGATTTCTGAGACATCTCTGTCCAACAAAGAAAGGCTGTTGCTTTCTACAAAATTAGTGAATCTTAATTTTTAGGATTTATTTTTAAAAAATCAATTGAGACATCCCCACCAATGCCTAGAATAACCTCCCCTCCATCTAACTGCCTTTAAATAAGGCCATGCTATGGCCTTGCATTTTTCTCCCTCTGGCACAGTCTTGGAACATGGTGTACCCTTAACACACCTTGAAATCATATATTTTACATTGCTAGTGTTAGTGTAATTTGCTTTTTATAGTAGCATACATATTCCTGAGATAAATGTCACTTAAAAATGGATTCCTATTTTAAGAGCCCCAAACTGTGGGCTATGATGAAACTGAGCTCTGGGCAGCTCCTGACTTGGGAAGACTTTGCAGCTCTTTCTGTCACTGAGTAACTCTCCTTTGCCAGTCCTCAAAATATCAGGAGGTTCTTTCTATTCTGTAAATACCTGGTTTATGGAGGTCACACCCAATAGGTACACACCATCTAACATGACTGTCCATTCAGTGTCAACATTAGCATATTTAAAATGTCAAAAATATACTAAAACCACTTGTGTGAAGTCTACATTATTTATCTTTTGGAAATGGGTTTACCACATAGCTATTTAGGAAAACTCTTAACAAATTCCTTAATATTTGAAAAAAATAAATGTATCCCTGAACTTATCAATTTTCAAATCTGGACTTTATTCAACCACATTTACACTTCTTTCTATTGAACTTAGTAAATATTAATGAACAATATGTGCACTTGTCACTGTGTTCAATATTGGGTGTGCAAATTAAACGGTATTTCGACATACCATCTTGCCTTGCAGTAACTTATGATATAGCTGGAGCTGGGGAAATTCAATCCTGAAACAGTGGATGAAAAGTAAAAGGCATAATTTGACCAAGTGGATAAATAGAGATATGCAACAATTCGGATCTTAAGATATTTCATTAATTCAAAATTACTTATTAAAATTATGATAACTGCTCCCCACAACAATCCTATATGTTAGATGTTAATCTCTCTGCTTAGAGACTGGGTCCCTAAGGGGCAAACACTATAATCTTACTAGGTCAGTGAGTGATGTGATCAGGACTCAAGTCATCTGACTACAAAGCCTGCTCAGGGCCAACACACTGGCCTTCTCTGTCACATTTACTAATAACTTCCTCCTCCCTTTGTATTGAAAAGTTTCATCCTTAGTCCTTGACTTGTGGTATCTGTGATCACCCCTGTTTACATGATTTCCCAGTGCACATCTTGGTGACCTCCTCCTCATGCCCCCATCTCACACAGCTTTTCCTGACCATCCCTCTTAGATGTACTTTCAGCACTTGACAGGTCTAAATCTAGGTCTTTATTTGCCATCTTTACTTCCCTTTTTCATTGTCCTGGGATTGAAATCTCAGTCACCTTTGATACTTGGTCTTTCCTCTCCACTCTTCTCCTATGATCATTAATTCTAGCCAATTAATCTGTTAATTCCTCCATCACTACAAACACCTGGAGGCTTAAGGAGACAAGGCTGTCCTAAGACATAACCAAGTCAGGGGCTTCCCTGGTGGCGCAGTGGTTGAGAGTCTGCCTGCCAATGCAGGGGACACGGGTTCGAGCCCTGGTCTGGGAAGATCCCACATGCCGTGGAGCAACTAGGCCCGTGTGCCAGAACTACTGAGCCTGCGCGTCTGGAGCTTGTGCTCCACAAGAGAGGCCGCGACAGTGAGAAGCCTGCGCACCGCGATGCAGAGTGGCCCCCACTCGCCGCAACTAGAGAAAGCCCTCGCACAGAAACGAAGACCCAACACAGCCAAAAATAAATAAATAAGTAATTAATTTAAAAAAAAAAAACAGAAAAAGAATTCATTGCTAAAAAAAAAAAAAAAAGAGATAACCAAGTCTGATTCCTCTGCGTCAAGGAAACGTTCTTGTGCCGAGCAGGATAATAACAGTACCTACTTCATAGGATTTTTAAAAACATTAAGTGAGTTATTATGTGTAAAGCACTTCGCATAGTTTTGGGCACATAGTAAGCACTTAAAGATATAAAATATTAGTACTAGTATTAGTATTCTTGTATTCTATAATCCATTGGATGATATTTTTAAGCATGCCAAATCTGTACTTTGGGTAGATTATTCATTTTCTATAAATGACATAATGTATGTAAAATTACTAGCAGAGTGCTTGGTACACAGGTGTTCAATACATGTTAATTACCCCCAATATAGACCTCCAAGTTCCCTTCTTATTCTAGGACTCTATGTTAAATACATATACCATTTATGTACAGATTTGCATGTTAAGGAGTTGAAAATGTTTAATAAAAGTATACTGAGATTGAATATAATGCAGAGCTACATAATTCCTGATATTTGTTTTCTCAGGAGCTAACAGAGGCTATGTCAAATGAAGACCTGTCAGCTGCCATCTTTTCCCTTTGGTCAGGTTCTGTGCCTTTTCTTATGAAACTGTAACTTGCACTTGGCCGCCTCTGGTGGGTAGTGATGGTCAATACACTTGGGGCCAACTTTGTGCCACCAGAAATCTGAGGGTTAATACATGTGCATGAGAGCCATTGTATTGAATTTACACGTGTCACACATGGAAGGACACAAATAGATCATAATTTTAAAAAGACAGAAAAACTGGAAATAAATAAAGTAAAGAAGCACTAGATAGAGATTCAAGTTTAGGAAAGAGGGCAGTTCTGCAACAAAAGGAATACAGTTAAGAATAGTTCTTCCTACACTGCTTCCTGCTCGGGCTTCATCTGCTCTTCAGGGAACATGACTTTAGTGAAGCCCCAGTTGAGAAGATTTTGAAATGTAGTTCCCATGGCAACGGGCTCTGAAGTGACATAAATCCAGAGAAACTTTCCTTGGTTGTTCTATTATCCAAACAAGAATCCTCTAAGCTCCTAGAGAAGTCAACTTTTAATGAAGCTTGGGTCCTCTTTGCTTTCTGTGCCCCAAGGTGCCCCTTTCCTGTGAGGGTCATTTCAGGTTTGTAATAATGATTTATTTTCTTTAACTGTGAGTCGACTACAGTGGGGGTGAGAGTAAGGATTGGAATTTCTTGTAATCACCAAGGCAGTGGCAAATTTCTAAGTGTTAAGATTCATGGTTGAGGCCTCTTGTTATTGAGCCGTGAGCAAAATGTATTCCCCGTATGGAGGACTGGCAAGCACCGGGTATGTGCAAGTGTCACACAACACTCACACACAAAACACACACACACATACAAAGGACTGACATAGGGATTATAATTAGCTTGCCAAGTGGAAGACAGACAGCTACCAATGAGATTCTCATTATAAACCCAGTGCATGATGACTCCAAATGCCTCATTCTGACCAAAATGTACCTCTCATCAATTGAGTACTGTCTGAAAGTTCATAATTAGAGATGTGTTTTTTTGGTTAAAGATTTGGTCTTCATTACAAATAATACCTGGAAGAGGGTGTGGAATATTTGTGATCTCCCATAAGCTTTAGTCGACAGTTGATGAATCTGTGAGATCTTTCTAGAGAATTGGTTCTGACACAGAATGGAAGGTAAAGAAAGCTTAGGACTGTGAGTTTGGGGAAGAGGGATTTTTACCGAGACTAGAAGTGGGTACAGAAAGAGAAGATTGGAGACTGTAAAGGAAAGTTCACCTGACTTGGTGATTTGGCCTTTGTGGTGTGGTAGAGTGTGGTTATTTGAAAATAAAGCATTGGTTTTGGACAGGAAGTAGGGACAAGGTGAAATATTCAAGGACCTTGAGCCTGTCGGTGGATTAAGTAGTGTTGGAAAGATGGGCCTTACATAAAATTTTGAAGAAAAAAAAAATTATTTCAGAGCTCCTCTCATTCCTGTCAGCTCTCTTCCTCTTCTACCCTGTATGAGCTCCTCTTGCCCCTTTCAGGTTCATCTACCTCTTAATGAGCTTTTTCTCTTCCTTATTCCTTTCTAAATTATACATATTTTATACTTGTTTTATGTATATTTCTTATAACATTTATAAAGGCTTTTCTACGTGTCCACCTCCTTGCGAAAGTCTTCCATCATTTGATTTAACTCTCACAACAACCCTGTGAATTACTATCATTATCCCCATTCTGCAGATGACGAGATTGAGAATCTGAGATTAATGAACATGTTGTGAGTTGCTGCAAGCCAGGTTCTATGTTCGATTTAAAGATACATTGAATAAACGTAGTGCCCATCCTTCATTTTCCTGGAGGGATATGGATGTTCACAAAGACAAAGGTATGTTGGGAGGAGAGCTGCAGCAGATCTCAGGACAAGGCACTACAGGATTTTTTGGCTAATCTCCATTAGGCTGTGACCTGATGATGATTTGAGATCCTACTCCTTCTGGCTTTTTGGCATTTTGATAGAACATACTCCAAACTTTCTGCAAAATGGAATTTCAGGTACTCAATAAATTCATGATTCACATTTAGTTTTCTGCCTGGAATCAAACAGCTTTGGGGGAGGCTGCTTCTCCCAGGTGGAATGAGGAACATTTTGGTCAGACCTGCTCCAAATACTGTTTTAGTACTTGTCTTTGTCTTTGACTTACTTCACTCAGTATGACAATCTCTAGGTCCATCCACGTTGCTGCAAATGGCATTATTTCATTCTTTTTTATGGCTGCGTAATATTCCATTGTATATATGTACCGCACCTTCTTTAACCATCCATCTGTTGATGGAAATTTAGGTTGCTTCCATGTCCTGGCTATTATAAATAGTGCTGCAACAAACATTGCGGCCCATGTATCTTTTCAATTTATGGTTTTCTCTGTATATATGCCCAGGAGTGGAACTGCTGGATCATACGGTAGCTCTATTTTTAGTTTTTTAAGGAATCTCCATACTGTTCTCCATAGTGGCTCTACCAATTTCATGTGCTTTTTGGCCATTTGTATGTCTTCTTTGGAGAAATGTCTATTTAGATCTTCCACCCATTTTTTTGATTGGGTTGCTTTTTTGATATTGAGCTGCATGAGTTGTTTGTATATTTTGGAGATTAATCCCTTGTTGGTCACTTTGTTTGCAAATATTTTCTTCCATTATGAGGGCTATCTTTTGGTTTTGTTTATGGTTTCTTTGCTGTGCAAAAGCTTTTAAGTTTAATTAGGTCCCATTTGTTTATTTTTGTTTTCATTACTCTAGGAGGTGGATCGAAATTATGTCAAAGAGTGTTCTGTCTATGTTTTCCTCTAAGAGTTTTATAGTATCCAGCCTTACATTTAGGTCTTTAATCCATTTTGAGTTTATTTTTGTGTATGGTGTTAAGGAATGTTCTAATTTCATTCGCTTACACGTAGCTGTCCAGTTTTCCCAGCACTGCTTATTGAAGAGATGCATTTTATTTTTAATAAATAATTTTTTCTGGATCTTATTACTTTTTTTGCATATTTAGTCAGATGTATTCTATCTTATCTTTTCCAAGAGAATGTCAGAGCCTTGAAGATAAGACTTTATACATTTAGTTATCTCCCACAGGGAGATATTAAATGCAATTGTTAAAAATACCAGATTTGGAGTTAGATGGACCTAGATTTCATATGACCTTCGTAACATTTAGTAAAATACTTCATCTCTAAAATTGGAGTGATAAAACTTAGTTCATAGGATTTGGGGGAGAATTAAAATAAAGTATCATATGTAAAATGCTTTGGATCCTTGCGTGCTGGGTTCAGCATACAAGTGCTAGGAGAGGAAGACTGCTGGGTATACGTATATAATAAGTGCTAAATAAATGGTAAATTATTATTTTTTCATTTCACTGAGTAGCTGTTAACTGAACAAATAATGTTTCTAAAACCCCATCCAAATATTATCCAGGGTATAAGCAAAAGTTCCTTCTTTTTAGAGTTAATTTTTAGGGCTGTGGCCCCGGGGGACCTCTGGCTTTCTACTTCTAATCAGGTCCCTAGATCTCTAAAACCAGAATAAAACTGCTCAGTCTCCTGTCACCGCCTGACACTGATTACAGGTGAGGATGCTGTCTCCCTTCTGCAAGCTGGAAAAAAGCCTCGGGGCAAAGCCTCAATCAGATATCAAGTTCTTCAGTTCAGAAAGAATTCGAAGGCAGTCCAAGTTCTGATCTCCCAAATAGAACAGGGACTAAAGGGGCCACACTTAGTTCCTTCACCTGTGTTAGCACCAGAGCCATTTGTCTGTCTGAACAAGCGAGGGCAAGAGTTGGACCGACAGGGACAGGGCTAAAGCTGCAGACTGAAAGAGGTGAGTGACGGCATCTGGGCTGAACTTTTCCTAAGTCCCCACCCTCAGGTAGTAAAGGTTTTGGGAAGGACCACCTTCCTTTTCTGGTCTGTCCAAGTTGACCACGAGGTGGACACTCTAGCACAGCTGGGCTGGCTCCATCCTCTCAGAGGACTCTTCCCAGAGACTGACCCCAGTTACTGTAAACTGGAGCAGACACTGGAGTCGGAATGACACAATAAATGGACTGAAGGAAAGATCCGGGAGACTCCTCAGTGCATCCTTGGGTCCCTTCTTCCCAGCACCAGTGGCCCTCCTCTTGGAGGCAGATCCGTCCCCTGACGGTGCTCCAGAGGCAGAGTCACTAGAGGGTCATGGGAACAGACCCATAGCTTCCAGAAAGGCCTTTCTGCTGAAGTCCAAAATATCCAAGTGTGGATCTAATTCTAAAGAACTGGGAGGTGACAGGGAGGGCAGCAGTGCTCTCTCCCCCTCTCCCTCTAAGTGACTCTTTTCCCTTGTTCCCACAGAGTGCCTTAAATGAGAACAGTAGCTGAGAACTCTTCTGTGACAGAGTTTATCCTCAAAGGCTTAACCAACCAGCAGGAACTCCAGATCCCCCTCTTCTTCCTGTTTCTAGGTCTCTGCGTGGTCACTGTGGTGGGGAACCTGAGCTTGATAACCCTGACTGGACTCAACTCTCACCTGCACACCCCCACGTACTTTTTCCTCTATAACTTGTCCTTCATAGATTTCTGCTATTCCACTGTTATCACTCCCAAAATGCTGATGAGTTTTGTCTCAACGAAGAACATCATCTCCTATGCAGGGTGTATGACTCAGCTCTTCTTCTTTACCTTCTTTGCTGTCTCTGAGTCCTTCATCCTGTCAGCGATGGCATATGACTGTTATGTCACCATCTGTAACCCGCTGGTGTACATGGCCACCATGTCTCCCCAGGTCTGCTTACCTATTTTGCTGGGTGTCTACATGATGGGGTTTGCTAGGGCCATGGCCCACACAGCATGCATGGGGAAACTGACCTTCTGTGCCAACAATCTTGTTGACCACTTCAGGTGTGACATCCTTCCCCATCTTGAGCGCTCTTGCACCAGCACATATGTAAATAAGCCAGTAGTTTTTGTTGTTGTGGGTATTGATATTGGTGTGCCCACAGCTACCATCTTCATTTCTTATGCCCTCATCCTCTCCAGTATCCTCCACCGAGGGCAGGTCCAAAGCCTTCAGCACCTGTAGCTCCCACATAATTGCAGTTTCTCTTTTCTTTGGGTCAGGGGCGTTCATGTACCTCAAACCATCTTCTCTTTTACCCATGAACCTGGGGAAAGTGTCCTCCTTGTTCTATACCATTGTGGTGCCCATACTCAACCCATTAATCTACAGCCTGAGGAATAAGGACATCAAAATTGCCATGAAGAAAACTTTGAGCAAAAAATCATTCTCCTGAGAAAGAGGCAATGCTTAGGAAAGGGACATTTTTCCTTCCATAGATGATTCAAGTTCCACTGGTTACACGGAGGAAATTTTTACTTTTTCTCAAACAAGTTTGTCCTTCCCATTTTAAGAGCCCTTTAAATTAAGATTCTTAAAACTAGAGGATACTCACATTTAGTGGACGTTTAGGATCATTTAGTTAAGTTCTATCATGTTTCTGAGGATAGATACAGGCTTATGTACCTTCACCAAGGTTCATTAGTTATGCAATTACTCAGCAAGGGAACTGTGACTAGAATCCAGGCTCTTGATTTCTAATACGATTTCCTTCCATTGCTGTTCACTTTCTTCCTCCCTCGGCCCTGGAAGGTTTCATTTCAAATGTGAGCTGGTCTAGGACATGAAAGTCTGGTTCTGTCTACAGAAATTTCAGGCAACTTTTCAAGGGCTAATTTTAAATATCACATTTTTGCATGAAGGTAGGAGGTATAACATTTTGTTGAGATGGTCTTGGCTAAATGACCAGACAAATTCTTGAAGAATTTTGCAGAGTGTGTGGGGGGAAGTGTGCTAGGACCTGGAGAGCAGCAAGCATGGTACCTCCTGAGACAGTGATGTGGAGCTTCTGGGACTTGGACTTTAAGGGATTTGGCCAGGCTGGGTGGAAGACCTCAGAGAACATGTCAAAGTTACGAAGGACAGGCTTTGGGAATTATTTCAAACACAATCATTTCCCTGTTTTCAAGTTGTGCTTTTAAAGCAAGAGTAGAGAAGGCTGCCACTCAGGGTGGTCAGCTAAGGATCTGGAGACTATTTCAGAACCATAGAAAACCTAGTGTTGTAAGTCAGTAATCCGGTCAGCACCACACAGCAGCCCGTCACAGAGGAAACGGCCACTGACTGTGACGGTACCGCTTCTGTTTGCTGTGTGCCTCTCCAGATTAACTTGCTGCCCTTTGTACTTTACTCCAAGCCCCGGGAGGATCCTGTCAATGGGCTCCCCGGCCCCTGGTTTCTGATTGGGTTGGCATCACCAGACGAAATCAGAAGGTGAGAGGAGCATGATATTTGTGATATTTATTTCCTGGAATGCCTTCCAGCTGGGCTACAGTGTCAGGAACCGAATGCCCTGTTTCCCACTTGGTTACAGTAAATGCTCCCTCCTTTGTCTCTTCATGCCAAGGGGTGGCAATGTCTCCTGGCTGTTGCTAGTCTTGGGAGCGCGATCATCCCTTTGTGGTTTCTCTCAATCACCTTTCTCTTTAAACCCCTACAAATAGTTCCCTTGTTATCTTTCTCAATCATTTTGTTTCAGTGGATCATCTGTTTTCTGCGGGGACCCTAGCTGACACAACTTGCAGTAAAGGGTGGAAGAGTTGTACAGCTTAAGTTTGTAGACCCACAGCCTAACGGTACTATGTAAAGGGAGGCAGGGTTGCCTTTTGTGTTAAAAGAAAATTGTAAGTGGTAAATATTTTTTTGGTGAAGCAACAATATGTGAAATGCTGTGAAAATAGCTTTGATTTATGAGAGTCTCTTTAGGAAAAGTCTCTTCTATTTGGGAAAACGAAGTGTGGATGGATATACAGTTTTGCCCTTTGGACTGTACAGATCAATAAGGGTGAGTTCAAAAGAATGAGAGTGGAGTGAGAGAACTGTGCTTTAGACAGCATAGAAAAGACGGATGGACAGTATGGAATCTGGATGACTGGGACGGGGAGGAGAGTAGCATAAAGACCTAGAAAAAGTATAGACTAGGGAATTGGAGGGTAGAATCAGATTTGAACCCTCGCTTTTACTCAGTAGCTATGTGACCTTCACCAAGTTACCTGATGTCTCTGAGCAAATGTTTTCACAGGATTATTAAGAAAATTAAATGGCAAGTGCTCAGCAAATTTAATCTCCATTCCTGCTGGATCTTCTCCTCCTAGTGTCAGCACTTCCACTAATTTATTGTGTGACCTTGGGACAACTGCTTCATCTTTCTGGGCTCATGCTTGCTTATATGAAAAATGATTATGTTCTATCATTATTTCTACAATCTATTTACTATATATGTTTATTTGTATATTAAATGGGCAGTACATGTTCATGATAATTAAAATTATTACCAAAAAATAATCAGTGGAAGGACGTCCACTTCACTCCAATTTTCTGGTCCTTTTGTACCCTCCCTCGGGTCCATCACTGTTGCTTATTATATATTTATAGACAGTCTTTGCACGTATAGTATACGGTACCTGCACATACATACACACAATGTTGCCTTTGTTTTCAAAGTCTATGAGCAGTTGCTTTAAACTGATGAAAATTAATTAGAAGAGGAGGGAATAAGGAATTAGTATTGGATAAATAAATTAATAGAAAAGCAGATAAAATGTATATGAAGGGTCATGGGTAGCCCAAAAGAGGGAGAGAGAAAGGAACACTGTGAAAACAAGGAAGCACCCGCCCTGGTTACAAAAGTGTGTGCCCCAAGACAGAGCTCACAGCAAGAATTTGTTTTTTCTGATCTCTTGCCTCCAATTTGATTTTCATACTTGTGTAAAATTCTACCATATGGATGTATTATATACAATGAGCAATTTTCTACTGCTGTATACTATTTTAATATTTCCAAATTATAAATAATGCTTGATTAACAACATTCAATAAATCTTTGAGTCTCCCCCCACCCTATCAGAATATATTCCTAGACAAGGAATTACTGAACTATACAAGATTTCTTGAATTTTATTGCAAAATCCCTTCTTGAAAGTTTACCTCAACTTGCACTCTCACTAGCAGCGTAAACATATCTGGACTGTCTACTTTGGCCAGACTCTGTACTGGTTAAGGGAGGCACTCATGAAAATTGATCACCTTTAATTTTGGTGGTGGTGGTGTTTGTATTATTGTCTCTTCCTTTTACATCTTTTTTTTTTTTCTCTACTTCATAAACTACTTGTGGTATCGGGATGGGTAAGAAAAGAGGGAGCAAAACTGAAAATGTTTTCTCCATCCTTCTTTTCCTTCCTTATATACTCCTTTTATTTCTTAAATGGTTCTTTCTTGGTTTAATCATATTGCTGGTAATCCTTTTAATTCTAGGAAGGGAACGTACTCTGGAGCCATTATGTCTGTGATAATCTATTGTGAGGTGTCTTTCTGGAATATCTTTCTCCTACCCCCCACCCCCGTTCGTTTCTGCACCTCTGCTCTGTGCTCTCACAGCAGAACACTGCAGTCAATTTATCAAGTGCTGGTCACAATGTAGGGTCCTTGCTCACTTTCTTTTCTGTATCCACCCCTACCACAAATAAGACTGTAGGTTTTGTGTGAGCAGAGTCCCTGGTGTCCATTTGGAGACAGTCCCACACCAAGCACAGTGCCCGGCACATGCAGAGTGGGGATTTAACAAATATATGTTGGATGCAAGTTTGGAGCATCTAGCAGTTTTAGCAGCTGACAGAACAGGGGCTTCCCTGTTTTGTCTTCTGGCAACACATTCTTCTCTTCCAGCACACAGATAAACACATGCTTGGCCCTTAACATCCCATCACTGATGCCTTGATTGTACTATTCTTATGTTTAGTCCTGATCCCCAATTTTAGGCACATGCCACCTGGCGTCTGTAGCAGGAGCCAGACCCTATCATGATTTGTAAACCACAACTTTACACTTCTCTTAAGAGTAAAATGTACTGTGTTATATAAATGTATTGTGTTATATAAAATGTATTGTATTTTAGTAAACTCTAAATCACTATCCAATTGAACATAGGGCTTTGAGGGAAATTTTATAAAATACCAACAGTTGGGCATTCATTTTGTACTCCCCATTTTAACTAATATCCCAGAGACAGCATACTGAAGAAAAATTTGTACAATAAAGAAGTCAATCATTCATGACACTCCCAAATAGGGTATGACACTCCCATTTCCCCCAGAGTAACAGAGACTATAAAGTCGAATGATTGTGTTCAAAAGATAAATACACTTGGAAAAAAGTCACCAAGACCACAATCTGGTTCTTCTTTGCTGACCTTGCAAAGCACCATTTCCTCAGAGCAAAGCTTCCTTTTTCTTTACTCACACAAATGAATATATTCTATGTCCTCTCAGAATTGCTTCTGGGGACATTTGATAAAACAAGAGTTTTTGAAACTTTGCAAGTTCCTTAGTAATTTATTGGGGAAGGTTACCACTTTTTCCTTTGTAATTAGAAGTAAATTGTGGGGAGACATTTTGAAACTATGAAACGTCATGTTCCTTTTCAATCTTTCACACCCTAGTTTTAGCATCCATTGATGATGCCTGCCTGAATCTATTACTCTGATGGTTGTAAAATGGGGCCTGTCTAACTCCATCAAACCTTTGTTATTTGTTAGCCTGCATTTTCTCAGGAAGAACCTTTATTTCTTCCATATTTATTCATTCATTCATTTATATCATTGTGGACTCATACATTCTAATTTTATCTGAGTTATGATTCATTGTTGTCATTATTTACTTTGATGCTCAATTTGTCCATGATTTGTCCAGTGTGACCCTCCTCACACTGGATCTTATGTCCTTTTAATATATCTCCATTAGATTTTGAGCACTTTATTACTTTCTGGCAAAACAATCAGGCTCATCCTGTACTTCCCCTGCCCCAGCACTGATTCTACATAAAGACAAATGGTGTTTAAATCTGAGATATGACTATTAGGTGAAATGAGCTGTATTTAATGTAATTCTGCAAGCAGGTATTTAATGGGAGAATATTCGTGTTTGTAAAGTACTCATTTATATGTTTGCTCTTTGAGGATACCTGTCTATGTATAAGTGAGACTTGCTTTCTGTCAATAGGCCAATGCTCTGTGTCCCAAACCCGATGATTCCGAAGTGTCACTTCTCACCACTTTTTACCTGCTCACATGACAGTTTCCTAGGTTCCCATCAGTGACTTGTGAGACTACATGAAAGGAAGAATTAGGCCTGGAGTGGGAGGAAAAAAGCCCCGAGACGCTTGTCCACACATTTGGTTGTAGATGCCACTCAGTCTGGCCTCCTTAAAGATATGACTCCTTGTCCCATTTGCCTCCTTCATTCATGTATCTTGCAATGACTGTGATCTGAGAACGAAGGTGGACAATATTTTCACATTCAAGGAACTCATGTTCTTCAAACAGTAATAATAACATTTTATATGGGTTCTCATTTAGTCTTCCCTACGACTGTATGAGATAATTCTCTCTGCTTTATAGATGGGTAAACTGAGGCTTCAAGACATTAAGGAACTTGCCTAAGATTGAATAAATAGTAAGCGGTGGAGTAAAGAACTGAATTTAGACTGTCTGACTCTGGTGTCCACACTCCTACCACTCTCTGCCTTCCAGAGGCTCAATCTGCATATGTAAGAAATAGTAATGCACGTATATGCATCTCGTGCCAAGACCAAGGTCTTGCTGCCTTTGAGCTGAACAAGTCCATAATTCACTCTCATTTGAAAACAATTTGCCAAGAACAAATGTCAAGGGAGACACACTGAAGACTCGTCTCCTTACTCACTGCACTGACCTACTAGGGTCAGTAATATAAACGTGTGAGACCTCCTGGACTATGGTAATATGGACTGTGAAATAATATATTCACAAAATGTTTATTTGAGGTTATATTCCCAACCTCAGCTAGGTGATCTAACACATGCTGAGAGCTTAATGCCTGACAGATACAGAAGGTGCTAAATAAATGCTGAATGAATCCTTAGTGGGATCTTAAAATACTAAATTATACAGTGTTTTGTTTTTAATTTTTTGAAATAATTTCCTCTTAAATTTGCAAAAGCAATGCTTGAGTGTTGTAAGAATATGTAAATGTATAGGTAAGCAAAAGATTAAAAAATCTATGATCTTGCCACCTAGAGATAACTAACTACTCTTAGGATTTGGGTGTATATTTTTTCAGAATATTTGTGTGTGTGTAGTCATGATGGCTTAAATTGGTTTGCAAAGACAATACACACATAAACATATACAAACACACAAAAACAGATGTGATCATATTATGTATGATTTTATAACTATTTTTCATCCTGTAACACATTGTAAGCAGCCTCTGTGTGATTAAATATATATGAAAATCATGATTTTTAACAGCTGTACTCATTATGTTTGAAGCTGTAAGGTCAGTGGAATGATGTGAAATGTTTCTGTTGGCTGCACAGAAGGACAACATTGTTTCCTTCTTTTCAAAGAACTTTTTAACAGTGATGTGTTCATCTGAGGATCCTAAATTCCTTTTCTAAGAGTATCTTTCTCTTTGATTTATTCTCATGTGTGACATTCTGCACATCCCTCCCACCACCTTAGTTCAGGTTTCCTGGTCTCCAGCCCCAACCTTCTCCTTCGCCCTTTACCAAAATTCAAAGACAAGTCTGGAGATGTCAAGGCTCTCCCATTTTGCTCACCATCAACTACAGTGAAGTCCAAACTCTGGTGCTAACCACTTTGGGCTCCAAATGCGATTCTAGCTTCATTTATGCTTTACTTTCCCTAGTGGGGGAGAAGCTTCTATGTCCCAGGCAGGTAAATGAAGAAGCAACCCTTTCTCTTCCCCCTTATTCTCCCCACTTCACCCCAAAGGAGAGGATGGTTTATAGCAGGGGTCCCCAACCCCCGGGCCACGGACCACCAGCGGTCAGTAGCCTCTTAGGAACCGGGCTGCACAGCAGGAAGTGAGTGGTGCACGAGCAAAGTTTCACCTGACGCTCCCCATCGCTCGCATTACCGCCTGAACCATCCCCTCCATCGCTCGCATTACTGCCTGAACCATCGCCTGAACCATCCCCTCCATCGCCGGCATTACCGCCTGAACCATCCCCTCCATCGCTGGCATTACCGCCTGAACCATCCCCTACATCGCTAACATTACCGCCTGAAGCAACGCCTCCATCGCTGACATTACCGCCTGAACCATCCCCTCCATCGCTCGCATTACCTCCTGAACCATCCCCTCCATCACTGGCATTACTGCCTGAACCATCCCCCACATCGCTCACATTACCGCCTGAACCGTATCCCCATCCCCCCCCAACCCTCCACCCCAGCCCCATCTGTGGAAAAACTGTCTTCCATGAAACTGGTCCCTGGTGCCAAAAAGGTTGGGGACCGCTGGTTTATAGGACTGATCAGAAATTGGGAGAGTTAACTTATAATGTGGCTTAGTGTGGCCCAGCCCCCTTCCTATAGCCCATCTCATTTCTAGTTAGGACAGGCACATTCTCAGGATCTCCACTCATCTGTTCCATCTGCAACTCTGTTTCTTTGACGAGAACACCAACAGTTGTCCAGCTCAGTTTAGACCTGGATTCATAAATTTAGTCTATGGTGGGCAATGAGGGAGCTATAGGGTCCTTGGATGTAGATGTACAACCAAGCTGGGTCTTCCAATCAACCTTATCAGAAATAAAGCTGGCATTTTTTTTTCCTGTCTGACTTCTGTATCTAATTTCTCAATTGATTCTGGACTCAGAGAGGGAAGAAGGATATAATATACTATCACCCTTAATCTAACCCAGCTACCTCCCACCCCTCTCTGCCATGTATACGATTCAAGTCTGTGTCATTTTCCATTCCCCAAATTTGCAGTGCTTCCCCTCCCCCCCATATGACCTTTAATATTTCCTTTTGTGATTCCCTTTGCCCAGAACATCCTCCTGATATTCTCTGCTGGTAAACTTCTACTTATCATTCAAGACTAATAGCAATGCATTTCTAAAACCACATCATAAAGCAGACTGTGTGTTTCCATAGTAACAATGTAATAATTGGAGACTGTTTCCGAATAAAGATCTGTTGCAAAATCAAAGATACACTTTCCATAATACTATATAAATGATTTTCTTTTTTTCTTTGCGGTACGCAGGCCTCTCACTGTTGTGGCCTCTCCCGTTGCGGAGCACAGGCTCCGGACGCGCAGGCTCAGCGGCCATGGCTCACAGGCCCAGCCGCTCTGCAGCATGTGGGATCTTCCCGGACCGGGGCACGAACCCGTGTCCCCTGCATCGGCGGGCGGACTCTCAACCACTGCGCCACCAGGGAAGCCCTATATAAATGATTTTTAAGAGTAAATTATTTTCCACGTTTTACAAGGTACGCAGAAAGCTATTCCATGTATTGATTTTATAAGGTATTGCAAAGACAACAAAGTGTATACAGAGCCCATGAAAAATAGACCCTTATAATAACAATGACCAATATAAACACACACTAGCAATTTAATCATTAATAAAAATAATTTTTCTGTCATTAGCTTTCTTAGATGTTAAACATAATCCTTATTATTATTTGCTGTTGTTGTTATGGCCCACAGAGCATTAAAAAAGCTGTTCAGACAATTAATCAAATGCATTTCTGTTTAGCTAGAAAAGCAGCTTATTAAAGAAAAGAAGAGTCATTGGAGAATTGAAGGTTTTAAAAAACTTTGTGTAGGAGTATGAAGAATGGTCTCCAGAATCTGGAATGTGTGTTCACTTTATCCTCTAAACCACATCCACACAACAGTTCCGTGGAAGGGAAAAATCATTCAAAATAAAGAAAATCTCTGGGAGTTTGTTACACCCTTTTAAGAAGGTGATTTTGGCGGGTGTGTCTGCCTTCATCACAGGGATGTGAGAAAGCTGCCCCACAGCCTGGAATGCTTTCCCTGAATCCACTCCCCGCCCACATTCCCCTTAATCTCCAGTCCCTGTTCTACCAGCCAGGGTTCTTGACTGCAGACAGCGGACATTGATTCTGGTTAACTTCTTCAGAGAAGGGAGTTGTCAAGAAATGGGGTGGTTCACAGAATCTTAGAGCAGACTGAGGAACCAGTTTCTGGAGTCAGGCAGCAACCAGGGGAAGCCAGGTGGTGGAATCACAGCCAAGTTACACCTCAGAACCATCTGGATAGGCTGAGCTGGCTGCTCCTGCTGGCACCAGCAACACCTGATGTTTGTTATTGACTGATCAATTTTTTTCTTTTCTTTCCTTGTGCCAAAAAGAAATATAAGTTGTTCTTGTTTCTTGTGTCACTTGCCCCAGACTCAGAGACCTGCATGGGAACATCTGAGCTGAGCTCAGGTCTTATGTCCTCTGGAGAGATTTCACGGAAAGAGGCCAAGTCCTGGCTCCATCCAAGGCTCAGACAAGGGCGGATTCCCAAATGCAGAAGGAGTGCCAATGCTGGACAGTCACAAACAAACAACTATTCTTATCCCTACTTACTTTTTGGGTTTAAACCTGAATTTCACTTCCTCAGGGAGGCCTTCCCTGACCCTCCATTAAATGGGTTCATAGCACCCCATAACTTCTTCCTGGCACACTTACTGTATTTCTAATTGATTATTAGAAGTATCTGTTTATTCTAGGTTTCTCCATATAAATTACATGTTTGAAAGAACAGGGACTATGTACATCTGTTTCCACTGTTGCTTTATTTTTAGTGCAAAACACAGGGCCTAGAATGTGGTAAATGCTCTCTATATATCTGTCGGACCTTCTTTACTTCTACATTTCTTGGGTTATATTTCTAAATGATATTTATTTCCCCATCCCCCTAGCTGATGTTGGCTTCTGGATAATTTCTACTCTCCAAGTTACTTATTTTCTCTCTACCTGTGTCTAATAGGCTGTTTAACATATTCATACAGTTGCTAATTTCAACAATCATGTTTTTATTTCTAAAAGTTCTATTTGAGGGAATTCCCTGGTTCGGGAACTAAGATCCCACAAGCTGCGCAGCGTGGCAAATAAATAAATAAAGTTCTATTTGAGTCTTTAAAAAAATATGCCTTGTCAATTTTGATTTTTCCTTCATTATACTTTCAATTTTTTTTCCTTTGAATACATCAAGTACATTTTTTTTGTATTCTGTCCCTGATAAGCCTAATAGTTTCGCAGGTCTGGTTGTACAGATTGTGATTTTTCATTTATGGTGATTCTCATCCTGGCGGCTTATTTTGTGTTTGTTTAGTGGTTTTCATTAAGAGCTTATGATCCTTGGATATTTATCTGGGGAAAGTCTTTGATATCTTGATTTAAACTGTATTTTTCCAAGAAGGATTTTGTTTTGGTTGTATATGTAATATGAATTTTCCACCTAAAACACAGAGGTGGTTAGAACTTTTCAGGGGATAACTTTATCTCTTTGTCTGCCCTTCTAGAGCCAAGGCCAAGACAGATACATATCTCTGCCCTCTTCCTGTGTGAGCTTTTCTCTTCCTCTAATTAAGCCATGGAAGATGTTTCCCTTTGGGGATCTAGTATTATGCATCAACAGGTTCCAAACTCCCAACCTGCTTGATTCCCAGGCTTTATCTCTTATGTCCTGCATAGGTAACCCAATTAAACTCTGACTCTGGGCCACAGGGCATCTACTAGTTCCCCAAGGGCAAACCCCAGGTTCAGTGCTTGTGCACCCCTCTGGATTATTACATCCTTATTTTTTCTCTTTTGCTCTCATAGGAGTTCACTTAGTTTCTGTCAGTTCAAAAATTAACAAATAGATGATTTTTATATTTTATTCTAGATTCTTGGTTTTGTTATATCAGGAGAGATTTTTCTGAATATAAAGTTTGCAAGATTGCTGGAAATAGCTAACCTTAATACTTATTGGATGATGAATAAATGAATACACTGACTTCTACTCTAATGAACAGAGATAATTCTTTCTTACTCTTCCATTGCTGGGTCATTGCTACACATCTGCTAACCTGTTATTTAAGAGGGGGAAGTGCAGTGGGTAAGAAATTATGTACTAGAAAGAAATAACTATTTTCTTCACAAAAATAAACCTCAAAAACATCATCTAAATATGGAACTGGAAAAAGATTTCTCTGAGTAGTGAGGGGGAATTAGACCAAGTAATCCTGACCTGTACTAGAAACTGTCCTGGCCCCTAGAGGGCTTCTGCTCTCCCTCAACATTGGATAAACTGCCATAAACTTTCTGCTTTGTGGTGTTTTTGGAGACAAAGCCAGAGTGTTCCAACATGACTGAGATGCTGGGGATGACAAAAGAGGAATAAGAGTACGGGGGGAGAGAGAGAGAGAGAGAGAGAGAGAGAGAGAGAGAGAGAGAGAGAGAGAAGGAGGGAGAGAGAGAGAAGGAGGGGGGAAGGGGGAGAGAGAGAGAGAAAGGGAAAGCTGTATTCTTTCATGACTGAGTCACAAAGCATCACTTCTACCATACTCTTGGTTTGAGAAATCCCAAGTCCCTGCCTAGATGCAAGGTTAGAAAGCATAGACACCATCTCTTTATGGGAGGAGTGTTAGTTTCATTGTACCAAGAGCATGTGGGATGTAAGATACATGTATGTATGTATGTGTATGTGTATGTGTGTGCTGGAATGGCCATCTTTGGAAAGAATAATCTGCCACACATGCACACTGTCTAGTTGTTATAAACATAATACATAGAAAACATCCAGCATAATGCCAGGTGCTCTGCAGTTGCTCCATAAGCATTAATTCCTTTTCCTCTTGATTTCCTCCCTTTTATATAAGAAACAAAAGGGGGTTTTATTTTAAGAAAAGTAAGATAGATGAGAAATAAAAAAGGTACTTTTGCATGTGTTATCATACTGAAAGTTGGTAGGTTAGTAAATCTCCATTTTATAAATTAGGGAATTATGCCTCAAAGGTGTTTAGTAATTTTAGTGTTAAAGTAATTCCGCGGGATGATTTATTAAGATATTCATTTGTTTTTGTTCTCCATTTATGTTTTACGTAAACTTTTAATTGAAGGGTAACATAAGAACACAGTTGGATGAATTTTCACAAACTGAACACATCCATGTAACCAGCCCCCCTGTCAGAAACAGCACATTGTCAGCAACCCTGAAGCACCCTTCATAGACCTTTCCAGTCACTAGTCCCCAACTGACCAACCATGAATAACTGCTATCTGACTTCTAACATCGAAGATTAGTTTCCTTGCCTTTGAACTTCATATAAATAGAATCATAAAGTATGCCTTCTTTTGTCCTTGGCTTCTTTTGTCCCATAATAGGTTTGTGACGTTTATCTGTTTAACTTTCATGAAACTTTTTGGCATGTTTTTAGGGTATACATGTGTATACTTATTTTTATTCGGTATACATCTAGGAGTATAACTGCTGGGTCAAAATGTATGTATATGTCCAAGTTTGTTAAATACTACTAATCAATGTATTGTACCATATACAGCAATATACAACAATATTATACCATGGTACCAATGACTGCAATATAGAATTGTACCAATGTTTTATTCCTTGTTCCTATGTAATTCTTCTCCCCCTATTCCCCTTCCACATACTTTAGGCAGGTAACTACGGTTTTAACTTCATTTCCTTTAGGGTTTTTTGCTAGGTATAAATCAGAAGCAGCCCGAAGTTAATGCCTTCCCACTTTTAAGCCAAAATCTACTGATGAGATAGTACTGGTTGGCCAGGAAGAGTAGGTTCAGGGAAGGAGAACTCTCAAGGTAAGGAGGGTGAAGGACAGAGAGACTCCCTTGGTCAGAAAGTGGATAGAAGTCAGTGGGTCTAGGAGACAGCAGGAGCCAGAGGACCTGAATAGCTGCTTATGCTCTTTTTAGTAGGGTGACCATATAATTTGTTATCCAAATCCAGACACTTTCGAGAGTGAGAAGGTTTGCTATTAATAATTATACAGGGATAATGGATGTAAATCAGGACTGTTCCAAGCAATCTGGGATTATTTTAGGCAGCTTCAGTGGAAACTTACAAATGTAGTTGCTCACATATCTTTGAATATTTCTTAGAATATTCATGTAGCAGATCACATGGAGAACAATTTTGTCATCTGGAGGATGACAGGATTAAAACCTTTAGGTACATCTCCTGGTAATACCTTAGCCTGCACACATCCATCGAGTAACTTTGTAAAGGGGCGTGTGTGTGTGTGTGTGTGTGTGTGTGTGTGTGTGTGTGCGCTTCTTTGCATATGTGATGTGATATTTTAATCTCTTCATATATAGTAAAAGCTGGCCTATGGCCCTTAGTAGAGCTGAGAGTAGGTGGTGTTTGGGGCGGGGGGTGTCTCCACTGTTCTGAGCAGCTCATGGTGCTAGAAACATTTTGTCTGAGGTGCTTTCCGTATCACCT
The DNA here is from genome assembly GCF_011762595.2 of Tursiops truncatus. NCBI lineage: Eukaryota > Metazoa > Chordata > Mammalia > Artiodactyla > Delphinidae > Tursiops > Tursiops truncatus. Next base: position 9,444,990 of record NC_047041.1, read on the forward strand.
ACAAGTCTGACCTAACTTTTTTTTTTGTCCTATTCTCAAAACTCCCTTTGAAAATTTAGAAATAGTGGCTGAAATTAGTTTGGGATCATCCTCTCTTAATGTCAAGTGTAAGTGCCAAGCTTTAATGAAGGATAGGAAAACTGAGGGTCCCCCCCCTCCAATTCAACACTAAACAACATTAAGTCCTTGGAGATAAGGAGAAGTCTGAGTAGAACACCTGCGTCCCAAGATGCTAGGTAAACATCATCATCCAGGCTGTAAACAAAGACAGTACAATTTCTTCCCTGTAGGGACACATCTCTGAGAAATTCCCAGGGGGTTGAAACTGTATCTAATCAGATCCCTGAGACCATCAAGTAGCATAAAGTTCTTCATGATATGCCAGCTGGGGTTCTGGTGAAAATGAGCGTTGCTGTTTTTTTTCTCCTAAAGTTGATGTATATACCATCTGGGAAAATCCACAAACAGAAATCTTGGTCTGTTCCTAGAGCACCTTGGAGACTGGGGTCTGTAAAAGCTCTGATTCTCAGCACCAACGGAATCAGAAGAGTTAAAGCTTGAGGCTGTCTTCTTTATGCACTAACACCATTTTCTCCTTTGAGATAATGGAAAAAGAGATTGCATAGGGCCCAGGACTTTGGGGGGCAAGGAGGAGGAAGGTGAATGTCTGACTCCTATTTTCCTGATGGCTTTCTTTTAAACTCACAAATAAGGGGTCTGGGATGTATTGAGCCCTTCCCTACTCTTAACACTGACTCTGGTGTGAAATGCAGTGAAGGGACCGAGAGGAGGAAGGTAGGAGGTGCAAACAGAGGGGACACTCTTGGCTTTCTCCCCATGGCGGGAACCCCGTATCTAGTTGGGAGAGGGAGGCAGGATGAATGGAGACAATGGCGACAGGAGAGCTCCTGTCTCTGAGCCTGAGGCAGTGGGCTCGGGTTGTACTCCTGCTGGCTCTTGGAAGGTCCTTCTGAGAGCCGCTGGGCAGCCGATTCAGGGGCTCCATCCCCTCATCTCCCAGGTGGGGACAGAACTCTTGCTGCCCATGCTAACAGACTCTAGCTTGGATTCACGATCAACCCAGGGGAGCTGAGATATAGTCACAGACACATTGTCAATAGCTTGGGGGGGGGCATAGATGAGAGAAGAAAGGCACAAAGGAGGGCATCCATGCACTGGCTCATCTTCTAGACCTTTCTTCCATCAGCCATGCTTGTGCCTATAACCAGTCTATGTATTTTGCCCCTTGTTTCCACAGACAGCTCCCCAGAAGAGAATGGCTCTGAGAAACAGCTCCTCAGTGACTGAGTCTATCCTTGTGGGATTATCAGAACAATTAGAGCTGCAGCTTCCCCTCTTCCTACTGTTCTTAGGGATCTTTGTGTTTACTGTGGTGGGCAACTTGGGCTTGATCACCTTAACTGGGCTGAATTCTAGCCTTCACACTCCTATGTACTTTTTCCTCTTCAACTTGTCTTTTATAGATCTCTGTTTTTCCTGTGTGTTTACCCCCAAAATGCTGAACGATTTTGTGTCAGAAAACATCATTTCTTACGTGGGATGCATGACTCAACTCTTTTTCTTCTGTTTCTTTGTCAATTCTGAGTGCTGTGCGTTGGTATCGATAGTTTATGATTGCTATGTGGCTATCTGCAATCCTCTGCTGTACATGGTCACCATGTCGCCTCATGTCTGTTCTCTGATGATGTTTGGTTCGTATGTGATAGGGTTTTCTGGGGCCATGGCCCACACCAGAAGCATACTGAGACTGACCTTCCGTGATTCCAACATCGTTGACCATTACCTGTGTGAAGTCCTCCCCCTCTTGCAGCTCTCCTGCGCCAGCATCCACGTCAATGAGCTGGTGTTTTTTATTGTTGTTGGCGTGGTCATCACAATACCCCTTATCAGTATATTCATCTCACGCTTTGATTCTCTCCAGTATCCTCCGTATTCCTTCCACTGAGGGCAGGTCCAAAGCCTTTAGCACATGTGGCTCCCACGTTGCTGTGACTCTGTTCTTTGGGTCAGGGGCATTCACCTATTTGAAAACCTCTTTTCCTGGATCTATGGACCAGAGTAAATTTGCCTCAGTCTTCTACCCCAGTGTGGTTCCCATGCTTACCCTCTGATCTACAGTTTGAGGAATAAGGATGTTAAAGTTGTTCTGAGAAAAACCCTGGAGAGAGTGCTCTTCTGATGGTTCTGTTTGTATCAGTTATGTACCGGTAAGCATCATACTCAAGAATCTTTTTATATACAGGTGTAGGAATTTTAATCTTGTTTCCTTAAGGCGGATGTTCTCTCTACTTAAAAAATCGCACATCCCTTGCTTATACTCTTTTTGAGGTTTACACTGGTTCACTGCATGCAATTTAGCATCTATTAAGTGCCTATTGCTTACTGGACTCTATACTAGGTCCAAGAGATGAGCAAGATGAGGCTCTATGCCTTCCATCCTTTTCTTGGTAGGCTAAACGGGTTTGTCCAAGCAACTTTTCTGGCTGGGAGATGGGGCAGGTGGTGGTATGAAGGTCCAGGAGAGTGAATTTATTTTTTCTTCAGTAGTGGGAGCAGGCTGACCAAAGACGAAAGGTAGATATACCTTGGGCCATAGGTAAGGTAAGTCTCCCAACTCTTAGAGAGGTTGCTTGGCGAGGAAGATTGTAAATCATCCCTTTCATATACATCCATGTACACACAAGAGACCGCCTCACTTAAGAGTTCTCTACATGGCCTGAAATGTAAAGATAAATCAAACCTAAAATCTTTCTGTTCAAAGTTTCAAAACTCTTAGGCCATGGATTGGTAACCATGGGGTAGGTAGTTTATAACTGAGCCAAATTCTTGGGCCCTGGGCTCTAAGGCTGAAAGCAAAAGAATAAGGGAGAAATTCCGTGGATTTACAAGCTTATGTTAACTGCTACCTCTATCCTGCCTGAGATACTGTGCATATTATAGGCATTTAGGACAATTCTTTTATTATTTACAATAGATTTAGATATTACTGTCTCTGAGACTGTGTGTATGTACGTGTGTGTGTATTATAGTTAACTATTAGAGAATCAGGAAGAAAGAGGAGTCACATTACACTTTCCACTTGCAGGAAGACTTGGAAGCAATCCTGATTTTGAGTGCCAAAGACTGCTCTGTACTACTCTGTTGAAGATTCTGCTATTCTATAATGGATAGCTCAGATTTTGAGGAGTACACCCTCATAAACTTCCCTGTGTGTTGGCAGGAAAGTGAACTTAGGGCCAAACCAACCCACATGGAAAGATGGGAGAATGGAGACTCATGGTGGGGTCAGAAGAATGGGACCCTCTCTGTGTAAAGACTAGAACTTGGGGTGTCCATGAGATCATCTGGAAAGAGCATTTGGTACTTTTGGATACCGAAGAGTCATATAAAGTACTTGGTTTATATATTTTGCTTTGCTTATATTTTTCCAACTCACCCATAAAATTGGACAGCTGCATAGTGTATACCGGTATGAGAAACGAGGAAACAAGAGATGTAAGACCTTTCTCACATTTCTCTCTCTGCTGACACTTGTTAGAAGTGGCAGCATCGTACTGAGAAGAAAGGTAGTTCAAGTGTTCCAGGTCATGGCCAGAAGCAAGGCATCCTGAGATACAGCCGAGAACGGCACAGAGAAGCACCTGCAGCAAGGAACTGACTAAGGAGGAGGAGATGTGAGATAAAACTTATTTTCTCCAAATATGCTAAAGGGAGGGCGTTTTTGAAGGTAGAAAAATCCAATACTTGGATTATATCTGGATTATGATAAAAATGATACTTAACCTTTATTGAGCACTCTATGTCTGGGCACTGTTTAAGGTGCCTGACATATATTAACTCACTTCCTGCAATTGTGTTAATGCCATGCTGAACCACTGCTAGTCAGTCCTCTGGACTTAGCTGAACTCTACCCTCCAGAGGACTATCTAGGTCTAGGCATGTGGAGACCTGGGGATATTAGTAAGAGTCAAGAATAAGGAACAATAAGGATAAATATAATTTGATATGCATAAAGGAAAAAATTACCATTAGTATAAATGAGTGGAAATAAGGGACAAAGCAAAACCATAAGGATGTGAGTGGAAAGGAATAATTATGAAATAAGTTCATTAAAGCCTAAGAATAACTTTATTTACATTCATCCCATATTGGCATTGGGGTAACTAGAGGTGAAAGCATAAGTATGACTTAATGAGACACCGGCTTGGAACCCTTTGTCACTGAAGATCTGAAACGACAAAAACTCAGAGGCTCTTTTCCTGGTTCTTGTAATAGCCAGTAAGAGCCATTTATTTCTCCCACATAAAAGACAACATTTCATAAATTATGAAGACCTTCACCTCTGTCACAAACTAAGGACGGGTCATCTTGCATACTCTTCTAGGTTGGTGTTGAGGAACTGCTGGTTCATAAATGGTCAACAAATAGGAACAGGTTTGGGGGCTTCTGCTTTACAGTAAGTGAAAAACATGATTTGACGCTCTGTGTCAGATGTCCTAAAGTGGGTCCCTCTGCGACAACAGCAACATTCTGTCACCTCATGACATCGTGACATTTTGACTTTCAGCAAGTGAAATTTTCTCTCTAGGAAGCATTATTAAAGTCGGGATTCCTCTGGGTTCAGTCTTTGGTCTACTTCTCCTTTTGGCTCTTCCTGGGACGCCTTTCCAGCTCCTGCGGCTCCAACAACCACATGTTTGACTCCTAAATCCATAACTCTAGTTTGGATCTATGTTTATAACCTACAATTAGTTATAACTAGAAATATGAAAGTATCGTCAGATACCAAACAGAATTATGTAATAATTTGATGGTGACGTAGTTTTGGAGAATAGAAAAGAATAAACTACTCTTGATAAACTACAATAAACTACACATTCTCCTACATTCTAAATAGGTAGGAGAACACAGAGGTAAGTGACAGACACCAAGTCCGCGAAGAACTTTCCAGTGGAGCTTGGGAGTGAAAGGCACTGCTCTAGGCTGTGGGGCAGTGATGCCTGTTCAGTGCTAAGCCTTAGCCCACGTGTTAGATCGACAAACATCGCCCTCTCTCCCCTCACACTTCCATAAAAGAAATCCGTCATTTACTAAATGCTGCAGCTGCTGATAACATAAGTGTGACTGCAGTGGCTTAAACACATGAAGGTCCATTTTTCTCTAACATAAAAGGCATCTAGAAGTAGGGAGTCCAGGGCTGATATGGCAGAGTCACCAAGAACTCAGTGTCTCTCTCTTTCTTCTCTTCTTAGCAGGGACTTCATTCTCGTGGATGCATCATGGCTTCCATATGGCTGCTAGACCTCATATGGTTTTGTCCACAGTCCAACCAGCAAGAAGACAAAGGGGCAAAGGGTGCTTTGCTTATTCAATGAGTGACTTTCACTGACATCTCACTAGCCACCCCTACTTACAAGGGAGACTGGGAAACTTGGCATTCAACTTCAGAAGACTGCCATCCAGGAGAAACGTTAGGATTTTGTTATTAATTAAGAAAGAGTAAATGGCTATTGGGTAGGCAATCAGCAACGTGTACCAAAGGATGGAATTGGTTCCACTTGCCAGGAGAGAGCAGTTCAGAAGTGAGCACCTTCCATCCCTATTATGGCTTCCTTACTTAGTTATACTTGGTTTCAAGTGTAAGGGAGAGAGAGAGAGACAGAGTTATTAATATTGCTAAATCTCTCACATTACAGTTATCTTTGTCTTTTTAGTATAAAGGGACTTCTAGTAATTGAAGCTCTTATTTTCTTATGCTTTGAGATGCTCCCTCTTGATTTGTAGGTGTTTATTAGAAATGGTAGGAGAGAAAAATAAACTTTCCTCTATCCATCTTAGGTTCATTGACTAGGGCCCTAAAATTAGAATGATGAAAGAGAGATTAACAAGAGAAAAACAAACAGAAGTGTATTAACATGCGTGGTGTACATACACACAGGAGTATTCAGGGATGAGTAACTCCAAGGGGTGGTTAGAACTTGGGCTTAAATAGCATCTTAACAAAGAATAAATTTGTAGAGAAATTACAAGATAGAGGAAAAGGGTTTTGAGCTTCTGGGGTAGTAAACTGTGGGAAATATATGGGGAAAACTAATGGAGGATAAGGTCTAATTAGTAATGTTTTTTAATGTAGGTTCTGCTGGTGAGGTCTCTGGGTTTAGAAGGGTCTAGAGTTGTGATTAACTTCTGTCCCTAACTTCTGTCCCTTCTGGTAGAGAAGAGAGAGGAACACCTCTACACATTTATGTGCTGCTTTTAGGTAAACAGGGAGAGATTTTCTTATATCTACTTTTTCTAAATAGTCTTCAGTTCAAAATCCTTATACCAGCATGGTATATTTTGGGTAGCATATACTCTGCTGCCATTAGGAACCATACCAAGAACAAAGTTACTGAGGGCACACAAAAATGCAATTCAAGGGCTCCCCTGGTGGCACAGTGGTTAAGAATCCGCCTGCCAATGCAGGGGACACGGGTTTGGGCCCTGGTCGGGGAAGATCCCACATGCCGCGGAGCAACTGAGCCTGTGCACCACAACTACTGAGCCTGCGCTCTAGAGCCCGCGAAGCACAACTACTGAAGCCTCTGTACCTAGAGCCCGTGCTCTGCAACAAGAGAAGCCACCGCAATGAGAAGCCCGCGTACCACGACGAAGAGTAGCCCCTGCTCGCCACAACTAGAGAAAGCCTGCACGCAGCAATGAAGACCCAACACAGCCAAAAAAAAAAAAAAAAATTAAATAAATAAATTTATTTTAAAAATGCAACTTAAATAGGGCCACGGACAGCGGGGCTCATTGACAGCTAACAGAGAAATATGACAAGAAAAATTAGGCTAGGAAATCCATAATTTCACAGAACAGCAAGAAAACTTGCTTATCTTTTAAGATTCACCCAACCATTTATGGGTTCAACTGATATTCACTAAATTCTCACTAAGTCACAGGTGAAGAGTTCAAGATTTTCACTTAATGGGATCACTAGGACTTCAAACTGTCTTTTTTTCCATTAATATGTACAACCACATGCCCTAATTAATAAATAAGCTGAGGAGGGTTTGATTGATACTACTTTCTGAAAACTGAGAATCCGAATTAGGACATTTGCCTACTTAGAACAATTTGACATCTCCTTGGAAGAGGGACAAGAGTATTTACAAGCTGACAATTAACAAAAGAATAAGTATATTTAATAGTGTAAAATAGACACTAAGGAAGAATTATTTTTGGCTAAAACTTGATGGTGGAGAAAAGGGAGCAGAGAGGATAAGAAGAGGAAATGTATTAGTTGTATTATTAAATTATAGTGATAATAGACACAGTAAGGGTATTTTATAAAGTTATTATAAAAGCATGCACCATTACAAAAGTACAAACCAAAATTTCACACACATAAGGAGGAAGAAAGGCAAATCACGTAGTTAGTGATGTAAAATAATGTAAATATAAAATGAGAAGTATTAACATAAAATACTATGATAGAACTAAAGCAAACATATATAAATAAATGTAAAAGTCCTCACCTCTTTATTAGTTGAAAAAGGATTAGAGTGGACCATAAAGCGAAAGACAAATCCATGTTACATAAAAAAACCTATCTAAAACCAAGTGATTCAGAAAGATTGATAATAAAATAGTGGCCAAAGACATACTAAGTAAATGCAAACAAATGAACAAACGAACAAGTATCAATAATATGGGTATCAACTAGAATGGAAGTCAGGCCAAAACTGTTAAGCAAGAAAACTATAATGTTACAGGGTAAATTTTACAATGTATATGTGAGCGTTGTGACTCTCTATGCCCTAAATAGTAAAACAGCAGGACCTATAAGAAGACAAAGACACACTAACGGAAGGAAACTTTAAGTTACCTTTCTCAGTTCATGATAAAACAAGGTTACTGAAAAAACAGAAAAAGACATAGAAAATCCTGTCTAAATATAAGAATCAGAAAAATATAATTTATATATATCATTTACATGATATACTGTATATAAATCATCTGTACGTGTGTGTGTGTGTGTGTGTGTGTGTGTGTGTCTAGCTCTGTTTCCTAGAAACTAGAAACACATCTTCTTATTAAGAGGTCAAGACAGTCACATAAATTGAATAGCTATTAGGTCATAAAAGCAAACCTCAATAAATGTTATATATTAGAAATAGCACAATGTCATCTGATCACTGTGTAACAAAACTAAAACTTAATTACATAAGTAATTAAGGAAAAAAAAGTCCTCTATTATCTAAATAATAAAAACTAACTTTAAAGGTACTTACATGTGAGAGAAAACTGCAAAATTACAAAACATCTAGAAAATGGATATAAAAATGCAACATTTCACAACTCATGGGATTTGTGTACTGCTAAAGCAGAAATATAACATATAACCTTAAATACTGTATCAATAAAGAGAACAATGAAAATAAATTAAGCACTTAATAAATCAGGAAAAAACATAATAAAACCAAGAAAATGAAAACAGAGGGTAGGAATTAATAAAGTTAAAATAAAAAATACTGAATTAGAAAACAGAAAATAGTAGAATTAATAAATAAATAGATCAACTACTATCTATTCTAAACTCAGAAAAAAAAGGAAGGGGAACAAATACTAAATTTAAGAAATATGGGAGAATTAGAAATGGAGGAAATAAAAAACTTCAAACTACTTTGTTTTGCTCTATTCAAATGAATTAAAAAGCCTGGATGAAACAGTCCATTTTCTAGGAAAATGTGATTCAGTAAAACTAATGCTGTAACATGTAGAAAACCTAAAGAGTCCAATTCCATAAAATAAAGTTGTCAAGAGTTATATACCAGTCCCAAATGGTTTCACAGAAGAATTCTACCAAAGAACAAATAATTCCAATACTATTTAAACTGATCTAAAGCCTAAAAAAAGAAGAAAAACTCCAAAATTATTTTTATGAGATAAGTAGAACACTGATGCCAAAATCCATAAGATTGCATACAAAAAAGGACCAACCTCATTTATGAAATCAATACAAAAATCCTAAATAAAATATTAGCAGATATTTCAGCAGCAGAAAAAAACAGTAACTCATCATATCTAAGTAGGGTTTATTACAAGGCTGCATGGATGGTTCAATATTAGGAAATCTACTAATATAATTTATCTATTAATAGGGCTAAAGAGAAAAATCATATGATCATCTCCATAGATGCTGAGAAGATATCAATTCATCATACAATTGTGATTAAATTCACTATATAAAATAGGTCTTGATAGAGCCAGTCTGAAGTTTGGATCGATCTCTCTCTCTCTCTCGCTCTCTCTCTCTCTCTCCTCTCTCTCTCTCTCAGCTAGAACTAAAAACCCTATTGGACTTATTCCATTTACTTTTATTTCTAGCTATATATAATGCTCATCAAACTGCCTGCCCTCTTCGGACTAAATTCACAGAGACATTTCATTTGTCATATTTCTTTCCTGGCCCTGAGTAACTCATGCTATATTAGGTAAAATGTAACATTTCACTGTCTTATTCATTTGTATTTATAGCTCCTTTTATTTTCTAGCTGTTTCCAAGTTCTGGACAAATATTCTGGGTTTCACAATTTTAAGAGCAAAAACCACAGTATATTGTCCTTAGCTAAGGGCCAAAGGGCTATCTGCAGCATGAAGTTTCTCCGTTTTCTTAACTGTGCAAAACAGCTCCCTAGTGCAAATGAAGATCTTTTATTCCTCTTTGAAAAAGGAAAGAAATGTGGCGGAGAAATTTCCTAGCAGTGGACTGTACCTTTCCATGCAACTCCCACTTGCCTTTAGCTTCTTAGAAGGTAGAAATAATGTGTATTCTCCTGGCTATCATCTTTTATAGAGTAAACTGAATTCCAGAGTTAAGAATCTGCTGAAGGTCACGAGAATGTGGTAGATCCTATTTTTAAACTCCGCTTTATTGGACTCCAACTCCTACGCTTTTTTGCACAAATACACATCGCTTTCTAGAAAGGAATGTAAAGAAACAGGAATATGAAATAGAGAAATATGAGAGGAACAGAGAGCATGACAATCTGGAGAAATGGCTGCAAATCAGCATGAAAGAGAGGATGGACACAGTGTTGGTGCCCCAAATCCCTGTGAGTGAGATATAGTTTACTTTGGTTTAAGAGTCCAAAATAGACACTTGCACATATTCTTAAAAAGTTTGTCTCCAGGGCTGGATGAAGAAAGCCAGCTACAAGGGAACACTTAACCTTGCTTTGTTTTCAACAATAACTCTAACGAGACTGGAGAATGGATCAACCTCATTCTGGGAATAGGTCAGAATCTTTAGGGACACTGTGTATAGTTAAAAAAAAAATTATTGTCACATGATTTTGTATATTTGAAAGTAAATTAAGTACAAATAATGTCATAATGCAATTTAGTGATATAAAATACTCTGGTGAGAATACCTAAAAGAATTTATCTTCTTAACACCACTTATTCTAAAGAATGGCAAATAAAATTACTTTTTGGCGGTATATATCAGAGCCTTGGGATTTGTAAAATTTAAATTTTTATCAAATGGTTTTAAGATGGTTAAACACACTGTTTTATAGGAATAAATTTAGATCATAAGTTATATTGGTGAGCATTTAAAACTAGATTTTATGTTCATGACACTGTCTATAAATATACATTATATAATCACTAACTTATAAAATCTTTCTTTCACTCAACTTTTTATTGTATTCCTACTATATTCCAGGTTTGGGGGAGAGAGCAGTAAACAAAACAAAACAAAAAATACTCGGAGCTTAGATTCAACTTATTTGTTAAATTGGAATAATTAGTTTATATTTGTGTATGTTATTTATATTATGATTACCGTGTCTCATCCATTCTTTCTTCACCACATAATGTAGTAAGCATCCAATAAGTTTTGCAAATTGAATATATTCAACCTGCTTAATTTAAATTTTGCTCTAAAACACATCTTTTTTTAAAGTTTATGTGTTTTAACAATGAATTGAAAATTTTATATAATGAGTTATGTAAAATCTCTGGTTATACATTTAGGGGCCTAAAAATATGCAAAATATAAATTTTAAACTAAATTCACTTTTTTTAAAAACAACTTCACTGAGTCACCAGCACAACCTGGTGGCTGCTTAAATAATTACTTGGTTCAGTGTTTAAAAGTTTCTCTTCTGAGTTGTGTCTCCATTCCTATACTGACCTGGCTTTTTCTTTTTTTGTATTTAAAAATCACATTAAGAAGCTTATAACTATCATAATTAAAATTTCACAATTTTTTGTAAAACAAATATAGGTATTTCAAAATCCTATACATACTGGTCCTCTAATAGCAATGTGATTGGATGATTTGTCTCCTCGCCAAGTTAATTAATTTCTAGAGGGCAAGAAGAGCCTCACGAAGTTTTAAATTATAATCCTGCTCCCCACAGGAACTTAATATTCCACAAATTAAAAGCAATTATTGCTTTACTGCTTTGCAACATTTTAAAGGGTTTGTGTGTTTTGCAGGTGATTTATACCCATTTAATAGAGTCTGGGGTCTTGTCAGATTCATGATATCTATAATCTGAGATGGCTCTTCTTCCAAGTGATCATGACTAGAAATAACTGGGAAGAAGCTGAACGATCATTTGCCAGAAATGTCTTAAAAGGTATTTCACCATGGATGGCGGTGGTTGCACTAGATGACCTCTAATTCTAAGATTTAAAAACTACTAATGGGGCTTCCCTGGTGGCGCAGTGGTTGAGGGTCCGCCTGCAGATGCAAGGGACGCGGGTTCGTGCCCCGGTCCGGGAAGATCCCACATGCCACGGAGCGGCTGGGCCCATGAGCCATGGCCGCTGAGCCTGCGCGTCCGGAGCCTGTGCGCCGCAACAGGAGAGGCCACAACAGTGAGAGGCCTGCGTACCGCAAAAAACAACAACAACAAAAAAAAAACTACTAATGATTCATTAAAATAGATCATTTTTGTCTGCTTCCACTTCTGCTTTTGTACTTCCACTAGCTAATGCAGGAATTCAACTCCTGTGAAATTTCCTCAAGAATTTCTGGGAATCTCCAGAAAGATCTTGTTGTGCTCAGGAACCAGTCGTCTCACTGGCAGCACACTACTCCCTTCTGCAACCTTCCCTGTACCCCAAGACTGGAGGATACGCTGCTCTGCAGAGCAGAAGATCAGCTGCTCTTGCCCCTGAGTTTCTGTCAGATGTGCCTGCTGCCCTCTCTTGCCACAGCTCAGAGACCACCCCATGGGAGTACAGCCACATTCTCCAAGGCTGTTACCAGGCCCTGACACAGAATTCCCCTTCCTTGGTCCCTCGTTTCCCACCTCCCACACATATCTGCTGCTTTGGATGGTGGCCACTTTCATTGCTTTTATCCTTTTCCACATATCCCTGTAAGAAGCATTTAAATGAGCATCTATAATGTACTGGGCCCTGCATTTGGCACTGGGGATACAGCACTGAGCTATGCAGATATGGTTCTAGTTCTCATGAAGCATTCATCCCAACAAATAAATATGGAGCCAAATCAGATCATCTCACCATGAGTGAATGAAATCCACAACTTCATCAGACATTATGAATCTCCTCTGGGTTCATCTGAACTCCTGCTAAATAAGTATTGATTTTACTTGCTTTGGTAAATAACACAATCTTTATTGAGTTTTAGATGAAATTGTAGGCTTAATCTAAATAATAAAAATCCAAGTGAATCACAGATTAAAAACATCTGTGATTCACTTGAGTGAGTCATATCACCAATCACTGTGATATGTGATGTGTGATATGTGATATGGAGATGATGGAGTTCCTAAATCTTGAAGCAGCCCTGAAACTGAGTATTTTGAAGCCTTGGTCTTCCTTTCTCCTTTATGTTCAGGATTGTATGACGCTTTCGTTGCTATAAAGCTGGTAGAAATCTTCCCTGGAAAGGAAGAGTATGGATGCTTTGGGGAATGGAGAGAATTGAAGAGAAATTTCTGGAAGGATAGTCCAGGTGAAGAATAACTAAAAAGTTATTTGGATGCAGAAGTAGCGGAAGGGGTAGGGAAGAAAGGTGGATTTTGGCCGTGTTGGGCATGGGCAACCTCGTACACACAAGGAGAATGAGTCATAAAAGCATGTCGGGATCGGGCATATATTATCAACTCTTTGATTCTGAATACTGAGCCTAAGTTGTTTGAATGTAACTTTATTTTCATCAACCTGTACTGATGTGAGATGAAAAACACACACTTCTGGTGGGCCCATTTGGAATCTTTGGAATCCCTTGGTGTGTTGGGTGGCTTTATTAGTGGGGAAATTTATTCAGGTAGGAGCAACATGCACATAGGATGCCCCATAACAATATGTGCTAAGGACACACTAAAGTTTAAGAAAGCTGTTCTAGTACATACAACGTTGATTACATTGATATTGTTCATCTCAAGTTAAATTCAAGATAACAATAAAATTAATCTAAATGGGCGATATCCTAAGATTTTAGTTTCAAGGAGAATAAAATTTACAAATTCCCTTAAATGCCTTAATTTCTCTGTTTCTGAGATAAAAGCCTATATCTTTTATCTTTTGTAAAAAATTAAACCTTTTAAATAGTAGATTAACATGCAGTTATAAAAATAATGCAGGGATCCCATGTATCCTCTATTCAATTTCCCCCAATGGTAACATCCTAAGACTATAGTATAATAGCACAATCAGGATATTGACACTGATACAGTGCGTTGATCTTATTCAGATTCTCCCCGTTTTACTTTTATTCATTCATGTATGCGTGTGTGTGTGTGTGTGTGTGTGGCTACGTTGTGTCTTCCTTGCTGTGCGCAGGCTTTCTCCAGTTGCAGCGAGTGGGGGCTACTCTTCATTGCGGTGCGTGGGCTTCTCATTGCGGTGGCTTCTCTTGTTGCGGAGCACAGAATCTAGGGCATGCAGGCTTCAGTAGTTGTGGCTTGCTGGCTCTAGAGCGCAGGCTCAGTATTTGTGGTGCGTGGGCTTAGTTGCTCCGCAGCATGTGGGATCTTCTCAGACCAGGGATTGAACCCATGTCCCCTGCATTGACAGGTGAATTCTTAACCTCTGCACCATCAGGGAAGTCCCTGTGTGTGTGTTTAATTCTGTACAATTTTTATCACATACGTAGGCTTGTGTATTCGATACCACAGCCAATATGCAGAACAGTTTTATCACCACAAAAATCCCTTGTGGGCTTTCCCTGGTGGCGCAGTGGTTGAGAGTCCACCTGCCGATGCAGGGGACACGGGTTCGTGCCACGGTCCGGGAAGATCCCACATGCCGCGGAGCGGCTGGGCCCGTGAGCCATGGCCGCTGAGCCTGTGCGTCCGGAGCCTGTGCTCCGCAACGGGAGAGGCCACAACAGTGAGAGGCCCGCGTACCACAAAAAAAAAAAAAAAAGATCCCTTGTGATGTTCTTAACTTATGATGTTCATTTTCCTCCTTAAACTTCATTCCCAGCCTTAAACTCTAATCCTTAAGCCACTAATCTGCTCTCTACCAGCATTACTCTTTCATTTAATTAATACTATAAAAATGGAATGATATAATATGTAACATTTTTGGGATTGACTCTTTTCACTCAGCATAATTCCCTTGAAATTCATCTAGGTTGTTGCCTGTATCAATAGTTCATCCACGTTTTTGTGTGAAGAAAGTTTTCCTTGCTTTGGGATATATGCCCAAGGTTCTAACTGCGAGGTAATCACGTGTTCAGTTTTAGAAGAAACAAACTGTTTTCCAGAGTGATTATAATACTTTATATTCTCACCAGGAATTTACGACTGACCCAGTTTTTCTATATCATTGTCAGCATTTGGTGCTGTCACTTTTATTTTAGCCATTCTGATAAATATGTAATGTTGTTTCATTGTGGTTTTAATTATGTTTTCCTGATAATGTTGAACATCTTTTCATGTGCTCATTTGCCACCTGCATGTCCTCTTTAGTGAAATGTCTACTCATGTCTTTTTCTCATTTTCTACTTGTTTCTTTTTTTTTACTTTTAGGTTTTTGAGAGTTCTTTACATAATCTTGATATGTCTGTGAGATATATGCTTGCAAATATTTTCTCCCTATCTCTGTGTCTTTTTATCCTTTTAACAGGGTATTTGACAGAGCCAAACATTTAATTTTGGTGAGTCTAAATTTACAAATTTTTCCTTTTATAGACTGTGCTTTTGATGTCAAGTCTTAAAAATCTAGGCCTAGCCCTAGATCATAAAGGTTTTCCCCAAATCTGTGTTCTTTTAGCCAACTAAACAAGTTTAACATTATTGGGTTTCTGTCTTAAACTCCAACTCTGTCCATCCTACATAGAAGAGAAAGTTTTAGAAACAGGTGCTGGAAGATCAAAATCTTCCAGGCAGGTTTTCTCAGTGATCTTAGCTAAGAGTTTACTTTTCCTCTTCTACTGTTATTAGGAGACTCTGTGAGTCAGAGTAAATCCCATCATGAACATTTTCATTAGCAAACACCCATTATCATTAGCTTTCATAATGAAATAAATTATTTGGTGCGTTTCATTTGTTAATTACAATTGTAATTCTGATGATACTTGGGAAAGATGGGGTGATACCAAAAAAACTTCTCTCCTTTAAAAAGGAACAATATTAATCACAAATGAAAAGGGGCCATTTTTCTCTGAGCGAAACCAAATTACTCCCTTCATGGGTTGATTTTTCTTAATCACGTTTTGATCTATTTTCTGTTTGATATTCAATCATAAAAATTAGGAGAATAGGATATTTCATAACTACAATTCCTTACCATAGTGTGAGTTCATGAATGTAGGGAACTCTGTTTTGTTCTCTATTATATCCCACACGTAGCACCTACTATGATAGGTGTTCAAAAATTTTTTGTAGAATGATTGAATTAATGAATCAATGAGTATTACCCCTAATTATTTCCTCAGGCAATTTAGGAGAGTCATCACTGAAAGAAAGATCAGAGCAGTGAATTCATTTAGTGTTCTACTTCTAAATAACAGAGGTATGTAGAAAACAGCAAGAATTTCTCAGACTGGTTACCTTGGAGAGGGAGGCATCTTTCTATGCTTCCCCAGTAATACACAGTCACAAGTTCTGAAGTCTGTGTTCCGTTGGTTCATCTATATTCCCTTCTGAGCTGAAAGTAACCAAAATGGGCAATATGGGTATCTATGCCCATCAAGCAGAGATATCAGCCCTATTCCTAAACTCAATATTTGGCGGGCATATGCTAAATCTCTGCGAGCCTTCATCCTCTTTGGCCTGCTGCAATCTCCCCTAGCTTCTTCCATTGGTGCCCAACCTTAGTTTTGGACACCTGATTATATTCGAGCCCCTGCGGGGACTGAGAAGATCCTCAACCTAAATTCTATGCCACACCTTAGACATCATCCAAAATGTACTGCTGTTAACATTTTGTTGTAATTCCTTACAATTCTAATTTGTAATTGCCAAATAAATTCCACTGCATGCTTATGCTCTCCCTGAAGTGCTTCATGCTCTGCCATCTTTGGCCCTTTCTTCATGCTTTTCCTTGTTGAATTTTCCTCACTCTCCCTATTGTGCTCCCACACTTCTCACCCGACAATACACACTTCTACTTTTGTTCAGGTAGCTCATATCCTTCTTCGGTTCTCCGTTGAAACATTACTTTCTCCATGAAGTCTCCCAGCCTCTTAAATCAATCTTATATGCTTGGATACAAATGTACTTATTATCCTCACTGTAAGTATAAATATTTGTCAGATTCCACCACAGACTTCCAGTTCTTCCAGGACAAGGGACATGTTTAAATTATTTGCCATTGTATCAAGATGTCAGGGGTGTTTTTGATATGTAGGCAACAGGTTTCTAACCTTGGAAATACATAGGAGAAAAGAGTGTGGAGCTGAGAGACAACGAGCATTATCTGGTACTTGCTGTCTTGTTTATTCTCTTCTGTTCCACATTTAATCCTGAATAAATATTGTGGGTTCTAGAGTCCACAGTGAGTTAAATTAACATTATGCTGAATTTAGCTGGGCACCAAAGTGCCACGGTATTATCACCAAATATCTTGAGAATGTGACTTAAGAGTAGCTTAAATTAGACAATTCAGGTGAACTAAGTCTTTTTGATCCTGTCTTCCTCATACTTTTTAATAGAAGGAAAATTTGCACGTAACTTATCTCTAACAGTTTCTAGAGGCAAAACCCCAAAATCATAGCAGATGAGGTTGATGTTACATGAAAGAGGATTCATTATTGGCAAAGTCAATAATGACATTACTTGCCAGAGGAGGAAGCTAGAATTTTCTCTTTTGATAAGTGAGGTACAGAGGAGGTTACAAAAACTACCACTTTCAATCATTAATCATGAATCAAAACACCCTAAAACCAGTTTTCACAATGTTTAACTTTTCATGTACATATCTTTGGCCAGTTTGTCCATGATTTGGCATATATGGATGCAGCGGAAAATCCTGTCTCAGGATTTATGTTGATAAGCAAATCACTCTAGTAATTTACAGAAAGAATACTGGGGATGCAGGCACTTGGTGTGAGCCTGTAAAGCTATACTTGGAGAAAAGGCAGAACCGAGGCAACCCAGAGGCCAAGAGCAGGGCGTATTCAGCAGGAACAGTCTTGCTATAGCGCCACACCCCTGCTCCATACAACTGGCACGGCCCCTGGACATGCTGCAGCCACCAAAATGGTTCCCAACTGTCTCACTCTGTTCACATCATTCCCATCAGATTAATTTCTCCGGTGGAAGTATGCAATTGGCTGCATCTAGGTCAATGTGCCTCTTTTCTGTGAGCCTAGGGACATGGGGGAGGTGTTTCTCTCCTACATGGATTCTCCAGTGGGAAGTTGGGCACTCAATCTCATGAACATGACACTGAATGGAAGATTATCCTCCAAGATACATGCCCACACATTTGGTTTTTTTCATATCTACTGAAAGAGTGAACCTATATTTTCAACTCTGGTTAGTTGTTTATTTACATAATATCCAATATGACATTTGGGAGTGGAGCACTTGCTGTTTTTTCCTTGCATGTGATTAAATCGATGCCAAGATGATTCAGGTCATCTTCCTGTAACCTGTTTCAATTTGTTTTCATATTTTTAAGATGCTTTTTATTTCTGGCATCGGCATTGAATACTGGTGGAACCGAATAGTAAGCCAGCTGGCACAGCAGAAATATAAGCTCCAGAGGCTTAGCCCCAGTATCATGAAAAAAAGTACAGAAGGGTGGATTTGGACTGAGAGGTAATTTAAACTTACATGAATCAAAGAAATAGGTTCTATTAGGGCAACTGGACAATATTCATCAAATTTACGTATATACATATCCTTAGGCTAAATAAATGCACTCTAAAAACCTATACACATGCCTAACGATTTATGTACTGGTTTACTAATTTTAACCTTTTTTCACAATAACAAAAAACTGGGATTAACCTAGTTATCCATCAAAAAGAGACTGTTCAAATACTTTTTTGGACATTTGTACAAAAATTTTATGTAGGTGTACTAAAAACTAAGACTATCTTTATATATATAAGACATATATCATATATGACTATCTTTATATATATATATTTATATATATATATATATGATATAATATCCAAAATGTACTGTTAAGTGGAAAAAACCCTCCTAAACCACTGTTCCAGTCTGGACTGGTTGCTTTTAGGCTAGCTACACAGCTGTCATCCTGGGACTTCACTAGTCTTCTGAATTTACTCTTTCCTGGATCCTAAGTCTTACTCGTTCTCTAGCTGTGTCTCAAGAAATGATATATATAAGATAAAAAGCAGGTTAAACCAGTGTGCACACAGAATGCTACCATTTATGTAAAATCAGTGGGCTAATATATATGAACTTTATTATATGTGAATAAAATGTCACTGACAGCACTGACAGTAACTGATAGGACTGGCTGCCTCCTGGGAGAACAAGTAGGTAACTGGGGGGATGTGGAATGTAAGGGAGACTTTTCATTGTATACTTTCTGTAGCTTTTGAATTTTGAACCATGTGAATGCATTATGGACTCAAAAACTAAATAATTAGAAAGGACCCCAATACTAAGAAGCCATATTTCCCTTATATAACGAGTTATTAATTCTATATATACATATAGGAAAGGAGAAAAATCTAGACAGAGATGGTGGTGGTGGTAAAAGAACGCAGTAAAAGTAAACTTTCCAGAGGAAATACCATCCTAAGAAGAAATATCAGTAAGAAGTCTAAAAGGCATGAGAGAGCATGGCATCAGGAACAGTGTTTTCATAGAAGGAAATCTTTACTGACACAGGAAAATGCTCATGACAGAAAGGGATCAAAAAACAGAGAGCAGGAGCAAAGGACATAATCCATATAATGAAAAGGCATCCTATAGAATGGGAAAAAAATATTTGCAAACCATAGATCTGATAAGGGTTTAAATATACAAGGGACTCATACAACTCCACAGCAAAAAAAAAAAAAAAAAAAAAAAAAAACCTGATTAAAAAATGGACAAAAGAACTGAATAGATATTTTTCCAAAGAAGACATACAAATGGCCAACAGGTATACGAAAAAGTGCTCAACATCACTAATTATCAGGGAAACGAAAATCAAAACCACAATGAGATATCACCTCACACCTGTTAAGATGGCTTTTACCAAAAAGACAAGCAATAGCAAGTGTTAGTGAGGATGCAGAGAAAAGGGAATCCTTGTACACTGCTAGTGGGAATGTAAATTGGTGCAGCCACTGTGGAAAACAGTATGGCGGCTCCTCAAACAATTAAAAGTAGAACTGCCATATGATCCAGCAATTCCACTTCTGAGTATATATCCAAAGGAAATGAGATCAAGATTTTGAAGAAATATCTGTAATTCTACATTCATTGCAACATCATTTACAGTAGCCAAGATATGGAAACAACCAAAATGTCCATCAATGGATGAATGGATAAAGAATATGTGATACACACACACACACACACACACACACACACGCACACACACGTTGGAATATTATTCATCCATGAAAGAAGGAAATCCTGCCATTTGCAACAACATGGATGGACCCTGAGAACACGGTGCTAAGTGAAATAAGCCAGACACAGAAAGACAAATACTGCATGATCTCACTTATATGTGGAATCTAAAAAAAGTCAAACTCATAATAACAAAACTCAATAACAAAAAAACAACCCAATCCAAAAATGGGCAGAAGACCTAAATAGTCGCTTCTCCAAAGAAGATATACAGATTGCCAACAAACACATGAAAGAACACTCAACATCATTAATCACTGGAGGTTTTAAATTTCATATATATAATAAGTAGTACAACAAATCCCGATTTTATCTTAGTTTCTGAAGGTAAAATTGCATGCTTTTCCTAATTTATTTTGTAACCAAACCAAACAGTTCTTCTTTTTTCCAAAAGGGATCCAAATTCTTCAGGAGGAACATGTTAGTTTGCAAACAGGAGTGCTGTTTACCTGAAATAGTTAATTTGAAAGATACCTATGTTATAATAGACCCAGGAAAACCCAAAAGCTGAGGGATTCCATCACCACTAGACCTGCCTTATCGGAAATGCAGAAGGCTATACTTCAAACTGAAAAAAGAATGGCATTTCCTTCTACTGTATCAAACCAGACTCTTCACCGTTTTGAAGATTTATGGTCACGAATTTTAAGAAAACTCATTTTCTGAAAATAAGGAAGTTTTTACTAACAAAAACTTTTAGTTTGCTTTAGAAAAAACATCTATATCAAACAAGTTCAAACTATTAATTTCATGAATATTTATTTTACCAGAGTCTAGTCTAACCATATAGGAGAAAGGAGTAAACACTAGGTGGTCAAATTCTATTTGATTAGGCAGAGATGTAAACAAAATTATGTACATGTACATTACATATTATGTACATGTCTGATACATGTATATATACACATACATCATACCCCTGACGCTATTACAACGAGTCAGACTAAATTGATTTAAAGTAACTAGGTTCATTTCTCTCAGTTCCTAATTGGTATTAACACATTCCATACTTATAAGCTAATACTTGTTTGTGATCCCTGTTAACTAAGCATAAATATCTCATAGATACTATTGAAGCTTTGCTGAGTTTGGAAATGCAGTACTATAGAAACCATGACTAAAAGAGCACTGAAATTCTAGAAAATTTATAACTTACACAGAAGGAACTCCTCAAATGCTTAAAAAACAGAAAGGGCTACATTAACATTGTTCTTAGGGAAAACAGAGGGGTGGCCGCATCAGACCACATTCACGCTGATGTATGAAAAGTACATGGAAAGAAGCAAGGTGGGAGGTGGTGTGAAAAGGAGTAGGAATCAAGCTGAGTCTCTGGAGCCCACTGTTAAGAATAAAGCTCATTCAGTGAGTAAGCATGGAACTGAGAACAATCATGAGACTCAATAATATTTGCATGTTTAAATGGCATGATTAGACAGAAAAAAGGATCTAAGGCAAAAACCCTGTTCTGAAGAAAATTATGGGAAAACACATTCACACACACACACACACACACACACACACACACACACAACAACAACAACAACAACCCAGCAATACTGGTTCTGCTTAGTTCGCAACTCTCTTTAGGGTTTTCTTCAGAGCAAGTTTGACATCCTTGTTCCTTAGACTATAGATGAGGAGGTTCAACATGGGGACTACATTGGTATAAAATACTGAGAAGAACTCCCATTGGCCCACAGAACCATCAGAAAAGGTCTTGAGATGTGTAAACAACCCAGAACCATAGAAGAGGGCAAACAGTTATTATGTGGGAGCCACAAGTACTGAGGGCTTTGGACCAACCCTGAGCTGATGAGATGTGGAGGATACTGGAGAGGATCAAAGCATAAGAAACAAAAATAATGAAGCTACATATTATTACAACTGTGCTCACAATAATGGAATCCACCAGCTCACTGGCATCCGTGCTGCTGCAGGACAGCTGGAGGAGGGGGAAGATGTCACACATGTAATGGATGGTGATGCTGGAATCACAAAAGGATAATCTGACCATGTGACCTGTGTGGGCCATGGCACCGGCAAACACCATTACATATGAACCAAACATCAGCAAAGAAGAGACCTGAGGGGACATGGTGACTGTGTACAAAAGGGGCTTACAGATGGACACACAGCGATCACAGGCCATGGCTGTTAACACATAGCATTCAGAATGGACAAGGAAACAGAAAAGAAAAACTCAACAGAGTCATGCACTCTGCAAAGGAGATGATGTTCTCTGACACAAAGCTCATCAGCAGTTTAGGCGTAATGACCAAGGAGTGGCAGAGATCTATGAAGGACAGGTTGAAGACCAAAAAATACATGGGAGCGTGAAGATGAGAGTTCAGGCATATCTGATTAATTAAGCTCAAATTCCCTACCACAGTGACCATACAGTTCAATAAGAAGAGGAAGAAGAGGGGTATCTGGAGTTGACTTTGGTCTGTAAGTCCTACCAGGATGAACTGAGCCATTTTCCACAGACATTATCGGCAGGGGTGTGATCTGTGAGGAAATGAGAGAACAATGTCACATCAAGAAGAGACTGAAATCCTTTCTTTCTAGACCGAGGACTTGTTCCATGGGGGCTCAAGGGTGACTGCTGGGACAGCACTCTAGAAGAGCCAGAGTGACAACTCCGTATCTTTCAACTTTCTTCTCTCAGCTGTCCTTTCCTTCCATGTTTTCAAATCTCAGCTGCAACTCCTCACCTCCCTTGGGCTGACACGATCCAGGATAAAGTCTTTCAGCAGGGGTCCAAAGTGATGTGCACATCTGAGAGATAAGGAAAAATATCTTGAAGAGATGAGTAGGCTGGCCAAGGCCATACAGCAAGAGAGGAAAGGAGTTCAGAGTGGTACCCGGGACTCCTTGCTATGGAAATTCCTGAAGCTTGGGACAGTGAGGTCACTGTGATCCCCACTGTGCCCACAGGTCAACCTATTCTCTTCCTCCTACCTTTCAGAAACTCAGCACCAGGCTTAGCAAAAGTACTGAGCGTGTCCCCTACGATCCTGCATTCCTCCCACCCATTCCCTTTAACCAATCTTACCCCCAAATCACAATGGATTGTTTAAGAAGGGCAGGTGGCCTCCCACATCTCTCCACTGCTGTAGCAGTGGGAATGAAAACATCAGATCGGAGAAGACTCGCCACCCAACTTCCTTCAACCTGGAGACTTCACTACTACCAGGCCTTATGTACTCTTTTCCCTTCACTGGCCGGAAGGAGACAGAGGTTTTGACAAAGGAGGAGGCAACATCCCTTCTGTCTGTAGATTCGCATATGTCTTCAGGGCAAGGCAAATGCATCAGCTTTATGTCTCCAAACCATCAGCGGGCTAATAGTGTGAACGCATCTTATTCTCTGTGGATCTCAGCAACTTGTTTGGAAGCTTGGAAAATGAGCCTCATTTAGGATCACAGTTTGATCAGGCTCCTTAGGGAAGAAATTACTGAGCCTGTGTTTACATCTTTTGTTAGTAAGTTGATATTGGTACATTTGGGACTCAATGTTCTTCTCCAACTATCAGTTCACATTAAGAATTTATTGATGTGTAATAAATTATCATAAACTTAGTGGCTTAAAAGAACACCCACTTATTAGTCATAGTTCTGTAAATTAGAAGTCTGGTATGGAATCACATGGCTGGATTCTCTGCCCAGGCCGAAATCAGGATGTGGGCAGGGCTGCATTCCCTTCTGGAGGCTCTGGGGGAAGAATCTGTTTCCAAACTCATTCAGGTTGTTGGAAGAACTCAGTTCTTGTAGTTGTAGAACTGAGAGCTCCATTCCCTTGCTGGCTGTCAGCTGGGGGTCACTTTCAGCTTCTAGAGGTTGCCTGCATTCCTCAACATGTGGCCCTCTTGTCTTCAACCTGGCGGTAAATGGAGAATCCTTGCTGTGCTTTGAATCTCGCCGACTTCCCCTTCTGCCACTAGCTTGAGAAAAACTCTCTGGTTTTAATATGCTCATGTGATTACATTAGGCCTGCCCTGATAATCTCCCTAATTTAAGGTCAACTGTACCATATAACATGCATAATCCCTAAAGTGATATATCGTTATATATATGGTTCCTTCCACATTCAAATAAGAGGGGATTATACAAGAGGAAAAGACATTGGGGGGCGGGTCATGTTTCAGAATTTTGCCTGCCACATCTATCTTCTCTGGAAATCTATTCTTCACACATTTTATATGGAATTACTTGTGAAAATGCTGTATTCCCTTGTTTAGCTTCTCTCTCAACACAGATGCAAATTCCTCAGAAAGAGCCTTCTAGGGTCTGCTCCCCAAATTTGGTGTCCACAGCCTTTTCTCCTGTGTGTCTACTTCTTGAATTTTACTCTCTAGTAGTACTTCTCATGCATTTTGATGATTTCTTGGCTTCATGCCATTTCATCTGCCTGAAATGCCTTCTCCCTTGTTCTCACTTGGATACCACTTACTCATGCTCCGAGACTTGTTCTGTCATCATTTCTGATAGAACATCTATTCTGACCTCTTCTCCTGTCTCTACTCCCGGAACCTAAAGTGCCTTCTCTGTGTGCTGCTGAAGCATCTTCTGCATTTATCTTCTCCCATTTATATACAGTGAGTTTACATGCGTACCTTCATTTAAACTGTAAACTCCTAGAGGGCAAGAAGTCAATCTTATTTATTTTTATTCATGCTGCTATTAACAGGTCTTTCTTTCTATTTTTTCTTTTTTTTGTTTTGGTCTTTATATTTCTAAATAACATGCGGTTGTTTCTTGATTTTTCACTATTATGTCTTGTCAATTGACTTTAGGTCTGGGAAATTAAATCTAGCCAATTTTCACCTTCTACCACCGCAAATATACTTCCTAATGTCTTCATCTTCCCAGTACAGTTAATTTTTAAAGTTCCATTAATGTTCAGTGTTTACATGATTATGAGGATGTAAATGCTTTGCACATCTAAGGAGTAAAATACGCTGATTACTTTTCCTTCACAAGCCTGTTTTCTCTAGAGTAAATAATGGTCTTGGTGGATTTAAGCTGCAAGGTACTCTGAATACAAAAAGGAATAAGATGCAGATCCTGCCCCTTGGTTCTCTCATTCTAATTAGAGAAGCAACAAAAGAAAGTGAGAACTGCACAATTTATAGATATCTGGCTGTAGCTACAATACTAAACTCTTTCATTAACTTATCCTTTATGATCTTCAGAATTATCTGAGAAAAGTATTTCTGTTTTACATATGAAGAAACCAAAGCTGATGTTAAAAAGAAATTTGCCAAAGTCATAACAACTAATGGCAGAGCCAGGATTTAAACACAGATCTTTCTTAATATAAAATTAATTTCTCTTACAATGCTATACAGAAAAAAGGGAGTAATTACTATCATAGAACTTTGTACAAGGTACAGTAGTGACATGTATTAATTAAAAACCTTTTCATTATAATAAATAATTACTTTTCATTGTAAGTGAAATGATATTGAGACAAACAAAAAAGTTCACTTAACTGGCAAGTCCAGGGATGCATTATGCTTCAGAATTGAATGGATCCGAGGAATCCAGAGGGTTGTGTCTCTTTCTTTCAATTACTTGAATATGGTTGGTTCTACCTGGCTTTTTTCTCAGACAGACTTTCTCCTTGTGTAGACCAGAAGACTCTACTCTGTTCCTCATGAATATGTATCTCCACCTTTATTATTCTGACTCATGCAATGAAAAGATCACTCCTTTGCTTGATCTTATTTTAGCTGAAATTTCAAAATGGACCTTACTACGAGTTGGGGTATAACTCAAGGGGAAAATGGCTTACCATGAGACCATATAGGACTAGCTTGTTCTGTGGGGCTCCTCCGCCCTTTTCCATATACTCAGATCACATGAAATTGAGTAGCTCTTATCTAGGTACCTACTTTTGTAACTTCCAGTGTCAACCCGCGGCAGGCATCAACATTATCACCCTTCACCCAAGACTACCCAACAGGTATTTTGAGCTTTTATAGTCCAAAATGAGGAGAAGAAATAAAAAGAAAGGAAAAGACTCAATATGTGCTGCTCAATGCCTGTACTTTTAATTTCAGTATTCTGTTAAAAGAGATGCATCTTTCAAACATAAGTGATGCCAAGAAAATGATCTCACCCTCAACTGCTTAACTCTGGGTGAGATTTCAAGAGAATATCATTCTCAAGAAGGGACTGGAGAGAGACCAACCCAGTGAAGAATCTCATTGCTTGCTTGATTTTGCCTATTTTTCCTATCTTTTTCCGTGTTCTAGTCTTTAAGATTTTACTTTTAAAACTGTTACAACACAAATTTTATTCTGTATTTGACCTCTCTGTTATTAGTGTCTATTATTTTTTTACTCCACACATAGTACTTTTATAATTCCATTTTTTTTCTTCTCTCAAGGTACCAAGAGGTGACACTTCAAATTGCATATCCTTTCCCTTCCCTTCCTGTATATCTCACTCTCATCTCTCGAGACAGATTCTTCCTTTTCACATTTAGTGTGAACTTAACTCTTTCTGACCATGGTTTTGGATCAAATTAGATCCATCACAATCACAACTCTTCTCTCTTTCCTAAGCTTTTTCCACCTGCTCTTGCTCACTGCAAAAGCTTGAGGTCTCTAGAGCAGGAGTGAGAGAGACTGCTTCCTGGGATTTGGAGTTTTTCTCTCTTAATTTACAGTTATTTTGAAGTTCGGACATATTTTTGTCTTTGGATTATGCTGTGGATATTGTTTTTATAAATTTTTATTTGTTCATCTTATTCTTCTGTATTGCTTTCACCAGAAATATTGGGAGATGCAGATCTAGGCAGCTGTCATTTTTTCTGGCTTCCTGAAAGTCTTCTTAAAAATAACACCTGGGGCATATATCCAGAGAAAACCATAACTCAAAAAAATACATGCACCCCAATGTTCACTGCAACACTATTTACAATAGCCAAGACATGGAAAGCAACCTAAATGTCCACTGACAGAGGAATGGATAAAGAAGACTGTGGCACATATATACAATGGAATATTACTCAGCCATAAAAAGAACGAATTGAGTTATTTGTAGTGAGGTGGATGGACCCTAGAGTCTGTCATACAAAGTAAGTCAGAAAGAGAAAAACAAATACCGTATGCTAACACATATATATGGAATCTAAGGGAAAAAAAGTTATGAAGAACCAAGGGGTAAGACGGGAATAAAGACACAGACCTACTAGAGAATGGACTTGAGGATATGGGGAGGGAGAAAGGTAAGCTGTGACAAAGCGAGAGAGTGGCATGAACATATATACACTACCAAACGTAAAACAGATAGCTAGTGGGAAGCAGCCGCATAGCACAGGGAGATCAGCTCGGTGTTTCGTGACCACCTAAAGGGGTGGGATAGGGAAGGTGGGAGGGAGGGAGACGCAAGAGGGAAGAGATATAGGAACATATGTATATGTATAACTGATTCACTTTGTTATAAAGCAGAAACTAACACCATTGTAAAGCAATTATACTCCAATAAAGATGCTAAAAAAAAGGACATTAGGTAAATACTAAGGAAATCTGTATAAAGTATGGATTTTAGTTATTGATAACATAACAATATTGGTTTATTAATTGTAACAAATGTACTGTAAGATGTTAATATAATAGAGGAAAACAGAATGTGGATATATGGTAATTTTCTGTACTGTGTTCTCATTTTTCTATAAATCTAAAACTGTTCTAAAAAATAAAACTCATTTTAAAAAATGAAGAAGGAAACCAAGAAACAGGAAGATATAGGATCCAGAGAATAGGGGACCTAACATAGGTACAGGGACCTAACATAGGTAAGAGGTGAAGAGTACCCCCAGAAAGATGGTGAAGGGGGATCTCAAGATGTTAAATCTTCAACAAAGTAAGAGGGCATCCTGTCGTCACTGGAGTGGATCATAAATTTATTGGAAAGACATCTTAAAGAAGATAACACTTTTAGACTACCAGCTAACATCATATAGCTACAGCTGTACATACTAAGAGGAGATCTGTACAAATGGGCACGAGGTTAGGGATAAATCACAGAAATCCACAGAATATTAAGCAAATGAAGGCACCTAAAAATGTTCACTTCAAGGAAAACAAAATAGGAAACGAAAGCAAAAATAGCATTTTATGTACTATCTATAAATACTGTTTAATAATCTAACTGCCAAGATTTATCTAACAATTTACAGTTATAACCATATTGCAAGAAAGAGAGGCGTGTGTGTATATGTGTGTGTGTGTGTGTGTGTGTGTGTGTGGTGAGAGGGAGGTAAGATTCCACAGGAACTCACACTGGAAACTATTAGAGTAATCTAAACATGAGATGAGGAGAAGCTTATCAAATCAGTATAATTGAGAGAGAAAGGCCAGACCAGGATTTCAAGGAGATAAGTTCTCTGGGACTTGGAGGCTGGATGAAGAAGTTGAGTGAGAAGATGTTTACAATTTATTTGTTGCCTAGGTGGTAGTGAAAACAAGCTTATAAATTAATGACCAGAGGAGGAGCAGTGCTGAGAATCGCCAAATAAATGCTGACTGCAGTTTGGGGCACTTTAACTTGAGGAACATAAACAGACATAAAACAGAACCGTCCAGGAGGCAGGTAGGGAACAGGTTCAGGCTGTACATTCAGGTGAATATGAATGAGGAGAAGAAGAACAAAAACTTATCAGATCCTATGTTCCAGGCAGTGTTCTAACATTTTACATGTAGTAAGTCATTTATGCCAAAAGACAATTATTTCTCATCTCACAGATAGAGGATACCAAGGGTGAAAGAGGTCACATAAATTGTCTAAAATTTCACAATTAGAAAGTGGAGAATCCATCTGTGTTTAAATTTCAGAAAGTCTGACTTGACGGCCCGTTCCCTTAAACGCTTTGCCACAAGTCGAAACCTCAGACTAGCATAATCATTGACCTGCTCCTGCTACTCCTGACACTGAGAGAATAACATATCCACAACTACACTACATGATGTGGGTGTTGCCAACTGCTCATGAATTGGGTGAGCATCCTTTGTCAGTGGTAGCACAGCTGCCAGTCCTTTTGGCCTGCCCCACCCTTGCAGAACCTCTGTCTACCAAGCTGTCTATAAGATGCCTTATAGATGCGGATACCTGCCACATCTGCCTATTCTCCAACCCTGGTTTTAGAACTTCAAACCAATTGTCTGAATTCCCAATCTTCTTTATATTAACTCTTTTCTATTTAAAAGAGCTAGTCATTTTTTTCTAGTTTTATTGAGGTATAATTGACATACGACACTGAATTAGAGTCACTTTCTATTGTTTGTGCACATAAACCCTGATACAATATTTCTCCCCCACATGTATCAGCCAAAGTATGATCTAACTGGCAAAACACTTATCTGTCAAATGGGTTAAATTCTAAGTTAGAAATATGAATAAACTTTGCAGTACAAGATTTCAGGGTGTTTTAATTCTGTTAATCATTGAAATTTGTGTAATCTTTGTACCTTACTTCTCAAAAGAGAATATTCTAGCTTCTTCTTTGGCAAACAATGTCACTATTGGTTTTCCCAATAAGTCCTGTTTCATGTAACATAAATTCATTTGCTACAACTTTGGATTTTTCCACCAAAAATTATTAGAAGTTATAAACATAGTTTATATTTCCTGAAAAATATGGGTAAGTCAAATCAAAAGGACCTTCTTCAGTGGAACTTATGGTTGAGGCGAGGTCAGCAAATCTTCTCCACAAGAACATCCACAAACTTGGCCCAAAACTGACAAACACAATGATTTCAACACTCTGGAAATCAACCAACGCACACAACAATCAGAAATGCTGATGCTTCAGAAAGTGTTGAAGTTATGTAAGAACAATGGGAGTCTGTGATATTTTACACAGGACTCCTCCCAAGGCCCAATTCTGCCTGGCTCTTCGAACTGTGTATAAACACCGTACTCTAGTTGCTGAATTGTTTCTTACAGGGCTATGTGTTTCCAACTCTGAAACCCTACTCCACGTATACTGGGGTTGACGGGAATAATAATAAATTGTAGATAAAAGAAATTTTGTTATATTCAAATGCTTTTTTCCCGGCTGATTTGCTTATGATGAATAATATTGATCTGGGGAGCCAGGGCCGCAGCAGCGAGAGCGGCCGGCTCCACCCGCTCGACTCCTCCCACAGCCGCCGCCGCCTTACCGCCGCCGCTCGACGCGACGCGCGGGCCAAGGTTCGCTCCACCGCAGCCTCCCGGAGCCCAAGGGCATCCCGGAGGCCCTGTGCCTGAGCGCAGGCGCAGCCTCACTCTTACCTTCTCCGGAGAATCCCTGAAGACCCGGCGGGCGCAGGAGGCGGCTAGCGGCCCCTGCGAGGTCCTGCGCGAGGGCTCCCTGGTCTCCGGCATCTGCTGGGCCCCGAAGTAAGCGGCGCTAGAGAACGGGCAGCCTGAGAGCCCCGGGGGGCCGGCTGGGCCTGGGTGACCGCTCGGAGGCTGTCACGGGAGATGAGTGGGGCCTGCGGGCACGCGTGGCCTGGGCCACCGCCAAGGCCTCCTAAGGCGGCAACTGCGAGATGGACGGCACGGAAGCCACCCTGGGGCAAATCAGCGGCTAGCACCAGAAGCGCCGTGCAGCCCACGCCCCGGCCCACTGCAGCCCCCAGTTAGGCCGCCCACCAGCTGCCCGTGGCTTGGCCCCTGACGGTCCCACAAGGACAAAGCTTCGTCCGTCTTCTGTTCTGCAGCACGGGGACCCCAGGCCCGCCGAGCTACACACCCGCCTCGGAGGAGCCGGCGGCTGTGGCGCCGTGTGAGGAGCATGCGCACGAAGAGCCCGCCCGCTGCCGCCTCGGGTCTTCCGCAAAATGGAGAAGCAAGGCCCTACGGGGCCGCCGGGCCAGGGCCTGGCCAAGAAGGACACCAGGGGCAGCAAGCTGAGTAAGTGCCCGTCCATAACCCTGGGTTATGTTCTAAAACAAGAAGTGCGTCTCCCAGCCCAGCCGCTCAGGCCGAGGTTCCCGCGTCACTGCCGCCCGTCAGACGGACACCTGGCCCTCGTGCCGAAGCAGCCTGGAAGCCGCTGAAACACGCGGAGCGCGGCTCCCCTTGGGGCGCACCGGTGGATGCCCTGCCTCTCGCCCATCGGCCTCTCCGGTCTTGGGGCCCCACTGCCCCAGGCCTTGCTCCCCCAACTCCCATCTCTTCTCACACCTCAGTGTCTGGGCTCTCAGCCTCCCCTTCTTACGCATCTGCCTCCACCGTCTCTTTGGGCTTCAGGTCCCCTTTGGGCCCTCATTCACTTCAGGGTCCCATCGCTTTGTGCGTCAGTCCCCCATTTGTAGGGGTCGCCTTTTTGTACTTCAGTTCCCCGTTCTCTTCGGGCCTCCTGTAGGGAGGGCCTTCCGTGGTCTTGGGGTTCCCCTCTGCTCACGACTTCCCGACCTTGTAGCTTCCTCACTCTGCTGCTGCTTTGCTGTCTCTGGCAGCCCCCGTCCTCTCTGTCCTCCTCAGACCCTTTCTCTCCCACCTGCATCTCAGGCAGCTGGGGGCTCACTTCCTGTCCTGCTTGTATTCCGGTTTCTTCACTGGCTCCCTCCCTGCCTCCAGACACCTTTATTGACGGCCCATCCTTTTGCTGTGAGGAAGCGAGCTGGTTGCAGGCAGTTTGGGAGGGAGGGGTGGAGCCAGCTTCAAAAAATGCCTTTCTTGGCAAGTGCGATAGGACAAGCCCTTGAAGCAGACCTGGCCTCCTCCTCCAGCAAGGCTGTGGCCAGCATCTGGTGAGGAGTGAGCGCACTAGGCTTTGCGCCCGACAAAACCTGGTCTGGATGGATGATGCCCCAGCCTCACGAAGAGTCCCTGTCATGCCCCACAGACACGTGTTCACAGGCACCATCCCCAGCTATGCCCGGAAAGGGGCTGAATGTGGAGCGCTCGTTCTTGAACAGGTGAAGGCAGAGTATGGTGGCTGCTGAGCCCCAACCCCACTGCTCTGGAGGGGGTCCTGGCACCCCATGGGGTGGGAGTGGTCCTTGCCCTACAGGTGCCCAGCAGACCCCATCTCTACCCTGTTCTTGGAGCCTTTCCTCTTTGTTACCAACCTGCAAAATCTGTCCTCTTAACTTTCTTGTATTTTTTTACCTCCAGAGAGTAACTTTGATTTGGAATGATACCTTTTGGTACCAAAAGCCAATCCCCCCCCTCAACATGTAGGTGTTAGCACTGTGAAATTAGTGTTTCTGCTATTTCATTACAGATAGGTTTTTGTTTGTTGTTTTGGTTTTGTTTTTAAGTCTAAGAAATCCCAAGAGAGAAAGAGTTTAAGAAACAAGGCCACTGAGCAAAGGTAGCAGTTCTGACTCCCAGCATGGAGAAGGGAGGATGGTGGGGCTTGGGGGACACTTTCGCTTTCACTCCCTTTTAGCTCTCTGTCCACCAAAGCCACTGCCCAGTGAGTGGTGACACCAGAGACTTTTGTTCAGGTGGAAAAGGTCACTGGGGAGCTGGATGAACTTGAGCATTTCTTGGCCTTAATATGCTTGCTCCTTAGTTTGTTTTCATGTGACCTGGTGTGTCACTGTTCTGAGCAGACCATTCCAGGCCTGTTGCTAAGGGAAACCCTAACAGGCATTCTCCCCATGGAGAGGCCAAAGACTGGGACCCCAGCCAAGACTCTTAAGAGCCTCCTGTCTGTATCCTCCCACACCATGCTGCATAAGACATCTCCTAAAGTGAGATTCTGCACATTTTGTTGTTAACAATAAAACACAATACATACACAAACACAGGCACATAATGATGATGTTGTGAATTTTCACAAAGAGTTAGTAGTGGGACATACCCTGTCTTTGACTGATTATAAGACCAACTCAAATTCTGGCCTAACTGTGCAGGCCTGGGAGAAACCACAAACTTGAGCATGCGGCACCACCCTAGGGAAAGCAAAAAGGAGGCTATCAGTAACTGAACTAGTTTTACAGCGTTGAAAGAAGGCATACAAGCATAAGAACTCTGCTGTAATTTGAAACAAGTGTGGAGCACCATAGAAAAGACCTGAGAAAGCTTCAGAATTACTAGCAGGGCTGACAGAAGGTAATTCTCTCCTGAAGCCTGTCAGAAAGACCAGAGGAGGTGACTGCTTCTCCAGACTTGAAGACAGTAGCAAAGTCTTCAAGGAATTTGAAAAATCAGTGTAGCATGACATCACCAAAGGAGCACAATAATTTTCCAGAATCAGAGCCAAAAAAAAATATGGAGATCTGCAGTTTGCCTGATAAAGAATTCAAAATAACAGTTTTAAGGAAGCTCAGTGAGCTACAAGAAAACAGAGAAAGACAATTCAATGAAATCATGACAAACAAAATGAGAAGCTTAATAGAATCATAAAAAAGAACCAAATAGAAATCCTGGAGCTGAATAATTACAATGAATGAAATTTAAAAATGTGATAAGAACACCAGAAGCAGATTAGATCAGGCAAAAGGACAATTCTATGAAGTAGAAGACAGGACATTTGAAATTATGCAGTCAGTAGAGAACAAAGAAAAAAAAATGAAAAAGAGTGAAGAAAGCCTATATGAACTGTGGGATACCATTAAGAGAAACATTGTAGACACTATTGGAGTCCCAGAAGGAGAAGGGTGGAGAAAGGGGCGGAAAGCGTGTTTAAAGGAATAATGGCTAAGAACTTCCCAAATCTGGGGAGATATCTGGACATCCAACTTCATAAAGTTAATAGGTCACCCCAATATTGCAACTCAAAATGATCTTCTCCAAGACACGTTATAATGAAGCTGTCTAAAATCAAAAATTTAAGATCATCCAGAGGAAAAATAATACTCAAATACAAGTGAACCCCCATTAAACTATCAGATTTCTCAAGAGAAAGCTTGCAGCCCAGGAGAGAGTAAGATAATATACTCAAAGTATTGAAAGAAAAAACTGCCCTGCCAATCAAGAATACTTTACCCAGCAAAGCTGTCTTTAAAAATGAAGGTGAGATAAAGACTTTCCCAAACAAACAAAAGCTGAGAGAATTAATCAGCATTAGACCTGCTCTAAGAGATGCTGAACGGAGTTCTTCAAGCTGAAACAAAAGAACACTAATTAGTAACATGAAATGTAAAAAAGTATACAGTACACTGGTAAGTATATAGTCACATTAAGAATATAATACTATAAGACGGTGGTGTGTTAACCAGTCAACTCTAGTAAAGGTTGACAAAACTAAAGAACAAAACTATTAAAAATAACTATAACTTCAATAACTTGCTGATGGTTGCACAATATTAAAAGAGGTAAATTGTGACATCAAAAACAAAATGTGGGAAGGGAGTAAAAGGGTAGTGTTTTTGTGTGTTACCAAAGTTAAGTTGTTATCACCTTAAAATAGAGTTATATCTATAAGATATTTTTTGTAAGTCTCATGGTAATCACAAAGCAAAAGCCTACATTAATATAAAAAGATAAAGAGAAGGGAAATAGAAACATACCATTATAGAAAATCATTAAATCACAAAAGAAGACAGCAAGAGAGGAAGAAAAGAACAAGGGAATTACAAAACAGCTAGAGCACAATTAGGATGGAATTAGTAAGTCCTTACCCATCAATCATTATTTTAAGTGTAAATGATATAAATTCTCCAGTCAAAAAGAAAAGAGTGGCTGAATGGATTAAAACAAAAAACAAGACCCAATTATATGCTGTCCATAAGAGACTTACTTCAGCTTTAAGGACACATACAGACTGAAAGTGAGGAGATAAAAAAAGGTGTTCTATGCAAGTGGAAACCAAAAAACAGCAGTGATAAATATATCAGACAAGATAAACTTTAACAGCTGTAACAAGAGACAAAGACAGCAGTGATATCATGATGAAGAGGAAACATTACAACTGATATCACAATAATACAAAAGATCATAAGAGACTACTATGACCAATTATACACAAATAAATTGAATACTATAGAACACATGGATAAATTCTTAGAAACAAACAATATACCAAGACTGAATTATGTAGAAACAGAAAAATCAAAACAGATCAATAGGGCTTCCCTGGTGGCGCAGTGGTTGAGAGTCCACCTGCCGATGCAGGGGACACGGGTTCCTGCCCTGGTCCAGGAAGATCCCACATGCCGCGAAGCGGCTGGGCCCGTGAGCCATGGCCGCTGAGCCTGCACGTCCGGAGCCTGTGCTCCGCAACTGGAGAGGCCACAACAGTGAGAGGCCTGCGTACCGCAAAAAAAAAAAAAAAAAAAAAGAACAGATCAATAACGGGTAAGGAGATTGAATCAATAATCAAAAACCTCCCAACAAAGAAAAGCCCAGGACCAAAAACTAGATGGTTTCACTGGTGAATTCTACTAAACATTTAAACAAGAATAAATGCCAAAACTTCTTAAACTCTTCCAAAAATGGAAGAAAGAACAGCTTTCAAACTCATTTTACAACCAGAATTACCTTCACACTAATGTCAGGTAAAGACAGTATAAGAAAAGAAAACTACAGGCCAATGTCTCTGATGAATATAGATGCAAAAATTCTCAATAGAATTTTAGCAACCCAATTCAACAGCACATTAAAAGATCATACACCATGATCAAGCGAGATTTAACCATGGGATGCAAGGATGGTTCAACATACACTAATCAATAAATGTGCTATACCAGATTAATAGAATGAAAGATAAAAATCATATGATTATTTCACTAGATGCAGAGAAAGCATTTGACAAATTTCAACATCCTTTCATGATAAAAAAAAAGGGGGGTGGATTGCAAAGGGAGATGAATATACTTTTGGGGGTGAGGGAAATGCTCTAGATCTTGACCATGGTGGTCTTTACATGACTGTATTATTTTTGAAAGTCACTGAACTGTACTCTTAAAATGAGAGCATATTATTGTATCCAGGTTATGCCACAATAAAACTGATTAAAAAGAGAATATTATAAGAAGAGCCAGTCTGAACTGTGATCTTATATCCCCTGCCCCTTAAACATTTTCCATAAATAAAACAGATTTAGTTTTGCATTAAACAAGAACCTAGTAGTTTTAAAATTACTACAGAAGTTTGAATAAATGTGGGTTGTATAAAATGGAACGCAACTCAGCAATAAAAGGAGCAGACTGTTGATACATGCAACAACTGGGATGAACTTAAGGGCATCATGCTTAGTGAAAAAAGCCAATTTCAGAAGTTATATATTGTATAGTTTCATCCGTTGTCTTCCTAATGACCCAACTATAGAGATGAAGAACAGGTTAGTGGTTGCTGCAAGACAGATGAAGGTGGGAGGGGATAGGTGTCACTATAAAGAGGTAGTGTAACGGGTTCCTTTATGTTAGTGGAAGAGTTCTGTATCATGATGGTGGTAGTTACATGAATCTACACAAGTGATGACATTACATAGATCTACACACACATATACACACACACACACGACAGAAACACATACTGCATATAAAATTGCTCAAAGCTAAATAATGTCTGTAGTTTTGCTATTATACTACAGTTGTCAAAGATGTCACCATGGTAGGAAGCTGGGTAGATTTCAGGGGACTCTATCCATTATTTTTGAAATTTCCTGGGAATATATAATAATTTAAAATTTTTTTAAAACTTAGATTTTTTTCTCATAAGCATGATCATAAGCTAATACATACATAGGAATTTTAAAGTCATATTTCCTTGTAATAGAAGCTTATTTACAGTGATTTTTCTTATACATTTGATTTTAATCTATTAAAAGCATATTGAATCAGAACAATTCAAAGTAATTAAATTTCCATGGAATAATTTTTGTAGTAAATAGTGTTTTATTAAACAATAATCTCTGAAATCAATTTAAAAGATTCTTTGGTTTATGTCTATAAAATTTTCATAAACACTGATTATTTAAAGAGACTCAACTATTATAAAGGGCCATAATAAACTTTTCTGAAATGGTCATATATCTTTATGAACTCAAATTCTTGAAACTTATGTTACCTAGAATTATAATTAGTGATTTTTCAATGACATTAATTATTTGCATCTTTATAAGAGACAACAGAGGATCCTTTCTCCTATGCTCTGGGGAATGTATAGTCCCTGATGGGAAATTAACATTTACTGTGACAATTAGGGTGTAAACACAGACACATTTCTCCCCTGCAGAGCGTATCATGATGGGAAAGTCCTGGGGGACCCCTATACCTGAATTTGTAATCAGGTCCAAAAGAATTATAAGCCTTAAGCAAATGCTGTGTGCTCTATGACATTGTGGCTCAGATGTGAAGCCTGTGGTTTCCCTTCATGATCTCTTAGTAAATTTATAACCACAAGTTTGATCTAAATCATAGACTGACTCTTGGAACATTCATACTGTGAGATCTATGCTATGACTCTTTTCCAGGGAAGGAAGAAGATTCTGTGACTACATCTGCTCAGCTTTGATATCTCCAAGGCCAGTTCTTCTTTCAGGACAGCGGAGGTAAAACACGTATAAAGGGTCAGCACTGAGTTCCCTCAATGGATGGAGAGTGAGATAACCAAGTTTGTATACTTGCTCGCTCCCTCTGTTGCTGAAAAATGAGAACTATTTATATTGAATAACAAGAAACTCCAAAGTCTGAAGCTCTGACTCTACTGCCTGTATTGTTCGCAGCAGACACTCTGTGTTGACTCCATCTTCATACTGGGAGCAGGAGAACTGTAGCAGTTCCAAGTGACAAATCCAGACAGCAACATCAGAAGAAATTTGTGTTTTCTTTCTAAAATTTTTTTATTGAAATGTATAAACAGAGGAAAGTTGATATATCATAATAAGTATACAGCTTGAAATGTTTTCACAAACTTAATAACTAACTTAATCAACACTCAAATTAATATTTCTCATTCATGCCATCCTACAAAACCTAGGAAAGCACATCCACCTTCCTTTATTCATTCGCTGTCCAGCTAGGATAGAGCAGAGGAGAATGTGTGGAAACACTGGAATATATGGTTAAGTAGAAAACTTAGGTTACTAAGGTTCACCTCAATACCTGTTATCAATTATTAACTTCCTGGATTCTTATAGTAAAGTATCTGAAAACCTTAGAGACTATGAGAGACTTCCTGGTAGCAGAATATCTGTATGGTCTCTTCCCTGTAGGGATTCTTTCTTTCTTGATGGTCAAAACAGGGGACCTGAGGTACCTAGTAGGGTAATGGAAACATGAGTAGTAACTAGGAAGTGATGAATCAGAGGAATAGGGGGGAGAAATGGGGATACATTCCCACCACTGAAGCCCATCAGCAAGTAGCCTTGTTCCTCAGCTACCCCATCCCTCTATCTTCTAGTAAGATAGAGCAGTTGTTTGTCATATGCGGTTCACGCAATGAAAGACAGTGATTTAAATGTTGAGGGGTGTGTACCTTCAGACCTTATGAAGCAAAGGAGGACTTATGTGATTTCTGCCAGTCTGAGTCTCTTTCTCGTAAAGCTCATATAAAAGAGAGTCTGTAAGGACAGAGCTGGGTTCCCTATTGATGGAATTTTCTTCTATTCTCACAGATTTCCGAAGTTGAGAATGCTGGCTAGAAATGACTCCTTAGTGCCTGAATTTATTCTTGCTGGATTAACAGACCATCCAGAGCTCCAGCAGCCCCTCTCTTACCTGTTTCTAATGATCTACATTGTCACCATGGTGGGCAACCTGGGCTCGATCATTCTTATTCGTCTAAATTCTCACCTCCACACCCCCGTGTACTATTTAGTCTTCAACCATCCTTCATTGATCTCTGTTGCTCCTCTGTTTTCACCCCCCAGATGCTGATGAACTTTGTATTCAGGAAGAATATCATCTCCTATGTTGGGCGCATGACTCAGCTGTTTTTCTTTCTCTTTTTCATCATCTCTGAGTGCTATATGTTGACCTCAATGGCCTGTGATCGCTATGTGGCCATCTGTACTACAATGCTATATGAGGTCACCATATCCCATAAGGTCTGTTTGGTGCTATCTTTGGCTGCGTATGTGATGGGGTTTACTGGAGCCTCTGCCCACACAGGGTGCATGCTTAGATGAACCTTCTGCAGTGTTAATATCAACCATTACTCGTGTGACATCCTCCCACTCCTCCAAGTCTCTTGCACCAGCACTTATGTCAGTGAGGTGGTAGTTCTCATTGTTGTGGGTATTAATATCACAGTACCCAGTTTCACCATCCTAGTTTCTTACATCTTCATCCTTACTAGCATTCTTCATATCAAATCTGCTCAGGGAAGATCGAAAGCCTTCAGCATGTGTAGCTCCCACATCATTGCTCTTTCTCTTTTTTTTTGGCTCAGCAGCATTCATGTACCTTAAATATTCTTCTCCTGGATCTATGGAGCAGGGAAAAGTTTCTTCTGTTTTTTATACTAATGTGGGACCCATGCTCAGTCCTCTGATTTTGTTTGAGGAACAAAGATGCCAGAGTTGCACTGAGAAAATCCCTGTTTAAAATCCAGAGGAGAAACATGTTCTAATTACAAACAACAATAATGTAAAGATATTCAATTTTTATTGTCTTCCAAGATGATATTTGTTCATAACTGTGTTTCTTCTACAGATTGTGTTATATGTGGTATAATAGACTTGTCTCATCACTTTCCTTATAGCTTGTCTAACTTTTCCTACTTATCTCTTGCACCTTGTACCAGTTTCCTAAATAACTAGTAGCATCTTTATAAGAGGAAAATATGAACTGATTTTTTTCATACTATCTTTGTCTCCTGGGCTATTCCTAATCTGGACAAATATGGTGAGTTTCATAAATACATAAAGTTAAAATTAGAGCTTGCTGTTCTAGACACAGAAGTGCCCAAACACTGCAGAATAATTGTCTTTTAAAACAATATTGTTCCTGGTATAGGAAGAAGAATTCAAAGAAATGTCTTCATTGCAAATTGCATATATAGCTTAAAGTAGGATCAGATCCTTCTGATATTATCATTTTGTTCTATTTTTCATACCACTTTTCCTTTTATTATTATTACTTTTCTTGTTCCCTTTGAAAATGGCCAAATCTGTTTTACATGCCACCTGCTTCTGAGAACCTCTATAAGGCAAATGCCTTTAATATTGAAGAGAATACATATAACACCACCATTTATTGCCAAACATGGCATTAAGAGAGGATGATTAGAAGAATAATACATATGTATCTCAGGATCCCAGCAAGCATAATGGGTGGTTTATTATAAAATTTGTGTTTATTACTCTCTAAAATGACACCAGATATTTTGAAAAAAGCACATGGTTTTACTGTCAATTTTGTTTTTTATCACTTTAGGAAAATACTACACATGGTGTTAGGAGAAATATTTTAGCCATGTTTCACTTATCCAGTGAAGTATCATGAAAAAAGTTGTGTATTAATATAGTAAACCATATTCCTAGCAACATTTTTTGAACATACTTAAACCTCGTCTCACCAGTAAAGGAATAAATATATTTACCTAGATGCTTCTCCCTATAATTTCCCTATTTCTCCAATGCTTTTTCCATTCATATATTTAGAGTATCAAATATAGTGGTAGGTCAAAAATATTCTTGCTGAATTGGATTATCTTGTTTGAATAATAACAGTAATAAATTTAATGTTATAAATAATAATTAATAAAATATAGTAATAAATGACAATAACAAAAAATAAGTCAGAAAGAACTTTGGGGTATAATTTCTTTTGAGGAGTAAAGTGTGGCAACCATAGAGAGGTGCTGCTAACTCCCTTTCAGCAGAGCCACCTGTGAGGAGCATCATTGACTGTCTATAGCCGATACTCCTTTGGATCCACCATAGTGTTCAGGCAGAGTCCATGCTTACTCTAAGATGGCCTCAGCCAATGGCTTAGCATGGTGGGTCATACCGGACCTGGCCAATTTCTGTGTAACGTGAATCTCTTCTGATAGGCAGTCTTTGTTTAGGGACTTCCTATCATCCTATTTGAGATTTTTTTGAACTGCACTGTGGTCTGAGGTTTTCCTACCCAATCCTTTCTTCTCTCTCTCCTTTCGTAGGTATCACACTTTCATCCTGGTCTGAAGGCTTTCTCACTGACTCCCACTCATTCCCATTTTATCCTTCACAGGCACTTACCACAATAAATGTCTTGGAAGTCTAATCATTTCTTAGCATCTGTTTCTTGGAGAACTCTAAAATGACATAGAGGACTTAACACTAACTGATTTTAAACCTTAGTTTTAGGATATGGTAATCAAGACAGATTGGTTTTGTTATAAATATAGATAAATCCATGGGACACAATAGAATATTCAGAAACAGATCCTCACTTATATAGTTGATTGATTTTTAACTGAGCAACTGTGTAAATCCGTAAGTAAAGAAAAATCATTC
The DNA here is from genome assembly GCF_011762595.2 of Tursiops truncatus. NCBI lineage: Eukaryota > Metazoa > Chordata > Mammalia > Artiodactyla > Delphinidae > Tursiops > Tursiops truncatus. Next base: position 9,486,380 of record NC_047041.1, read on the forward strand.
TAAGCAATTGATGCTGGAAATACTAACTACTCATGAGGAAAACAATGAACTTTGATCTCTACCTCACATCATACACAAAAATTAATTTTAAATAGATCAAAGCTATACACATGAAACTTTAACATAAACCTTCTAGAAGAAAACAGAAAAGTATGTTAGTGTAGGCACAGATTTCTTAAACATATTCTGGAAAGCACTAAATCTAAAAGAAAAAAAAGAGAAAATGAGTTTCATTTAAATTAGAACACTCTGTTTATCAAAAAAATATTTATAGGCAAGACACAGACCGGAAGAATATTTGCAAAACATATGTTTGATAAAGGTATTGTATCCAGAATATATAACAAATTAATTAAAATGTATCTCAGTGATAAAAAGATCATATCATATATTGGCAAATGATTTGAAAGACACATCCCAAACGAACATACGTAAATAGCCAATAAGCACATGGAAATGTGCCTAACTTGGTAAACCCCCTTAGGTATAGTGAATAGCTGGACAACAGCTCCTTAACAGCTGTAGTATCCTCCCTCACTTTATTGCCCAGACTTTGCCCCTTGAGTGGCTCAAGCACTTGTCAGGCCTTCTTCTTGGTCTCCCTCCATGTTGGGCCTTGCACCCTCTTGGAGCCTCTATTGCAGAGGTCCAAGGACCAGCTGTGGGGCATCTCCAAACCCTCCATTAATCAAAGCACCAATCCTATAGAGCTTCTCCTCTTAGATTCTAGAATCTGGTTATGCTTCTTATTCTTTCTGTTTGTTCTATCAGTTCTGGGTAGCTATTTTTTATAGGTTATTAGTCTTTATGTTTTCTCTTCTTCATCTTTTGCTCTTTCCTCCTTGCAATGTCTATATATCCAATTATCTTTTTTTTTTTTTTTTTTGCGGTACGTGGGCCTCTCACTGTTGTGGCCTCTCCCGTTGCGGAGCACAGGCTCCGGACACGCAGGCTTAGCGGCCATGGCTCACAGGCCCAGCCACTCCATGGCATGTGGGATCCTCCCGTACCAGGGCACGAACCCATGTCCCCTGCATTGGCAGGCGGACTCTCAACCACTGCGCCACCAGGGAAGCCCTGAAACAGGGAACACATTTTATGTGATTTTGTTGGACTGACTTGCCCATCTCACAAGATATATCCTGTCTAATTAGCACATGCCAAACCCTGATGACAGTGATTAGTCAGAAATAGTCATTTGACTACAGTCTTTTCTGCCAAAATTATTTGAACAAACTTTTCTTCTTGTAGTTACTGAATTGGTAAGATTAAATCTAGGGATTCTAGTAGTCCTGTTTTCACTACATGGGGAGAGTTCATCTGAGGTTAAAATGCAGTAGAACCAAGCAGACAAAATGCGTGGAGAGAGACACGCCTCCATGAATGGTTGGCCCTGGCCAGCCAAATAAAAGGCCATGTATATTCATGACTTACCAGTTTCACACACTTTTTGGGATTATGTTGGTTTATGTAGGCAAAATATAGTTGCAGGCATGACACATGCCTTGTAGTCTGAATGTGATATCCAATTTCCCAGCACACTCTGCTGGCAGTATGAGTCAGTAAAATGCCTGGCTTGGTCTGTGGATCAGGTTGACTTTATATTCTTTTGATCAACATGGCAAAAATGATCATTTAAAATTATTAAAATCACAACTCATATAAAACTAAAATGATTAAAAATTCAATTGTAGTGTTTTAAAAATAACTATAATTATAGAATTTGAAGTAAAAATTATTTCAATATATCAAGCATTTTTAAAACACCTTTAGGATATTTGGAAGTATTATGTCCACAACTTGATGAATTTCTTGAAGATATGGGTAGATATGGCTTTATTATCCTTCTGTATATGCTGCATAAATACAATTTTTTTTTAACATCTTTATTGGAGTATAATTGCTTTTCAATGGTATGTTAGTTTCAGCTTCACAACAAAATGAATCAGTTATATATATACATATATTCCCATATCTCTTCCCGCTTGCATCTCCCTCCCTCCCACCCTCCCTATCCCACCCCTCCAGGCGGTTACAAAGCACCGAGCTGATCTCCCTGTGCTATGCGGCTGCTTCCCACTAGCTATCTACCTTACGTTTGGTAGTGTATATATGTCCATGCCTCTTTATCGCTTTGTCACCATTTACCCTTCCCCCTCCCCATAGCCTCAAGTCCATTCTCTAGTAAGTCTGTGTCTTTATTCCTGTTTCACCCCTAGGTTTTTCATGACATTTTTTTTTTCTTAAATTCCATATATATGTGTTAGCATACGGTATTTGTCTCTCTCTTTCTGACTTACTTCACTCTGTATGACAGACTCTAGGTCTATCCACCTCATTACAAATAGCTCAATTTCGTCTCTTTTTATGGCTGAGTAATATTCCATTGTATATATGTGCCACATCTTCTTTATCCATTCATCCGATGATGGACACTTAGGTTGTTTCCATCTCCGGGCTATTGTAAATAGAGCTGCAATGAACATTTTGGTACATGACTCTTTTTGAATTATGGTTTTCTCAGGGTATATGCCCAGTAGTGGGATTGCTGGGTCATATGGTAGTTCTAGTTGTAGCTTTTAAAGGAACCTCCATACTGTTCTCCACAGTGACTGTATCAATTTACATTCCCACCAACAGTGTAAGAGGGTTCCCTTTTCTCCACACCCTCTCCAGCATTTATTGTTTCTAGATTTTTTGATGATGGCCATTCTGACTGGTGTGAGATGATATCTCATTGTAGTTTTGATTTGCATTTCTCTAATGATTAGTGATGTTGAGCATTCTTTCATGTGTTTGTTTGCACTCTGTATATCTTTGGAGAAATGTCTATTTAGGTCTTCTGCCCATTTTTGGATTGGGTTGTTTGTTTTTTTGTTATTAAGCTGCATGAGCTGCTTATAAATTTTGGAGATTAATCCTTTGTCAGTTGCTTCATTTGCAAATATTTTCTCCCATTCTGAGGGTTGTCTTTTGGTCTTCTTTATGGTTTCCTTTGCTGCGCAAAAGCTTTTAAGTTTCATTAGGTCCCATTTGTTTACTTTTGTTTTTATTTCCATTTCTCTAGGAGGTGGGTCAAAAAGGACCTTGCTGTGATTTATGTCATAGAGTGTTCTGCCTATGTTTTCCTCTAAGAGTTTGATAGTTTCTGGCCTTACATTTAGGTCTTTAATCCATTTTGAGCTTATTTTTGTGTATGGTGTTAGGGAGTGATCTAATCTCATACTTTTACATGTAGCTGTCCCGTTTTCCCAGCACCACTTATTGAAGAGGGTGTCCTTTCTCCACGGTACATTCCTGCCTCCTTTGTCAAAGATAAGGTGACCATATGTGCGTGGGTTTATCTCTGGGCTTTCTATCCTGTTCCATTGATCTATATTTCTGTTTTTGTGCCAGTACCATACTGTCTTGATTACTGTAGCTTTGTAGTACAGTCTGAAGTCAGGAAGCCTGATTCCACCAGCTCCATTTTTCGTTCTCAAGATTGCTTTAGCTATTCGGGGTCTTTTGTGTTTCCATACAAATTGTGAAATTTTTTGTTCTAGTTCTGTGAAAAATGCCAGTGGTAGTTGGATAGGGATTGCATTGAATCTGTAGATTGCTTTGGGTAGTAGAGTCATTTTCACAATGTTGATTCTTCCAATCCAAGAACATGGTATATCTCTCCATCTATTTGTATCATCTTTAATTTCTTTCATCAGTGTCTTATAATTTTCTGCATACAGGTCTTTTGTCTCCTTAGGTAGGTTTATTCCTAGGTATTTTATTCTTTTTGTTGCAATGGTAAATGGGAGTGTTTTCTTGATTTCACTTTCAGATTTTTCATCATGAGTGTATAGGAATGCCAGAGATTTCTGTGCATTAATTTTGTATCCTGCTACTTTACCAAATTCATTGATTAGCTCTAGTAGTTTTCTGGTAGCATCTTTAGGATTCTCTATGTATAGTATCATGTCATCTGCAAACAGTGACAGCTTTACTTCTTCTTTTCCGATTTGGATTTCTTTTATTTCCTTTTCTTCTCTGATTGCTGTGGCTAAAACTTCCAAAACTATGTTGAATAAGAGTGGTAAGAGTGGGCAACCTTGTCTTGTTCCTGATCTTAGTGGAAATACTTTCAGTTTTTCACCATTGAGGACGATGTTGGCTGTGGGTTTGTCATATATGGCCTTTATCATGTGGAGGGAAGTTCCCTCTATGCCTACTTTCTGCAGGGTTTTTATCATAAATTGGTGTTGAATTTTGTCAAAAGCTTTCTCTGCATCTATTGAGATGATCATATGGTTTTTCTCCTTCAATTTGTTAATATGGTGTATCACGTTGATTGATTTGCGTATATTGAAGAATCCTTGCATTCCTGGAATAAACCCCACTTGATCATGGTGTATGATCCGTTTAATGTGCTGTTGGATTCTGTTTGCTAGTATTTTGTTGAGGATCTTTGCATCTATGTTCATCAGTGATATTGGCCTGTAGTTTTCTTTCTTTGTGACGTCCTTGTCTGGTTTTGGTATCAGGGTGATGGTGGCCTCGTAGAATGAGTTGGGGAGTGTTCCTCCCTCTGCTATATTTTGGAAGAGTCTGAGAAGGATAGGTGATAGCTCTTCTCTAAATGTTTGATAGAATTCGCCTGTGAAGCCATCTGGTCCTGGGCTTTTGCTTGTTGGAAGATTTTTAATCACAGTTTCAATTTCAGTGCTTGTGATTGGTCTGTTCATATTTTCTATTTCTTCCTGATTCAGTCTTGGCAGGTTGTGCCTTTCTAAGAATTTGTCCATTTCTTTCAGGTTGTCCATTTTATTGGCAAAGAGTTGCTTGTAGTAATCTCTCATGATCTTTTGTATTTCTGCAGTGTCAGTTGTTACTTCTCCTTTTTCATTTCTAATTCTATTGATTTGAGTCTTCTCCCTTTTTTTCTTGATGAGTCTGGCTAATGGTTTATCAATTTTGTTTATCCTTTCAAAGAACCAGCTTTTAGTTTTATTGATCTTTGCTATCGTTTCCTTCATTTCTTTTTCATTTATTTCTGATCTGATTTTTATGATTTCTTTCCTCCTGCTAGCTTTGGGGTTTTTTTGTTCTTCTTTCTCTAATTGCTTTAGGTGCAAGGTTAGGTTGTTTATTCGAGATGTTTCCTGTTTCTTAAGGTAAGATTGTATTGCTATAAACTTCCCTCTTAGAACTGCTTTTGCTGCATCCCATAGATTTTGAGTCGTCGTGTCTCCATTGTCATTTGTTTCTAGGTATTTTTTCATTTCCTCTTTGATTTCTTCAGTGATCACTTCGTTATTAAGTAGTGTATTGTTTAGCCTCCATGTGTTTGTATTTTTTACAGATCTTCTCCTGTAATTGATATCGAGTCTCATAGCGTTGTGGTCAGAAAAGATACTTGATACAATTTCAATTTTCTTAAATTTACCAAGGCTTGATTTGTGACCCAAGATATGATCTATCCTGGAGAATGTTCCATGAGCACTTGAGAAAAATGTGTATTCTGTTGTTTTTGGATGGAATGTCCTATAAATATCAATTAACTCCATCTCGTTTAATGTATCATTTAAAGCTTGTGTTTCCTTATTTATTTTCATTTTGGATGATCTGTCCATTGGTGAAAGTGGGGTGTTAAAATCCCCTACTATGAATGTGTTACTGTCGATTTCCCCTTTTATGGTTGTCAGTATTTGCCTTATGTATTGAGGTGCACCTATGTTGGGTGCATAAATATTTACAATTGTTATATCTTCCTCTTGGATCGATCCCTTGATCATTATGTAGTGTCCTTCTTTGTCTCTTCTAATAGTCTTTGTTTTAAAGTCTATTTTGTCTGATATGAGAATTGCTACTCCAGCTTTCTTTTGGTTTCCATTTGCATGAAATACCTTTTTCCATCCCCTTACTTTCAGTCTGTATGTGTCTCTAGGTCTGAAGTGGGTCTCTTGTAGACAGCAAATATATGGGTCTTGTTTTTGTATCCATTCAGCTAATCTGTGTCTTTTGGTGGGAGCATTTAGTCCATTTACATTTAAGGTAATTATTGATATGTATGTTCCTATTCCCATTTTCTTAATTGTTTTGGGTTCGTTATTGTAGGTCTTTTCCTTCTCTTGTGTTTCTTGCCTAGAGAAGTTCCTTTAGCAGTTGTTGTAGAGCTGGTTTGGTGGTGCTGAACTGTCTCAGCTTTTGCTTGTCTGTAAAGGTTTTAATTTCTCCATCAAATCTGAATGAGATCCTTGCTGGGTAGAGTAATCTTGGTTGCAGGTTTTTCTCCTTCAATGCTTTCAATATGTCCTGCCACTCCCTTCTGGCTTGCAGAGTTTCTGCTGAAAGATCAGCTGTTAACCTTATGGGGATTCCCTTGTGTGTTATTTGTTGTTTTTCCCTTGCTGCTTTTAATATGCTTTCTTTGTATTTAATTTTTGACAGTTTGATTAATATGTGTCTTGGCGTATTTCTCCTTGGATTTATCCTGTATGGGACTCTCTGTGCTTCCTGGACTTGATTAACTATTTCCTTTCCCATATTAGGGAAGTTTTCAACTATAATCTCTTCAAATATTTTCTCAGTCCCTTTCTTTTTCTCTTCTTCTTCTGGAACCCCTATAATTCGAATGTTGGTGCGTTTAATGTTGTCCCAGAGGTCTCTGAGACTGTCCTCAGTTCTTTTCATTCTTTTTTCTTTATTCTGCTCTGCAGTAGTTATTTCCACTATTTTATCTTCCAGGTCACTTATCCATTCTTCTGCCTCAGTTATTCTGCTATTGATCCCATCTAGAGTACTTTTAATTTCATTTATTGTGTTGTTCATCATTGCTTGTTTCATCTTTAGTTCTTCTAGGTCCTTGTTAACTGATTCTTGCATTTTGTCCATTCTATTGTCTATTCTATCTCCAAGATTTTGGATCAACCTTACTATCGTTATTCGGAATTCTTTTTCAGGTAGACTGCCTATTTCCTCTTCATTTGTTAGGTCTGGTGGGTTTTTATCTTGCTCCTTCATCTGCTGTGTGTTTTTCTGTCTTTTCATTTTGCTTATCTTACTGTGTTTGGGGTCTCCTTTTTTGCAGGCTGAAGGTTCGTAGTTCCTGTTGTTTTTTGTGTCTGTCCCTGGTGGCTAAGGTTGGTTCAGTGGGTTGTGTAGGCTTCCTGGTGGAGGGTACTAGTGCCTGTGTTCTGGTGGATGAGGCTGGATCTTGTCTTTCTGGTGGGCAGGTCCACGTCTGGTGGTGTGTTTTGGGGTGTCTGTAGACTTATTATGATTTTGGGCAGCCTCTCTGCTAATGGGTGGGGTTGTGTTCCTGTCTTGCTAGTTGTTTGACATAGGATGTCCAGCACTGTAGCTTGCTGGTCGTTGAGTGAAGCTGGGTGCTGGTGTTGAGATGGAGATCTCTCGGAGATTTTTGCTGTTTGATATTATGTGCAGCTGGGAGGCCTCTTGTGGACCAGTGTCCTGAAGTTGGCTCTCCCACCTCAGAGGCACAGCACTGACTCCTAGCTGCGGCACTAAGAGCCTTTCATCCACAGGGCTCCTTAATTTGGGATGATTCCTTGTCTATTCATGTATTCCACAGATGCAGGGTATATCAAGTTGATTGTGGAGCTTTAATCCGCTGCTTCTGAGGCTGCTGGGAGAGATTTCCCTTTCTCTTCTTTGTTCTCACAGTTCCCAGGGGCTCAGCTTTGGATTTGGCCCCGCCTGTGCGTGTAGGTCGCCGGAGGGCGTCTGTTCTTTGCTCAGACAGGACGGGGTTAAAGGAGCCGCTGATTCGGAGGCTCTGGCTCACTCAGGCCGCGGGGTAGGGAGGGTCACGGAGTGTGGGGCGGGCCTGCAGCGGCAGAGGCCGGCGTGACGTTGCAGCCTGAGGCGTGCCGTGCGTTCTCCCGGGGGAGTTGTCCCTGGATCCCGGGACCCTGGCAGTGGCGGGTTGCACAGGCTGCCTGGAAGGGCGTGTGGCTAGTGACCTGTGTTCGCACACAGGCCTCCTGGTGGCGGCAGCAGCGGCCTTAGCGTCTCATGTCTGTCTCTGGGCTCCGCACTTTTAGCCGCGGCTCGCGCCCGTCCCTGGAGCTCTCTCAAGCAGCATTCTTAATCCCCTCTCCTCGTGCACCAGGAAACAAAGAGGGACGCTAAAGTCTCTTGCTTCTTCTGCAGGTCCAGACTTTTCCCCGGACTCTGTCCCGGCTAGCCGCGGTGCACTAACGCCCTGCAGGCTGTGTTCATGCCGCCAACCTCAGTCCTCTCCCGGCGCTCCGACAAAAGCTGGAGCCTCAGCTCCCAGTCCCGCCCGCCCCGGCGGGCGAGCAGACAAGCCTCTCGGCTGGTGAGTGCCGGTCGGCCCGATCCTCTGCGCTGGAATCTGTCCGCTTTGCCCTCCGCACCCCTGTTGCTGTGCTCTCCTCTGCGGCTCCCAAGCTCCCCCACTCCGCCTCCCGAAGTCTCCACCCGCGAAGGGGCTTCCTAGTGTGTGGACACTTTTCCTCCTTCACAGCTCTCTCCCGCTGGTGCAGGACCCGTCCCTATCCTTTTGTCTCTGTTTAGTTTTTTCTTTTGCCCTAACCAGGTACGTGGGGGGTTCCTTGCCTTTTGGGAGGTCTGAGGTCTTCTGCCAGCGTTCAGTAGGTGCTCCGTAGGAGTTGTTCCACACGTAGATGTATTTCTGGTGTATCTGTGGGGAGGAAGGTGATCTCTGCGTCTTACTCTTCCGCCATCTTCCCGGAAGTCTCATAAATACAATTTTAATTGGGAAAAATATTTGTTTTCTTCATGCGGAATCCCCAGATGAATTCACATTAAAGGCATCGAGCCTAGAGTATATCCTAGACAGATGCTCTCGGAAGGGTAAGAATAGAATGTGTCTGACGTGATGGCATATACCGTACTTTGGCCAGCGTCAAGAATGGTCAGCCAAGTGAGGCACTCACTGCTCTATTTCAACAGCCCGACCAAAAAGGCACTCCACCACCTGCTTACCAGCTACAGCAGCCACACGCAGAGGGTTCAGAGTCCCACAGGGATGCTGGGGGAGTCTGTTTCAGGTGCCCAGGAGCACAGTGCTTGGCCTGTGGTGGATGCCAGGCAAGGAGTCCTGATGTTCGCAGCTCCAGGCAGATGCCCTAGTCTCTGGCTCCCCATTTCATGTACTTCTGTCCATCTCCAGCCAATTTATCCTTTTCGTGGCATCTAAACTAGTTGAAGTGTGATTGCTCTAAGAATGCACAAGCCTTCTGCAAATTGGGTTTCTCTGTTATTTTGAAATATTTGAAATGAAAAAGCGAAATTAGTTCCAAATTTGTTGAACATTAAATTTGTCAGTAAAAAGAAAATAACTCACATTATTTAAATATGATTTCAACGGCAAAGTTTTAAATGGTGGTAAGAATGATCTAAACTCTACCACTGTGCATACAAAATTTCTCACTGATGATGATTATAAAAGAAATTAGAGATACAGTCATTAAAAATTCTTGCTCAAGAATTGCAAATAACTATTTCAAGCACAAAGCCTGTTAACAAAGAAATTATATTCCAGAAGCAAGTACCAATTTTCATTTAGAATTATGAGTATATTTTATTTGGGAATGTTATTTAATAAAAAATGATAAATCTCATTTAAGAGATATTTTTGATGTTTGAATAATTTACATTATTATAGTAGGTAATGAATATACCAACTTTTCTGATTTTACCATCAAATATATCCTGAAAACTTCATAATACATACATTTTCAATTTAATAAATAATGCAAAATTTATGTAATCACAAACCAGTTCATAAAATAGAATATTGTAGAATATTTTATTCAGTATTTTTAGCTGTTTTGAGTGGGTGGTAGACCCAATAGCCTAGCCCAACAATACCAGAAATGACAGTTGTTAAATAGCTTATTTAGTCAACTTTGTTCTCAAATTAGATTAGGTGGTAAGGGGGCATTCACTGTATAGTGATACTTTAGGTGGATGTCTTCAGCTGTTATGTCTTCAAATATTTTTCTACCACTCCTCCTCTCTGCTGTCTGGGACTCCAATTACATATGAGGTTACTCCAATTACATAATATGATGTCTTAGGGCTCACTGATGCTCTGTTCATTCTTTTCTAGGCTTTTTTTGTTGTCTCTGGATATCATTTTGGTTACTTTCTATTGCTGTTCTTTAAGTTCACTCATCATTTCTTCTGATGTGGTGTTAACTCCATTCAACACATTTATTTTTACATACATTTTTTAGAATTATTTTAGATTTATAGAAGAATTGTTAATATAATAGAGAGTTACTATATATTTCATATTTTGTTCCTCTTGCTATCTTACATTAGTGTGATACATATGTCACAGTTAGTGAACCAATATTGATAATTATTGTTAAAGTCCATACTTTATCCAGATTTTCTTAGTTTTTACCTAATGTCCCTTTTCTATCCTAGGATCCCATTCGGGATACCACATTGTGTTGATTAGTCATGTCTCATTGGGTTCCTCTTGGCTGTCACATTTTCTCAGACTTCCCATGTTTTGGATAACTTTGACAGTTTTGAAGAGTATTAGTCAGGTATTTTGTAGAATATCCCTCAATTGGGATTTCTAATGTTTTTCTCATGATTATTTTTGGATTCTGTATTTTTTTGGATTTGGTGTATTTTTCATTTCACACGTTGTATTTTTCAGATCAAGGAAGTCAATATGGGCCTTGTCATGCCTTGACATTTTTTTTCTTGAATATATAGAATATATTAATAACAGCTCTTTTTTTTCTTATCTGCTGATTTTAAAATATGTTATTTTCAGTATGTTTCTACAGATTGAGGTTTTTCCTCATTGTGGATTGAATTTTCCTGCTTTTTGCATGCCAAGTTTTAAGCTAGTTTTTAGTTGGATTTCCTGTTATTTTAAACATGAAATGTTGCCATATTTTTAAACTGAAATTACTCATTTGTAAATTTTTTATAAGAAAGATAAAAAGAGATTGAAGCTTGGCTGTCACTATTGGTGATAGAAACACAAACACACTGTAATAATTGGCAGGGCTCATGGAGCACAAGCTTAAATGGGAAGTGATTAATGTCCCAGTTGTATCTGATTATTTTTTTTTCTCGGTTTTCTTTCTTTATGTCAACTTCATTGAATTTCCCCAGGTTGGAGACATGGATTCAATATAAGTCAGAATATTCTTTATGGAAACACCCAAGCCCAATCCTGTGTAAGACTACTGACCCATCTGGTCCAGTATTAAGCCTCTAAGGTTGGTATGGAAAGGTGTGGATTGGCCTACGCATACTGATAGTAGATATTAGAGATGTGTTACAAAAACACAGACTAGTTTTCCATAGTAAGTCCTGAGAGATCTACTGAACAATATATTGTTTAAACTATTGAGCTGTATAAATTTTTACACAAATTTTCCTTATAAAGTTTTATAAAAACATTTCAAATTATATTTTATGAGGTCTAGTTTACATATAGTAAAATATACAAATATGAGGTCTACAGCTTGATGACTTTTTACCTAAGTATAAACTCATTTAATCACCACCCAGAAAAAGATACAGAACATTTCCATGACCCCAGAAATTTCCCTTATGTCACTTTCTAGTCAATAGACAAATCCCATACACCAGTTGAGGTAACCATTGCTCTCATTTCTATCACTTTAATTTTGCCTGTTATTTAAAATCTTATAAATAAAGTCATACTGTTTATACTCTTTTGAGTCTGCCATCTTCGTTCAACATAATGATTTTTGTATTTCAACCATATTGGTGCATGTATCAGAACATTGTTTTATGAGAAATATCTCACTGAATGTATTTTCTACAATTTCCTTATCTATTCTCTTATTGATGGAAATTTGGCTATTGAAATAAAACCTCAGTGAACATCCTTGTACAAGTATTTTTTCTGACATATGCACTAACTTCTCTGTATATGTGATAGCCGTGGAATGTCTGGATCAGATACTACATATGGTGCAACTTTATTAGAAAATACCAATTTGTTTTCCAAAGTACCTATATAATTTTACTCTTCTAACAGCAGTGTATGAAAGTTCCAGGTGTTCCACATCCACATGTTCACTTGGTATAGACAGTTAGTAATTTTAGCCATTCTAGTGTGTATGCAGTGGTATCTCATTATAATTTTAATTTGCATTTTCCTTAGGACAAAGGATGTTGAGATACATTTTTTCAAATTTATTAATATTTGAGCCTGTATTGCTTCTTGGAATGATAACTTTAAACCGTTTTTAAATACATATTGGAAAAAAAAGAAATACAATTGTCTGTGTTCTCAGATGACATGATTGTCTCTGTAGACAGTCCCTCAAAATTGACAGCAACAACTACAAAACAAACAAATGAACAAAAAAACCTCTTGGAACTAATAAGTAGCTAGAGGAGAGTCACAGGATACGAAGTTAACATACAAAGGTTAATAGCTTTCCTATATACCAAGCACTGGATGATTGGAATTTGTAATGAAAAACTCAATACTATTCATATTGTCACCCCACCCCTACCCTCCAAAAAGAAGAAATAATTAATTATAAGTCTAACAAAATATATAAAGTATCTATATGTGGAAAACTACAAAACTCTAATAAAAGTAATAAAAAATCTAAATAAATGGAAAGATACTCCATGTTTGTGGATTAGAAGACTCAATTATGTTAAGATGTCAATTCTTCTTAACTTCATCTGTATCGTCAATGTGATCCCAATCAAAATCCCAGCAAGTTTTTGTGGATATCAACAAACTGATTCTAAAGTTTATATGGAAAGGGAAAAGACCCTAAATATCAAATACAATACTGAAGGAGAACAAAGTTGTAGGACAGATACTGTCCAACTTCAGGACTCACTATAAAACTACAGTAATCAAGTCAGTGTGGTAGTGATGAAAGAAAAGACAGTGGATCAGAAGAGAGAACCTGACGTTGACCAACAATATATAGTCAACTGATCTTTGACAAAAGAGCAAAGGCAATCAATGGAATAATGGTAGTCTTCTTCACAAATGATGCTAGAAAAATCAGATGCCCATTTGCAAAAACATGAGTTTAGACACAGACTTTACACCTTTCAAAAACAAACAGGGCTTCCCTGGTGGCGCAGTGGTTGAGAATCTGCCTGCCAATACAGGGGACATGGATTCGAGCCCTGGTCTGGGACGATCCCACATGCCGCGGAGCAACTAGGCCCGTGAGCCACAACTACTGAGCCTGCGCATCTGGAGCCTGAGCCCCACAACAAGAGAGGCCGCGATAGTGAGAGGCCCGCGCACCGCGATGAAGAGTGGCCCCCGCTTGCTGCAACTAGAGAAAGCCCTCGCACAGAAACGAAGACCCAACACAGCCAAAAATAAAAATAAATTAATTAATTAATTAAAAAAAAAGAGTGGAGGCTTCTTCCTTCAGCTCTACCGTGCTGTTTATCCATTGAACTTCCAGTCAGAAGACCTGGGTTTACCTCAGGTTCTGTCACTAACAGTCAAATCTTGCATGGATCACTTCACTTCTACTGACCTTTGTTTAAAAAACAAAACAAACAAACAAACAAAAAAAACCAGAAACAGGACCAGACTCTAGGACCCCACCCAAGATCTGCTGAATTAGATTTTGCCTTCCCATTTTCTTCCTGACACTTACAGATTTAACTTTCTTTCCATTATATATTTACATTTAAAAATATATTATTAGCCAGTGATTCCAGATGCTTGCAGCAGCTTAGCTCAGTGTGACATAATACTGCAAATTAAAATTCTGTTTAGTTAAAAAAGGTTTACATTTTTTGCATCTTTATGATAATATAGTATGGTATAAAACTTAAATTACCACTGACATTGATAAATTAGAACATAACGGGCTTGAGTTACTTAAAAAGGAGCCAGGAATTAACAAAAGATACCATGGTATATCTCAGTGAAAAGGATCAGGCTACTGTGACCATCATGTAGGTAGAAGAAAGGAGGGTAATGGATTAGTTTTGCAATGTAAGAATAAGCTCAGAGTATCTCTACACTCATTCTCTGCCTGTATTTACACTGGTTGTGTTAAAAGTGAAAGAATGACCTTTAATTCTAATTTAGTACCTTGCTATAAACTTTTCTTGTAATGTGATTTGATGTAATATAAACTTAAAGGGAGTGTTTCTGGTTCTTGCATCACCTAAATAAGAGTTCTTAACATTTCCAGGAAATAAAATAGTTTTAACGAATCTCTAAGGTCCTCATCAAGGCTAAGCCCAAGAAAGTCTGTCTTGTGAGACACATTTCAAGTTTGCCCTAAGGAATTTTTAGTCCCCTTGTAATTTCTAAGGGTCTGATCATAATAATTGGGACTCATTTTTGTAATGATTAGGTTTTCAACTATCCTACGTGTAAAACCCATATGAGGGATTTCCCACATGTATTTCTTGCCTCTCTGCTCTTTTTCTTTTTATTCTTTCTCATTGAGTTCACCTGATTCCATGGCTTTAACCTCTGTGGAAATGGTCCCCAAATCTTTTTCTCAGATTCTGGTCTTCCTCTTGAGCATTATTTAGCCTTATTTAGGTTGTATACTTCTACTTGCTTGTCCAGCTGGCAACTCAAGATCACCATGTTCAAAGCTGAATGCCTATTGTTTATGAATATTTCCATTCTTTCTGAATTCTCTCTGTTTGTAGTTAACACCATAATTTAACCAAGCACCTAGGCTAATATCTTTGGGATTTTTTTGGTCTACTTCTATCCCCTTTGTGAGAAGTTCTGATGACTCTTTCCTTTCAGTGTCTCTTGCATGTGTTTGTTTCTTGGAATTGCTCACAATGGCACTGTTAATTCAGGGAATTTCTTATCATTCATTGACTATTGGAATTGCCTCTTGTGAGTCACCTTGCCTCCAGTCTCTCTTATGCCAGTCCATTCTGCCAGCCATTGCCATATTACTCTTTCTAAGCTTGCACTTAGATTATTTCAATCCTGTGTCAGAAAAGAAGTAAAAATGTCAAATGGTTCCTAATGGCCTCTCATAGTGAGCTGACCTTGATTTTGGCATTTGAAAACTTCCTGTATTGACCCAAATCTGCCTTTTGATCTGAGTCTAGGCAGTCAGGGAGAGACATTGAGACCTTTCTGAGAGTCTGTGGAAGTCCTCTTTGTGACATTCAGGGAGGATGGAAATTATATTCTTTTCTCTGAGCTTAGCAACTTTGATCTGAGTTTATGTTGCATTCAGCAGGGACCTTTCTGAGAGCTTGTGGAAGTCTGACAGTCTGGGAGGATGGAAGTTACTTTATTTCTCTGAGCTCAGTTAATCCAGCAGGATTGAGGTCCCCATGTAAAAGGGTGAGTGTTGAATTTTATCTGTCATGTTATTCTTCCAAACCTCATCTCAGAAAGCCAAGGACTCCCTGAAATGACACACCTTCTCTCTGCTGAGACAATCATTGATCATTAGGTGGGCCTGGTAAGCTCTCAAAGCAGAAGTGGAGCAAAGATGCTGTAGTCATGAGTGGTCACAGGGTTACTGAATCTTATCCCTGTAGAACTTGCCCATTAGTGTTTTTGATATATATTATCTTTAAAAATTCCCTCAGCCTTTACACAAAGGAGAAAACAAAGGCACACAGAGGGTTGGCTTGGGTTCATTCTCCTATTCTGTGTCTCAACCTCATTATAGTGGGATTGGGTGGAGAGAGCTGGGTACTCATTTTAATGTTACACTTTGTCCTGTTCCCACAGATATGTCCTAGGGAAGAATGGCCCCAGGGAACGACTCTTCAGTGACTGAGTTTATCCTGCTGGGTTTAACACAACAGCCAGAACTCCAGCTGCCTCTCTTTTTCATTTTCCTAGGAATATATCTGGTCACGGTGGTGGGGAACACTGGCTTGATTATTCTGATTGGTCTGAACCCTCACCTGCACACTCTCTTCAACTTTTCCTTCATTGATCTCTGCCACTCCTCTGTCATCACCCCTAAAATACTGATGAGTTTTGTAAACCAAAACATCATCTCTTAAGCAGAGTGCATGGTTCAGCTTTGTTTCTTCTCCTTCTTTGTTATTGAAAAGTGCTGTATTTTGACGTCAATGGCCTATGATCGATATGTGGCTTTCTGTAAGCCCCTGCTTTACAAGGTCTCCATGTCCCATCAGGTCTGCCTCACACAGATGGTGGGTGCATACGCGATGGGGCTTGTGGGTACCATGGCCCACACTGGGTGCATGCTGAGACTCCTTCTGTGATGGTAACATCATCGATCATTACATGTGTGACATTCCTCCTCTCCTCCAGCTCTCCTGCGCAAGCACCTACATCAATGAGCTGGTGGTTTTCGTTGTGGTGGGTGTCAGTGTCATAGTGCCCAGTCTCACCAACTCCATTTATTATACCTTGATCCTCTCCAACATCCTCTGCATCTGTTCTACAGCAGGTGGGTCCAAAGCCTTCAGTACCTGCAGCTCTCACATAATTCTGGTTTCTCTTTTCTTTGGATCATCAGCATTCATGTAACTGAAGCCTTTTCCTGCTGTGTCTCTGAATCGAGATAAAGTATCCACAGTTTTTTACACCATTGTGGGGCCAATGATGAATCTTTTCATTTACAGTATGAGGAACAAAGATGTCCAAGTTGCACTGAGTAAGACTTTGCGTAAAATGGTGTTCTCCTGAATGAAATCTGTGTTAGTTATTGATGCCAAATCCTCATAAGGGCAAACAACATATAAAGCTATGGAGATAATAGTAAGAAATCAAAAAAGAAATGTAAATGATTTGAAAGTGTAAATTAACTTAGTTATATAAATCACTTCTCAAGAAAATGTAAGGAAGAGGAGGATCAGCCGTTCACTCTCACCTTCTGATATTCCAATTATGCATATTTTTTCACTTTTGAAGTTGTTTCAGAGTTTTTGAATGTTCTGTTTTTCACTCTTTTTCTCTTTGGATTTGATTTTGGGAAGTTTCAATTGACTGATCTTCAAGCCACTGGTTCTTTTTCTAAACTGTGTTGGGTTTTGATGAGCACATAGAAGGAATGCTTCATTTATGTTACTGTGCCTTTTATTTCTAGCATTTTCTTTTGATAGTTTTTGTTAGAGTTTCCATCTCTCTGTTTACCCATTGATTCTTACACGTTGTCTATTTTTCCCTTAGAGTCCTTAACATGTTCATTATAGACATTTTAATTCCCTGTTCAATAACTTCTACATCTCATTCTTATCTGAGTCTGGTTCTGTGGCTTGCATTACCTCTTAAGACTGTTTCTTTGTCTTGTAATATTTTGTTGAAAGATAATATGCTGTCTCAGGTACTAACCACTTAGTTAATAGCTATTAGGGTGAGAATTTTTGGTATCCTGGCTAGGATTTTGGCTATGTTTAATTCTGTTGTGTCTATGGTTGCCAGAGTTATTTGTATGGAAATATGTTAATATAAATGTTTCAGACCGTACATGAAATTTCTAAAAATCTTATATGTTCTGGTATAATGTTATAAGTCATAATTCTAGTTATTACTTTAAAATGTATATCTCAGAAATAATTAAATTTCCTTGTCAATTGCATTATTATGAACTTTCATCAAATCTTTAACCGTGGTCATTTTTAAGTCTTTTGTCATTTACAGACAGTTCTGGGTGTACTCTGATGCTTTCGCAAAAATGTTCCTATAAAAGGGTTTCATCTTCAAGGAATTCATGGAAAAGACTCTGACAAGTACAGGTTTTTGGTAACTGATTATACTGCTGAACTGAATGAATAAGTGTTTTCAGAACTCTAATGGAAAACTGATGAATTCGTAAAAGTGCTAACAAAAGATCGAGATAAAAAAATTAATTACATGGGACTGAGTGAACTGCTGAGGATGACTACAATTTTTGTGACTTTCTGTTTGAATAAAAAAAAAATCCCACAAGGACTCAGAGGCAAAAAATATACAAATCAATTTTCATTGCAAAGTAAAGGAGCTGTTACAGTGGAGGATCACTGGACTGAATGTCAATATTATGACATAGTATGAGTGTGTTTCGTGTTTGGTAATTGCAATCATTGTTTGCATCCATTTACAATACTTGGTGTCAGTTTATTTATCTCTTGTAAAAATAAAATACAGTGTGTGTGGGGAAAAAATTTTTGTCAAAATATATTATATGTACTGTACAAGTTTACATGTCATAATAAGTATACAGCTTGATATATATTCACTAACAACAGATAATTTAATCAGCACCCAAATTAATTTATTTCACTTTCATGCCATCCTACAAAACCTGGGAAAGCATATCCACCTTCCTTTATTCATTCTATGTTCAGCTAGGATGGAATAGAGGAGGAGAATATGTGGAAACAATGCAGTATATGGTTAAGTATAAAGTTTAGGCCACCAAGGCTCTCCTCCATACCTGTTATCAATTGTTGACTTCATGGAATCTTGTAGTAAAGTACCTGAAAATCCAAGAGACTCTTAGCAACTCCCTTCTAGGAAGCAGAATATGGTTATGGTCTCTGCCCTGTGGGAATTCTCTCTTTCTTGAAGGTCATCACAGGGGAACTGAGATAACTCGTAGAGTGATGGAAACATGAGTAGGAACTAAAAAGTGACTGGTCAGATGAATAGGAGGGAGAGATGGGGATACAACCCCACCACCAAAGCCCATCAACAGGTAGGCTTTTTCCACAGCTACCCCATCCCTCTGTCTTCTAGTAAAGATAAAGCTGTTGTTTGTCCCATGCAGCTCATGCAACAAAAGACAGTGATTTAAACGTAGAGGGGTATGTGTTGCAGTACTTACAGACCCTGTGAAGCAAAGGAAGACGTGATTTCTGCCAGTCTGAGTCTCTTTCTCGTAAAGCTCATATAAAAGAGAGTCTGTAAGGACAGAGCTGGGTTCCCTATTAATGTAGTTTTCTTCTATTCTCACAGATTTCCGAAGTTGAGAATGCTGGCTAGAAATGACTCCTTAGTGCCTGAATTTATACTTGCTGGATTAACAGACCATCCAGAGCTCCAGCAGCCCCTCTTTTACCTGTTTCTAATGATCTACATTGTCACCATGGTGGGCAACCTGGGCTCGATCATTATTATTGGTCTAAATTCTCACCTCCACACCCCCGTGTACTATTTAGTCTTCAACTTATCCTTCATTGATCTCTGTTACTCCTCTGTTTTCACCCCCCAGATGCTGATGAACTTTGTATTCAAGAAGAATATCATCTTCTATGTTGGGCGCATGACTCAGCTGTTTTTCTTTCTCTTTTTTGTCATCTCTGAATGCTATATGTTGACCTCAATGGCCTATGATAGCTATGTGGCCATCTGTACTCCATTGCTGTATAAGGTCACCATGTTCCATAAGGTCTGTTTGGTGCTATCTTTGGCTGTGTATGTGATGGGGTTTACTGGAGCCTCTGCCCACACAGGGTGCATGCTTAGACGAACCTTCTGCAATGTTAATATCAACCATTACTTGTGTGACATCCTCCCACTCCTCCAAGTCTCTTGCACCAGCACTTATGTCAGTGAGGTGGTAGTTCTCATTGTTGTGGGTATTAATATCACAGTACCTAGTTTCACCATCCTAGTTTCTTACATCTTCATCCTTACTAGCATTCCTCATATCAAATCTGCTCAGGGAAGATCAAAAGCCTTCAGCACGTGTAGCTCCCACATCATTGCTCTCTCCTTTTTTGGTTCAGCAGCATTCATGTACCTTAAATATTCTTCTCCTGGATCTATGGACCTGAAAAAAATTTATTCTGTTTTCTATACTAATGTGGTGCCCATGGTCAATCCTTTGATTTACATTTTGAGAAACAAGGATATCAAAGTTACACTGAGGAAATCCCTGTTTAAGAATCCAGAGGAGAACCATGTTCTAATTTGAATCAGCGATATTGTAAAGAAATTCAACTTTTTATTTATTTTTACTGGTGTCTTTCAAGAAGACTGTATTTATCACCATGTTGCTTCTACAGATATTTTTATATGTGGTATGGACTTGTCTTATCACTTCCCTCACTGCTGATCTTGTCTCATATTTGGCCTCTGTATCTCCTGCACCTCATATCAGTTTACTGAATAACATGTTTATAAAAGGAATAAATATGCTGACCTTTTTAAAAATAATTTTTTCATACTTCCATCTTCTGAGCTATTCCTAATCTGGACAAATATGGTGAATCATAAATCACAGAAAGTTAAAATTATATCTTACTCATCTAAACACAGAAGTGCCAAATACTGTAGAAATATTCTCATTCTTGTCGATACTCTTGCTGGTATAGGGAACGGGATTCAATAAAATGTCTTAATACAAACTAGTATATAGCTTGAAGTATCATCAGGTTCTCTGATCTTTCCCTTTTGTTCTATATTTCTTATCAACTCTCTTTTTATATTTTGCCCTTTCTTGTTCCCTTTGAGAATGGCAAAATCTATACAATTTACCACCTGTTTCTGAGAGCCTCTATCAGCCCAGTTCATTTAATATTGAAGAGAATATATGTAGCTCCACCTTTTATTGCCAAAGATGGTGTTAATAAAGTACCATTAAAGGAATAATATGTACCTTAGGATATGTACCTTAGGATCCTAGCAAGGGGGCTGACTGGTTTATTATAAAACTTGCATTCGTTATTATCTACAATGACAGCAAATATTTTTAAAAAGAGCATATAGCTCTTACTGCATAGTTTGTTATTTATCACTTTAAAGGAAAATACTGCACATTAAGTTAGGAGAAATATGTTAGACATTGTTTTACTTACCTAATGAGATTTATGATGAAAAAAGGTGTATATTAATGATAATAAACTATATTTTTTCCAACATTTTTTGCGCTTGTTTAAACCTGTACCTCAGTCCATTCAGGCTGCTGTAACAAAATACCACAGACTCAATGACATAAACAACAGAAATTTATTTCTCACAGTTCTGGAGGTTGGAAGTCCAAGATCAGGGTATCAGCATAAATGGGTGAGGGCACTTTTCTGGTTCGCTCCCTTCTCATTATATGCTCACAAGGTGGAAGGGGCTAGTGATTTCTGTGAGATGTCTTTCATAAGGTACTAATCCCAATTATGAGGGTTCCATCTTCATGACTTAAGTACCTCCTAAAGGCTCCATCTCCCAATATCATCACCTTTGGGGGTGTTAGGATTCCAACACTTGACCATAACACCTTGTCTCCCCAATAAGATAATAAACAGATTTAAAGTAGATGCTGTTTTCTCTAATTTCCCTATTTCTCCAGTGCTTTTCTGTTTGTATATTTAGAATGTCAGATGTATTTGGAGGGCAAGAAGAATAGTGGTTACCTCTGGGGAGGGGATGGGTATTGACTGAGAAGGGGAACAAGGGAACCTTTCTAGGAAATGTGTATCTTGAATTATATTTTATATGGGCATATATATATAGGTAAAATTCATTGAACCATACTAAGATTTATGTTTCCTTTTTAATGAAGTATAGTTGATTTATACTATCATATTAGTTTCATTTGCACAACATAGTGATTCAATATTTTTATAGATTATACTCCATTTAAAGTTATTACAAAATAATGGCTATATTTCACTGCACTGTACAATATATCCTTGCTGATTACTTATTTTATACATAGTAGTTTTTAAGCCTTAGTCCCATACATGTAATCTGCCCCTCCCTCCTTCCCTCTGCCCTTTGGTAACTAGTAGTTTGTTTTCTATATCTGTGAGCATGTTTTTGTTTTGCATATACATTCATTTGTATTATTTTTTTAGATTCCATATGTAAGTGATATAATACAGTATTTGTCTTTCTCTGTCTGACTTATTTCACTAGGTCCATTCGTGTTGCTGCAAATGGCAGAATTTCAATATTTTTATGGCTGAGTAATATTCCATCTTTATCTGTCTATCATATCTTTATCCATTCGTCTATTGATGGGCCTTTGGGTTGCTTCCATATCTTGGCAATTGTAAATAGTGCTTCTATGAACATTGGGGCATATGTATCTTTTTAAATTAGTGTTTTTGTTTTTTTCCCAGATATACCTCCAACAGTGGAAATGCTGGATCATATGGTAGATCTATTTTTTAATTTTTTTGAGGAACCTCCATACTGTTTTCCATGGTGGCTGCACCAATTTACACTCCCACAAACAGTGTACAAGTGTTCTCTTTTCTCCACATCTTCTCCAACATTTGTTATTTGTAGAGTTTTGATAATAGCCATTCTGACAGGCGTGAGGCGATATTTTGTTGTTTTGATTTGCGCTTTCCTGACAGTTAGCGATGTTGAGCATCTTTTCATGTGTCTGTTGGCCATCTATATGCCTCCTTTTGAAAACTGTCTGTTCAGGACTTCTACCCATTTTTAACTTGTGTTGTTTGTGTTTTTTTGATATTGAGTTGTATGATCTGTTTACATATGTTGGCTATTAACCCGTTATCCGTCATATTATTTATAAATATTTTCTCCCATTCAGTATGTTGTCTTTTCGTTTTGTTGATGGTTTCCTTTGCTATGCAAAAGCTTTTAAGTTTAATTAGGTCCCGTTTGTTTATGTTTGCTTTTATTTCATTTACCTTAGGTGACAGATGTAAAAAAATATTCCTACAGTTTATGTCAAAGAGTGTTCTGCTTATGTTTTCTTCTAGGATTTTTATGGTTTCATGTGTTACATTTAGGTCTTTAATCCATTTTCAGTTTATTTTTGTATATGGTCAGGAAATGTTCATCCCATTGTTTTACAAGTAGCTGTCCAGTTTTCCCAGCATCACTTGTTGAAAAGAATGTCATTTCTTCACTGTATATTCTTCACTTCTTTGTTGTAGATTGACAATAAATGTGTGGGTTTTTTTCTGGGATCTCTATTCTGTTTCATTGATCTGTGTGTCTGTTTTTGTGCAGGCACCACTCTGTTTTGATTACTCTAGCTTTGTAGTATAGTCTGAAGGCTGGTAGGGTAATACATCCAGCTTTATTCTTCTTTTCTCAAGATTGTTTTGGCAGTTTGGGGCCTTTTTTGGTTGTATGTGAATTTTAGGATTAATTTTTCTAGTTCTGTGAAAAATATCATAGGTATTTTTTTAGGGATTGCATTAAATCTTTAGATTGCTTTGTGTGGTATGCCCATTTTAACAACATTAATTGTTTGAATCCAAGAGCACAGGATATCATTTCATTTCTTTGTATCATATTCAGTTTCCTTTACCAGTGTTTTATATTTTCCAGATTACACATCTTTCACCTCTTTGGTTTAGTTTCTTCCTATGTATTTTATTCTTTTTCAAACTATTTTAAATGGGCTTTATTTTTTACTTTCTTTTTCTGATAGTTTATTGTGTGTGGAAACTCAACAGATTTCTGTATGTTAGTCTTGTATCCCGCAACATTGCTGAATTCATTTATTCTAATAGCTTTGGGGTGGAGACTTTAGCATTTTCTATATAATGTATCATGTCATCTGCAAATAGTGGCAATTTTACTTCTTCCCTTCAAATTAGGATACCTCATTTCTTTTTCTTGTGTGATTGCTGTGGCTAGGACTTCCAATTCTGTGTTGGAAATAGATAAATAGAAGTTGCAAGACTGGTATCCTTGTATGGTTCCTGAATTTAGAGGAAAGGCTTTCAGCTTTTCACCATTATGATGTTACATGTGGATTCATCATAAATGGCCTTTGTTATGTTGAGATATGTTCCCTCAATACCCACTTTGCTAAGTGTTTTTTATCATGACTGGATGTTGAATTTTGTCAAATGTTTTTTCTGTCTATTGAGATGATTGTGTGATTTTTATTCTTCCCTTTTTTTTTTTTTTGCGGTATGCAGGCCTCTCACCGCTGTGGCCTCTCCCGTCGTGAAGCACAGGCTCTGGACGCGCAGGCCCAGTGGCCATGGCCCACAGGCCCAGCCACTCCGCGGCATGTGGGATCCTCCCAGACCAGGTCACGAACCCATATCCCCTGCATCGGCAGGCAGACCCCCAACCACTGCGCCACCAGGGAAGCCCATATTCTTCCTTTTCTTAATGTGGTTTATCACATTGATTGATCTGTGAATGCTGAACCATCCTTGTGACTGTAGAATAAATTCAACTTGATCATGGTGTATGATCCTTTTTATATATTGTTGGATTTGGTTTGCTAATATTTTTTTGAGGATTTTTGCATCTATATTTGTCAGAGATATTGGCCTCTACCTTCCCTTTTTTGTAGTGTCTTTGCTTGATTTTGGTATCAGGGTAATGGTGGCCCTGTAGAATGAGTTTGATAATGTTCTGTCCTCTTCATTTTTTGGAACAGTTTGAGAAAGATAGGTATTATTTCTTCTTCATATTTTTGGTAGAATTCCCCTGTAAAGCTGTTCAGTCTTGGGCTTCCCCCCCCCCCCCCCCGGGAGACATTTAATTGCAAATTCAATTTCACTACTAGTGGTCAGTTCAAATTGCCTGTTTCTTCTTGATTCTATCTTGGAAGGTTGTATGTTTCTAGAAATTTGTCCATTACTTTTAGGTTGTCCAATTTGTTGGCATATAACTGTTTGCAACATTCTCTTATGATATTTTGTATCTCTGTGGTATCAGTTGTTCTTTCTCTTCTTTCTTTTCTTATTTTGTTTATTTGGGTTTTCTATATTTTCTTCCTGGTGAGCTTGGCTGGTGGTTTATCTTTTTTTTTTTTTTAAATTTTTCAAAAAAATAGCTCTGTTTCCTTGATCTTTTCTGTTGTTTTTTCTATTTCTATTTTATTTATTTCCTCTCTGAACTTTATTATTTCCTTCCTTCTCCTGGACTTTGGGCTTTCTTACTTCTTATTCTAATTCTTTTAGGTGGTAGATTAGGTTGTTTACTTGAGATTTTTCTTTCTTGAGGAAGACTTGTATCACTATAAACTTCCCTCTTAGAACTGCTTTTGCTGCATCCCATAGATTTTGGATTGTGTTGTTTCCATTTTCATTTGTTTCAAAGTATTTTCTGATTTACTCTTTGATTTCTTCATTGACCAATTGCTTTTTTAGTAGCACGTTGTTTAGTCTCCATGTGTTTGTGGTTTTCCCATTTTTCTTTATGTAATTGATTTTTAGTTTTATACCATGTGGTTGGAAAAATGCTTGATATAAGTTCTGTCCTTTAAAATTTGTTGAGACTTGTTTTGTGCCCTACCATGTGATCTATCCTATAATACACAGAACACAACAAAGAATTATCCACTTCAAAATACCATTAGCGCTAATTTGAGAAATCCTGCTATAATGAATATGGATTAATAGCAATGGGAACACTTCTCAGGTTCCTATTATATGTCAGGCATGTTCCTAATAAACTTTGGGTGATTTAACTAATTTAATCCACAAAACAGCCCTATGAGATAGCTCTTTTGCTAGCCTCATTTTATATACATAGGGATAAGTATATAAAAATATGCAAGGATCAGAGAGGTTATATGATTATCTATGGTCTTACAATTAAGAAGTTTAACAGCCAGATTTAAACTAAGTCTGACTTAAGGGGCCCATTCTTTTAACCATTTTGCTACAACACGTCTTTACAGAGGTGAAATCCATAAGCATGGACAGTGTTAAAGCTATGATACACTATTTCACTAATGCAATCCCAGAGGCTCTAGGAAAGTGCTAGTAAAGGCAAGTGATCATGCCCCATATGTTCCTTTTTTAGAACTGTGCATAGACACCAGGAGATGATGAAGAAAGTACAAAAGGGGCACCAATTTTTCTGCATTGGGGGTTAAGAATTCTCATTGTGAAATTATAAACTGAGTAGAACATTGTGTCTCCAAGGATCTATGATACAGGATGGAAACACAAACTCAGTAATTTCTACCCTCAGTGGGCTCACTTAACTTG
Organism: Tursiops truncatus; assembly: GCF_011762595.2. Classification (NCBI taxonomy): domain Eukaryota; kingdom Metazoa; phylum Chordata; class Mammalia; order Artiodactyla; family Delphinidae; genus Tursiops; species Tursiops truncatus. The sequence goes on from NC_047041.1 coordinate 9,512,201, forward strand.
AAAGGAAATCACGAGGGAGAGAATAATTTTCTGTGCTTCCAATCAATTTTCCCAGAACTATAGGGCATGGAAGAGAATCTCATTTGAATCAACTGATTGTTTTGGAGCTCATGTAAGGTTGCTTTCCTCCTTGCAAGTAAAGAGGACCTTCTGGGTAAATTCTCAAATAGAAATTATGGCTTGTTCCCCAGCATACCTCTTTTAGCAAGTCAAAGACTGAGGACCGTGCTGGTGGATACTGCCTCCTTCATTGTCAGAAACTTTGACCCTCTCAGGACTGTAAGGCAGAAGGGGCCTTAAGGTTCAATGGCAGTGAAGCATTCAGAAAAAAGGTGAGGGTTGAATCAACCCCCTTTTCTTTTCAGACCCCAAACTACATAAATCAATGGTTGTGGGGAACACTACCTGTTTAATTGCTCTTTTCAGCCCTGATCCTTAACGGACACGGGGGAGAAGGGAGAAAATGACATGCAGAGACACTGGGAGTCTACCAGCATGATTTCTGAACAGAGAAAAACAACAGTAGTAAGGGTAGAAAGGAGAAAATGAGGAATCATCAATCATTGCTTTTTGGATGTCTTAATATATGTCTTTATAAAAGTGAGATTATAAACGAGCAGATCCAGCTCTCCCTTGGAAAACAAAGAGGAAAAGTCCATTGTTAATGTCAGTTTCTACCCCTGTTCCTGCAGATCACAATTGGGCAATTAATGGCTACGGAAAATGCCTACTCTGTGACTGAGTTTATCCTTATGGGATTCACAGACCAACCTGAACTCCAACTACTCGTTTTTCCTGTTTCTGGTGAACTACATGGTCACTGTGGTAGGCAGTTTGTGCTTGATGAATCTAATTTGTCTAAATTCACACCTCCTCACCCCCATGTATTTTTTCGGCTTTAATCTGTCCTTTATTGATCTCTGTTACTCATGTGTCTTTACCCCAAAATGCTAAAGAGATTTATTTCAGAGAAGAACATCATCTCCTTTACAGGATGCATGTCTTAGCTATTTTTTTTCTGATTTTTTGTCAACTCTGAGTGCTATGTGTAGACAGCCATGGCCTGTGATCACTATGTGTCCATCTGTAAGCCACTGCTGTACACAGTCACCATGTCCCCTCAAGTCTGTTCTCTGCTTATGTCTGGTTCATATGTGATGGGGTTTGCTGGTATTGTGGTCCACACAGGGTGTATGATCAGGCTGATCTTCTGTGATTCCAACATCATCAACCATTACCTGTGTGACATCTTCCACCTCCTCCAGCTCTCCTGCAGCAGCACCTTTGCCAATGAACTTGTGGTTTCTGTTGTTGTGGGTACAGTTGTCATGGTATCTAGCTTCAATATCTGTTTCTTATACCTTGATTCTTTTCAACATCCTTCACATACCATCAGATAAAGGTTGGTCCAAAGCCTTCAGCACCATGGCTCCACATAATAACAGCTGGTCTATTCCATAGACTTGGGCTGCTCATTCATGTCAAGCCATCATTTGCTGGGTCTGTGGGTCAGGGGAAATTTTTCTCAGTGTTTTACGCCAATGTAGTACCCATGTTGAACCCTCTCATTTATAGCCTCAGGAACAAGGATGTCAAAATTGCTCTGAAGAAAACCATGAAGAGAATTACAAACTGAGCTGAACCATTTATACCTCCATTTTTGTCTTTTCCTTCTCTTCCTGCTCCACTTTATCCTCTTCCTACTATTCTTTTTTTTTCTTCATTTGTCTTTCTAAATTCTTCTTGGCAGGATTTCTTCTCTAATTTCTTTTATTTTCTTTTATTGCCACATGATGTAACCCCATGGGCCTATTCTTGGACTAGAGGGTCATTCTCAGCCCTTAGTAACCCTATACAAGTTGGAGACAATGGGCCAATAACCTTTCCCATCTAAGGATAACACTACTTACTTCTTTTCTTGTGTCTTTCCCATCCAAGGTAAGCCATGGAGGGGTATGCTGTCTAACCAATTTTTTTCTTTCTTGGTTTCATTACACAGCACCCTTTCCTGTTTCAATGATTTATTACTTACAATTTCATAAAACAGAAGGAATGACAAAAATTGTGGGTATGCTAAACTTGTAAATATTTCCAGAATTTATCAGAGTTCTTTTATTAATCACTCTTATTCTAGATTTTCAGTATGCATATATATATAGCAATTGAATACTTTGTTGAACTAAGGTTCTTTATTCTTGAGAATGCTTGAGAATGTATCAGCTACACTATTCTGCTCACCTTTCACAATACACACCAATAACAAACGCCTCTGTTTATGGTATTGGTCAACTGATATTTTGTCAGAAATGTAATTGAAATTGTTATCAACTTGTCTACATATCTGTGGATTGTGATTGTGATTAAAAATTAACCAATAGTATTTTTGGCTACAGAATAGATTGTCACATGTAATGTCAGGATTCTCTGTCTAACTGCAAAACACGGGTTCACCTTTGCAAAGGAAGATTTATTTCCTGCTTTCAAAACACAAACAATAATATATGGCAAAACCTTGTCCTACTGGACAACATGGTAATTGACTTTCAACATGGTAATTTGAACTCCTCCCTTTTGTCTCTCAGAAGGAAAATCTGTACTCCATAACAGATTACTCCATGGTAATTTGTAATTTGACTCCTCCCTTTTGTCTCTCAGAAGGAAAATTTGTACTCCATAACAGATTACTCCATGGTAATTTGTAATTTGACTCCTCCCTTTTCAACATGGTAATTTGACTCCTCCCTTTTGTCTCTCAGAAGGAAAATCTGTACTCCATAACAGATTACTCCATGGTAATTTGTAATTTGACTCCTCCCTTTTGTCTCTCAGAAGGAAAATTTGTACTCCATAACAGATTACTCCATGGTAATTTGTAATTTGACTCCTCCCTTTTCAACATGGTAATTTGACTCCTCCCTTTTGTCTCTCAGAAGGAAAATCTGTACTCCATAACAGATTACTCCATAATCTGTACTTTAATTCCTATTAAAAGATAAGTCTCCTCATCCTGTTTTATAGATAAGGAAATAGTTATATGACTTAATCAAGATCCTACAGCTAATGATGCAGAGCCCAGTTTTTGAACCCAATGTTCATCTCACAAAGAAATGGAATGAAAGAAAGAATTGTGAAGGGACAGATAGAGCTCCTAGAGCATTGTTTCTGAATGAGTTTGAAAGTGGGAGTTTTCCTCAGCCATGATTGCTGTGGCAGAGGGATGTTCTACAAGGCTCTGGTGCCTAACTAGAAAAGTGTACCTGCTTTTATGCCAATACCATACTGTCCTGATTACTGTAGCTTTGTAGTATAGTCTGAAGTCAGGGAGCCTGATTCCTCCAGCTCCGTTTTTCCTTCTCAAGATTCCTTTGGCTATTCAGGGCCTTTTGTGTTTCCATACAAATTGTGAAATTTTTTGTTCTATTCTGTGAAAAATGCCAGTGGTAGTTTGATAGGGATAGCATTGAATCTGTACATTGCTTTGGGTCATATAGTCATTTTCACAGTGTTCATTCTTCAAATCCAAGAACATGGTATATCTCTCCACCTATTTGTATCATCTTTAATTTCTTTCATCAGTGTCTTATAATTTTCTGCATACATGTCTTTTGTCTCCTTAGGTAGGTTTATTCCTAGATATTTTATTCCTTTTGTTGCAATGGTAAATGGGAGTGTTTCCTTAATTTCTCTTTCAGATTTTTCATCATGAGTGTATAGGAATGCAACAGATTTCTGTGCATTAACTTTGTATCCTGCAACTTTACCAAATTCATTATTTAGCTCTAGAAGTTTTCTGGTAGCATCTTTAGAATTCTCTATGTATAGTATCATTTCATCTGCAAACAGTGACAGCTTTACTTCTTCATTTCTAATTTGTATTCCTTTTATTTCTTTTTCTTCCCTGATTGCTGTGGCTAAAACTTCCAAAACAATGTTGAATAATAGCGGTGAGAGTGGGCAACCTTGTCTTGTTCCTGATGTTAGTGGAAATGGTTTCAGTTTTTCACCACTGAGAACGATGTTGGCTGTAGGTTTGTCGTATATGGCCTTTATTATGTTGAGGAAAGTTCCCTCTATGTCTACTTTCTGGAGGGTTATCATAAATGGGTGTTGAATTTTGTCGAAAGCTTTCTCTGCATCTATTGAGATGATCATATGGTTTTTCTCCTTCAATTTGTTAATACGGTGTATCACATTGATTGATTTGCGTATATTGAAGAATCCTTGCATTCCTGGGATAAACCCCACTTGATCATGGTGTAGGATCCTTTTAATGTGCTGTTGGATTCTGTTTGCTAGTATTTTGTTGAGGATTTTTGAATCTATGTTCATCAGTGATATGGGCCTGTAGTTTTTTATTTGTGACATCTTTGTCTGGTTTTGGTATCAGGGTGATGGTGGCCTCGTAGAATGAGTTGGGGAGTGTTCCTCCCTCTGCTATATTTTGGAAGAGTTTGAGAAGGATAGATGTTAACTCTTCTCTAAATGTTTGATAGAAATCACATGTGAAGCCATCTAGTCCTGGGCTTTAGTTTGTTGGAAGATTTTTAATCACAGTTTCAATTTCTTGCTTGTGATTGGTCTGTTCATACTTTCTATTTCTTCCTCGTTCAGTCTCAGAAGGTTGAGCATTTCTAAGAATTTGTCCATTTCTTCCAAGTTGTCCATTTTATTGGCATATAGTTGCTTGTAGTAATCTCTCATGATCCTTTGTATTCCTGCAGTGTCAGTTGTTACTTCTCCTTTTTTATTTCTAATTCTATTGATTTGAGTTTTCTCCCTCTTTTTCTTGATGAGTCTGGCTAATGGTTTATCAATTTTGTTTATCTTCTCAAAGAACCAGATTTTAGTTTTATTGATCTTTGCTATCATTTCCTTCACTTCTTTTTATTTCTGATCTGATCTTTATGATTTCTTTCCTCTGGCTAACTTTGGGGGGGCTTTTGTTCTTCTTTCTCTAATTGCTTTAGGTGTAAGGTTAAGCATGTATTTGAGATGTTTCTTGTTTCTTAAGGTAGGATTGTATTGCTATAAACTTCCCTCTTAGAACTGCTTTTGCTGCAACCCATAGGTTTTGGGTCATCATGTTTTCATTGTCATTTGTTTCTAGGTATTTTTTGATTTCCTCAGTGATCTCTTGGTTATTAAGTAGTGTATTGTTTAGCCTCCATGTGTTTGTATTTTTTACAGATTTTTTCCTGTAATTGATATCTAGTCTCATAGCGTTGTGGTCAGAAAAGATATTTGAAACGATTTCAATTTTCTTAAATTTACCAAGGCTTGATTTGTGACCCAAGATATGATCTATCGTGGCGAATGTTCCAAGAGCACTTAAGAAGAATGTGTTGTTTTTGGATGGAATGTCCTATAAATATCAATTAAGTCCACCTTGTTTAATGTATCATTTAAAGCTTGGTTTCCTTATTTATTTTCATTTTGGACGATCTGTCCATTGGTAAAGTGGGGTGTTAAAGTCCCCTACTATGATTGTGTTACTGTCAATTTCCCCTTTTGTGGCTGTTAGTATTTGCCTTATGTATTGAAGTGCTCCTATGTTGGGTGCATATATATTTACAATTGTTATATCTTCTTTTTGGATTGTTAAATCTTTTTTCACACTGTATGACAGTCTCTAGATCCATCCACGTCTCTACAAATGACCCAATTTCATTCCTTTTTATGGCTGAGTAATATTCCATTGTATATATGTACCACATCATCTTTACCTATTCATCTGTCAATGGGCATTTACGTTGCTTCCATGACCTGGCTATTGCAAACACTGCTGCAATGAACATTGGCATGCATGTGTCTTTTTGAATTATGGTTTTCTCTGGGTATATGCCCAGGAGTGGAATTGCTGGATCATATGGTAATTCTATTTTTAATTTTTTAAGGAACCTCCATACTGTTTTCCATAGTGGCTCTATCAATTTACATTCCCACCAACAGTGCAAGGGGGCTCCCTTTCCTCCACACCCTCTCCAGCATTTGTTGTTTGTAGATTTTCTGATGATGCCCATTCTAACTGGTGTGAGGTGATGCCTCATTGTAGTTTTGTTTTTTTGTTTTTTTTGTTTTTTTTTTGGTTTTTTTTTTTTTCGGTATGTGGGCCTCTCACTGTTGTGGCCTCTCCCATCGTGGAGCACAGGCTCCAGACGCGCAGGCTCAGCGGCCATGGCTCACGGGCCCAGCCGCTCCGCGGCATGTGGGATCTTCCCGGACCGGGGCACGAACCCACGTCCCCTGCATCGGCAGGCAGACTCTCAACCACTGCGCCACCAGGGAAGCCCCTCATTGTAGTTTTGATTTGCATTTCTCCAACAATTAGTGATGTTGAGCAGCTTTTCATGTGCCTCTTGGCCATCTGTATGTCTTCCATGGAGAAATGCCTATTTAGGTCTTCTGCCCATTTTTGGATTGGGTTGTTTTTTTAATATTGAGCTGCATGAGCTGTTTATATATTTTATAGATTAATCCTTTGTTGATTCATTTACAAATATTTTCTCCCATTCTCAGGGTTGTCTTTTCATCTTGTTTAGGATTTCCTTTGCTGTGCAAAGGCTTTTAAGTTTCATTAGTTCCCATTTGTTTTTGTTTTCATTTCCATTACTCTAGGTGGTGGATCAAAAAGGATCGTCCTCTAATTTATGTCAAAGAGTGTTCTTCCTATGTTTTCTCTAAGAGTTTTATAGTGTCCAGTCTTACATTTAAGTCTCTAATCCATTTTGAGTTTATTCTTGTATATGGTGTTAGGGAATGTTCTAATTTCATCCTTTTACATGTAGCTGTCCAGTTTCCCCAGCACTGTCTTTTCTACATTGTATACTCTTTGTCATACATTAGTTGACCATAGGTGTGTGGATTTATCTCTGAGCTTTCTATTTTATTCCATTGATCTATATTTCTGTTTTTGTGCCAGTTCCATATTGTCTTGATTACTGTAGTTTTATATTATAGTCTGAAGTCAGAGACTCTGATTTCTCCAGCTCCGTTTTTTTCCCTCAAGACTGCTTTGGCTATTCAGGGTCTTTTGTGTCTCTATACAAATTTTAAGATGTTTAGGTCTAGTTCCGTAAAAACTGCCATTGGTAATTTGATAGGGATTGCATTGAATCTGTAGATTGCTTTGGGTCATATAGTCATTTTCACAATATTGATTCTTCCAATCCAAGAACATGGTGTATCTCTCCATCTGTTGGTATCATCTTTAATTTCTGTCAACAGTGTCTTATAGTTTTCTGCATACAGATCTTTTGTCTCCCTAGGTAGGTTTATTCCTAGGTATTTTATTCGTTTTGTTACAATGGTAAATGGCAGTGTTTCCTTAATTTCTCTTTCAGATTTTTCATCATTAGTGTATAGGAATGCAAGAGATTTCTGTGCATTAATTTTGTATCTTGCAACTTTACCAAATTCATTGATTAGCTCTGGCAGCTTTCTGGTGGCATCTTTAGGATTCTCTATGTATAGTATCATGTCATTTGCAAACAGTGACAGCTTTACTTCTTCTTTTCCCATTTGGATTCCTCTTATTTCTTTTTCTTCTCTGATTGCCGTGGCTAGGATTTCCAAAACTATGTTGAATAATAGTGGTGAGAGTGGACATCCTTGTCTTGTTCCTGACCTTACAGGAAATGCTTTCAATTTTTCACCATAGAGAATAATGTTTGCTGTGGGTTTGTCGTATATAGCCTTTATTATATTGAGGTAGGTTCCCTCTATGCCCACTTTCTGGAGAGTTTTTATCATAAATGGGTATAGAATTTTGTCAAAAGATTTTTCTGCATCTATTGAGATTATCACTTGGTTTTTATTCTTCAATTTGTTAATATGGTGATTCACATTGATTGATTTACGTATATTGAAGAATCCTTGCATCCTTGGGATAAATCTCACTTGCTCATGGTGTATGATCCTTTTAATGTGTTGTTGGATTCTGTTTGGTAGTATTTTGTTGAGAATTTTTGCGTCTATATTCAGCAGTGATATTGGTCTGTAATTTTTTTCTTTTTTTTGTAGTATCTTTGTCTGGTTTTGGTATCAGGGTGATGGTGGCCTCATAGAATGAGTTTGGGAGTGTTCCTTCCTCTGCAATTTTTTTGGAAGAGTTTGAAAAGGATGGGTGTTAGCTCTTCTCTAAATGTTTGATAGAATTCACCTGTGAAGCCATCTGGCCCTGGACTTTTGTTTGTTGGAAGATTTTTAATCACACTTTCAATTTCATTGCTTGTGATTGGTCTGTCCATATTTTCTATTTCTTCCTGGTTCAGTCTTGGATGGTTATACCTTTTGACGAATTTGTCCATTTCTTCCAGGTTGTCCATTTTATTGGCATACAGTTGCTTGTAGTAGTCTCTTAGGATGCTTTCTATTTCTGCAGTGTCTCTTCTTTTTCATTTCTAATTTTATTGACTTGAGTCCTCTCCCTCTTTTTCCTGATAAGTCTGGCTAATGGTTTATCAATTTTGTTTATCTTCTCAAAGAACCAGCTTTTAGTTTTATTCATCTTTGCTATTGTTTTCTTTGTTTCTATTTCATTTATTTCTGCTCTGATCTTTATGATTTCTTTCCTTCTGCTAACTTTGGGTTTTGTTTGTTCTTCCTTCTCTAGCTCCTTTAGGTGTAAGGTTGGATTGTTTATTTGAGATTTTTCTTGTTTCTTGGTGTACGCTTGTATAGCTATAAACTTCACACTTAGAACTACTTTTGCTGCATCCCATAGGTTTTGGATCATCATGTTTTCATTGTCATTTCTCTCTAGGTATTTTTTGATTTCCTCTTTGATTTCTTCAGTGATCTCTTGGTTATTTAGTAACGTATTGTTTAGCCTCCATGTGTTTGTGTTTTTTAACGTTTTTTTCCCTGTACTTGATTTCTAATCTCATACTGTTGTGGTCAGAAAAGATGCTAGATATGATTTCAATTTTCTTAAATTTACTGAGGCTTGATTTCTGACCCAAGATGTGATCTATCCTGGAGAATGTTCCATGTGCACTTGAGAAGAAAGTGTAATCTGCTGTTTTTGGATGCAATGTCCTATAAATATCAATTAAATCTATCTCGTCTATTGTGTCATTTAAGGCTTCTGTTTCCTTGTTTTCATTTTGGATGATCTGTCCATTGGTGTAACTGAAGTGTTAAAGTCCCCCATTATTATTGTGTTACTGTCGATTTCCTCTTTTATAGCTGTTAGCAGTTGCCTTATGTATTGAGGTGCTCCTATGTTGGGTGCATATATATTTATAATTCTTATATCTTCTTCTTGAATTGATCCCCTGATCATTATGTAGTGTCCTTCCTTGTCTCTTGTAACATTAAAGTCTATTTTATCTGAGTATTGCTACGCCCAGTTTCTTTTGATTTCCATTTGCATAGAATATCTTTTTCAATCTCCTCACTTTCAGTCTGAATTTGTCCCTAGGTCTGAAGTGGTCTCTTGTAGACAACATTATATATGGGTATGTTTTTATATCCATTCAGCACGCCTCTGTCTTTTGGTGGAGCATTTAATCCATTCACGTTTAGGGTAATTATCGATATGTATGTTCCTATTACCATTTTCTTAATTGTTTTGGATTTGTATTTGGCGGTCCTTTTCTTCTCTTGTGATCCCACTTAGAGAAGTTCCTTTACCATTTGTTGTAAGCTGGTTTGGTGGTGCTGAATTCTCTTAGCTGTTGCTTGTCTGTAAAGCTTTTGATTTCTCCATCGAATCTGAATGAGATCCTTGCCAGGTACAGCCATCATGGTTGTAGGTTCTTCCCTTTCATCACTTTAAGTATATCATGCCACTCCCTTCTGACTTGCAGAGTTTCTGCTGAAAAATCAGCTGTTAACCTTATGGGAGTTCCCTTGTATGTTACTTGTCGTTTTTCCCTTGCTGCTTTTAATATTTTTACTTTGTATTTAATTTTTGAGAGTTTAATTAATATGTGTCATGGTGTGTTTCTCCTTGGATTTATCCTGTATGGGACTCTCTGGTCTTCCTGGACTTGATTAACTATTTCCTTTCCCGTATTAGGGACGTTTTTGACTATAATATCTTCAAATATTTTCTCAGTCCCTTTCTTTTTCTCTTCTTCTTCTGGGACCCCTAATATTTGAATGTTGGTGCAGTTAATGTAGTCCCAGAGATCTCTGAGACTGTCCTCAATTCTTTTCATTCTTTTTTCTTTATTCTGCTCTGCAGTAGTTACTTCCACTATTTTATCTACCAGGTCACTTATCCGTTCTTCTTCCTCAGTTATTCTGCTATTGATCCCTTCTAGAGAATTTTTAATTTCATTTATTGTTTTGTTCACCAGTTTGTTTGCTCTAGTTCTTCTAGGTCCTTGTTAAACATTTCTTGTATATTCTCCATTCTATTTCCAAAGTTCTGGATCATCTTTACTATCATCATTCTGAATTCTTTTTTAGTTAGACTGCCTATTTCCTCTTCATTTCTTAGGTCTGGTGGGTGTTTGCCTTGGTTATTCATCTGTTGTGTGTTTGCCTTGGTCTTTCATCTGTTGTGTGTTTCTCTGTCTTCTCGTTTTGCTTAACTTATTGTGTTTGGGGGGTCTCCTTTTTGCAGGCTGCAGGTTCGTAGTTCCCATTGTTTTTGCTGTCTGCTCCCAGTGGCTAAGGTTGGTTCAGTGGGTTGTGTAAGCTTCCTGGTGGAGGCGACTAGTGCCTGTATTCTGGTGGATGAGGCTGGATCTTGTCTTTCTGGTGGGCAGGTCCACGTCTGGTGGTGTGTTTTGGGGTGTCTGAGACCTTATTATCATTTTAGGCAGCCTCTCTGCTAATGGGTGGGGTTATGTTCCTGTCTTGCTAGTTCTTTGGAATAGGGTGTCCAGCACTGTAGCTTGCTGGTCGTTGAGTGCAGCTGGGTCTTGGCATTGAGATGAAGATCTCTGGGAGATTCTTGCCATTTGATATTACGTGCAGCTGGGAGGTCTCTTGTGGACCAGTGTCCTGAACTTGGCTCTCCCACCTCAGAGGCACATCCCTGATGCCTGGCTGCAGCACCAACAGCCTGTCATCCACACAGCTCAGAATAAAAGGAAGAAAAGAAAGAAAGAAAGAAAGAAAGAAGATAAAATAAAATAAAATAATTAAAATAAAAAATTTTAATAAAAAAAAACAAGAAAGAGAGCAACCAAAGCAAAAAACAAATCCACCAATGATAACACGTGCTAAAAACGATACTTAAAAAAAACAAAAAAAAAAATGACAGAGAGAACCCTATGGTAAAAGCAAAACTACACAGACAAAATCACACACAGAATCATACACATACACTGGAAGAGAAAAAGGGGGAAAATATCTATCTATCTATATATATGCAAAATATAAATTATATATTTAATATATATTAAATATATAATATGTATATAAAATATGTTATATATTAAATATATACATATATTATATATGTGTGTGTGTGTGTGTATATATATATATATATGTGTGTGTATATATATATATATATATTGCTCCCAAAGTCCACCTCCTCAATTGGGGAAGATACATTCTCTATTCAGGTATTCCACAGCTGCAGTGTACATCAAGTTGACTGTGGAGATTTAATCTGCTGCTCCTGAGGCTGCTGGGAGAAATTTCCTTTTCTGTTCTTTGTTCACACAGCTCCTGGAGTTTAGCTTTGGATTTGGCCCTGCCTCTGCGTGTAGGTCGCCTGAAGGCATCTGTTCTTCGCTCAGACAGGACAGGGTTAAAGGAGGAGCTGATTTGGGGACTCTGGCTCACTCAGGCAGGGGGGAGGGAAGGCTATGGAATGCGGGGCAAGCCTGCGGCGACAGAGGCCACCATGACGTTGCACCACCATGAGGCGTGCCATGTGTTCTCCCGAGGAAGTTTTCCCTGGATCATGGGACCCTGGCAGTGGTGGGCTGAACAGGCTCTCAGGACGGGAGGTGTGAATAGTGACGTGTGCTTGCACATAGGCTTCTTGGTGTCTGTAGCAAGCATACATATTGTCTCGTGCCCGTCTCTGGGGTCCGCACTGATAGCTGCAGCTCGCGCCCGTTTCTGGAGCTCCTTTAAGCCACACTCTTAATCCCCTCTCCTCACGCACCAAGAAACAAAAAGGCAAGAAAAAGTCTCTTGCCTCTTCGGCACCTCCAGAAGTTTTCCCGGACTCGCTCCCAGCTAGCTGTGGCGCACTAGCCCCTTCAGGCTGTGTTCACACAGCCAACCCCAGTCCTCTCCCTGGGATCCGACCTCCGAAGCCGGAGCCTCAGCTCCCAGCCCCCACCTGTCCCGGCAGGCGAGCAGACAAGCCTCTCAGGCTGGTGAGTGCTGGTCGGCACTGATCCTCTATGCAGGAATCTCTCCGCTTTGACCTCTGCACCCCCGTTGCTGCGCTCTCCTCTGTGGTTCTGAAGCTTCCCCCCTCCGCCACCACCCCCCCATCTCTGCCCGTGAAGGGCCTTCCTAGTGTGTGGAAAGCTTTCCTCCTTCACAGCTCGCTCCCACTGGTGCAGGTCCTGTCCCTATTCTTTTGTCTCTGTTTTTTCTTTTTTCTTTTGCCCTACCCAGGTACGTGGGGAGTTTCTTGCCTTTTGGGAGGTCTGAGGTCTTCTGCCAGCGTTCAGTAGGTGTTCTGTAGTAGTTGTTCCACATGTAGATGTATTTCTGATGTATTTGTGGGGAGGGAGGTGATCTCCACGTCTTACTCTTCCACCATCTTGAAGCTCCTCCTATCACTCACTTCTTTTAGAACAAGTTCCCACAGGTCAACAGCCTGCAGACACATGGCTGACAGGACTGTCCTAGATCACAACCCACCTTCCTGCCTCAAGCCAGACCACCTCTCTCATTTCATTCTTTTAATATTATCTTTCTCAGAGGAAAAGTCTTTAATTTTGATAACATCCAGTTTATTTAAAATTTTATGGACCATTTCTTTTCTCTCACATTTTAGGAGAGTGAAAAATAATTACCCAATTTTTCTTCCACATTATATGTATAATATCTTTTGCAGTTTTAAAAATAAGATATATGTATATCTCAAGGATCTTAATTTGATTTTTTTAAATGTTCTTAAAGCCTTCTTGGGATATTCCAAACAATTTTTTTTCCTTTTAATTCAAATATTGTCTAAGACAAAAGTCCCCATCAGAGGGAGCTGTTTACTAAGATTCTCACTGAAGCAATTTCCAATTGACAATAATTCCCTTCACTGATAGAGACCTACTTAGACCACATAACACTGTGGCCTAATTCATAGGGAAAATGAATATAGATTAATTTTTCACACTGTTCCAGTACTGATATGAAAGAAAATTATTATTTTAGGACAGTTAAAATTATAAGAAGGCTTTCTCCTAAAGACCCAGTGTTCCTTTTCTCCTTTAACAAGAGTTATGTTCTAGACTGTTTAGAGAATTTATGAACTAGCAAATCTCAGAGGGAACGTTTTTCCTTAAGTGAGTAATTGATAGGAGAGTTAATAGCCAAAATAAGGTAAAGTCCAGATTCCTGCATTTCTCTTTAAATAATAAATGTACTGTCCCATTGCAGGATTTGCTGGGATATATTTCTGAGTTCTATTGTCCAGAAATGCAATTGTTCATTGCCTTTGTACCCAGCTTCAATATGTCTGGCTTCATGCATGAACTGAGTGAAAGGCCTTCAACAAGTTTCAGAATTTCCTACAAATTCTCTACATAAATTGTTTTGACAGAGAAATTATAATCTTTACAAACAAGCAAAAGTTAAGAGAATTGCGCAACACCAACCCAGCTTTACAACAAATGCTAAAGAAACTCCTCTAGGGAGGATACACAAGAGAAGGAAAAGACCTACAATGACAAACCCAAAACAATTAAGAAAATGGTAATGGGAACATACATATTGATAATTACCTTAAATGTAAATGGATTAAACACTCCAACCAAAAGACATAGACTGGCTGAATGGATACAAAAGCACGACCCATGTATATGCTGTCTACAAAGACCCACTTCAGACCTAGGGACACATACAGACTGAAAGTGAGGAGATGGAAAAAGATAATCCATGCAAATGGAAATCAACAGAAAGCTGGAGTAGCAATTCTCATATCAGACAATATAGACTTTAAAATGAAGTCTATTACAAGAGACAGGGAAGGACACTACATAATGGTCAAGGAATCAATCCAAGAAGATATAACAGTTGTAAATATTTATGCACCCAACACAGGAGCACCTGAATACATAAGGCAAATGTGAACAGCCATAAAAGGGAAAATTGACAGTAACACAATAATACTAGGGGACTTTAATACCCCACTTTCACCAATGGACAGATCATCCAAAATGAAAATAAATAAGGAAACACAAGCTTTAAATGACAAATTAAGAAAGATGGACTTAATTGATAATTACAGGACACTCCATCCAAAAACAACAGAATACACTTTCTTCTCAAGTGCCTATGGAACATTCTCCAGGATAGATCATATCATGGGTCACAAATAAAGCCTTGGGAAATTTAAGAAAACTGAAATCATATCAAGTACCTTTTCTGACCACAACAGTATGAGACTAGATATCGATTACAGAAAAAAACTAAAAAATACAAACACATGGAGGCTAAACAATGTAGTAATAAATAACCAAGAGATCACTGAATAAATCAAAGAGGAAATAAAAAAATACCTAGAAACAAATGACAATGAAAACACGATGACCCAAAACCTATGGGATGCAGCAAAAGCAGTTCTAAGAGGGAAGTTTATAGCAATACAACCCTACCTCAAGAAACAAGAAAAATCTTAAATAAACAACCTAACCTTACTCCTAAAGCAACTAGAGAAAGAAGAACAAAAAAACCCCAAAGTTAGCAGAAGAAAAGAAATCATAAAGATCAGATCAGAAATAAATGAAAAAGAAATAAAGGAAATGATAGCAGAGATCAGTAAAGCTAAAAGCTGGTTCTTTGAGAAGATAAACAAAACTGGTAAACCACTAGCCAGACTCATCAGGAAAAAGAGGGAGAGGACTCAAATCAATAAAATTAGAAATGAAAAAGGAGAAGTTACAAGAGACATGGCAGAAATACAAAGCATTTCAAGAGACTACTACAAGCAACTCTATGCCAATAAAATGGGCAACCTGGAAGAAATGGACAAATTCTTAGAAAAGTATAACCATCCAAAACTGAACCAGGAAGAAATAGAAAATATGAACAGACCTATCACAAGCAATGAAATTGAAACTGTAATTAAAATCTTCCAACAAACAAAAGTCCAGGACCAGATGGCTTCACAGGTGAATTCTATCAAATATTTAGAGACGTGCTAACACTTATCCTTCTCAAACTCTTCCAAAATATAGCAGAGGGAACACTCCCAAACTCATTCTACGAGGCCACCATCACCCAAACCAGATAAAGATGTCACAGAGAAAGAAAACTACAGGCCAATATCACTGATGAACATAAAAGTACAAATCCTCAACAAAATACTTGCATACAGAATCCAACAGCACATTAAAAGGATCATAAACCATGACTAAGTGGGGTTTAACCCAGGGATGCAAGGATTCTTCAATATAGGCAAATCAATCAACGTGATACACGATATTAACAAATGGAAGGAGAAAAACCATATGATCATCTCAATAGATGCAGAGAAAGCTTTCGACAAAATTCAACACCCATTTATGATAAAATCCCTCCAGAAAGTAGGCATAGAGGGAACTTTCCTCAACATAATAAGGGCCATATATGACAAACCCACAGTCAACATCGTGCTCAATGGTGAAAAACTGAAAGCATTTCCACTAAGATCAGGAACAAGACAAGGTTGCACACTCTCACCACTCTTATTCAGCATAGTTTTGGACGTTTTAGCCACAGCAATCAGGGAAGAAAAAGAAATAAAAGGAATCCAAATAGGAAAAGAAGAAGTAAAGCTGTCACTGTTTGCAGATGACATGGTTCTATACATAGAGAATCCTAAAGATGCTACCAGAAAACTACTAGAGCAAATCAATGAATTTGGTAAAGTAGCAGGATACAAAATTAATGCACAGAAATCTCTTGCATTTCTATACACTAATGATGAAAAATCTGAAAGTGAAATTAAGAAAACACTCCCATTTACCATTGCAACAAAAAATAAAATACCTAGGAATAAACCTAACTAAGGAGACAAAAGACCTGTATGCAGAAAACTATAAGACACTGATGAAAAAAATTGAAGATGATACAAATAGATGGAGAGATATACCATGTTCTTGGATTGGAAAAATCAACATTGTGAAAATGACTATACGACCCAAAGCAATCTACAGATTCAATGCTATCCCTATCCAACTACCACTGGTATTTTTCACAGAACAAGAACAAAAAATTTCAAAATTTATATGGAAACACAAAAGACCCCGAATAGGCAAAGCAATCTTGAGAAAGAAAAACTGAGCTGGAGGAATCAGGCTCCCTGACTTCAGACTATACTACAAAGCTACAGTAATCAAGACAGTTATGGTACTGGCACAAAAACAGAAAGATAGATTAATGGAACAGGATAGAAAGTCCAGAGATAAACCCGCACACCTATGGTCACCTTATCTTTGATAAAGGAGGCAAGAGTATACAATGGTTAAAAGACAGCCTGTTCAATAAGTGGTGCTGGGAAAACGGGACAGCTACATGTAAAAGAATGAAATTAGAACACTCCCTAACACCATACAGAAATATAAACTCAAAATGGATTAAAGACCTAAATGTGAGGACAGACACTATCAAACTCTTAGAGGAAAACATAGGCAGAACACTCTATGACATAAATCACAGCAAGATCCTTTTTGAGAAAAAAAGACATGGAAATAAAAACAAAAATGAACAAATGGGATCTAATGAAACTTAAAACTTTTGCACAGCAAAGGAAACTATAAACAAGAGGAAATGACAACTCTCAGAATGGGAGAAAATATTTGCAAGTGAAGCAACTGACAAAGAATTAATCTCTAAAATTTACAAGCAGTTGTTGCAGCTCTGTATCAAAAAATCAAACAACCCAATCCAAAAATGAGAAGACGACCTAAATAGACATTTCTCCAAAGAAGATATACTAATGGGCAACAAACACATGAAAGGATGCTCAACATCACTAATCATTAGAGAAATTCAAATCAAAACTACAATGAGGTATCACCTCACACCAGTCAGAATGGATCATCAAAAAATCTACAAACAATAAATAATGGAGAGGATATGAAGAAAAGGGAACCCTCTTGCACTGTTGGGGGAATGTAAGTTGATACAGCCACATGGAGAACAGTATGGAGGTTCTTTAAAAAACTAAAAATAGAACTACCATATGACCCAGCAATTCCATTATTAGGCATATACCCTGAGAAAAGCATAATTCAAAAAGAGTCACGTACCACAATGTTCATTGCAGCACTATTTACAATAGCCAGGACGTGGAAGCAACCTAAGTGTCCCTGACAGATGAATGGATAAAGAAAATGTGGTACATATATACAATGGAATATTAGCCATAAAAAGAAATGAAATTGAGTTATTTGTAGTGAGGTG
Organism: Tursiops truncatus; assembly: GCF_011762595.2. NCBI lineage: Eukaryota > Metazoa > Chordata > Mammalia > Artiodactyla > Delphinidae > Tursiops > Tursiops truncatus. Next base: position 9,529,733 of record NC_047041.1, read on the forward strand.
GATGGACCTAGAGTCTGTCATACACAGTGGAATAAGTCAGAAAGAGAAAAACAAATACAGTATGCTAACACATATATATGGAATCTAAAAATTAAAAAATGGTTCTGAAAACTTAGCGGCAGGACGGTAATAAAGATGCAGATGTAGAGAATGGACTTGAGGACACGGGGAGGGGGAAGGGTAATCTGGGATGAAGTGAGAGAGTGGCATGGACATATACACACTACCAAATGTAAAACAGATAGCTAGTGGGAAGCAGCCGCATAGCACAGGGAGATCAGCTCGGTGCTCTGTGACCACCTAGAGGCGTGGGATAAGGAGGGTGGAGGGAAACACAAGGCAGGGGGACATGGGGATATGTGTATACATATAGCTGGTTCACTTTGTTATACAGCAGACAGTAACACAACATTGTAAAGCAATTATACTCCATAAAGATGTTTTTAAAATGTCACAAGACACGTCAAATGGAAAGGTAAAGAACATTCCGAAGACATCAAGGAAACATGAGGTCCCAACTGAGATATGATAGGAATATTGGAATTATCAGAGAGGAAATTTTAAATAATTAAGAATATTTACTCAGGCACAGCGTTTTCGGTTTTTTTTTTCTGCTTTGTTTTTTTAAAAAATCTGTTTAATAAAGGTCTGAAACAGAGTATTTATTGAGGTCTCTTTATACTAAGGTCTTTGACTATGAACACTTAGAAAACTCTGATTGACTTTGAAATCCATATTATGCGTTGTGGCATTCTTCTGTCTTTCACTAACAGAAGTCATAGAAACAATGATCAGTGAAGGTGAGTCAGAATAGTTCTTACAGATGTCAACTGACAGCTTGATGGTTTCCAGGCATTCTTTTTCTTGAACAATATAAATGGATATCTAGAGAATAATGCTGATCCATGATTTTGTTACTCTTAGGTGGGCTTAAGAGTTTCACACATGACGTATTAAAAGCTGTATTCTTCACAAATAACAGATCATCATGAAAGGGTAGATGTTTGCAATAGGAAGTGTATAGCCCACAAGAGCCTCCCAAAGCCTAGTGAACCAGCCTAGGCAGAAGCATAGCCAAGCAAATCACCCCCTTGTTCAAAACTTTACAGAATGATCCCAAGAAGGAAAAAAAATCCAGAGTCTCAGTCTGGCTCTGTCTTCTGTATTTATTATATTCTTTATTGTATATTGCTATGGACAAAGAAGAATGAACTTGTTACCTCCAAAGTTCTTTCTGTTTATTTCAAGCTTTAGGAAAATTGGAATCTGCAGTAGAAGGGATTATATTATACATTTAAGGACTATAACACATGGTCTAAGTGACTAACAAAGAGTATCAATGTCTTTTGGGGAAAACTTGAAAAGGTTATAGTTAATGATTTCATTTTCATTTCTGCCTAGAGACAACAGGCTGACTGATGGCTTCTTCTTAGTTTTGTGCTTCTAGGATTTTTTTTCACCTTCCATCATCCCTGCTCTGTGGTCTTTACCACAACAGTCTCAACTCTGTTATTTCCTGGGACTGAAAATGAACTCTTCCTGGAATCCACGATTCATCTACAAGGCCTGTGCTTCAAAGAGCTCACTGCAGAGCTTTGCCTTGGCTTCTCAGGAGACTAGGAACTGTGAGATTTATTATAAAGTTGTATAGTCTACTTGAATTCTTAGAGGATGCTAAAACAGTTAATCATTGAGGAAAATTAAATCTGGAATGTATTAGTCATAAACTCACAGGCTTCAATCCTCTCAGGGTATGAGTTCAAATCAGGAAAGGAGTATTTAAACTGAGTCTAAATTATTTTCAGTTCCTATCATTATGCAACAATGATGTCTTAATTTTGACTCCTTTTCTGTTCTTGAAGGATGATTTACATTCGGTTCCATTGTAGCCATCTAATTTCTACACCTAGAACAAACCTTAGAATATCCATTCATAGTGATATAGATGCACTCTTTCTTGCTCCTGGACCCACTCACTTCCTTGTTATGGGTAGAAAGGAGACTTTTTCATTCTCTGTTATTCTCTGTTTTTGTTGGGTGTTTGCCCAGCTGGAGTAGCCAAGAGTTTGCATTTCATGTTAACATCAGGCCACAGGCTGACCTCTACCATCCTGTACATACTGAGTCTTTATGTTCAGGAATAGGTCTGTCTGTGACAGGAAGGAATAAATTATTCCTGACTTGACATAGATACTACATACTCCCAGGCTCTGAGTTAGTTCTGCTTCTTCAAAGGCTGTATGTGGTGATGGGCTGCTCAGTCACTTGTTTCCCCTCATTTGTATAGAACTTTGCCATTTACAGAAACACATTCTCATGTATTATCTAATTTTATTTATTTATTTTATTTTTATTTTTTATTTTTATTTTTTTGCGGTACGCGGGCCTCTCACTGCTGCAGCCTCTCCCATCGCGGAGCACAGGCTCCGGACGCGCAGGCTCAGCGGCCATGGCTCACGGGCCCAGCCGCTCCGTGGCATGTGGGATCTTCCCGGACCAGGGCACGAACCCGTGTCCCCTGCATCGGCAGGCAGACTCTCAACCAATGCGCCACCAGGGAAGCCCTGCATACAAAGTAAGGAGTCTATAAATAATAACCTTCATACTACTGAACCAAAGACAGCAAGGTGAGGCACAAATGGGTGAAGAGGCTATTTAAAACAATGAAATACAGACAGTCCCCAACTTGCAATAGTTCAACTAATGATTTTTTGACTTTCTGATGATGCAAAACCCACATGCATTTAGTAGAAACCCTGCTTCTAAGTTTGAATTTTGATATTTTCCCAGGCTCACGATGTGTGGTGGGATACTCTCTCGTGATGCTGGGCAGCAGCTGTGAGCCCCAGCTCGCAGGCAGCCACGTGATGCCGAGGGTAAACAACAAACCGAGAAAGTGCACGCTATTATCAGTATCACAAATCATACATTGGATATGAGAGGCAGTAGAGCAGAGCTGGGCTTGGAAGTGTCTTACTTTTCCAGGACTTTGGCGACAAAATATCACAAACTTGGGTGGCTTAAACAACAGAAATTAATTTTCTCACAGTTCTGGAATCTAGAAGTCTAAGATCAAGGAGACAGAAGGGTTGGTTTCCACTGAGAGGACAGCCTCTCTCCTTGGCTTGCTGCTGGCCACCCACTTGCTGCCTCCTCACGTGGCCATTCCCCTGGCAGTGCATCCCTGGTGTCTCTTTGTGTCTGCAGATTTCCTTTCTTATAAGAATACCAGTCACATTGGATTGGGGTCCACCCTAACAGCCTCATTTTAATTTAATTACCTCTATAAAGGTCCTATCTCCAAAAACGGCCATTCTGTGATATGGGGTCTGGAGGGGGTGGTTAAGCCTTCAACATATGAATTTGGGGGAAAAACACAATTCAGCCAGTAACAGAGTAAGACAAACACAGGGATGAATGCTAGCCAAGGTACCCACCACACGTATGGTTTTGAACAAGTCTCCCACGCTCTCAGTCTTATTTTTCTAACTGTAAAAGAGGGATCATAATGATAAGCATTTACCTCATAGGGTCATTAGGAGAATAAAATTAGGTAAGAATGGCAAGAACCTAGCATAGTGCTCAGCACACGATATATGCTCTATAAATCTCAGCTAATCACAACAAAAATTTACATTTTCTTGGTATCTCAAACATTTTCTGGTGGTAGCTTCAGTTTATCCTTTTCCATCTACAGTTATGATTTAATGTCTATCAGCTTGCTTCTTTACTATAAGTCCTTTTCAATCTAATATAATGTTTAAGCTTGTATTTTTGCTTCTTTTAAATGTCTTTGACAAAGTCTCAAATTTTGGTAGCAGTTTTAAGCAGCAGCAGCATTTCTGATATTTCCTAAGAATTTTTATCTTGTCTACTTTTTTGGCAAATTGGAAAAACGGTCTTTTTTGGCTTTTTTTCTAAGTCTTTGTTTACATCTCTTTACAATTTGTTAGCTGTAGATAAAACATAAATAGAAAGTAAGTCAAGAAGAGAAACAAATACCGTATGCTAACGCACATATATGGAATCTAAAAAACAGTACTGATGAACCTAGTGGCAGGGCAGGAATAAAGGTGCAGACATAGAGAACGGAGTTGAGTTCCCCCTAGTGGGGGAAGAGTAAGCTGGGACAAAGTGAGAGAGTAGCATTGACATATATACACTACCAAATGTAAAATTAGATAGCTAGGGGGAAGCAGCTGCATAGCACAGGGAGATCAGCTCAGTGCTTTGTGACCACCTAGAGGGGTGGGCTAGGGAGGGTGGGAGGGAGGCTCAAGAGAGAGGGGATATGAGGACATGTGTGTATGCATATAGTTGATTCACTTTATTGTACAGAAATTAACACAACATCGTAAAGCAATTATACTCCAATAAACGTGGAAAAAAAACATAAATAGATGTTGGATTGAGATAAAATGTATAATTCCAATATTCCAACATCTATCATATATTTGTGGGATCATATATTCAAGGGTTCAGCATTTTAGTGACTAAGTGAAGGAAAAGTAATTGTGAGAACTATCACAGGAAACAGCTTCATCCAATTTTGCCTCAAAATATTACATAATTATAAATTAATGTATAAAATAGTTTATATTAAATTAAAACATTTTATTATACTTACTACTGGCTAACATTTACCATGTACTCATTACATGCTCAGCCCTGTACTAAGCCCTTTACAGATAATATCTATTCTTCACAGTGACCTGTGAGTTGGGTACTTGTATCCTTCTCATAGTGCATTTGAAGAGTGTGTGCTCAGAGAGCTTGCCTAACACCACACGAATGACCAGTGGGAACTTAAACTCTGTCTGGCTATGAAGCCCAGCACACTCTTAAACAGTGTTCTTTGCCCCTAATATTCTTGAAGAATTATATCCAAAGGAAAACTTTGTGAACTAAATATGCCTTTCTTTAGCTTTTTAAAAAAAATTATTAATTAAAATGTATTTCTTAAGAAACAGAGAAGAGAGGAAGATAACATTTGCCAAATCCCTATTATGTTCAAGATACAGTGTGAATTGCTTTAAAGAAGCATCCAAGTCAATCTTTACAATTCAATGATGTAGGTTTAAATATCTCCATTTTGCTAATTAAAACATAGCAATTTAAATTAGCTAAGTAACTTATTGCAAGTCATAAAATGTTTACATGTTAAGATAAAATTAAAACTATCTCTGATTCTATCACTTCTCTTGGCTTAACGATTACTACAGTTTATTCCTCTCAAAGAAGAACACGAATCTGTTCTTAACAGATGCTTAATAACATCTGACAAATGTATAGACTGGGGTTCTGGCCATCAACAAAGTGTCATTGAGAAGTCACACTTTCATTTATTGTTAACAAATGAAGGGCTGGACAGTTCTGAACTGTAAATATTGTCTCCTTTTCTTCACTTCCCTGCATCTAGTTAACTGTTACTCTTGAGGTTCACTTTACCAATCTTATTTTCACATGATTAATTGATGCTGTATGCTATGATGTAAAATTGGAACACAAAGAAATAAGCACTTAACTATGTCTGAGACAGGGATATTCCACAAAGAAAATGAATATTTAACTTGGATTTTGAAGGATGTATAGAAGATTTTCCAGCAGAAGAATCAGGGAAGGGCATCCCAAGTGGCGAGAGTAAAATTTTTAAAGGCACAAAATTGTGAATGAATCTATTTTAAATGCTTTTTGGAAACCTTCTCCAACATCTGTACAGGATTAATCATTATATATTTTACATATTTCTGTTAAATATTTATTACCTTTTATTTTCATCAAGTGTATGTTTACCTCCCATGCTCAGGTATGAGCTTCTAAAGAACAGGACTTCTAGATCTTTGTAACTACAGTGCTCAACATAGTAAATGCTCAATAAATATGTGTTTCTTGAAAGAACAAGTCAATGAATGAATGAAAAATGAAAGGGGTGTGTCTGGGCAATGGTGAGGACATTTTAGCTAAATAGTAGACTGTGCCTGAGAGAGATGTGTGCGCTACTAGGTAAACACATGGCTTTGAGGGGACTACAGAGGTAGGCTGGGTCTGAGTGTTAGTTCCATAATACTATGCAAAGTTATTAAGTTATTTTAATGCAACGTATAAGCAATAAATTATTGAAGATCCTAAAGAAGCAGAGCAGTATTACATGGTTTGCATTTTGGAAAGGTAATAGTTTAAGAAGTGAATGAATTATGACCATAGCATTTCTTAGGACCTCTGTTCACATCCTTCCAGCCCACTCCAGAGGTCACCTTCAGATAATGTCTTTATGTCCTGAGGACTCCCCACATCCTCTGCCTGGCAGTAGTCTCTGGCCAAGGACTTTTTTTGGTTTACATATATGAGGCAGGCCACGAACCAATGTGGGGCAGGAGTCAGTACAAAAATACCCTAGCTTCCTTTTCACCCTAGTGGGACAACTTGGAGGTGTTTACAGACCATTTTTCCAGAAAATCTCCAGTGTGATTGAGCCCCAGTTCCCCACAGCAGTAAACTATTCATTGACACTTGCTTAATTGACTATCCTTTCCTGACTCACTTTCGCATTCCCTTATCATGTTTCTTGGGATCATCTTTCAAATAAATTGGGTTATACCCAAACCCTCGTCTCATTGTCTGCTACTGGGCAAATCCAAACTGAATAAAGTTTTCTATTTTTCTTTTCCCTAATAGAAGGAATTCTTGCAGGGAGGCTGGTAATAGTATCTTTGTGTCATATCTATACCTATTGACAGGTATGAAGAACCCACCAAAGTATTATGGATGTTTAAAAGAAAAGGGTTCTTACATTCTGGAAATTCATATTATTTATAAATAAAAACAACAGCAGAAAAATACATGTTGATCTACTCACACAATGGGATACTACACTTTGGCTAATGAATTACTTTCACACACATGCGATGACATAAATGTCGAAAAAGTAAAAATTTCAGTGAAAAAAAGAAAATTTCAGTAGAATTAAATTAATATAAAGATCAAAAACTTGCAATATGGACACATGAGGTAAAACTTTAAAACAAGGGAAAAATGAACCCAAAATTTAGGAGAGTGATGACTTCTAGTGTAAAGGGAGTGAAGGGAATGGAATCAGCCCAAGGTTCACTGGGAACATCCAACGTACAGACATCGCTCTACTCCTTAAACTAGGTAGTGGGACCCAGGTGTTCATTGTATCGGAGTTTTGTATACTTTACATATTTTCCATTAATATTATTTTTTAATTGTTTACTATTTAATAAAAACTTTTGAAAAAACTTCCAACAGGACAATGAAGGATGTCTTTTTGATGTCATTGTAGAATATTATTGCCACAGGCATTAAAACATTATTTTTAAACAATGGAATGTAAAATAAAGGGATGATTAAATAATCGACTCTGTTGTTTTTCACTAATTTAGCATCCCAGTAATCACAGGCATTATTACTCCTCCTACCCTAAGTGAACTAGCAGAGCATAAATAATGCTATTCTCTTAGCTTGAATGATTATTTTTGTAAAAGTAAAGCCAGTATTATTGACCAAAAAAATTGCAACTTAAGCGATAAGTGTCAGGATGAACCTAGAAGCCTTTAAAGGAACAAGAATCTACCTGGAGTCAGGTCTTGGATACCACTTTCTAGACCATGTTTGAATCCAGTGACTCAGGAAATGCTGCTGCTTGTAGCCACTCTTCTCAAAACATCCTCTGAACCTTTGCTTTAATATTCTTGTTCTCCTCTGGCCTCCCTGGTCTTGGACTTTGATTCTCTTTCTTTGCTCTGCCCCTGTGGATTAAATGGCTAGATGGTTTACTTGATTTGGGGTTTCTCCCACTGAGATTTTTTTCTTAAGTTCTTCTTACATTGTCCCTTTAATTGTAGAACACAGAAAAGTCTTATTCCACTATCGAAGCCACTATCACATGGGTAAAGTGTGTAGAAACCCATTTTTAAAAAGCAAAACAGAAAGATGAAGTAAATTTTAATACTACAGTTTATTTAACTTGGTTTTGTCACCAGCATGGTCCATTAGTAATTCCCAGGAAGTAAAAATAGAACCTCCCAAGAAAAAGGCTCAAATATCACAAACTAGGGTGACCTACCTCAGCTTCATTCTCACAGAAGGTCAGGGAAGCCAACCCCATGAAAGAAAAAAAGCCATTTTTCAGCCTGACCCCACCCAAAACTAGAAGACAGCTTAGAGGTTTCCTGAGGATGGCTGGGTTTTGCCCTATCTGAATCCCTAGCTCTGGTCTAATAGCTAGGCCTCTGTATGAATAGTTGAAAGGAAAGGATAATGATCCTTTTGAATGGAAATCAGAGTGGGAAGGGGCGTTTTAAGAACTGAAAAAGCAATTACCCTGCCCTGGCCCTCCCAGATTTAGCTAAACCCTTTGACCTTTACTTTCATGAGAGAAGGGGAATTGCCCTTGGGGTACTAGCTCAAAAACTGGGACCCCTTACTTAGGTGGTTGCTTATTTCTCTAAACAACTAGATCAAACCACTAAGGGATGGCCTTCTTGCCCCTGCTAAGGGATGCTAAAAAGTTAACATTTGTTCAGCTAATCACTATATGGACTCCACACCAGGTTCAGGTTTTAGTAAGTTCTAAGGGAACAGAATGGCTATCCCCCAAAGGTCAATTCAAAGTCAAGCTGTGCTTTAAGACAACCCAGTGGCTCCTATAAAAACCTGTCACACACTAAATCTTGCCACCCTGCTACCCACAGAACCTGGGCCCCTGAAGCATGATTGTATAGAAACCATATATAATCTATTCCAGTTGTCCCAGCCTAGGAAGCGAGCCTCTCCCAAACACCAAAGAGGAATGGTTCACAGACAGAGCAGTTTTATGAGAGAAGGAAAAAGGCTGGTGGGATACACAGTGACCTCCCAAACCCAAGTCACAGAAGCAAGAAGCCTAGCTCCAGGACTTCTGCCTAAAAGGTGGAGCTGATGGCTCTTAGAAGAGGGAAGCCTTAGAGCTTGGGACAGGGAAGTTCTTAAAATGTTTACACAGATTTTCGGTATTCGTATGCCGTCCTACACACACACGGGGCTATTACTACAGAGAATAAACAAGTGAAACATGGCTTAAACATACTGCTCTTAGAAGCAGTACAGCTTCCAAAAAAGACAGAGTAATTTATTGTAGGGGTCACCAAAAGGATGATGCGGAGGTAATAAAGGGAAACAACAAGGTGGATGCAACCGCCAAAAGGGCAGCCCCAGACCAGTAACTTGGCAGCCACCCATCATACCTTGAAGCCAGATCCATCCAATTATTCCCCAATCTACACAAAAGAAGAATTACACAAAGCCCGAAAATGGAACTTCAGTAAAGATCTAGGAGGCCGTGGGTGGCTAGTTAATAAACATGGGCAATACCTCTTTCCCCAAACTGCAGCTTGTCAAGCCATCAGGGAGGCTCATAACGGGCCTCAATATGGGAGGGAAGCCCTATATAATCGATTAGTTGAGTTGAGGTCTTGGTAACTCCTGGCATGAAAGTATAGTTAGTCGGAGAGTCGAGACCTGCCCCATCTGCACAGTGAACAGCCCCAGCACCAGAACCCCCACGCTCCCAGATAAGGTCCATTCAGACCAGAGGAACATACCCTGGAGAAGACTGCCATGCTGAGAATACTGGGCAATTTCAGGTATCTCTTGGTGCTAGTGGACACATTTTCTGGGTAGAGAGAAGTATTCCCTGCTAGATCTGAAATGGCAGCTGAAGTGGCTAAGGCATTACTAAAAGAAATAATCCCTAGGTTTGGGCTCCCAGGACCCCTACAAAGCAATAATGGTCCAGCATTTGTGTCTCAAGTAACAAATGGGATAACGAGTTCCCTGGGCATGAAATGGACCTTGCACTTAACCTGGAGACCCCAATCATCAGGAAAAGTAGAGAGCTCCAGTCAGGCCTTGAAACCAATCAGGCCTTGAAATGGGCCTTAGCAAAGCTATGTCAGGAAACTCAAAAATATTGTATTAACTTGCTTTCAATGGTCCTGCTTTGCCTGGGGTTAAATGTGTTCAGACTCATGTATGGTAGACCCACTCCTCAAGTCCCAGAGAAGGGACACCTTGAAGTCCCTTGAAATGGAACAACTCAAGTGTGCCTCCAGGTAGGAGAAACCAGGAGAGCTCTTGCTGAATATGGTCACCAGGTGCTGCCCCTACCTGACCTGACTCTGCACCCCTTCCTGCCAGGAGACTGGGTGCACCTAACCTGGAAAACAGGAGCCTGCAAGACCAGCTCGCTCCTAAGTGGCACGGACCCCACTCAGTGATCCTAGCCACCCATTCTGGCCTGAAGTGGCAGGGGTCACTCCATGAGTACATCAACTCTATGGAAGAGGCCCCCAAGCCCCAACCTCCAAAGAGACAATACGGGGCAAGAGCCACCCCTGACTACTTGTGTGACCCTCTCTCTAACCTGAAGCTTCTCTTCCGAAAAACAGCAATGTGTGACCAGGGATATTCAGGCCACGGCAGTGAGCCTCGCCAAAGACCAAGATACCTTCATTTTTAGGAAAAATTTGATATAAGACCATTATTCTCTTGCTAATATTTGGGCCATGCATCCTACATTGTCTGGTGTCCTTTGTCTCCAAAAGGATAAACAAGTGGTGCTCACTGAGGGAGACAAACAGTCAGGGCCGAGGCCTGGTGACCATCACACGCATCTAAAGGCAGCAGCTGGGGAGCAGCTCTGCTTCTCCCCCAGGGTGATGATGACACCCACACTCAGCAGGAGGCACTCACAGGAGACAGACCTCCACCCTCAGGCCCCCTCAAGACCGAGCGAGACAAAAGGCAGAGGAGGGGTTTGTCACCAACAAAGACCATTAACAATTCCCAGGAAATAAAAACAGAATCTGGGTAATAAAATTAGGTCTAACCTTTTTTTTCTTTTCTTCTGTGCTCAGTCTAGTTCCACTTGCTCATAGGGGGCCGCGTTCGGAGGCCTCGTCCCCTGCACATCAGACCAGACTTTCTCGCGGGAAATGCCGACGACGACACCCCAGCTCGAGGGGCTGTGCTACACCCAATTCGAGATGGCGGCGGCGGGCCGTGTGCAGAGACGCTGCACCAGGCACTGTGTGGAGCGTGAGCCGCGGAGCTGCTCCAGCCTCGCGAGAACTCCTTGCGCCCGACACTATCCACACGCTATCAAGCAGCCCCGCCCTCGCCATCCGCCTGTCCCGGAAGCCTGTGCTCCAGAATGGGAGTACGCACCTCTCCATTCTCTGATCAAAGGATAAAACCATCCTTTGCTTCTGAACTGAACTCGGTCTTATTCTACTGGCGTGAGTGACACCAGGTCCGCCAGGTAGGCGGACACTTCTTGGGGACAGACTCCGGAAGGTTAGTAGCACTATATCCAAAAATATTATCTTTTAAACATGTAATAACATAACTCTATTAAGGTAATTTACGTTCTTTTTTTTTTTGGTGCAAATCTTTAAAATTCATAATGCATTTTATACTTACAGCACATCTCAAAACAAACTAGCCACATTTCAAATGCTCAGTGGCCACACATGGCTTGTGGCTACAATATCGGCCAGCAAAGGTCCAGAATATAATTTTTTTAACTATGAATTTTTTTAATATGTAAATTTATTTATTTATTTTTTCTGTGTTGGGTCTTTGTTTCTGTGCGAGGGCTTTCTCTAGTTGCAGCGAGTGGGGGCCACTCTTCATCGCGGTGCGCAGGCCTCTCACTATCGTGGCCTCTCTTATTGCGGAGCACAGGCTCTAGAACGCAGGCTCAGTAGTTGTGGCACACAGGCTTAGTTGCTCCGCGGCATGTGGGATCTTCCCGGACCAGGGCTCGAATCTGTGTCCCCTGCATTGGCAGGTGGATTCTTAACCACTGCACCACCAGGGAAGCCCTAATTGTGTTAACTGTTGGTATTTATTTATATTTTTGTTACAGTTGAGTTTTGTTTCTCTTATAACATTTTTTCCTGTCTGCAAATTTGGAAATTATACTCTGTTTCTATTCTTTCAGTGAGTACCCTAGAAAATTTATCAAGTTTATTTAACTTAAAATCTAACATGAAACAGTATTTTATCCCCTCTTGTACCATTTGGTTTGGAAGCTCCAATTTTTCCTCTCCACTCTCACATTCTATTGTCATCCTAGCTTAACTTCACGAATTCAGCACTATTATGACTTTTTACAAAGAATTTTCATTTAGATTTATGTACACGTTCACCATTTTATTTTTTATTATTTCTTTCTACATATTAAATTATCTTAAAATTATTTTCTTTATTCTTGAATTGTATTTTTTAGAAATTACTTTACAGCTGGTCCGTTGGTAATAAATTCCCGAAGTGTTTGTCTGTAATATATTTATTTTACGATAGAAGATAATCTTACTAGATATACAATTCTGAGATGGCAATCATTTTCTCACCATACTTTAAAGATATTATTTAACTAAGTTTTGGCTTCCTTTGCTGCTGTTGAGAAACCGACAGTCATTTTAACTGCTGTTCCTATATAAGTGATCTTCCCTTTCTGGTTGTTTTCCATATTCTCCCTTGAGTGTCCTGAATCTGTTTCCCTTTTAAGTACTGCCCCACCTTCACTCACTCTGTTCTCTCTCCTGAAGGATACAAACTATGTATATAAATGTTCCCATTCCTTTCATTTCTTTGAACATTGTCTCATATTTTCAATGTCTATCTCTCTTTGCGTCATTAAAGATAAATTCTTTTGATATATCTTCCTAATTGCTAATTCTGTTTAAAAATTTACCTATTGTTTATCTCATCTTAACTCATTTGAAATAACTCAGTTGTTATTTCAATAATGATAGGTTAAAAGGATCCTTCAGTTCATGATATGCTAGTCAGTCTTAACAGAGGAATGAAAATAGAATCTGTCTGATAGCTTCTCTTCCTTCAATAAATATAATCTGAGGTTTTCAGCTAGGATATCCATATTATTAAATGATTAAAATATATGATCAAAATAACTTGAATGATTTTCAGTTAATTACATATTTCAGTTAGTTTGAATACATTTGGGTTTAAGGAAGGAAAAAAAGAGAGAAGAAATATTTTAGTTAAATAAAAATCAAATAGTTAAAGTTTAAAATGATCACAGAGTTGCTGTTTGCCTTTTTTCCCCCAGCACATCAATTATATAGATGAGAACTGAGGCCTAGTGATATAATTTGATTTGCCCAAGGCCACAGACAGAATTAGAACCCCTCACTCTTGAATGTTCTCTCTATTCTATATTTAGTGAAATCATAAAACATTTGAAAGACATCTTAAACTGTTCTAACCTTCTTCATTTCTTCACCCCTCACACAGAAATGGCCGTGAGAAACCAGACTAGCATGATTGAATTCACCCTTGTCTCCTTTCCCTCTGTCCAGGAGCTTCAGATCTTGCTATTTCTCATTCTCCTGCTGGCTTATACACTCACTATAACAGAAAACATTGTTATCATTTCCTTAATATGGACTGATAATCGTCTCCAAACACCAGTGTACTTCTTCCTCAATAGTTTGTCATTTTGGGACATTTTATTCACAACTACTATTGCCCCAAAGTTGCTAGCTTGCCTCTTAGAGGAAAAGAAAAACATACCTTTTGCTGGCTGCGTCATCCAAACATATTTCTACTTCTTTCTGGGGAAGTGGAGTTTATCTTCTTGGAGGTGATGTCCTTTGACCGCTATGTGGCCATCTGTAACCCGCTGTGCTACACCATCATCATGAATAGCAGGGCCTGCCTCCTGTTAGTTCTGGGCTGCTGGGAGGGGGCCTTCCCGTCAGTGCTTTGCCCAACTATTGTGGTGTCCAGATTGCCATACTGCACTGAAGAAATTAGTCATTTCTTCTGTGACATCGCTCCTTTACTGCAGGCGGCCTGCATAGACACTCATTTCATTGAGATGATAAGCTGCTTCTTATCTTCCCTCGTGGTCCTGACCTCGCTGGTGCTCACCACGTGTCCTACACCTATATCATTTCTACCATCCTGCGCATCCCCTCGGCCCAAGGATGTCAGAAAGCCTTTTCCACCGGTACTTCTCACATCACTGTGGTCTCCATTGCCTACGGGAGCAACATCTTCATGTATGTGAGACCCAGCCAGAGTCATTCCCTGGAATTTGACAAAGTGACAGCTATCCTCACCATAATGGGGACCCGTCTTCTGAACCCCTTCATTTATAGTCTAAGGAATGAAAAGGTAAAGGAAGTGTTGAGAGATGCAGTCAACAAAATTTTGCCCTTTTTGCACAGGAAACCTTAAAAGTTTGTTTGCTAAGAATGTCATTTTCAACTCTTGGACACAATGTGGAGTAAGGCATGCTTGAAGATCGTAAAATCAAAGATGTGTAAGAAGAAATGAAAAAGCTTTGTGCCACATCAGATGCAAAGTATTATAGTCAAGGTCCATAGGAGACAATTCAGCCATTGAGAAAATAACATGCTCTGAACTGTTATTGGACCGTCTCACACACAGAACATTATGAATTAAAGAAAAATACTGAAGTCAGAAAACCTGAATTTTAAGGCTAGCTCTATTACTTCTTTACCAGGTGACACTTGACCTCTCTGACCTTAGTTTCCCATCAGTAACATGCTTCTCCTATTTTTTTTTAATAGTTAAAGTAGGATTAACGGAGATAGTCTAAGTCATGCAACCACATGTAATTAAAAATGAACCTTCTGGGACTTCCCTGGCAGTCCAGTGGTTAAGACTCTGCACTTCCACTGCAGGGGATGCGGGTTCGATCCCTGGTTGGGGAACTAGGATCCCACATGCCACATGGCACAGACAGAAAAAAAAAAGTGACTCATCTAACTGGGTTTTTTCAGAATTTGCAAGATGATTGGAATCGTCCCTGACAGCCAAAGACTGTAAATAATAATAATAATACAAAAACAAGGAAGAGGAGTAACATAACCCTGTGTTTGTACATGTACGTACATACACATCTTATTTAATCCTCTTAACAACCTGGAGAAGCTGATATTTATATCTCCATTTTACAGATGAGAAAACTGAGGTTCACTGAGATTAAGCGTCTTGCCCCAAACTACATCACTAGTTTTGAATATATACTTCACTATGTCATGAAGTATGGAATGGGAAGAAACTTAAGAGGGGAAACAGAAGTTAACATGGAAGTTATCCACTTTTTCTGAGACAAGAGCATTCCCTACCAGTCCTAATTACCTGGAAAAATCTACAGACCAGGAAACATCAGGATGACTGACAATAGACTGTGAGAAGCAACGGCTTGAAAGGAGAACCAACTATTCAGAAGCAGTAACTAACCATGAGTCCAGATTGATCATCTGTGGCAACTGGCCAATGTGACCATCATCTACAGAAGAATTAGTATCCTAGGATGCATTTGGTTGGGGGAAAACAAAAGCAGAAGAGTAATCAAGCTGGCTTAAGTGAAATGGGTATTTATTATAATAATAATCAAGAATACCACATAAAACCCCAAAAGGTAAGAAACAGCAAGACCTGCTAAGGGGCTAGAATCAGGAACTAGAAATCCTTGAAAATCCAAGGCAAACACTCTCTTCCCTCTGAATTTCTCTCTTGCTTTCTTGGGGTTCATTTGGTCTCTGTATTATTGGTTTTTTCCCAAATATCTTGTGGTAAACTGAATGATGGCCCCAAAAGATATCCAGACCTAATCCCTGACCCTGTGACTCTAAGTAACATATAAAGTTTATATGGCAAAGGGATTTTGCGGATGCAATTACAGATCCTGCGATAGGGAGATTATCCTGGATTACCCAGGTGGTTCTATTGTATTTACAAGTGTCACATGAGCGAGGTAGAGGCAGATTTTACCACACAAAAGAAGGTAATGTGATCTTGGAAGCAGAGATTTGAAGATGCTATGCTGCTGGCTTTGAAGTTGGAGGAAGGGGCCATAAGCCAAGGACTGCACATCTCAAAGCTGGAAAAAGCAAAGAAATGGATTCTCTCTGCCCTAGAGCTCTTGGCATGGCCCAGCCAACACCCAGGTTTAGGCCCAGTAAAACTGACTTTGGATTTCTGTCTTCCAGAGCTATAATAGAATACATTAGTGTTATTTTAAGCCACCAAGCTTGTGGTAAATTCCTACAGCATCACAGCAAACTAGTACATACCTGATTCATGTTTCTCTGTCAGCAGACTCTTTCCACTTCTCTCTGCACATGGAAGGTAATGGTTGCTTCAGTCATTCACAGATATATGTATATTTCAATCATAGATATATATATACAAGTATATATATTGGATACATTTAAATATTTGAGATATACATTATTTATATCAACATTTATTTTAAATTATCAGAGTTCTAAATCCAAATTCCTGGAAAGAGGATCTGATTGATCTGATTGGAGAGAGCTGTCTTCCCTGATTCACTTATTTGTAAGAGGAAGGGTTTGGCAAGAGGTAAACTGCCCTCTGTCAACACAGCCACTGAGCAGGTGCTGTGGGGACAGGCATCTAAAAAGAGAGCTTAGGAACATGGAGAAGACAAGAGGCATCTCAAAGATCAAAATAGGTCATTACCAGTGTGGTCATTGACCGTCTAGCTATGTAGACAAAGATGAAGACCTTAAGAACTGGCAGGGAACCCATCATGGTAGAGATGTAGGTAGAGAAAGTACCATCTTCAGAATGGATTCAGAATATTATAAAAGAACATTGTCCAAAAAAAAAAAAGAACGTTGTCCGTCAAAAGATAGAGCAGTGGGCAAATGTTTAAAGGTCAAAAAAATGTAGAACAGGGAATTCCCTGGCGGTTCAGTGGTTAGGACTCCACGCATTCATCACCAGAAATGAAGCATTCACATAACTTTCTGCTCTGTATTCATAATCAGACATTAATTAAGATGGGATTTTGAAAGTTTGTGTCCTATCGAGGCCATAACAAAATAAGCAGCTAAAAAAATACAGATTTATTATCTTACTGTTCTGTAGGTCAGGAGTCCAATACAGGTCTCACCAGGCTGCAGACTGCATTCATTTCGAGGGGCTCTAGGGGACAATCCATTGCCTTCTCATTTGGGCTGTTGACAGAATTCATTTCCTTGAAGTTTAGGACCAAGGCCCTGTTACGTTGCTGGCTATCAGCCAAGGGCCAGTCCCAGTTTCTAGAAGGTGCTGCAGTGCTTGGCTCATGGCCCCCCTTCCTCCACCATCAAAGCCAACAACAGGGGGGCAAGTCTCTCATGTTTCACATCTCTCCTCCTCCTTCTGCCATCCCCTCTCTGACTCAGATGGAAAAAGTTCTTCCTTTTTAAGGACTCATTTGATTGGACTGAGCCCACCCAGAGAATCCACAATAATGCCACCAACTCAAGGTCCACATCCTGAATTACTTCTATAAAGTGCCTTTTGCAAGTAAAGTAGCATAGAGCTGACCCTCTGCACCCTCGTGTTCCACATCCACTGATTCAACCAACTATCAATCAAAAATACTTGGAAAAATTAAATTCCAGAAACTTCCAAAAGGCAAAATAAATTTGCTATGAGCTGGCAACTATTTACATAGCATTTACATTGGTTTTATAAGTAACCTAGAGATGATATAAAGTTTCAAAAGGATGTGCACAGGTTTATAGGCAAATACTACGTCATTTTATGAGGGACCTGGACCCAATTCCCCTTGAATACCAAGGGAGAAGTGTATTCACAGGTTCAGGGGATTAGGACAAGGCTATCTTTAGGTGCCATTATTCCGTTTACCAATGTTAAATTGCTAGTGTTAAAGGTGCAAGAATGTAAAAGTAAAAAACCAAACACGGTATGTTTTTTTAAAGCCAATACTAAATCCTAAACTCTCTGTCTTTCATCACTTGCAACCAGAAGAATTTACAAGACTCTTATGAAAGATTAGTGAAAAGCAGCAAAATATCTGGCAAATTCATATTTTAATAGTTATGTTTGTTTTTATTTAAATCATTGTTAGGTAAAATTTTATAAATTCATGTTGACCAATATTTGAGAGAAACTTTATCTGTAAATTTTTGATCACCTTCTAATTGATTCATCTTTTATGCTTTTGAAAAAAATTACATGGAAAATAGCAATTTCAGGTAATGCTCTTTTAACTGAGACATTAAATCAGAAAACCAAGAGTAAATACATGTAAGAGATACCTGAATGAAACTTGGGAACCATTTCTTGTAATTCTGCTTGTATCCTAATTCACTGGTAAATCCATTATCGTGATTTAATCTGAATTGTTATTAAAACAGAATGATTTTGCAACAAAAAAATCATTGTTAGGTGAAGATAAATGTAGTCGGCACTTTGTGCTGTTTTAACTTCTTAATGAATTCCCATGTTACTCAAAAGTCCCATTCTGAGATCATTAATTCAGGAAAGAAAGTCCTCAACAAATAAGGTAATTTAAACATGATTCAGGTATCCAAGTAGGGCTGGCCCCGGGTTGGACCAGCCTTGAAACTGAAAAGTACAAAAAGACTTCATAAACTCTTAAAAATGGTATAAATATACTGCTGTTTGTTGATCATTATTATGATGATGACCAACATTGTTATAATAGCAGATAATGATGTTTGTTTAATCAATGTAATGATATATTGATTCTGATTAGTTCAGTTAATTGGAAAATGGGAGCTACTTGTCCCAAATTTGAGGACAGCTAGAGAATTCTTCACTCTTCCTATTCTCACCTATGACCAGATGTTTCAAGCTATTGTTTTTCATATCAGAGATGGAAGGGGGAATATACCAAAATAACTTGTAGACATTTTAAACAATATCTACTTATTAGATATATTATATCCTCCAAATATGGATGAAGGGCATCCAACCAGAGAGCCACTGTTTTATGTAATGAGTTCATTGACGCTTCTACTTACCAGCTAATTCTCGCATATTCCTTCCTCCCAACTCAGTTGTAACAGATTATTCAGTAAGAATAACCATGATCATACGTCCCATTACATGACAAGGATTCTAAGGGCTACAGTAAAATGTGCCAAATAATTTATTTGGAGTTTGTCAAGAGCTTAACACAGTTACTCCATCAGTCTTCTCGTGCCCTTGGAATGGGATTTACGCTATTGGCTCCCAGATCCTCAGGCCTTGAGACTTGGACTGGAATCACACCACCAACTTTCCTGTGTCTCCGGCTTGCAGATGGCAGAATGTGAGACTTAACCTCCATAATCACATGAGCCAGTTCTTCATAACATATATATATGTGTGCATATATATATGAATTAGAAAATGGAACTTGAGGAAGGTCTTCTGAAAAAAACTATAGGAATATTCTTCAATGGCCACATCCCTTCTCTTGCATGGCAGAAAATATGTGACAATTATTGTGTTGATACATATTTTAAATTTTTTAAAGTCATATAGGGCTGTCTTTCCAATAAGCAGCCTGAAAAAATATCACTGTGGGGGTGAAGTTAACCTCACAAATGTAAGGCTCTGATTAGACATCCATCAAGAGAAGACTGCCTAGATCCCGGTTAATGAAAAACGGCGTGAAAAGGGTGACGATAGATGGAATGTCTACCAAAATTTTGCATTAAGCGATCCCAATGCTTTACCAACTCCTGAAACTTGTAAAAGGACCACAATGGATTCACTCAGTTTATGTTAGCTTTGGTAAGTTTCTGAATGGGGAAAAATAGATAATTCCTTCAGCACTAGTGCCGATTAAAATGGTGAAAGGCAAAAGAGGGGTTATGAATCTGAGTGACAGGAGGACCAAGGTCTCTTGGCACAAAACCCAGCAGAAGACTGGAGCCAATTTGCATCGGCATAAGTGAAACAGCCTGGTGAAGAAGGTTTGCTGGGATTGTGGACACTGGTATACAATGTACTTCCGTATATTAACGTAACAATGAAAAGTTAAAGGATAATGAAGTAGAGGGATATGGTGATATTGTAAAAATCAGGATTTAAAGTAGGAATTTTTGCTGTAGTTTTCAATTAATCTTTATTATAAGACATGAAAGTAGTAATAGGCACCCTGAGAATCCTCAGCATTCCGGTCATAATCCTCTTTGTCTCCATTATGTCCTAGCAACCCAATTTACTCTTGGGAATTGGGGTCAATACTCCAGCCAGTAGTAAACCTTTATTTTACTCAAGTGCTCAGTTGCATAAGGAGTTCAGAATGGCCAGGTGGCAGTTCAGTCTTCCAATTCAGTGGAACCACTGCTGTGTCTCATGGTAGAAACATTCTCTCCTTGGGGTCTAAAACCTCCTAACCAGCAGAGCTCAGAGTTTTCAAGATGAGAAACAAAAATTCTGTGAGTGTGTTATTAGAAGTAAAGTGAGATCATCACTACCACTTCTACCCCTTGATTACCAGCCCCTTGTATTCTGGATTTGGGGGAGACAGTATCACACAATAGTTGGTTCAAAGACTATGTTAAGCTTTTCAAGACAGAATCTTAAGCTTTCAGGTTGTTGTCTCCCAACAAGTGCTGTAACTGATCTGTCAATAACCTGTACACTCTTCAGCTGGACCAGCCATTTCTAGGCGATAGGATATGAGGTGATACCAGTTAAGTACATGGCCATGAGTCTATTGCTACACTTTTTTTTTTTTTTTTTTTTTTGCTGTAAGTGAAGTGTTGTGCTCCCCAGTCTTGTTTGCTCTTGTTTCCTCTTCATCCCACTGGTGAAGTAGTGAGTCCTGCTCTAGAGTTCTGGGGATGGCTGAACACAAGACACTCGATACTGGATGGATAAGATGGACGATACGTTATTAATCACGTATGTTCACAGCCCAGGGAGGAGAACACAGCATGCCCTGTAGGACCGCACAGGGGTTGCATTCAGAAGCAGAGTGAACAACTGCTCAGCTGGCAGAGAACTGAAGCTGGTTAGGTTGACGACTGGGTGGGATCCAGGTGGTCTGGCTGTTATGGGAACTAGCCAGGTGGGAGACTCTCCTGCTATGGGGGAGCATATCTGGCAAAAGCGGGGGGGCTCACAGTTAGGCCTTCGGGGCCCTGTGAGGCTCAAAGATGTTAAGACAGCACAAAATTTTAGGACTTATGATATGTCTCCCCAGTGGTACTTGAGGTATATTTTAAAATAATGCCCGGAGGCTCTTGCTTTTATTTCAGCTCCATTTTAGAGGTGTTCATTCCACTGCAACGACTTATTCTCAGTATCTCTCTCCCTGTCTCTTTGTCTCTCTCACTCTCTCTCTCTCCTTCTCCCTCTCCATCTCGTTTCCTTTCTCTCTTTGTAGAAATATATATACTTGTAGAAATACATATTTTTTATATTTTCACACGGAAAAAAATATTTTTTAATATTTTAGGCAGAAAGGTTGATAAGGAGAAAATGGGGTCATCCATCTGCTGGTGGCTGGATGAGGCCATGGAGTAAATGTACAGAAACAAAGAACTGTAGAATTGGGAGATAATAGTCCAAGATTGGTATCTTGGAGTTTGGGATTTCAGAGATTGAGTAATTCAGTGTAATGGCAAAATCCAGTTATAAAAATGGAGGAATGCAGGCGATAATCATTGATAGATTAAGACATTCAAATTTTAGCATCTTTTATAACTCTATTTATATAGATAATAAAGTTTCCCATAGTGATTGAAATTCTTAGGATGAAGTAGGAGACCATGAACCACTGAAAAAGTCTTTATTAAATGTATCTCCAGCAATTTTCATGTTTTCAAATTCAGTAAAAACTCCCCCGTCATTATCTTAATGTTATGCTCTACGGCAGTTGTTTACTTCTTTCTTGAAACTCAGCTGGGCACTAAATGACGTAACCAAGGAAAACGAACAAGATTGTGTAATATAAGCCTTGGAGAATTTTTATCCAAAACCAAAAGAGAGTGCAATTTGGGAACAAAATAACACCATCCTCAACAGCAAATAAGAATGAGCCTGTCCCTCCAGCCATGCATCCCTTACCCTTGGGGACAGGGAAAGGAGGAGGTGCATGCTCACTTGAAAGAGACTCAGTGGAATCAGCGTCCTCAAGTAAAAGTCAGATTTATGTTAAGATGAAAGGTACAGCGTTTCTAGTTCGGAGGAGAATTTTTTTTTAATTCTTATTTTAAAAATATGTACGTATTAGAGAATGAAGTTAAAGTTTATAGCAAGCTTGTGACTGTGAGAGATAAGTCAGGAGGATAGAATAACCATTGAACTGGGCTGAGTTCAGTATAAGGGCTTATGTTTCTGAACAAGGACAGGACAGGGATGAGAAACATAATGGAATTTACTATGGCTATATTTTCACCTGGAAGTTTTTTGTTAAATCTGTGCTGGTACAGACAGAGGTACTACGTGTTATCTGAAACTCTAGAATATTCATTGTTGGAGAATATTTCCTATTGTATCAATAACTTAAGTGGGATGAAAAGTTTTCTGTTTTTAACTTCTTTGTTGATTTTTTTAAGTATTCTTTTTCCTTTAAATGGATAAAGCAGGGCTTCCCTGGTGGCGCAGTGGTTGAGAGTCCGCCTGCCGATGCAGGGGACATGGGTTCGTGCCCCGGTCTGGGAAGATCCCACATGCCGCGGAGCGGCTGGGCCCGTGAGCCATGGCCACTGAGCCTGCGCGTCCGGAGCCTGTGCTCTGCAACGGGAGAGGCCACAGCAGTGAGAGGCCCGCCTAACGCAAAAAAAAAAAAAAAAAAAAGGATAAAACAAAATACCTGAGGAAATCCCCCAAGGAGCCCCTAACAGGTCTATTACACCTTCTAAAACTTTGTAATTGTGATTAGGTAGTTCAAAACCAACATTCTTTTATAACAATATTAATTAACTTCGTTTGACCCATACTCCCAAGAGCTGTTCCCCTCTAAATCTCTAAGGCAAATAATAAGCCTATGCAAAAAATATAGTTCATCCACTGAGGAAAGAATCATAAAAAAAAGGAAGCTTTATAGAGAAATGGAAAGGGATAACTTTTTTCTTTTTTAATTCAAGTCATCTTTAATCTGGTGATGTAGAGCATTCAAGACCATTTGGTAATGCTCCAATGGAAAGATTAATATTCTAGTAACCATGAAGGTGGAATGAAATACCAAAAACTGTACTGAGCACCCTTCACTGGCCATCCCTTGGTGAGGATGCTCGAATGATTCTGCCTCAGACACGTCTAGATGAGTTAATTGTATGAAATTCTATATCTAAAATAGCCGAGTTACTAAATACTTAATTAACCAAAGAGACAAAACATAGCCGCCTTGCATGGGGAAAAATACTTGAGAATTGAGAATCAATGTTTTTTTCTCGGATGAATTTCTTAAGTGGAGTTCGAGATGATCTACTCTAATACAGCTTTGACTGATTTAGTCCTGCAACGTTGTCAAGCCACTTAACACAACTACCACATTCTCTGTCTGCAGAAACAGACTGGAATTTGAGCTGTGCTGAAATCACTGGGATGTTGTGGGACAAAGAGGATTTCCAGATCATAGAGGTGTTTGACGGCTGTTGGGGTGGAAAAGGTCAGTATTTGGTCCCTAAGGAAAGTGCATGAATGTGTATTTGGAAGTTACAAAGACAGAGTTTGCCACTCCAAATAAGAGCTTTTTATTTAGCCAGTGCAAAAGCAGGATAGTCATTTCCCAATCACTGGAGTCATCCAAGCAATGGCTGGGTGGGTATGTGGCGAGAATACTGATCAGAAGGACTCACATTAGGGTGAGATGGTTCAGTGACCTAGTAAGGTTTATTTTATCTTTGAGAGGTATTTCTATGAGCTAGAAATAGCAATAGAAATGGCCAAAATTTTTTTTCAATGTACAATGCTTAGAATTAATTCATGCACACAGAATAATCAAAGTTTGAGCCTCTTACTGTGTCTGCACGTTAAAAACATGTTAGGAGAATTTTAAATCATCTGTTCAGCTGCCAAGATGTAAGTATACACTTTCACATATGTTTTGTTTACTAATATATCACTTTTGTTAAATTTATTTCTCTGTGTATAGTCTCTCTGATCTGTCAGTATACTTAGTGGGGTCAGATGTCAACCTGGGGGCATTCAGATTAAGTACGCATTAAAAATATCCCTCAGTTACAAACTAACCTTTTCATAATTTATTGATATTTACTCAGATAAGAAACAAGTAGCTCTAAGTGTTCATCTTCTTTAAGTCCATCCCAGTCTTTTCTGAATGGAACCATATTTTTTTAACAAGAATCTATTAAATATTGTCACACACATGATTTAATTTAAACCTCACAGCAGCTCATTTTGAATGTTATAATTACCCTCATTTCTCAGATGAAGAAACTATGACTCGGTTGAAGACTTTAATATAATGAAGATGAAAGCGATATAAACTGGGACTGGAACTCAGTTTTCCTAACTTCCCACATTAGTTAATACTTGAATCTTAACGTGTGAAATATCATTTGCCAGTTGAATGACCTCGTGGAAATAGTGATATAAAATACACACAAAAATGGCATCAGAAAGCCTCTCACAGAAAGTTCATATGAGATTTCATCTGCTATTACATTTGTATACATAGTCATGAGCAGCCATTTCTGTGGAGTCATTTACAGAATCATCTGGGAGGCTGTTCACTAGAATAAAAGAAGTTAGAATATTTGAGGTGGGGAAGAATGTTGGAAAAGTAACTGGTAGCAGGACTCCAAGACAATGAAAGGACCTTTTAAAGGTGTAATCCAACATTCTAATTTTTCAGACAAGAAAATTGAAGTTCAGAACATAAAAGGAGACTTTAAGAAAAGCACATCAGCTTAGTCTTGTGAAAGCCATCAGCTACCCAGCTTTAGGTATGATGTGGAGCTATTTATTACCTCAGAAAAAGAACCCATGAAAGCAATCTGTAAGTGATTTTGCATTATTAGAGGCTCTAGTAGGGCAAAACCTTTCTTGTATTTTTATATTATGATAGAAATAGTGAGAACAAATATGCTATTGGAAATAAGAGTATTCTAAGGAATAGTAAGATAGCTGCACAAAGACATATGTGCAAGAATATTTATTTGAGCATTATCTGTATAAGCAAGAAATGTTGATCATCTAAATTACCAACACTAAGCAACTGGCTGAATACATCACAGTCCCATCCATAGAACTGAACTATATGACCCTTCATAATGATTGTGTAAAGGAAACTCTGGGAGGTGTTAGGTGTGTCTGTGAGCGTGATTGTGATGATGATCTCCTGGGTATTTGCATACGTCCAGACTCATCAAATGGTACACATTAAAGATGTGCAGTTCTTTGTATATCAACTATACCTCGAAAAGTTGTTTTTAAGAAATGATTGTGTAGATTTCTAGTTATTGACGTGGAAAGATGATTATTATAAAAAAGAAAGAAAAAGCTGGTTACAAAATAATATGTTAGTAATTTATTCTAGGTACATATGTATGTAATTAGTACTTTGAAACAGCCTGGAAATATATACACCGAACTGTTGTCCTGTATCTCTGACTAGTTTAACTACAGATTATAAATTTTTTCCATTTGCATTTTCTAATTTTTTGCACTGAAAAATGTGTTTTTGTAATAGGAAAAACTTCAAATAAGAAGTGAAATAAGAAGGCAAACTTTTTATCTTGAAGGGGTCAGAGAGGAGGTGGGAGAAGGGAAATGAGGGGATTAGCTGTAACTTATTTATTAAGGAGCTAAGTAAAATCTAGACAGAGAAAGCACTGAGGTCAGAGTTCAAGAATGGGTAGTTTTAACCTGAAATGGGGAAATCTATGCAAAAGAACCATTTCTCAGATAGTAGGCGAAAGTACAACTTGGGTGATATTGATGTACAGTTTTGGTTTTGTTTTTTTTTGCGGTACGCGGGCCTCTCACTGTTGTGGCCTCTCCCGTTGCGGAGCACAGGCTCCGGACGCGCAGGCTCAGCGGCCATGGCTCACGGGCCCAGCCGCTCTGCTCTATGTGGGGTCTTCCCGGACCGGGGCACGAACCCATGTCCCCTGCATCGGCAGGCGGACTCTCAACCACTGCGCCACCAGGGAAGCCCCGATGTACAGTTTTATGATTTCAACTGATCAAGTAAATAAAGTAAGCTGAATTACCTCTACTTTACCTTTCTGTGTGTAATTTGTGAATTTTATTACATCGTATAATGTCCTCTTAAATAATCAGCCAGATATACAATGTACATATTACGTACTTCATGGAACATGCAGGAAGTAGGATTTGGACACAGGACCTAACCTGATAACAAGATACTCATGATTTCCTTTTGATGTATCATCTAAAGTGATTAATAGGAACCATGAGCCGTTGTTCCTTTTCGACATTCCTGGTCTATTTCCATAGATCTTTGCCTGCTAGGAAAAGACTTTAAAAATTGGGAGACTCTGGTGATCAGCAAATATTGGAAAAAAGAAATCAACCTTTACCTCTTACTAATGGCAGGTCACCAATGTCAACCGCCACAGTGAAAGAAAACTTGTTATAGAAAAGGCTAGAAAGTATTTAAAAGGGTTTCCCTCTCAGTGACTGTAAACTTCAGAATGATAGACGTTCTAGATAAAGTATGAGTCAGTACTTTAGCACATATTTAGCTAGGAAAGTAAAGCTGGACAGGTTGAAAAGAGCAGAAATTGCATTTTATTTATTTAAAATAAATTTATTTATTTATTTATTTTATTTTTGTCTGTGTTGGGTCTTCATTGATGCGCACAGGCTTTCTCTAGTTGTGGTGAGTGGCGGCTACTCTTCGTTGTGGTGCACGGGCTTCTCATTGCGGTGGCTTCTCTTGTTGTGGAGCAAAGGCTGTAGGTTTGCGGGCTTCAGTAGTTGTGGCATGCGGGCTCTGTAGTTGTGGCTCACGGGTTCTAGAGCACAGGCTCAGTAGTTGTGGAGCAAGGAGTTAGTCACTCGGCAGCATGTGGGATCTTCCCGGGCCATGGCTCAAACCCAGGTCCCCTGTGTTGGCAGGCAGATTCCCAACCACTGTGTCACCAGGGAAGTCCCAGAAATTGCATTTTAATGAGGAGAAATCTTAGAGGTTTTTTTTGATCCAGTCTTATCTCTTAATTTTATAGAAAAATGTGTGTCTAAATAGTATTTTGACTTTCCCAAGTTTGCACCATAATGACTTTCAGATCAAGGAATATATCCCTCGAGTCATTTCCCAATATAAGACACTCTCCACAATACATTTTCAACAGATATTTATAAAACTACCTTCTAGGGAATTGCCTGGAGGTCCAGTGGTTAGGACTCCGGGCTTCCACTGCCAGGGGCCCAGGTTCAGTATGTGGTCTGGGAACTAAGATTCCACAAGCCACATAGCATGGCCAAAAACAAACAAACAAAAAACAAAACAACAACAACAACAAAAAACTACCTTCCAGGCTGATTTCCTTTTTCTTGTTCCTTCAGGGAGACCTATTGTTGACATATGACAATGGCCGTGGGGAATTGCCTCACAGTGACTGAGTTCACCCTGACTGCCTTCCCAGCCCTCCTGGAGCTTCGAATATCCCTCTTTGTGGCTCTCTTGTTGGCTTACACACTAACAGCAATGGAAAACATTATCATCATCTCCCTAATATGGACTGATAATCACCTACAAACCCCAATGTACTTTTTCCTCAGTAATTTGTCCTTTCTGGATATTTTGTACACCACTGTCGTTACCCCAAAGTTGCTAGCCTGCCTCCTAGGAGAGAAGAAAAACATGTCCTTTGCTGGCTGCATTACCCAAACATATTTCTCCTTCTTTCTGGGAACCGTGGAGTTTATCCTCTTGGCAGTGATGTCCTTTGACTGTTGCGGGGCCATCTGTAACCCACTGCGCTACACCATCATCATGAACAGCAGGGCTTGCCTCCTGATGATTCTGGGCTGTTGGTTGGGAGCCTTCCTACCCGTGTTGGTACCAACTATAGTAGTGACAAGGCTACTCTACTGTAGCAAAGAAATTAATCATTTTTCCGTGACATTGCCCCTCTTCTACAGGTGGCCTGTATAGATACTCGTCTCACTGAGAAGGTAAACTTTCTCCTATCTGCCCTTGTCATCCTGAGTTCCCTGGCATTCACTACTGGATCCTACGTCTACATCATTTCTACCATCCTGCACATCCCCTCAGCCCAAGGCCGTCCAAAAGCTTTTTCCACCTGTGCTTCCCACATCACCATCGTTTCCATTGCTTATGGGAGCAACATCTTTGTGTATGTGAGACTCAGTCAGAGCCACTCCCTGGATTTTGACAAGGTAGCCACTGTCCTCATTACCGTAGTGACCCCTCTTCTGAACCCTTTTATTTATAGCTTGAGGAATGAAAAAGTGAAAGAAGTGTTGAGAGAGGCAATGAACGGAATCATGTCCCTGGTACTAAGGAAAACCTGACATGAACACTGAGTGTATCATACAGTGTTTATCTTCAGCACATTCATTCTGCATAAGTATAGTGCCATGCTGGCATGTCAGAAACCTGAGACTATGTCTGCAGGATGAGCAATGCCCACATCGAGCAGAAAGAAAATTCTGCTTATATCTGGAAAAAATTTAATCCATGTACCTTTTGGTATATTCATAGCTTAATATCATGAAAAGTTACCTGACTGGGATTCAGATGTCTTCAAATCTAGTCTTGGCTAACTTAGTTTATTTTCCAGGTGACTTTGACCATGTCAGAACTGATCTGAGCCTCAATGTCTCTAATCTACCAATGAAATAATAAAGTATCACTACTTGTAGTAAGACATGTTGAGTTAGAGAATGTTAACTTCATGTTAGGCACTCTTGAATATTTCAGGAGACCCGGTTCTCACCTCTATTAACCAGATCAGATAAATACCAAGTGAGGAGTGAGGGAAAAAGAGGTGAGACTCAGGATGATATCAAGCCTCTGGTTATAAACCTAAGTGAGAAGTGGAGATAGTCAATGCGATAAGGAACATAAGAAGGGAGGT
Source organism: Tursiops truncatus (assembly GCF_011762595.2). NCBI lineage: Eukaryota > Metazoa > Chordata > Mammalia > Artiodactyla > Delphinidae > Tursiops > Tursiops truncatus. The sequence goes on from NC_047041.1 coordinate 9,558,619, forward strand.
GAGTGGTGGACCTATTGAATTGGAAGTTCCTGTAGGACATCCAGTTGTAAGTTGTCAGTTGGGTTATTATTTGAAGCTGAGGAAAGAGATATGACCTAGAACTATAGGAAATCATCAAATATATTAATGATAATTAAAGCCATAGAAGTGGCTGAGATAACCAGGAGGATAAAAAATTAGATTAAGGATGGGTGACCAATGAGAAGAAAACTAAGAGTATGAGATCATGAAATAGGATGAAAAACAAGGGGGAAAATAATACAAGTAGCATGATAAAGAATTAAAAGTATCTGTTGCATTTAGTAGCAGCAGATCATGAATAACTCTGGTAAAAGTTTGATAGAATTTAGGGATAAAAGCCAAAATATGTTGTAGATATTAAGAAACAGATGCAGCATAGAAGTAATGGAGAATTTAAATACAGACAAGGCTTCCCAGAAGGCTGGCTGAGAAGCTAAGCAGTATTATAATATGAAGGAAACGTGGGTTAGAAAAGGTTATTTTCTAATAGGAAGTGTGTTTCCTTATTTAAAATATTGATTGGAGGAGGGCAGTAGTGGAGGAGAGAGCAGGAAATGACCCATGTGATGGGTTACCTGAGATGGTCAAAGGTGATGACAGCAAGAACATTAGAGGAAAGATTGTTGTTGGCAGAAACTTGTAAAAATACTGATAAGTAGTAATGAATGAATCCAGAACCATGCCAGGTAACAACAAGGTGAAAATTGTCACAGTGCCTTTGGATGAATGGCCCAAAGTGAACCTAAAGAAGATACTTAGCCCCTAACTTCAGGTAGAAAATGACCAAAGAAAAGTATAACTTTAATAATGTGTGCAGATTGAGTAAATGAACTAAGTCCATCAGTGAGTAGTTTAATTTGTTAATGTACACAGGCCAAAGGAAATTATTCATTTATTCATCCATTCACCAAATATCGCTTGAGTGCCTACAATGTACCAGTAAACAGAACAGACAAAATCTCTGCCCCCAGTGGGTTTAAAATTATAGTAGGGAGAGACATGCAGTAAGTAAAATATAGACGGAAATCATATAAAAGGTTACATGGTGACAAATTTATGGAGAAATAGAAAGTAGGGAAAGGGAATAAGGAGTTTGGGGGATGGAGTTTCCATTTTAAATGAGGTGGTTAAGAAAGCCTTCTCTGAGAAGTTGACTTTTGAATAAGGATTTGAAGATGAGAGTGTGAGCCATGTGGAGGATATCTGGGAAAAGATGGTTACGTCAAAGTAGAACAAAGACCCCAAGGTGTGGTTAAGAGTGAGGGAAGCAAGCCCTCGTGCTGCAGCAATCAGCCATGGAGAGCACAGGTCATCTGAGAACCTCTGCTGCCAGATTCCAAGGACCAGTGTGAGCACCGAAACGGGGAACCTGATTCATCTGCACACTGCACTAGAACTGAGACAGGCTGGGACCTCAGACCTGAGACCCTTTGCTGCGATGCTTGCACCTGGACTAACATCTCCTCTTCTCCTAGAGCAACAAAATACAAAGAAGCTGTAAGGGACTAAAAAATAACTGAGTGCACATGCAGTTGGGGCAAATTTTGGACAACAAGATACAAAAAGGCCAAAAAAGAAAACCCAGCTGCCACTCTGAAGAGCCGGGAGCAGACAGGGAGCAGAAGCAGGGTGTCCAGAGCAAAAGCAGGATACTGCACATGCCCCCTGCACTTAACACCACCTAAGAGGTGGGCAGAACACCTAAGCCACCCCTCTGGCCCGACCCCTGGACCCACCCCTACCCTCACCCCATATAAGGAGCAAGCTCACCACCCCCCCACTCCAGGGAGCGAGCAAGGGAACCTGTTACTTGTTCTCACTCCCTCCTGCTGCAGCAGGATCCCCAGTAAAGCCTTGCCTGAATTTCTTGTCTGGCCTCTTATCAGTTTCTATTGATGGGGGAAGGCCAAGAACCCTTGTCGGTATCAGAACTAAAAACCAAAACATTGGACTATACCAAGCCCATATTGCTGAGGAATTGGTACTTAAACACAGCCACATATCAGCAATAAATATTGACTTCCTGTAAGAAATATACATGATTTACCCATAGTATTTTGATTTCTTTCAATGAATTCCTTTCCTTTATTTATTTAATTTATTTTTTGGCTGTGTCGTGTCTTTGTTGCGGAACGTGGGCTTCTCTCTAGTTGTGGCGTGCGGGTTTTCTCCCTCTAGTTGTGGTGTGCGGGTGGGCTCCAGAGCACATGGACTCTGTAGTTTGAGGCACATGGGCTCTCTCATTGAGGCGCGTGAGCTCTGTAATTGTGGCACACGGGATCTTAGTTCCCTGACCAGGGTTCAAACCCGCATCCCTGGCATGGGAGGGTGGATTCTTTACCACTGGACCACCAGGGAAGAACCCAATGAATTTCTTTCTTAAGTTTGAAGTTAAAGACTAATTTATATTCATTGCAGCACTATCTACAATAGCCAGGACATGGAAGCCACCTAAATGTCCATTAACAGAGGAATGTATAAAGAAGAGGTCGTACATATATACAATGGAATATTACTTAGGCATAAAAAAAAACAATGCCATTTGCAGCAACATGGAAGTCATCCTGAGCGAAGTAAGTCACACACAGAAAGACAGATATCATATGATACCATTTATATGTGGAATCTAAAAAAAGGGGTTACAAATGAACTAATTTACAAAACAGAAGTAGAGTCACAGATGTAGAAAACAAACTCATGGTTACCAGGGGATAAGGGGCAGGGAGGGATAAATTGGGAGATTGGGATTGACATATACACATTACTATATATGAAATAGATAACTAATAAGAACCTCCTGTATAGCACAGGGAATCCTACTCAGTGCTCTGTAATGGCCTATATGGGAAAAGAATCTAAAAAGAGAGTGGATATATGTGTATGTATAACTGATGCACTTTGCTGTACAGCAGAAACTAACACAACATTGTAAATCAACTATACTCCAATAAAATTTTTTTTAAAACTGTATTTTTTTTGAAAAGAAATATCTGAAATAGGGACAAACCAAATAATTCAGTTGCTTAGTACACTGATTCTCATAATCTGGCATAAATAAAATTCCTGGGCACATCCCAGGCCTGCTGTATCTGAAACACCAGGGGTGAAGCCCACCAATCTGTGTTCTAACAAGGTTTCCAGATGCTATGAAAGCAAGCAAACACTAGAGAACCATGGGCTTATGGAGAGCCAGGCAGGTAATCAGTTATTGAGACACATATATCATTTCTGTTGCTCACAAAAAGCCTTGATTAAGTATCGCCAGGAAACTTGCCTTACATTGTACTTTCTGATTTTTTAAATCATATAACACACAGTATTATTAATATGATCATCATTATGAAAATGAACCTTATTCTTATCATAGGTACTTATTGTTTGTGATCTCTGGCTTTTTCCGGTTCTTGAAAATAAAAAGCTTTAGTTTATATGGTTTATTTACCATTGTGTACATGAAGATCATTTTTCCTCATAACTCATTGTTCGGTAAGGTATTTATTCATAAAAAATGTGTTGAGTACACTTACTGAATCAGTATGGCACAGGCTCTGAATTTATATCTTCATTCCGACGTTTACTGCCAGTATGATGGTGGGAAAGATACTTAATCTCTCCGTACCTCAGTTGCCTTATCTATAAAATGAATTCTCATAGTAATTTCTAAACTTTAGGGTTATTGTATGATAAACTTAAAAGCACTATATCAGTGCATCACTGAATAAGTATTAGCTGTCCTTTTTAGGACCCTGTGTAAAATTCTATGGGAGGTTCTGAAGTTACAAAGATAAACAGGACATGAACTCTACCCCTAAGTAATTCATATTTTAATTTGATTTTTTTAATGATATATAAGAAAATACTGTGAATGATACATTCTAAAACTAAAGGAATTAATACTCTTGATTTTGACCATGATGGGGTAGCAGAGATTTTATTTAACCTTTTGACTTAAGCTACTAGAAAATGACAAAAGTACATAAAGTGACAGTTTTCAGACATTGGACAACAAGCAGTGCAGAATTGTAATCATTGAGAGAAGGGAGACAAAGTGAGCTTTACAATTGCCTGAACTTGCAGGCTGAATGCTATTTCTAGGCTGCAGCACAGGGAGGGAGCATTCAAACAGAGGCTGGCAGTGTCTCTGAATTGAGCAGAGATCAGAGTTCAGGGAGACCAGGTGACTTGCGTTTCCAGGGAAGAGGACCAGAGATGGGAGAGCTGCATAGAAAGATAACTCTGGAGATATGCAAAGGGGTCCCCTTAAGATTTTGTCTGAATATAGATCTAAGCACACTGAAAAAAATTTTTACCTGAAGGTGTGAATGAATCCACAAGAAATCAGAAAGCCAAATAATTCTCAGTGATCTCATAGGGATGGAAACAGTTTTTGTTCCCACCAGCCAGACTGGAAAGACCTTTTAATAAATGTGGCATTATTAAGAGTAATATAGGGCTTCCCTGGTGGCGCAGTGGTTGAGAGTCCGCCTGCTGATGCAGGGGACGCGGGTTCGTGCCCCGGTCCGGGAGGATCCCACGTGCCGCGGAGCGGCTGGGCCCGTGAGCCATGGCCGCTGAGCCTGCGCGTCCGGAGCCTGTGCTCCGCAACGGGAGAGGCCACGACAGTGAGAGGCCCGCAAAAAATAAAAAAATTAAAAAAAAAAAAGAGTAATGTAAGAGTAAGGGGGATAAATTATCGTTATTGCAAAAGCAAGCTAGCTTTTTCTTAAAAACCATTTTAAAATAATACTTGAAAGTATCAACCTGGTCCACAAGTAACTTAAGTGCCTCGGGGAACAAAGTCTGTCACACCCTAAAAGAATACAACCAAATCCATGACACTGTAAAATACACAACATCCAGCAGTCAAACAAAATTTTCAAGGCATACAAAGAGGCAGGATATTGTTATACATAACCAAGGGGGAATTCATGAAAGGAAATATCCAGGGCAGTGTGTACATGCTTGTCCACACAAAGCATGAGACAAAGAAAAATAAGAAATATTACAATTTTTGGAAATGGGATGTTCAAGAATGCCTTCAAAGTTTGAAAGTGGTTACCATGTATTAGAAATATTTTCTGGATACTGTCATATTTATAAATGTAACCCCTAATGTTTTAGTATAATCAATTGTCAGGGAGGAAGAGATTTTCCTGTGCCCTTCTAGGTTCTTCTGGCTGGTCTAAGAAACAAATTGACATGAGACAGATTAATAGGAGAAAATCAAACAAAATTTTAATAACATATATACATGGGAGACACCCAGGAAAACTGAGTAACTTGCCAAAAGGCCAAAGCCCTCACATTAAAAACCATCTTCAGCTAAAGACAAAAGAGGATGTTGAGGGTAGTGGTTTGGGACTTCAAAGGAGAGGAAAGTAATTCACATAGATGTGGAAAAACAAATGTTTGCTGAGCCTGGCAGAGATAATGGGACCCAGAGTGGACTCTGATCCCTGCCAAGTTTCCCATCACACCTAGCCTATATTGTTTGCAGATATCTCTTGTGGTAGCTGGATTCTGGGAACAGGCCCTTTGTCTAAATTCTTTGGGCAGCTAAGGGGGAGGTAAAAAGAAACATTTCTTAAGTCTTCTATTTCTTAACATCATCAGTCTAAAATAATCCTCATGCCAAAGAGACACATTTTGGGGTGGCAGATTTTGCTCCCCTACACAATTAAATAGAGGAAAATAAAAGAGATTTGATTATAAATTCATCTTAGTGGCAAACTGAAAATCCGTTCTCTTAATCTAGTGACTTACCGGGCTTAGCCTTACTGCTAGAAATTTTATGCTCTGCCTTTTGAATACCTAATCCCTTTTTTTGTTTGTTTCCTTGCTTGTTTTCATAGTTAAATACTGTAAGGAAGTCCTTGATCCTCTTGGGTTAAATTTGAAAGTTAAGTTTTGTTAGTAACACACTCCAACCACAAGGGGGAGTGCAAGAAACACACATGCCACCCTCCCTTTCACTTTTACCCTCCCCTCCAGTCACAGGAGGAATAATTAACAAGTTCACTGTATTGCACAATATAGGGGTCACTGCTCACACTGTAGTCTATCATATTTCAAATTCAAGACCTATCAGGGCCTAGGTGTTCTGGTGCTTTGGATTTGATAAGTGAACGAGTTAAAATTTTTGAGTTTAAGAATCCTAGGATTCCTGTCTCTATATGGCTGGTGCAGTTAAGAGAAGCCTGTGGTCTCCTACCACTGAAGACAGTGCCCTTCACCAACTATAATTCCCACATTAAGACATTACTGGTATAAGGAAAAGGGGCAGGAAGTTCTTATTGCCGGCCTGGGGCTCTAGGTTTTAGGCACAAATGATCCTTCTTTCCCTGGGGAGTTTCCCTTGGATTTTTTTCCATGTTTCTTCTTTTCTTAATCTTTAAATGCTTTTTTCTTTAATTTAATTTTATTTTTTTATACAGCAGGTTCTTATTAGTCATCCATTTTATACACATCAGTGTATACACGTCAATCCCAATCTCCCAATTCATCCCACCACCACCACTCCCACCACTTCCCGCCCTTGGTGTCCATACGTTTGTTCTCTACATCTGTGTCTCTATTTCTGCCCTGCATACTGGTTCATCTGTACCATTTTTCTAGGTTCCACATATATGCGTTAATATACGATATTTGTTTTTCTCTTTCTGACTTACTTCACTCTGTATGACAGGCTCTAGATCCATCCACGTCTCTACAAATGACCCAATTTCATTCCTTTTTATGGCTGAGTAATATTCCATTGTATATATGTACCACATCTTCTTTATCCATTCGTCTGTCGATGGGCATTTAGGATGCTTCCATGACCTGGCTATTGTAAACAGTGCTGCAATGAACATTGGGGTGCATGTGTCTTTTTGAATTATGGTGTCCTTGGGGTATACGCCCAGTAGTGGGATTGCTGGGTCATATGGTAATTCTATTTTTAGTTTTTTGTTTGTTTTTTTTGTGGTTTTTTTTTGCGGTACACGGGCCTCTCACTGTTGTGGCCTCTCCTGTTGTGGAGCACAGGCTCCAGACACGCAGGCTCAGCAGCCATGGCTCACGGGCCCAGCCACTCCGTGGCATGTGGGATCTTCCTGGACTGGGGCACGAACCCATGTCCCCTGCATCGGCAGGTGGACTCTCAACCACTGCGCCACCAGGGAAGCCCTATTTTTAGTTTTTTAAGGAACCTCCATACTGTTCTCCATAGTGGCTGTATCAATTTACATTCTCACCAACAGTGCAAGGGGGTTCCCTTTTCTCCACACCCTCTCCAGCATTTGTTGCTTGTAGGTTTTCTGATGATACCCATTCTAACTGGTGTGAGGTGATACCTCATTGTAGTTTTGATTTGCATTTCTCCAACAATTAGTGATGTTGAGCAGCTTTTCATGTGCCTCTTGGCCATCTGTATGTCTTCCATGGAGAAATGTCTATTTAGGTCTTCTGCCCATTTTTGGATTGGGTTGTTTGTTTTTTTAATATTGAGCTGCATGAGCTGTTTATATATTTTAGAGATTAATCCTTTGTCTGTTGATTCGTTTCCAAATATTTTCTCCCATTCTCAGGGTTGTCTTTTCGTCTTGTTTGTGGTTTCCTTTGCTGTGCAAAAGCTTTTAAGTTTCATTAGGTCCCATTTGTTTATTTTTGTTTTTATTTCCATTACTCTAGGAGATGGATCTACAAATATCTTGCTGTGATTTATGTCATAGAGTGTTCTTCCTATGTTTTCCTCCAAGAGTTTTATAGTGCCCGGTTTTACATTTAGGCCTCTAATCCATTATGAGTTTATTTTTGTGTATGGTGTAGGGAGTGTTCTAATTTCATTCTTTTACATGTAGCTGTCCAATTTTCCCAGCACCACTTATTGAAGAGACTGTCTTTTCTCCATTGTATATCCTTGCCTCCTTTGTCATAGATTAGTTGACCATAGGTGCATGGGTTTACCTCTGGGCTTTCTATCCTTTTCCATTGATCTCTATTTCTGTTTTTGTGCCAGTACCATATTGTCTTGATTACTGTAGCTTTGTAGTATAGTCTGAAGTCAGGGAGTCTGATTCCTCCAGCTCCATTTTTTTCCCTCAAGACTGCTTTGGCTACTCGGGGTCTCTTCTGTCTCCATACAAATTTGAAGATTTTCTGTTCTAGTTCTGTAAAAAATGCAATTGGTAATTTGAAAGGGATTGCATTGAATCTGTAGCTTGCTTTGGGTAGTATAGTCAACCACTGTGCCACCAGGGAAGGCCTCCCTTCTATGCTTCTTTATGCCGTCAGAGTGGTAAGATATCAAGGATCACTATTAGAGTGTGAACTTAAGGTTCACACTTTAAAATAAGTTGGTTGTGTTTTCTATGCTATCAGTCTTTGTCCAAATGTACAATGGTGATTCTCAATGTCAGGGAGGGGAAAATTTCCCCCTCCACCCCTGTCGAGTTCTTATGGCTGCACTAATAATAAAGCTACTTTTAGTCAGGAATCTTCCTCCTCTAATAGGCAAGAGCAGCCTTGGCATGCCTCACATCATCCAGCTCAACCCATCAAAGAAATACAATGAGATTGGCTTCCAGAGCCAGTAACAAAGAGCTTTCCTTTTCTTGCCTGTATCCTCTAGAGACTTATGGGAGAGGCTGCAGCTGCTGAAGACAGCTGGTCACAAAATTGAGAATTGGGAATCATGGGTCCCAGCCATCTCTCTTTCTATTGATTTCCAACTTAGACACAAATATTAAAATTCTGACGGAAGTGTATTGAGCAAACATGAGTAATTAATGTTTTTATTGTTTACAGATTGTGTCCTGAACAAAAAGAATTTAGTGAGGAAGACTTTAGACTTTAGTTTAAAATAGGTGGCGTTTGAAAATTTTAATAACTCACATAGCAATTTATTCCCAACTTCCAATCTAGAAGTGTCCTGGTTTTGGAACAGAATCTGAGTCACAGAATGGAAGACTGAAATTTCATTTAACAAAGCATGATTTTTAAGAAATTGAAAGACAGACATCTTGGGACTTCCCTGGTGGCCCGGGAAGACTGGGAGTTAAGACTCCAAGCTCCCAGTGCCAGGGACCCAGGTTCAATCCCTGGTCAGGGTACTAGATCTCGCATGCTGCAACTAAAAAAAAAAAAGAGCCCACATGCCGCAACTAAAAGACCCTGCATGCCGCAACAAAGATCTCGCACACGGCAATGAGGATCCCGCGTGCCGCAACTAAGACCTGGTGCAGCCAAATAAATAAATATTAAAAAAAAAAAAAGAAGAAGTCTTCTATATCAGATGTGACAAGGAGGTCATGCATGAGCCAATCCTATAATCTCCTAGAAGTATTCTCATTTCCATGTATATCATTAAGGTGTAGGTTATATAAACTTGGAATTTGGTCCTGGGTCATAAGGCATGTTGATAGGAAGTCTAACTGTGCTCTCTGTTCTTCATGCATGAGAACATACTGCAACTAAACAATGCCAAAAAAGGTGCTGGCAGAAGAAACACACAGCTGTCTCCTACATATGAACCAAAACTGGGATTGACAGAAATAAGAGCAGCTGACAGGAACAGCTGAGGCTGGTGACAAACTGATGCAGATTAAAGAAGTAAAAACCTGACCAGAGATTAACTCTGGGAAACCTGAAAATGACAAACTACATTGTGGTTTAGAAATAATCCTTGAATAAAAGTCAGTTATCCTGGGTTCCAACCATGGTTCAGCCACAAAGTAGATCAGTAGCTTCATGCAAGTCACTAAATTTCTATTTTTCTCAGTTGCCTCAATTATAAAATAAGTTGGTTGTGTTTTCTATGCTGTCAGTCTTTGTCCAAATGTACAATGGTGATTCTCAATGTCAGGGAGGGGAAAATTTCCCCCTCCACCCCTGTCGAGTTCTTATGGCTGCACTAATAATAAAATTGGCAAAGGACAGAGTAACAGGAGAAAGAGAAACAAGTTTAATCCATGTACACAGAGGTCTCATAAATACAGGACCTAAGAAATGGCCAAAGGAGGCAATTTTATACTTTTTTAGACAAAGAAAAAATAAATTTGAAAGAAATTGCCAGGACAAAGAAACTTAGGTTTCAGTGCTTAATTAGTAAGAAGCTTAAGCAAAATTTGGGCTTGGGTAATAAATTAGCAAAAAAGTAACCAGATTTGCTTATACAGGCTTCTTGGCCTGAAATTATCTATCTCTGGTGATAAGAATGTCTTTCTACTGCCCAGTACAGGGAGGGCATCTTTCTATAGGACATTTATTTCCTGATTTCAGAGATACAGAAAGCCAAATTGTTCCTCTTGTATTGGCCATTTCTCAAGTAACTTAATTTCAAAATAATAAATATGCCATTGAGTCCTATTTTGGGATGGCCTGCCCTAGGCCCCAGTGTCAAACTAAAATATGCATACAAATTTTCTAAAGAACTTGTTAAAAATGCAGGTTCTAATTCACTGATTTTGAGTGGGACCCAATGTTTTGTATTTCCAATCAGCTCCCATCAGATTTGATGTTATTTATTTGCATATCACACTTTGTATAGTAAGACTCTTGAATTTGTTGGTTCGGTTTTCCTGGTAGGATCAACCAAAAAGGAAACAGAGTTGTTTGATTGGCCCTTTTAAACTATAGGATGGCCCTTTTTTTTTTTTTTTGCAGTACGCGGGCCTCTCCCTGCTGTGGCCTCTCCCATTGCGGAGCACAGGCTCCGGACCCGCAGGCTCAGCGGCCATGGCTCACGTTCAGCGGCCATGGCTCATGGGCCCAGCCGCTCCACGTCATGTGGGATCTTCCCGGACCGGGGCACGAACCCGTGTCCCCTGCATCAGTAGGCGGACTCTCAACCACTGCGCCACCAGGGAAGCCCCCCTTTTAAACTATAAAGAGTCAAGTGAGTAGAACAGAGATTGGGCCAGGAAATGTGAAAAGGATGCAAGCACTACTGAAAATTATAAACAACTGAAATCAGGGTTTACCATGCAAATTGTGTCAAATATCTAAAGATATGAGGATTGCTAAAACTTTTGAGTCAGAAAAGAACAACAGCCCTAGGGAAAATTCATTTGTAAAGTGAATTATACTGCTAATGATAAAGAAATTAGCAAACCTATAGACAACATCATGCTAAACAGGGAAAGCTGAAGGCATTTCCTCTCAAAGACAAGACAAGGATGCCCACTCTCACTCCTTTTATTCAACTTAGTATTGGAGGTCTTAGCCACAACAATCAAACAACAAAATAAAATTCTACTTCAAAAAACAAAGAAACAAACAAACTCATAGAAAAAGAGATCAGATTAGTGGCTGGGGGGACAGGGGAATTGGATGAAGATTGTCAAAAGGTACAAACTTCCAGTCATAAGATAAATAAGCATTAGGGATACAATGTACAACATGACTGATATAATTAACACTGCTGTATGGTATATATGAAAGCTGTTAATAGAGTAAATCCTAAGAGTTCTCATCATAAGGAAAAATAAATCTTTTTTTTTGCCACACTGCGCAGCATGCAGGATCTTAGTTCCCTGACCAGGGATCAAACCCACACCCCCTGCAGTGGAAGTGCAGAGTCTTAAGCATTGGACGGCCAGGGAAGTCCCTACTTAGTGGTAATTATTTCATGATGTATGTAAGTCAAATCATTATACTGTGCCCCTTGAACTCATACAGTGCTGTATGTTAATTATATCTCATTAAAACTAGAAGTGGGGGCTTCCCTGGTGGCTCACTGGTTGAGAGTCCGCCTGCCGATGCAGGGGACACGGGTTCATGCCCTGGTCCAAGAAGATCCCACATGCCGCAGAGCGGCTGGGCCCGTGAGCCATGGCTGCTGAGCCTGCGCGTCCGGAGCCTGTGCTCTGCAATGGGAGAGGCCACGGCAGTGAGAGGCCCGCGTACCGCAAAAAAAAAAAAACTAGAAGGGAAAAAAAAAGAAATTAGAAAACCAGTTTATCATGATAGCTCTGAGCATAACAGATAATCTGATTAACAGGGTATCGTTGAAAACATCCAGGTTGATCAGGAAGCTCTGTTTCTTTTTTCTTTTTCCCCCTTTCTTCCTTCCTTTCCTTCATTTCCTTTTTCTGGCTCTCAGGTGGAGAGAATTAATGAACTATACACCTCAGGCCATGACACACTATCAGGATTGATCTAGGCAAGGCCCTCATCTCTCTTAATCCCTTTGATTCCTCTTCCCCACCACCATTTCTTGCCTCTCCCCACAAACAATAATTATTTGTGTAAGTTTCTGTATAATGTGTATTGCTATTTGGTGTTGACCAAGATGACCTTAATTTTCTCAGCTTGATCAAACTTTACACTGGGGGTTGGGACGTTTTCCTAACTCTTGACCTCTGACTTTTCTTAGAGCATTTATTTAAGAAAACTTGTAACTGTACTTTCTTTCTCTGCCCCTTTGAAAAATGCAAATCTTTTTTTTCTTTTATTATTCTTTCTGTTCTTTTCATCTTTTTTTAAAAATTGAAGTACAGTTGATTTACAAAGTTATGTTAGTTTCAGGTATACAGCAGAGTGCTTCAGTTATACATATATATGTATATTTTTCAGATTCTTTTCTATTATAGGTTATTACAAGATATTGAATATAGTTCCCTATCCTTGTTGTTTGCCTATTTTATTTACAATAGTGTGTATCTGTTAATCCCAAACTCCTAATTTATCCCTCCACCCACTACTTTCCCCTTGGTAACCATAAGTTTGTTTCCTATGTCTATGAGTCTATTTCTGTTTTGTAAATAAGTTCATCTGTACCATTTTTTTGGATTCCACATGTGTGACATCATATGATATTTGCCTTTCTCTGTTTGACTTATTTCATTTAATAGATAATCTCTAGGCCCATCCATGTTGCTGCAAATGGCATTATTTCATTCTCTCTTTTTTTTTTTCCATTATCTTTTATGGCTGATGTGTATATATATATATATACCACATCTTATTGATCCATTCATCTGTCGATGGACATTTAAGTTGCTTCCATGGCTTGGCTACTGTAAATAGGAGATGCAAATCTTTATAAAAGCCTCTTGCCAATTTTACAACCCAGGAAAGTCTTTCTCAAGGACATGGGAGCCATCCCTTTGAAGTGTAATCATCAAAGAACATAGCTTCCCTTTCTCCCAGTCTCTGTGGAAGGGTAGGAGTCTAATTCAATGAGGGCCAATTAGCAAACACAGATGGCATAATCACAGAAAGGACATTTGCAAACTCAGAAGTAACTCTATATGCTTGACATAACCCATTGACCAGCCTCCCCCAAAACACTTCCTATTATTTGTCCACTAGCTCACCCTAGTGCTTAAAACACTTCCACCCTTTGTTTCAGCAGAGTTGAGTTCAGACAGGGTACTGGCCTCTCTCTCCTATGGTAATAGCCTTGAATAAATTCTTCCTTGTTTAACTTTGTCCAGTATATTTTTTTTTCTTTGACAGTGTGCATATTTTGAATTTACTTAAAGGGAATTATTTTATATATCATATTGCACTTCTCACTTTTTTTTTAACTGAGAACTATATTTCATGGATGTAAGCATGTTTTTATAAGTATATCTAGTCTAGTCCTCCTAACTGTGGCTTCATAATCTGCAGTCTGCTTTACCACCACCTTCCTATCTACGCTTACTTGTTTTACTTTGCATTTCTCTAAATACTGACTAATTGGACAATATCTTTAAGTGCACATTGTTCTCTGGGTTTCCTGTAAATTACCTGTGCCTATTTTCCACTCATTTTTCTATCAGGATCTCTGTCATATTCTTGTTGATTTGTAGTAGTTCCATAATTACTCTGGATATTGATACTTTCTTGTTTATAAAAACTACAAGTATCTTCTCCCAATTGGTCATTTGTTTAGTCAACTTGTTCATAGTGTACATTGTTTAGAAGAAATGCTTAACTTTGAGGTAACTCAAATTTATCAATTCTTTGCCTTGTGGTTTATGATTTTGAACTTTAGTTGAACATCAAAACAAAAGCACCCACTCCAGACTACAAAGTCATTCTCCTATATTTTCTTCTATTGGCCTTACAGTTTTATTTTTCACATTGAGGACTTTAATCTCTCTGGAGTCTACCTTTATATGAAATGTTTCATATGGATACAGTCTCGGTGTTCTCTTCTGTTTGGTACTCTATAACCCCATTCAATTTGAGATTTTTTTCCCTAATTCTAGGAAATGTCTCCATTATTTCCTCAAATACAACCACTTTCCTTTTTTTCTCTCTCCTACTGGGACTCGTCCATATCTCTGGGCTTTTTATTTTTAATATGTTCTATCTTATGACTTCCTCTTGCCTTCTGGAGGATCCTCAGCATGGTCTTTCAACTCACTAGTGGTTTTCCAGTTACATCCATCCTACAATTTACTGTGTTTTTTATTTTAATTACTATATTTTACATACTAACATTTCCCATTTGGTTCTTATTTGTGATTTCCTCTGAATTTTTTATTTTTCTAGTATCTTCCTTTATCTCTTTGAATATTCTTTTTTATTTTGTTTTTATTTATTTATTTTTTTTTAACATCTTTATTGGGGTATAATTGCTTTACAATGGTGTGTTAGTTTCTGCTCTACAACAAAGCGAATCAGCTATACATACACACACGCTCCCACATCTCCTCCCTCCCGCGTCTCCCTCCCTCCCACCCTCCCCATCCCACCCCTCCAGGCTGTCACAAAGCACCAAGCCAATATCCCTGTGCCATGCGGCTGCTTCCAACTAGCTATCTACCTTACTACGTTTGTTAGTGTGTATATGTCCATGACTCTCTCTCGCCCTGTCACAGCTCACCCTTTTTCCTCCCCATAACCTCAATCTTTGAGTATTCTTATTTTGCACATTTTAAATTCTCACTATTAGTAATTCTACTTCAAGTGATATATGGTGTTCGGTTCGTCTTTTTTTTTTTTTTTTTAATAGAAAGTTTAGTCCTCATCTATTACTTACTTGTGAACTCATGTACCCCTAGAAACATCAACTGCTCTTCTGGTAATTCATGGTGGTGAAGAGCCAAATGTCAGGTACTAGTCCACACCAATCTGATTAAGGTAAGGAAGTGGTCTGCAAACTATGGCCCATGGGCCAAATCAAACCCACTATTTTTGTAAATAAAGTTTATTGAAGCACAGAAACCCCCATTTGTTTACATACTGCCTATGGCTGTTAGCACAACAAGGGCAGAGTTGAGTAGTTTCAGGAGAGACCAAATGGCTCACAAAGCCTAAAATATTTACTACCTGACACTTTACAGAAAAAAGTAGTTGACTCCTGATTTAAGAAGTAGAGAGGGTTTAGACCAAGTGTGGAAAAGGGCCAAACTACCATGATTCCCTGTCATCACTTCTAATTGCTGCTGCCCCATCAGGCAACACCTCTGATCTGGATTTCATCTTTGAGCTGGCTCTCCTAGGCTGTAATGCACAAGCCTTGATGGTTTGCCAGGAACAGTGAAGGCAGGAAGGCCTATGTTTTGCCGGTCAGCTCACACCTGTTTCCATCAGCTCATCACTCAGTCCAGGTTTTTTCACTGCCCTGGTATTTCATGGTTGAACTGCCGCTACTTATTTCTGTCATGATAGAGCAGGCAATGATTGTTGAAAGGCACTGCAGGTGAAAAGCAAAGGGAATTTACAAGTGATCCTCCAATCTAGCTTCACAGTGCCTCCTCTTCCTGACCCAGGAATGAAGTTGCACCTATCCACCTCCTCCCAAGAAAAAAAAAAAGACAACCTTCTATTTCCCTGGAGGTTTTCATGCATGATTTTTGTTGTTCCATGGTAATTGTTGTTTGATTCTGGAAGCCATGCTTCCCTCTTGCTTCTTTGGTTTCTCCCAGATTGTTTTTCTGTGAGGGAGCCAACAACCCATGTTGACAGAAACCAGAAGTCTCCAACATTTATACAGATTAAGCTGATCTCCATGGCAACATCTTTTCTAAGTCCTTCTCCACTTATTCCTAGTCCCTCCCACCATACAAAACCCACTAATCTAGAAGGAGTGGAGCCAAGAGATAAGGAAGAGTAAAACTTTCAGTGATTTTTCTTCAGGAGTTTCGTCTAGTGATCCTTCCTTCTCATGGGCCCCCCACAGCTTATGAAATATGTCACCTGCTTTTATGGACTGAATTGTGTCCCCCGCAACCCAGAATTGGTACGTTGAGGTCCTCAATCTGACTATTTGGAGATAGAGCCTTTAAGGAGGCAATTAAGGTTAAACGAGGTAATCAGGGAGAGACCTAATCCAATGGGACCCGTGTCCGTCCGTAAGAAGAGGAAGAGACTCCCAGAGCATATGGACAGAGAGGTTATGTAAGAAAGGCACAGGAAGAAATGGCCGTCTACAAGCCGGGAAACAAAACCTCACAAGAAACCAACCCTGCCAGCACTTTGACCTTGGACTTTCAGCCTACAGAACTATGAGAAAATAAATTTCTGCTATTTAAGCCACCCATTCTGTGGTCTTCTGTTATGGCAGCCTGAGCAGACTAAAATACCTGCCAGTTAGCACTAAAACGTGCCCAGAGGAATCTCGGAGCTTATAACATCCTGATGGCAAGGATGCTGCTTATAAAACATGTCTTCCCCAATATCTGGCATATACTTATCATACCAAATTTCATACATCTTACATCACAAATGCAGAGAAGGGGGGAATTCCCTGGCAGTCCAGTGGTGAGGACTTGACGCTTTCACTGCTGAGGCCCGGGTTCAATCCCTGGTCGGGGAACTAAGATCCTGCAAGCCCCGTGGCACAGCCAGAACAAACAACAACAACAAAATGCAGAGAAGGAAAAGAACTCCATTAAAGTATTCAAGGCAAAAGAAGAAAAAACAACTTCTCTGTTAGAGAAACGGACGGACGCTAAATACTTACCTCCACATACCATGACCCCACCTTGCCAGATAAGGAATGTCTTAAACATAGATAAAGAAGGCAAGTTAATGGAAAAGAATTATTCACCCTTCAAGCACAGTTAGGGAGTACCATTAGAACTTGTGAGACATTTGGGGGAATCCATCCTGTGCTTTATCACAGATAAAGAAAGGCAAGACATTGAAAAGCTTGGAAAGAAGAAAGAGACAATGAGCACAGTGAAGAGAGGCTTACATAACCATTTACATGTGGGTGTCTCCTGTCCAGTCCTCTCAGTATATTGCACATAAAAAGATAATATCCATGAATCATCTTGAATTTTCTCAAATCCTTTAAATGAAGAGAAAAGTAGTGTGGGCTCCCTAAATATATGACTTGATTGCAACATAAGAGAAAAAACTAGAAATCAAGCCAGATGAAATTTTCTTACCTGGAAAATAAAAGTCAGCATACAAATTGCCTATATTGCACCATACTACACCCATTCTCCTTTTAGGTTTCAGTTGACGTGACTGTTACACTCAGAAATTCTCCTCTGATAAAGAAAGTGGGGTGCTGAATGGCTACCTCCACCTGCAATGCAAAGCAAATGCCAGGGAAAGGAGTGTCCCTTGCCTAAATACATCCCTCCCCCATACACAAAACAATTCCCTACCCATAATTTGTGGATCATAAGTACTTGTCAAATGACAAAAATAAATAAAACTAACTATGGCATAAGAGACAGATGAAAGTGGAAATGTCTCCTTTACTGCTGATCGAGTTGATAGGAGAACATGGCTTTGACTTGCCTATACTTCATCCAAGAATTAGAGGTCACACGCTCTGGTTATGAGCAGTGCTGCAAACGGAGATGGGTACCTCATCAGACATAGAACTTGTTCGACTAAGCTTACACATGATGAGAACACAGCCTGAGATCCAGTGCACCCTCTCCAGAGAGAGAAAACTCCAGAAAGGCTGGGTCAAACATGTTCAATCTTTACTCCCAAACATGTCAATCAGATAAGTCAGTTCTAATCCTTCTGTTAAGCATGGGTGACAGTCTCTTTACAAGATAACATGCCTCCAGGAATTCTTTGTTCCTTTTTGCTCCTTAACTTATTAAATTGGATGCTTGCCACATTAATTTTCAGTCTTTCTGCTTTTCTAGGGAGCAATTCTAAGCATTTTCTAGGGAGCAATTCCAGGCATTTAAAAAAATTCCTTTGATTATACTACTTTAGCTATATTGCGTGTATTTTCATATATAGGGGGGCAAATTTTGCCACCACAAAATGTGTCTCTTTGGCATGAAGATTAATTTAGGCTGATTATTTTTAAGAAATAGAAGATTCGGGAAGTGTTTCATGTTACCTCCCCCTTAACTACCTAAAAGAATTTAGATAAAGGGCCTGTTCCCAGAGTAGAGTTATCACCAGAGATATCTGCAAAGAATATAGGCTAGGTGTGGTGGGAAACCTGGCAAGAGCCTAGAGATCGGAGTCCACTCTGGGTCCCACTGTCACTTCACAATCCAGCAAACATTTGTTTACCAAACATTTGTTTTTCCATCTCCATGTGAATTACCTTCCTCCTCTTCCGGGTCACAAACCATTACCCCCAATGTCCTCTTTTTTTTTTTTTAATATTTATTTATTTATTTATTTTGGCTGCACCGTGTCTTAGTTGCAGCATGTGGGATCTAGTTCCCCAACGAGGGATCAAACCCGGACCCCCTGCATTGGGAGCGCGGAGTCTTACCCACTGGACCACCAGGGTAGTCCCCCAGTGTCCTCTTTTGTTTTTAGATGAAGATGGGTATTTGAGGTGAGGGCTTCAGCTATTTTGGCAAGTTATTCAGTTTTCCTGGGTCTCTCCCATGTATGTGTGTTAAACTTTGTGTCAGGGAGAGGAAAATATCCCCCATTTATTTCTGTTGAGTTCTTGTGGCTGGACTAATAACAAAATTGACACAAGACAGTTAAAGAGGAGAAAAAGAAACAAGTTTAATTCATGTTCCTGGAAGTCTTATAGATATGGGACCTAAAAAGTGACCAGAGTAGGCAACTTTGTAATTCTCAGACAAAGAAAAACTAAATTTGAGAGAAATTGACAGGACTAAGAAACTTATGTTTAACACTGGTAAATTAGTAAAGAAGTTACAAGTGTTGTTTATATAGGTTTCTCAGCCCTGAATTCCCTGTCTCTGGTGATAAGGATATCTTTCCACTTCCCTGTACAGGGAGGGCACCTTTCACATGGGAGACTTATTTCCTGCTTTCAGGGAGAGAGAGAGGAGGGTAAAAGTGTCCCTCTTGCATTGGCCATTTCTTAAGTAACTTTACTTCAAAATAATCAATATGCCGTTGAAGCATAGGGTGTCCTGTCCTGAGCCCCATTTGTTTTTCTCCTATTAATCTGTTTCATGTCAATTTAATTCTTAGATCAGCCAGAAGCACCCAGAAGGGTAGGGGGGAGGTTTTTGTCCTCTTCCAGAGATGCATAGTATTTTCATTATCATTCAGTTCCAAGCATTTCCTTTTTTGGCGGGGGGCTGTGCCACGTGGCATGTGGCATCTTAGTTCCCCCAGCCAGGGATTGAACCCACGCTCCCTGCAGAGTCTTAACCACTGGACTGCCAGGGAAGTCCCAATTTGTATTCTTTTTAGATTCCATATATAAGTGAAATCATATGCTATTTGTCTTACTACATCTGACATTTCACTTAGCATAATACCCTCTAGGACCATCCATGTTGTCACAAATGGCAAGATTTCATTACTTTTTATGACTGAATATTCCATTTTATGTATATGACACATCTTTTTTATCCATTCACCTATTGATGGGCACTTAGGTTGCTTCCAAATCTTGGCTATTGTAAACAATGCTGCAATGACCATAGGAGTGCATATATTGTTTCACATTAGTGTTTTTGTTTTCTTTGGAACATTACCCATAAGTAGAACTGCTGGATCATATAATGGTTCTATTTTTAAGTATTTGAGAAACATCCCTACTATTTTCTATAGTGGCTGCACCAATTTACATTCCCACCAACAGTGCGTGAGGGTTCTCTTTCCTCTACATCCTGACCAACACTTGACATTTATTGTTTTTTTGATAATAGTCACTCTGACAGGTGTGAGGTGAGATCTCATTGTGGTTTTGATTTGCATTTCCCTGAGGATTAGTGATGTTGTTCATCTTTTCATGAGTCTGTTGGCCATTTGTATGTCTTTTTTGGAAAAATGTCTGTTCAGGTACTCTGTCTAATTTTTTTTTTTTTTTTTTTTTTTGGCCACGCCACACAGCTTGTGGGATCTTACTTCCCCAACCAGGGATTGAACCTGTGCCCCCTGCAGTGAAAGCACAGAGTTCTAACCAGTGGACTACCAGGGAATTCCCTGTCCATTTTTTAATCAGGTTGTTTGTTTTTTGATATTAAGTTATATGAATTGTTTATATATTTTGGATATGAAACCCTTATTGGATATATCGTTTGCAAATATCTTCTCCCATTCAGTAGGCAGACATTTCATTTTGTTGTTAGTTTCCTTCACTGCATAAAATCTTTTAGTTTGATGCAGTATCATTTGTTTATTTTTGCTTTTGTTTCCCTTGCCTAGGAAGACAGATCCAAAAAAATTGATATGACCAATGTCAAAGAGTGTACTGTCTATGTTTTCTTCTAGGAGTTTTATGGTTTCAGGCCTTACATTTAAGTCTTTATTCCATTTTGAGTTTATTTTTGTTTATGGTATGAGAAAGTAGTACAGTTCAATTCTTTTGCAGGTAGCTGTCCAGTTTTCCAACATCATTATTGAAGAGGCTGCCTTTTCTTCCTTGTATATTCTTGCCAATTTTGTCATAGATTAATTGACCATATAAGTGTGTGTACATTTCTGGACTCTCTATTCTGTTCCATTGACCTATATGTCTCTTTTTCTGCCAGTACCATACTGTTTTGGTAACTGTAGCTTTGTAATATAGTTTCAAATCTGGGAGCATGAGACTTCCAGCTTTGTTCCTCTTTCTCCAGATTGTTTGGCTATTTGAGGTCTTTTACATTTCCATACAAATTTTAGAATTATTGGTTCTAGTTCTGTGAAAAACGCCATTGGTGTTTTGATAGGGTGCATTGAATCTGTGGATTTTCCTTGGGGACTGTGGTCGTTTTAACAATATTAATTCTTCCAATTCTTGAACACAGTGTACCTTCAAATTCTTTCATCAGTGTCTTATAGTTTTCCAAGCTCAGTTCTTTCACTTCCTTGGTTGGATTTATTCCTAGATATTTTTTTATTCTTAATATAATTATAAATCATATCACTTTCTTAATTTCTCTTTCTGATAGTTCATTGTTAGTGTACAGATTTCTGTGTATTAATTTTGTATCCTGCAACTTTACTGAATTCATTTATTAGTTCTAATGTATTTTGGTAGCATCTTTAGGATTTTCTACATATACTATGTCATCTGCAAACAGTGACAATTTTACCTCTTCTTTTCCAATTTATATTCCTTTTATTTCTTCTTTTTGTTTGATTGCTGTGCTAGGACTTCCAATACTATGTTGAATATGTGTCTTGTTCCTGGTCTTGGAAAAAATGTTTTCAGCTTTTCACCATTGACCATGGCTGTGGGCTGTCATATATAGTCTTTATTATGCTTAAGTATGTTCTCCTTATATCCAGTTTGTTGAGAGTTCTTACTATACATTGATGTTGAATTTTGTCAAAATTCTGCCTCTATTAAGATGATCATATGATTTTTATTTTTCAATTTGTATTCTGCTGCTTTTGGATGGAGTGTTCTATATACTTCTATTAAGTCCATCTGGTCTAATGTGTCCTTTTTTTTATATATAAATTTATTTATTTATTTTTGGCTGTGTTGGATCTTCTGTGCAAGGGCTTTCTCTAGTTGCGGCAGGCGGGGGCCACTCTTCATCACGGTGCGTGGGCCTTTCACAGTCGCGGCCTCTCTTGTTGCGGAGCACAAGCTCCAGACGCGCAGGCTCAGTAGTTGTGGCTCACAGGCCCAGTCACTCCACGGCACGTGGGATTTTCCCAGACCAGGGCTCGAACCCGTGTCCCCTGCATTGGCAGGCAGATTCTCAACCACTGCGCCACCAGGGTAGCCCTAATGTGTCCTTTAATGCCATAATTTCCTTCTTGATTTTCTGACTTTGAGGAAACAGAGATGGTACCCACAATAGAGCTCATTGTTGCTCACTGCTTCCTTACCAACACTGGAGTTTGAAGGTACATCTTTCTCCTGGATCTGAGCTCTCCAGGCTTTATTCAGAATCTATTTAATGATTTCATCTTTCTGGTTAAGGCTTTGTTCTGTAATAAATACTTATTTGGCACTTTAATCTGATTTTGATATCAGACTCTTTCAGCCAAAGCTGGCTGAAAATGCTTTCAGCCCAGTTCCTTCAGGAGGGGGCTGCTTCAAATAAAATTGTGCCAGTTTTCAGCCTTTGGTCTCTTCCTTTGGAAGGGCTGTCCTCTGGAGATTGGCTTTAAAAAGACTTCAGCCTGGCTCCTCTAGAACCAAGCTGTCTTCTTAGGACTGGCTGGGATTGGTGTGCAAGCTTTTTAAATTGAGCCTTTCTGCTGTAAGCTGCTTAAGCCATTTGAAAATTGTTCTTTACTCTAGAGGAAAAACCTCTAGAGGTTTCTAGAGGAAATGGGATCCCAGTTGTCTAAGTATGTTGAAGGTGCCTCCCCTACAGGGACTCCACCTGATTTTATGTTTAAAACCATGGTCATTCCTCATGTGCATTTCTGATTAAATGGACCATCCCGACCAAAGGCAATTTCGAACAGCAGTGGCCTTTATGGGGAACTTTTGCAATCCCTACATTTATTTTCCTTAAAATCGAATTGGACTACAATAGCTCAAAAATTTCCAGAACTGAGTGGAATGCTTATTTCAGTTGGTATCTTGGGGCTTCCCAATGCTATTAGGAGTCTAAAATTGCCTCTCTAAAAAATAAGATTTTAAGATTAACTGAGGCAAACAAATGATTAAAGAAAGATAAAATGGCTTCCAAAGCCTCAGACTCTTCTTTCTTGGCTTCTTTGTCTGAGGCTCTGCCTCTGGTGCCATCTTCCTCCTTCCCTTCTACTGCCTGTGGCTCCACTACATCTTCAACTCCCCTATACAAATTCTCACCAAATTTCCCCTTTTCTTTGAAACTCTCTCCACTCCCTTTTCCTCTAAACTTGTCAGAACATATCCTTTTAAAATTAAGCCTTCTGAGGATCCAGAGGTTAAACATTCTTAGACTTCCTGGACTAAGGCTGAACCGTGAGCCGTAATCAAACACTTCCCCAAAGAAACCAAAGATCCTCAGCTTTGCTGAGAAATTGAACACAGTCACCCAAACTTATCAACTTGGTTTCTCTGACTTACATCAGCTAGTTCATATGCTTGTTGGTGAAGGCCGGGCCAGCACTGGATGAAAACTGAAACTGGGAATGTTCTGGAATGTCTCTAGAATTACAACCAGGAGACTAGCCCACTAACATACATTGATTGCACCCTCGCAGAAGGTAAAACTGCAAATATCTATACAGATGGCTGCTATGCATTTGAGATAGTTTATGACTTTGGCATGCTTTGGAAACAGAGGATTCTTGACCTTGGGGGAAGTGGGGGTTGGGAGGAGAACCAGATTAAGAATGAAAATTAGGTCAACAGGTTGTTGGAATCATTCAACTTCCATCTGTCCTAACCATCATTAAGGTGAGTGGACATTTGAAATTAAATTCAGATGAAATCAAAGGAAATAATTTAGCTAATAAGACCACAAGGAGAGCTGCCTTATGAGCTATCCAACCTGAAACTGTTAGAGCAAATTTGGACTACATTCCAAAAGAGGACCTAGTGAAAACTATCAAATATGTCCAATCTGGGGCACCACATGAAGAAAGGCTTCATTGGGTTGTATTTTTAGCCTGTTAACTAATTTATGGTATGATCCAAATAGAAGATCTGTCTTGCCAGAGTCCATTCAAAGACCGCTGATGGAAATGACTCATTGGATGACCCACTGGGCAGCAGATAAACTTGTAAGTTTTATGAAACAATACTGGTGGGGAAATATTTCTAAGGCCACCAGAGAAGCACAATTAGCTTGTGCTGTATGTCCTAAATACAACCCAGGGAAAACTACCCAAACTGCCACTGGACACTTTAGCTTGCCTAAAGGGCTTTCTAAAGGATGGTGAAGGGATTTTATCCAGTTGCCTCCTTCCCAAAGCTATAAATTTCTTCTTGTTATGGCTTGCGTGTTTGCTTATTGGATTGAAGCATTCCCTTGCTGACAGCCTACCACTTCAGCAGTTGCAAAAATATTGTTAGAAAATAATTATACCCACCTGGAGCATACCCTCAGCACTGCATAGTGCATGACGCAGACACTGAAGTTAGAAACAGCTTTAAAACAGATACTATAAATATAATATTTAACTTTTTAAATATGGCCATAATGAATGAACAGATGGGGAAATTTCTGCAGAAAAATGGAAATATTCAAAAGAACAGTATGCAAACTCTAGAACTGAAAAGGAAAATGTCTGGAATAAAAAAGCCATTGGGTGGACTTAACAATAGAATGCAATGATAGAATAAAGCCTCAGTGACCTTAAAGACAGAACAATAGAGCTTGTTCTAGTTAATGAAATAGATTTGTTTTTAATTTTTTAAAAAAGTACAGAACCTCAGCAACCTCTGGAACAATATCAGGCATACATGTATATTAATTATCCCAATTCCATTTAAATTCCAACATAAATGGACATTCATTATAAAAATGCCATACAAACTATTTTTAGTCATGAAATTTTGTTTAGGGACTTCACTGGTGGCACAGTGATTAAGAATCCACTTGCCAATGCAGGGGACACAGGTTCAATCCCTGGTCCGGGAAGATCCCACATGCCACGGAGCAGCTAAGCCCGTGCACCACAACTACTGAGCCTGCATTCTAGAGCCTGCAAGCACAACTACTGAGCCCACGTGCCGCAGCTACTGAAGCCTGCACACCTAGAGCCCATGCTCTGCAACAAGAGAAGCCACCGCAATGAGAAGCCCTTGCACCGCAAAGAAGAGTAGCCTTTGTTCCCTGCAACTAGAGAAAGCCCATATGCAGCAATGAAGACTCAAAGCAGCCCAAAATAAAATAAATAAATAAAAATTTTTGTTTAACTGCATTGATAAATATGATATTCTTATTCCACAGAATCTGAGAGATCAGAAACATTTCCAAAGAGAAGTTCAGGTTCTCTATAAATAATGAGAAAGTAAAAAGAAATGCTTCAAAGAAATGAGACACCTGACTGCAGTCCCAGCCTCTCTTTCCCAGTTCCTCCTTTTTCTTTATTTTTTGGCCATTACACCATTGCATGACTTGTTTGTAATTATAAAAATTAATGTGAGATTTGTATAGCTCAGAATGATAAAGTGTTTCTTGTCCGGGGGGGTGGGTGGAGGGACAGGTAGAAGATAGAAGAATTTAAGGTAATTGCTACCTAAAAACCAATCAACATCTTTTTTTTTTTTTTTTTTTGCCCCGTTGCGGAGCACAGGCTCCAGACGCGCAGGCTCAGCGGCCATGGCTCACGGGCCCAGCCGCTCCGCGGCATGTGGGATCTTCCTGAACCGGGGCACGAACCCCTGTCCCCTGCATTGGCAGGCGGACTCTCAACCACTGCGTCACCAGGGAAGCCCCAATCAACATCTTTGATGGCACCCTGCCATTGAGGGTCTGTCCCTCCATTCCAGTCCCCTCCATTTTCTTGTCCTCCTCCAGTGTATTTTCTCTGAACTTCACTACAGCCTAAAATACTTCTGTGCAGAAACACGCAGTTGAAGATAATATAGGCGATACTTGGTAAAACGATGTGGTCTTTAAAATATTTATTCTATCCACGGTCTCATATTTTACCTTCCACAATATTCTTGGTTCCATCACCTTCTTCATAAGAGCCCTAGTGCCTTCTCCTTCTCCTAATAGCTGCCTATCACGCACTCTAGAAGAAATATTTATGTTCTAAGTTTAAAAATGCTCTTCCAAAGCTATTTGCTTGTTCAACTTTATTTCCTGGGAAATCCAACCCAAGCACATCTTGTATGGTCTCTTAAAGCAAGAACTGAAGATGAAGATTTGAAAAAAAATGGGCTTCCAGAGCCTCATCACCCTGTAAGTCTGCAGCTGCAGGGTAAGCTCGGACAAGCTTGGCTAAGGCAGGCCTGCCTGCAGCTGTTGGGGAACTATTCCCAGGAGTTTCTAGAGCTGAAGGTTCTTCTTGCCAAGTTCTCAGTATGTGATTCCTCTCCTGCCAGAACAGAAATCCACCCAAAACATCCTCTCCCAACAGTTTTCACTCCTCTCCACTTTCCTCAAGGCCCTCTTTACCTCCCTGAAATTTCATGATTCCTTTCTTTCAATGTTTTTGCCAATTTTCATAATAAGGCATACCGTTTTTTTCCTTTTACAACTTTTTTTTCTAAGTATAAATTAATGCATGGTCATCACAAAAATAATTGTAAAATTGAAAAGACATATAAAAGCACTTAACTTCTCTCACCCAGAGACAAATTATTTTAATTTTTTACTGAGTGGTTCCTTTTAGGTTCAAGTCCATTAGAGAGTGTAATCCCAATAAGTGTCTGAGTGAATTAGACAGCCAACAGTGACTTTGCATCTTGAATGTAGAGCCTTATGGGGAGGCACTGTAATTAAAGGTATGAGGAATATTTTTTTTTTGTTTTTTTTGTTTTGTTTTGGTTTTGGCCACACTGCACAGCTTGCAGGATCCTAGTTCCCCAACAAGGGATCGAACCCATGCCCCCTGCAATGGAAGCACAGAGTCCTAACACTGGACCACCAGGGAATTCCTCAAGTTGGTTCTTCTGCAGTAAGAATTTTTCCTTATGATTCCATATATTTCCACCTCCATACATCCCCCAGTCATCTGGACTTTTCTTAATCTTATTTTATTTTTTGAGATGACTCTGAATGCTTAACTTGAACTAACTTCATGTGTCCTCTTAGAATTCAGGCTTGTTCTGTCATATCTTGAGACCTGGAAGGGATGGTGAAGTCAGGGATTTATTTGCCTGAAAACTATTTGGAAGAAATGTGAGGGGGGCTTGAGTTCTGGTAGAGCAGATATTTATTAAACCAAAGAAAGTTTGCTTTTAGTGACTATTACTTTGGTCCTGTTTATCCAGGATTGTAATCACATGGAATACTTGGCTGAGAAGATCTTTATGCCTTTTTCCTAAGTCATGAAGACTAAAGAACAAATAGTGTATTGGGGGGAATTTGTGAAGGAAATGATTATTGAATAGAATCTTCATGTTTGTAGACTCTTCACTTTGGGGTGAGATAGGGCTTGATAAAGAGGAAGGAGGACATTTCAAGTGGGGTGAATATCGTACCAAAGCTAAGTGATGAAGTAAAAATAAACTTTACATTTTTAAGAAAATTGATATTGCCAACTGAAAAAAATTACACAGCCTAAAAGTTAAGAGGTATGTTTTATTCAGCGGACATTCTGAGGACTTCAAGCCTGGGACACAGCATCTCAGATAACACTGAGAAACTGTTCTGAAGAGGCAAGGGGGGAGACAGGATGTATAGGAGTTTTTGTAACAAAAGACCAGGTAGTCAGACCATCAAAAGATTACTGTTAATTAAAGAAAACCAGACATCTCAATTTCAGGAATTTAGCACTTTTCTATGTATGGGAAGGTGCGAGAGTCTGGGCTCCTTTGATACGCAGCTCAGCTATCTGAGGCTAGCATCCTGTTCCTTCTCATCCTGAGTCTCCTCAAAGTGCACCACCCGGTTGGCTGCAGCAGTTGACGGCTAGGTGGTGGGCATCCTGTTTCTTTTCTTTTTTAAAAAATAAATTAATTAATTAATGTTTTTAACATCTTTATTGGAATATAATTGCTTTACAATAGTGTGTTAGTTTCTGCTTTATGACAAAGTGAATCAGTTATACATATACATATGTTCCCATATCTCTTCCCTCTTGCATCCCCCTCCCTCCCACCCTCCCTATCCCACCCCTCTAGGTGGTCACAAAGCACCGAGCTGATCTCCCTGTGCTATGCGGCTGCTTCCCACTAGCTATCTATTTTACGTTTGGTAGTGTATATATGTCCATGCCACTCTCTCATTTTGTCACAGCTTACCCTTCCCCCTCCCCATATCCTCAAGTCCATTCTCTAGTAGGTCTGTGTCTTTATTCCTGTCTTACCCCTAGGTACTTCATGACCTTTTTCTTTTTTTTTTTTCTTAGATTCCATGTATATGTGTTAGCATACGGTATTTGTTTTTCTCTTTCTGACTTACTTTTTTCTCTTTCTGTCATACTCTGTATGACAGACTCTAGGTCCATCCACCTCACTACAAATAACTCAATTTCGTTTCTTTTTATGGCTGAGTAATATTCCATTGTATATATGTGCCACATCTTCTTTATCCATTCATCTGTTGATGGACACTTAGGTTGCTTCCACGTCCTGGCTATTGTAAATAGAGCTGCAATGAACATTTTGGTACATGACTCTTTTTGAATTATGGTTTTCTCAGGGTATATGCCCAGTAGTGGGATTGATGGGTCGTATGGTAGTTCTATTTGTAGTTTTTTAAGGAACCTCCATACAGTTCTCCATAGTGGCTGTATCAATTTACATTCCCACCAACAGTGCAAGAGTGTTCCCTTTTCTCCACACCCTCTCCAGCATTTATTGTTTGTAGATTTTTTGATGATGGCCATTCTGACCGGTGTGAGATGATATCTCATTGTAGTTTATTTATTTATTTTTGGCTGCGTTGGGTCTTCTTTGTTGCACCCAGGCTTTCTCTAGCTGCGGCGAGCAGGGGTTACTCTTCGTTGTGGTGCATGGGCTTCTTACTGCGGTGGCTTCTCTTGTTGCAGAGCACAGGCTCTAGGTGCGCGGGCTTCAGTAGCTGTGGCGCACGGACTTAGTTGCTCCATGGCATGTGGGATCTTCCCGGACCAGGGATCGAACCCATGTCCCCTGCATTCGCAGGCAGACTCCTAAACACTGTACCACCAGGGAAGTCCCTGGGCATCCTGTTTCTATCCTGAGTTTCCTCAGGGCTCACCATCTGGGGTGGCTGTAACGTGGTGGTTTGATGGCTGCAACATCCTTTGTTTACTGATATGGCCGGCAGTATTTTAGTTCACAATATTATAATGGTTAAACATTGGGTTTGAGGCTTTATAAAAGGAAAGAAGTTTACCTGCTTGGACCTTGGTTTTCTAGGAAGTTAGGGCTAAAGTCCAATTTACTTACTTATGTAATAGCAATATGGCATCAGTGTCTCTATCACTTTTGAATCCCTGTCACTGCTCCTGGCTCACCCTCTACTGTCATCAACTCCACCTGTCTAGTTTCCTTAGCTAACTGATAACATGCTCATTGATGTATCTGCAGGAATAACTTTGTGTTACCCTACTGATTTGGATGTTTGAATTTAAAGGAGAATTATAGGAGACAGAATAATCTAAGGCCAAAAATAATTACTCTGCAATGGTAGATTTTCAGGTAGATAACAGAGGTAGATGATTTTGGACAGGTGACTGCCTTGCTACTGCTAAACTTCTGATCAGAACATTTCATTGTCTGACTTCATGCAAGGCAATTCCTGCGTGTCTTTCTACAGTAGAAAACAGTGGTATCCTCAACCATTATAGGCTTAGAGATGCTGATTCCTACCATTTACCCTGAATTTGATCACCTGTGCCTAACTTATAGCACAGGACAGTCAAAACCACAAGAAGTGATGATTCAGTGCAAAAACTGCAAAGAGCTCATTTGTTCCTAATGTTTACATATCCTAGAATTACATTAGATTTCTGTCTTATAGAAATATGCACTTAGGACCTTGTTTCCCTCACAAAGTTGTTGTGAAATTAACTAGAGCTATGTCACTTGGGAAATTAAAAGCACTATACAAGTGCTATGAACGTTTTGTCTGTTTCATACAGTCTGTTGTGATCCCAAGCTATTTTACTACATATGTGCTAGCTCCTATTCATCTTATTTACCTTTTCTGCCAGACTCCAAGAAATAGTAGTGATTCGTGGTTATTTACAGCAGAGAAGATAGCTGGGGAGAATCTGAAGTTGGCAATTAACATAGCCATTGGAAGAATAACAGATGGAATAAGATAAAACTTCAGAGGACTCCAAGAGATGAGAATAGACCATAACAGAGAATCTGGGGCAGATGATACTCAGGAGCCAAGCAGGTAGGCGCTCAGCATCCAAATTGATCATCAACCAGCAGTAAAGATTCCAGCTACCAGGATGGTGTCGGAACAAGACTCCAACCCTGAGAGGGGATCCTGGAGAAGCCCAGTTACTACAGATTCAAGTTGGGGTTGGGGGGAGGCTGAGGAACGAAGAAAACATGTGGGCCTCAGGATGCAGGCAAAGCTCAGTCTTCAGAACTCACTGAGACTAGGAACTGAACCACTTCAATGTTAGGAGCTGACCACTCTCCTGCTGCAGGTCAGGTTTGATCATGGGAATGAGATGAAGAACGGCATCTAAAGAGGGTCATCTAGCTCTGGCAAAGGGACATGATGAAGCCAGGAATAGATTTGAACCTAACATTTCCTTCTATTTCATAACACCATTTTGCAGTTCCTTTTGTACCTCTTAATCTAGAAATGCCTCCTCTTCCTCCAGAAATGCTGTTTTCTCAAACCCAAACTATGGGTTTCAAACTATGCTGAAACTATGTTTTCTGGGTTGAAATCTGTCATTTACTAGTTGTAGGACCAAGTTACTTCACTGTTATGTGTCTCACTTTCTTCATCTACAATATAAAATGAAATAATAATAGTAACATTAACACACAGGCTTGTTGTAAAGATTACAAGGACTTAATGCTTGTAAAAAGCACTTAGAATAGTACCTGGCATACAGTAAGAGCACTATGCAAATGTTTGCTTTGATTATCATTTTTTAAATTTTTTACTGAAATATAGTTGATTTACAATGTTGTTTTAGTTTCAGGTGCACAGCAAAGTGATTCAGCTATACATACTCATACATATATATTCCTCTTCAGATTCTTTTCCATTACAGGCCATTACAAGATATTCAGTACAGTTCCCTGTGCTATACAGTAGGTCCTTGTTGATTATCTATTTTATATATAGCAGTGTGTGTATTTTAAACCCAAGCCCCTAATTTATCCCTCCCCCACTTCCTTCTTTGGTAACCATAAGTTTGTTTTCTATGTCCATGAGTCTGTTTCTGTTTTGTAAATAAGTTCATTTGTATCATATTTTTAGATTCCACATGTAAGTGATGTCACATGATATTTGTCTTTCTCTGTCTGACTTAGTTCACTTAGTATGAAAGTCTCTAGGTGCATCCATGTTGCTGCAAATGGCATTATTTCTTTTTTATGGCTGAGTAATATTCCATTGTGTGTGTGTGTGTGTGTGTGTGTGTGTGTGTGTGTGTGTGTATATACACCACATCTTTATTCATTCATCTGTCAATGGACTCTTAGGTTGCTTCACTTTGATTATCATTACCTTTATTTTTTATTTTATTTTAAAAAATGTATAATTTTTAAAAATCTTTATTTTTAACTTTGAGAAATGCATACTTCCATCAGATTTGGGTCCTCTACAAATTTTGTGCTTAAATTTGTAATCTCAGCTTGAAACCATTGCAGAGCAGAAAACTGACACATCAGAATAACACTCTGAATCTGTAAATGTAGTGAAGACTTGATCTGACTTTTAAAAGGGCACTGGGAAATTTTCTAACTCCTTTCTGATTCTGTACACCACTTCTCACTTTTGTACCTAGTAATTATTTTCAAAGCCCAGAAATTTCACCAGCCATTCTGAGGCACTTGAGTTCTGAAACAAAAGATGGCATTTCATGTTTTGAGAGCTAGGAAAAACCAAGATTTTTTTCTTAGTGATGGTTGTCCATTCAGAGGAAACTCTAACATGAGTCATCTTCCTGGGAGATGATGGTTTAATCTTTTCGGTGTTTGCATGATGGACCCAGACTTGTGGTAGCTAAAACACATAGAGGGAGGCCATCTTTAAGAAAAACATAACATGTATACCTTTAGATTTCCTCTAACACGGTTAACTGAAATGTATTTTTAATTTATTTATGTTTTAAAGAAGTCACTTTTAGCTTCACAACATATTATTTGTAATGCATAAATGTATATGCTTCTGTCAAATTTAAGATAAACTGCTACAGTGCCTTTGTGATAGTGTATGCTGCATTGCAGAGAATACGCCTGATGGTAGAGAATTTCTGCCTTGAGTAGACATCATTGATACTGTCTGCTTATAGTTTCATGTGACCAATTATGGGAAGAATTTTTCACAGACTCTCTCTTGCTCTTGTTTCTGGCTCTGAACATTTTAAATCTTGCCTCTCCTCCATTATCCATTGTTGGGGAAATATAATTAAAAACAAAATCTCCCAACCCAGAAAACCTCTCCACAAAGGCAGTAGAGAAAGAAAATACTTTTATTATTAAGTAAGCATTAAACCAGAATATGATGCGTATCACAGGCAGCCCGCTGCGAGTTTGCTAAAACAGAAAGAAACCTCAACCTTTCATATAACCAAGCAAACAAAATCCGTTACATACATATTTTCAAGATAAACAATAACTAGTCTCCAAGTAAGAGGACTGGATAGCACAATTTGTAAGACACAGTTCATCCCAGATTCATCTGGTAATTGGAGTGACCATCTGTGTTCGCTAATTGGATTTATCCAGAGGAAAAACAAACTTCTCATATCTTTATGACAGGAGAGAGTTTTGCAACTTGGAGGAAAACACCCAAGTAAGTTAGGCTTCTACCCTCCCACAGAAACTGTGAGAGAGAGCTCTATCTCCTTTGCAGTTTACATTTCAAAGGGATGGCTCCCAGGTCCTTGAGAAAGACAGTTCTGGGTCAGAAAGCTGGCAAGAGGCTTACTTAGCTTCTAAAAAATGTATATACATTTCAATGAGACAAAGAAAAATGTTACAATTAGAAGTGTTCTAAAGTCTGTGCTCCAAGAAAAGGGAGAAGAAAGAAGTCTCTTTCCTTATTTTCGACAGGGAAAATTAGCCTCTTATATTTGTATTTGTCCTCACACCACATATTCCAGTGCTTGCTAGAAAAACCTCTAGTCCTGTTCTCTCAGATCATGACACCCAGGTGAGTCAGCCTGGAGAGTATTCTGTAGGGGAGCAGAATTTATCGCCCCAAAATATAGTAAGTCCCCAACATACAAACGAGTTCTGTTCCAAGAGCATCTTCGTAAGTCCAATTTGTTCGTAAGTCCAACAAAGTTAGCCTAGGTACCCAACTAACACAATCGGCTACATAGTACTGTACTGTAATAGGTTTAAAACACTTTTCACACAAATAGTACATAACAAACAAACACAAAAAATAAACATTTTTAATCTTACAGTACAGTACCTTGAAAAGTACAGTAGTACAGTACAACAGCTGGCATACAGGGGCTGGCATTGAGTGAAGAGGCAAGAAGGGTTACTGACTGGAGGAGGGAGAGGAGGTGGGAGATGGTAGAGCTGAAGGGTCGTCAGCAATAGGAGATGGAAGGCAAGCTGCAATGTCACTCACACCTGACAGTGATGGCACAGGTTCTGGTTCCTTGCTGGATTCAATTCTATCTACCCTCTTGAAAAAACGATCCAGGGATGTCTGGGTAGTAGCTCTTTTTTTCTCATCATAGATGACACGGTAACACTGGATAGCGTTCTGAACGGCTGCTGCAACCTTCAGGTACTGTGCTATGTTCAGGTCCTGTGCCTCAGAAACTAACAGTGCCTCCTCAAATAAAGAAAATCCCCTTGCCATTTCCTGCATCATGAATCTCTTCGGTTGGAGACAGGAGATGGGCGGGCTGCAGGTCAGGCATTTACAACTGGCCTCCCACTCCCATTTCATGGGGCAGGAAGAAGGTGGACTTCAGGCCGGACACTTACAACTAGCCTCCTGTTTGCATTTCCTGAGACAGGAGATAGGTGGGCTCCAGGTTAGGCATTTACAGTCAGCCTCCTGTTTGCTCTTTGAAATAGAAATAACAACAGAAACAGGGTAAATAGCCATGCTTTGTCTCCTGTGGACACCTTAAGATAACAGTCATGGTAGGAACAGAGAGGGGCTAAACCCTGTAGGAGTAAAGGACCAAGAGATCACATATTCCCCCTCCTTGGGGCAAGGGAGACACTGCACATGCGCAGAATGGCTACTTGGGGGTCAAAAGGCAGGGGACGCCAGACCACGATAAGTCTTGCTACTTTCCTCCCAGACGCCCTTGCACTAAAATCCATCTTGGCTGAGGGGTGTGTGCACACTTAGGGGACGGTCCTGAGACAAATTAGCAAGGGAGGCAAAACAAGACGATTGGCCAGAGGGAAGACAAAGACCCAGAAAACTGTCCCCTTACAAATGCTTTAAGCTTTCCAAAGGCACCACTCTCACAGCTCTCTCGCAGAGTTCGCCCATGCATCTCTCTGCACGGACTCTGCTTTTCCAATAAATGCTTTACTTTTCTCTTTACCTTCCACCTCCTTGTCAGAATTTTCTTGTCAAGGCAGGCAAGGACTGGGGATGTAGGCTTTAGCCTCTGGCCTTCGTGGTCTAGTGGTTAGAACTCCTGGTTTACACCCAGGTGACCAGGGTTCGATTCCCAGTCAGGGAACTAAGGTCTCGCTTCCAGCTACTGCTCCCTGCTGTTGTTTACTGCAAGCTATGGCTCACTGCTGTGTGTGTCCAAAATCAGATTCTTCAGTTGCTTCTTCTTCCTCTTGTCTCGCTTCATCCTTTCTCTGGGCCTCCAATTCCACCTTTTCGCCTCGCTCCACTCTCTCAATTATTTTCACTTTTGTTTCCATCGTTATCCCTTGGCACTTCTTAGCAGTACCAGCTACATCGCCGCTGCTTTTACACTTGCTTTAGGACATCCTGCGCTTGAAATAAAGGTACTGTATTACTGTACTCCTCACCGTACTGTACAGTAAAGTACACAAAAGCACAATCACTTGTGTAGAGGGTGCACGCATGTGACAATGTACGCCAGACACGTGAACTAACTTACGTGATTGGACATGTGAGTGCATGTTTGCATCTTTGAAAGTTCGGAACTTGAAGGTTCATATGTAGGGACTTACTGTATGTCTCTTTGGCATAAGGATTATTTTAGGCTGATTATTTTAAAGAAAGTGCAGATATGGGAGAAGCTCTGAAAACTAAGTAGAAGTTACCCTTTTGTAAGAGACATTTACATGTGTAAGGGAAATGTTCGTTTGGAAGGGTCTCCATCCCTGTACCAGGAAGAGGGAGGATGACCTTCTCTCTAGAAACTCTTATCAATGCAGAAGGCAAGAACTTAAATTTGTGTAACAATTTTACCCTCCTTTACTCTGCTTTTCCTGGTAACCTCCCTTAACTGGCTCCACCCAATCCCAACAACTTTTGTCTTTAGCTGAAGATGGTGTTTTAGGTGGTGGTGAAACAGGAGGGAAGGGGGCAGGGCACAATCTTTAAAGGAATGACATAGCCATAGGACATGACAAAAACTGGTTAAAACCAACTAAGTCCAATATGGTGGAAGATTGGACTTCCAGTAGACCTTGAACCTCATTATACACATATTGTAATACATCAGCATGCTAAATGACATATCCATAGGTGCCATGACAGTTCTGAAGCCAACCATAAAAGGTCAAAAAGTGGGCGGTGGCCCAATTCCTGGAAATCCCGCCCCTTCCCTGAAATAGTTGGAATAATCCTCCCACTCATTAGCCGATGAAATTACCCAGCTGGTAAAAACTAACCACTCCATATTTCGGGACCTCTTGCCTTCTGAGATGGCCCACACTCTGTCTGTGGAGTGTGTTTCTCTCTAAATGAATCTATTTCTTACCTATCACTTTGTCTTTCACTGAATTTTTTCTGCAGTGAGACATCAAGAACCTGAGCTTCATTAAGTCCTGAGACCAGGTGTGTGATCTCAATTAAAAGACCTTGGGTTCAAGTCCCAATCTGGGTTGCACAGTTTCAGCGACTTTGGCCATTTTGATGAGTTACTCAGTGTCCTGGGTCTCTCCCATGTATACGGAAGGTATACATGTTATTAAACTACTGGTTGTTTCTTTCCTGTTAATCTCTCTTATGTCAATTTGATTATTAGACCAGTCAAAGAACGTAGAAGGGTAGGAGGAACATTTTCCTTCCCCAACAATTCCTAGTAACAGTTCCTATGGCTATTTCGTTCCTTCATAATAAAGTTCTCCATTTAATCCTGGTCCTCTCATTCCCCAAGCACACAAGCATACAAGAAGAGAACATGAGGGGGGCAAGGGAAAGATGGCTGGGTCAGGACAGTGGACAGGCATCACTTTATCCTGTACCTGGAACATCACTGTATCTGTCCTGCTGATAAGCCAACCCTACCTTACCAGATTTCTACCAATCACACGTGGTGATTTTTCTCTCAGAGTTTATGGAGTGATTTCCTGTAATTCACTTCATTCAAGGACCACCTCAGCTTCCAACTATATTTATAAATATTCTATTATGAATGGGCTTTGTTTCCCATTACAGCTCTCAGACCTAAATTACATCATGATATATGCTCTAGCAGTCTGATTTAAATATCCAAATACTACAAGATAGATAAGAAGTTTGCTGAATACTATATAACAAGAGGATGGCCTGATCAAAACATATAGATGAGTTCAGTAGGGTTTTATTATTTTATTCCACAATGGATCAAAAGAATTCTTATTTAAACAGGATATCTAATTGAATATATTCTGGTCAGTACTGGGACTGAGTAGCTTTACACAAAAGAAAGAATAAGTTAAGAAAAACTGAGGTTCTCCCCTTAAGAATAAAAGACATCCCACATGCCGCGGAGCAACTAGGCCCGTGTGCCACAACTACTGAGCCTGCGTTCTAGAGCCCGCGAGCCACAACTACTGAGCCCATGAGCCACAACTACTGAAGCCCGTGTGCCACAACAAGAGAAGCAATGAGAGGCCCACGCACTGCAACAAAGAGTAGCCCCTACTCACGATAACTAGAGAAAGCCTGTGCGCAGCAACAGAGACCCAATGCAGCCAAAAAAATAGATAAAAATAAAATAAAATAAATTTAAAAAGTAAAGAGAATTGTAACATATGGAGAGAAATGCCAGTCTTCTCACTAAATTAAAAAAAAAAAGGAACTGTATCCATAATTACTGATGTAAATCAGAGCTACAAACATTCCCAAAGGAGACTTTGCAATCCTCTTCTTAACCAATTAAATGATGGCTTCATTACCATGCATTATTTGTGCAAAACTTCTCCTTATCCTAGATCTAGCCTATCCCTTTTTAACTCTGTGTTGGGTTGCACCCCACAGGCCTACAAGGCCTGCACTTGCTTAGCTTTAAGAACAACCAAAGAGCCCAGAGTCAGCAACAGAGACATCAATGGTTTAATGGATGGGAGAATCTTACACATCTGAAACAAGGTCCTAGAGGGACACCCCACAGTGTGCAGAGAGGTGGGCAGGACAGACATGGTGGCAGTCTTCGTTCCCGGAGGAGAAGGGGAAATTACCAGTTACAGAGAAAGTGATGTCAGGTGGACTCATTAGTTACCAGGGAAACCAGCAGAGGGGCACGCCCCTCACCGCCACTTTGATAAGAACAAGCACTAGGGGGGGCCTGGGGCAAGTGGGAAGGTCAGTCTTGTGCATAAGATATAGATGAGGCAGGCACTGGTCGGGCAGGGAGTGCACAGAGAGCAAGAGAACAGCCATCTTGAGTGGCCTGACCATACACTCAGAAAGACAGAAGTCACATTTGAGTGATACAGCTCTCTCTTACTTGTCAAGCAATAAATTCAACTTGACTTTTTCAGTTCTAATGATCCTCATATGCACTACAAAACCCCAAGAGGAGGACAGAGTATATGCCTTTACCAAGCTTATCTGGCCACAGACCACTTTTCTTTTTTTTTTTTTTTTTTTTTTTTTTTTTTTAATTTTAAATTCTTTTCTTTTTTTTTTTTTAAACCCCACATTTGTTTATTTATTTATTTTTCTGGCTGTGTTGGGTCTTCGTTTCTGTGCGAGGGCTGTCTCTAGTTGCGCCAAGCGGGGGCCACTCTTCATCGCGGTGCGCGGGCCTCTCACTATCGCGGCCTCTCTTGTTGCGGAGCACAGGCTCCAGACGCGCAGGCTCAGTAGTTGTGGCTCACGGGCACAGTTGCTCCGCGGCATGTGGGATCTTCCCAGACCAGGGCTCAAACCTGTGTCCCCTGCATTGGCAGGCAGATTCTCAACCACTGCGCCACCAGGGAAGCCCCACAGACCACTTTTCTCAATGTGCCTTAGACTGAAGATTCCCTGCTCTCTTCCTTGAGGTGTATCTCTAAATTCATCTGTTTTTATCAGGTATTCACAATACCCAACTAACTTAGAAATAAAATTTTAAAAATCTAAGACAAAATCTGAAGTATACTACAGAAGAATTTGGAGATAATTATGTATTTACCAAAGTATCTAGTGCCTGAAAAATTGGTTCACCATGCTGTGAATTAAAATTGCTCCTTGCAAGTTTAAATGACTCCAACTATATATATAGCTCTTTCAGAGCCATCCACTTTGTGTACTTGGTATTCAGCTAGTCTTGGACTGAACAACTAAGTAAGTAAAACTCCAAGAGGAAGACAGCTGAACTCATTCTTTGATTTTTTGGAAAATAATCTCTCTCTATCCTACGTGCAGAAGCAGCTGTTTTCCTAAAAGTTAGTTTTTTGCTCTCCATCAAATATTATTAAAGAAATAACCTCCTCGTCTCCACACTGAGGCTTTAGTCCAAGCCCTTAACCTTGTTGGGGAGGAAGTGATTTTCTTCTGCCCTTCTAGGTTCTTCTGGCTGGTCTAAGAAACAAATTGACATGAGACAGATTAAAAGGAGAAAATCAAACAAAAGTTTAATAATATGGGAGAGACCCAGGAAAACCGAGTAACTTGCCAAAAAGGCCAAAGCCCATACCTTAAAAATCATCTTTAGCTAAAGACAAAAGAGGTTGGGGGTAGTGGTTTGGGACCTCAAAGGGGAAGAAGGCAACTCACAAGGAGATGGAAAAGCAAATGTTTAGTAAACAAATGTTTGTGGGCCAAGCAGAGACAATGGGACCCAGAGTGGGCTCCGATCTCTAGGCCCTGCCAGCTTTCCCCACCATACCTAGCCCATAATCTTTGCAGACATTTCTGGTGATAGCTCTATTCTGGAAATGATGCCAAAAGCTTGGCTTCTCTGCCCTGGTGCTGGATTGAATCTCGGAGACAAGAGTTTTGGGTGAAGTAGAAAAGGATAGCTTTATTGCTTTGCCAGGCAAAGGGGGCCACAGCAGGCTACTGCCCTGAAAAATTATGTCTCCCGACCCAGGAGGATCTGATGAGGGTTTTATAACAACAGTTCCAGGGTGGGGCTGACCATAAGATCAGGTGTGCACAGGGCCTGCCCTCCCTTAATCTCATCTCAGGTGGTCAGGTCTCCTAATCTTGATGTTTCTCTGGTCCCTTTAATCTTGCCTTTAATCTTGGAACTCAGGGAAGGTCATGGAGGCTGGAGTCTGGCCTACAAGAAACAGGGGACAAAAAAAGCCCTCTGTGCCCTGGAACCCCACAGGCCCTTTATCTAAATTCTTTAGGCAGCTAAGGGGGAGATAAAGAGAAAGACTTCTTGAGTTCTCTGTTTCTTAAAAATCATCAGCCTGAAGTCTCCTCATGCCAGAAAGTCACATTTTGGGGGTGGCAAATTTTGCTCCCAATACAACTTACAATAATACAGCTTCCTAAATTACCTCTCCACATGCGCTCTTGGACCCCTTCATTCTCCTCAGTGGCCAGAAGAAACTTATGAAAATATGTCAATTAATTAATTATAACCCTTCTATGACTGCCCATCACCTTTAGCAGTTAATTTTGGTCTATAAGACCATTGGTCTATCAGATCTGATCCCTGTCCACAATACGAGGCCCACCTCACACATTTCTCTATTACTGTTTGGCCCCAGACACACTATTCTTCTTTCAGTTTCTCCAATACCCCGAACTCCTTCCTTCCTGCCTCAGGGCCCTTGCACACACACTATTTCCCATCACTTCAAGTATTCTCTCTTACTCACCCTACCTCCCACCCCACCCCCAATCTCAGCCTGCCTGGTCATTCTTCAGAGCTCTGCTCAAAGGTCACTACTCAAGGAAACTTCCCCTAACCCTCTCTACCAGCACTTCCACCAGGACTGGGTTTGCCTCTTGGTGGGTGTCGCGTCAAAAGACAGAACGAAACCAAAGATTAGAAGCAGGAAGGATTGATTACTCGCAGCAAACAAGGAGAACACTGGGGATCTTTCCCAAAGCAGTATCTCCCTGAACAGCAAAATTGGGGGAGGTTTAAGCTAAGGGTTCATGCATATTCATGAAGAGGCTTGGAAGGTGAATGCATACTTATGAAGGGGTTTGGACCATGCATGCATATTCATGAAGGGGCTTGAGCAGAGGAGAATTCAGCATAGAATTGGGGCAAAGGTTGACAGAGTCCAGGCTCTAGGTGACCAAAGTCAGAAAAGGTCAGCAAAGGTCAGCACCATTCCTTAGGTTCCAGTTAATCTGGTGGTTGAGTGCTCCAGGGGGTTTGAATTCTGCAAAACAGCTCAAGAATGTGCTTCGGGCTGATATTTACCTTTGAAACAGAACTGGGAGTCTTTACAGCTGATACATTGTCTCTGATATGCTTACCCTGGCCTGGTAATAGCTGTTTGTTTTTACCTTCTTTTGTTCCCTTAAAATCATTATTACTGAGATCTATTCTTTTGCAAGGGCAGGCATTGTGGTCAGGCTTAGATCACAAAGTGGTTTAGGCCTAAAATGACTTCTCGGGAATTCCCTGGCGGTCAAGGTTTAGGATTCAACTCTCACTGTGGAGGGCCCGAGTTCAGTCCCTGGTCCGGGAACTAAGATCTGGCTAGATGCGCGGCACAGCCAAAATAATAATAATAAAATAAAATGACTTCTCTTATGTTATGTCTAGTTTTCTTCCTCCAGGGACCCCCTACCCTATCTGCTTTACAGGACCTTTAGTTATAAGCTCTCACAGCACACTGTACTTCTCCTCTGTAGAAATTAAATCATGATTTATAATGTAAATTATTTAAATTTCTTTCCTTCCAAACTCCTTCATATCATACACACACACCACATGAAAAGTTAGCTCCAGGGGAAGTTAGTTAACAGGGGTTAGCATCGTCTTATTCCAGTAGGTCCCGGGGCTATGTGCTCTTGGTCATCAAGTAGCTAACTTCTTCCATTTAATGGGGGTTTTAGCATCTGTAAAGCAACTCAGTAAATGTAACAATATCAGTGCATCAGATATTGTTATCTAGGTACTTCAGAGTGGAGCTAAAGCACAGGACCTGGGGGAAGGGTTCTGTCCCGGCCAAGGCTCCATAATGTCCTGCGCCATTACAATATGAGGGACCAGATAACTGGACCGACAGAACACGTTACATCATGCATGGATAATATCCTCTGTAGTTCTATTCTGTAAATATCCCATACTCCACGTCTTGAAAGAGGAATTTAATTACCATAGATAATATTAGATTAGAATTCCCAATTTATACCATCCACAAAAATACTGTACAAAGAACAAAAAAAATAGAAAAAAAAAAAATAGGAGGAAGCCCTGATGACTTTTGTGTAGAAAAGATGTTCTTAAATAAGACACAAAATTCAAAGCCACTAAGAGAAAGTGTGTATTGAGAAATGGAATATTTCCTGCCATATCAGTAAACAAAGGATGTCACTGTCATCAGCGATTGTAGCCACCACCTGCAGTGAACTGGTGAGCCCTGAGGGAACTCAGGAAGGAAACAATGAATACCTGCCATCCAGCGGCCCTCAGACTGCAGCCACTCCCTGCAGTGAGCCCTGAGGACACTCAGGATATGAAAACATGGGATACTGGCCCCAGATAGCTGAGGTACCCATCAAAGGAATGATTTCAGTGAGCCCAGACTCTTGCCTCTTCCCATACAGAGAAAAGCGCTAAATTCCTTAACTTGAATGATGTGGTTTTCTTTAATTAACAATAATCTTTTGAAGTTCAGACTACCTGCCCTTTGCTGCAAAATTCCTATATACCCTGGCTCCCCACCTCGCCTCCTTGGAGCAGTTCTCTCAGGGTTTCTTGAGATGCTGCCTCCTGGGCCGGAAGTCCTAAATATTTCCGCCAAATAAACATAACTTTCAGCTTTTAGACTGTGAATATTTTTTTTGGTCGACAGTATCAAATTTAAAATGTTAATACTGGGAATTCCCTGACAGTCCAGTGGTTGTGTTTCAGGAAGGGGGACCCCTGCCAGGGCCCAAGAGTGAGCTCTTGTCCAATACTCAGAAATGAACTGAGGAGACACAAGTGCTGACAAAGCAAGAGACTTTATGGGGAAGGGGCACCTGGGTGGAGAGCAGCAGGGTAAGGGAACCCAGGAGAACTGCTCTGCCATGTGGCTTGCAGTCTCAGGTTTTATGGGAATGGGCTACTTTCCAGGTTGTCTCTGGCCAATCATTCAGACTCAGGGTCCTTCTTGGTGGTGAGTGCATTGCTCAGCCAAGATGGATTCCAGTGAGAAGGATTCTGGGAGGTTGGTAGGACATATGGACTGGCATCTCCTCTCTCCTTTTAACCTTTCCCAAATTCTTCCGGTTGGTGGTAGCTTGTCAGTTCTGTTTGTTACCAGGACCTCCTGTGGTAAGATAATTCATGCAAGTTGCTACTGTCCTGCCTGGCGAGGTCGGGCGGTTTTGGTCAGTGTTTCCCCTAACAGTTGGGATTCCACGCTTCCACTGCCGACGGCCTGGGGTTTGGTCTGTGGTTGGGGAATTAGGATCCTGTAAGCCACCTGGCACTGCCAAAAAATATATATTTTTTTAAATACTATAAACAAAGATAGAAAATAAGCTATAGAGTTGAAGAAAATATTTTCAACATATATACTAAATGATTAGTATCTAGAATACATAAAGAACATCTAACAATAAGAAAAAGAGCAGGACTTCCCTGGTGGTACAGTAGTTAAGAATCCTCCTGCCAATGCAGGGGACACAGGTTCGAGCCCTGGTCCAGGAGGATCACACATGCCGCAGAGCAACTAAGCCTGTGCGCCACAACTGCTGAGCCTGCACTCTAGACCCCGCAAGCCATAACTACTGAGCCCGCAAGCCACAACTACTGAAGCCCTGGTGCCTAGAGCCCATGCTCCACAACAAGAGAAGCCACCACAATGAGAAGCCCGCACACCACGACGAAGAGTAGCCCCCACTCGCTACAACTAGAGAAAGCCCATGCGCAGCAGTGAAGACCCAATGCAGCCAAAAACAAATAAATAAGTAAATTTTTTAAAAAAGAAAAAGAGCAAAAAACCCAATAGAAAAATGGGCAAACTCATAGGAAAACTACAAGTTACCAATAAACATACAAAGGATGTTCAGTGTCACTATTGTTAAAAAACAAAATTCAACCAAGTAAATTTGAAGATCTAATTGGCTTTATTCAATGATTCATGAATCAGGCAGCATCTCATCCAGTAAATAGAAGGGCAGTCTGAGGGGTTGTACAAAATGGAAGGGTTTTTTTTAATAAATTTATTTATTTTATTTTTGGCCGCATTGGGTCTTCATTGCTGCACGCTGGCTTTTCTCTGGTTGTGGAGAGTGGGGCCACTCCTCGTTGCGGTGCGCAGGCTTCTCATTGCGGTGGCTTCTCTTGTTGCAGAGCACGGGCTCTAGGCACGCAGGCTTCAGTCGTTGTGGCACACAGGCTCAGTAGTTGTGGCACACGGGCTTAGTTGCTCCACGGCATGTGCGATCTTCCCGGACCTGGGATCGAACCCGTGTCCCCTGCATTGCCAGGCAGATTCTTAACCACTGTGCCACCAGGGAAGCCCAAAACGGAAGGTTTTTATAGGCAGAAGGAGGGTGCAGTTGGCCCTCCATATCTGTGGTTTTTGTGTCCATGGATTCAACCAACGCAGATGGAAAATATTCAGAAAAAAAATTCCATAAAGTTCCAAAAAGCAAAACATGAATTTGCTGTGCCCTAGCATCTATTTACATAGCATTTACATTGTATTTAAAACTATTTACATAGCATTTACATTTTATTATGTTATAAATAATCTAGAGATGATTTGAAGTATACAGGAAGATAT
Source organism: Tursiops truncatus (assembly GCF_011762595.2). Classification (NCBI taxonomy): domain Eukaryota; kingdom Metazoa; phylum Chordata; class Mammalia; order Artiodactyla; family Delphinidae; genus Tursiops; species Tursiops truncatus. The sequence goes on from NC_047041.1 coordinate 9,602,855, forward strand.
GCATAGATTTTATGTAAATACTACACCATTTTATATAAGGGAATTGAGCTTCCATGGATTTTGGTATTTACTGAGGTCCTGGAACCAATCCCCTCCCCAGATACATGGACAGCTGTATTAGCAAAAGAAAAAAAAAGCGTTCTTTCGGGCCAAGCTATCTTCTTTGGGGGTAAGGGAACTGCAGGGGTCTTTATCATACAGATCACCTCACTAGTGTTGATGAAGTAATTTCAGATTGATTATTTTAAAGATCACATTTCTGGGAAGAGTTGAAACTTCGATTAAGTCTTAGTTTGCTGTACTGGAGGCAAATGACGCTCCATTGGGCTTATTTCTTTTTAACAATATTAATTATGGAAAAGTAAAGTAAAACAATAAGACATCACTTTTACCCAACAGATTGACCAAGATATACAAATTTGGCAACATGAAATAATGGCACGGATGGGGGGAAATAGTCTCATACACAGCTATTATGTGTATACATTTCTCAGCATTTGTCTCCTAGTGACATTTGCATGTATGCATGCAGAGTATGTTTATTATAGCATTGTCCATAATAACAACAATTGTAAACAACATATATTATCACTAAGCGAATGGCTATTCAGACTGTGGAATGTTACGCAGAAAAGTAGAAGGAATAAGGGAGAACTGTACGTACTGTGGACAGATCTCCAAGGCCCTTTGCTAGGAGAAAACAGCAAACTGAGGACTCCAACAGGAACACACACATACACGTATGCACACACAAAATACTATATATTTTCTATTAATACATATATGTATTGTATGTAAAAGTACAGAAAAATGTCTGGAAGATAAATACAGGTTCATAAGAAACTTTTGGTGAGAGAGATGAGGAAGCCAGGATTAGTAAAAAGTCATTAGCTTTATCTGTAATGTTTTAAACGTTTAGAAGAACAAATTTATGTATTACTTATGAACTTAATACTTAAAAATATTAAATGAGATACAAAGAGAAAACATCTAGCACAGCAGGCTCTCATGAATTGTAAATTCGTCTCCCTCCACCAAAAGTGATTAATGCCTTGGGTTCAAACACAATAACCAGATCCCACCAATGTGTCCCATGAAAATAAAATGTGTAAGGCATAGTTCAGGAAGAGAAGGCCCTGACATGGCACGTGGAGAGTGGTGACTTAGGGAGTGGAACAGAAGGAAAATTGCAGGTACAGGCAGAAACGTCACTGCCCACACAAAAATGAACAAATGAGATCAGGGAAGATAGTCTCAAAGTAAAGAAACACAAAGAAATGCCCAAGGAAAATACAGGAGAACCATGATGCCATAACTATTCTCTTACTAAGCTTCTACTAAGCTCCAATCAGTTCACATGCAATGTACCATTTAGCCTGCAGAGTAACGGTATTACTACGCCCATTTCAGAAGATGGACACTGAGGTTCAGGTGTGAATTTGTCGGAACCCCTACAACTGACGGCGACTACAAGAGCCGGTATTCAAACCCACAACTGCTCTTTTCTACCATGCTTCGCCGACAATGCAAAGGAAAAAAAAAAATTAAGAAAACCAAGTCAAGATATAGGCATCAAAATTAAAACAAAGACCCAAAACAGAACGGAGCCCCCCTGCAGAAGGTACGTGTGTTAATCGAGGGCCCCCCCACCCATGCAGAGAGGGGCGGGCGAGCGGGCGGAAGCTGAGGCCCCCCGACCCGCTTCCCCTGGGAATACGGCAACTCCACCAGCTAGGGGCACAGAGAAACAAGCAAACCTCCCAAGAGCCTAGAAAGGCCCCAGCGCGGCGAAGAGGCGGGGCGAAGGGCAGCTTCCGGTTCCGGGCGCAAAGGCCCCACGTGTTCCGACCCGCCAGGCCCCGCGCGGCTCGGATCTGGCGGCGCTGCTAGGGCCGGGAGTGGGTTGGGGAGAAGCCGGGGCAGGGGAGGAGCCGCCGGAGCTGTCGGAGCCGTGAGTGCTGGGGGCTGGGCCGGGCCGGGCCGGGCCGAAGCAGGCTGAGCGGGGCTGAGCGGGGAGGAGGGGGAGGGGTCGGAGACCCCGCCCCCCTAGAGCCTGGGGAAATCGTACTGTCCTGTGGAAGGTATTGGCGGCAGTATGTTGAGGGGGCTGAGGCGTTGTGGTCCCCGTGTTTCCTGGCGGCCGAAGCTAGAACCTTCGGGTACGTGGAACGCGCTCCAGGCTTCTTTCTTTGCAGCCACCGCCCTCCGCCCCCTCTTGAGGCCTGCAGAAACGCAGTTAGTTCGTACCGCCCTCCCATTGCTTCCGTGCCAACTGTCCTCCGGGCACCGTGGGAGGAGTGGTCGAGGCCCCTTCATTTCCCGCAGTTTTTTACCCCGCCTCTCAGCTGGCTCAAGAATCCCCCCGAAGGCTCCCTGCCCAGGCGAGCCCCATCACTTGCCACCGCTAACTACGCCGCAACACACGCAGATACCCTCACCCGTGATTTTATCTCCCGTGATTTTATCGCCCGTGATCATGCTAGGCCTTGGAGACCACCTGGCCTGTGGCTTTTAAGCTGCACCGTGACGGACCCGAGCTTCCTCTCAAGCCAATGACTGCAGTCTCCACTTGCAACTTCCCTCCCCCACCCCTAACAGCCAGTTTGGGCACTTTTCTCGACACCACGGCTACCCTCAGCGGGAGTATATGGGGCCTGCTTCTCACCTGGTTTCGCGAAAAGTTTGTTAGTTTGTATGTGTTTTTCAGAAAGGTGCCAGCCCGATTTTTATTTTTCTGGGCCTTGATGTTCTTGTCTTCTAGGCGCCTTGATAACCCTGTCTGCCTTGGTCCTGGGGAGCAGGGCCACATCCAGGCTCTACTTAGAGGCTAGGCTTAGAACTGTTGCTTTTTCTCTCTGTCCACATTCTGCAGGTGACACCCAGGGCAGCCTCACTCAGAAGCCACAAGGAAAGCTAGTGGAGTCCCTCATCCCTCCAACTTCTCTTCCAAGCTGCCCCATGGCCCTTGATCCAGAAAGCCACTTCAGAAAGGTTGTGGGACAGCCATGGGAGGCTTGTTGCTGGGAAATGTATGACAGCGGAACAGTTAGGGTTTGTAGCCATTTGTCTTGGGTAGCTTTTTGCTATTACTATCTAGCCTAAGAGGGTGGGCAGGCTTGGAGGGAGGAAAAATTTTTTTCTCCTAGGACTAAGCACCGGGGATTCATAATCTTGTCCCCTCTCTCCTCCAGCTGTACCCGTTTTGCACTCTTTCTGTATACCATATTGCAGTAGACAGTCATTTCAAGGGCACAGCAAGGTTTACTACGAAGTGAGGGACTCTTGGGCATTATAAACTATGCAGATGAGGTAAGTTACAGGTTTACAACATTTTTTTTCCAGCTAATTTGGCACGGACATAAAACACATATAGCAGTCCTAGACTCCTTTCCTCTAAATTTGGCCAGCACTGGAAAAGTTGGATCCCTTCTGCTCGAACCTCAGATTTATCTCCTTTGCCTTAGGGACTGGTCCTCAGACTTACCAAGCATCTTAAACCCTTGAAGGGCTTGTGAAATACAGATTACTGGGGCCACCCCCAGAGTTACTGATTATAGGTCAGGGCTGGGGCTTGATCATTTGCATTTGTAACACGTTCTCTGGTGCTGGTGCGCTGGTCTGGGTTTCCCCACGTTGAGAACCACTGCCTTTGGCCAGACTTCTTCACACAAACATTGCAGTGGTTTGGACATCAAAAGACCTGTGTGTGAGTACTTCTGTACTTGAAACTAGTACGATGATCTTGTGTGGGTAATTTAACCACTTAGGTCTGAGTTCCTTGATTTGTAAAATTAAGAAAGTGTACTTCAAAAAAACTCAAAGTGCTACATTTTCTTAAGCTGAATTGAAGCTGAAATACTGGTGAGTTTTTTCCCTTGATTTTCTTAATTCTCTTGATAGGAGCTTCTATTTTTATCATATAGCTTATACCCATATTCTAGGTTTTTGCTGTGAGTTCCTAGTATGCCAAAGTCCCAGCTATTTTTTAACTACATGTTAAATTCTTTAAGGTCAGGGCCTGTGCTTTTTTCATCTTTCTTTGCCCAGCACCTTGACTTGTGTGGGACACACAATTGATGCTCAGTAGATACTTCTGGGATGAATGAACTCCATCCCCTGCCTTCTCTTGGAGAAGTTTTCCTCCACTAATCCTGTGTAACATAGTAAAGTAGTATATGGCTGTGCCACCTGATTCCCTCAGGGGACTGGAATAAATGCTAATGCCAAATTCCTGTAACTGTCCTCAGAAGCCCTGGCACCCACTGATTCTGAATTTCAGTGTCTGTATTCAAGTTGGGGGAAGAGAAATCAACAGCTTAAATAAATACAACACACATTTATCGAGCATCTTTTTAACCAGGTGTTTGACGAAGTGTTAGGAACAGGGAATATAAAAATATATAAGGAGGTCCTTGCTTTCAGGGACAGGGCTCACAGTGGGAGACAAAAGACACTAAACAGTGGCCCAGAGCAAGAATGGCATCTACTTTGGACCATGATTTACTCTGCAGTGGAAACCTGATACCCCTCAGATTCCTGTGGTCCAGCAGGCATGGATCCCATCCTTCATCTCATCATACGCAAGGGAGCCTTGGGCAAAGCCAGAAGGAAGTCATCTAGATACAGAGCAGGGAGTATCTTGACAGAGAATATTAATTAAAAACTAAAAACATAGTGAATGACTTTTGAAGTAACTTCTGAATTATCCACATTTATACCTCAGGTCAAGCTATATTTATAAAATATCCTTTTTTTTTTTCTTTCATTAAATAATGTTTCCTCTGTGTGATCGGCATTGACCGTGTTCACTGTAGTGAATTAAGTGTATTTGGCTAGTTTAACTCTGGCTTCCAGATAAAAGCTGCTACCCTCATCAGGGTGGGTGTCAGGTTTGGTGATCACCCTTTTCCTACTTCAGATTAGTTTGTGACATTCTGTTTTAAACTGAGGCATGTACATTGGCCTGCTTTATTCAGGCCATTAACCACCCCTGGGTAAAAACCTGTAAGTTTAAAAAACCTAGTTTCATGTTGGAGGTTACCCAATATGATCATGGTGGCAGGATATTTAATTCTGGTCTCAGAACCTGTATTTGGCCTCTAGCCCTTCTCAACTCTTGAGTAAATTCCTCTCACCATCTTCAGGCTAATACATTATGGCCCAGGTACTCAATAAAGAGGCCACATATCCTTGTACCCCTCAAAGCCCCTCTATTACCATCAAAAAGCTGGATAGTTTCTCAAAAAATGATCCAGCTCTCTGCCTTTAGGTAGAAAATCATCCCCATTTTCAAGATGATTTGATGTGACTTGTCCCAGATGACACACCTCTAGGAGGTGGAACACAGCTCATCCACCTCTGAAGGGAGAACTATCAACAGCGATCCAGCACTGCCTCCTGGGCCTGTGTACGTACTTGTAGGAAACATTTTAATTGAAAATAAAGTGAATTGTTATGATTTTTATAGCTTTATTTAAATTCTTCATGTTTATATTTACTCTCAATTACATTTTTATACCTTGATCCTAACTGCAAAGTCTATAAAATTTAGTGGCAGAAGATATTTATGTCTTAGCCTCCTCTGACTCCCTGTACCACCCACTACTTATTTGGCCTCTCCTTTTATTTCTTCCTGTCTTCCTCTTTTTTACACCTTATAATAACCTTTGAGCTACTTCTCCCGTTGCTACTCAAATCTAGTGAAGAATCGCTGAATAGAATCTTAACTAAATCTATGTTGACTCTAACGAAGGAAGAAAAAATATAAATGGCAAGAATATCTTAAATAGTTTTTAAACATGGTTTGAAGCACACTGATCATGATGTGTTAGAAGGCAAAAAGTCAGTGAAGGTATTCCCTTTCATTTCTTCTGCCTTTTGGGTTAGGTTTTCAGAGGACCTCTTGGGTATATGGGCAGACCTCGGAGATATTGCGGGTTCAGCTCCGGACTGCTGCAATAAAGGAAATATCGCAATAAAAACAGGAATTTTTTGGTTTTCCAAAAAACTGTTTACACTGTACTGTAAAGTTCTCTTTACACTGTACTGGAGTCGATTGATTAAGCAATAGCATTGTGTCTTTAAAAAAAAATGTATATAATTTTAAAATACTTGTTGCTAAAAAATGCAAACCCTCATCTGAGTCTTTAGTGAATCATAATCTTTTAGCTGGTGGAGGGTCTAACCTTGATGTTGATGGCTACTGACTGAAGAGTGGTGGTTGCTAAAGGTTGGGGTGACTGTGGAAATTTCTTAAAATAAGACAGCAATGAAGTTTGCGGTATTAATTGACTCTTCCTTTCATGAAGAGTTTCTCCGTGGCAAGCAGTGCTGTTTAATAGCGTTGTACCCACAGTAGAACTTCTTTCAAAACTGAGTCAGTTCTGTCCAACCCTGCTGCTGATTTATCAACTAAGTTTATGTAATAGTCTAAATCCTTAGTTGTCATTTCAGCAATCTTCACCAGTAGATTCCGTCTCAAGAAACCACTTTCTTTGCTCATCCATAAGAAGCAGCTCCTTATCCATGAAGTTTTTATCATGAGATTGCAGCAACTCAGTCACATCTTCAGGCTCTACTTCTTATTCTAGTTCTCTTGCTATTTCTACCACATCTGCAGTTTCTTCCTTCACTGAAGTCTTGAACCCCTCAAAGTCATCCATGAAGGTTGGAATCAGCTTCTTCCATACTCCTGTTAATGTTGATGTTTTGACTTATTCCCATGAATCACTAATATTCTTCATGGCATCTAGAATGGTGAATCCTTTCCAGAAGGTTTTCAATTTACCTTGCCCAGATCCATCAGAGGAATCACTGTCTATGGCAGCTATAGCCTTACAAAATGTATTTCTTAAATAATAAGACTTGAAAGTTGAAATTACTCTTTGATCCATGGGCTACAGAATGGTTGTTGTGTGAACAGGCACGAAAACATTAATCTCATTGTACATCTCCATCAAAGCTCTTGGGTGACAAGGTACATTGTTCAATGAGCAGTAATATTTTGAAAGAAAATTTTTTCTCTGAGCAGCAGGTCTCATCAGTGGGCTTAAAGTATTCAGCAAACCATGTTGTAACAGATGTGCTGTCATCCAGATTTTGTTGTTCCATTTATAGAGCATAGGCAGAGTAGATTTAGCATAATTCTTAAGGGCCCTAGGATTTTCAGAATAGTAAATAGCATTGACTTCAACTTAACGTCACCAGCTGCATTAGCTTCTAACAAGAGAATCAGCCTGTCCTTTGAAGCCAATCATTGACTTCTCTCTAGCTGTGAAAGTTCTAGATGGCATCTTTTTCTAGTAGAAGACTGTTTTGTCTGCATTGAACATCTGTTGTTTATCTTAGCCACCTTCATTAATTAGCTAGATCTGGATAACTTGCTGCAGCTTCCGCATCAGCGCTTGCTGCTTCGTCTTGCACTTTATGTTACAGAGATGGCATCTTTCTTTAAACCTCATGAACCAAACTGTTAGCTTCAAACTTTTCTTGTACAGCTTCTTCACCTCTCTCAGCCTTCATAGAATTAGAGAGAGTTAGGGCCTTGCTGTGGATTAGGCTTTGGCTCAAAGGATTGTTGTGGCTGGTTTGAGCTTCTATCTAAACCACGAAAACTTTCCCCACTTTCTTATCATTTGTGTATTCACTGGAGTAGCACTTTTCAGTTTCCTTCAAGAAACTTACCTTTGCATTCCAACTTGTCCAACTGGGGCGAGAGGCCTAGCTTTCAGCCTGTCTCATGTTTCGACATGCCCTCCTCACCAAGCTTAATCATTTCTAGTTTTTTATTTACAGCAAGATACACGCGATTCTTCCTTTCACTTGAATACTTTCGGCCCTTGTAGGGTTTTTAATTGTCTTAATTTCAACATTGTTACGTCTCAGGGAATAGGGAGGCCCAAGAAGAGGCAGAGAGACGGAGGAACATCTGGTCAGTGGAGCAGTCAGAAAGCACACATTTATTGATTAAGTTTGCCATCTTATATGGGCACAGTTTGTGGCACCCCAAAACAATTAGAATAGTAACATCAAAGATCACTAATCACAGATCACCATAACAAACATAGTAATAATTAAGCTTGAAATATTGTGAGAATTATCAAAATGTGATTACATCAAGTGAGCAAGTGCTGTTGAAAAAATGGCACTGATAGACTTGCTTGTTGCAGGGTTGCCACAAACCTTTAAGCTGTAAAAGAAAACAAAACAGAAAACACATTATCTATGAAGCGTGATAAAGGTGAATCACAGTGAAATGGGGTATGCCTGTACTAACTGGGTTTGCCTCAGGTTGCCTCTTCCCAGTTAGAGGAAGGGGACAGGACTGTGATATTGGTAAACAGAAGTATCACTACTCTGGTCTTAGGCAGGAAAACCTATCTTTAAGTTTTCATCCCATCTGGTTCCAAGGATCTTGTTTAATCTTAGCTTATAAGTGCTTTCAAAGCAAGAATTCTCTCTTGGTTTAACACTTTACTTTTTTTTAGGGGGTCTGCACCACGCAGCTTGCAGGATCCCAGTTCCCCGACCAGGGATTGAACCAAGGCCACAGTAGTGAAAGCGCCGAATCCTAACCACTGGACCACCAGGGAACTCCCTTAACACTTTACTTTTGATGTAACAGTAAACAGACCAAGATTTTCCCTGTGCATTAAAAAAAATTTTGTTTTGAATTATGATGAAATAAAGGACTGTTTGATTATCATGTAAATCTTCTTCCCAAAAGGATTTAAAGCGATTTGAAGGAAAGAACAGAATATATAGAGCATCTACCATATACCAAACTCTGTGCTGAGCGATTCTATGCGTTACTTCATTGATCCTTAAGACCACCATATGAGGTGGGAAGTATTTGCCACATGTTGGAGATTGGACTGAGGCTTAGGGAGTGTCACCTGGCTAATAGGTGAGGGGAGGGATCCAGACTAAGGCTCCAGAGCCCCTAACCATTATGTGGAAAGTATGGGTAAACGTTTGTGTAAGGATCAGTAACAGTAAAATGAAAGAATCTTTCCTGTAGGAGGATCATAGTGGGTAGTCTTTAGTTTTAAAGAACACTACAGGAGTAGAAAAGGGCAGTTAACAATTTTTATTAGCTGATTATTTTTTCTAGAGCAATGAGAGGAGCAGTTGCAAGCGTCTGGTTAGTCCCAGCGATCATTGATTCAAATCTCCAGGCTCTGGGCCCGCGTTAGAGTCAAAGAGGAGAAGGGAGACTGGAAAGAATTTAAATGTCTGCTGAATATCATCATTCGAACCTCTCTGATCACTGTTTTGTTCTGAAGATTAATTATTTGCCAGTAAGTAGATCCCATCTCTCCTTTAGGAAGATGCTATAAGACTATAGACCTTGTCATTTAGGGTCCAGAAAGATCACTCCAAGTAGGAACAACATTTTAAGATAGAGACCCAGGTATCTTTTCACTGCGTGCAGTTTTCTTTTCTGGTCTTTAGGGTTGAGTTAGGGCCTTAACTGGCATGGGACCCACTCAGATATGGACAGAGACAGCTGGACCACAGACTGGAGAAAGGTCTTGCCTTTCCCACATCTCCTCTGCAGTCCTGCCCCAGACGTCCTAGAAACACTGAAGAGGCTAGGTGGTGGGGCCAGCCCAGGCCGAGGCATCTCTGCAGACATTATTTTAGAGCCTTGTGAAGCGTCTCTGCAGACATTATTTTAGAGCCTTCTGGAAACAGGTCTTTCACTTTTCCTGGCCTGGCCTCACGGTCTCTCTATAGTATCCTGTTGTTGGGTTTTTGTCTGTCACTGTGGAACCCTTCCAAGGACAGACACTGAGGGAAGGCGTTAGAAGGCAACGAATTGCAAGGCAGACTTGCAGGGTAACCCATCCCATAAATGGCGGAATAAAATGCAAAGCCCATTTTCTGTCTCTAGTACTGACACCTGACATTTGCACAGCATGCTCTAGTTCACAAGCTCTCAGAGGTCTCAGCTAACCCTGAGAGTTAGGAGAGTTGTTGTCTGAAGAGGGCTTCACCCTTTACAAGGGCTCTTGTGTACCTCGTCTCAGGAAGCCCTTAGAGCGGTTCCAGGTTTGTGGGGATGTGGGCTGGAACGTACACCTTTGGATACCTAATCCGGTGCTCTTTTCACAGCACTGCCCGCCTTCTCTTCCTTCCCATCTCTTGCCCCAACAAGGACGACTCTGCCGCCCCTCATTCCGCTGTTGCTGACCTTTTGTCGCCATCTCATCTTCCGAGGCTGCCAAAGTAAATACAAAACAAGCGAAGGAAATCTCAATCCGTGATTTCTGAAGAGCATTTTAAAGCAGCGGGTTCTATGTGATGCTGTTACGTTCTTTTTTTCTTTGGAGAGCAAAGCCCTGTAAAAGCAGGAACCCTCTGTCAGCGCATACTTTATAGAATCTGTAGTAGGGCATCTCGTGGACTGTGCTACGTGAAAACAGTGAGAGTTCCTAGCCTGCTTCGCTGGGCAAGTTCTCCCATTTTTAAGTTAATAGAAATCCCTTCATTAAGCCAGAGACCCTGAGTATCAATTCCATCTTCTTTTCCTGCCTTGCAGATGTTGGGGGGATTGTCTGGATAAATAATCAGTGTTGTGTACTTGTGTTAAGTTACTTGATGTCCGGTTTTGTGCATATTAAGGTTGATTCACATCTTCAAAGGAAAATGATTTTTTTTTTTCAAATGCACAGCTTTGTGTGACTTGTATGTGGATCCTCCCAAGGCAGCCTGAAGATTCCTTGTGATGAGTTGTGTTTTCCTTACTTCAGGAACCACTAAGAGTATTGTTTTACTCGCAATCCAAATAATAAGTGTTTTTTCCCTTATTTATTCATTTGTCTGGCACACAGTTAGCTGGACAAATGAGTGAATAAGAATTAATAGGATATTGGATCTGTCCTTCCAGAGAAAGACTTAAAACGACTTACCGTGGTCTCTGCCTGAGAACCTGTTGTGTGACAGGCCTTGAGCTGGGTGCTGTGTGGCCCTGCCCTCGGAGCTTTATGGTCTGGTGAATTAAACAGGAGGATGAACAATTCTTACCACACAAAAAGTAGATATATGTGTGTGCTGCGATACAGGGTCCAAGTTCCTGTGGAAACAATCTGGGAGGACCAGGGAAAGCAGATCTGAAGGATGAGTAGAGTTAACCAAGTAAAAGGGGTAGAAAGGGTATTTCAGGCAGAGTCGACAGCATCAGGAACACCTAGTGGGGGCGTAGAAAAGAGATACAGCAGTGTATTTGAGCAGCAACTTTTAACGCAGTAGCAGTCGTTGGAGAAGAGAGGTGGGCAGGGGCCAGGTCTTGCAGGGCCTTGGGAATCAAATTGTAAGGGGTTTAGATTTTACCCTGTGGACAGTGTGAAGCCATTGGCCGATTCTGTATGTTAGAAGGGTCACCACTCAGACCTTACCGCAGCACTGCAGGTGGTATTGATGTGGATATGGCTCTTGCCCATTTTTAAATGCTTGCACTCACCTGCCTCCCTGACCCCAAACTAAAGGTAAATGTCTACGTTCCAGAAATAAAAGCTGGAGGAGTGAGCACAGTCTAACTCCACCACAGCCCGAGGAGATTTCAAACCAAAATAAAGACTTCTAAAGTTTGGGGTTCTAATACCTATACTCCAACAAGGAGATATGAAAATGGGGCACTGGTGGGGATAGGGGAGGGATATAGAGTTGAGTATCTGCCAGCCTGGAGCCTTGAAGAGCTACTCCTTCCGTGAAAATCTGTCTACTGATCAAGCAAAAGGGCAAGGAATTGTAGGCCTCCATAGCCTTGGGTGGGACAGAAATCACTCACAGGCTTAGGCCTAAGTAAGACACTATTGGCATAATTCAGGAAGACTGAGAAATTAAGATACTGAAACCACTAGTACTTGGATGGAAGCAAAGGAAATTTCATTCAAAGGGCTCACTTTTATAACCTAGGGCTCTCCCAAAGAAAATGGGCATAAAACGTAAAAAAATTACAAACCACCTGCAAAAACACCACCATGAGATAGAGCAGATGTAGTAAGTAGGTAAATTAGCCCAGGAAGATCTGTAAATTACAGAACTATAGACCATGAGATTATGTAGTGAATGTTTGCGGGTAATGGAAAAATGAAATAAGCTTGAATGAAAAGTGATTTGAGATACAGATTTAAATAATGAATAATTTGGTGGTTGATGGGCAACAGCACGTTAGACAGCATGTTACAGCTGTTAAGAGTGGATCGTTGACCTTGAAGGTGGACCTGAGGCAGTTGTAGTGAAGCATAAAAAGATTGGAAAATGAAGAACCCTCAGGTTGCATGTGGAGAGTGGTCTGGAGGCGGTGGCACCTGGAAGCCCACTGGTAAAATTTGAACCAAGTGGTTCGTTCCACATGTAAGTGCCAGTGCAGTCGTAGGGGCCGAGGATATCGTCACTTTTTAAGAGGTCCTATCAGTGCCTTTTAGTGGGTCATAATGGCTTCACTCGGGGAATGGCAGTGGAGATGAGATGCATGAATTTGAAAGATTTAGAAGGTAGGATTAACAAGATTTGGTGAATAAAAAAGTAGAAACTTATGGAGGAAAAGATTGATTCTTACTGTTAATGTAGGAAGAAAACTTCAAAGTGGAGGCTTATTCATTTAGATGCATTTATTGTGTGCTTTGTTATAGGTATTGGAAATTGATTGAAGGACAGTCGCCTACTTCAAGGGGTTTCAGGGGAAAGATGAACGACGACTGTGTGATGTGGCAGATTTTGAGATACAGATGTGTCCAGATAGCTGGGGAAGCAAAGTGATTTCTAACCAGGTCTAAGGGCAGGGAGAATGGGATCAAAGAAGGCATCTCAGGAGACATGAAGCCTTGCCTATCTATGTCTTGAAAGATAAGTAAGTTTAACCTAATGAAGGGTAAAGAGTTGGAAGGAACGGCATGTTCAAAAGCCAAAGACCATAGACCTTTTGTGTGCTTTACATGCACAATGTGCATGTGTGTATGTGTGTGTTTGAAAGGATTGGAGAGGAAGGCAAAGGAATAACAAGATGAAGGGACTTCCCTGGTGGTCCAGTGGTTAAGACTCCATGCTCCCAATGCAGGGGGCCTGGGTTTGATCCCTGGTCAGGGAACTAGATCCCACATGCTGCAACTGAAAGATCCTGTGTGCTGCAACTAAGACCTGGTGAGGCCAGGTAAATAAAATAAATATTAAAAAAAAAAAAAAAACCCAAGATGAAGGTCAACCTAATACATAATACTTAGAAGTTTGTATTTCACTTCCAAGACAGGAGTGATTGAGGATCTTAAATAAGGAAGGGACAGGACCAGGTTTGCCAAGAGCAGTCACTCTTGTGATATGATGAATGGTGACGAAGGTAACAAACCTGGAGACAGATAGCTCACATTTAGAGGCAATTGCAGTAATCCAGAGAACTGATTTAAGACCGAAACTGTAAATCCTGGGAATGAAGAAGAGGGGACCTGTCGAGAAGAAGTAGGAACACACGTGAAGCATTGGTGGTGGGAGTTTTCCATACAAAAGGAACAGACTTTTACAGACTTGGAGGCCTGGAAAGGCACCCTATTGTAGGGAGGTCAGCAATGCATTCATTATAGCAGGTGATACAGAGAAGAGGGGAGGATATGAGGCTTGAAAAATAAATTGAGGGCTGGTTGTGAAGGGCTTCATGTACCATGCCAAGGATTTTGGAACTGATCTTACTAACAGTATGAAATTATTTTTAAATGTTGAGTGATGCAGTTGGAACTATTATTCAGAAAGATAATGGTTAACATTGGGGCACCATCACTTTTAGGCACTTCACAGGTATTCCTCATAGTAACCCTATTAGATGGATTCCATCCTACCTCCATTCTGTAAAGGGGAAACAGGCATAAGGAGAATAAGAACTTGACCATGACCCCGTATCTAGTAAACAATAGAGCCAGGATTCAAACCCTGGCAATCTGACTCCAGGACTCTCTCTTAACCTTACATGCACTAAGCGTTTCTCAGCTAGGATGCACATCAGAACCACATGTAGCATTTCTAAAGATACAGTTCCCTAGGTTGACTTGACTCAGAATATCCAGAAGAATGATGTGTGATGCTGTGTTTTGCAGAAGCTCCACAGCTGAGTCTGTTGCGTTTTGCTCATAGCTGAATACTGCGGGGATCCCAGTTAGGAAGTTATGGCAGTAGTCCAGGCAAGAGATGGGGGCCCCAACTAAATCAGGAGGAAGCAGATTTAGAGGCTTAAGAGGTACAATTGGTTTAGTGAGCTGTAAGCAACGGGTAAGATTCAAAGTTGAATCCAAAGATGATAAGGTTGAGTGTTTACTTAACAAGTGATGATCTCAGCGAAGAGGATTACACGAAGAGGGTGGATTCGGGAGTAGGAATCGTGAATTTAGTTTTGAGGGTCTGTAGGTCTTCCAGTTAAAGATGTCTTAGGAGGAGGATCGCTTTTGGGGGTGCTTATGTGCCAGCCACTGTGTGTAAGTGGCTTTCTTCGCTGTTATCGCATACAATCCTCTCAAATCTCGGAGAGTCCCCAGTTTACAGAATAAATTAATACGGAGTGTGAATCAGTTCACAGTGAACCTCCACAAAGCCTTCTCTGTCTAATTCAGCCCTGTCAATGTGTCTCTTCTCAGAATATATATCCTAATATATATGTCAGCGTGTGTGTGTGCGTGTGTGTGTGTGTAAAACAGATTGTGGTCAGTACCGCATTTTTAGCAGGCAGTTATGACTGTCCTTTCTCCTAGCCATTTTCCTTTTAGGTTCCCATATTTCATGATGTAGAAATGCAATGTTTTTCTGTTTTTCTATGGGGTGTGAACCTTGCCTAGGAAAAGGAGTGGGAGAACATACCTTCAGGCATAGCTTATCCTATTCCAACTAGATCTATTTACAACATACGTTATGGAGATTAGGGGAAAGGGGATTTAAGTTTGGGAGTGTTATGTGCACAGGATTATGATTGAGCTCAGAACTGTTATTCCTGTGTATACTTTCATGCTCATAGTGTTGTCTGTCTTTACTTCTCTACCCAGGTCCCTTGGGAGAAACTCCTCGAGGTGCCCAGGCTGAGACGGGGGGAACGACAGTGTGAGCTCTCGATGGTGTGAGACCACCCCAGAGCCAGACGATGGCTACAGCCTTGGAACCGGAGGACCAGGATCTTTGGGAAGAAGAGGGGATTCTCATGGTGAAATTGGAAGATGATTTCACCTGTAGGCCAGAGTCTGTCTTACAGAGGGATGACCCTGTGCTTGAGACGTCGCACCAGAACTTCCGGCGCTTTCGCTACCAGGAAGCAGCAAGCCCTCGGGAAGCTCTCATCCGACTCCGAGAACTGTGTCATCAGTGGCTGAGGCCAGAGAGGAGGACAAAGGAGCAGATCCTAGAGCTGCTTGTGCTGGAACAATTCCTTACTGTCCTGCCCGGAGAGCTGCAGAGCTGGGTGCGGGGCCAGCGGCCAGAGAGTGGCGAGGAGGCCGTGACGCTGGTGGAGGGTTTGCAGAAACAACCCAGGAGACCAAGGCGGTGGGTGAGGAGGGGGAGTCCTGATCTGTGTGATGTGGAGGGGGTCTATTTGCTGGGAGCATGGATTTAGGGGTAGGGCTTACGTAAATTACCCCATAAATGGAATTGGCTCTGCCCTTGGGTTGTACCTAGATCCATAAGCTCCATGGGACAGAGGAGTGTGTGTGTGTTTGTGTGTGTATGAGTGTGACTTCCTGGTTCTTGAAACACCTGCCTAGGGACCATCTTTGTGGCCTCAGCACACAAGGTGATACGGCTTTGGTTTTCCCTTTGGATGTTGAACCTCCATTTCCTGGGGAGGAGAATTCCGTGACTTCCTCAGAGGTTCTCAGCCCCGCAGTGACAGATCCCCCTTTCAGGACGACAGACAGGGAAGCACACAGCAAGGCGAGCCGCAGGTGGGGTAGGCGAAGATGGGAAGGATGGGACCTCAGAGCCCTGGTGACAGGCAGGGTTGAGGGAAATGAGAAAGCAGGGCAGTATCTGAATGTCCCCCCTTGTCCTGGCGAGGATAACCTCGGCTCCTCCTCGCACGCCCCAGTGGGACTGGACTTTCCCCTCCTCGTCTGGGTCCCTCTGGGAGTTTTCCTGTTGGCAGCTTCTCCTAACATAAGCCCTGATGACAACCAAGACTTTCCTCCTGACTCCATGGTGACTGGAAGTTGGAATTATTCCCAGGTGACTGTCCATGTTCACGGCCAGGAAGTCCTGTCCGAGGAGACAGTGCATCCAGGAGCAGAGCCCGAGTCACCTAGTGAGCTTCAGGATCCTGCACACACCTTGACCCCCGAGGAGTCCCATGAGGAGACCACACAGAGCCCAGATCTGGGGGCACCAGAAGAGCAGAGCCTGTGCCAGGAGTTGGAGTTCCAGCCCCTGCAGGAGAGCGGTGGGAGCCTCAGCAGGAAGGGGGGATCGTGGCAGAGTGAGGGGAGGGGGATATTGCTCCCATACCGAGGAGGCTGGCTAGATCATAAGGGGAGGAAACCACAGAGTACAGGGTGTTGAGAGGAGGCAGTACTAGCTAGAGTACCCGTAAGCAGGGCTACCTTGGACAGCACTTTTGTTGGTTATTCTCCTGGCATTCCCGTAGTGTTACAGGTGGTGGCGCTGGGATGACTCAAGCCGCCCTTAGGCCTGTGTCTTGACTCCCACCTTCCCACCAGAGACCATGGGGGATGCTCAGCTCTTTGCCAGTTTTAGGGCTGCCCTGCACACTGCTGATCTCTGCCTTCTTTTCTTCTTAGAGGTTCCAGTGCCCCAGGACCCAGCCCTTCCTGAAGAGAGGAACCCTGGAAACCCAGAGATGGTTGCCCTTCTTACTGCTCTATCACAGGTGCACCCTAGTTTCTGTCTATACCATGGAGAATTTGAGGAACCGTTGGGCATATACACTGAACAGGTCAGACGGGACACAAGTTTCCACTCTCCTTTGCCAGTTTAAGTTCTCAGTTCTGCATGTGTCTGGAAGGGGAGGAACTGCAGCTAATGAGATCAGTTATAACATCTCAGTCGGATCTACAGGCTCCAGAGCCTTTTGATTTGCCACCAAGCAGAGGGACTAACAAAGTGGGATTATTTGGTAACACCCCAGTACAACTTTGAAGTTGTCAAGTGAGGGTTTGTTTTTGGTTTTAAGGAATAAACTTGATCGTCATTTGTAAGGATAACTGACTGTCCTGCAAAAACGATTTCTGATTTTGGGTGCTATCCTCTTCCAGGGACTGCATTCAGTCAGGCCATGGCATTCATGAAGACTTCACCATGGTCAAGAGCCCCACAACTAAGCTATGTGGCTGGAGAAAAAAGGAATAGAATTCATCCTTATTTTTATTTTATTTTATTTATTTATTTATTTTGGCCGCGCCGCGTGGCATGCGGGACCTTAGTTCCCTGACCAGGGATCGAACCCGTGCCCCCTACATTGGGAGTGTGGAGTCTTAACCACTGGACCGCCAGGGAAGTCCCCATCCTTATTTATTTATTTTTTAAAATAAATTTATTTCTTTTTGGCTGCATTGGGTCTTCGTTGCTGCATGTGGGCTTTCTCTAGTTGCGGCGAGCGGGGGCTACTCTTCCGTTGCTGTGCGGGGCCTTCTCATTGCGGTGGCTTCTCTTGTTGTGGAGCACGGGCTCTAGGCACGCGGGCCTCAGTAGTTGTGGCTCATGGGCTTCAGTAGTTGTGGCTCGCAGGCTCTAGAGTGCAGGCTTAGTAATTGTGGCACACGGGCTTAGTTGCTCTGTGGCAGGTGGGATCTTCCTGGACCGGGGCTCAAACCCGTGTCCCCTGCATTGGCAGGCGGATTCTTAACCACTGCGCCACCAGGGAAGCCCCCCATCCTTATTTTTAGATTGTAGCCTAGCTGAAGAAGAAAGTCCTGTTTATGCTGTATAGACTATGTAAGTGATGTGTGATTAGGTAAGGTCAGTTAGGGAAAGTTTCCTGGAAAAGATGAATTTTTGCAGAAATGTAGGTGGCACTAAAGTGTAAAATAGGGAGTTGAATGGTGACTTCTAAGACCTTTCTTGTATTTTAAACAATATCCTCAGAAAGGCTAGTGCTGAGGGAAAGTAGTGGGATTGGAGGGAGCAGGAAGCGGGCCAGTTGCAAAAGCAGAAACTTGGGAAGCAGCGACAGGATGAAACTCAGATGTCCTGAAAGGGAACCAAGTGTCGCATTTGAGTTTCTTTGTCTCCTGGATGGATTCTGCCTGTACCAATGACCTTTATTCCAGGAACAAAATATGAGGCTCCATAAAGCATGCCATTTTAGTAGAATCTTTGTGTTGTTTCAGGGAT
The DNA here is from genome assembly GCF_011762595.2 of Tursiops truncatus. Lineage (NCBI taxonomy): Eukaryota > Metazoa > Chordata > Mammalia > Artiodactyla > Delphinidae > Tursiops > Tursiops truncatus. The sequence goes on from NC_047041.1 coordinate 9,621,170, forward strand.
TGGTAACTTTCAAGGATGTGGCTGTATGCTTCTCCCAGGACCAGTGGAGTGATCTGGATCCAACACAGAAAGAGTTCTATGGGGAATATGTCTTGGAAGAAGACTGCGGAATTGTGGTCTCCTTGTGTAAGGAATTTCAAGTGTTTCTAGAGTGTCCTGAGCACAGAGATCTTTTTCTTGTTGGAAATTGAGGGTGTCTTAGACCTTAGATTGTACGTACTACACTTCTCTAATGCCGACCCCACCAGTGACACTGAAGGACAGCCGAGGAAGATGGTGTCCTTCGAAGTTAGAGGGAAGAGAAAATGCCTAGAAAGTAGTTGGAAACCTCTAATAAGAAAACAGCTGTAATACTATAGTTTTAGTATGAGTTTAAATTTAGTGTGAGTAGGTAAGCACATAAGTTATGAAACAAGCAATAAAGGTTGGAGACGATCTACTTACTTGAATCTGGGAAAAGAGGGTAACATTGACGGCTGTGTGATTATTGAGTTGCTGGTGAAAGGCAAGAGATAGGCAGTACTCGTCAGAGGTGCTCAAGCTAAAGAGACTGAAGGTTTGATGGACTGACCTGCCTATGTGATTGTTCTGCAATCTGCCAAACAGAAAAGATCTGCTCTTGACATGGGGAACAGTTGAACCAATCGTGATGTCCTGTTTTCCCTCTCTTGAGCAGCGTTTCCAATCCCCAGACTAGACGAGATCTCCCACATGGGAGAAGAAGAGCCTTTGATCCCAGAGATCCCAGAGGCGCAGGAGCCTCAAGAGCCAGAAATCCTGAGTTTCACCTACACAGGTGAGGAGTGACAAAGGGAATCTGTCCCCCGAGCTGGCAGTTCCTCTGGGGAACCCCTCTCACTGGTTCTTCTAACATGTCAGCCGACAGCACTCTCTCTGAAGCCAAATTCTTCTATCCTTTTCCCCTCTTCACGCCTATCATTGGTTTGAGGGATCTGTACTGCAAAATGGTGACAGACAAAAAAGGGGAACTTTTGGAATTGCAGCTATACCATTTTTTAAGCATTCACGTAAACCCTTGATCCCCAACCTCCATATTTGTGAAAGGAGGATAATAATGTTTGTCCACACGAAGGCTGCTGACAGCGTGAGAGAGCGTATAAGAAAGTGCCTGGCACACGACAGGCATTCAGTTGACTGGTTATTTCCTTCTTCCCAACCTCTACACTTAAGAAACATGGGTTTCTCTCTTTACAGTCTTGCCCTCCCAAAACTGTTTAAAAAATCTCTCCATGGTGTGCAAGGCGTCATTACCTCTATAATTTCCCCTTTTCTCCTCTCTCCCTTTCTACAGGAGATAGGAGTGAAGATGAGGAGTGTCCTGAGCAAGCAGATCTGAGTTTGGAGGAGCTACACAGGTCTATCTTGGGAGATGCAGAAATTCACCAGACTCCAGATTGGGAAATAGTCTTTGAGGGTGATCCAGGCAGACTTAACGAAAGAAGATTTGGCACAAATATTTCTCAAGTTCATAGTTTAACGAATCTTCAGGAAACCGTGCCTGTCCACCCCCTGTTAGGGAGACATCATGACTGTACTGTATGTGGTAAAAGTTTCACTTGTAACTCCCACCTTGTTAGACACCTGAGAACTCACACAGGAGAGAAACCCTATAAATGTATGGAGTGTGGGAAAAGTTACACACGGAGCTCACATCTCGCCAGGCACCAAAAGGTCCACAAGATGAGCGCTCCTTATAAATATCCCCTAAACCGGAAGAATCTGCATGAGACCTCCCCTCTGGTCCAGGTTGAGAGAACTCCACCTGTTGAGAAACCCTATAGGTGTGATGATTGTGGAAAACACTTTCGCTGGACTTCAGACCTTGTCAGGCACCAGAGGACACATACGGGAGAGAAACCCTTCTTCTGTACTATTTGTGGCAAAAGCTTCAGCCAGAAATCCGTGCTCACAACACACCAAAGAATCCACCTCGGAGGCAAACCGTACTTGTGCGGAGAGTGTGGAGAGGACTTCAGTGACCACAGGCGGTACCTGGCCCACCGGAAGACGCACGCGGCTGAGGAGCTCTATCTGTGCAGCGAGTGTGGGCGCTGCTTCAACCACAGCGCCGCCTTTGCCAAGCACCTGAGGGGACATGCCTCAGTGAGGCCCTGCCGCTGCACCGAGTGTGGGAAGAGCTTCGGTCGGAGAGACCACCTCGTGAGGCATCAGAGAACACACACTGGTGAGAAGCCGTTCACGTGCCCGACCTGCGGGAAGAGCTTCAGCAGAGGCTACCACTTAATCAGGCACCAGAGGACCCACTCAGGAAAGACCTCCTAGCCCGGTCCCCACGTGCGGACACCTGCCTTCGACTCTTTCCCAGGGGTGATCTGGGAGAAGCCATCTTGTCGGCCTGGGAAGACCTTTTCTAGGGAGTCTCCCTCACCTGCCCAGGTGTGCGTTAGTAACCTCTTCCCACAACTAGATCACCACCCCCCCACGCAGAACCTCTCAACTTTGTTCTACACCTTGAGGAGATATTCTTTCCAAAGTTTGCCTGAATTGAGGCCTCTCCGTGACTGGAGTGCGCCTGCCTCCACCTCACAGGTGTGAAGTAGGAGAATTAGAAGACTTAAGAGGTTGTGTTTACTATATTTGCCCCCAAATAAGCTGTTAACTATCCTAAAGACGCCTAACGCCCTCAAGTTTAAAGTGGCCCAGGACAGGTCCTTAGGTTTGGTAAGGGACCAGCCTTTAGGATTCTGTCCTTCCTGGGCTCAAATCTTAAAGCACACAGCCCTGAACTCAAGGCAGGAGACCTGCATCCTGATGGCTCTGCCACACTTTCACAGGTTAACTGTACAACTCTCTCACTGATACACTTCTTCACCATGCACTTTCCTTTGATTCTCGGGAGAGATGCGAGTAGTGGTTGATGGGCAAAAACATCGAGGCGGCTTCATGTGGACCTTGTCAGGCTGCTCCCTTCCCCATTGTCAAAATGACACCAGGTGCCAGACACAGCTTGAAAGGGGGGCCGAGTCAGAAGCCTCTTTCCTTGTGGGTCTTTTCCTGTTAGAATGCCCCTGCCCAGCCCTCCTACTGTTCTGCCAGGCTCTCGGTTTTGTCCCTAGTGCTACATCTGTGAGATGTAGCATTTGGGTGCTGAGGGATTCAGTAATGCCTAATTAAAACCATGTTGAAGTCATTTACATTTCCACATATATACACGCCCACCCACCCAACCCTCTTCCCATGAGTCTGTGAGGGGGTTTGGAAGTGGTGTCAGCTTACAAAGGCGCTGTCATGATTGTAGAATCCTGATCGATGGGGTCACTACACTTACGTGAAGAAAGCTGGAGAAGAGCTGAGCTCCAATTGTGGAAACTTTAAGCAAAAGCTGCTGCTGCTGGCCAAGGCCATCCAGACTGTTCTCCTGACGCCCCACCCCATCCACCCTGCCTCATTCTCTGATGTCAGGGAGACCTGGGACCCTGAAGAATTTACCAGGAGTAAAGGCTTTCATGTATTTGCGTTGTTTGCTTTTTCTTACGTGATTTCATTCTCATGTAATTAAGAACTAAGGAGTAGAATCTCATGGCCCAAGGATCTCTGTTGCCTGGTAAAGGTTCCATGGAGGTGAGGCTGAATAATCATGAACCTCACCTGCTCTGATTGTGTGGGAGCGGCAAGGACTGGGGAGACCATCCTCCAAAAGTGGAGCACGGGGTATGGGATTAAAGCATGAAAAGGGAGACTGCCTTCTGTGCTGGTTTCTTCTGCTCTGTTTCTCGACCTGTTGTATGCCAGCGTTCACCAGAGGAATGCGGGTGGGATGACAAAGCCGCAGCTTAACGGCTCAACAAGGGGATTCTCGTTCTGGTCAGTAATGACGTTCCAGCTGACTGGTTTGGTTTTAACTCCAGTCATCCATTGTCCTTCTGGAAGTACGCACACATGAAATTTTAGAAAGTAACACGGGCAGCCAAGTTCCCTGGTTTCTAGGGCTTTCCATTTAACCCGTTCACTCTCCAGAGCCGCAGGTTCCTGAGACTTCTAAGGATCATCCACACAGAAGAATCTGGGAGGACATGATGGTTTTCCATGAAGATAGAGAAGGCCTGGCATGGTCAGCAGAGCCATAGGTGGAACTGAGGTAAGAGCTGAGTCTGGAGTTTGCCAAAGAGACTATCCTAACATGCAGACACTTCTGAGCCACTGATCTAAGGTTTAAGCACAGTTTGTCCTGGGTGAAATGGCACAGCATCAGAAAATAATTTCCCCTAGATTATAACATTTATGGAAGTTGATAAAATTCTGGAGGTAACAACAAATTACTTTTCATTCACTGATTTGTCTGCATTATTGCAATAGGTGAAAATCTGTCAAGAGAATTATACATAAAGGAAAGTTTGAGAGACAGTGCAGTGTGTTGAAAAATCAAATAGTTCTTTTATTGCTGATCCTCCTGCAAAGTTTCATATGCTGACACTAAATCTCTGGTCTCTTGTAAATGACTGTATTTTCTGAGGTTCCTGAAGGAATATGCTGTCTCCTGAATCTAAACACGAGCAAAACCATTGTTTGTAGCAGCAGGGCCAGTACGAGAGCCTGGCACGAGCAAGAAGCAGTACAGCTGAACACAGGATGCTGGAGCCCTGGATGCCCTACCATTCCTGAGGGGTCCTTCAGAATTCTGTGAACAGATGAATCCTGGCGTTCCCTAACACCTTACTAAAAAAACGTTTCAGAGGAAGAAAAAGGCAAGATTTTAAAAGATTATTTGGAGGAAGATATAAAGTAGTCTAAATGAATTGACAACTTAAAAAATTACTAGATTGTTGGAAATGAAGTGATTTGCTAACAAAGTTAAGAAATTAAAATGATAATATTAAGACCATTTGGCCACTAGTTTAGGAATACCAAGTAATATTCAGCCTCTTCTCCACTGCAGAGTCCCAAGAGAAGTAAATGGAAGGAAATAAAGGCAAAATATATTTTTATTATCTGGAACTGAGGGCTCAAACTCTAGAGCAGAATCTAGTGAATTCAGGATACAAAGGTACACAACATAATTTAATAACTTGTGGGCAATAAAGATTCATGCTTCACAGTAATAGAATACATATTCTGAAATGGATGTAAAACAAAATAATTGCTAGTGTATACTGTAATAAAGTTTTAAATACCAAGTGAGTATTATATAGATTAAGTTCTCTGACCACAATATTTTTTATTGGAAAATCCACAACAAAAAGTTTAAGTTATATGTTTGGAGACTTTAAAATGTCCATATAGGGACTTCCCTGGTGGCGCAGTGGTTAAGAATCTGCTTGCCAATGCAGGGGACACGGGTTCGAGCCCTGGTCCGGGAAGATCCCACATGCCGCGGAGCGGCTAAGCCCATGTGCCACAACTACTGAGCCCATGTGCCACAATTACTGAAGCCCACGTGCCTGTGCTCCACAACAAGGGTGGCCACCGCAGTGGGAAGCCCGCACATCACAACGGGGAGTAGCCCCCGCTCGCCACAACTAGAGAAAGCCCGCGTGCAGCAACAAAGACCCAATGCAGCCATAAATAAATAAATTTATTTTAAAAAATGTCCATATAAATAACTTTTCATTTTAATTAATTTTTGGCTACATTGGGTCTTCGTTGCTGTGTGCGGGCTTCTCATTGTGGTGGCTTCTCTTGTTGTGGAGCACAGTTTCTAGGTGCGTGGGGTTCAGTAGTTATGGCTTGTGGGCTCTAGAGCACATGCTCAATAGTTGTGGCGCACAAGATTAGTTGCTCTGCACCATGTGGGATCTTCCTGGACCAGGGCTCGAACCCATGTCCCCTGCATTGGCAGGCAGATTCTTAAACCATTGCACCACCAGGGAAGCCCAATGTAAAGAACTCTTGCATCAAAGGACAGATCATGTGGAAATTTACTAATGCTCAGAACTAAAACAAAATGTAAATGCTGCATATCGATATTTATAGGATGCACTGAAAATGTTACTGAGTGGATAACAAAAAAGGAGAAGCTTAAAACAATGAGCTAAATTATCAGCTTAGGAATTTTTTAAATAACAAAATATAGAAAGGAGCTACTGCAGGAAGTAATGACAAAAAATTACATTAACAAAGGAAAAAGCCTGGTTTTTTTAAAAGACTGCTAAAATCTTTGGCAATATTGATTAAGAGATAGAAATATAGAAATACAGTACGTAATAAGCTACAGAAAGATAACTGTAGATAAATACAAATCAGTAGTAGTGGTATAAAACAAAGAATGCCTTTTGAAAATTGAACTACACAGATGGCCTCATCCACCAGAGGGCAGAAAGCAGAAGCAAGAACTACAATCCTGCAGCCTGTGGAAGGAAACCCACATTCACAGAAAGACAAAATGAAAAGGCAGAGGACTTTGTACCAGATGAAGGAAGAAGATAAACCCCCAGAAAAACAACTAAATGAAGTGGAGATAGGAAACTTTCCAGAAAAAGAATTCAGAATAATGATAGTGAAGATGATCCAGGACCTTGGAAAAACAATGGAGGTAAAGATTGAGAAGATGCAAGAAATGTTTAACAAAGACCTAGAAGAATTAAATAACAAACATTTAGAATAATTAAAGAACAAACAGGTGAACAATATAATAACTGAAATGAAAAATACACTAGAAGGAATCAATAGCAGAATAACTGAGGCAGAAGAACGGATAAGTGACCTGGAGGACAGAATGGTGGAATTCACTGCTGCGGAACAGAATAAAGAAAAAAGAATGAAAAGAAATGAAGACAGCCTAAGAGACCTCTGGGACAACATTAAATGCAACAACATCTGCATTATAGGGGTCCCAGGAGAGGAAAGAAAGGACCCGAGAAAATATTTGAAGAGATTATAGTTGAAAACTTCCCTAACATAGGAAAGGAAATAGCCACCCAAGTCCAGGAAGTGCAGAGAGTCCCATGCAGGATAAACCCAAGGAGAAACATGCTGAGACACATAATAATCAAATTGACAAAAATTAAAGACAGAAAAATTAATGAAAGCAACAAGGGAAAAATGACAACATACAAGGGAACTCCCATAAGGTTAACAGCCAATTTCTCAGCAGAAACTCTACAAGCCAGAAGACAGTGGCATGATATATTTGATTAAAGGCAAGAACCTACAACCAAGATTGCTCTACCCAGCAAGGATCTCATTCAAAGAAGACGGAGAAATCAAAAGCTTTACAGACAAGCAAAAGCTAAAAGAATTCAGCACCACCAAACCAGCTGTACAAAACATGCTAAAGGAACGTCTCTAAGTGGGAAACACAGGAGAAGAAAAGGACCTACAAAAACAAACCCATAACAATTAAGAAAATGGTAATAGGAACATACATATTGATAATTACCTTAAATATGAATGGATTAAATGCTCCAACCAAAAGACACAGGCTTGCTGAATGGATACAAAAACAAGACCCATATATATGCTGTCTACAAGAGACCCACTTCAGACCTAGGGACATATACAGACTGAAAGTGAGGGGATGGAAAAGGGTATGCCATGCAAATGGCAATCAAAAGAAAGCTGGAGTAGCAATACTCATGTCAGATAAAATAGACTTTAAAATAAAGAATAGGGCTTCCCTGGTAGCACAGTGGTTAATGATCTGCCTGCCAGTGCAGGGGACATGGGTTGAGCCCTAGTCCAGGAAGATCCCACATGCCACAGAGCAACTAAGCCCGAGTGCCACACTACTGAGCCTGCACTCTAGAGCCTGTGAGCCACAACTACTGAAGCCTGAGTGCCACAACTACTGAAGCCTGCACACATACAGCCCGGGCTCTGCAACAAGAGAAGCCACCACAGTGAAAAGCCTGTGCACCAGAACGAAAAGTAGCCCCCGCTCACCGCAACTAGAGAAAGCCCATGCAGAGCAATGAAGACCCAATGCAGCCAAAAATAAATAAATATTTTAAAAAATAAAATAATAAAATAAAGAATGTTAACAAGAGACAAGGAAGGACACTACATAATGATCAAGGGATCAATCCAAGAGAAGATATAACAATTATATATGCACCCAACATAGGAGCACCTCAATACATACGGCAACTGCTAACAGCTCTAAAAGAGGAAATTGACAGTACACAATAATAACGGGGGACTTTAACACCTCACCTACACGAATGAAAAGATCATCCAGACAGAAAATTAATAAGGAAACACAAGCTTTAAATGACACAATAGACCAGATAGATTTTAATTGACATTTACAGGACATTCCATCCAAAAACAGAAGATTACACTTTCTTCTCAAGTGCGCACGAAACATTCTCCAGGATAGATCACATCTTGGGTCACATTCAAGCCTCAGTAAATTTAAGAAAATTGAAATCATACCAAGCAGCTTTTCCGACCATGATGCTATGAGATTAAAAATCAATTACAGGGAAAAAAAAGTAAAAAACACAAACACATGGAGGCTAAACAATACATTACTAAATAACCAAGAGATCACTGAAGAAATCAAAGAAGAAATCAAAAAATACCTAGAGACAAATTACAACGAAAACATGACAATCCAAAACCTATGGATGCAGCAAAAGCAGGTCTAAGAGGGAAGTTTACAGCAATACAAGACTACCTCAAGAAACAAGAAAAATCTCAAGTAAACAATCTAACCTTACACCTAAAGGAACTAGAGAAAGAAGAACAAACAAAACACAAAGAGAAGGAAAGAAATCATCAAGATCAGAGCAGAAATTAATGAAATAGAAACAAAACAATAGCAAGGATCAATAAAACTAAAAGATGGTTTTTTTGAAAAGATAAAGAAAACTGATAAACCTTTAGCCAGACTCATCAAGAAAAAGAGGGAGAGGATTCAAATCAATAAAATTAGAAATGAAAAAGGAGAAGTTACAATGGACACCGCAGAAATACAAAGCATTATAAGAGAATACCACAAGCAACTCTATGCCAATAAAATGGACAACCTGGAAGAAGTGGAAAAATTCTTAGAAAGGTATAACCTTCCAAGACTGAACCAGGAAGAAGCAGAAAATATGAACATATCAATCACAAGTAATGAAATTGAAACTGTGAGTTAAAATCTTCCAAGAAACAAAAGTCCAGGACCAGATGGCTTCACAGGTGAATTCTATCAAACATTTAGAGAAGAGCTAACACCCATCCTTCTCAAACTCTTCCAAAAAATTGCAGAGGAAGGAAGACTCCCAAACTCATTCTTTGGGGCCACCATCACACTGATACCAAAACCAGACAAAGATACTACAAAAAAAAGAAAATTAAAGACCAATAACACTGATCAATGCAGATGCAAAAATCCTCAACAAAATACTAGCAAACAGAATCCAACAACACATTAAAAGGATCATACACCATGATCAAGGGATTTATCCCAGGGATGCAAGGATTCTTCAATATATGCAAATCAATCAATGTGATACACCATATTAACAAATTGAAGAATAAAAACCATATGATCATCTCAATAGATGCAGAAAAAGCTTTTGACAAAATTCAACACCGGTTTATGATAAAAACTCTCCAGAAAGTGGGCATAGAGGGAAACTACCTCAACATAATAAAGGCCATATATGACAAACCGACAGCAAACATCATTCTCAATGGTGAAAAACTGAAAGCATTTCCTCTAAGATCAGGAAAAAGACAAGGAGGTCCACTCTCACCACTATTATTCAACATCGTTTTGCAAGTCCTAGTCATGGCAGAAAAAGAACCAGAAGGAATACACATTGGAAAAGAAGAAGTAAAACAGTCACTGTTTGCAGATGACATGATACTATACATAGAGAATCCTAAAGATGCCACCAGAAAACTACTTGAGCTAATCAATGAATTTGGTAAAGTTGCAGGATACAAAATTAATGCACAGAAATCTCTTGCATTCCTATACACTAACAACGAAAGATCAGAAGGAGAAATTAAGGAAACAATCCCATTCACCATTGCAACAGAAAGAATAAAATACCTAGGAATAAACCTACCTAAGGACATAAAAGACCTGTACTGAGAAAACTATAAGACACTGATGAAAGAAATCAAAGATGACACAAACAGATGGAGAGATAAACCATGTGCTTGCATTGGAAGAATCAATATTGTGAAAATGATTATACTACCCAAAGCAATCTACAGATTCAATGCAATCCCTATCAAATTACCAGTGGCATTTTTTACAGAACTAGAACAAAAAATCTTAACATTTGTATGGAGACACAAAGACCCCAAATAGCCAAAGCAGTCTTGAGGAAAAAAAAACAGAGCTGGAGGAATCAGACTCCCTGACTTCAGACTATACTACAAAACTACAGTAATCAAGACAGTATGGTACTGGCACAGAAACAGAAATATAGGGCTTCCCTGGTGGTGCAGTGGTTGAGAGTCCACCTGCTGATGCAGGGGACATGGGTTCATGCCCCGGTCCGGGAAGATCCCACTAGCCGCAGAGCGGTAGGCCCGTGAGCCATGCCTGCTGAGTCTGCGCGTCTGGAGCCTGTGCTCCAGAACAAGAGAGGCCACAACAGTGAGAGGCCCGTGTACCGCAAAAAACAAACCAAAAAAAAAAAACAGAAATATAGATCAATGGAACAGGATAGAAAGCCCAGAGATAAACACATGCACCTAAGGTCAACTAATCTATGACAAAGGAGGCAAGGATATACAATGGAGAAAAGACAGTCTCTTCAATAATTGGTGCTTAGAAACTGGACAGCTACATGAAAAAGAATGAAATTAGAACACTCCCTAATACCATTCACAAAAGTAAACTCATAATGGATTAGAGACCTAAATGTAAGACTGGACACTATAAAACTCTTAGAGGAAAACATAGGAAGAACACTCTTTGACACAAATCAGAGGAAGATCTTTTTTGATCCACCTCCTAGAGTAATGGAAATAAAAACAAAAATAAACAAATGACACCTAATGAAACTTAAAATCTTTTGCAAAGCAAAGGAAACTACAAACAAAACGAAAAGCCAACCCTCAGAATGGGAGAAAATATTTGCAAACGAATCAACGGACAAAGGATTCATCTCCAAAATATACAAGAAGCTCATGCAGCTCAGTATTGAAAAAAAACAAACAACCCAATCCAACAATGGGCAGAAGACCTAAATAGACATTTCTCCAAAGAAGACATACAGATGGCCAAGAAGCACATGAAAAGCTGCTCAACATCACTAATTATTAGAAAAATGCAAATCAAAACTACAATGAGATATCACCTCACACCAGTTAGAATGGGCATCATCAGAAAATCTACAAACAACAAATGCTGGAGAGGGTGTGGAGAAAAGGGAACCCTCTTGCCTTGTTGGTGAGAATGTAAATTGATACAGCTACTATGGAGAACAGTATGGAGGTTCCTTAAAAAACTAAAAATAGAATTACCATATGACCCAGCAATCCCACTCACTACTGGGCATATACCCAGAGAAAACCATAATTCAAAAAAACACACGCACCCCAATGTTCATTGCAGCACTATTTACAATAGCCATGTCATGGAAGCAACCTAAATGCCCATCAACAGACAAATGGATAAAGAAGTTGTGGTACATATATACAATGAAATATTACTCAGCCATAAAAAAGAATGAAATTGGGTCATTTGTAGAGACGTGGATGGATCTAGAGCCTGTCATACAGAGTGAAGTAAGTCAGAAAGAGAAAAACAAATATAGTATATTAACGTATATATGTGGAACCTAGAAAAATGGTACAAATGAACTGGTTTGCAGGGCAGAAATAGAGACACAGATGTAGAGAACAAATGTATGGACACCAAGGGGGGAAAGTGGCGGGTGGTGGTGGTGGTGGTATGAATTGGGAGATATACACTATATCCGTTATAGTGTATATACATATATACACTATATGTATACAGTGTATATACATATATACACTAATATGTATAAAATAGATAACTAATAAGAACCTGCTGTATAAATAAATTAAATTAAATTAAAAAAAATAGGCATTCAAAGCAAATTTCTTATTTGTTCTCCCCTTCCTCTCCCCAAAACAGAATCTGAACAGACATGAGCTCATTCCAGGAAAGACGAGCACAGGCCTGTGGAGAGGGACCCATGGGCTGAGCTGCCTCTGGAAGGAGTGGAGGGAGTGGGCCTGCCCAAGACCATACGTGTGGGATGTGGCACCTGCTCTCAGCCTTCCTCCCCAGCCACCACCTCCTGACTGCACCCCAGGACTGCATTCCAGTTATCCCACTCACTAGCTGCGTGACCTTGTGCCAGTAACTTAACCTCTCTGAGTCTCAGTGTCCTCCTCTGTAACTTAGGATAGCACCAGCTGCACCTCATCGAGCTATTGAGAGGATTAAATGAAATGCTGTCCTAGATGCATGCCCTCGGTATCCAGAGGCCAGCCATGGGAGGGATGGCATCACATCAGCCCCTTCTCCTCTGAGAGATGAACAGGTCTTTGGAACCTGGAATCCAAGACTGTCCAAGGTGGTAGGGCCTGTCCGTTATTGAGTCTGGTCCTCCCAGTGTGCAGGGGGAATCTGAGGCCCAGAGAGGGGAGCTGCACAGCGGATCAGCACGAACCCCAGGTCAGGACTCGAGCTGCAGCTACTCAGGACCAGGAAGTCTTGCCCAAGGAGAAGGCCCCCTCGGCATGTGTTACAACCCTCTCTGGATCTCAATTTCTTCATCTGTAAATAGGGACGCCCAGGCAGCTTGTGCGGGGCCTGCTCTGGCGCCCCAGTACTCCCCTTCTCTGTTCAGAAACTGCTTTAGCCGAAGAGAGAAGCAAACAGCCAGTGAAAGCAAAGGGGTTGTTAACTTGGTAGATGGTTTTAGAATGTTTACTTTTTTATTATGAAAAGAATCATGCTCATAAAATAATTAAAATGTTATGCAAGTGAATAAAGCAGAAAATGAAAAAGAAATTAAAATACATGTCAATAATAGCAGGTAGGGCTTCCCTGGTGGCACAGTGGTTGAGAGTCCGCCTGCCGATGCAGGGGACGCGGGTTCGTGCCCCAGTCTGGGAAGATCCCACATGCCGCAGAGCGGCTGGGCCCGTGAGCCATGGCCGCTGAGCCTGCGCGTCCAGAGCCTGTGCTCCGCAAAGGGAGAGGCCACAGCAGTGAGAGGCCCCCGTACCGAAAATAAATAAATAAATAAATAATAGCAGGTAAGATGGGGAGAGTAGATGGAGGTAAAATACTTTAAGGTTCAAGCATTGTTGGGAAGGTGAAGTACTATGTTTTTTAGATGGTAATAATCAAGGATATATGTTCAACTCTGGGGTAGCCGCTAAAAGAATAATAAAAGAATGTACAGCTGACATCTTAATAGAGGGAAAATAATAAAGTAGTGAAAAATAATGCAAGTGAAGGCAATAAAAGGGAAACAGGAATATAAAATAGGTGGGTCAAGTACATAACAAATAGATGGTAGCTAAAAACCCAAATATATAAATAATTATAAGTGTAAGTGGATTAAATATACCAATTAATGATCAAGTTAATAGAGAAATGCACACATATGTATATGGGTGTGCACACACACGAGACATACCTTAAAGAACACAGGAAGGCTGAACATAAAGCATAAAGCACTCTTTAAAATGAATCGTCCCTAGAGAATAGATACAGCCAAGGAGGGAATGAGACAGACTATATATATCACTGCGCTCGAGGCAGCACGAACACACCATGGGAAGAACTGAGCCTGAGAAGAGCAAACCTCAGGGAAATGAATAGGATTGAAGGTGGTGACTCTGTTCGATATTCACTAATTCATTCAAAAAAACTGAATGTACCAAGAGCTGGGGGATGAAGCAGAGGATGCAAAGATGAAGAAGACACAACATGCACAGACAGCTGTGGGGATCTAGGTGAGAGTTGGCAGTACTCAAGTTAGACACGCGGAAGAAAAGAAAAAGCATGAGAGGAAGATGGTGTGCTCAGTTTTGTCTTATTGAGTGTGAGACAGTTCTAGTTTATCCAGAAGGTAGAAATGTATCTGTTGTGAATAAAAAGGTCTGAAAGGAGAAATGGCTTTGGGGGTAATCTGCAAACAGGTGTAAGTTCAGGGCATGGGTGTGGATGAGAAAGAAGGTGTGCACATTAAAAAGGAAAACTTGGGACTTCCCTGGCGGTCCAGAGGTTAGGAGTCCACGCTTCCACTGCCTGGGACATGGGTTCAATCCCTGGTTGAGGAGCTAAGGTCCCACATGCCATGCGGCACGGCCAAAATAATAATAATAATGATAATAAAAGAAAAACTTGCTAAGGACAGAAATCTGGGCTTTTTCAACATTTAAGGAAGAACTGGTGGAGGCAGAAGATTACCCACCAACAAAAAGTGAGGAAGAAGAATTAAAGAAGAGACTCAGAAGAGAAAAAAAAAAATCCAAAAAAGAAGAAAAATTTAAAAGGAGAAAGTGGTCGGTGTTGTCAAATGCCATAGAGGAGTCAAGCTGGATGAAGACTGAGAGAGTGTTTGATTTCTTTTTTTAAAATTATTTATTTATTACTTTTGGATGTGTTTGATCTTCATTGCTGCACGTGGGCTTTCTCTAGCTGTGGTGAGCGGGGGCTACTCTCTTTGTTGTGGTGCGCTGGCTTCTCATTGCGGTGGCTTCTCTTGTTGCACAGCATGGGCTCTAGGCGTGTGGGCTTCAGTAGTTGTGGCACGTGGGCTCAGTAGTTGTGGCTCGCAGGCTCCAGAGCACAGGCTCAGTAGTTGTGGTGCACGGGTTTCGTTGCTCCACGGCATGTGGGATCTTCCCCGACGAGGGATCGAGCCCGTGTCCCCTGCACTGGCAGGAGGACTCCCAACCACTGCACCACTGGGGAAGTCCCCATTTGATTTCATAATTAGATTGATTATGAAATGTGGTGAAAATTGGACGAGCAGAAGGAGTGGAGGAAGAGACTGGGAATACAGGATGTTTTTGTAAGAAGCTTGAGAAGGAAAGAAAATAGTGTGGCAGTTTGGGAACGTTCAGTGTCAAGAAAAGGTGTCAGCCTTTCTCAGGATAAGGGAAACTTGAAGCATTTGAGTCATATTTATTGACCACCTGCTAATTTCCAGACACTGTGCTAGGAGGTATATTTATACATACTGTCAAGTCATAGAAGAGGAGAAGGGACAAAGGAGACTGAGACATTAAAAACACAAAAAAGGGGATAATTGAAGAAGCAAATCTTTAAGAGAATGGGATCAAAAGGACAGTGGATGGATTTTGCATTGAAAAATATTCTGAGACAAAGGAAAAACATGTTCAGGTGAGTACAAAATCTGATCAGCTTTTAGACTGGGGAAAGGAAAATGAAGGGAATCCATCACCAGTGGTTTCCACCTTCTCCTGTGGAAAGTTCTACTCCCATCAACTAAACAGGAGGGGTGGGAAAATAGAGAAATAGGCTCAGAAAGGGCAGGAAAGGGTTCAAGCTTGGGAATTGAGAGAGTGGTTGACAACAGCTAGAAGAACTTCTGAGAAGATCTGAGGATCCATCTAACGTGTTATCAGGGAGAATACAATGAAAGTGTAGCTTAGATGATTGAGCTTAACAGAGCTGCAAGCTTGAAGATGAGGCAGAGCTCGATAGCTTTTCTCAAACCTCCTCCAACCACCTGAAGCCCCTACAGCTTCAAACCTAAACTCTAACTTATTTTGTCAGGATGGATTGTGTTAAACTGACACAACCCTCACCTCCCCTTAGATACCTATTTTTTTTTTTTTTGAAGAGCAGGTTGGGGCTTTCAGCTTTTCAACCAGGCTTTGATCTTCTGAGAGGATGTGGTGGAAGAGTAACCACTGCCTGGGGTCAGGACAAAACTACTGTAAAGAACTCAATCAGGGCTTCCCTGGTGGCGCAGTGGTTGAGAATCCGCCTGCCAATGCAGGGGACACGGGTTCGAGCCCTGGTCCGGGAAGATCCCACATGCCGCGGAGCAACTAAGCCTGTGCGCCACAACTACTGAGCCTGCGCTCTAGAGCCCGCGAGCCACAACTGCCGAGGCCTGCACATCTAGAGCCTGTGCTCTGCAACAAGAGAGGCCACCGCAATGAGAAGCCTGCGCACCGCAACGAAGAGTGGCCCCCGCTCACCGCAACTGGAGAAAAAGCCCGTGCGCAGCTCGCCGCAACAAGAGAAAGGCCCAAGTGCAGCAACAAAGACCCAACGCAGCCAAAAATAAAATTAAAAAAAAAAAAAAGAACGCCATCAATTATTCTCATGATGGAGAAGACTGTTACATGAACAGGGAAAGTAATTGTACATAATTGCTACTTGTAGAAAGTTCTGTTACTAAACTGACCAACAAAAGGTCACTCTAGATAAGTGATTATTGCTCTCTAGAAATAATTCTTGTGATGAATTTTCTCAGTGAAAATCTGCCTGTAACTTAGCAGGGGGAACATCGATCAGAAGACCACTGAGTCACAAAACCATAGACGGTTGAAGCTGGAAACGTGTAGAGTGAATCTAACCCCAAACCTCCAACACAACATTGTAAATCAACTATACTCCAATAAAAAATAAAAACTAAAAACAAACAAATAGAAAAATAAAACTTTTTTAAAACCAAAAAAGAAAAAAAATAAATTCTTTTTTGTTATTGGAAACATAAAATAACCAAAACCCAAAAGTTCTGAACATGCAGTTCCCAAACTCCATGATGAGTTTCCTTACCTTTTATTTCATACACTCAGAAAGTATTTAATAAATACTTACAATCATGTAGCAGATACCGTTCCAGATGTTAGGGAAATAGCAGTAAACAAAAGAGATAAAGATCCCTACCTTCAAGGAGCTTCTATTATGGTGAAGAAAGACAAACAGTAAACAAAATAAATTATTGTTTAATTTATGGAGCATACTAAAAGGTGACAAATGCCAAGAAGAAACATTAGTCAGGGAAAGTATAGAGAGTTCCAGGGATAGGGGAGGAAGTAATCCAGGAAGGATCCACTGAGAAGGTGACATTTGAACAAAGACTTAAAAGAGCTGGGGGCGCGAGTCATGCATATATACAGGGAAGAACATTCTAGAGTGAATAGCAAGTGCGAAGCCCCTGAGACAAGCTTCTGTTTGGCATTATTTGAGAAGAGCAAGGAGACCTGTGAGCCTGGGGCAGAGAGAGTGAGGCAGAAAGTACAGGAGATGCGACTGCGGGGATAATGCGGAGGGGCAAGTCACGTAGGGCTTCATAAGCCGTTGGGACAACTTGGGCTTCTATTCTAAATAAGGCAGTGAGGCTATTGTTCAAGGGATTGATATATGATCTCACTACAACTATAAAAACATGCTAATCGGGCTTCCCTGGTGGCACAGTGGTTGAGAGTCCGCCTGCCAATGCAGGGGACACGGGTTCGTGCCCCGGTCCGGGAGGATCCCACATGCCGCGGAGCGGCTGGGTCCGTGAGCCATGGCTGCTGAGCCTGCGCGTCTGGAGCCTGTGCTCCACAACGGGAGAGGCCACAGCAGTGAGAGGCCCGCGGACCGCAAAAAAATAAAGATAAAAACATGCTGATAGGCGAGAATGGATTGTAGGGAAGCAAAGATGGAAGAGGGGAGATCACTTGGCAGGGTAATAAAATTATCCAGGTGAAAAATGAGCATAGTTTGGATGAGAATAATTGCAGTGAAGGTGATGAGCAAGTGGTAGGGTTCGAATGATACATTTAAAGTAGAATGAACGGGATTTACTGGTGGATGTGAGAATTGAGTAAGAAAAAAGTTAAAGAACACTCTAAGGTCTTGGCCTGAGTAAATGGGAGGAAGTAAGTACCATTGACTAAGATGGCAAGACTTAGGTAAAGCATAACTTTCCAGAAACATGAGAAGGATGGGGTTTGGACGTGGTCGAGATACCTACTAAACAAGTCAGTGGACATGTTGTGTAAGTAGCTAGATAAAAGAGTCTGGAGAGAAGAATTATAATAGCCACCCATGCATCACACATTTATTGCATACCTGCTTTGTGCCACGCATTGTGTGAGGTACAGTGATTACTAGGAGCTTTGCTTCCAAGGAATTCATGAACAGGTGGGAAAGACGTGAGATGTACTAAGTAGATATACTAGACAGCATAGAAAAGGGATGGTCAACTGTGCCTGAAGAAATGATTCAAATAAGACAGAGGCAGAACAGAGTAGTGGTTAAAAGCACAGGCTCTGGATAAATAGACCTATATAGGGACCTAGATTTGAATCCTACCTCCATCACTTATTAGCTATATGACCTCGGGCATGTAAGTTACTTAACATCCCTAAAGGTTCCCCAATGTAAATTGGGGAAATTAATAGAACCCTTAGAAGCCAACTTCTTATTTTTTTGGCAGCACCACACGGCTTGCAGGATCTTAGTTCCCCAACCAGGCACTGCAGTGAAAGCACTGAGTCCTAATAACTGGACAGCCAGGGAATTCCCGAAGCCAACATTTTTATTCGTTTATTATTTACCCAAATAGCTTGATTGGCTGGACGTGTGATGAGCCAGGCTGCAACTGCAGCCTGTGTATCAGGAAAGCTCTGGCCACATGTCCATGACGGCTCAACTCTGATTCTTTCTACCACTCCCAGGATCAATGAGAAAAGCAGCTTGGCCCCTGAAGACCACTATGAATGTCTCTGTTCTTACAACTCCAGAAGCCACTGAGGGTGAGAATGTTATTCCAAATCAGTTTTCCCTATGGCACAAAATACACTGAGAAAATAATAAAAATAAAAATTATCAAATTATCTCTTGACTTAGATTCATTATGTCCACCCAAACTTGCCAGAAATTTATCTAATGGGAACCAGATAATCAGTATCAGCTTTAAAATATCCTGAAATTTGCAGCTAATCCTATAAAATTTAATAATATAAACCCCTTCCATTTTCAAGTAAATCTTTCGTTGCCACAGATAAATTAAGGTTCCCAAATAGTCTTATGTCTTTTTACACAAAGGAAATTAAATATCCCAACTATGCATTGAGTCTTTTCACTCTAGTCCCTGCATGGTGCCCAGTTATCTTCTCCAACCTGGGTCAGAAGCTGCACTCTACTAGTACCCAAAGTGGCTCCAACATACATCTATCATTTGTCCTACTCTTTCAAGAATCCAGAGAGTTAAAGGACATAAAGGATTATCCCAGTACCAGCTCCACACCCACAAACCTTAGAAAACTCTAGGATGTCCCAGAACCAGCATGATCTTTGCAGCATTACAAATTCCATTAGACAATAATATTCCCAAACCAAAGCTATGGTTTGGGAACATATATTGGCTTCTAAATCCACACTGCTATTTTCAGATGTAAATAATAGCAGAGATTTATGTAACTAAAGGTTAGAAATAGTAAGTTTAAAAAATGATAAAGAAAAAGACTGTGGTTTTGGCTTCTCTGGATTACAAATCAATCCAAGTCCATAATTTATAATGACAGAAATCTCCCCGTAAGAATCTTCCTTGGCACAGTGGTTAAGAATCTGTCTGCCAATGCAGGAGACACAGGTTCGAGTCCTGGTCTGGGAGGATCCCACATGCTGCGGAGCAACTAGGCCTAAGCTCCACAACTACTGAGCCTGCACATCTGGAGCCTGTGCTCCGCAACAAGAGAAGCCACCGCAATGATAAGCCCACGCACACAAGGAGGAGTAGCCCCCGCTCACCGCAACTAGAGAAAGCCTGCACGCAGCAACGAAGACCCAATGCAGCCAAAAATAAATAAATAAATTTAAAATTTTATTTTTTTAAAAAAAGAATCTTTCTATGTCCTAGCAGAAAATTCATCTCCCATGCAAACTGCATCTTCTCTTGAAGAATGGCTTTTGAAATCCTTTTCTTGCAAGATTTTGAAGTTTCTGGCCAGTTTGTGGGTTTTCTCTTGAGTAATCCCTTCTTTTAGAACTCACACGATGTATTTCAAATCTCTTAATTTCCCTTCCCCACTACAGTAAGTCCCCTACATACAAACGAGTTCCGTTCTGAGAGCACGTTTCTAAATCCAATTTGTTCATAAGTCCAACAAGGTTAGCCTAGGTACTCAACTAACACAATCAGCTATATAGTACTGTACTATAATAGGTTTATAATAATGTTCACACAAATAATACATACAAAAACAAACACAAAAAATAAAACATTTTTAATCTTACAGTACAGTACTTTGAAAAGTACAGTAGTACAGTACAACAGCTGGCATACAGGGACTGGCATCGAGTGAACAGGCAAGAAGGGTTACTGACTGGAGGAGGGAGAGGAGGTAGGAGACGGTAGAGTTGAAGGATTGTCAGCAATAGGAGACGGAGGACAAGCTGCAATTTCACTCACGCCTGACATTGATGGCAAAAGTTTTGGTTCTTTGCTGGATTCAATTCTATCTTGAAAAAAATGATCCAGTGATGTCTGGGTAGTAGCTCTTTCTTTCTCATCACAGACGACACTGTAGCACTGGATTGCATTCTGAACGGCTGCTGCAACCTTTGGGTACCGTTCTACGTTCAGGTCCTGTGCCTCAAAAACTAACAGTGCCTCCTCAAATAAAGAAAATCCCCTTGCCATTTCCTGCATCGTGACTCTCCTCAGTTCTTCAGTTACTTCTTCCTCTCTTCGTCCTTTCTCTGGACCTCCAATTCCATCAGGTTTTCATTAGTAAGTTCCTCGTATTGCACAGCAAGGAGCTCAATGAAGTCGTCCTCTTGCAGATCTAGCTCAAAATAAAGATACTGTACTTCTGTACTCTATACAGTACTGTACAGTAAAGTACACAAAAGCACAGCCACTTGTAGAGGATGCACACACGTGACAATATACGCCAGATTCCTGATCTTACTTACGTGATTGGACATGGGAACGCATGTTAGCATCTTTGAAAGTTCCCAGCTAGAAGGTTCATACGTAGGGGATTTACTGTACCATTTAATTCTTGTGGCTTCCCATTGCTGAATTCTTTGTAGTGAGGGGTAGTGAGGGCCTCTACCTTGATTTACAGCCTCTGCTTCCCTGTGTGTCAAAGTCAACCAAGTGAAGTTCATAACTTATATCCCTGCCCCACCCCAAGTCCCAGTCTCCTGCTTCTATGGGTGGGCAAAAAAGTGCTTTCGGTTTTTAAGTAAAAATAAAAGACACATTTTTCATTTTCACCAAGAACTTTATTGAACAACGTAGTCACCCTTTTGTTCCACTACCTTCTGCCATTTTTCAGGCAACTTCATAATTCCATCTTCCCAAAACGTTTTTATCTTTTTGAGCAAAGAACTGTTCCAGGTGCCTTTTACAATCTTCCAGGGAATTGAAATTTTTTCCATTAAGAGAATTTTGTAAAGACTGGAATAAATGGAAATCCAAAGGTACAATGTCTGGTGAATACAGCAGATGAATCAGAACTTCCCAGCCAAGCTGTAACAGTTTTTGCCTGGTCATCAAGGAAACGTGAGGTCTTGTGTTATCCTGATGGAAGATTATGCATTTTCTGTTGACTAATTCTGGACGCTTTTCATCAAGTGCTGCTTTCATTTGGTCTAATTGGGAGCAGTACTTGTTGGAATTAATCGTTTGATTTTCCGGAAAGAGCTCACTCATAATAGAGGACTCCCAAACCCATCATATACACATCACGTTCCTTGGGTGAAGACCAGCATTTGCTGTGGTTGGTGGTGGTTCATTTCGCTTGCCCCATGATCTCTTCTGTTCTGCATTATTGTACAGCATCCACTTTTCATCGCCTGTCACAATTTGTTTTAAAAACGGAACCTTTTCATTACATTTAAGTAGAGAATCGCACGTGGAAATATGGTCAGGAAGGTTTTTTTCACTAATGTGGAACCCAAACATCGAAGCGATTTGCATAACCAAGAGGTGCAGATGATTTTCAGCGCTTGATTTGGGTATTTTGAATATGTCAGCCATCTCCTGCATGGTATAACGTTGACTGTTCTCATTTAATGTCTCGATTTGATCGTTATCAACTTCAACTGGTCTACCCGACCATGGAGCATCATCCAGTGAGAAATTTCCAGCAAGAAACTTCACAAACCACTTTTGACATGTTCGATCAGTCACAGCACCTTCTCCACACACTGCACGAGTATGGGGATTTTGCATTTCAGTTGCGTTTTTACCTTTCTTGAAGTAATAAAGCATAATATGCCAAAAATGTTGCATTTTTCCTTCCATCTTCAATATTAAAATGGCTACACAGAAATTCGCCTATTTTGATAAGTCTTTTTTTTTTTTTGCGGTACGCGGGCCTCTCACTGCCGCGGCCTCTCCTGCTGCGGAGCACAGGCTCCGGACGCGCAGGCTCAGCGGCCATGGCTCGCGGGCCCAGCCGCTCCGCGGCATGTGGGATCTTCCCGGACTGGGGCACAAACCTGCGCCCCTTGCATCGGCAGGCGGACCCCCAACCACTGTGCCACCAGGGAAGCCCTGATAAGTTTTTTTAAATGCATGCTGATGTGACAGCTGTCACATACAATCTAACAAAATTGTTTTGAATGAAGTTAAGGACAACTAAGTGCTACTCCAGCCACCTTATGGAAAAAACCGAACGAACCTTTTGGCCAACCCAATATCTCTGTATGTTTTTTTCCATATTCAGCAAAATCCCAAGTCTCCTAGCTCTGTGATGCTGCTGCTGATTCTTCCCAATCTTGTAAGTCAGGGACTTGAAGATCAACAATATGATAGAAACTTGCTCATCCAGCATGATTGGAATCAGTAATTTGTCAGTTAACCTACAAAACTGACGAATCATTTTTTAAAAATATAAATTCATGCTATACATTTTATTTTAATTTCAAACATGTAAATCTGTGTTTATTTTCCATTTTGCCAAGCCAGTACTGCATGGTATTTAGTCTGAGTTTAAATCTGGTCCCGCTATGTAACACTTATATGATTCTGGGAATTAATGAGATCCAACACTTATAGAGCACTTACTATGTGCCAATCCATTTCCTAAGTGCTCTACCTATGTTCACTAATTTATTCTTTACCAGATCCTTATTTTGTTTAGTTTTTAAGGGATGCCCTAACAATTAACACAAACCAAGTGGCTTAAAACAACAGAAATGTATTCCCTTAAAGTTCTAGAGGCTACAAGTCCAAAATCAAGGTGTCAGAAGAGCCAGCCTCCCTTCGAAGGCTCTAGGGAAGAATTCCTCCCTGCCTCTTCCTAGATGTGGCTTATCGCTGTCAACACCTGCCTTTGGCTTCCCAACGCAGTCTTCCCTCTGTGTGTGTCTGTATGTCTCCAAATCTCCCTCTCCCAGTAACTGGACTTAGGACCCACCCTACGCCAGTATGACCTCATCTTAACTCGATTGCATCTGCAAAGACCCTATTTCCATATAAGGTCAGGGAAGTACCAGGATTAAGATTTCAGCAAATCTTTTGGGGGATCCAAATCAACCCACCACACCTGAGGAGAAAGAATTACTGATTATCCAATTTCACAAATAAGGCAATTACAGCTCAAAGAGGTTAAGTAATTCGCTTAAGGTTATACAACTAGAGAGTAGTAGAACCAATATTTATTGATAAATTCGTCTCCCAATCTGGCTCTCAATTCTTGCTCTTAACCAGGAGTCTAAAAGACTCCCTCTGAACAGAAGAAGGAACCTGAGGGTCGTGAGCGCTATGCCTGACACCACCAAACCAAAGCTCAAACTCTGAGCTGTCCTGGGCCTAGCGAATGAATGTAAATCTCCAAGAGCAGGTTCCTCTCGCCGCAGACCTGCAGCTGCCCTTGCAGTTTAAGGAATTACCGCTTGAGGTCGACTCTCCCTACTGGAGGCTTATGCCCTCCACAGGGACTCCAGGTCTGCAAAGGTAGGTGTTAGGTAGAAAGAAATAGGGAAATGTCTGGGATCCCAGATTTTTGAAAGCCCCCCACTGCTTTCAAAATTTTAGTTTTCAATTTCAATTTCTCCCCAGATTTTCAAAAGATATATGTGCAAAATCTGGGCTGCTTTGAACAGCTAGTTCTTTGAACCTGAAACCCTCATAAGCAGTCAGGCTGGGACGCAGTCTATTCACACCTGGCACTCTGACTTGAGCACATTTACAGACAGTAAAAGTGATTGTGGTGCCTAAGGAATTCCATACAAAAATACAGCACGATGCCCATGGACCTTTTTTCTTATTACACCAAAAACCCACGAGCCCTCCTCAGAAATGAAAATAAGCTGGGGTAAGGAAAGGGGAGGGAATTGTGTCCCCACTAAAGCCAGCATCTCCAATCTATTATTCTTCCTGAAAGTGACCAGCCACCATCCACCTAAAACAGAAACCTGTGATTTGTCCCAGATTCTTTCATCTCCCTCCTCTCTGTGTCCCACCGGTGATGCTAATTTTCAGTTATCCTTAGTGACCCACACCTGTGCCTTCCTCTCATGTGTCCTCGTCCCCCCACTGCAGTGGTTCAGGCCTCATCATGTGCGTTTTTACAATGGCATTCTAACAGACTTCACTGCTT
Organism: Tursiops truncatus; assembly: GCF_011762595.2. Taxonomy (NCBI): domain Eukaryota; kingdom Metazoa; phylum Chordata; class Mammalia; order Artiodactyla; family Delphinidae; genus Tursiops; species Tursiops truncatus. The sequence continues at coordinate 9,645,620 of NC_047041.1, forward strand.
CCAACGTTACCCCTCCATAACTCGTCCTCTATGTGACTGCCCACAAACATTCTAAAGATTAAATTGGATCCTATGATTTCTCGGCATCAAATTGCTCAGTGACTCCCCAGCATGTTCAAGATGGAATACGAATGCCCTAGCATGAAGGCCCTACTCTCATGCAGCTCCTCTGTCCATCCCCAACTCTGTCCATGGCCCACTTACCTGTTGGTTGCTTTTTATTTTGAAAATTCAACGCGTGCTTCACAGCCTCCCAGAAGTTTGCTCTTCCTTTCCCTTCATAGACTTCTCGCATGGCCCTTTGACCATTGTATTGTCATCACCTGTTAACTGTTCTCTTGGTTTCATTTACCCAACACCAAGCACAATTTCAGGTACATAGTAGGAAGTCAATAAATAGTTATTGAATAGTAATGTCATGTCTGAAAAAGTGTAGGAGAATGTGTGACAGTTGACTCATACAGTCATAGTCACTATTTGGGAACTGGCATTAACGGAGAAGCCCTGAATATCTGTTTTAAAGCATTTATTAACAATACTTCACTCTGAGTTTTTAATTTCTCCATTACTTGCCTATGAGCTCCTCGTCTCTTGAATATACTTTAGGATATATGCTAGCACCTATTACAGGGCTAGAATATAGTAATAACTGATTGACTGTTTTATTTATGAATATCACACTCAGCTTTTAAAAATGTAATCACTGAAGAAGTTAAAGAAAAAGTCCCCCAAGGACTTTGATTTAAATAGATTTGAAGAAATTAAAGTACATATGGAAAAAAATTTCTTAAATCAAGTATGCAGAGGCAAAGTAAAAGATAATTTAAAAAAAGCATATATAGGGCTTACCTGGTGGCGCAGTGGTTGGGAGTCCGCCTGCCAATGCAGGGGACACGGGTTCGTGCCCCGGTCCGGAAAGATCCCAAATGCCGCGGAGCGGCTGGGCCCGTGAGCCATGGCCGCTGAGCTTGCGCGTCCGGAGCCTGTGCTCCGCCAACAGGAGAGGCCACAACAGTGAGAGGCCCGCGTACTGCAAAAAAAAAAAAAAAAAAGTGGAACCTGGGGGCTTCCCTGGTGGCGCAGTGGTTGGGAGTCTGCCTGCCGATGCAGGGGACCCAGTTCGTGCCCCGGTTCGGAAAGGTCCCACATGCCGCGGAGCGGCTGGGCCCGTGAGCCAATGGCCGCTGAGCCTGCGCGTCCGGAGCCTGTGCTCCACAACGGGAGAGGCCACAGCAGTAAGAGGCCCGCGTACTGAAACAACAACAACAACAAAAAAAAAGTGGAACCTGGGGGCTTCTCTGGTGGCGCAGTGGTTGGGAGTCCGTCTGCCGATGCAGGGGACACGGGTTCGTGCCCCGGTCCGGAAAGGTCCCACATGCCGCGGAGCGGCTGGGCCCGTGAGCCATGGCCGCTGAGCCTGCGCATCCGGAGCCTGTGCTCCGCAACGAGAGAGGCCACAAAGGTGGGAGGCCCGCGTACCGGAAAAAAAAAAAAAAAATCATTTATAAGGGAAAGCTCAAATAGCCTAATGAATTCATCTAGCCCACTGGCTTTGCATCCTCCACTTCTAATTTACGCTACTGACACCAGATGGCGATATTTTATCATGATCGACTGAGTCATGGCCATTTGTTAATTTATTCAGCAAATGTATAGCGGGAGGCTAGGCACAAAGAATTCATAGTGAATGACACATAGACCTTGATATGTGTTTATAATCTATTGGGAGAGTGGGTTAGCTATACAGATAATGGAAAAGTACAGTCATGATGATACAAAATAATAGGCAACATATTTTAAGGGACAAAAGACCTGAAAAGACACTTCATGAACAAGAAAACAAATAGACTAAAAGTACAAAACAGTGATCAACATTATTAGTCATCAGGAAAATGCACTTTAAAAGGTCAGTGAGATACTACTGTATCCCAGTAAGAATGACTAAAATGAAAAGGACTTAGAAAACTCAGAGATGATGAGGTCGTGGAGCATTTTGAAAGCTTGCACACTGCTGTGGTGATGTAAACTCAACAAGCACTTGGAGGACTCCTTGGTCTGTCCACTAAACCTAACCTGACAAACACCCTGTGACCTAGCACTTCCACTTCCGGGTATAAACCAACAGAAGTGAGTGCTTACATGCACCGAAGCCTTGCACAGATACGTTCATCACAGATTATTTATGATAGAAAAAACAGAAAGAACTCATACCCATCGATAGTACAAAGTATAAAGTATGGTATATGCACAATATATGCAATAACTGGAATATTACACAGCAATGAAGAACAAAATACTGCTGCTTATAGCAACAAGGATGAATCTCACTAAATACAATGTTGACTGAAAGAAGCCTGACCTCAAAGAGCACATACTATATGATTACATTTTAGGTGAGGCTCAAGAACAGGAAAACTAATCTATGAGGATAAAGGTCAGGATATTTGTTATTTGGAGGAGCAGGGGAAATATTGAGAGGGAGGGGGAAATGAGCCTTCTGTTGTGCTAGAAATATTCTGTGTCTTGATCAAGGGCTGTATATACTGAATATATACAGATGTAAAATTTTATTGAGCTGTATAAGATTTGTGCACTTCACATATAAGTTATTCCTCAATAGACAAATAAATAAAGAGAAATCAATAGTCAGCATCACCGAATGTTTATTAGGTGCAAGGCATTTTGTCAATACATATATTATCTCAGTCATCACAGTAATTCTCTTTTTCCCAGCCCTATTGAGATATAATTGACATATAACATTCTATAAGGTGTACAAGGTGATGGTTTAATATATGTGTATATTATAAAACGATTACCACAGTAAAGTAGGTAACACACCCATCACCTCACAAACTTACAGTGTGTGTGTGTGTGTGTTGAGAACTTTTAAGATCTACTCTCCTAGCAACTTTTAAGTACACAATACAGAATTGTTAACTATGGTCACCACGCTGTATATTAGACCCCCCTGGAACTTCATCTTGTAATTGGAAGTTTATACCCTTTGATCACCCTCACCAACTCCCCCCATCTCCGCCTCCTCCCTGCCCCTGGCAACTACCAATCTACTCTCTTTTTCTATGAGTTTGGTTTTTTTAGATTCCACATATAAGTAATATCACATGGCATGTATCTTTGTCTGACTTATTTCACTTTGCACAATGTCCTCAAGTTTCATCCGTGTTGTTGCAAAAGGCAGGATTTCCTTCTTTTTATGGCTAACTAGTATTGCATTTGTGTTCCCTTTTCTCCACATCCTTGCCAACACTTGTTATTTCTTGTCTTTTTGATCACAGCCATTCTAACAGGTGTGAGGTGATCTCATTATGGTTTTGATTAGCATTTCCCTGATGATTAGAGTTTCACAGTAATTCTAAGAGGGATGTTCAATTCCTAATCCCAGCTGACAGATCAGGAAACTGATATTTAGAGAGCTCAGTAACCCGCCCAGATGCATGTGACATGCACATGGCAGAGGAAGAACCCAGGCAGGTCTGGTTGTAAAGTCCAAGCTCTAGTCCACTGTTTAATGGCTTCCCCATTTTACAAGGCCCAGTAAGAGGGATGAATTCTGCCTTAGGGGGAAGTAGATTAGCAAAGACTTCAAACAAGAGGAAGATACATTTTGAAACAAACAAGTGAACCCAAATGTTATCTATCAGTTTCCTCGCTTCCTGCTAGAACTATGGAATCCTGGATTTGGAAGTAGGTGTAGCGATCATCCAGTCTAGTCCAATCCTTTTTTATTTTGTTTTGTTTATTTTTTTACAATCCTTTATTTGTGAAGGAAATAAAGCTCAGGGTGGCAACGACGCTCATTTAATGCTAGCAAAGAACAGAGCTAAGGTCAACTGGAAAATAGCTGACCTCGCCCAGAGAGATTAAGTAACTCCCAATGGCCACCCAGAAGTAAGTGGTGGAGCTGTTATCTGAATTCCCACAGGGTGACTGCAGAACCTGTTCGCTTAACCACTGTGCCAAACGGGCTTCTGACTCCTAGCCCCGCGCTCCATCCACTGCCCCAGCCTGCCTCCCAAAATACACTGAAAAGTCAGCACATTGAGAGAGATTGGAGTGGTCACAATCCACTGGAGGTGGGGAGGCGGACCGGGAGACTGACATGCTTGCCATGTCAAATCAGGTCAGATCCAACTGCAGACAAATTGGGAAGATAATTGGGAATTGCTGATCAAAGTCAATTTTGAGCAGAAAGAAAGCAGCATTGGGAAACCACCTAATTTAAACCAAGGGATGGTTTCAAGAATTGAATTTAGACCCAGAGGAAGAAAAGCTCAGTTTTAGAAAAGTTCAATTAAGGCATTAAAAAATCCAATTTGGATCAAAGTGGTAGGTCTGTCTAAGCACTGGGGTAAGATGCTTATCTGGCTCAGGCGCCACAGTCCGGAGTTCACAGCTTATCCCAGCCTCCCTCTCCTTCTCTCCTCTTTCCATCTGCCCCTTCCTGTTCCCCAACAGAAGTTCTTCCTAGTTTTTCTTGGGACTTTTGCAATCCTTGCCCACTTTTCAAAGTTCCATTTCATCGCTGAGTGGTCTAACATATTGATGGTCTTTGTCTTGGTACAACTGGCCTTGTGGAATCTTTCCTTCATTGTATGACTTTGCTATGGCAGCTGTAACCAATTACCACAAACTTGGTAGCTTAAAACAATAGCAATCTATTCTCTCCTATTTCTGGAGACCATAAATCCAAAACCAGTATCACTGGTTCAAAAATCAACCTGTCAGCTTAGCTGCACACCCTCTGGGGGCTCTAGGGGAGCATCTGTGCCTTAGCGCTTCCAGCTTCAGGTGGCTGCCCACATGGCATTCCTGGGCTTGCGGCTGCATCACCGCAATCTCTTCCTCCATCTTCCCAAGGCCTGTGTGTGTCTTCTCCCTTTGGTTCTCTCTTACAAAGACCCACCCAGATCATCCCGATAATCTCCCCATTACAAGATACTTAATTTAGTCACATGTTACCGTATAAAATAGTATTCATCCTTTATCCAAATAAGTCAATACTTTGAAGTTCCAGGGATTAGGAATTGATCTCTTTGGGTGGCCATGATTCAGCCTGCTACTCTTCAAGCCCTAGAACTACAGAAAGATAGATTTAGAAATAAAAAACCCTCTCTAACGACCCACTAAAAATATCACCACCATCAAGGAGAATTCCTCTCTTAAACTCTCTTCAGTCTGGCTTTTCTTCCTCACCATCCTCTGAAAATACCCTTGTTCAGTCTGCCAACTCCAGCGACGATTTTTCGGTTCTTTATGTTCCTGTAGCAGCATTTGACACAGTAGAGCACTTCTTCCTGGAAACTATGCTCCTTCATTCCCTCCTACTCTACTGGCTACTTCTTTTCAGTCGTCTCTCCTGGATCATCATCTTCACACAACTTCTGAGCATCAGAGTGCCCATGGCTCAGTCCTTGGACCGCTTTCCATCTTTAGCTATTCTTATTCCCTTATTCCCCCAGCTTTAAAGCCTCTGATACACTGATAATACCCAAACTTAAATCTCCATCCCAGTCTCTCCCCTAAACATCCAGCATTAGTACAGAACAGCTACTTGACGTCTCCATTTGAATGTCTAACAGGGATCTCAATCCTAACATGCCCCAAACTGACCTCTGTATTCTGCTCCCCTCCCCAAGCTGCTCTTTCCCCAGGGTTCCCCATCCCAGTGGAATATATTGCCCAGTCACTCAGTCCAAGAAACGGGAGTCATCCTTGACCTCTCTTTTCTCATATGTCTTACAGCCAGTCTATCAGCAAATGTTACTAGTTCTATCTTTTAAAAAATTCTGACTCCTACTGTATCTGTCCACCTTGACCACAATCACCTAGTCTAAGGCGCCATCACTTCTTGCCTGGACTGTTATAATTGGTCTCCTTGCTCCTAACTGGTCTCCCTGCTTTTCCCCAGACCTCTTTCAATCTAAATAACCACGAAGACTATTTCAAACACAAACCTCTTCATGTATTTCCTTCTGTTCCAATGGACTCCCATCATATTTAAAATAAAATCCAAAGTCCTTCCCATGGTCCATGATGCGTCTCCAACTTCATTCCTTAATATTTCTGACTTTGGCTTCCTGCTGTTCTTGGAATTTGCTGTTCTCATCCTGGCCTGCCGGCCGTGCACTTCCTGTTCCCTCTCTTGGACCACTCTTCCGTGGTTGTTTCTCCAACTTGCTCTTTGACTACATCCAAGTCTGTTCAGCTGTCATTTCCTAGGGGAGACCTCTCCTGACACCCTACTTGATAACATTTCTATCACCCTCTTGCCCCATCCCGTAATTTATTTTCTTTAAGATCTAATATTATAATATGTATTTGTCTAATTGATGCGTTTCTATCTCCCTCACTATAATATTGGTTTTCTGAGAGCAGGGAATGTGCCTGTTTTGGTTCATTACCAGATTGCCAGTGCCTAGAACAGTTCCTGATAGAATAGGAACATGTGAGATTCTTTTTTTTTTTGCCACGCCGGGCAACATGCAGGATTTTAGTTTCCCAACCAGGGATCAAACCCACACCCCCCTGCAGTGGAAGCACGGAGTCTTAACCACTGGACCTCCAGGGAAGATCCCTGTGTGAGACATTTTTAAGTGAATGAATGAGTGAATGATTTAAAGATTTCAGAAGGCAGATGACTGGGATATAAAATGCAAGCTTTTGGAAGGGACCTCCCTCCACTCCCACCAACCACAAACTCTGATGATTGTAGCTGGGCTTCCTCCCAGCTTGAACGTGCCCACCCTCTCTGGCTGAAAGTCAGCTCCACCAAGGCGGCAAGTGCCTCTACCCCCATATCAGCTTTGCAGCCAGCCTCCCAGGGGAAGTGGGCAGGGAGGCCACGAGGTGGAAAATGCCACCTAGGAGAGCAGAGCTAATAATGGACTGTTCTTCTGTTATAGCAACTGCTGTGACGTGCAAATGCTATCTTGTTAAAAATAAATAAATAAATAAGAGTAACTTATTGGGATTCCTTGTAAGTTCTTAGCAGACAAAGCTTCATTTCACGCCCACTCAGGGCAGCAGTTGGGAAAGAGTGCAGCCACAGGGTCAGTGCTGCCCACATTCCTTCCAGGGGCCTCCACGGCTCACAGGCCCAAACACAGTGCCTTCCTTATACTTCAGACACTACTCTACCACTACGATGCCTGCCCCCCGGCCAGGGAAAATCGGTGCTAGCCCAGTGGCCAGGAGAAACCCACAGAAAGTGGAGAAGCAGGATAACATATTAACAAACAACCGAAATTTTAGAGGCAAGCCTCAATTTGAATTCCCAAAGTAGATTGTTAGCTATGTATTCTTGGGAAAGTCACTTATTAAGCCTCAGATGCCTTATCCATAGAACAAAGTAATGTCTGCCTCTCAGGGCTGTTTTGAGGATGGAATGCTCTAGGCCAGCACAGGATCGCAGTGACTAGTAGTCAGCACAATTACCCTTAGTCGGCCTTTACCAAGGCGTAGAGGGTAAGGAGGAAGGCAGTAATGGCTGGGACACCCGACATCCCATGACATGATTGGCATTGGTGTATAACCAGCCTGCTCTGTGGAAGCCACAGAATTCCAGAATGATAGGGTCACAGAAGCCTTCGGAGATGTTAAAACAAACGAACACATAAACAAAAGACCTTGCATTTTACAAAAAAGGAAATGGGCCTAGAAAGATGGACTGATTTGCCCAGAATCGCATAGCTAGTGAACGGCAAAGCCGGAGCTGGAACCCAGATCTCAGAGCTCTGCTCGCACGCTCTTAGAGTGCTTCTTGATGTTGCTCACAGGCTAGGCTGAGTGACTTGTAAGCCCTCCCACCCACACCATGCCCAGGCCTCAAACTGCACAGCAGGCCCAGCTCTTCAGCAGATGAGCTCAGACTCAGTCACAGCCTCGCCAGGCCTTGCAAGGACTCTCTGCACCTCCCGCACCACCCCCGCCCCGTCCCTCATGCCCGTTCTCTAATTTGCCTTCCTCCATCCATTAAGGCCTGTGACAGGCAAGCTCCCAGCTCCCCACTCCCTCCCCAGAGAACATCTCAGCCGGCTAGCCCATAGGCCTGTTGCAGAAAAGAACACTTCCTGGAGGGGATGTCAGGGATTGCAAGGTGGATCTGAGGAGCCCTCCGCTTGCATTTCCTGGAGAAGCCTGTGGGGCCTCTGATTCCTTTTATATCCTCTGAACCCTTAAGTAAGCTTGTTGGTGATGCCATGTAGACAAAGTATCCATAAACTGAAAACAAAGGCAAAACTGCCAGATGGCTTAGGTCAAAGGCCACATGCCTGGAATTGCCTGTCTACTCCTTTCATCTCTTTGCTCCTTCTTCAAATATTTTTGAAATATCATCTCTTCTGCTGAGCCCTTCAAATGGAGGAATCATTCTGAACCAGGATTCAAATCCTTAGTTGCCCCTCACTGGCAGTGTGACCCTTCTGCGCCTCAGTTTTCTCATCTGTAAAATGGGAACAGTCAGATTATCTTTCTCATAGGGTTATTGTGAGATTGTGAATTGATAAACACACAGCACTTATATACATGTCTGAAACAAAGTAAACCCTCAATAAACATTTCCTGTGGTGATAATGATGATGACGAAGATGATGATAGTAAAGATGGACCTCTCTCATTTTAAACAGGAATATACCGTGGGACTCCAACTGCCCTATAATATGTACTTCTCCTTCTTTCTGTCCATACCTAAGTATATTTTAGTGCATTATCTGATATAATCCTCTTCACTGTTGGTTCTCTTGACTAGTGGTCAATGTCTGATTTAGAGAGCAGGTCCCCACTGGGCAGGGACCAGAGCTGGTTAACACTCTGAGCCTTACTCCCCTCCTCTGTCAAATGGATCTAATCCCACATGACTTGCATAAAGGATTAACCAAGTAGCATCATAGATTAAATGGTCAATAATACTGTCACCCTTATTCCTGATTATCTATCTGTGTAACCTGACTAGTATTAGGTTTATTATAAGAAATCTTCCTTTTTATTGATAAAAACAGTCAAATATAGCAAGTTCATGTGGCTCAGTCTTATAATAGTAACAATAATTGTAATAAAAACAACAATAACATCCAACATTTATTTAATGCTCCTATATGCCAGGTACTGCCCTGGCATGACATGTTTCACATGGATTATGTCATTTAATGTCTGTGAGCCTATGAGGTATATGTCATTATCATATGTCATATGATAATGTCAAATAAATAAGCACCTAGAAGTTTAGTAAATGTCCAAAAGTAACACAGATAGTAATAGGACACAAACCTACAGTGTTAAATTCTGAGTTCACATTCCCAACAAATACTCTCTACTGCTTGGTCTTCTGCAACCAGGACTCTACCTTGTTCTTTTCTTTTTTATTGAACTATAGTTGATTTATAGTGTTTCAAGTGTACAGCAAAGTGATTCAGTTATACATATATATATATATATATATATATATATATATATGCTTTTTCAGATTCTTTTCCATTGTAAGTTATTACAAGATATTGAATATAGTTCCCTGTGCTACACAGTAGGTCCTTGTTGTTTATTTTATATATAGTAGTATCTGTTAATCCCAAATTCCCAATTTATCCCTCCCCTCCTTCCTTTGTGGTAACCATAAATTTGTTTTCTATGGCTGTGAAGCTATTTCTGTTTTGTAAATAAGTTCATTTGCATCATTTTTTTTTAGATTCCACATGTAAGTGATGTGATATTTGTCTTTGTCTGGCTTACTTCACTTAGTATGATAATCTCTAGGTCCATCCATGTTGCTGCAAATGGCATTATTTCATTTTTTTAAATGGCTGAGTAGTATTCCGTTGTATACATGTACCACCTTTTATTTATCCATTCATCTGTTGATGGTCATTTAGGTTGCTTCCATGTCTTGGCTATTGTAAATAGTGTTGCTATGAACATTGGGGTGCATGTATCTTTTCCAATTAGAGTTTTCATCTTTTCTGGATATATGCCCAGAAGTGGGATTGCTGGGTCATATGGTAGCTCTATTTTTAGTTTTTTGAGGAACCTCCATACTATTCCCCATAGTGGTTGCACCAATTTACATTCCCACCAACAGTGTGGGAGGGTTCCCTTTTCTCCACACCCTCTCCTTGTTCTTGTAGATCCATCTTTCAATCCTCAAGGACTGGGACCCTGTCCTTGACACCCAGGCAGTGGCTAGGCTCCTGCCACCTGATGAGAAAATGCCCTGCTTCTACCTTTGTCTGCTGAGACCCTGAGTATGGCTTACTCCTAGTTTCTCCATCACTGTGTTCTGTCTGTCCAAGGAACACTCCCTCATTGTTCATGTTGGGCCTGCCTGATGCAAAGTGCTTTACTGAATTGCTCCCCATCGTATGTGTGGTTGCCTTAATCATATGCCACATTCCGCTTACCAGACAGTACTTGCTCCTTCAGCTGTCTCCCCCATTCCTAGGAGGGTGCTAGTGTCAGATCCGTGCTCATCCCCTCTGTCAGTTGTCTTAAGCAGATCACACCTAGCCCTGCTCATGCATATGATGCTATGGAGAGAACCCTGGAGATGGAGGGAGCATGAGACCTGGTCCCTGCGTGCAAAGGGCTTGTAATCTCATTGGCAGACAGAATATAGAAAAAGAAATGCAAGCTAGCGCATATTGTGCCATGATTGAGTGGTCCGGACATTTATTATGCAGTAAAGACTTAGCATTAGGAACAGAGTGAAGAATGGCGGTCAGGATACAGTCCAAACAGTTCCTCTTTACCATTTGCACCAAGCCCAGTATCCCAGTATTAAAGGGAAGGGAGCCCGATAGGGGAACAGCGGGAGCTCACCTAAGAAGTCAGAGTAGCAAAGCAGCTCTGCGGCGTGTCCCCTCACCTCCAGCCCGCTCCACGTAACGGCAGAAGCTGAATCCCATTTCTGTGCCTCACCACACAGGACCCTGAGCCTCTCATTCACAATGAGAAGTCCAGCGACCATAATTTAAATTCCCCCCAGTGCCTAGCCTGACTGTGTCAGAGTGAATTGCAGGCTAAAAAGCCACATTGAGTTTTGTTTAGACCCACACACACCATGCATTTTCAGGCGATTTTTTTCAGCCTCCCTTCTGCTAGCTGAACAAGACTCATCTATCTGCAGCCATTAAGTCTATCCACAGGCAGGTATCAGGCATGACCAGGAAATCAATATGAGCCAGTGAGACAAGATATTTCCTCCCTCTTTTGCTCATCTAAATGGGGAAAGCTTCCAGTGGTGCTCAGAGAACAGCTGCTGCCCATCGTCCTTTTCTCTCTCCCTACATAGCAAACACAGAAATTATTTTCTGCCAAGAAAACGGACCAAGGCTAAACTCAAAACTTTGTTTGTATGATGAAGCCAGTCTAAATCTCCTTCACGTCCTAGAAGCTATTATAGAATCTGTTCTGGAAAAGGGAGGGAAGGAGAGGTCAGAGATTAACTGGGTAGAGGTGTATGAAATGTCCAAGCCCTCTATTTCCAGGCAGAACTACATGGGAAGCATCCATTGGTTGGCTCAGATTCTCAGGGACCTTTACTTCCAAACCCCATTCTAAAGACTTGTGTCTGTGAACGTCGGGACTTCTTTCCTGCATCTGGCTTTTATTCGTCTAAGATAATTGATCACTGACGATAGCATATTTTCTGAGCCTCTGGTGTTCAGTAAGGTTTTGGAACTTGGCAGGCCTTGTGACTAGAGAGCAGGCTTCATTCACCATCACTGGTAGAATTGGACACTGGATAGTGTTGAGGTGGAAAGCAAAGGGCAAGACACTGGTCTTAGTGGGCTCGGGCTGCCGTAAAACACCATAGACTGAGCAACTGAAACAAGATGTTTATTTTCTCACAGTTCTAGAGGCTAGAAGTCCAAGATCAAGATGCCAGCATGGCTGGTTTCTAGCGAGAGCTCTCTCCCCAGGTTGCCAATGGCCACCTCCACACTGTGAGCTCACGTGACCCCTCCCCTGTGCGAGAAGAGTTCTGGGGTTTCTTCTTATAAGGACGCTAATCTCATCGTGAGGCCACCACCCTCATCTAAACCTATTACCTCCCATAGACCCCACCTTCAAAACCATCATATTGGGGGTTAGGGCTTCAAGATGTGAATTGGGGGTAAAGGAGGGAAATATAATTCAGTCCAAAGCAGCATTGTACTCTGAATACTCTCTGTTACTACATGAACCATGCTGATCAGGGACAGAAGTGTCCATTAGGTGTAGGACCACATATTTCTGTGATGACTTCTCCTGTGTTTTCTTAGGCAGCTGTGGTTGGTGTGATGTGGTATAGTTTCTGTGTTGTGGTATTATCTGCACTGGATTTGCAGCCAAAAGAAAAGATTTCAATCACCTCACACCCATTAGGATGGCTACTATCAAAAACAGAGAAAATAGGGCTTCCTTGGTGGCGCAGTTGTTGAGAGTCCGCCTGCCGATGCAGGGGACATAGATGGGTTCATGCCCCGGTCCGGGAAGATCCCACATGCCACGGAGTGGCTAGGCCCGTGAGCCATGGCCTCTGAGCCTGCGCATCCGGAGCCTGTGCTCCGCAACGGGAGAGGCCACAGCAGTGAGAGGTCCGCATACCGCAAAAAAAAAAACAACAGAGAAAATAATAAATGTTGGCAAGGGTGTGGGACAATTGAAACACTCATGCAGTGTTGGTGGGATTGTTAAATGGTACAAACACTATAGAAAACAGTGTGGTGGTTCCTCAAAAAATTAAATCTGGAATTACCACGTGATCCAGCAATTCCACTTCAGGGTATACATCCCATGTGCAGCAACAAAGACCCAATGCAGCCAAAAATAAATAAATTAATTAATTTAAAAAAACTAATGTGATAGACTGAGCAGCCAAAGAATGTGAAAATCTTAAAAATTAATCCTATTAAATCAGAATAAATATCATAATTATAATTAACAAATTATTAATTAAATTAATTGTCAGTGAAAATTAATTAAGTTGATGAAAATTAATCATATTATGATTGTGTGCATCCCCTCATCAGGTCTCTGTGTCTAGTTAAATTATGTTTTACTACTTTCTTTCTTAGACTTGATTATAAAGATTTTACCTGACTTGCTGACTTGACTCTTAATTTGTGACCTTGTTATGAGTCCTTGCAAAATTACACACTGTAGATTTTTTAAAAACAGCTCCAAGCACATTACACTTTTCAAAGGATCTTAAATGCATTATCGAATAATAACATCTTTGCCAAGACTGAGGAAGATCAAATTTCCGAAGTCTAGAAAGCCAGAGAGATTGTCCAGTTTAAATTGTTTCTTTCCCTCCACAACGTGCCTTTTTAGCTGCTAACTGTGACTCTCTGAGGTGTCCCTTTAGCACAGACTAAGGTAAAAGGAGGAGGACAGGTGGAATTGAGACTTCTTATCCCACAGAGATCAGGGTTCTGGATACATGTGCCCCCTTGTGTTTGTTAGGTCTGTAGTGGTTCAGAATAGAACAGAAAAGTGAAAATCAGGGTAGGCAGCAACAGTCCCAAATACTTCATCCCCAAAGCTAAGCATGGACAGCCATGCATAGGATGCCAGTGAGAAAGTGTGTGTGCATGTGTGAGAGAGAGAGAGAGAGAGAGAGAGAAAGAGAGATGTATTCTGCAAGAGTCATCAGGCTGTGGAATCAAACCCTGGTGCTCCAGCACCACCACTCCCCTTCCACCCACCAAGCTGCCACATTACTAATTCTCAGCCATGGCTCTACATCAGAAAAATCTATTATTGACTGTATGTGCCCACACATACAGAGATTCTGATTAATTTGATCGGGGGTAGCGTCTAGGAATCAGCATTTTCCAGAGCTACACAGATGTTTCTTACATACCGCCAGGGTTGAGAACCATTGGGTCACGCGTTCCATCAGCTTAGACGAAGTTAGATAGAATTTACCATTGATGAGGACATTTGATCTTGAACCTAGGAAATTTATAAATATCATCTTTGGAGCTTTAAAGTCTTTGAGTTATATATAGTGAATTAAACATGTGTTCATCTATACTCCCTCCCGGGTTCCCACTAAAATAAGAGTGAATGTTTTAAACCTGTAAGGACATGTAGCACAGAGAAGAGAAACCAACAGACAAGTGCTACCAGCTAAGTTTTGGAAAATGGAATGCAAATGGAGGAATAGAAACTGACTTCGTCAAGCTAGAAAAGCTAAAACCTACGTGTTTGCAGAGGGGAGCGTGGATGAGAGTCAAGATGATTTGTGCTGAAGAATACTTGGGGGCACCAGATACTGAGATAGGAAGAGAGGTGGGACTAAACACGGGAGGATTCAGTTGAACGTCTGTATAATGGGCAGTCTGTTAGGTCCTCTCCCCCAGTAGGAGAAGTCAGGTGACTCCCTCCATCACAGAAGGTCTAGGGTATTCTCTGAGAAAACCACATCAAGAGTCTTCAGATAGGATACCAGCACAGTGGAAAACAGGGAAGAGGCGCTGAGCTGGAAAGAGGGTGATTCAGTGGAAATCTAGACGATCACCTTTGGCATCCAGCCCTTTCAGTGGCTTGGCTTCAAGAATACTGACTGCCAAACAAATTCTCTCCAAGTGAAAGATTGGACAATCTTTCTCTGGGGAGACTGAAGAGTCTTAAGGAAAAAAAATAACCAAAATTAAATGTATAACATCCACAATAAAACAGCTGGTGCTCTGTCACATCCCCATCGACTGAAGCCAAAGACGTGACACCGATTATTCCCGAGATTCCAACCAGCTTTTCAGAACCTTGCTTGGAAAGCATAGCCAAGGATCTTGAGATGCTTGAAGAAAGCTTCCACCTGACAACAAAATTCCAAAGCAGAAGAAATGGAAGTCAAAGGAACCAGAGACCAAAAAAGGTATTACTTTTATGATTAATATTCTCAGAGAGGAAAGTGAGGTTATTGCATCCATGAAGCAAGAACAGGAGCCTATACAGATAAATCCGCAGAAAACAAGGAAATAAAAATGTGGTAGCTTTGGTAGCTAGTCTCCAAAGACAGACTCAGCGGACCATGCTTCCCAATAACCACACCCTTGCACGGTCCTCTCCCACATGGAGTACCGTGAGGCCCTGTGACCCGCTCTGACTAATAGAATGGGACAGACGTGACGCTGGGCGAGCTTTTGGCCTAAGTCTTCGAGATAGCTGCCAGTTTCTGCTTTTGGAAGCCCTGGGCTGCCATGTAAAAATTCTCGGTACTCTGCTAGGGACACCACATGGATAGGTCATGGACAGAGAGAAAGGTCCTGAGACTACGTGGAGGATGCGAGGCTCAGCCGTCCCCATGTTCTAGCTGAGTCTTCCTGCCACCTGGCCAAGGCAGATGTATGGATGAAACCATGCTTGCTATTCCCGCACCATCTGCTCTCTGGCTGAGAGGGAGACAACATGTGAGGCCCCAAGCGAGACAGATGCATCCCAGTCAATCCATGGAATCGTGAAAAATAATAAAATGTTTGCTGTTTTAAACCATTAAGTTACAGATGGTGTGTTATGCAGCAAATATAAAATAATTGCCCAAATTAAAAATGAATCTGAATGGCATCACACTTCTTAGCAACACCCCTGAAAGCTAAAAAATAGTCGAGCGATAGCTTGAAAAGCCAGGGTGAGGATGGGGGTGCGTTATTTCAATCTACAGTTTTACACTTAGTAAAATTAGCCATCAACCATAAGGTTGGATTAAAGAAGATTTCATGCAAGGCCTCAAAAAATTTACATCCTGTGCAACCCTTCTCAGGAAGCTATTGTCAGCTGTGAGTCAGTAGCATGGAGTTCTCAACTGGGTACAATTTTGCCCTCCAGGGACATTTAGCAATGTCTGGAGACAATCTGGGTTGTCACAAGTAGAAGGGAACACTGCTACTGGCATCTAGTGGGTAGAGGCCAGGGATGTTGCTAAATATCCTATAATGGCAGGATAGCCTTCTACAACAAAGATTATCTGGCTCAAAATGTCAGTAGTGCAGAGACTGAGAAGTCCTGGATTAAATCAAGAAAGAAGATACTTTATCAGGGAATAAGATTTCCAACACAGTAGATTTGCAAAGGGAAGTCCCAGGTCTGCAGCTGTATTACAGGCTTAGAGGACAGCCAGCCCAAATTGGAAAGGGATCCAGTAGGATTATACCAGGATATAAAAGATTCCAGTAGGAGTATACCAGAAGGAAAAAAAAGGGGGGGGGGGGTGGAACTGGAGTATTACCTGATTATTTGACTACATGGAAACAGTATTAGAGGGGAATTGATAGTTCTTTTAAAGAGTGGGAAGATTCAGTGTTGGGTCATAAAAAAGTAAACAAATTCATCATATTCTCTTGACTCAGCAAGAGGGTCTTATATAGTAGTGATAATATAATCATAGAATAATGTTAATAACAAACATGTATATGGATTAGTAGAGCACTGTTCTAAGTGCTTTATCTGTATTTACTCGTTTAACCCTCACAAAAATTTTACAAGGTAGCTACTGTTACTGTCCCCAGCAAAGGCACAGAGAAGTGAAGCAATTTGCCTGAGGTTGCACAGCGACCAGTAGCAGAAGTAGGATTTGAACCCAGGCAGCCTGTGTCCAGAATCTGAGCATTTTTCTACTACCCTAGGCTGCTTCCTAATTTAGACAAACAAACAATGTGATACTCATCTGATATGCACTGGTATAGCCAGGCAGCCAACAATTGTTCTGCAAGTTCTCCAGCAATTACTCAATGTCTGGAATATCATTCCTGGAACTAGAGAGGGAGGACAGAGAAGGGGAAATCAGAGTGTGAATGTGTTAAACCCTTACACTGTAATAGGAAATTTATATATATATATATATGTCTAAAATTGAGACGTAAAGATATAGCAGTACAACCATATTGTTTTGCTATACAGAGGAAAATATCAGAAGAAACAGCTAAAAGAGATTTACGTGGTCGCCCTGAGGGAATGGAACTTAAGAATGGAGAGGGAAAAAGCAGGGGAGACTCATAAGCCTTGTAGTACTGTTTGGCTTTAAAACCACGTAATATATTTATTATTTTGGTAAAAAAAAATTAATTTAAAAATTTAATAAACTCTCATTGGTTTAGGATGGTAGAGACTTGTCCTGCCTGAAAGCAGAGGCATAATCCAATGACTCTTAAGGTGGCTTTTGGGAATTCCCTGGCGGTCCAGTGGTTAGGACTCTGAGTTTTCACTGCCAAGGACACGAGTTCAATCCCTGGTCGGGGAAATAAGATCCTGCAAGCCAAAGGAAAAAAAAAAAAAAAGAAACAAAAGGTGGCTTCTAGGCTAAGGACCATGGAAATAGGAATATTTTGTTTCTGGGAATGGCCTAAGCTGCCTTTTCATATGTAAGACAGGAATGAAGACATTTGTCTTGAGCCACTTAAGACTCCAGATGATCCATTTGAGTCTGGAAGCATCTCTTCTGCCTTTACGTGTGGCACTTCTGTGACAGAGCCTCTGTGACATCCACAGGAACTCCTTTCTGGAGAGAAACATGGGCCATTCAGGTGGGAAGGAGTTCTTGCTGAGGGAAGAGGAAGATTGATAAACTCCATCGCTGGGTACAAAAGATGAAGGAAAACTGTACCAAAGGGAGGAAGACTGTGCGAGAAAGTCAAGCTTAACTCTGTTTATATTTCAAGTGAAGACCAAGTACAAACCTTAGGAGACGTTTTTTTTTTGAGATTTTTTGAAACTTACCCAGTTTGGCTTATTTTTAAACCCTTGGCTCTTGCTTTTCAATGGCCTCAGACACCTCTTCTGTACCATTTCATAGGCTCTCAGCTTCACAGTCTCAGAGGTCTTGGATCACTTATTTTAGGTCCACTCACTGTAACAACCACCTCTACTAAACTGACTAACTTTGTGCAGCACAGTGAGACAGTACTTTGCCTCAGGCCTGAGCTGGTGCCGCTTAGCTCTGGTCCAGGAGATTCGCTGTTGACAGGAGGTGAGAAACCACTGGACCAGTTGCGCACTTACACATGAGCTGCTCGGAGCATGGGGGAAATCAACCGTGTGATAAACTCTGACAAATGGAAGATGGGCTCCAGTGGCTAAATTCTTCTCTCTTCCTCCCCCAGAGAAACTTTCCTGAAAAAGAGTCATGTGTAGCTTGGGAGATCCTG
This sequence comes from Tursiops truncatus, assembly GCF_011762595.2. Classification (NCBI taxonomy): domain Eukaryota; kingdom Metazoa; phylum Chordata; class Mammalia; order Artiodactyla; family Delphinidae; genus Tursiops; species Tursiops truncatus. The sequence goes on from NC_047041.1 coordinate 9,663,763, forward strand.
TGAAATCAAGTGTCTTGTCCTGCTCCAGGTCAAGTGGTGATCGACTCAGTAACACGCTCTTGTGTTGCTTCTCCTTCTTCCCCGGACTCTCCTTTCCCTCTCTCCCATCTCCTGGGATTGCATCCTAACCAAGTAATAGCACATAAACTTGTGTCTCCAGTTCTGCTTTCTAGGAAACCCAGATTTCAGCCTTCAAAGTGTTAAAGGTCTCACCTAACATAAAATAGATCATTTGAACAGACCTGTAATTATTAAAGAAATTTAATTCATAATTTGAAAGCTTCCAGAAATGAACCCTTTAGGCCCAGATGTTTTCACTGGAGAATTCTACCAAACATTTGAAAAAGAATTAACATCAATTCTACACAATCTTCTTCGGAAACTAGAAGAGAGGAAAGCACTACCCACCTCATTTTGTGAGGTTAATGTTACTCTAATACCCAAACCAGACAAATACAATTTAAAAAAAAACATAAAACTTCAGGCTTATATTTATCACAACTTAGATGCAAAAATACTTTTTAAAAATGTAAGCATATCAAATCCAGCGATATATAAAAAGAATTATATACCATAACCAGTGGGGTAGGGGCTGGAATAAATCAGCTAGGCTGAACAATATTTGAAAATCAACCAATTAATACAGAAAAGGCATTTGACAAAATTCAAAATCCATTCATGATAAAAGCTCTCAGCAGATTAGGAACAAAGGGAAACTTCCTCAACTTAATAAAGAGCATCTATAAAAGTCAAAAGTTAACGTCAGGACTTCCCTAGTGGTCCAGTGGTTAAGACTCCGTGCTTCTACTGCAGGGGGATGCAGGTTTGATCCTGGGTTAGGGAAGTTCTGCATGCCATGTGGTGTGGCCAAAAAAAAAAAAAAGTTAACATCATACTTACCAATGAAAGACTGAGCGCTTTCCTCCTAAGATTAGGAACACAGGAAGTGTGTCCACTCTCATTACTCTTATTCAACACAGTAGTGGAGGTCCTAGTCAAAGCAACAAGGCAGGGCTTCCCTGGTGGCGCAGTAGTTGAGAGTCCGCCTGCCGATGCAGGGTACATGGGTTCGTGCCCCGGTCCGGGAAGATCCTATATGCCGCGGAGCGGCTGGGCCCGTGAGCCATGACCGCTGAGCCTGCGCGTCCGGAGCCTGTGCTCCGCAATGGGAGAGGCCACAGCAGTGAGAGGCCCGCGTACCGCAAAAAAAAAAAAAAAAAAAAAGCAACAAGGCAAGAAAAGGAAATAAAATGTATACCAAGTGGAAAGGAAGAAATAAGTTGTCCAAATTTGTTGTCCAAATCATGTCCAGATGACATGATTATCTATGGAGAAAATCCGAAGGAATTAACAAACAAGTTCATATAACTCAATGAGTGAGTTCAGTAAGTTCACAGAATACAAAATCAACCACAAAAATCAACTGTATTCCTATATACTAGCAACAAACATGTGGAAAACAAAAACTAAAAATGCAATACCGTTTACGATTACTCTCAAAAAATGAAAGAGCTAGGTATAAACCTAACAAAACACATACAGATTTGTATGCTGAAAATATAAAATGCTGGTGAAAGAAATCAAAGAAGATCCAAATAGATGGAGAGACATACCATAATTAAAGACTGGAAGACTCAGTATAGCAAAGATGTCAATTGTTTCCCAATTGATCTATAGATTTAAAACAATTCCGGTCAAAATTCAAGCAAGAATTTTTGTAGACATAGACAAACTTATTATAAAATTTGTATGAAAAAGTAAAGGAGTAGAATAGCTGAAATAATTTTGAAAAAGAAATAAAGTAGGAGGAATCACTGTGCCTGATAATAAGACTTATTTTCTAGATACAGTAATGAAGATAGTGTGAGATTGGTGGATGAATAATTATATAGATCAATGGAACAGAATAAAGAACCCAGAAACAGACCAACATAAATATGCCAAATTGATTTTTGATAAGATGCAAAAGTAATTCAGTGGAGGAGGGATAGTCTTTTTGACAAATGGTGGTGGAACAATCAGACATACATAGGCAAAAAAAATGAACCTTGACATAAACCTCATATCAAATACAAGAATTAATTTTAAATGTATCACAGATTTAAATGTAATGTGAAACTATAATTCTTTTAGAACATAGGAGATAATCTTTGGGCTAGGTGAAGACTTATATGATACCAAAAGCACAATACATAAAAGGAAAAAAATGATAAATTGGGCCTCATCAGAATTAAAAATTTTGCCCTGTGAAAAATGTTTAAAAGGATGAAAATAAAAGCTACAGACCAGGAGAAAATATTTATAAACCATGTCTCTGACAAAGGCCTTATATCTAGATTGTAGAAGGAACTCTAAAAAAAAAATCAACATTAATTTAAAAAAAGAACAATTATAAAATACACAGAAGTTATGAGCAGATATTTTACCCAAAAACAAGATATAAGTGGCAAATAAGCACATGAAAAGATGTTGAACATCACAGCCATTAACAAATTAAAATCACAACGAGATATCACCACACGTTTTAAAGAACATTTTTAAGAACAGCTAAAATTAAAAAAAAAAAATAGGGCAACATCAAAGCTGGCAAGGATGTAGAGAAATTGGATCACTCATAGATTGCTGGTGGGAGTGGAATTGTGTCAGCCACTCTGGAAAACTGTCCAGCAGTTTCTCATAAAATTAAACATGCAACTACCATATGACCCAGCAATTTCTGGGTTATATGAGACTTGGGTATTTATCCCAGAGAAATAAAAACTTAAGTTCACACAAAAACCTATACACAACTGTTCATAACAGCTTTGTTTATAAGAACAAAATACTGATAACAACTCAAAAGTTTTCTTTAATAAATGATTGAACAAACTCTGATCTATCCATACAATAGAAAAGTACTTATCAATAAAAAGAAATGAACTATTAATACATAAAACAACCTGGACAGAATTCATGGGCATTGTGCTTACTGAAAAAAGTCAATCTCAAAGGTTACATTAATAGAACATTCTAAAAATGACAAAAAAGTAGAGATGGCGAGCAGATGAACAGTTGCTAGGAGACAGGGGTGGGAGTGGAGTGGAGTAGGTGGTGGACATTCATACAAAGATGTAGTATGAGGCTGTTCTTTTGTGGCGATAGAACAGTTCTGGATCTTAAAATCTCCACATGGGATGAAATTGCACAGAACTATATATACACAAGCACATAAATGAGTGCAGGTTTAAAAAATGGTCAACAGGGACTTCCCCGGTGGTCCAGTGGTAAAGAATCCGCCTTCCAATGCAGGAGACGTGGGTTCGATCTCTGGTCAGGGAACTAAGATCCCACATGCTGCGGGGCAACTAAGCCCACGTGCCACAACTGCTGAGCTCACATGCCTCAACTAGAGCCCGCGTGCTGCAAACTACAGAGCCCACGCACTCTGGAGCCCATGAGCCACAACTAGAGAGAGAAAACCTGCATGCTGCAACGAAGAGCCCACGCACCACAACGAAAAAGATCCCACATGCCTCAGTGAAGATCCTGCGTGCTGCACCTAAGACCTGACACAGCCAAAAATATAAAGAAAATTAAAATAATAAAATAAAATAAATAAGTATTTTTTAAAAAATGGTCCACAGTGAATAAGCTCTGTAGTCTAGTTAACACTAATGTACCAATGTCAAGTTTCAGATTTTGATATCATACTACTGCTATATAAGATGTCACCATGGGAAGCTGGCTGAAGAGTGCACAAGACTATTTTTTTTTTTTTTTGCGGTACGCGGGCATCTCACTGTTGTGGCCTCTCCCGTTGCGGAGCACAGGCTCCGGACGCGCAGGCTCAGCGGTCATGGCTCACGGGCCCAGCCGCTCCACGGCATGTGGGATCTTCCCAGACCGGGGCACGAACCCGTGTCCCCTGCATCGGCAGGCGGACTCCCAACCACTGTGCCACCAGGGAAGCCCTGCACAAGACTATTTATACTATTTTTGCAACTTCCTGTGAGTCTATAATTGCTTCAAAATAAAACTTTTCTTAAAAAATAGGGAATCTAAAAAAATGAAAAATATAATTTTAGAAATGACCTACCTCAAAATTTCAAAGGCCTCTTAGTCTTCTGAAGCAGGCTAAACTGACTTAAGAGATCCTCTTCCTTATGTTGAAGATAGAGGCGGGCATGGAAAGAAAGCCCAAAAGGGAAGCAGCAGCTAAAGAGAATAGAGGTAAGTAGGCCAAATCTCTGGAATTTACAGGAGAAAAATAATATGCCTTGAGCAGGGATGTGGCTACAGTTTAAGCAGAGGAGGCTGTATGTTCACTGATACCCAAGCGTGGAGAAAATAATAGGGTCAGACAGGCTGGGGCAAATCTGGGTGTGGGGAGTCTGAGTCGGAGGAGAGAACATCTCTGTGAGAGTGGATGGAGAGACAGAAGAAGGAAATCATTTTGAAATGATAATAGAGTCTGCAATTTGGGTGCAGCAGGGATGAGCATTCAGCCTTGTGAGCACTGGTTGTCTGTGGATGATTCATTCCACACCTTGCTGAGGGACTTAATCCCCGCCTGCCCACCACAGCCGGAGCTCTGCCTACTCCCTTGGCTCTCCCCTCCACCTAAGCCCAAGGCATATTAATAACAGTCGCCGTCACAACCTACATTTGCACAGAACCTTTTCATTTTTTCAAAAACGTTTCCCATCTATGACCTCATTTGAGCCTCACTGTTCACTTGTAAGGTTGTCAGGGAAGGTGTTTTTTTAAGGTAAGAGAATTAGGAAATCCAGAGATTTTACTGACTCATGATATACGGTGCTGCATCTCAAGTCTCTGGGCTGTGGCCATCAACTCTGAAATATGAATTGTGGTCACTAGTTTCCTATTAGGCTGTGTCAACTCTCAGTTCACAGACTCCTTTGCAATCTGATGAATAGGGAATAAGCAATTCAGAGAGAAAAGCTACCAACAAAATCCAGCCTCAGAGAAAGAGCTCTGCTTTTCAAGGAGCCATAATGGTAAAGAAAATGCATCAGTTCATCTGTTGGTGGGTTTTTTGTTAAGAAAGGGAAGGAAAGTATGCAAATGTCACTCCGACTGGTTTTATGTTTTCAGGTAATTCCTGAGTCTTAATCATACACGGGTTCTGGATTAATCAGAATTTATTTTTATCTCCTAACCTTCCGGCGGAAGCTTAGAGTGCTGTTCTTTGCCTGCTGGGTGAGGTTGCCATAGAAACTCTTGGAGGAGAAGCAGTGTCTCTCTTATAATATTGTGACTGCAAGCAGGGACTAAAGCGGATCAGCCACTCCCAGACAGGAATAAGAATACTCTGGAACTGGGAAGGTACTCATCTCCTCTACTCCAAGATTTCCTGTGCCCTGAGACGTGAAGTGTTTCCCGATCAGTTCAGCATCTAAGCGCACAAAAGGAAGTAGAATTTGCCCTCGGAGCTCACCTTCATTAGCCCCTCACTGGAGGTTGGCTGGAAAGCCCAGATTAGAATTAGGAGCACTGCACATTGGTAACCAAGATAATAGCCTCTCATGGGTCCTGAAGTTCCGCTTCATTAAACCTTGCATTCCAATGAATAATTTTTGTGGTCTATAAATAGATATTGAATATATGAGTCTCATATATTTTGTAAGGTTTAGAAATAATTTGGATGCAAGCGATTTAGTTTAAGAAAAGCACCACAATCAATATCATTGATGCTGAGAGAAATTTTCTACCAATGATAAGTCACTTAATAATGACCAATTTGAAGGAAGAGTTTGATCCTGTGTCAAATCATGGCCCAGGCAAGGTATCTTTTAGCTTGTGAAATCTACTTTAAATAAAAGATGACATCAAAACAAAATTTTAAAATTAAAAAAAAAAAAGAATTAAGGAGAACTAGAAAAAGCACTGCTATCCTGCTGCTGGCTTGAATTGGTCCATGAGACCGATGCGTGCATTTCTTCCCAATTCCGTACTCAGGGATGTCACATCAGTAGCTTGAAAGTAGTCATGGTAGGAGTATTTACACCACAGAAATGTGTCAATCCTACAGATCAGGGCTTTTTCCTCTTCTACCAGCTCACTACTAAGAACTTTTAGAAGATTTAATATCTAACTCTAGATACTTTGTCTTCCAAATATTCCTGGGTTATAGGTATCTCAGAGTCAAAAGAGATAAAGTAACTCCGTGTAAAAAAAAGCAGGAAAATAAGTTTCTTTAAACCCACTCTACGATATAGCTGTTTTCACCTTGGACATGTTAAGCTACTTTTTTTTTTTTAATGCCCTTAGAGTCAAATGCTTTTATATTGTATCTGACCCCAGACTCTTAAAATTTGTGTTCCCTTTCTTCCCGCTCTGTTCTATCTGAAAACAAACATTTCTGAGTCACTCTTCTCTGTCTCTGAGCGTAGGTCTACTTTCGAATCTCTGCTTCCTGTTGACAAGAGGAGCAATGACACCACTGCTGGGGGCAGAAAAGAGGATACAAACCCAGAGCTGGGCAAAGACCGAGGGCCAGTAGGTGCCAGTAGGTGCCTGGGTCAGGCGAGGTGTCGCCAGGTCATCCCCTAAGGAATAGGGGACTCTGGAGGCTCTGGTGCTGTTACAAACACTGCCTGAACAGGCAGGTCCAGTCCAAGCGGAGTGTTCAGCACCCGCCTTGTCTAGTTGGGAACAGACACTCAGCCAAACTGAGAGCAGAGGTGACTTTTGAAGAGAGTCTAAATAAAGCTCCCAAATCGGCAGCTGTTCTGAACACTCATCTTACCTCACTAGGCTGGAATGCATTTTGTGCTGCTGGGACAGAAACTTCTAGGAAAGCCATGGACATGCTGCCCTTCATCCCACTGAGGGCTGTCAAGTCAGCTGAGCCTGGGGGCTGAGGAGTGGAAGGTGGCACTTCTTAATTCCACGTACGATACCATATCAATAGATTACCTCAGCTGGAAACGAGTTTTAGCTGTGGCCCTGCCTCCTTCCTGCCAGCGAGGAGAAAGAAAAGGGAAGGGAGGGGGAGGGAGGGGAAGGGAGGGGAAGGGGGAGGGAGAGGAGGGGAGGGGAGAGGAGGAGGAGGGCAGGCAAGGAGGGGAGGGGAGAGGAGGGGTGGGGAGAGGAGTCGAGGAGGGGGGAGGCGGGGCGGGGAGGGAGGGGGAGGGGAGGGGGTGGGGGGGGGGTGGGGGAGAGGAAGGGAGGGAGGAAGGAGGGGAAAGGAAGGGAAGGAAAGGAGAGAAAGAAAGAAAGAGAGAAAGAGAGAGAGAGAGGGAGGGAGGGAAAGAACGAGAAAGAAAGAAAAATGAAAAATAAAGACAAAAAAGAAAATGAAAAAGGAAATGAAAAAGTGCTAAAATCCTCCTCTCACCTTTCAATCTGGTCCTGGAGACTAAGACCCAAACAGTAAATGGTTCATGATGAGATTCAAAGAAGTAGTTTCCTTACTACTACTTTCCACTTCAACTACACACAAAAACAGGACCAAGGGTATGTCTCCTCGCTCCCGCATAAAAACAAAAGGCATCTTCTCCTCCCTCTGAAATCTGACTCCTCCCTCAAGGCCTTGAAGGCCCTCAGGGACGGCTGGCAACGCACAGCCGCTTATTTATTTGGGTTGTATTTAGGCACCATAAGTGCCTGTGTGCGCAGAAGGACTATGATGTTATGGGAACTCAGTTTTGTCCTTTTAGGAACAAACTTTCCCCCAATTTTGACGGTTACATCTTTCATTTCAATTAACTGAATCTTTTCTTACTTTCTCCCCCAGGCCTCATAGGACTAAATCTCCTATGGAAGATTGAATCTTCCATAGACTAAAAGACTTCCAAAAGACTAAATCTCCTTGGAATCCTTTGGAAGGAGGCTGTGTGTTCCACTTATTTCTATTCTCCTGGAAGAGAAGCATTTATTATCCCTGTTCCCACCTGCCTTATTCAGACCATAGTTTTATCCACACGACTCAAGTCAGCTCTTCCTTTACGGAGTTCATGAAAGTGACTACATCACTATTGCATCGTCTTCAGAGTTCTCGGCTGACTTTCCTATAATTCGTCCATCTTCCTCAGTGACTTCTGCATCTGAGAATGGTTGTTTCTTTTCTTATACCCATCGTTGCCTTTGTGAATGTCAATAATCTATGCTGATAAAGCTTCTCATATTTTGACCTCACACGTTCTTTTCCTTTCTTTTAAATTCCAGAGACCTGCAAACATCCACCGACTTTCAATCCAGTCCAGCTGAACATTAGTGAGTTTAGTAAAGAATTGTTGACTGACCTGGATATGAACTTGAAATCTCTTCCTCTGTTTCATTCTTTCGAATTCCATAACTATTTGTTTTGATTTTATTGCTTGGCAGTAATGTTTACTTGTTGGAAAAATAATTCAAATTTGTACATCAAAAAAATTCCATTATCCTAACCTCCTTAACTGCAATGTCCTCCGTCTACAATGTACCCTGGTCACTTAGCAGGAACCCCACCATACAGACTTGTTTATTTCTCAGTGTGGCTCCACATTGAAGATTCCAACCCTCAAAATATCTTCTCTAGCAACTACCTCCTGCCCTTCCTTCTCTCTCAACAGCTTGCCACCCCTAAAATTCCTTCTTATTCTTATTGTCATCACCAGTCACTCTATGATTCTTTATTTTCCTTTTTTATCCCATTTGTTTGACTTGCATATAATTAACCATTTCACAAACATACTACGACTCCAAGATGCCTCAACACCTGGGACTTCTGTTCTATTGCCACTCCTAGCCTTCAGGAATAGTAGCCAATTGTTGTTGGAGAAAGCCTTAAAGCCACCGGAACTGGATTCGTCACAAACCCATTCTTTGTTAGGTCTACTGATACTCACATCTGCTTTCACTCATCTTTTATTAATTACTCATCCCACTTCCTAGAGACTTCTCAGTATCTCTTTCATTCTCCTCAAGGCCCAAGTTCTATCCAACCTCCCACTCCCAGCAGGTAACTTTACTACCTGTTTCGCTAACATAAAATTTCTCTCATTGGAGCGACTTGAAATTTATTTCTTCCTTTCTCAACATCTCTGTGTTTCCTTCCTCTTTTTCCTCTTCTTCCTCCTCTAAATCTGAGGTTAACCCCTCAGCTAGTGCTCTGCATTCAAGTCTCTCTTTCCTCCTTGGTACCAAGCACCTGCATCAGTTCTTTCACTTCTCCTGCATCTTCAGTCCTTCCCTCTGAGTTGACCTCTAAGCTTTTGCCCATATGACCTTCCTTAAGAAAATCCTTACTTATCCTAACGTTTCCTCTCATCACTTTCCTATCCCTCTTTCATTCCCACTATCAAATATTTCGAAAGGATAGTCAAACCAATCACATCTACTAGTTTTGTACCAACACTTCTTTTTTTAAAATTTATTTATTTATTTTTGGCTGTGTTGGGTCTTTGTTGCTGCACGCCGGCTTTCTCTAGTTGTGGCGAGCAGGGGCTGCTCTTCATTGAGGTGCACGGGCTTATTGTGGTGGCTCCTCTTGTTGCAGAGCACGGGCTCTAGGCGTGCAGGCTTCAGTAGTTGCAGCACGCGGGCTCAGTAGTTGTGGCACACGGGATTAGTTGCTCTGCGGCATGTGGGATCTTCCCGGACCAGGGCCCGAACCCATATCCCCTGCATTGGCAGGCAGATTCCTAAACACTGCGTCACCAGGGAAGTCCCTGTACCAACACTTCTTGCTTTACTTCTTCCATTATGTGTTGCCCCGTCTCTCTCCTCTACTGAAACTCCTCTTAAGGTCATCAGTGATTTCCTAATTACCAAGTCTCCCAGCCAACTCTCCCCCAATTAGCTTGCTGCTGGAGCACGCTTTGGCATGAAACTTTCCCTCTCTTTACTCCCTGACCACAGCACTATTTTGATCTCCTCCTATCACTTTGATCACTCTTTTTCCATCTCTATTCCTGGCTCCACTGCTTCCTCTACCCTCCTAAATTAAGCTATCCTCAGATCTCCTATCTCTTTATAGTCTCTCCTTCAAATATCATCCATTTTTCCATCACTTCAATTATCACTCTATGACAATGACTCTCAAATCGTGATTTCTTCTAAGGACTAAATTTAAATTTCCAGATGACCTATCAGTATCTGAAACATAAAATATACCAAACAAGACCCAAGATCAGCCATTTTCTCCCCTAAATCACTCCTGCTATCTTCTCTATAACTTCTAATGGCATAAAAATTTTCCCCATCAACCCTGACTAGAGTGACTTTTCCTCCCTTTCCCCACATCTGGTCATTTGCCAAATCCAATGTCTTTTTTTTTTTTAAACGTGATTTTATTATTATTTTTTTAAATATTTATTTATTTATTTGGTTGCACCGGGTCTTAGTTGTGGCAGGCGGGATCCTTAGTTGCGGCATGTCAACTCTTAGTTGCGGCATGCAGGTGGGATCTAGTCCCTGACCAGGGATCGAACCCGGGCCCCCTGCATTGGGAACATGGATTCTTATCCACTGTGCTACCAGGGAAGTCCCCAAATCCAATATCGTATACCTTCACATTTTTTTCAAGATCAGACCTCTCCCACTCCCACTCATCAGCCCCTCCTTCCCTCTTACTACATCTACTCCAATCATTTCACCTATTTTTCTCATTCCATGTCTCCTATTCTGCCAGATTAATTTTCCTAAACTCATATCATATCATCTTACATGCTCTAAAATCTCCAGTGACTCCCAATTACCTATCAAACTAAGTCTAGACTACTTTAATGAGCATTAAAGACTATTAACTTACTTTTCCAGCATTACCCACCATTATTTCTCTAAATGTGTCCCGTGTTCAGATAAACTAAATCGTTCACTTTCCTCATCTCAGGTCTGAAACTTTCCTACCTCTATGCTCATGTTGTTTTCCTGTCAAGAATGTCTTGCTTTTCAATCACTTCCTGTTGAAATCCTATCTTTGCTTTAGGAAGTTTTGTTCCTTTTACCGTTTGAGATGTAAACTACCTTTCATCTAATCCTCTGTATTTTACTCTTACTCTGCCTTGTATCCTAACCACTGGCCGAACGTACCACTATTCTCACCACTCTAGCTTGTGTCTTTAATACTATTTTCCAAGTACTCTGCTAGTTTCTGCAGATTCAAAGATAAGTAAACATTTCCCTAATTTCCCTGGGAAATTCAAAATGCCCTTACCCAAAGGACACTTGTATTTATGCTTCTCATCCCCATCCCCCCATGCAGGTTTCTCACTCACCCAGAAGGCAAGTGAGTTCCTATCGCTACCACTTAAAGGATGGAAAACGGAGAAAGTAGAGCCATCTTTACCACTATGTCAAGGGAGAGTGTTTTCTCATATCCTCGTGTTGGAGTTCGGGATGCCTATCTTTGTGCCAGAGGGGAGGTTGCAGGCTAGTGATGGAGACAGACCCCAAAGAACCAGTTACCAGGTAATTTGACAAAAGCTGTCGTAGGAGTGTGTACTCTGGGAGCTGCGGGAGCCATGTCCAGCAAGGCGTGGGAGCAGGAAAGAACAAATCTGAAGGCTTCATTGAAGGATGAAGGAGGCTGGCAGCTGCTCAGCGCAGTCAGGTTTTCTCAGTGACTCTATCAATCATTCTGAAACACGAAATCCAGCGCTGTGCCTTTCCCAAACATTAGGCATAGTCACACGTTCTTGCAGAAATGCAATAACTTTTAGAAGCTACGTTACTGTTTCATATATTCTGGATCTAGAGGCCCATCCCTTTCCTCCTTCAAGTCCTGGAGTTGGTACGTTAGGCTCTACCTGGCCCTACATGGCTGTTGGGGAAATCTGAGTCCACGGGCGTGCTGAGTGAGGAACATCAAAGAATTGAAAACAAAAAACTGATGGTTCTGCCACATACATGCAAGTTGAATGGCCAAGTCATTTAACTTCTCTTGGATTTAGTTTCCTAAAAAGAAGAAGATAGTAATAGTGTCTAGTCCTTATTTATGATGAAGGGAGAAGAAAATAATATCTATTAAGTTTATGCTAAGAACCAGGTGATTTACATGATAATTCGTTTAATTGCCATAAATAGCTATGGGTAGGTAGCATTATTATTCTCATTTTATGGCTGGAGAAACTAAGACTTGGAGGAATTAAGTAACTTGCCCGAGATTACAGAGGTAACAAGCAAAGTATCCAGGATAAACCTGTCTGATACCAAAGATATCATTCTTTTCCACTACTCCATTTAGCCACAAATCACGACCTTACTTGAAAATGGCAGGGTCATTTGGTGAAAAGTGCCCCACATTAAGAACCAGCAGAGTGCCACCCGCATCTACAAGGTAAGCCTTTCAGAACACCCATCAACTCCCATTCTATCATTCCTTTTCTTTGGGAAAGTCTACTCATCTACTCAAATATTACCGCTTTCAAAACTTTCCCAGCTGTCCCCCTGCTCCACACCTCCAGAGCATAATCTGTGACTCCATCCTCCAGGGCTATGGACATAATAGCCCTCAGCCCACAATTTCACTTACTGTTGTAAAGCCAGAGATTAATCCAATACCTGGCATAGAATAAGCACCCAGTAGAAGTTTTCTGGGTGAATGAATGAATGAATGATGTGTAACAGTACACAAATCATTTAATCTCTCTAAATATTAATTTTTGCCATCTCTAAAAGAGATGACTAGTCTCTCATACCTCACAGGTATATCATGGGAATTCAATGAAATATGTTGTGTTCTTAAAAATAAAACTGTTAGATGAGGCCAAGAGGTTATTCCTTTTACAAAAAACAAAAGACAGAAAAACAAAGCAATGGGGAGGTTTTTACTCATGTTGATCTACATGAGCTCTCTAATAGGTGAGTGATTATAAGCTTCCCCCGCCCCCAAAAAAAGAAAGAAAAAAAGAAAGAAAGAACACAAAATATATTGCATTTTCTCATGTTTATTTATTTAGAGTCCATAGTTTTTCTTCATACTAGAAGTTTTGTGAGTAAAGGGATTATACCTACTTTTCTCACATATAAATACACATATCTACACAACACTTACTAGGAACTTTCCATTGCACGACGAGTCATTACCTTTCTGACTGATTTGCACATAGACATGTCTTTTGATGGTGTCATAGGAAGAAGTTAAGTCCTTAAAGCTTTGGAGACAAAGAGCCTTAGGTCTGAGCCGTAGTTCTGCCATGTACCGTTGAGTGAGCAAGTCAACTCCTCTTGTATTTATTTCCAGAAAAAAAAGAGAGAGAGAGAGAGAAATTATAACAGTATCTACTTCTTAAGATTGTTGTGGGGCTTCCCTGGTGGCGCAGTGGTTGAGAGTCTGCCTGCCGATGCAGGGGACACGGGTTTGTGACCCGGTCCGGGAGGATCCCACATGCTGCGGAGCGGCTGGGCCCGTGAGCCATGGCCACTGAGCCTGCACGTCCGGAGCCTGTGCTCCGCAACAGGAGAGGCCACAACAGTGGGATGCCCACGTACCGTAAAAAAAAAAAAAAAAAAGAAGATTGTTGTGCAGAGTAAATGAATTAATCCTTATGAAGTACATAGCATGGTTTTGGGCCAAAGCATGCCCTCAAATACCGTGATGATGAGATAATTATGCTGCTGATGATAATGATAACAGAAGTGATGATAATCATGAAAAGCTGATTATTTCTCATCCTGCTGAAGTTAACAGCTGAGCGCATCTCTGTAAGGATTAAAGAAATCATCGGAAAGGAAGCCTAACACCTCTTGGTTTTATAGGACTTTACAAAATGCAAAACACATCCACACACACAATTTCATCTGTGCTCCCAGTACTTCTGGGAGGCAGATAATTAGAGAGAATTGGTTCAGAGAGGTGGAGTGAAAATGTCAGTACTATTCAGAGTACAACGAGGCATGGGACACAGGCCTAGGTCGCAGACCTGGGCCTCATGTTGTGGTTTCTTTCTCTTCTTTTTCAATAGTGTTTCTGATGAGCATTGAGTCCTGTCCCAAATGTCAGAACAACAGTAGTATTTAGATAAGCAGCAAAGGTAATAATGATATTTATTTCTCCAAAAGACTTTTCCTTTCTACCTACCTGAGAGCTCCAGCCACATGCATGCCAGAAATGCATAAACAATTATGCCAGGCTAACAGCAATAACTGAAAACATATTATAACTTTTCTTCCGAGGTGAAGTACATTATCACCAATTACGTTTTCTTTTTCCCCACTCAAATGTTTGGATTATCATACCTACCTATTGGCAGCTTTCCCACTGACGGATAACCACGGGTTTCCTGGAGATTGGCTAAAAGCAGTGTGACACTGGCGTTTCTGTACACAGGGTCTGTTCTGAGTGGTGGGGTTCCTCCTGGGTGTCAGGAAAGTTCTGGCTTCCCTAATCATTCAGATGGGATTCAGTTCTATTCAAAAAACTTGTTTGGCTCCATCTTACCTGCCAGGTTCTCTGCCATGTGCAGTTCCAGAAAGAGATTACATAGTCTGGTCACCATGTCACTGTTTCCTGTTCTAATCCCAAACATCCCTTGGCTGGTGACAGTAACCACACAGCCGGCAGACAGGATAAGGGAAAGATCTGGGGGAGCCCAATATCTCTCAGTCCCATATGTGCTCTTTGGCCACAGTTTAAAATAAAGAGGTTTCCTCCCTCTCATCCCATGGGGTGTGCACTATTTTTCAAAATTCACTTACAGTAGCAGAAGCAGGTCATTTATTTGACTTGCCTACACTGGGCTCTGATTTCTGCATCTTGACTCTAAGTTCAGGTATGTGTTGATCTTGAAATGCTCCTCTTGGCATCTATGTGTCAAGAAGGACCCCATGGTGATTCCAGACTGGTTTTCTTGTCCGCAGTTTCCTTGTCCCTACTCTCAGTGGACAATTTTGTGTGTGTGTATATATATATAAAGATCTCATGCTTTATCTTTACTCACAGCGTCACTGCCACTACTGTTACTAATTTTCCCCCCAATAATCTTAGTGAAACGGGTTTCTTTCCTCAGGAAAAACTAACTTCTCCATGCATATCTCAGATGTCATTCTTTTTTTTTTCTGTCAGAGTCATTGCTTCTCTCCACCTCAAAATCTCTGAAAACCTCAGGCCCCATACTCCCCCCTCCTCTTCCCCAATCTCTGAGCACAATTAGCTGAAGTCCCCTCTGAGGAGGAGTGTCCCCAAAGTCTAGATATTTTCTCTTCCCTTCTCCAGTGTGGCACTGCGTCTTTCTGGACCTTCTCCCATTCCTTTGACTATTTTTTTCTGTTGCCTCTACTGATTATGGCCTCAGCTCTTCACTCCTTCTGCACTATCCTCACTCATTCCTCCATCCATTTATTCATTCATTCAGGATTCACAAAGGATGGAATATCTGCCTGGTACCCATCCAGGCATAGGGATACCGCAGCGAAAAGAACAAACAAGGCTGCTTTCACGGAGCTTACACCCTGAGAGGTGGAAACAGAACATAAGTATGTACATAAATTTAAAATAAGATAATTTTGGATAGTGAGAGAAGATGGGAAGAACAAGAAAAAGGGTAATGAGATAGAGAGTAGCTTCAGATGGGGGAAATAGGTAGGAAACCAGTTTAGAGAGTGTGTCCAGGAAGTGCTACTCTAAGAAGTCATTTAAGGCAAGAGTAGAATGATAAGAAACCAGCCACGGGATGAAGAGCGGCCTGGGCAGAGGGGACAGCTCGTGCAAAGGCTCTATTATGGGAAAGAGCTTGTTAAGTTTGAGGCACATATATAAAAAGTCAAGAGTCACTGGAACACTGTGGACAAGACAGGGAATGGCAGATGTGAGTGTGAAGAGATAGACAGGGCTCAGGGCAGGCCTTGCTAGACCATGGTGAGGAGTCTAGATTTTATTTATTATTTTATTATTCAATGAGATGCTATTGAAGGGCTTCAAGCAAGAAAGGTACGTGGTCTCACAGAATACAAAGAGTGCCCTGGCTACTGTTGGTAGACTAGAAACTACAGTTTCACCCTCAACTGTAAGGGGAAGATAATCATCAAATTGGGAAACGTAGAAAAAGAAAAAGAAACAAACAACAAAATCCCAGCAGAAAAGGATTGAAGCTAAAATGGCAGAAAGGAGGAAGGGATAACTTAATTTAAAGGAGTTAAGAACTCTCAGAACAAGGCCAGAGGTACTTTAGGGAATTTAAGGTACTTGTGAAAGTGACTGAGAGCTACTGCCTAATATCAAAGGAAACGTCAGAGGACTGAAGAGACCAAATGCTCCTGTTTTCAATAGAGGAGAGACAGGGGAGTAAAATCCTCAAAGTGACTATTTAAAATGGGATTGGTGGGGCTTCCCTGGTGGTGCAGTGGTTGAGAGTCTGCCTGCCAATGCAGGGGACACGGGTTCGTGCCCCGCTCCGGGAAGATCCCACATGCCGCGAAGCGGCTGGGCCAGTGAGCCATGGCCGCTGAGCCTGTGCGTCCGGAGCCTGTGCTCCGCAACGGGAGAGGCCACAACAGTGAGAGGCCCATGTGCCGCAAAAAAAATAAATAAATAAAAAATAAAATGGGATTGGTAAATATTTTAAAAAGAACACTGTGATTATTAGGAATCTGCACAAATAGACCTAAGAAAAAATTATGTAAAATTAAGCCAGTTCCTGCTGCCGTAGTGGTGATGGCTGTAGTGTAATGGTTGATGGAATTATCAGACTGAAAATATTTCAGTCACTCTATGTATTTGGGTGAGACTTTCAATAAGATCATAGAATCTCAAAGATGACTGGAACTTTATCAACAATCCGTTCCAAATTTCTAACCTATAGAAGATTTTTTTTTTCTACAACATCCCAGTAATTCTTTGGATAACAGCTGCTTGAACATAACAAAAGGTAATTCATTCCACTTTGGAATGGTTTGAAATGTATTGCTGAAAATCTGTTTCTATGTAAATGTAAATCTCTCTTATCTGGATCATTATAAGTCTAATTCCTCTCACATATACCCTTCGTTTTAAATTTTCAGAATGTGTTATGTTACAAATATGGAAAATAGGGAGATATGTTTGGGTATTTATTTGTGATTGAGCAATAATACCAAAGAAGTCTAATTAGTCAAACTAGAATAAGGTCTCTAAACTCGTGCCAAAGAACTCTTTTTTTTTTCCTATCCATTAAAAAAAAAATCTATATTTGAAAAAAAAATCTATGTTTGGATCAAGTGATTATCAAGCCTAAAGATGAAACAAAGCTAAAGAAGAGAGAGGTCGGATGATTAAATCTGGATTCAATACAATTATTAATAGCATGGGATAATTGGTTGAAACTAATACATTTTAAAAAATTAATTAACTTATTTATTTATTTTTGGCTGCGTTGGGTCTTCGTTGCCGTGCACAGGCTTCCTCTAGCTGCGGTGAGCGGGAGTTACTCTTTGTTGCGGTGCGCGGGCTTCTCATTGCGGTGGCTTCTCTTGTTGCGGAGCACGGGCTCTAGGCACTCAGGTTCAGGAGTTGTGGCGCACGGGCTTAGTTGCTCCACAGCATGTGGAATCTTCCTGGACCAGGGCTAGAACCCGTGTCTCCTGCATTGGCAGATGGATTCTTAACCACTGCACCACCTGGGAAGCCCGAAACTAATAAATTTTAACAGCAATAAGCACAGAGGTGTCCCCCCCCACACAAGATCCCTCTATAAGTACAAGATAACTCTGCAACAAGTTGAGTGAAAAATACTTAGGGATTTTAACTGACCATAGCTCATTATGAGTGAGATATGGCTGTAAATGTAACTGAACAGACGTACCCTCTGAAGCAACTGTGGCCATAATTCTCCTGGATTTACGCTGGCAGACCCCACAGAAAACATCAGTCCCTCTTCTGGATGTATCATGCCGACAAACTAAAAATCCTCCTGAGACAGTGACCAGCGTAGTTAAGGGTTGGAAACTACCAGAAAATACACTGGAAGAGACTTACGAAGCTTAGCCCCAAACAAAAAATTCTGGGGTGGGATGTGGGGAAGCATAGCTCTCTCTTAAGGAAAACATTTTGCCGACCACTTAATGGAGTTTGGGGAGGAAGGAAGAGTGTACAGAATTCAACTGAATATGAAGAAGAACTTCCTTAAACGTTAGAAGGGACTGACTTTGTGAAGTAGTGAGCTCTCATTCCTGACGAAGGCCAAGCCTGTTCATCAGGAATGTCCTTGGGGGATTCAAGAATTGGAAAGGAAGTTGAATTAAGTCTTTAACTTCTCATCCAGGTCTAACACACTGTGATTCAAGGGCTGGTCTTCAAAGCAACACAGAGTATGGCCTGGTGGCTCCCTGCCCAGGAAGAAGGACATTCTGTTGCTCTGTGATATGTTAGGAGGGAGAATTTCCTGCACATGGTTCACTTACCGTCAGCTGTTACTCTGCCGTTCTGTTTTGGAATATCAGTGTCAAGCTTCCCGTTTTGGAAAGGGAGCAGTAGGGAATGAGAAGGGGGGAGAGGTTCTTGTATTAATCTTTCACTCGGTTCCAGGCATTCCTAATCTATTATGTCAATTTGAGTTTATAACTAAATTTAAACGTTCAGGTTTCCCTTCCAGGGATGGGGAGGGGCAGTGAAACAGCTGCTAGGACTAGGGTGAGGCTAATAGTTGGAAGAAGCCAAACCACAGTCTATCTGCTTTTAAACTTAACAACAACAACAAAAAAGTGAGCAGAGCGAGAGGGAGTTGCTCCACCCCCAACACCACTGTTGCACAGACGTTTGGATCACCTCCTCAGCCAGTGAGGAGGTGAACACGGGAACAGGTGCGCCTCCCTCTTACCCCACTTCTAAGCAGGGATTATTTTGCTGCGTTCAGGGTGCCCGGTACCAATTAATCAAGGCTAGACAAAGGATATACCAGGAGGGGATGGGGTCGGGGGAGAGAAGCCAGGAGCCATGTAGCATGTACATTAAAGATGACATCATTGAAAGAGATTTGGCCCTCCTCTTCCCGGAGCTGGAAGCTCGCATGTCTGTGCAGGAGCCAAAGCGGGGTTGCTTGGGCGGGGGCGTGGGGGCGGTGAATTGGTGAGAGGAGGCGTGCCGGTGCTGGGGAGAGGTGTGGAGATGCGAAAGGCAGACCTGGAGTCAGCCGGCGAGCAGAGAAATCGCGGGGGCTGAGGTCTTTGCGCCGCTCCGAGCTCCGCCCCTGCGCTCGGCAGCCGCGCTCGGCCCTGAGAGGGGCACGCCTGTTTGGGGGTGGGGAGTATTGCACTGGCGCGGGGGGGCGGGGGTAAGTGGTGGTGGTGGCGGTGGAGAGCCGCCTGCGCATGTCAAGGCTGACGGAGCACACACGGTCGGGGCGCCTGGAGAAGGGCGGCTGGTCACGCGCCACGCAGGGTCTGGGCCCCTGCACGATCTGCAGGCGAGCTCGGGGACGGGGCCCACCCACCCCACCTCTCGATCGCAGGCCGCACAGAAGCTTCCGCCTCCTTCCTGGCCCCCCTCCGGACCTCCCCGGGGAGGCTCGGCGGGTGTGGACTGGACTGAGGTGGAACGAGTTCTGTAGCTCAGACGGCAGCCCCGGTGGTTTCGGGTGTGAGGGCAGGCCCAGCTGGAGAAGGCGATCAGGGCGGACGAAGCCGGCGCTCCCGGGTCTGGGTGGATCCTGGTCGGAGCGTAACTCTCAGTAGGGAGGTGAGAGATGGATCAACAGGGACCCCTCCGGCAGCTCAGCCGCCTAGAGCCTGCCTGCCGCTCACTTCGGAGAAGAGCTTTCCCCGAGGTGCAAACAGGGGAAACAGCTGAGCGACTGGAATTGGAAGTTCCGGGTGGGCGGGGAAGGCTCTGTCCGTGGTGCTGATCCGGATCCCAGCAACGGGCTCCGGGGAGGGCGCGCCACGCTGCCGATCCACTCCCTCGAATTGGGGCAGTCCGCCAGAGTGGCTTGGAGCTGAAACCCCCGCCCGGCTCAAGAAGCCCGCAGAGCCTCCCCAGTAAACGGCACTTGGCCCTTATTTCAGTCAGAAAGTCGCTCCCTTGGAGCAGTTCGTCCCAGAGGGTTTCCTCGAAAGTACTGAGAGGGAGCATTTGTTGACCCAGGGAATCTCTCTGTTTAGCCCCGGAAGCCACCCGCTGAAAAAGATGCCTGGCTTCAACAGATTGTTTCCCCTGGCTTCCCTCCTGCTCATTTTGTGGGGTAAGTACCAGCACCCTGCCATGCGAGATGCAGATGACAGTAATAATGCTAACAGTAATAACACTTATTGATGTCGTTGGTGAAAACGAGGAGCCCTGGCTGACTTCCCCCTGTGCATGTCTGCCAGATACGGGATCCAGAGGGGTTCCATGAGAGCTGGGATTCTGAGATTGGAAAAAGGCCTCCCCACTCCCGTGCTGCTTTATTCCTGAACTTCCCTTGGTGGTTTTTCCACCCTTCCTCCCGTTTCCTGTTAATTTCAAAGTATTTTTTTCCCTTTCCCGTAGCTGAAAGAGCATGCAGTCACATTCATTATTAAAAAATCTCGGTTACCGTTACATTTCATTTCTCAATGAGGTCTTTGAATTAATTTTTATATTTTAAAAAAATCTGGATGCGTGCATTTTGAGAATGAAACTAGTTGTTGATCCATCTGTTTAATTTCAATAAGTAAAACAGGCTTCAGCCATTTGCAGCGATATATTAGATAAATAGGCACCTGGGAATTGCATCTTCCTTCTTTTTCATGAACATGTGGAATTAAGGTGCGTTGGTGTTTGGGGGGCTGAGTTTTTTTGCCTTTAAAGATAAATAGGTTCTTGTTTGTCTGCTGTGAAGGAGTGAGGTGACCTTCTCCCTCCAAATAAGGGAATCCTATACTTGAAACAGTAAGGCTGAGCAGAGTGGTGTTAGAGATGGGCTTGGAGTGGGGTCTGCATGTGTGTAGTGGGAGTTAATGAGTCTACATGATAATGTCTGAATGTGTGATTGAGAGAATGCTTTACTGTGTTGATGTATGCCTCAGGGTCTGAATGTGTATGCTAGTGTATGTCAGAGCATGTTAGCATGGGCATCTGCATGGATTGATGAGGATGTAGTAGGTGTGTGTGTGTGTGTGTGTGTGTGTGTGTGTGTGTGGTTGTTGTGTAGTTATGGGCATCTCAGTCTTGGCAACTTAGATCCTCAGGTCAAATATAGGTGCTCTCCAGCTGATAATTGCTTTACATGATCTTAGCTACATTCCTCCATGTTAAAAATCAATAACCAGTATAATTAGATGTGAGCATGCCCACCTGCCTTACTGAAACTGGGTATAGGATTATGCTCTGTGGTTGGCAGGGAACTCATTCTGCTGGTGCAGTGGCAGATATGCTGATGGGAAAAGCCTCTTTACCTTAGTATCACTTTATTAAGCCTCCAGGACTAACTCTGGCTGCCAGCATTATCTGGATTTTGCATGTGACCAGAAGCAGAGCCAAGCTTCCTGTTGAACAAAATGCCTGATGAGACAGGCTGGGAAGGACAAAGAGGGAGAGTAATGCCAGTCCCAAGGGCAGACTCACCGCCACCCATCCCCAGTAGGGTCAACCAGACCTGAAGATGAAGCAGACATAATAGGTCGCCAATGATCTCACCTGCCTTGAAGACTTAAGGCTGTGATTTCCTCAGGGGGAGGCTAAGACTAGGGGGCTTAGGAGAGGTTAGTTGGGCTGTATAAGAAAGAGCATGAGTAAAGCAATGAGAGATGAAGTTGTAGAGAAGGTTGGGGAGAGATTCTAAAGAGCCTTTCTTCCCAAACCCTAATTTAAGTTTTAGCATATATGCCTGAATTCTAGTGGAGGGGGAGAGCACTCTATAGGCCAAGGACCTTTTGACTAGGACTTACAAAGCCTGGATTGGAGTCTCAGCTCTGCCACTAGCTTGCTGTGTAATAACCTTAGAGTATTTTGTTCCTCATATACGTATATTTGGAAATACATAAGTTTGGAAATTGGGGCGGATGATACCTAACGTCCCTTTTAGCTGCACAATTGAACGGTAGGGTAATGTGATGTTTGCATGTAATTCCAGCATTGGAAAGCACTTAACTTTGATGTGTTCACCCTTCCCAATATGAATGGAATTTTTTCCATTCTTTTATTTTCTGCGTGAATTGAACAAAATTCCCTTATTTCCTTCAATAAAGTATATAATAATAATAATAATAATAATAGAATCTACACTTGCCTTGTGCTTTACAGTTTACAAAGCAATTTTCAATCTATTTCTTCTTTTGGTCCCCATAGCAATCCTATGGTGGTAGTCAGGGAAAGCAGTATTATTTCCAATTTAGAGATGAGAAAATGAGTGCAGTGGAGGGGAAAGGACTTGCTAGAGAACTCTTACCTCTTGATTTCAGTCTTCCAGGGCTTGTTCTAGCTCCTCTTATGGACATGTGTGCTGCTATACAGGATTGCCAGGTTGGCGTCTGTCCTCTCATCCCTCTTTGGAGCCACCCTTCCACTCCTCTCCCATGCCATTGCCTTTCCTAGGGCCTTACTCATTTTTACCTCCTAGTGTCTTCTCTGATTTTCCTCTCCCAGGTGTTGGTTGTGTTGGGGAGTGTTTTCCTCTCTTCCCCCAGTAACCCATTTTACATCCCATTCTTTCAAGGCTCTGCTAAGTGACTGGCTAATCTGATAGACCAAGTCATTTCAGGGTGTTAATATCTACAAATAACATCATTTATCACCCCCCTTTGGAAAGTATTTACATTCTAATCAAAGCCTTTATTTTCTTAGCATTGCAGAGCAAAGTTAAGAGGAGCAATATAGCAATAACCAAAGAAGAAAAAGATTTGGGGTTATTAGAGGAGTTGGTTACATACACATTACTATCCACCTGATAATAGATTGATGCTATTCCTTAGTTAAATATAATCATAATTAATATTTTCTTCCTTCTCTGGTTTCCTCATTATTACTATAGACATTGAAGAGGAGACCATGGGTCAAATGATTTGGCCAAGATTATTCCAGGAGTTTATTATTCACAGTCAGCAATGTGGGTTGAATGTCGACCATATGTACAATCTTTTCTTGGATATCTAGAGGATTTCTTGGAAAGAGAGGCAATAGTGTACTGGAGACTTACAGGGTGAAGAAATATACTTTACCTTTTGGTGGAAGGAGCAGCGAGTCATATCGCAAAGGAAGGCAAACAAGGATGAGAGGATTCTGTGGCCATTTTGCAATGTTCCTTCCAGGACCTCATGAATTAAATTGACCTCATGAGCTGAGTTCTTTCTTAGGACTTCATACCGGACTTTGGCAAGGAGAAGGCGATCAGTGGGGCTTGCTGTCTGATGATACCTTGGATTACTCAGGGGCAACTCAGAACAAAGAGAGGCTGCTGTGCCCTACTCACCATCCTGACTGCGTGTATTCTGCCTTCCCTCCTTTAACTCTAAATGAACTAACCGTGTTTATATTTAAGACCAACTCATCTACTTGTTCACTAGAGGCTATCACCTCTCACCTATTCAAGGATGTTAGTCCAGCAAACTATACACTTTCAAGCCCCAGCAGCTCTACTGTTCCCTTCATCCAAGCAAAGTCATTGAACCACCTCTCAGTCTGATCACTGTACCAGCCTCTTAACTGTTCTCTTTGCTTCCACCCTTATCCTTCCTCACCTCTTCAGTTTATTCCCAACATAGCAGTCAGATCAGGTAATTTTGTATAAATCATGTCATTCTTCCACTCAGCAGCCTCCAATGCTCCCATGTCACTCAAAGCAAAAGCCAAAGATCTAACTGTGGGCTGGAAGAGCAGCCGTGATCCGGCTCTGACTTATTTCTCCTGCCTCATCTCCTCCTACTCTCACTTTGTGCCCTGTACTTTATTGTGCTTTTTGCTTTTGCCAACACACTCCCACCCTAGGGCTCTCGAGTTGCTATCTCCTCTGCACACCTTCACACAGATATTCATACAGCTTGCTCCCTCCTTTCTTTCCTTCAACACCTGCTCGACCTCACCTTCTCAGTGAGTCTCTGGTGATTCTATGCACACTCTAACTCCTCTATTCTGTTTTATTTTTTTCTTATAATTGCACTTATTGCAGTTTAATGTTGCTTATTTTCTCTCTCCTTCCACTGGAATGTGGGCTCCATGAGAGCAGGGATGGTTTCTGTTTTGTCCCCTGTTGTGTTCTCAGTGCCTAGAGCAGTGCCTGGCGCACAATAAGCACTCGATATATGTTGAAAGAGTGAAGAAATAAATGAAGGAAAATAACATTAACGAATGTACAAAGCACATTCGTAGAAATCATCCCATAGAATTTGCATGACACATCTATTAGATAAATATTATTTTCAGCATTTTGTTGATGCATAGACTGAGTCTCAGAGAGGTTAGACAGTCTACCAAACTGGGAATTCTCTGGCGGTCCAGTAGTTAGGATTCTGTGCTTTCACTGTGGGGACCTGGGTTCTATCTCTGTGTGGGGAACTAAGATCCTGCAAGCTGTGCAGTGTGGCCAAAAAAAGTCTATCAAACCCAAGCCTTCAGCTGCCCAATACCGTCTTTCTTCTGCCTCTATAAGCGTAACTGTACATTCCTTGGTACATTTTCGTATTCTTCTCTGAAGTCATCATCACTGCACTAACTCATCTTTACCACGTCTCATTAAATATGAATGTGCCCCGAGGCTCCCTGCTACATGGGGTTCTCAATGCACACCCTACACCTCTATCCGCTCCCAAACTTTTGCACAGACCATGCTTTATTTTTTTTAAACCAGGTCAATACTCAAGTTTTCAAACTCTTCATATTCTGAAAATGTTTCTGATCAGTTCTCTCTAGATATGGACCCTCCCCCGATTAAAGTGATGACCCATTATGCAGAAGCAGGAGAGCCTCTTGCAGGCTGCCTGATAAAACCACCCCCTGCTTGTTGAGAGTTTAAAGCCAATGAAATTTATTTTACCTTGATATGTTAAATTTTATCATAGTGCCTCTAGTTTTTAAACTCTATGTCTAAAAATTAAATTTGTTGCTTTCTGAGTCAAATATTTCATTTTTTGACTCCTAGTGAGTCGGTCAGTCTCATTTTAAGTTCTAAATAAAGCTTTTCTCTGCTTTTAGAAAGAACTGTCTGCCAGTAGAGGAACAGACTGACCGTTCACTGTGGACTAGTTTTTAAATTACTATGTGTATTATTTCATTTTTTAGGGGTTCTGTTTTTATTGTTAATGAGAAGGTAGCCTCAGAAGGGGTTAGAAGTTCTGATATAAGAATCGTTGGCGATTCATCTCACTTTTGAATCTTTTGTATAACAGGCAAACTCTCTTACCAAAGAGTCTTTCGAATTCGTTAACAGCTCCAGCACCAGAAAAAAAAATTTTTTTTAATTGAGTTAGCTTTACTTTCATGTGACTTTTGCAGTTGGAAAGAATCTATTTTCTCTTCCACAGGCCAACCTTCAAATATTTGAAGACAGGTGCGTCGGTGTTCAAGCTAAGCCCTCCCGGTCCCCGCTTTGTTCTTACCAGACTTTGCCCCCAGACCCTTCTCCATCTTGCTTTCCTCTGCACATGCACTCGTCGAAAACTTCCTTTCGTACGATGTGACACCCTGAATTGATCATAGTGGTCCAGATTTGCTCTGAACCGCACCGGGGAACTGCTCCTCCTTTGTCCTGCCGTGTACATCTGATAACACAGCCCACGTTTGCACTTGCTTTCTTGGCAGCCACGTCCCGCTTTTGATTCATTCTGAATTTTCAGTCTGCTGTACTTACCCTCTTTAATGGGCCATGAGCTTCTAGAGGGCAGGAACTATAAGTCCAGGCCTGCGGGTGGCCTCCAAGGTGCCCCCCAATCTGACTCCCCCTTTTTTTGTTTTTTACTTTTTTTAATTTTGTTTTTATTTTATTTTACTTTTTTATTTTTTTAATTTTTTTCCCCTTCCTCATTTTTAACTGTGTGTCTCTCTCTCCTCCTTGGGTGAAGCATCATCGCCCCAGCCCCAGGGTCAGCTCACCATTCTCTTCCTTGCTGCTCCGTCCTCCACCATGCACCAGAATCACCTACATTTACCATAAAACACAGATATGATTACATCTCTCTAAGGCTTTAAAACATGTGACCCCTCCTATTGTGAAGGGCATACAGAGGTCTTCACAACATGGGTCCGATCTACCTTTCTGGCCTTAAGTCTCACCATCGTTCTCTTCCTCTCTTCCCAGCCCAGCCAGGAGTAACTGCCTCTCCTCTAGTATGTCACTCATCATGGTCTGGTTTTATGACAGGAGTATGTGTTCCCTGCTAGACTATAAATGTCTTTAGGGCGTGAAGCGTGTTTTATTCATCTTTGTATCTCAGCGTCAGGCCTGGCATAGAGTAGATTTCTGTGGGTGTTGGTGGAATGAAGGGGTGCATGGGTGGTTGATGGATGGATGCATGGGTGCCCTGTTTCCCACCTTGACTCTAAGTCCTTGAGGGCAGAGCTGAGGTACGAGCTGTACCACATCCCTGCTGCTTCCGGGGAGGCTTGCAGTCAATGCTGGCTCATCCCTGCCCGTGGTGAGAGGGTGTACCTGGGGAGATACGTACACGTGCATGCTGTTTTCCAGTTTGTCTCATGATTCTGCCTTCTCTGTCTCTCCTCCCTCCCTCCTTGTTCTCCACTGCCTCTCCCCTAACACCTCCTGTCCCTTCCCTGGCGTCCGGGCTCTCCCCAGCTGGCGTCTGCTCCCCTGTGTGTGTGGAAGTACCCTCGGAGACGGAGGCGGTTCAGGGCAATCCCATGAAGCTGCGCTGCATCTCCTGCATGAAGAGGGAGGACGTTGAGGCCACCACGGTGGTGGAATGGTTCTACAGGCCTGAGGGCGGTAAAGATTTCCTTGTATGTCTGACTGCTGACTCTGCCCTTTGTTTCCGCTGGCCTCTGCCATTGTGTGCCTGGCTCCCGACAGCCTGGGGAATGACGATCTGACAAACACTGGCTCTTTCTCTCCAAAGCACTGACAGCTCCTCTGCAGATTACTGACAGCCTTAGTTTAGCCCAGCCTCTGGGAAAGGGAGGGCTCCAGGCCAGCTCTGGGCACTCCCGGTTACAGGCAGGGTAAGGAGGAGAAAGGCATGAATAGTATTTAGAGCCTACTGTGTGCCAGTCACCCCACTAGGCACTGTGCAGGTGTTTTCATCGAGTCTCTGCACCATCCTGCTGGATGGATTAAATTCACAGAAACATTGAAATAACTCCAAGGGTCATTAAATGAGATAGCATAGGTTACCTCATTTCAGTCTCACAATCTCAGTGAAACAAGAATGTCAGGCGTGACCAAGACTGATGTGCAACTGGTACACACACATCAGTGGGTAACATATTTAAATAGTCCTATAGTGGTTACTTGTGCCAAATTTCCCAAGTGGCTTCATCACCATCCTTCCCACTAGGAACCTCCAGACCTCCCACGATGTGGGAACTAAGGGATCAGCCATGGCCAATGTCAGTTCTGACTGGTTGGTGCCAGTGCCAAAATGGTTGTTATATACTTTGAACACCAACTTGGGGATGACCATTATTCACATTGTCACTGTCTTTGGAGCCAGGCTGCCTGGGATTGATTCTTTTTTTTTGCGGTACATGGGCCTCTCCCTGCTGTGGCCTCTCCCGTTGTGGAGCACAGGCTCCGGAAGCGCAGGCCCAGCGGCCATGGCTCACGGGCCCAGCCGCTCCGCGGCATGCGGGATCCTCCCGGACCGCGGCACGAACCCATGTCCCCTGCATCGGCAGGCGGACCCCCAACCACTGCACCACCAGGGAAGCCCACGGGGATTGATTCTTGACTCCACAACTTATTTTAACTCTGTGTCCTTGGACAAACTGCTTAACCTCTCTCTCTGTGCCTCAGTTTCCTCATCTCTAAAATGGGGATACAAGCCATAGCTACCTCACAGAGCTGTTACCAGGACTCACGTGCTATAATTTTTAATGCGTTGAGAATAGTTCTGGAATACAAGAAGTACCGTATAAGTGTCTGATAGAGAATACACACACACACACAAATGGGGCAACTAAGGGTCAAAGAAATTAAGTTAGTGAGACAGCTTAGATTTGAACCAGGTCGTCTGACAGCAGATACAAAGCGCTTATTACTGCACTGCCTCATCTTCCTGGGGGCAAGTTTTTCCCCACGAAGACCTAATGGAGACACAACATTAGGATGAAATTGAGTTTTGCTTGCCCTTCTGTCTAGCTCTCCTAAAGCTGGACTCATTTCTCACTCTAGGCTGGATGTGCCATTCTGATGTGGCTTTGCTGCACTCAGGTGCCAGGCCTGGGACAGTAGGCTTCCTAGCGCCTGGCTCAGGGCTGACCGCAACCGAGGCTAGTGCGTAGGTTACAGGAGCCTGGACGTCTTGACCAGATGCAGAGGTCCCCACGAGCCTCAGGTCTGTTCATATGCCAGCCACCTGCTCTGCTTCCAGGCCTGCCCAAAGTGAGGAGAAGGTGGCTCAGATGGAGGAAAAGAAACTTAAAAAATTGTGCTGGAAATACAGAACAACACTAATAGAAATTTTTGTGACAATGAACATGTTCCATATTCGTGCTGTCCAATTCAGTAGCCACCAGCCACAGGTGGCACTGAACACTTGAACTGTGGCTAGTGCAACTGAGAAGCTGAATGTTACATTTTATTTCATTCCTAGTGAGTTAAATTTTAATGTAAGTAGCCACACGTGGCAAGCAGAAACTAGATGGACTGCACAGCTGTAGAAGGAAACAAAAAAAAAGGTATGTCAGAAGGTGGAAGTGTTTGAGAAGAGAAATGTAGAGACCACATTTCAGATCTAATTTCGCCCAGAGTGGAAGAGCTGATGTGTACACATTGGCTGGCAGCTCTCTGCTCAAGTGGGCCACTTAAGCAGCCTGGGTCCCCTTCCTGCGGCCTGGCCCCGACTGCTCACATCCCCTCCAAGGGGACCAGCTCCGAGAGACACTTTTGGAGGCCAGAGCTCTCAGACGTCTTCATGACGCATGAAGCTGCCTCTCTGCCTTAGTCTCTCCCCGGCTGCCCCCATGACACACCTTTCTCTCTTGTTCTCTCTGCCTCCTTCCAATCCTTCCTTTCTCTCAATTTCCCTCTCCTGATCTCCTGTACACTTCACTCACCTTCCTCTGTCCTCTTTCTTTCCAGCCCTTTTCCCTGCCCACCTCTTCCTGCTGTGTCCACGTGCCCTGACACCTGGGTGCCTTTGCCCGTCTTTCCCTGTCTTTGCTCTCTTCCCTGCCCTCCTCTGAGACGCCCATCCCACTCCCACATTTGGGAGCTCCTGGTAACACTGTCCCCGTCCCCACGTCCGAGCACCATTCTGGTCCTTTTCTCCGCCCTGTCCCCACCTCTACCCTGTCTTCTCTCCTACACCCTCTGCTTCTCTACCTGCAGATCTATGAGTATCGGAACGGCCACCAGGAGGTGGAGAGCCCCTTCCAGGGACGCCTGCAGTGGAACGGGAGCAAAGACTTGCAGGACGTGTCCATCACTGTGCTCAATGTCACCCTGAACGACTCCGGCCTCTACACCTGCAACGTGTCCCGGGAGTTTGAGTTTGAGGCACATCGCCCCTTCGTGAAGACCACCCGGCTGATCCCCCTCCGTGTCACCGAGGAGGGTAAGGCTAGGGCACAGGCTCCCTTGGGTGCCCTGCTCTCGGGGGAGGGAGGACAGCGGGTTTCCACATAAATGAGCCCCTTGCAGAATGCAAAACCCCATGTATCTGGAGTAGTGATATCTAAAAATGTCACCACTGGCTTGTCCTCCTGGGGCGACCAGCTTTCTGCAAGCCGCCCGAAAGCTTGCCTCTCTGTGTCTTTCCTCAAAGCAGAAAGGCTTGGAGATGATAGTGCAGTAATCTTGACCTGGTCCCTGGACTCTCACCTTTAGAGAAAGAGGACAGCCTCCCTGAAGCCTAAAACTGCCAAGACAGTTACACCTACTCTGGCCTGCACTGAATCTCGGACTCAGTGGGCTCAGAGAAATCTCCTGAGGTTCTCTAGAGGTCATCTACCCTCTTGTCTGTGACTCATCCAAACCTCTGAACTAGCGGTGCTCAAACTTCAGCCAGCCTCAGATTCCCCTGCAGGACTTTTTTTTTTGCGTTATGCGGGCCTCTCACCATTGTGGACTCTCCCGTTGCGGAGCACAGGCTCCGGACGCGCAGGATCAGCGGCCATGGCTCATGGGCCCAGCCGCTCCGTGGCATGTGGGATCTTCCCGGACCGGGGCACGAACCCGTGTCCCCTGCATCGGTAGGTGGAATCTCAACCACCGCGCCACCAGGGAAGCCCCCTGCAGGACTTCTTAAACCCAGGCTTTCTGATTCCGTAGATGGAGCATGACAAAAAAAGTTTCCAGGAAGTGCTGTTGCTTTGAGAACAACTGCTACAAACCAAAGTCTGACAGCCTCTGTCTTCTGTCTCCCTCCACAGTAGTCATACAAGAAATCCCCTCCCCATCCGTGGCGTCTCTCGTTATATAACCTCACTTTCAGCTATGAGAAGGGGAAACGCGGTTTGCTCTCCAATCTTTAAATTGTCCCGATTTCCCACAGCTGGTTCCTTGTTAGGCTGGGAAGTTCTTTCATCAACCTAACTCAAAAGTTTCTGTTGCGATCGAATCCAGAATCTTGAGGGTGAACTTAGAACTGGTCTTGTTCTGCTTTCCATGGACTCACTGTTCAGAGCACTGTGGCTTCTCACCCCTTGCAAATGTTCCTTCATGTGGCAGAGGAGCGATATACGCATCTCCCTTTGTGTTTTCTCACCCAGGCTAAATGATGACTCCATTTTACTTAGCCCTTCCTAGACGATCTATTTCCAGCACGTTCTCAGCATTATGGCTGCCCCAAGATGCAGGTCAGTGAACAGGCAAAAGGTGTGGGGCAGGAAAGAAAGGAGAGGTCAAATTAAAGCCAGGCTCTTCCTAGAAAAGGATGCCAGGATTCCCGACTTTCAGGCCACAGGTGTATTTATTTTTTTATCGTGTTATGGTGATTAAATTCATGAAGCAAACGGGAGTGCACAGCAGAGCGAGCGATGTCATGATTTAGACAAGACTAAAACGGAAGGTAGGTCAATCCAGATGCTGCACAGGGACTCTCAGGCCACTTGGCTCAGACCTGATGAGCCTCTTCCCCTCCTTGAGCCCGTCTCCTCTTGTGTGAATCGAGGGGGTTGGACTGGGAGCTCTCTAAGGTATTTTTTTGTTCAGAAGTTCCATTATCCTCTTCTGTTTACACACCTGTGCCCCCGGGGGAAAGGGAGCCTGGCGCCCTCTGCTGTTCACCCTCGGGACTGTCGGCTGGTGACAGCCAGGCCCTAGGAAGCTGCCTCTGTCTCCACCTTGTGCTCTCAAAGGCTTTTGCCTCCAGAGACCTTTGCGCAGCCAGTGGAAAGCGTGGCAAAGCGGAGCCAGTCTGCCTGCCTGCCGGGCACCAGAGCCAGACTTGGGTAAGAACAGAGGGAAAACAAGTTTGTCATCAGAGCCACAGAGCCTCTCGGGACGTTAGGGCTGGAAGGAAGCTTGGCTGTCTTTCAGTCCAGGGGTCTGAACAAAGAGCTGGCATCGGAATCACCCAGGGGCCTTTCCTTCAGTGCAGAAGGCCCCATACCACTGCTGCGGTGTGAGTGCAGCAGGTTGGGGTGCGGTCTGGCGAAAGTCAGTTGAAATGACTCCCCAGGTGGTGGGAGGGTGCAGCTCTGACGCCCTCATGTTGTGGCTGGGAGACAGAGCTCTGGAAGAGGAGGGCTTGCCCAGACATGAAGCATGTTAGCACCAGAAGCAGGACTGCGGTCCAGATCTTTGCCTCTATTACCTGTGTTTCCACTGCATCTTTTCCTTCCACCACCACCCACTCCCTGCCACTTTTTCTTTTTCTCTCTTCCCCCGACCCCGTGACCCCTTTGGCAGCCCTCTGCATCCCCACCCCCAGATATTCACTGCTCTCATACTGCTGCATGCTCCACCATGACATATTCCCCACGTCTGCTCCATCCCTGTGGTCCCAGAGAATCTCCCTGCTTCTCTTTGCTCAAGCTGGACTGATCCTGGCGTAGGCTCTCACCTCCTGGCTCTAAGACAGAAATCTGAGTTCTCTTCACCTAGAGGTAAATAAAGCTACTGAGGACAGCTTCCTGTGGTACTACTTCTGGCTACTGCATTTAAAAAGAAATAGGGGGGCTTCCCTGGTGGCGCAGTGGTTGAGAGTCTGCCTGCCGATGCAGGGGACACGTGTTCGTGCCCCAGTCCAGGAAGATCCCACATGCCGCGGAGCGGCTGGGCCCTTGAGCCATGGCCACTGAGACTGCACATCCGGAGCCTGTGCTCCGCAACGGGAGAGGTCACAACAGTGAGAAGCCTGCATACCACAAAAAAAAAAAAGAGAAAGAAATAGGGTGCTTGAAGTTGAGCACATCGCAAACCAGACCGTTGTCAGCCCGTGAAAAGACATTTGATGTGTCTGGCATTCTCCTGTGCCTCAAGCTGCATCTGTGACCTCCAGCTCCAGTTAGGAAAGCTGGGTGATCCTGGAGCCCTTGGACTGCTTCTCTGAGGTGAAGGTCATGGCTGTGCCTATATTGTGCTTTTAATGAGCAAGGCCTTGAGGATGACTTATGCCCTATGAATAACCATGAATCTAATTTGCTGCTGAGAGCTAGCAAAGGGAGTTGTGGCTGCAGCCTTCCTTGCCACTAGGAAGGAATATATGTCGGGACATTTGCCATGTATTATGTTTCAGTTATTTATTTATTTATTTTTGTCTGCACCACACGACTTGTGGGACCTTAGTTCCCCAACCTGGGATTTAACCTGGGCCCCATCTGTGGAAGTGCCGAGTCCTAACCACTGGGCCGCCAGGGGATTCCCTATCATGTTTTATTTGTCATTTTTGTTGGTTAGGAAACAAGGAAGGTCAATATTTATTTATATTCATTCATTCCACAAATACTTATTGAATACTTCAAGTATTCTAGGATTAGGCAACAGGCTGATAATTCAGAAATAAATATGTTCTTAGTAAGCATACAGTCAGTAGAGAAGAGAGATAAATACATCACAGTACAATCTGGGAAGTGTTATAATAGATGGATGGAAAAGTGCCTGGAGAAGAACGTGAATAATAACTGCACAAGAAGTTGAGGAAGGCTTCACAGAGGAGGTGACTTCAGTGGAGTCTAGAAAAATGGTTGGGAGATTGAAAAGCAGGAGGCGATGTTGGGACAGAGGTAGCACTGGGGTGTGAGATACGATCTAGGAAGAGGGAAGAGAAAGAAGAAACGTCCACAGATTCCAAAAGACCACAGCGTGTGTGAGTAGAGAGGTTTTGCTGGCCAACCGAATGGAAATGAGGTGAGGAAGGCTGCACGGCGAGTGGCCTCCTGTGCCCTGTTAAGAGAGTCAGGTCTCTATGCTGAGGGTGGTGTGGAATACTGGAAGGTTTTCAGTAGGTATATGGCAGGATCAGATCTGTGCTCCGGAAGTAGAACTCTGAGGACAGCCTGGTTCATATGTGGAATTCTCCAACCCTCATTTCTGTTTGGGTTTGGAATGACTTGGAGGGAAGATGAGCTGGGAACGTCCTTGCTTCTCATCCAGACATGCTCAGGTCACTGGGTGGGCTGACGGCACTGTCCACGTGGCCCTGTCCATGTTTTCCGACGCCCTCTTCCCGGGGGTACCACACTCCGCCACCCTAAGCTCAGAGGACAGAGTCGGCTCAACTGAGACATGTGCGTCATGTGCGTCACACCTGTGCAGACTTTTACATGTCCCAAGGTATCCTTAATGCATCAGGTAATGTGTGGTATGAATTATTACCCTCACTTTACAAATTAAGAAGCTGAGTCTCAAATCAGGGAAATGACTGTTCACACGCCGGGAAGTAGGAAAACTGAGACCCGGCTGCACGTATCTCAGCTCCAGGATTCCTTCCAGCTCTATAACTTCTTCCTCCATCCATCATTCTCCCTCATGCCTCCCTCCAGAGCATCTGAAGAAAGTCAGTGAGCAAGCGGACAGGCAGGAGAATTAGGGGATGTTAAATCTCATTGGTACCCTCTTGCGTTCCTTTAGACCCAGTGCTTATTTAAGACATACCTAGAAATAGGCCTCGTGTATCTCAGACCTCAGGGACAGCTCTGGGCTTGTGGGACATGCATATTGTGAGCCTCACTCTCCCCCTTGCAGCTGGAGAAGACTTCACCTCTGTGGTCTCAGAAATCATGATGTACATCCTCCTGGTCTTCCTCACTCTGTGGCTGCTCATCGAGATGATATATTGCTACAGGAAGGTCTCAAAGGCCGAAGAGGCAGCCCAAGAAAATGCGTAAGTCCAAAGATGCCAAAATGATGATAGCTCGCCCCTTCCGAGCGCCTGCTCTCATGGGTGAGGTGGTGAGCAATTTACACAGTCCTCCACTTTCCTCACAACAACGTTTGAGGTAGGCAGCACGAATATACCCATTTTACAGATGCGAAAGCTGAGCCTGGGAAAGTTTGCCCAAGACCATTATAAGAGGCAAAGCCAAGTTTGACTTCGTGCCTGCTACCTCGTGCCCTGCACTCTTAACCACTATGTAAAGCCCATCCGCTGCCACCACGATCCCATGACATTAGCATTATTATGACCATTTTATAGATGCTGAAGCAGTTCAAAGAGCTTAAGTGGCTTGCTGGGGCCACACAGATAATGAGAGGAGAGGCTGGGATTTGAACCGAAGCCTGTCTGGTGTCCTTGCTCTTCCCGACACATTCAGCTGTTTGCTGTAAACCACAGAGCTCATCAGGCCACCTGGGCTCTGCCGTCTATTAGCTAAGGAGCTCCAAACATGTTCTTCCCCCTGGAGCTTGGCCGTGATTGAAAACCCAGAGATGGGCTCTTCTGCTCCAACGTCCGGACTGTACCTTGGCCATTTTCACCAAGGCCCTAGTCACTCGAGCACAGGTAACAGATGATGGGGTCTGAGAGTCTAAGGGGCCATGTTGGCTTGTTATTTGGGGAGAGGAAAGATAGAAAATAACCCTCACAGTTTTACACAGTGGAGGTGATAAGCTAAAAACCCTAAGCTATTATCACCTAGAAATACTTGATAAAGTATCATTTTTCATGATATCTATGATCTCAGGAAAGTAAAAAATTATAACTGACCAGATAGAAGGAAAGAAAGGATATGCTGGGGAGGTTGTCATTCCTGGTGACCTGGGTGATCAGATTTCAGTGCTTGAGCATAGGAAGTGCCCACACTTGGACAGAAAGTGCCCACACTTGGACAGGAAGTACCCACAGCTGGCCTTGCACAAGAAACAGAGTTGGAACTGAGGTCACCAGCAGAACCAGGATCCTCAGAGGGCTACAGCTCGTGCAAAAGATAGATCAGTAAATAATCATCAGTCCACCAGCCCAGAGAAAAGCCAAGGAAACCTATCTACCTGGCCTGACTCCAAGTAGAAACATAAAAGATTCTTGAGAACCGGTAACCACAAGCCTGCTCTCACAATGTTTGGGATTTAAATTTATGCTACCCATGTGATCCAGGAACCTCTAAGCTGAGAAAGTCAATAAAAAAAAAATTAGTCCCCAGACAGTGATAACCATGTAGACGCAAATGAAAAACTATTTTCTGAAGGGACCCACTTTTAGCTGAGGCTTAACAGTGCTCCCCAGATAAAGCATTGCTGAATCTGATTCCACAGTCTCATCCAAAACTAAAAGACACAGCAGGAAATAATCCAGCATGAGCAAGAGAAGTAACAGATGGCAGGATTAAACCCCGGGAGCTTCAGACACAAGAAAGACCTGGTAGAATATGGAAAAGAAATTTGCTTAAAAGAGTTAAAACAAGAGTAGGAACCAAAACACAAGAATACAATAAGTTATTAAGAAAATAGAACAGGCAGATTTGAACAGGAGTAAAGAAAAACCTGGAAATGAAAAATACAGTCAATAAAATTCAAAACTCAATGGATTGGTTCACCAGAGATTGGATACTGGTGACCAGAAGATAAACATAAGGAAGTTTCACAGAATGAAGCACAGAGATATAAAAAGGTGGAATATCACAAAGAAATAGGAAGACAAAAATTGAGAAGATCGATTAGCATAGAAGAGAGAAAATGGAGGAGAGACAATATTCAGAGATACAGTGGCTAAGGAAAGGTATGACTCTTCAGATTCGGGTAGCACAATGTGTCCTGAGCAAGATAAATACATATAAGTCTAAACCTAAACACCAACCATCTTTAAACGGATTAATGGCAGCAACTAGTATAACCTACAGCAAATATCATCTATGTGGCAACTTTAGAAGAACTGCGTGTAATATTAGAAATATGTCAAGGATACCTGCTTCTATTCTATACTGGAGATCCTAGGTGGTGCACTAAGTAAATACAAAAAAAAAAGAGTATGAATTGTAAAGAAAGAAACTAAATTATCATTCACAGTCAATACGATTACCTATATAGAAAATCCAAAGGAATCTATAGACAAACTATTAGAACTAGTAAGGTTTCATAAGATTGTTGATACAAATCAAAATATTTATAAATATAAATATAAAAGCATCTATATTCCAGCCACAACAATTTAGAGAAACATCTCAATATTTAAAACATTTTAAAAAATTCAATTACAATAGCAACAAACACTCTCCAGCACCTGGGAATAAATCTGATAAAAACGTGTAAGATATTTAAGGAGAAAATCACAAAATTTTACTGAAAGATTTGAGTTAAATAACTGAAGACTAAAACCTCACTGTTACAAACATAGCGATTCTCTTCCAAATTAATCTGCAAATTCAGTAAAATTCCCATCAAAATACCCAATGGATTGTTCAAGGAACTTGATAAGCGGATCTTAAAAGTCATACAGAAGCCCAGAGGCTAAAACTAGTCTAAGCCAGAGGATGGTCAGATAGTAAATATTTTAGGCTTTTCAGGCTACAGAGGGTCTCTGTCCCCTATTGTTCTTTCGTTTTGTTTGTGTGCAACCCTTTAAACAAGTAACAGCCTTTATTAGCTCATGGGCCATAGTTTGCCTGTTTCAAAGAACAATAAGTTTGGGGGAGGTGGCTGGTAGGAGTTTTCCTGTCAGATATAAAGATTTCTTATACAGCTATTAGAGTAAAGATTTTATGATACTGGACTTCCCTGGTGGTGCAGTGGTTAAGAATCCGCCTGCCAATGCAGGGGACATGGGTTCGAGCCCTGGTCCTGGAAGATCCCACCTGCCGCGGAGCAACTGAGCCCGTGTGCCACAACTACTGAGCCTGCGCTCTAGAGCCCACGAACCACAACTACTGAGACCACATGCCACAACTACTGAAGCCTGTGCACCTAGATCCCATGCTCCACCAACAAGAGAAGCCACCACAATGAGAAGCCCGTGCACTGCAACGAAGAGTAGCCCCCGCTCGCTGCAACTAGAGAAAGCCCACGCGCAGCAACGAAGACCCGACACAGCCAAAAATAAAATAAATAAATTATAAGAGGAAAAAGAAAGGTATTTTCAAGACATGGAATCATCAAAGAAAAAGACAAATGTCTCAGAAGGAAAACTGGTAAAGCAAATGAAGTCATATTGCAGAAGTACAAACCCAAATTGCTTATAAACTTATGAAAAGATGCTCAACTTCACCAGTAATCAGGGAAAGGAAAATTAAAAGATCTATAAAATGTAATTTCCCATCCATCAGTTTGGCTGATTTAATCTAACAGTACTAAGTCCTGAGAACAATGTGGATAAATGAGAAGACTCATAGGTTGCTGGTGGAAGGAAAAAACAAAAGTATTTATTATTCTAGTCTGCTGAAAGGGCCATTCTCATTTTCTCTTGGGTAACATGGTGAGAAAGAAGAGCAGAGGTGTTCTAGAGACATCCTTGTTCCTGGGGCCCTTGCTCCTTCCCTTTTCCTGTGTTGGCACCTCTGGGTACAAATGCACTGATTTTCTTCCCCCGTCTCTCCTCCAACAGGTCTGACTACCTGGCGATCCCATCGGAGAACAAAGAGAACTCTGCGGTACCAGTGGAGGAATAGGAGGGGGCAACTGGAGGTGATGTACAGGGAAGGGAGGGGCAGGTAGATAAGGAGGCAGGTTGTACAAGTGACCTTGACACCCACAAACCAAAATGACTTTAGATTTGGTCCCTTAGATTTCTACCCTACCCAGAATCCCCACCCTCAGGGTACTTCTTTAAGTTGATGCCCAAGTAGTCAGAGCTCTGTGCGAGGTTCAAGTCCTTCAGAAGGTGAGTTGCTTTGGCCTGAGTGTTGGGGCAACTTGAACTCCTTACCCACAGTGACAAAAAATAATTCCCCATTCTCTCTCCTATGTAAGGATCGTGGATGAGGTCAGAGAGCCTTTGGCTGGGCTGGACTGGGCTGGCAATTCTCAGTGAGCTGTTTTATCACTGGTAGGTGGCCTGAACACTGAAGCGCTGGCTACCCCATGTTCAGTGATGTCAACAGCGTCAGGAGGGTGCCCCAGGGGCCACATCACTTCCCTTCACACGTCCATCCTTCAGTTCATTCATCATACATCCACTCACCTCTGAACTGTCACCTCTGACTTGCTAACTCCATCAGACCTCCACACACAAGACTTTGCGAGAACCAAGGAGCAAACATTTCTACACGACTCAAACCTCAGCCTGCCCTTGCTGTCAAGCAAGCAGCTCCCATGCCAACTGGACCCCCCCACCCTGTGCTCCACCCGGCTTTGAACACGTGCTGGAGCCGCTGATTCTCCATTGCCGCAAGTGAATGGAGGGCTTAACGGAAGGAAGCTGGAGTGATTAGTCTGGGTTAAAGCAAAAGAGTGACATGAAGTGGGATTCCTTGAAGTCAGTTTTTCTAAGTTCCTGGTCCACTTGGCTGGAGCATCAGAGCAAAGCATGCGCTTCTAGGCCCTCCAGTGATAGAAAGGTCATTAAGCATGGACTAAAATGTTCTCTGGACTATGGTGCTCCAGGGCTAGATCCCAAGAGGTCTCAAAGGCCTGGGTTAGTGTCAGTACTTCAAGAAGCCGAGAGCAGGGGACTTGGGAAGTCATACAACACGTTCATGATCCTCCTGGGGCAACGTGTGTGCCTTGCCAGGTGAACGCACCGCCGGAGATGGCGGGGTGGCATTGTTTTCCTGTGGGCACTGGGACTGCAATTCCTAAGTTCTTCCTCTCAAAATTTCTGTGGGTCAGTATTATTACTCATACAGGAGGCAACGGAGACTCAAGACAGGACTCCACTGATAAGAGACTTCAAAGGATACACTGGGGCAGATAGAAGCCTAAGGCGCGGTCCAGTTTACACTTCCCGAGATGGGATAATTTTGTCCTTGAAAAGACTTTGAAATTGAGTTTGGCACAGAACTCGGTGGATTGCCTGGATGAGGTTAGCTCTGATTCAGGCCATTAGAAATTGGCCAAAAAGGCAGAGAGAAGGATGGGAGGTAGATTTGAAGAATTTCTTTAGTGAAAAGGTTTGTGAATCTGAGACGTCTTCCAGAAGGGGAACGCATCCGGGAATGGCACTTAACTAAGACACATGTTTTTAGCCTGAGATAGATGATGGCAAATGAGTGATGTGATAGAGGAGGGACAGGCTAGGTGGCTTCCAAATATTTCACCTGTGAATTCATAATGTCCAAGGTTTTTTTTGTTTTCCCCTAGATGTTAGGAGAGCAGATGAACACTGGAAACATTTTAGTCGATATCTCATGTTTCACTTTGAGTAACTGGTGTAAGTGCGATGTCCTTCTGCACCTTGTGATGAGAGGGGGAAGGATGCTTGATGGGATGTGAGAAGATGAAAGTGACTGGGATTTGATGAACAAGATGTCCCTCAGATCCAGGGGCATCTATGGGGAAAGATCCCACTCTCTTGGCT
Organism: Tursiops truncatus; assembly: GCF_011762595.2. Taxonomy (NCBI): domain Eukaryota; kingdom Metazoa; phylum Chordata; class Mammalia; order Artiodactyla; family Delphinidae; genus Tursiops; species Tursiops truncatus. Next base: position 9,703,549 of record NC_047041.1, read on the forward strand.
TTGGGCCTCACCTGACAAACTCAGTTCATCTCTGCCATCCCTGGGAAAGCACTTGAATTAGTCCTTGTTTACATATTTGAGAGTCTGATCTTATCGAAGAAAATACTTTCAATAAATTCAAGGCCTTTCTCTTTGGTAATTTCCCACACAATCTCTCTGAAATAGGAGACAGAATATAGATTTTCCTTACTTTCCTGTGAGGAAAACGGGCCTGGATTACTGTGAGGTTTTCCCAGTCACGTGGATGGCGGATGACAAGCCTGCCGCAGAAACTCCTTTCTACCCCTCCACTTCCCTCTTGCGTCAGTAGACCACGCATCTAACTTGTGATCTAGAATGCACGTTTTCTTTTCCTTTTTAAAAGCCCAACTCAGATATCTCCTGGGTGATTTTTAATGAAGCTGAATGGTACCTCTCTTTTATTCTTATCCTTTACAAGTAATCTTCTCTAGTCTTTTCCTCCTCCTAACTTCTCAACTCTTCTCATCTTTAATGCTTTCTTTATTAAGCTATATGATTTACCAAGCATTTTAATTATCTTATTTCTTCTCCACAACTAGCTCTGTGAGGTGGATATTGCTAATACGTTAACAAATAAAGAAACATGCTGTCTGAGGTTAAGAAGCTTTACCAAATCCTAAGTTCATATAGTGGGTAAACAGAGAGCTGGAATTCAGGTCTTCTGAGCCCTCGCCCAGCTCTCTTTCCACTGAGACCATAGCTGCTTCCTTTCCTCTCATTTTTCTTTTTTTTTTTTACTTCCATCTAATCTTTGCCTCTCTTGCTTGTCCTGAGATGTTAAACATCTTCGCTCACCCCTAACCCCACTCCACTGCTCCTCTACCACTCTGCTTCTTGGTCCATGCTAAAACTGTGCTTTCAGAGTCTTAATCTCATGTTCGTTTCCCCTTTCTCGTTGGTTTGTACCTCATTATTTCTCCTGAATTGCAATTAAACTCCTTCCTGGGAGACTTGATCATGACTATAAATCCACAAGGTACTGTGATCACCAGCCTACTTCAAATCCTCACTCCCTCCCTGTTCCCCCGCATATTCCTACAAAGGACCCAGATAAACGTGCACTGCTCTGGAAGCTCTATCTGGTATGCTGTTCTATTAAAGGGCTTAGAAACGTTCTCAAGGGCTATCATCACTCTAGGAACCCCACCTGTTGTCTTGGTGCTGGATAATTCCCCCTGACTGACGCTTAATAATACAATTCCCTCAAGGCCAGCTCGGCTGGGTCTGGTTTTCCCTCCCTTGGGCTTAACAGCCATGACCTTCATTGCTCAACTCTGCTGGCCCTGTGAGCACCTCGCCCAACGGACCTTTGCCGTCAGCTCAGCCTTGCATCGCAGCCCCAACTCTCGTGTGGAAATACCTTGACGGTCAGCACCTGTCCCAACACCAGCCTTTATTTTCAGTCCATCTAAAAGCACTGTCCTTTAGAGTCACCACCCCCAAACACCCACACGCCCGGATTTCTGACTCTCTTGAGTTTCTGGTTTCTCCTTAGATGCCAAACTAGAAATGTTAGTAGGAAAGGAGTTTTTCAGAGCAGGAATGTGCTGAAAATATGTATAGAGCTATGAATGGTTAAGAGAAGAGACAGTAGCTCCTTTTTTCCCCCCAGAACTACGGGATCAAAAAGGAAAACATACCCATCTCAGAATCTGTGAACCCACCTGACATAAATCAGAGAGAAAAGGCCGTGTTACTGCATCTTGGCAGGAAGCAGCAGCAAGGAGCTAGACCCATTTCAGAATATACCTTGGCTCTCCTTCCCAAGCGGAAATGGAAAACTAAAACAAAAAACACCTTCCTCTCCCATCCCTTTGTAAATGAAAAGCCCCCAACCCAGTGGGTCCTCCCAGTCACGGCAAATGTATCTGTGTAGTACTTGGTGTCATTACTCCGATCACCCATTCATTCTGCATTTCGGCACCCTCTCTGCGTCGGGCACCAGTCTAGACCGAGTGTGCCCTGCGCCCTTAGGTTTTAAAAATATCATCATCCAAGCCTTTCCTAGTCTCTAAAACTCTACCATGGCAGACGACCCATGTTTGGCACCCCTCCCCTTACTTGAGGCTGTAGTAGGACCCAGTAGATGCACATTTGAAGCGAGTCTGAGCTGTAGCTCAGACTCAACCCCTATCGTAGGCCAGCGAAGCCTCAAAGCTGGTATTTCTCTTTTTTGGGCAGAGTGACAGGGAGGGAGGCACTGAAGGACGAGCGCTTGTAGGTTTGTGAGGCACCAAACACAATCAGCAAATTCGTACAGCCATGGAACTCGTCACCGTGTTGTCACCTTCGTGTGGCTTTTTCTTGATTTTCCACAGCCAATCTTTTTCTGAACTTTAGAAATGTTGTTCCTGACCACTCAAGCTCTCAACAACCTAATGCCTGTATGTGGTGTTTTTCAGTAAACTCCCTGTTCATGTCAATAAAGTGTCTCTAAACACTGCTTGCTCTGGTTTTGCTCCACGGTGTGTGTCTGCTACACATACTATGGCTTCTACCTGCCTCCCCAGCCCACATCAATTCCTGAACTCACAATCACTGGATATATGCCCAGAGAATGAAAAATACATTTAATAGTCTAGAATGAAACATACTGTCTCCCTTCTTTCCTTCCCTACCCAAATACAAAGGAATCCAAGAGCCAGAGTGTTCTCACCTGAATGACATCAAGCAAGTTGGTGAGGGGCTCCCAGCAAGGAAGACCTAGTGAAGGGAGGGACCCCACTCCCTTACCAGGTTGGCTAACATTAAGGAAATAAAGCAACGCTGTCCCCCAATGTGTGTCTTCCTAGAAGTGCCAAGGCCCCAAAAGGGAAAAGTTACACAAGAAATTGTCACTGGGATTCAGTCTACCATACACTCCTAGAACAACAATACTACTGATTGATGATTAATAATGATATAAAATCATTAATAATGATTAATAATGATATAAAATCATTAACAATGATTATAATAATGATATAAAATTATCTTCATATAGTACTAGCCACTATACTAAGAAACACAGACACACACACATATATTTTATGTTATCTCTAAAATAAACTGAGGCTGGCAGTAACGGTCGGGGCCCAAGGACACAGCTGGTAAATAGTGGTGCTGCGATCTGGACTCAGATCTGATTCCCAAACTTCTCATCCGTTCCACTTCATCAGGCTGCCGCCCTCCCCTGGGAAGGAGGTCCTGGATGCCTGGCTGTGCACGTGTGTCTGTGTGTGTGCCTGTGCACACATGCCTTCAGGGCTTGCTGTGATCACACCTGGGAAGACCAAAGACATCTGGGGCCACGAGGACTAACGAATCAAGCAATGGACACACACCGTTTATTACATGTAGTTCAAGACTTTTGCTTTTAATTCATACTGTACTTCCATGGCTCTGGCTACTTTACATGACGATTTGACCGGAAGCCTTGTTGGTCTCTAGGTACTAGCAGTTAAGTTTTTAGACCTTGTGCACAGCGCCAGGCAAAGTACAGTTATAGCTCCAAATACAGATGGCCAGACAACTCAACTGCAATCAACCTGTGTTCTTTCCCATAATGGCCCAGGGCAGGGGTTGGGGATGCTCCCTCTGCCTCACCCCACCCCCACCCCCATGTCAGGATTCTCCAGGGGCCGCAATGGCCTCGGACCCATCCCTCCCCACCTTGGAGTCTAGGTTGAGTCGGGGGGAAAGCACCATGGGTTTGGGAAGATGATCTGGTCCATGCAGAGAGTGGTCTGGCCCTAGAGTGCAGGACAGAGAAATGTGGGGAGCCACACACTGTCGCTGGCAAAAATGCTTGCTTTTACTCTGCCATCTCAGTGCGTGGCACCCAAGCCCAGGGCCAACTCCCCAGACACAGCCAGCTGTCTTGCCTGGTGCAGAGGCCACCATTTTTTGCTTCTGCAGTGTCTCATCGTGTTGAGAGAAGCAAGGAGGGCCAAGGGGCAGAGGTGACAATGTTCTTTAATGCCTTCACATGTCGGGTACATCGTCTGGCATCAACTCCTCTTGGCAGGCAAAGTGCTTCTCGCCAGCAGCCAAGCCTCCAGTCCAGGCTTCCAGGCCTGCTGAGGACCTCAAGTCGCAACAGAAAACGATGGCCCAGACCCCTGAGCTTCCCCCGGAACGCCAAAACAGGGAGCTGGCTGGGTCCATCGCAGCCACGGCTGGAGCAGGAGTGAGGTAACAAGGCGGGCAGAGAGGTGGGGAGGCGGGGGGCAGCTCTCTGCGCCGTGGGCAAGTTCCTGCTGCACGTCAGGCAAGCAGGGCCGCTAAAAGGTGGCCTTCCAGAAAGTGCTCCTCTCGGACCCAAAAATGCATCTTCTGGAAGAAAACCTAGAGGTGGAGGGGAGTGGGGCCAGCCTGCTGGAAGCTGGGGGATGAGGGTCGGGGGTGTTAAGTGGTGGATGGGATGATTGTCCCACAGCCTAGAGACGAAGGACGGAGGAGGAGAGAGTCAGGAAGAGAGGTCCTCAAGCTTCCTACTGGAGTGGGCAGGTGGAGTCAGGGGGTGCCCTACCACCTGGGGGAAGAGAGGAGAGCGCTATTTCTCCTGGGGACCCCTAGGGAGGAAGGGCTGGCCTTGGCTGCCCTGAAGAGCTAAAGACACAGCATGGTATGGCGCAGAAAGGATACTTCTGAGACCACACAGTCCAGAAAGATTCTCTCCCTAATCCTTCCTCCAAGATTTCACCCTAGACGTGCTGCCTGCAAACGTATGGACATGGTCAAGCTTGGGTCACAGACAGGGCAATGGAGAGAATCCACTTCTATCAAAGCATTCCTCTTGCGCTTTCTTGGTCCTCCCCCTTCCTTGTAATCCCAAGTTCTCAGTGTCAGCGCTCTAAGGCAACCCAAGGATTTTAGCCAAAGCTTCACACTTAATCCAAACCCCAACAAAGCTGGAGACAAAAGAGAGGTGGTAGAAGCAGGAAGGACTTCTCTCCACCGTTTGCTCTAGCAAGGAGGAGGGAGGATGGACAGACGGATGGAAGGCTTCCCAGCCCAGGGACGGAAGGTGGGCTTAATCCAAGCCAGTGTCCTTGCCACCAGCCTCCTCTTCCCAGCTGAGAGAAAGTCCAAAAGGACGCTTACAAAGTAAGACTAGGCCAACAAAGGAAGAAACACCCTCCTAGGTTAACACCGAGCAATACGGCAAGCTTCATCTTTCTCCCTCTCCCTCCCCCACCCGCCTCTCACTGGACCTCCCTGCCCCTCCTAGCGCGTAAAGAAGATTTAACCACCCTGGATTTCCTGGAACCCAGACCCTGCCCTATGACTCATCTAAACTCCAGGGAGGCTCTAGTCCAGAAGGCTTGTCCTCTCCTGGCAGGGCACCTTCCAAGTTTGAGAAAGCCCAGCCTCGCCAGTCTCTGACCCAGCCTCCAAGATCATGTCAAAGCTAGAATCCACCTTAGGGACAGTCCAGCTCAAGCCCCTCCTGTTACATATGAGGCTCCAGAGGCTCAGAGACCGGGGCTATGTGTGTGGGGGTGTGTGATCTGCCCAACAGCGGAGCCAGGACTCAGGCCCAGGTCCCCTGAACCCCTCAGCTCGCTGCCCTTTCAGAGAGCTCTAAGTTGCTGACCTTGCTGTCCTGGAATGTTATCCCTTTGTCCCAGGGAGTGGGATGGGGGAAAGGAGAGAGTTACAGACATGACTGGCCTCTCCAACACCAGTCCCATCAATTCCCCCCCAGTCAGCAGGAGTAGAGTGCAGACGCGCTGCTGTTCTCACCTGTCTAGAAACGGCAAAATCTTTGAAACTGAGTGCAAGCTCTCGGATGTCTCACCACATGAGTCCTCGCAGAAAGACTCCTATATGACTGAGTTCTTACGTGAAAAACGCCAAACAACAACAAAGAAAACAAAACAAAAAAATGCCCTGGCTGGAAGAAATAACATAAGACATGGTGGTTTTAATGCTCGCTTACGAGCCAGGGCTGCCAGCCACGAGTCACAATATCATTTACGTGTTTCACTCCCAGACTGAGCTGCCAGGGCAGAGGCCCCTTCTCTTTGACAGGTTCCTGAATAAAGGGGAAAAGCTTTTGTTTGGGAGTGAACACAGCTGTTGGTTTTCTCCTGGTTTGAAAATCAAAAAATTACTAGACTAGAAAGCTCTCACAAACGATCCTTGATCCTTAGAAACGAGGCAGGCCAAGAGATGCTCCCCACGTGCACATACTGTCTCCCGGGTTCAAAACCCCAGAAATCAAGAGGGTTCCTTGGACATCCCTCCCTGTCACCTACTCCTTCCTGAGAGGTGCCCGAGAGGTGAAGCAAAAGCCGGACAATTCCGCGTAGCCAGGCCCACTATACCACCTTACTCCCAGCAAAGAGTCCTTTTGAAGTCATCCCAAAGGTCCCAATATGGTACCTTTAATAATTGAATAATTTAAATAAATAAATATGTATGGAATAAATTAGAGAATTTATCATGTGTCCTTTCCTTTCAAAAGTTTCGGGGAATAATTTTGACTTCTGGTTACTCCAACCAGAAAATTCCTAGCAGCCTGCACTGTTTCTCCTTCTTTGGCTCACAGCCCATGAACCCTGACCCTCACCAGCGTCTCCCATTCGAAGTCCCGGACAGGGACAGGGACAGATATGCTCTTGAGCCGCTGGCCCGTGGGCATATGCACACTTCACAAGGATTACATGCAACTCCATTTGCTCATATCTCCTTTTCTAAAGAAGGGATATCAACATTCTAGATGACCATTATGGAATCATCTATCTCATCGTACTCCCCCTGGGGGGGATGGCCTGGGTGTGTCTCTTCTGTCTTCTCATCCTGCCCTTAGGGCAATAATGAGGCCCTCTTCTCAGACAGACTGAAGAGTCAAAAACTTTCTTTAATCGCTAAAGTGGGATGCTCAGGCCAGTCCAAGAGAATACAACATGCTCTTCTTTTGGGCTAGATCAGTGATCAAATCTACCTTTCTTTCCTCTGCCCCTTCCACCAAGGGGTCCACTAGAACAAGTGATCTGGAAGAGCTCTCCTTGCCAAATTGGTATAATCCTTTCCTGATCAAGAATCTCTACAAGCTCTGCCTGGGGCTGGCAGGATTCCTTGGGTCATCACAGGGAGAGATAGTAGTTAGTGTGTGAGGGATGGTAAGCCTGCCCAGATGGGCCATCAGTTCTGAGCCAGCCCCCAAAAGGCCCTAGATGACCCACTTTCCTAACCCATGGTCTCCTTTCTACCCCTTAGTGGTCTCATACCTCTCTGGGGCCAGAGACTAGAGAAGGCGCTGGTTACTCCCTCTGCCAGAACTTCCACTCCCAACTCTCAGAAACAGGGTTTGGAATGGCCCTCTGTGGGGTAGACTCCATCTGGCTTTTTCCTGCCCAAACCTACGCACCTTTGCCAAATCCATTCCCTCCAAGGCTTAGGTCTTCTTTCATGTGCAAAGTGTCTCAGACGGTTGTCTCCCTTGACTAAGCTGGTTCCTCGCTGAGAGGAAATGAGGCTGGCCGCCAGAGTGCTTGGATATAGGTGCTCGCGACCCATAGTAGTTCTGCGGTTAGACCCTACAATTCTTACACGGCTAGTGCATTCACTCTCTCAAACCCTGGAGGCCCTAGAACACACCCTGATTCATCCTAGAAATCAAATGACAGCTCTAAGGGAAGGGGTTAGAGCCACAGACCTGACTTGCTTACAATCGCTAAAGAGGTTTAACAAGATCAAAAATGCTCCCACCCTGACGAATAAACAATGTGCTCTTAGGGCACAGAGGAAAAATAGGGCTTTAGGCACTAAAAAGTGACACTTCACCCAGATCCAGCCTGGGAAAAGACCAGAGAGAAGGGGGGGGAGGGGGGGAAGTAAGAAATCCCCAGCCCTTATTGGGTCCACACCCCACGCAGGGTAGAGGAAGGTACAGGGGCTGATGGAGGAGAATGCCCTTCAGAACACAGGCCCTCAGGACCTGTGGCTACGAAGCCCAAACCCTCCAGCGCAGCCTCCCCAGCTGTCCCGCCGTCCTCTGCACCTGACTCGCGGTGCACGGCCCACATACAGGGGGCGGCCTCATATGGTAGAGTTTAGCTTGCGCCCTGCTTCTGATGCTTCCTTGTTCCCGAGAGAACACTTGGGGAAGTGTTGGGTGGGGAAGAAAAGATTCTCGTTTATTTTGGAAACAAATCAAAAGGGGATTAGGGAGTGAAGCACCTTAAGCGATGCCCCCTTGAGACTTCTTTTCACGACCCCAGGGTCTTCACAGGCATAACTCTGGCTCCACGTCTCCCTTCTCAGAGCCAAGAATGGCCAGCGAGGGAAAGGGTGGGGACGAGAGGACGGAGAGGAAGAGGCTCAGGGGAGGTGGGTGCTGAGAGGGGGTCCCTGCCCTCCTGGCCCCTCCGCCGGCCAGCACAGGGGGTGGGCCCGCTCCTTCTCCCTGGTACATAGGCATCATCTCTTTTTAAAATCTGTATATAATATATATATTTATATTCTCTCTCTATTTATACATATATATTTATATGGTCTATGTACATGTATTGCACAGGCCTCCTGCAGCTGCCCCCGCTCCTGCCTTGTCAGTGATAGCGGTTCCTCTTCTCTTCACTTTCTGATGTGTAGTCACGGGCCCTGATGCCGTTCTGAAGATTGATGAGGGAGTCCTTCATCTGTAAGACAGGGAAGCCCGCCCCAGCCCGGGTTTGTGCCCTTAGTGGGCTCCTCCATTCAGAGCACCCACCACACCCACGTCTGGCAGGTCCCCCCGCCAGGCCGGGCAGCTAAAGGCAGCAGGCTCCCGAAACGAGGGTCGCTCTCAAGGGACACAGTCTCAGGCTGGAGGGGGACGGCCGATCGAGCCCTGGGAACCCCTGGGGTAAGCGGTGCTGTGTCTCAATGACTTGTGGTCCTTGGTTCACGAAATTAAGAATTCTCTCGAACGTTCCGTTGCCATCAGGACCCGCGTCCGACGCCACTGATCGGTCTACTCACTCGCCTTGGTTTCCCTGTGATCCTGAATACACTGTCCTCCTCTCCTGGTACCTTTGCCACACTGTTCCCCCAGCTCAGACTCCTCTCTTGCCCATTCAACCTCACCCAGCTACTATCAAGGCCCAGAACAACTCCAAACTTTCTCTGGCTCACAGCCATCTCTCTCTCTCCTGGCCTTTCATGGACCCCTCACTAGGGCTCTGCGCTGCAGTCATCTTTAATGGCTTTGTTTCAGCTGTGTTGGGACTGCACTGTCTTATCCTTACCTTGTACACCCCAGGTGCCAAGCAGAAAACTGAGTAGGCTCCTAGCTGTACCCATGTCATTGAATTAACTGAATCTTAACTGAATTTCTTAACCTTCTTTAAGAAATAGATACATCCCACATCACGGGATGAAGTTTACATGGGACAATTCCAGCGGTAGAATCCTACCCTGGTTCTAGGTAAGCTGCCTTGTTAACACAGGAGGGTTAACATTTCACAGGTAAACAGTTATGGATTTTGAGAACCTCTGATCTCTCGGCCTAATCTGTCACTTTCGTCTCTTTAGTTCTTCGATATCAGGTGGGATGAAGGGCCCATTAATGTTCTTTTAAAGGGGACAGAACGATGGGAATTCCCTGGTGGTCCAGTGGTTAGGACTACGGCGCTTTCAGTGGCAGGACCTGGGTTCGATCCCTGGTCGGGGAACTAAGATCCCACAAGCCACGCAGCGTGGCACGCCCCCGCACCCCCAACCCCCAAAAAAGGGGGAAAAGAAAAACGAAAAACAAAATCAAGGGAACGGAACGAGACACCGATCTTAATGCTTGTAGAGTCGAGTCTACGAGGCTACAGGTCTGCCTGCCCCAAGCTCCTTCTGAAGGAGACCCACCCTGAATAGAATTCCACAGCTGGAAGGGGACCGGGTCATCCAGTCCAACTACCCGCCGCCTTTAATTCATAAGTCCCTCACCCCACATCATCACATCGCCCTCTGAGCACTTTCAGTCCTTCAAAGCAGCCCGTTCCATTGCTGGACTGCTCTACCCATAAGGAGCGTGCTTTTCGTTGATGACTCAAAAATCCGACTCCCTATAACTTCTGGCCCTAGTTCAGTCCCCTGGAGGTTCACAGCAGCCTAACCCTTCTTCTAGATGCCAGACCCCAACGTCTGAAGACTGGCCTGTGCTGCTCACCCACGCGTCTTCCCTGCTCCTGAGCACATCTTTACTTCTCTCAAGCCTTCCTGATAGGCCAGAGCTTCCAAACTCCTTGCTGTGTTGTCTGCCCTTGTTTGGTTAAAAAAAAAATGCCCTCCTTAAACGTGGCTCCAGTGTTATGCATGACACTCTAAACCCATTAACCTGGATCATGATAGCTGCATCAAAATTCTCTCTCCTTAATTTAGAGCTAAGAAACCAAACCATGAAGGGGAAGTAAAGTTGAATATTAACGAGTGCCTCCCGCGGGCCATCAGACCAAATGCAACAGCAATTTCACGAAGCAATGGTTATAATTCCAATTTTATAAATGAAGGAACCGAAGGTCCCTAATACTAAATCCCTTGCTTGAGGTCACAAAACTAGTCAGTGGCAAGGTTAGGATTCCACCTCAGTCTGATAAAATGAAGCTAACTATTGATTTTGCCCCAGAACGACTTTTTTAAAAAGACGCATCTAGTTTTTCAGAAAGAAAACCGTACCAGGAAGAAGACGTTATGAAAAGGAGACACGGTACCAGCCATCTTCCCAGACTCTCAGCACAGCCCCTGGGGAGGGGCCACGGCCTGGGCGTTGGGTGTCCTGTGCATGTGTTGAGGGCAGGAGGTGGGGGAGGGGAGCACACGTCAAAAGGAGTTGTTAGAAAGACACGCCCTCTGGGAAGAGCAGTCTCTGCGAAAAGGGGGTTATCTCTTTCAAGGCCTGTCAGATTATGGGTTACCAAGAAGAAAAATTAGCTCTCCTTCCATCTAACCTACAGTTTTCCTACTGCAAATCCAGTGTGTTATTTCACTGACATAATTTTGGGGAATACACGGGTGTCTCCCACAGCTCGCTCAGGGGTGGCTTTAAAATTAGAACAATGGATGGCCTGGGGGAAGAACGAATGGGAGGAGGGCATCTGGTGGACGATGATGGAGATGGCGCTCTCCTCAGAGCACAGGGCAGGAGTCCCATCTCCGTGAGACCAGGGCAAGGAGGGACGGAGGGGGCATCTCACCTGGTCAAGAAGCATCACTGAGGACTTGATGATCTCCCTCCATTTTTGGAGCTCGGTATCGTGGTACTTTTGCTGGGACTCTAAGAGCTGGGCCCACTCTGTCTGAGACTGGGGTAACCTGTGGGGTAGAAGAAGGGGTACCCCAGCAGCTGCAGTTATGGCCCGTCGACTGTCCTATGCGCCCAGACCCCTAAAGGACAGAGAGCCACATCAGAGCGCTCTGTCCTTTGCTCAGTGCCCTGGTTCCCCTGTGCCCCAAATCAGAAGCAGACGGAAACTACAGGGACAGTTTTCAGAGCCTGCCTAGGCACTCATCCCAGAGGGTTATCCCCCGGCCAAGGGCAGCGGGGCCGTCCCAAGGAGACTGGGAAGCAGGAGCCGGGACACAGTACTGGCTGGGGTGAAGGTGGGAGCAAGGGGGAGAGGCCAGGATTACCTGTCCTGGAGCCTCAGACCCTGCCAGGCAGTGAGGGTCTGGGTGGTATATTCCAACATCCAGAGTTTGTAGAAGAGCATCATGTTGAGGACGACCAGCAGCACCAGACTAAGAAGACGACAAGGGGGAAAGCGAGAGCCATGAGCCGGCGTCTGGGGGAGCCCCTCCCTCTCAGAGCCGGGCACTCCCCCGCCCAGGGGCCGCTGTCCTTGACCACTGGGTCACCCGACGCATCACAGGGAGTGGTTAAGTGAGCCAGAGGGATGCAGCGGAGGCGGGGGGCGTGGGGGGGGGAAGAGAGAGAGAGAGAGAAGCAGTGTCATCTGGAGGGGCCAGGAAAGGGCCGTGGAGAGGCGTGTGGGGTGAACGCAACAGAAGGGAGAGACATACAAGTCACCCGGAACCTGGGTGCTGGGGGAAGCGAGGTAAGATGGAGAGGAAAAGAGATGATGGGGTAAAAGAAGCAATCACAGAGTCAGCACCTGAAACAGATCCCAGTGCGAGCAAGGAAGAAAAACAGGGAGGAGGCAGAGGTTAGAAACAGGCTCGTGTGGGGAAGGGGAAGCCCGCTCAACCCGAGGCAGAGAGAAAGTGAGCGTCCAGGACAAAGAAAGGGCAGGAGCAGAGACACAGCAGGATGGGGACATCTAGCAGGAAGGAAGGGGGGCGCGGGGAGCAACTGTACACAGACTCTTAGCACTTCAAGGGTGATCAGTCGAGACAAGGTTCCTCCTACAAACCCAAACCGGGGGAGGAATTCCAGTGGGATTCCCAGCTCTGCCCCGATACGCCTCCCAGATGTTAGCACAACTGCCCGAGAGCTGCCGTCTCCTCCGTGCGCCTGCCACAGCCCTGCACGGGGCACGAGGACCAGTCGAGGCTTCTCAGGGATGGGCTGGAAGTGCTCAGAGTCAGGGAGGTGGCAGGAAAACCAGGGGCCGGGGGACCCAGTGGGGAATGATGAAGAGTCACTGAGGCCTGTGGGAATTCTCTTCTCTTGGCCTCAGTGCCCTGAAGATCATTTTATAACAGAGGTTCGTGGGATGGAGAGATGAAAGCTCTGGGAAAGAGAGGACGCAGACACGCAGAACTGGGCACAAAGCCTGGCTCACTGCTGAAACATCTCAACTTTCGATCAAGTTTCCTAGCTTCACTGAAAGCCAGTTCCTTCAACAGGACAATAATACCTACCCTGCTGAGGTTGTTATGTGCATGGAAGGAATGTACGTGAAGCCCTCCACAAGGAGCAGTTATTTTCATTAAAGGAGGAAGTACAGACACACAGGAAAAAGAATGACAAAAATGGGAAGATAAAACAAATAGATGGAAAGAAGACCAAAAAAGAAAGAAAACCTATACTAAGCCTCTGACCTTTCAAAGTGTGTGCTGCATGTGGTGTGTGGTGTGTGTGGTGTGTGTTACTGTGTTTCTCACCTGGGCTTCCAGCACTACGGAAGGCGGCATTCCTTAGAGCAGCAGCTGCAAATCCCTGGGGCTACTCAGCTGTGTTCTCGGGGCTCTCCTGAGTTTTCCACGAGAACTTCTTAATGTTGTACTGAATTTCAATGATACCACCTTTAATTGCATCAGGACGCCTGGACCACCTGAATGCCACTTCCTCAGAGTGTGCTGCACACAATCTTAGTACTTGCGTTTGGGTTTGTGTTTACAGTCCTGTCTGTGCTCAGTGGAGGTCAAGGGACACCCCTGCCTGCTTCCCGAGTGAAGGCTTGGGGGTGGTCTAAACGGAGAAGAGGTGGGAGGCTGGGGTCACCGCAGGGCAGGCTTATGGCAGCCGGGGCCTCTAAGACGCAGGGCAACCTGCACTGTACCAGGAGGTTCCACTCACAGGCTGGGAGCAGACCCAATGCCTGGGCCTTCTAGGGTTGAATGACGAGGCCCAATTATCCTAAACTAACAAAGCACCAATGTTTGTTAATATGCTATAAAATTTACTCAGGCCACTGGCCTTCTCTACTAAATAATGACAAAACACAGAGAGAGCTTAAACAGAACTAACCCAAGGTTAGAGTTCTCTGTTGACCAAAATCAACATCAGAGATTTAGTTTTAACAATGGATGAATCACATTAAAACGATGCTGCTAAACATGAATTCTGCTGGCTTTACGGTTGTCCTTGTGTTTAATTGTGTAAAAATAGGTTGGCCTCTTATGCCATAGTCAGAAGACTTTTGCATCTACTTTTATGTTACATATTCAGGTAAGGTTAGCAAAAGAGCCCCCTCGTGACCCTCAAAGGCCCCTCTCCCTGCGTGGTCCCCAGGTCTGTCCTCAGCCCATTTCCTTCCTCACGCTCCATACTCTCCTCCGATGATCACTCTCATTCCCACCATGGCTCTAACGCTACCGACAATTAAATCTGTAACTGCAGCCTGAACTTCCCTCCTAAGCTCCAGGTCCACATCAAGAAATAGCTATCTGTCACATCCGCCTGAACAATCTATGGCAGCTCAGAGACATCGGGAACTGACGGCATCTTCTGTGACAACTTTCCTCTAAGTTCCAGGTTTCTGTCCATGACACAACCATCTACAGGCACGCAGATCAGGAAGGCCTCTTCCTTCGCTACGTAACCAGGTGTAAGGAGCCTTCACCTTCGGGGCCCTCTCAGCCCCAGGAGGCCCTCATCTCAGTGTGACAGCCCCTCCCGCCGAGATCACTGCCGTTTACTCCTGTTGGCCCCCACTGCCTCCAGTCCGTTCTTGTCTAGCCCATGCCCCATACTGCCATCTGAGTGATATATATATTTTTTTTTTAAGTGTAAATCCAACCATGTCAGTCCAGGGCTTCCTTCCCAGATTCCTGTGGGCAGAGCTGTGCCCCTGCTTCTGCAATCCTGAACAATACTTTAGTGAAGGCATGAAGGGCTGGGGGTGGGGTGGGAGTCACAGAAGCAGGACAGAGCTACGCACAGTCTAACGCCTGGTGCACACCTGGTAGAGCCAGCGTCTGGGCAGCTCCTGAGCACCCCCCAAGCTATGCCGCCACGTCTCACAGCACAGCCCAGGCAGGAAGGGCTGGGCAGCCAGGCAGTGGGCCCGGCCAAGCGGAGGAGCTGTCTGTACTTAGCTGTCCAAGCTGCTCCTACTCAAGGTTTACCAAAGTCCTGAGCAGGCTCTGGGCTCACACTTCAGAAAGCTGTCTTCCCATCTTACACCCTCATGTTTCTCAACGAACTTGCTCCCTGGCCCAGCATCCTTCTGCGCAAGTTACTGAGCCCACAGCTTTACAGCATTATGGCAGTGATTATATACGGCTTATATTAAAATAAGCATACACTTTTCCTGGACTCTAGTCATCGATTGTGTCCGGCCACCCTGCCAAAGGGTGGGCCCCGTAAGTGCACAGTCCCGACGCCTGGCACAGAGCAGACACCCAGAACGTCTGTCACAAACAAATGAATGGGCTCCTAAAATGCTCTGTGGCATCTCTATGTTAGCATTTATTCAACAGTGTAGCAACTGTGAATCTCCTGTCTGTTTGACCCACTTGAAATTGAGCTCCTGAAGGGCATGGAGGCTGCATGCAGCATTTTCTTCTGAATCCTGAAGGCCTAGCATACAGTAAGTGCTGAGTAAAACAGAGAAAAAGCAGCAAAGAGGCAAGGAAGGACAGATAGAGCAACCGATCTGGAGAGGGACTAGAGGAGAGGGCAAAAACCAGGGCAGCAGCGAGGGTGTTCGGATGCCTGAGGAAGACAGACGGGGAGGAGGTGGCAGGTAAGAAAGGAAGGCGGCCGGGGCAGGGCGGGGGAGGAGAGCCGGAGTCCCTTACACACAGCTGATAACCAGCAGTAGCTTGGACACACTCTGCAGGTGGAAACCATTGGGGCTGTCCTCGGGGATGTGCCGTGTCTGCGTGGAACCTGTGGGGAGAAGGAACGAGGTCATCACCACGTGGTCCGCCAGCCCACCAACGACCGATGTGATGCTGGTCACGCACAGAACTGCCCGTGACACTGTCGTGGCAACGATGCGAGATGTGGACCCGGCCCTCAGGGAAGGGAAGCTCCTGGAGGGCAAGGGGGACAGGAAAGTGACCGAACAAATGAGAAAGTCACCTGACCTCTGTAGCTAGGACATGCAGGTGCAAGACAAAGCGACCTGCAGCCATGGAAGGGAAACAGCACTGGGCTGGGACCAGAGACAGCTTTCAGCTCTGGCTTCATCCATAACTGGCCGCGGGACGTTGAGTGAGTCGCGTAATCCACTGAGGGTCAGTTTATTCGAATGCCAAGTTAGCCAGGAGTCCTGTATGTAAAGCTCACGAACAACGTGGGAGCGCCCTGGCTGAAGCCAGGGGAGGGACAAGGAAGGCTGGCGCCCTCCTCCTTCCCCTGCCCTGCCCCACCCAAATCTGATGAACATCCGGGGAAGTGCAGAGCACAGCCTGAAAATCCCTTGCTGCATGTTTCCGCGACCGAGCAGAGACAGGAGGTTGTGAATGGCTGGATGGGACGAGGGAGCCCCACTGCCTGGCAGGGGCCCAAGGAGGGGGCTGCCTCGCACTCCCTGACCTTTGTGTCATGCGGTAACCCTGGGGGCTGAGCTTTGGCTTCTCCCTGGAGCATGTCCCAAGAGCTCGGAAGCTGCAGGCCTGAGCCGAGGCATGCAGGGAGCCGTGGAGCTCAGGGAACATGGAGGCAGAAACCCAAAGGCAACTTCTGTTCAGCAGAGCACACAGGGGGGTTCAGCAAGGGCTGAGGAGCTTAAGGGCAAAGGGAAATGGCAGAGCATCCGGAGCCTCAGATGTAACGAGTCGTGAGCCAATTATACACAGTCCACGCCAGGCTGCAAAATGAGCACGCCTGTGCGCCCGGCGTAGGCACGCAGCTCCCGCCCACAGCCCTGAGCCACGCCTCCCCGGCCCCCACCCGCGCACACCTGCCACGTGCTTGATCCTGTGGCCCACATCTTCATCGGTGGGTGTGGTCACGGGGCTCATCACCTCTTCCAGGTGGGGCACCCGCAGGTGGGCATGGGGACGCTTCCTCCTCCGCACCGACGGGGCCTTACTGGCCTTCTCCTTGGGAGACTGTCTGTGCAGCTCAGCCAGGTAGGTGCTCTCCGTTTTGGTCAGCTCGCTCTCTGTCAGGGTCCAAAGGCCACATCAGAGGACATCCGCCCCTACCTCCAACCCAGCACACTGGCCTCCAAAAGCAGCTGTCTACTCCTAGCCGAACCTTCTCTAAGGGGACCATTTTCCCCTATTGTACTCTGGGATGTTGCCTGGGAGGGCGGGGATCCCTCAGGGATGCCCGTGAGCCCCAGGAAATACTCCTGGGACCCAGCCCAGCCCAAAACCCTCTCTGGGTCGTTCAACAGTGTGTAGAGACAAAGGCTCCCAACGTGCACCCTCACGTATGCAATCTGGGGCACGTCACGTTTCCCAGTGGACGCCTTCTCGGGCTACTTCCTTCTCATAACAGCATCACCACCAGTGAGCCCGGATCTCAGGCTCATTTTGGGGGGGGGGGGTCACGGATCCCTTCATGACGACGATCTCATGAAGGTCACAGTCAGAGCCTCTTCAACGTGCATACGTTCACACACGTGCTGAACTTTGCATCCGTTTCTGGGGCAGACTCAGGGACCCCGTGAGGCCCGCTCACTGCCCCCGTCTCTCCCCGTGCCCCGTGACTCTCAGGCCCTGAACAGTGACAGCGGAACGGTTCACCCAGCACCAGGGACGGTGCTCACCCAAGTGGCGGAAGTAGTCCTCCAGCCCACTCCAGAAGTTCTTCTCGATGAACGTTTTCACCAGTCCCCAGGGCTGTTTTCGATAGCGCAGCTCCGTGGAGACCCTGAGAAACAAGCCACAGACTAGATCAGCCGTTTGCTAGGCGGACCTTCCTCTGCTGGGAAAAGGAAACTTCAGGTTTAAGGCCGAAGCAGCTTCACATGGGTGCTGCCCTTTACAAGTTAAAAAAAAGCCCCTTCACATCCACATCACCTGACCTCCCTGGCCACCCCCTGAGGTAGGTGAAGCTAGTGGATTTACCCTCCTTTCATAGAAGAGAAAACTGAGTCTTAGAATTTGTAAGCGGACCAAAGATTAACAAGAAGGGCTCTGACTCCAAGCCCACAGCTCGCTCATGATGCCACTCGGCCTCATCCCAGGAGGGCTCCGGATGGCGGGCAGCCTGCCGGCCCCAGGGCCCTTCTCTCCTTCTCCAGAGACTTTTAGCCCCGGGCAGGCTCTCGGGCTTCGCGGCTTCCACCTCTAAGGGCTTCATCAGCTCCTGGCCTGGCCCCTGCCTCTCCACCCTCCCCGGGACCTCGCCAGCTCCTGCTCTGTCCCCCGCACTCTGTCCCCGTCGTGGGCACCTCCGCTGTCCCGTCCCTGCAGCATCACCTTCTGCTGCTGCACCGTCACGCTGCTCTGCCTCTCCTGAAGGTGCACTTTCATCGGTTACTAGATGCTCCCAGTTTACGCTCCCCACGTTCAAGGCTCCCTGCTCTGTCCTCAGGAGGAAGAAGGGACCTCACCCCCAACCCTGGTCCGACGTGTGTGTGTCCACGGCCACGTCACCCCCACCCAGCAACTCTTCCCTGGATTGAAGGTGGGCACCTCTCTGTAAAGGTCTGTCTGGAGAAAGCTTCGTCCCTTTTCAAGGTGTGGGTACTCAGATCTTCCCGATTCCCCAGAGACCTCTCGCAGCCTTTCACCAAACTCCTATTTTATTTGAACGTGAGTGAATTTCTGCTCCGTATAACCAGAAGAACTGGCTCTAAGGTACAGGTACACGATCGGTTATTTTCAAATGGGTGTGTGTCTTGGCTTTTCAGTCAGACTACAAGCTTCACAGAATGTTAGGGTCTAAATTTCTTCCTTCCTTGAATGCACGTCACAGTGCCCAGGACAGGACTCGACCCACAAACGGCATCTAACTAATCATTCAATCAACCTTTTCTGACTCTGCTGTGTGCAGGCCCCGTGCTGGGTGCTGGGAACACAGTGGTGTGTGGACTGGGACTCCTGCCGGCCAGGATGGCCGGAGCTGCCACCCAGGGAGACACATGTGCAGGAACTCGCAACAAGCCCAGCACCCAGCAGGGTGGGAAGGGCAGAGACTTGTTTTTCTGAGACCTGGATTTCAGCACTTTTGACTCTTGGAAAAGTTACTGAGCTTGTATGATCCTCAGCTTTCTTATCTGAAAAGTGAGGATAAACCCACCTCCTTGGGTTATTCTAAAGAACCAGCTCTTGGAGGTGAAGTACCTACACAGTATCTTATAAACTGCAGACAACCACTAAAAAGCAGTGGTTGTAAAAGTTTTACTAAAGGGACACATAGAGGGGTAAAGGGAACACATGGTGGAGAGAAGCATGAACCGTCAGGATGGGCGGGGGGGGCGGGGGTCTCGGAGGCTCCGGAGAGGAGACAGAATAAAGGCTGAGGCAGCAGCCGGTACACCCAGCCTCCCCCTCGTCCCCAGGAGCACATCCACGCTTTCTGCTGCAAGCTCCCCCAGGTGCACAAGGAACTTGCTCCGCACCCGCTCGGCCGTAGAGACAGCACCTGAGTCGACTCTTGTTCCGGGCCACGCGGGTGAGAGTGTAGCGGTTGATGGTGTAGAAGTAGTCGTGATACGGCACGTCGTGCGTGAGGACCTCGGCGTCGACCACGTAGCACTCGCTCTCCTGGCTCGCCTTGTACATGGTCTGTGGGGAGGAAAGGGTCGTGGGACGAGGCTGACGAGCAGCAAGACGGGAAAAGCTCCTCCTTCCTAACCTCCCCAGCCCACCCCCAACTTCTGAACGGGGACCCAGAACCACGGGAAACGGCAGCATCTAGGCATGTCAAATGCCACCGTTTCAGGGCTAAACAACACCGTCACCCAGACACTCCTTGCTGACGTCTCTCCTGAATCCTCCACGACAGAACAGAGGCTTCTCCAGCCCGCCCTTACTGGCCTCTGCCCGGGGCTCACCTGTGTCTCCCTGACAGTGGCAGTTTTGGGAGCCAGAGGGTTGGTGAGGGTGATGGTGTAAAGAATCACTCGGCTCTGGTTTCCATTGTCTTCCTTCTTCCACGGATGGAAGATGATATCTGAGGGGAGAGAGGAGCCGTGGGATGACGGAGGGAGAGAGGCGTGCCATCCCCACATCTGAACGTCCCCTCCAGTGCCCTCCTCTTGACCGTACTGACTGCCGACTGGCCCCCAAAAGGAAGCCAACGGGAGCCTGAGGGCCGGGGGAGGAGGGTGAGAGGAGGGGGCGTCAAAGCAGAAAGAAGCTCATTGTAGCATGGCCGAAATCCTACACAGGGCTCCACAATGTTGATTGTTCCGGGGCTCGGGCAGGAGGTCCTGGGGCCACCTACGGGGGAGCTGGCAACACTGGAGTTACTGTGATGAGGGCCTGGGATCCTTGGGACCAAGCCCTCTGCTCCGAGGCACGACCTCCCCGTGCCCTCGGCTCTCCCCTCCTCCTGGCAGAGGGCTTCGCCGATGCCCAAGGGCTCTTCCACAGACCCGGACCCCGAGCAGCCCTGCCGATCCCTGCGGTGCGGCAGGGGCAAGGAGCACACAGGTGCCAAGCATCAACTCTGAGAGCTTGAGGTATGAGTCCCAGCTGGGCCCCTTCCTAGTAGCTGCATGACCTTGGGCGTCTAATAATGGTCTGAGTTTCAGCGTCCTCACTGGTACCGTGGGGATCACAACCCTGGCACACAGGGCAGGCTGGAGGACTGAACGAGACAGTGTAACGGGCCTGGTGGACAGCAGGTGCCGACAGGACGTGGTGGCTGCTACTCTCTACTAGACGGTGAGCCCTGGCGGATCCTGTTCACCGCCGAGCCTTTGGGGCCCGGCACCAAGGGTCTGGGCACCACGGACGAGCGTACAGCCGCGGTGGCGCGGGGAGGAGTAGCCCGCAGGGCCCCGAGGAGCTCCGGCACCGCGTGAGGCCACAAAGGAGGCGCCCCGGGCCATCAGGCGGCCTGGAAAAGGAGGGCGCTTGGGAGGAGAGGAAAGGAGAGGGGACAGAGCGGGAAGGGGTGGGAGGCACCAGCCCCAGGAGGGACGGACCTGAGAAGCGTCGCTGTTCCATGAAGTCCCGCTGGAAGGGCGAGTCGGTGAACAGGAGGTCGTACAGCTTATCCACGCTGAAGTTGAAGACTTCATTCACGTACTGCCGGCCACTCAGGTCCTCGTAGAAGGCCTGGACCTCCCCTGCAGAGAGGATGAGGAGGGAGACAGGGAAGGTGAGGGACACCTCAGGGACACCCCCAGAGCACCCTCTGTGGCTAATGTGGGAACGGCCACCAAGGCTCAAAGGAGGCCGTGGGGTGGGGCAGCGGGGCCCTGGCCTCCGCCGTCTGTGGCTTTGCGTCAGCCGGCCTCCTTCCTCAGCGGGCGTGCACGTTATGGACGCTATAGCTTTACAAAGAGTTTGGGAATGTGCTATTTGCCTTTACACTCTCAAGCCTTCCTAATTAAAGTGATCTTAGACCAAAGTCTAAATAGATGACTACTTCCTGGGCTTGCCGGAACCCAGAGGATCAGTTATCAAGAGTCTGTAAATTAAACCACAATTGACAGCAAATGTCATCGCAACCCATGGCACTGGTGTGTCCAGGGACGCTGATGAATCTGTTTTTACAAAAGCTTCTGAGGCTGGTCTGGTCTGCAGGGCCGTGATCTCTGCACAAGGTCTGCTCTCCTTCCATAAGGCAGCCTATACCCCCTTCAAAAAATTTCTTTTTCTACAGGAGAAAGTTTCTGAGTACAGGTGAGTTGCTCAAACCCCGGCATTCCTCTTGAGCCCTCGGCACCCCACAGGCCCTAATTACTGCCCCTGCAGGGGCTGTTATCTGATCTCAAGAAGAACGCTGCCATTTCTGGCATCCCTGTGACCCTGAGAAGGCCAGAGGGGAATTCACGAGCATCCTGGAGCGTCCGTGCGCACGACTGCAGGATCAGGGCTGTGGCGCACAGCTCGGGTGCACTTCGCAGTTTACATGACGGCACCCCGGTTCTTAGGCGGTGCCCACCTGCGCAGTCCTTTGCACCGACCCTGCACCCGAAATGGCAGTGGGCAAGCCCACCACAGGTGAGAAAACCCCTACAGGTGACTCGCAGGAGACCGTCCACAGGTGGGTAAGTGAGCACTGTCTGCACAGCCTTGCAAGTCAGAACCCACCACCAACTCAAAGGAGGTAAGCCATCAACCATACTCCTGAACACTGAGGATCTGGCCTGGAATGTCAGCGGCAGCGAGTTCCCGAGGGAGGGCTAGACGCCAACCCTACACAGGAGGGAAGTAAGAAGCTACCCACTTAGAAGTATGAGAGAGAAGGGCGGTCTCCTCAGTCTGTCTGACCAGGCAACAGTCTAGGTCCGAAATCCCCATGCTGGAGCCACCGAAGCAAGTGTCTGTTAAAACGTGTTTCCAGGGCCAGCGGACTAGCACTTTGCTTGTGGCGTATACGTGTAAACACTGTGAGGGGCAGAGCTGCAGGGCACGCCGGTGCCAACAGGGGGCACATGGAGTGACGGACTAAATGGCAGACAACCTAAGACAACACCGTAAAGCAATCATACTCCAAGAAAGATGTTTAAAAAAAAAACTGAAAAAAAAAAAAAGACAAAGACAAATATAAAACGACAAGGATACTACGGTGAGGGCCTGAAAAAAGGGATGTTTGCTAATAACAAGTGCACCTTTTTTAAAAGAGCTGTTTTACCCACCCACCCTTCCGCCAGGAACCCAGACTGACTCCAGCCTCCATATGGGAACATCCGTTAAGCCTTCAAAATGTGTGGAGACAGGAAGTGCCATTCTGCCCCCGCTGCCAGACGCCCACCTTCGTCGTGGGTGTCGGAAGAGTCACTGAGCTCGGTGGGGATGTCCTCGTTGTCGTTGAAGTCTAGCGAAGGGGAGTTCACGGGCGCGATGATCTCAATCTTCTCCCCGATGATGCTGTCGATGGCGAGCTCCTTCTCCAGGGACCCGTCGCCCTCCAGCACCTCCTCCTCCAGGGGCAGGCCGTCAAACTGGGGTGGGGACAGAGCGGTCAGACTGGTCTACTCTCCAAGAGGGAGTCAGAGAGCTGGCCACGGGAGCCCACACGTTCAGAACGCAGCTGCTCGGGGGCTGGGCTGTGGGGGTCAGGGGTCTCCCCAGCTCTGCCGGGGAGGACAGGACACAGCACAGGGCCCTGCCCTTCTCCTGACACCAAGCCCCACGCGTGGGCAGAGGCAGCTCCGTAGTCCAGCTCCTCTCCTGGGGCCAGGCCTCCACCGTCCTGTAACGACGTGGGCCCGCCTCCAACTAGTGCCCTGTTTTCTGAGAGGTTCAAAAGGCTTCCTAAGCAGTTTTTGATTCATTCTCCCATTAGCCCTGGGAGGGAATGGGTACAACCCTTTACATTTTAAAGTCAACCTCTGAGACAGAAAATGGAGATAGGCATCAAATGGATGACGCTTTCATTCTAAGGCCAAGTGGTCTGACCCCTAAGCCACTGGAATACAAGGCTCCCTTTTCTGGGAACCCTTTCTTCTTCCTGCCAGCTCACACCCAGACACTTCCCTCACCAAGCTTCTATCCCCTCTACAACCAAGTCCCAGAGGACAGTCCTTCTTATACATTTCTGTCTCTTCTGCAAAGTCTAGCACAGCAGGAAGATAAACCGGAGTGTCGACGCCAGGAGCTCCGTCACGATTTACGGAATGAATGAACAGAGAGAAGTTCTGCAGTCCTCTCTGCATGTACAGCTTTGACTTTAGATCGAGGCAGTGAAAAAACAAAGACCTGGAATAGTTCTCCACCAGTGGGCTGACCACAGCAGCCCACCAAGAGCAGAGCTCACACAGCGGACTTGAAATGGTTCTCATCTGCTCCGAAGCCAAACAAAACCTGGAACCCGAAGCACCAAGAACCCAGCTCTGGATTCTACACTCATCTGAATGCAGAGAGTCCCTCTGCCCAGGATGCCGCCCTGCGTAAACCGACCACAGTGTAACCAACCTCCCCTCCACCTGCTCCCCAGGTTGGGGTCCCGTGGAGTTAACAAGGCTGGGAAACACCGCCACTGGATTGGGTGGAAGCAAAGGGCTCCCCGCCCGTACCGAGACGGGCGCTTCGCTGCTCCCCGTGGATGTCAGCGTGCTGTTGGTGATGGACTTCTTGGGCAGCTGTGGACTGGCATCCGGCTTGGTCTCTATGCTGCTTTTGGAGGAGCTGTCATTCACTTCATTCTCCTCTACAGGGATCTCCTCACAGTAGCTGAAAAGAGACAGTGTGAACCCACGTTAGCCTCAGTGGCCAAGGCGGCAGACTCACAAGAAACTCACACCCACCGATCCATCCAAAACTATGGGCTTTCCTGCTTCTTTGCTCTGTGTGTGACCTTCCGCAAACCTCTCGCTGCCCCTGAACTGCTCTCCTAAAACCTCCTTCCCACCTGACACCCCCTCCCCATGGTAAAATTCTGTCCCCAAACTCACCTTTTCTAGGCACCCTCCTTAGATTTATCCCCACCTAAATAAGAAAACTGTCTTAAACTTTCTTTTTCCATTGGCTTCCCATCCCACCCCAACCTGACCATGTGAATCAAACATCCGGGCTCCGAGCACACATCTGATTTCCCACAGTGACCAGGACAGGACTCTGGACATGAGTGCCCTTCGAGGGGACCTGCCCAGATTCTGGATCATAACTAGCAAACTTCTCTGCATTGCACACCTGAGGAAAAACCCTCCTTGAGATAAAGGCAGGTGCCCTTCTGCGGACAACTTCAGGGATGCCATCGGAGCCTCCCCCAAGGGAGAAATGGTCATCACCGTCGTCATCGGCATCTAATTTATACTTTACATGTGACCTCATCTGGACGCATAACAACTCTGAGTAAATCATTCCATGCGTTTCAGAGATTATCAAGTAGATATTCACAGAGGCTAAGTGATAACTACTATTAAGTGTCAGAAGTGGTACCTGAGCCCTGGGCTATGCACCACACGTTTGACGTTCTTTCCTTGCTGTCCATTCCTCTTGCCTCTCACATGACCACCAAGCCTCTACCTTCCAACCTCAAGCATACTGTATCACTCTGCAGTCCCATCTGTCTTAGCCTGCCAACAGCACGTGGTGCAGCGACAGCCCCTTCTCCTCACAGCGTCCTTCCCTTGGCCTCCAGGATACGAAAACTCTCCTAGCGTTCCTCCTCCCTCACTGAATGTTCTTTTGTGATTTCTTTTGCTGCCTCTTTCTCTTGTTGAGTGTTCCCAGGCCCAGTCCCTGAGCTTCTTCTCATGTTAATTCAGTCACCTGGTGGTCTCAGCCACTAGTAAGCCCCAAGGTTATGTCCCTAGCCCAGACCTCCCGGTGAACTCCACACTCACACACACAGATGCTTATGTGACCTCTCCACGTGGCTAACAGTCATCTCAAACTCAACTCGCCTAAAACCAAGCTTCTGACCTTCCCCCGCATCTGCTCTGCTTATAGTATTGTCCATCTCAGTTCAGAACAACCCTATCCTTCCTGCTGGTACATCCTTAAAGCCACCTTTGGATCCTTTCTGGGCCATCAGCAAATCCTTCAAAATATGTCTGGTTCTATCTTCCAAATATATTCAGAAACTAACCACTTACTGCTGTTTCTACTGCTACCTTCCTGGTCCAAACCACCATCACCTCTCATCTAAGTGATCTAAATGATTCGGCAGCCTCTTAGCCAGCCTGCCCTGGCTCCCCTTCACTCTATCTTCAACCCAGGAGCCAGAGTGATGTTAAAATGTTATGTCAGATCTCATCAATTATCCATTCAAAGCCTTCCCTGGCTTCTCATCCCCCTCTGAGGAAAAGCCAATCATCACGCTGACCCAGCGGCCCTGAGTCCAGCCCGACCTCCCCGACCTCCCCGCTTCCCACCTGCCCTTTGCTCGCTGGCCCAGCTGCCGCTTCCGCTCCCTCCGCCTGGGAGGGGCCTCCCGGGGCCTCCCTCACTCCGCCAGGGCCTTACTTAGACGCCATTCCCCAGCCGCCCGCACCCCTCTGGAGAGGCTTCCCCGGGCAGCCTGCCCTCTGCCTCGCTCACCCCATCGTGTTGAAGTCGTCGTCGGGGGGCACGTAGTCCTCGTCGTCGCTGGTCAGGCCCAGCTCGTTCCCGTAGCACTGGTGAACGAAGTGCCAGAGCTCCTTGGGGCACAGGGGCTGCAGGGGCGGCAGACGGGCTCTGACCCTCCCTCCTCAGGACCCCACTCTCCACAGAGGCACTGAGCTGAGCTGGACGCCCCCAAGGGTAGGAGAAGCCAAACTCCAGGCAGCGCCTCCACAACAACCCCACCCCCCGCTCTTCTGATCTCAGCAAGACGCCCATCTTC
This sequence comes from Tursiops truncatus, assembly GCF_011762595.2. NCBI lineage: Eukaryota > Metazoa > Chordata > Mammalia > Artiodactyla > Delphinidae > Tursiops > Tursiops truncatus. The sequence goes on from NC_047041.1 coordinate 9,729,509, forward strand.
CCCCTAAGAATACGGCTTTTAGTAAAGCCAGGAGCTTCGCCTGTTCCCTCGACTCAGGTCTGCATGGTGGGACCAACGGGCCCTTGAGGATGGCAACCGCCCGCCTCCCGCTCCTGTGGGTGAGGTCCGGCATTCAGCGGCACAAACCAAAACTCCTCTGGGGCCAAAGTGATCACAGAGCTTCTGACTTGGACTCAGAATGAGCACCAGAGGCCCCTGGGCCAGTCTCGCCCACGCTGCGGAAACCTCCTTATACTAACAGTGGTCACACAGGTCCTCACGGACCTGACCCAAGATGGATCAGGTCCAAGAATGAGGTGTGACCTCAAAGGTGGCCCATTCCACAGTCGGGCAGCTCCTGTGCTTGGAAAGAAGTCTACATTCTCACAGTTTCAGGGCCTCAAAGGTCACTGCATCCAGCCCTCTCTTCACTACTTGAATACTTCCTCCTTTATTCTTAATTACAATCAGTCTGCCTACAGTTCTATGTATTAGTTCCATAAAGAGTTTTTCTCATTTCACTGCGTGTCTACATGTCCTCCTCAAAAGCACTGTCCTAAGAAGAGTTAGCTCTCATTGAGGTTCAGAGTTTCGGAAAAGAGGCAACAGAATGTCAAAGAATGAAGGTCAAAGGTGGAGACCATGGATGAGTCCAAGGTTGGGAGGAGGGAGAGAAGGTGGGAGGGATAAGTATGGGAAAAAGAGAAGCGTTAAGAAAAACAGAAGCAGGGACTTCCCGGTGGTGCGGTGGTGAAGAATCCGCCTGCCAATGCAGGGGACACTGGTTCGAGCCCTGGTCCAGGAAGACCCCACGTGCCGTGGAGCAACTAAGCCCGTGCACCACAACTACTGAGCCTGCGTTCTAGAGCCCGTGAGCCACAACTACTGAGCCTGCATGCCACAACTACTGAAGCCCACCTGCCTAGAGCCTGTGCTCCACAACAAAGAGAAGCCGCCGCAGTGAGAAGCCCTCGCACCGCAACGAAGAGTAGCCCCCCGCTCGCCACAGCTAGAGAAAACCCACGCACAGCAACAAAGACCCAATGCAGCCAAAAATAAATGAATAAATTTATATAAAAAAAGAAAATCAAACTTAAAGAATGTTCCCACCAACGGATTTGATAAGGAGTTTGAGCTTTCTCTGACCCCATCCTTTCGAGGTATGGTTTAAGAAGTACGCAGCTGGCAGGATGCCATGAGCCAGGTCTCCGCGTTCCCGGCTGAGGAGAACTGCCTGGAATGGCCTAGTCGGGGCTCTCTGTGAGCCGGAAGGGTCTGGCGTGGCAGCTCTCTGTGCTGGCCGCACCCCCCACCCCCCGCCCCAGCGCCAGAGGGAGGCACCTGCTTCTGTACCTGGACCTCCTCCCTCCTCCCAGCAGCCTTTACATACACCATCCACCCTGCCCGGGGCACATCCGCGTCTCTGCCAATCCACGCCCTCCCCTTCTCCACAATTCACCTGCTCCACGCAGCCTTCCCTGACCAGCCCCACCAGGCTCAGCTTGTCTGATCGCAGCCAGGCCAAACACAAAAAGCAGACCCTGCTCATCAGGCAGAATTCTGACGTGATTTTGTGAGAGTTTTTGCGAACCACATGGATGACCCTCTGTCTTAGTTACAAATGACAGTGGTTGTGAGCTGAAAATTCAGACCTGCCAATGGAGACTCAAATGCATTTCTCAGTTTACCGTTATCCACGGCTAACAAAGGTAGACGATCAACTCAGGATAAGTTACCAGGATTTACACGAAGGCTACAGACTTCCAGGTTAGAAGAAACTCTAAATAACAAATCTATTTAATTTTCTTTAGACAGTAATAAGTTTGGGCTAGAGTCAAGGTGGATACACACATAAATTTAAATACATACAAGTCACATATATAATTGTAATTACAATATTATATAATTATATTACATAATTGTTCCCCCAGGTCTCCTTCCCTGGCTGGGAGGCTGTTTCTCAACACCCCCGGCATCTGCGTGCACAGGCTGCACAGCCACGTCTCCATCTGCATCTCCCACAGTGTCCCCTTCATCCAGGTGATCAACCGGTGGCTGTGTTAACTCTATCTTCCTATTTTCTGCATTTCCTTAAAACTTATTCTATTGAAGTATAGCTGGCTCACAATGTTGTGTTCATTTCTGCTGTACAGCAAAGTGATTCAGGTATACATATACATATGTATATAGATTCAGTTATATACATATATACATACCTATGCTTTCTTTTTCATATTCTTTTCCACATGGTTCATCACAGGATATTGAATATAGTTCCCTATGCTATACAGCAGGACCTTGTTGTTCATCCATTCTGTATACAAGACTTTGCATCTGCTAATCCCAAACTCCCAGTCCTATTTTCCGTATTTTTGATGCTCTAGCATCTGAGGTCTTGCTGACTGCGGAAGGCCTGCCCCTTGCAGGGCTAGCTAATTCCTAGAGATAGAACTCACCCTGCCAGGGAGACTACCTTCCCTATGTAAACAGGCCAAGCCAAAGCCCACACACCGAACCACCTTGTTTTTCTAGCTCTTACATACCAGGCCAATACTCTCTCGCACTAATTACCCCGGGACAGTCTCTCTGGAGACGGTCTCTCTACCCTGAAGCCCAGTGAAACATTCGAACTAGCCAGTCCAGTGAGCGGCTTGGCCAGCTCCCCCCGCCTCACTCATCCTTTCCCATGAAAACCTGCAATGAAGGCTCTTGCCCCGCTTCCCCCTCACTCTCCCTGCCTCCTGTCTGACCTCGAGCTTCCCCGTGTGGCCCTGGCTGGCATGCTGGGGCCTCTGCTTCTAGGGATCTGTGAGTATAAAAACCTCTTCCTTCATGACAGTCATTTCTGTGTCTGGGCGTCTTACCGCGCCTGATTAAAACAAACCCCGGTGCGTTTTAAAACGGCGGGAGTGCACTGCCCTGTCAACAGGGCCTTGCTCCAGGCGGCAGTGAAGCTGTTCACATGAGAGGATGTGCTACTCTCAGCACCTGGGTCACCAGCAGTGGAGGATATGTTACCGCGAGCCTGGAGGACTTCCAGAACCAGGAGAGACATGGGCTTCTTTGGAGCAGGCCAATGTCACAGTAAGAGCAATCACTCCAGTGGACCCCCACCCAAGCGGAAAGAACATTCTAGGTGGGTGTGCATCCTGAGGCTGAAGGAGCTGGGCGGGACTCACCTTTTCCAGGAGAGCGTTCTGCCAGAGCCGGAACATCATCATATACGTCCTATCCCGGGCCCCAAATGAAGTGAAAAAGTGCTGGATTGAACGAGAAAATGGCAAGAAGCGTCTGTTAAGACTTACAGTATAGTGAATGGAGACACGGTACTCCTTCCTTTAAGAAAGGCTCCTGAGTCCATCCTCAAATACTGCGGACTCTCAGTCACCCGTGATCACAGCACAGGGGCTCTGTAGTGAACGGGGTCAGCACACCAGGGACCAGGGCCCTGGGACCTCTGAGTCCGCACTGTCTCCATGTCCTTCAATGTCCACCCACACTTTCGTCAGTGGTTCTCTTTCTGGTTTGAAGTTCTCACCTCCATAAAAAACTTCCTGCGCCTACGTACACGGACTGGGCGAGTGGTGAGCTGGGAACCAGCCCAAGGGAAGGAGAAGGCAAACCCACTAACCCACTCACCCTTTGATTCACCAATTCAGCAAATACTTGAATATTAGTGTGTGCACTCTTCTACACGTACACACACTAATACGTGTGCACACACTCTTCTACATGTTTTGGGCACAGTAACAAACAAAACAGAAAGCTCTTATGGAGCTTACACATTCGTGGGGACCTTTTATAATGTGCGGGAAGAAAGCGACAGAGAACCAGATTTTACTGAACACATTCCAGGTGCTTCACAAATGCTCCTTCATTTAAACCACACAGAAGCTTTGGGAAATAAACGTAACTGCTAATCCTTAATAAAGAGAAACCGGCTGGTGAGGTTAGGTGACCTCTGTAATCGCAAAGCTGCTTCGTGCCAGAAACAGAATTCAAAGCAAAGGCTATCGGACCCCTGAGCCTCAGGGTTCTTGCCTCTGAAGCGCCTGAGTTCAAGGGCACTGCAGACCTGCGTTCAGTCCAGCCCCAGCCCCGAAGCTACCAGTCTTCAGGCTCTGGTTAAAGGTCAAAGATCACAGTGTTTCCTCCGCTCTCAATTTTATCTACCACATTTTCCCCATGCTGACGATATGGACAGTCTGTCTCCCATCAGACGCCTCATCCCTCTCGATGAGCTGTCCTGCTATAGGATGATACGGCTGACATTTGTATAGCACTTTGCAATTTAGTGTTTTCAAGTGTGTGAGGCCATTTCAGACTGTTAAACAGGCATTGCCGGCTCCGTTTTACATTTACAAACTGGGGCTCAGAGAGGTTCCGTAATGTACCTACAGCCACGGGACTCTAATTCAGGTGTTCTGGTTCCGAGTCCAATGTTCTGCCCCTCCACCTCGCCCCCTGCTCAGACCCCAAGCACCCTGCCCACCACGGAGGTGGCTCCCGTAATCTGCATCACCTTACCACCTCTCACCCCAATCCTACTGGCCTCCATATTAGTGCAACTGAAGGGCAGAAATCCAGCAGTAGGGGGACTGGGGTTTGGGGGAACAGAAAGTCCAGGATCAGGCTCTACTTACCTTTTCCGAGTCCGTGCAAACTTGGATGGCATTGGGAATGAGGCGGGCTGTTTTTTCTTTAGTCATGGAGCAGATGTCTTTCAAACGAACGGTCAGCTGGCATCCGCACAGAAACAGAGAATGCATAACAAGCAAGAAGAGGCATATTAATAGAGTCAGGCAAAGAGTGTTCACAGGGCACCAGTTCAGACAGAGGAAATCAGATCACAGGCTGCATACTTCTAAACCCAGAAGGGACCTCCTTAGAGATCACCTGGTTTGGCCCCTTATTTCAGACGCCACACGGCGAGCCTCGCCCAAGGTTCTCTTGATTCTTGGTCCGACGAGCTTTGCTTTCTCATTTCTACACAGCCTGATAAACGTGCAGAGGTCCCATCACGATTTGCCACTTACAGAAACACAGGACACTGGCACTGGATGGGACCTTAGAGTCATCTAGTCTGTCTTTTCTCACTTTATTTTATAAGATTAGGAAACAAGGCAAATAAAGGACTAGCCTAAAGTCACACAGCTACTGGCTGCAGAACCAGAAAGTACAAGCCCGTTCTCTTGAGTCCCAAGGCCAGTGCCCGTTTTACCCTACACTTCTGCCTCCGTGGTGACTCCTGCCAAATATTTACCTGCACTTCCCCCAAATCAAATGCTCACCCGAGGAGGAGGGAGGGGAAGGCATGGTAGAGAGATCCATCCTTCAAGATTCAGGCACGTGCTTTTGTGAATTATGCAAAGGCTTGGGCAGAGTTTGAAATCAACCAAAGGACAAAAGCGAGGGCAGCTTCCGCAGCCACAGCCCAGGGGGACAGCCCCAGGGAGCAAGCCCCAGGTCTTTACCAGAGTTTCCCAGCGGAAGATGTTGCTGTAGAAGCAGATCCAGTTTTCAGAGAGGTAGAGTCGGCCCTGAAGAAGAATGTCTCTTTGGAGTGCACAGGAGTAATCTGTGGTAGAACGGGGGACGGAGCTCAGGGACAGGGAGCGTTCTCGGCAAACCAGTACAATCAGGCAAGCCATCCCCCAACAGCCCCGGGAAGCCCAACTGCCCACCATGGACTAGGTGTGTGAAACACTAGTCTAGCGGCCAAGGGAGTCCCTGGCATCTCCTGATCAGGCAGGAGAAGGATGTGAACTACGTCAGAGGACGAAAAGGCCGATATAATTCAACCAACGCCCCTCCCCCTCCACAACTTCCCAGCCCCTCCTCCGCCGGGCCATCTGCAGGGACAAGAGTGGCAGCAACGCCTCCCAGGCCGGGCTCTCTGGAGGCCATCACGCAAGTGGGGCTCAGCCCTGAGTCCCCACCGCTGGGGCCAGCTCCCTGGACATCCTCGCTCCCTATTCCCAGACAGATGCTCTTACTTGGGGAACCTGTACTCAGAAGCAGCCTGATTGCCTTCCTGCCCCCACACGCAGGTCACCCAGCTCACCAACGATGAGGCGCTCCGTGTCTGGAAGTTGCTTAAAGAGCTTTCTGAAGTCTTCATTTCTCTGCTTGTAAGTGGGGCTTAACACCTGCGTGACAATGGCCAAGGTTAGCAGGATGTTCCCAGGTTCACGGGCTGGGGAGGAAGGTGTGGGAGGAGGACCTGCTTGCATGTTTCAAGGCAAAGCTGAGGCTCTGTTGCGCCAGAGACCCCAGGAGTTAGGCAAAGGGGGCCTGGTATGGAAAAACATGGTGGAGAGAATTTGATGCTGTAGAAGGCTTTATACCCAGTGTCCATCAGTGAGAAAATGTCAAACATACTAAGCAGGGCCCACAGAACATCCCAAGTGGACAAAGGGAGGAGGGACAGCCCTGGCCTATTGCTGTTCTGCCTCTGACAGCAGGAAGCACCACGGTGACACTGAAGCAGGCCCAAGGGGACTAAGGGGACCAAGGGGACCCCCACCCCCACCCCCCGGCAGGACCCAGGATATGACGGTGCCCAGTGTAGCCCTCAGAAGAAGCTGTCATTACGAGTAACACAGTTAGCAATTGGCTGCGTCTGAACTTCATGATTGGAAAACAGAAATCATGAAACATAAGACTAGTACAATGTTACGTCAATTATAGCTCAATAAAACTGGTGGGGGTGGAGCGAGGAATTACACCTTTACAAAGAGTGGACTAAAAAAAAAACCCCATAAAACTAGTACTAGGGCTTCCCTGGTGGCACAGTGGATGAGAGTCTGCCTGCCGATGTAGGGGACACGGGTTTGTGCCCTGGTCCGGGAAGACCCCACATGCCGTGGAGCGGCTGGGCCCGTAAGCCATGGCCGCTGAGCCTGCGCGTCCGGAGCCTGTGCTCTGCAGCGGGAGAGGCCACAGCAGTGAGAGGCCCGCGTACCACAAAACAAACAAACAAACTAGTACTAAAAAAAAAAAGCACACAAGTAGGGAATTTAAAAGCATATCTTGCGGGCTTCCCTGGTGGTACGGTGGTTAAGAATCTGCCTGCCAATGCAGGGGACACGGGTTTGAGCCCTGGTCTGGGAAGATCCCACGTGCCGCGGAGCAACAAAGCCCATGCGCCACAACTACTGAGCCTGCACGCCTAGAGCCCGTGCTCCGCAACAAGAGAAGCCACCACAATGAGAAGCACGTGCACCGCAACCAAGAGTAGCCCCCGCTTGCCGCAACTAGAGAAAGCCCGCGCATATCAAGGAAGACGCAACGTAGCCAAAAATAAATAAATAAATAAATAAAAACATATCTGGCAACTTGAGGTACCCAAACTTCACTCCCTCACCATCCCTTAGAAGACTGTCTAATCCAAACCTTACGTTACCAATAAGGAAACTAAGCCTGGAGAGAAGTCCCTGCCCAAAGTCCTCTGGCTGGTCAGTTAGCAGAAGTCTCGATCCGTGGTTCTGTACTCACCTCCCACCATCACCTGTGCTGCCAGGCACCCCTGAACCCACACCTAGCGTTTCGGTGCCTCAGTGAAAACTCAAACCCATCAACTGCCTTAATGAATCCTTCTTGGAAATTCCATGAACCAGTTGAACAGACAGGAATCCTGCTCTTTCCAAGCTTACAGCCAATCGCGTGCCCGTAAGTGAAAGGCACCCAAGGATGATACACGAAGACAAGTGCACAACCCGGGAAGGGCCAGGCCTCGTGACAGAGACATGTGCACTCCACCCAGGTGACTTGTTGACCTACTTATGCCAGGAACACACGCAGGTAGACAAACCGTCCTGCTGTTGCTGACAGATGGGTCTTGGCCATTTACACTTTCTCACCCACTTCCCCAGGAATCCACTGGCATACAGCTGGAGTTCACAATGGAGTGAACTCTGCACTGTTCGTTTCTTGGCTTTCTGCAAAGCTAACAGCCCATGAGACAGCTGAGGCTGCAGCCTGACCACCCTGGCAGCAGGCACTGACTACCTCAGCTCGGTGACTACCTGTGCCAGAGGAAACAGGAGGATTTCAGGAAGTTGGAGGAGAGAAAACAGCATGACTTCAGTTTGGGGGCGGTTTTCCAGGTAAGAGAGAAAGAAGAGGAGGAGTGCTTTCAACTACTTTGTCCATAGTTAATTTGACATTTAAACTCTTGTTTTGGCTTATTTATTTATAAAATGAGTTTTGTATGTGCAAGTGGACCCTCTGCTACCTTCCCCAAAGCAACAGATATGCTGTAGAATCCCAAACTTCAGAACTCACCGACCATATGTTTGAACCAAGTATCGGGGTCATTGGGAGGGAATGTCTGGAAGCCAGCTCATCCCGTGACTTCTACGGCTAGAAAAGACCTCAGAAGACAACATTCCTCGGACCCATCAAACTGATACTGAGGTATCCAATCTCAGTGGCCCCCTGGCCTCACAGAACAGAGTCCACACACTGAAAACCCTTGCCTGAGCACCTGACTGTCAGGAAGTTCCTAATTATGTCTAACCGACCTTGCAGAGCTAACATGGAGTGAGATATGACCCTGCATCAAACACTATCATAAGCCCTTCACAACATCCTCTCACCTGACCACAGGGTCGTTTTTACGATCCCGTTTTAGACGCGAGGAAGCTGAGGCACAGAGAGGTGAAGCAACTTGCCCAAGGCACGTGGTTACTAAATGCGAGTGTGGAATATGAACCGGGCGAGCAGTGTGGTCCACAGCTCTGGGTCTGAGCCATCACTCTGCACTGCCTCAGGATCCTTGCGCCAAGAAGGAAACAACAGGGATGCCCCAGCTGAGCACACCCTCTTGTGGATGAGGTGTTCACTTACGCGTGGGGCCCCCACTAGCCTTCCATGCCTGCAACTGGGGCTTTTTTGGGGCGGGGGTATAGTTTCAGTTTTGCAAGTTCTGGAAATTGGGTGTACAACAATGCGAACATACTTAACACTACTGAAATATATATTTAGAAATACCTAAGATGGTAAATTTTATGTTATGTGTATTTTACCATACTTCTTTCTTTTTTTTTTGGCCACGCCATGTGGTTTACGGTATCTTAGTTCCCCGACCAGGGATCAAACCCAGGCCTTGGCAGAGTGAAAGCGCACAGCCCTAACCACTGGACTGCCGGGGAAACCCCACAATTTTTTAAAAAGCTGTATCAGTCAAGTCGGTCTTAAAGTTCCAGTATCAGCCTGAGGACCAGCCTACCAGGTGGCCCCAGACCCCCTTCAGTTGAAAGTGGACATCAGGCATCCAATTGCCTGCAGCCTGGAAGTCCTCCCCTTTCTAAATGTTCCCTCTGTGGTGCTCTGTCACCCCTGCTCCTCTCACATCCAGTGAGGACTCAGACATGGACAGAGATGCAGGCGCAGGGAGTCTGGCCCTCATCTCCAACCCAGAGGCAAACGGAGGGAGCCGCCTCTCCTCCCCTCGGAACAAAGCCGTGGCTATGGGGAGGGGAGGGCCCATCCAGCCCTGACCTCAGAAGTCAGCCAGTTCTGCGAGGGCTGCCTCGGCGGGGTGTAGGAACTCCTTAACCCAGGCCCGCAAGTCACTGCCCTGATTCGAGCAGGCTGCCAGTGTGGAAGGTAGGCAGGCTCGCCTCCTAGAGTCTAAAGTCCAGAGATCTTAGTTGGCCCCGCCACCATCTACCTTCTTGTCCCGGGAGACTGTGACCCTCTCTCCCTGGCGCCCTCGTGCTCTTAAAGCCGTCTCCTCCGAAGGGGAGGCACGGCTCACCTATTTTCATTTTAAATGGCCAAAGACTTCTGGTCCAAGGCTTGTCAAACCCGGGGCCCTCTCAGGGAGCAGGGCCAGGTGGAGAACGACAAGGGCGCAGCAGACCTGTCACACGGCGCAGAGAAGTGAGGATGCGCACTCACGGCTGGGATTTCCTCAGACCCGGGCCGGCAACAGAGTTCCGCGCCGGCAGGTCCATCCGTCAGTTTCTCCAGGCGCCGCTGCAGGGGCTGGCTGTCCTGCTCCAGTAGGAGGCTCCAGAGGACCCCCGATTCCGTGAGAGATTCCATCCCGGTCCTCGAACTCCGACCCCCCCCCCCACCGTCCCCACAGGATGAACCAGTCAGTCTCGCCGGGGCTGGACGCAGAGAGGTGGCCTCTGGCTCCTCGGCAGCGGGTCTGTGTGACCCTCGCTGGCCCCCCTGGTGCCCCTAGAGCCCGGTTCCCGGCGCAGAGCCTCACGGGTGGGAGGGTGCGGTCAGCAAGGTTCTCAGGCGGCCTGGCCAGAGTCTCCAGGGGCTGGGCTCTGCCTCATCGCACTCAGCTCCCAGCGTGGCAGGTCTCCAGGCTGCGGGGGACCCAGATGGGACGTGAGGGGGCCCCTCCTCCGGGTCAGCGTGGACAGCCGCTCCGAGGGGCCAGCTGCGGCCAGGACGTGGAGGACGGGGCAGGTGCACAGGGCCGCCAGAGTCCCGCCCCACCGTTACTCACACACAGTAAGTACAGTGGCTCACGGCTGGTCTGAAACTCCAGGGAGGACAGACGCCCAACTCCCCAGCTCTGTCTGGCCCGTCCCGTAAGGCAGCCTGTTCAACGTGCAGTCGCTGCTCTGGGCGGGCGCTGGTCGCTGTGACTCACGGTCCTCACCCAGGCAGCGTGGCCACTGCTGGCTGGGGCACCAGGGCCTGCTCCCCCCCACACCCCCTTTCCTCCCAGACGCGCTCCTCTCGGCTGACCAGCAAACAACTTCTTTGTTAGAATCGCCCGTGGCAGGAGGGAGGGGGGGGAGGCAGGGCGGGTGGGCGGGCAGGGCCGGAGCCCTACACACGCTTCGAGTTACAGGATCTGGGTGATGGTACCGGCCAACGTCCTCCAGTAACCCCCGGCCTAGCCTGGCCTCCCCAGCAGATGTTTCCTGCAATGGAAAGTAGCTGGCCAAGGCTCTGCGTCGGGGAAGGGAGGGGAGGAGGTGCCAGGGGCACTGCTGTTGTGATGAAATCTGAAATGTGAGACCTGAACAGCCAGGGACTTCTTGGAGACACGCTCTCCCCTCACTGGCCCATCCATCCACCAACTCCCCCGTAGCAGCAGCAGCAACAGGAGACTTGGAAGTTTAACTCATCCTGTTTCAGATGTGCCGGTGGGGAGAAGCTGAGGCCAACAGCTCCCAGGTGTGTGGGCGGCATCGCCTTCCTTCCCAGGGACGCCGGGAGGGCACCCACTCAGCCTCTCAGACCTTGAGGGCCAAGGAACCATGCTAAGAGCAGAGAATCTGGGCCAGCTCCAAAGGAGACAGACAGGCTGCAAGGAAGCTGAGCCCTCTGGAGAGGAAAGAGAGCCAGGCCAATGAGGGCAAGAAGGGCTCTAGAAAGAGAAGCTGGGGCAGAGGTCAGACAGCACTGGGGCCGGGAAGATTGGATTCCCAGGAAATGTCAGACTCTGGAGACAAACGGGGCACCTCCCTCGCCCTCCCCAGTTCTGCCCGCCTTGCCAGGAGGGTCTCCAGGCTGCACAAGAGGGAGGACGTTGCCTTTGTCCTAGGAGTCTCAGCTACCGGTATTTGACGCAGTAATGCTCAAACTGTACCGTACTTAAAAATGATCTAACCATCGTATTAAAAGTATAGATTCCTGACTCCCAACACCCAAAATTGTGCTTCAGAGGAACCTGGGGTCTCCCAGTTAAGTCGTGTTGGAGGGAGAGCCTGAGTCCTCCCCAGAACTCCTGTTCGCGTCTCACTGTGCACACCTCGGACGCAGCCACCTCCTCCGCCCATCCATTGCGCAGGGTGATTCCTCTCTCAGACTACCATCTTCTCCAGGAAGAAGCTAACGCCCCCAACTATCTTCTCCAGCACCTGGTATGGTGGGTTTCAAGTCTCCGCTGCTCAGAAACTATTTAGCACATGAATGCATTCCTTCTGCGCCTCTTACACTGTCCCTATGTACACATCCACACACATCCCCGCTCCTCTAGGCACGGGCCCCTCAGCACCCAGTCCCTGCCAACACTCTCCAAGCCATATATCCGAGCTTCTCTCCGTCCTGCATCAGCCCCACCGTCAGGAGTGGGGGAGGAGAAGTCAGCAATTCCGTTTTCCAGGGTGACCGGAATGCTTCTCTCCTGGGCCTCAGCAGACCCCACGATCTAGGCAGTGCCAGGACCCAAGAGGGCTGAATCCTTACAGAAATTCCCTAGAAACACTTGAGTATTGCTGCGGCCAGATAAGGGGATGACTGTTTGGGGTCCGATGCAGTGAGTCAGGGGCAGGACACACTCAGAAAGATAAGCCCTGGAGATGAGTCTCAGTGCTCTCAGCCTTTGTCTCCTACGCCCCTCACTGGGCAGGGCAGCGGGCAACTTCCGGCCTGGGGAGAGGGAACTGGCCCCAGGCTAAACATTAACTCCAAGGCAAACACTGGGAGCTGGGACCAAGTGGTACCCCTCCCTAGATAGAGCAGCGGGAGGGAGAGGGTGGAGGAGTCCAGGAAAAAAACAGATGGATCTTGGTGACACATTGGCCTCACCTAGGAAGAAACCAATGGAGACCCTCAAAGGAGACGCTGGACTTTCAACCAGATCTGGGTAGGGAGGAGCCAGATGTGGGATAAGGGGCAGTGGAGACGGGGGAGGTGACCCAGCAAAGGAAGGAGAGAGGTGAGTGGGAGAGAGCGTACATAACAGAGAAAGGCGGAGCGGAGCGGGACAGGAAGTGGTCTCACCTGGAGACGGGGCCGCTCTGGAGACAGTTAAGATGGGGGCACGGGGGTCCATGGGTAAATAACAGAGGGAAGCTGGACGGAGGCAGAGGAAGCAGAGGCCGTCCCCGAAAACAAACAAACGAACAAAAAAAAAACGGGCGGCCAAGCTGTCCTCAGCGATGCCTTTCAGGGCTCTCTCCCACTTTCCTCATTGTCCCCCATCATTTGAATTTCATTCCTACAAAGCTTCGTCCTCTTGTTCAATAGTATGTCTGCCAGCCCTGCCTGGTCATTCCACAGGGCCGGCACCATCCCTCTTCCCCACTGGATGGCCAGCATTCCCAACGGGGACCAGCAGGCCACTTGGGCCCTAAAGTCTCAGGGCAGCCGCCAGCGTCTGGGCTCCCATCCTCTGACCTCAGAAACCTTCCTTTCCCTAGGTTGCCACGGAGATGACTGACCCTCCAGGAAAGAGGTGAGGCAGGTGAGGAAGCACCTTTGTCCACCTGGAGCACCGGGGAAAAGTCTTCTGTGACTTGCCTTCATCCAGGATGCGAGAGCCCGCTGCGTCCAGTGGGGCCATCTTTGGGGGGCAGATTGCAGCCCTCTGGCCCCTAACTCTCCCCTTGGTCCGCTGTTTCTGCTCATCCTTCCACCTGTGTATCCCCCAAGCTGGGGGCCTTGACTAATAAAACTGGGGTAGTCAAAGGGGGGTTCAGGGGCAGTAGATGTGATGATGCCTGGCAGGGACTCAGGCAGATGGCCCGGCCTTCAAACTCCACTCTTGACCTGAATATCCCTGGCTGGAGACCAGAGGCTCTTGCCTCAGTCCTTCCACGTGTCCCTGGGGTCCAGCCACCTCCCTCCGTGGAACCCACGCTTTATAAAGGCCAAGATGGTTTGTCATCATGGTGACAGTTCCTCCCTGGCTAAATAGGTAAAAGTAAAATGCAGAAGAGAGGCAGGTGGAGGGGGAGGCTGGGGAGGGACAGGGCGGGGTTGGGGGGGCTTCCTCTCACATCAGAGCTAGGCCACTCCAGTGGGCCTGAGATGTTCTCGCAACAGTCGGCAAGCACGTGCTGACCCTCCCTGTCCTGAATCCGGCCAGGCATTTCTAACTGTCCCTAGGGCTGGGGAGACAGAGCCTTTGCTTATCGGAAGGATGCCCAGTGCCAGCGATGGAGCCTCAGGCAGCAGCATAGCTGGAGAGCCACCAGCGGATCAGAGAGGGCTGTCGCAGAGCTGAGAAGGAGACACGGGGTAGCCTTCCTGATGGTCAAAGTCCAGCCCCCTAGGCCAACGCAGTGGTGAGGTAGGAGGACCGAGCAGATCGAGGGAAAACAGAGAACCAGGTCACAGCAACAGGGGCAGGGCAAGGGCCTCCTGAGAAACCAGGAATGGACTGGGGGGGGCAGTGCTAGGGAGCGCGGGCGATGAACTGAAGTTTCCTGATGGGGCCTCTGCGCACGAGCGCTGACACACACACACACACACACACACACAGCATACCGCAGGAGCGCAGGCCCCCGAGGACGGGGGTACCACACACCCGTGGGCATGGACTCAGGTGGTTCTGAGCTCAGGCAGGGAAACTCCCAGGACCTGGCTTCCCAGTGGAGTCAGGGCATCCAGCCTAGGGCCACAGCCACGCTCAGGCGGCGCCCACGGAGAAGCGCACTGGTACCATCAGAGTGGGCGTCCACGGGGGTGCCACTGTGTGAACACACAGCATCATGCTTCCTCCACGGACACCCAGGGGTGGACCAGCCCAGAGCTGGGGCACCAGCCTCAGGACGAGAGCAGGGTTTTACTTGGAAGAGGGGGGTCCCGGTGCTGCTTGAAGCCGGCCTCTCTAGAGCTCTACCCATTGTGGCAGCTGATGACCCTCCGGACGTGAAAACACGTAAAGAAAAAATGCCGAGATGCACTAGACACAGCCCCTGACATCTGTGGCTCAGGCCGGCTGGAGACCCCTGTGCCTCGCAGCTTCCCTCCCATCTGCTCAGCTTCTGCCGCTGCCTCCCAAGGCCCACCCGCCATTTCTCTCTCCCTCCCCGACGCTGGTCCATTCTGCTCCCTGTTCCGCCCACAAGTCACGATGTCCACAGTGGAAGTCCGGCAGGACCAGGAAGAAGGCAGCATCCCGGGGCCGGGTGGCAGACACAAGGGGCCACGTGTGCCTGGCAACCCTGAATCGGGGAGCAGGGGAAGCAGGAGGGCAGCAGGAACACACTTGTGGATGGGCCCCATGTCTGGTATGGCTGAGCTCCCAGAAGGAGCCCCAGTGTGAGAGCAGGAGGCCGGGAGGGGATCTCTGAACGCTGCTCAGCAGAGCCCCTTGTGCACTTGGCCTCTGTGAGTTAATGATTTGTGCTGGGTGGAGAGTCAGTGTCTCTGGAATCCATCTGGGGTGAGGGGTGGAGGGTGAAGGGAGACAGCCTAGGATTAATGGAGGGTGAGGGCAGGAAAGGCCTGGGAACCGGGTGGGTTCTGGAGGACGACTGTATAAGGAGATTTACGGAGCGAGTGAGGGCGGGCTGTTCCAGCACGTCTCCGCTGCAGGTGGAATCCACCAGGAAGCAGCGCTCGGCCATGCCGGGCTCCTCTGTCTGTCACTTATCTGCCATCAGAACGCCTGGCCTCTGGCCCCATGTGGCAGCTGGCCTACCACCACCGTCCAGCCAAGCGGCAGCATCTATTTCTAGCCTGTTGCTCTGCTGAGGGCTCAGACGCCAGTTCTCCTCTGTGGGGCTGAGGGAGAAATTAGGAGTGAAAGGAGGGGAAAAGTGGGGTGGGGGCGGGGGGGAGTAAACCTGCTAGAACCAGAGAGGGAGAGAAAGCCAGCCCGGAGAAGGAAAGTTAGAAAGGAGAGCAGCAAACGGAGGTGGAGAAAAGAAAACGGGGGAGTCAGCGAGGAAAGGGTAGGCAAGGATTCAAGGGAAGGAAACGTGAGACGGAACAGAAAAGCTTGCTGGAAAGAGGAAAGGAGAGAAAGGAGTAGATAAGAGGGAGAGGGTGGAGACGGGCAGCAAGGCTGAGGACCTGCCCGTCCAAATCTGGTCGATTTAATTGTCCCCTGGGTCTGCAGCCACGTGTTCCCTGTTCCCCTTTGAGGCACTGATTTTACAGTACCCCTCGGGAGCGTGGAAGATTTCGTGACGGAAAGGATGCTGGAGGCCCCACCCACTCCCAGGAAAGCATTCTCCATCCCCTCTACGTCCTCCCACACAGGAGCTCCTCTCCCCTCCAGGATGTCAGCTCTAAGCCACGGGGAGGCCACAAGCCCAGGTGAAGACCACTGTGGGTCCGAGGGGGGCTGAGGGGCTGAAGTCCGGCTTCTCCCACCCACAGGCCACCTAAGCCCTCAACTCCCCTCCTGCCAGCACAGCCCACCAACCTCTGCCTTGCCTGTGCTGGGTGAGGCTAAGGCTGGGATCCATCAACCCTACTTCTGCTTGGTCCCCTGAGCAGCAGGAGGTGGGAAGCCACGGGGCTGATGGACATGTGCTTGACTGTGGGGAACCGCTGAGCCCTGTGGGAAAGCACCCTCCACACAGCGATTCCGGCCCAAGTCCCTGCGTTAAACCCAAGCCCCTCCCCCCTCCTCCTGCCGCTCCCCCTCGCCAGAGCGTCCTCAACGCCCGTCTCCCAGGCGCCCGCTCCGGCACCTTCTCCAAGTCCATGCGACCTGCTGCAGCAGGGCCTGGTGTTAGGGGAGCGGGGAGGATGCGTCCACGTGACCATCAGGGTCAAGCACAGGCAACAGCAAGCTCAGGGATGAAAGACAGTGACCTGAGACCGGGCCACGGCTGCCCGCCCATCCACCGTGCAGCCGCAGAGGCCGGCGCACGACCGGGCAGGCCGCTGAGACTTCAGCCAGCTGCTCTTCACGGGAAAAGTTCAAAACCCTGTGGCCCCGGCTCTGTGACCCAGAGGATGTGGCCTCTGCAGGGACCACTTACTCCACGACTGGCTTCCGCGTAGGAGCGCCTGGCTGGACACCGCAGGGACGACCCCAGAGCCGGGGATGTGTTCTGGGAGGAGTGTGCCCGTGGGGCTACTGGGGGGACCCAGGGACAGAAGTCACATTCCGTTACATGAGACACAGCCTCGCTACAAACGGGCAACTTGTCTGACTGCTTTTCCCCCAAAATGTCTCAGTTAAGGGGAGGAAACCTCGGCCCTAAGTTTAGGCCCCAGGACTGTCCCGTCCCAGAGTTCTGTCTGGCCTTGGAATGCCTCCCAGCCCGGTCTCCTCCGTCAGGGCTGGAGGGCCCTTGTCGGGGATTCTAGCGGGGGGGATGAGGCAACCCATCCCTGCTTGGTCTCCGGGAATCGAACCCTCCCTCACCAGCAGTCCTGTCCTGCTACAGAAGAGAATCACGGTGTCTGGTTTTTGAGGGAGGGGGTCTGGTCAGGGGAAAAGCCCACCTTGCTAGGCCCCTAAGTTTGCCCGAGCCCACAGGGAAGCCACGCTGCGCCCCCCATGCCTCCATCCCCCGAGCACGGCCACCCCCCACCCGCCTTGCACGAAGCCAACAAGCAGAGAAAAGGGATACTTACGTTATACCAGCTCTGGCTTTTCTGAAAAAACAAAGTAAGAGAAGCAACGTTAGTCAGCGAGACACGGCGGGAACGGCCAGCGCATTCCTGGCTCCAGAGGGAAGGTTACACAGACAGCAGAGGGCGGGCGGGGAGGAGGAACCCCAAGGCAGCTGAAGGCTCCCCGTGTTGTTGCTCGGGGTGGGGGTCCTCCTTTCTCAAGACAGCTCCCGAAAGGAGGCCCAGGGAGCGGTCCATGCTGGAAGCCCCCGCGGCTGGGATGGCAGGCAGCGCAGCACCAGCTAGAGCTCGGCCGGAAGGGAGCAGGCCCCATCACAAGGTTCTTCTGATGGGGGCGAGGGATGCACTGCAGGCATCCGAGACCCAGTCCCCAATGGGCCCTGATCAGAAGCAAAGTACCCACGGAGACCAACACAGCCGTCCCCCCAAGTCGGCCCCCCTGCAAGGCAGGGTGGGACCCTCTGGTGTCTGGGAGTCAAGGGACTGCCTAGAAACTTCCCTCCAACTCAGTAAATTCCTCCTTCTGCCCAACTGGCTGATCACGTAAGTGACAGTGGCCAAGGAGTGGTTGGGGGCTGTGTGTTGGGGGGAAGGCTGAAGCACATAATTGCTAAAGGTCCTTCCCGACTTCATGGGGTTAAAATTCAATACCAACAAACCCTGGTCCGTCCCGACTCCAGAATTCAGGTGCTCTCCATTCCCAGCCCTGAGCAAAGGTAACAAAGTTTTTTAGGGAAAGAGGAGGGATGGCTAAGAGGAAGGATGGCCTAGTCTATCTCCCATCTCACTGGCCAGGAGTCCTTTATACATACACATCCCACTTGGAAGACAGACAGAAAGACAAGCAGATAGAGACAGACAGACACACACACGCACTCGCACACGCACACGCACACCCCTGCCCCATCCCTTCAGGTTTAGATTGGGTAGACTGGGGCTGGGGTATTTTCAGTTTTAAAATGCTTGCCAAAGGTGTATAATTCAGGAGGAGAATCACTGGGTAGAAGGAAGCTTTGCCTATGGGTCCACACATCTTAACTACAGGCACACCTCGTTTTACTATGCTTCATAGATATTGCATTTTTTACAAACCGAAAGTTTGTGGCAATAGGGTGTCAAGCAAGTCTATTGACACCATTTTCCCAAGAGCGTCCATTATTTTTCACTTAATTTAAAATTGTATTTTTAATGATAATTTAAGTGTATACTGCCTTTTTTAGACATAATGCTATTGTATACTCGACAGACTACAGCACAGTGTGAACATAACCTTCACATGCTCTGGGAAATCAAAATATCCACGTGACTTGCTTTACTGTAACGTCTGCTTCGCTGTGGTGGCCTGGAACCCAACGGCAGGCTCTCCGAGCTACGGCTGCATACGCAGAGGTGTGGATCGTGGGCACCCTTGGCAACCTTTATCCCACCCACCTGGTCTTACAGGGTCCCTACTCCTAAGGGAAGAAGGCAGGCGTGCTCTCAGGAGGTCTGCTGTGCGGTGTCTGGAGAGGGTGAGGGTGACTGCAGTGGCGAAGGCCTGGGCGTGCGAGCGCCCCCCTCGCTGGCTCTCCCATCCGGAAGAACCTTCACTCTGAAGAGGAAGCGTGTCAGCAGACGAAGGACAGGCGTGGGTGGTGCTGCCTCTGAGTGGCTTTGTTGCAACCTCACACCCTATCTCACTGGCCAGGGGGCAGGTGGCAAGGCAGGTGCTCAGTCCTCCTCTGCAAGATGCTCTCCTTGGTCGTTTCCCAACAAAGGCTGTCACCACGGCCCCACCCGGAAGTCACATATTCCCACCACAGCCTCATCTTCTCCTCCAATCCAGAGGGCCTAGCAGGTAAGGGGCCAAATCCAAATATTCAAAGCCAACTATCCCACCACTGAGGGAGAATGGGAATCGTGGACTGAAAGTTAGCCTCTAGTCATTCTGGAGGAGCGTGGATGGGGCAAGGAGGCTGCAGCGGACTCTACCCTGCGCCTCAGAGCATCTTAATTCTTGGGTCCTCATTCTGAGATCACAGGGCACGAGGCTGTACAGGTATCCATGAAAACACCTCTCTCAGTAGTGGAAAAGCACGCTCTAGAAGCTGCCGGCCTCAAGCACCCGCAGTTCGCCTGCGTGTCATCAAACCAAAGCCAGGTCATCAGACACCTGCTTCACGGCTGAGAAGACTCTCTGTACCCGCCCCCAGTTGCTCGCCTCACCGTCCTGGCCTCCACGTGAGACCCTTGGAGGAAAGGGGGCAGCAGGAATTTGATCCTTTACTTAGGCTCCCCTTCCTAACTCGAGTGAATGGAAGAAGGAGAGTTTCGTGCACTGCCGCACAGATGCACGGCCCTTCTGGATCTGTCTGGAAAAAGAGCTTCAGAGTGACAAAGAGCCTGCATCAGGGAACCTGGGCCCACCTCTGACTAGCTGTGTGATACCTCTGTGTGGGTTACTTGCTTGTGTAAATACGTGTTCACAAGTACTGCAATGTCAGACACACAGAGCGAGGACTTCTGTCCCTCAGCCTGAGACTCTGCCCCGATCCAGCGTTCTGTGGGCAGCTTGTTACCCATCACCACTGAGGGTGTCCAGCCCTCCGGCCAAATCCACGGCAGCCCCTGGGAACAGCCATGTGGGTGTGAGTCTCCCTGAACTCAGTTTGATCTCCGTGGCTCCGCTTTCCAGGACTGAGTCCTGGAGGAGCTGCTGGACCGGAAGGGCCCAGCTCACGGGGCAGGGAGGCCAAGGAGCGGTGGCCCCGGAGGGTGAGAGGGGTGTCCAGTGGCACTCGTGAAGTCTCTGTCCTGGTGGGTTCTCGAAAATGTCCTCCTGTGCAGAGAGGGCCAGAGGCAAGGGAAGAACAGAACGAGGGAGTGGGGCGAGGGCTTTCTGACAGGTGATAAGTGGATTTGGGCAAAGCGGGAGGACGGAGTCAGGAAAACCGCCCAAAGGCAGAGCTGCTGGGACAGGGCTGAGCTGAGCAGGTTTCTAAACTCCTCGCCGAGGTCTGAGGAGCAAGCACCTATGGGACTCCAAGGCCCCTGGAAAGAGACAAGTTCCTTACACATCCCCCCAATGCAAAGGCCCGGGAGTCTGGAAGATGGGATGTGGGCAGAGGAGGGATGGAGGAGCTAGTTAGAGGAGTTGGGGGGAAAGAACAATTTCTTACTTTGATCAGGTTAAGTCTGTCATACTGGAAAGGAAACCACAAAAATTAGGATTGAACAACAGGGAGAGAGTCAAAGGTGAAAAGGCGTGCCAGAGCCACAGAGCCCACGACACCGTACACCCAGCGCGGGGAGGCACAACGCGGGGGCCAAGCAAGGACCTGCCTGGGCTCCCGGCACCGCAGCGCCCGGTTCCAGAGCTGGCGGAGCAGGAAACGGCTGCGGGCTCCCCCTGGCGGCCATAAGCCAGCACTACAGAGCGGAAGCTAGGCGGTGGCACAAACTAAGGGGTCCTGGAATAGACCTGGGCCTTGACGTCTAGCCTAGGGCTCTCGGCAGGGCTGGCCGGGGTTAGGGCCCGCCTCAGCAGGACAGCTGCAGAGTCACAGGAGCGGGGCCTCACCAGCTACCTCGTCCAACCCCAGTGGACTAACACACGAGGAAATGGGGGCGCAAGAGAAGGGCAGGCAGACACTGTGAGCGAGGCCTGGCTTCAGGGAGAAGTGGCGGCACTCTCCAGCCGGCCTGAAAAATATGAGGTCACCTCCTCTAGCGCACAGGATGCAGGGAGCAAGGTGGCCTGGCTGTGAGAACAGTGGCAGTAGCTCTGGCCACCAGACCCCTCGCTGCGGTTGCATTCGGTCAACCTGAGAAAAGGCTCTACCGGGGGAGGGGTATCCCCACCACAAGACTCCCCTCCCTCTGCTCACCTCACCCCTGCAGCTCTCCCTCGCTCCCTGCTCCGGACCCTGACCGCGCAGAGCCTAATTCCTACACTGGTCCTCGTGTGTCTTCTCTGTCCCGCACGCACACTTCCCAGACCAACCACGGCTGCCACCACGTCCGCCTGGGGTGGCAGGCCGCCCTCCCCGCCACAAGTCAGTCCTTGTTAACTGCTGTGCTGTCGGTCGGTGACGATGGTCACGGCTGGGGAGAGGATGGGACCTCAGTCTGTGGCTGATGGGTTCAGGCACCGCCTCACCCAAGCTCTTCGTGGGGAAAGAAAACTTGGACCCCGCCAGTCACCTCCCTCTTCAGCTCCTTAGCAAAGGGGCTGAGGTGCACTCTGGGCTCACGCTCAGCTCTTGGTCTCTTCCTGATGCCTCGTTCTGCCCCTCCACAATCCCACTGGGAGTTCCAGCCTGGTTCCGTGCACCCGCTCCCCGCCTCCGACGTGAGCTCTCCCGCCTCCGACTTCATCCGAGCATCCCAACTGCTCGTGTGGTTCTGAAGGTCAGGTTAGGTTTGTGGATAATCTGGACACAAATAATCAGGATAATCTGTGTTTCTTATCTCCCTTCCCAGACTAGACGCTGCCTGGGGGTGGGAACCTGGTCTTCATACTCCTTTCTTAAGGAAGACCTACCATTTAGGGTTTTTTAAAAATCCTCACCATTGGCTACTCCCCTCAACCCATCACCTGACCAAAAGAGGCGCTCCGTTAAGTGCTGACTTCCGTGCTGTAGACCATAGATAAGTATTGCTCTGCTCACTGAGGGCCTTGCTAGGCACAGGGGTAAGAGTGTAAGGAAGCTTAGGGCTTGACCTTAGGATGGAAAAGTGCGTAAACACTGTGGGCAGAGGCAGAGACATGGAATAACTGGATGCCCTGTCCCGCCGCATCTGCCCTCTCCCCAGCCAGAGGCATGAGGGGCTCAGGAGGGGCTGACGGAGGTCATCTCCAAACCCCGTCCCCAAAAGGCCTGCACCTGCCGAGCCCCCCGAACCCACAGGGGACTCCTGGGGGCCTCCTCGGGGCAGGCAGAGCTCCTCCTGCCCTGCCCACAGCCAGCAGCTGGTGGTTTAAAATCCTCAGAGCTAAGATGAGTTTTTAGCCTGAAGGTCACAGACTGTAGGATTAGCCCTGTAGCCACTCGCTCATCCCTCAGTAACCAGAACAGCTGTTGAACCCTGCTCCTCCCCAACACCCTTACAGAGGCTTGAGACTATGATTAAGTCACCCCCCAGCTCTCTCTTCTTCAGGCTGTAGCCACCCCCTCCTCCCGTGGGTATCATTTCCTGAGCCCCGCTACTGTTGTAAAACACCTATTATTCACCCTCCATTCCCTCCAAGTTCTCCTCAGGCCTCTGAAATCCTGGGGTCCTGGGCAGACGCTGGCACGGGCTCCCTGACCTGGTTGCATCTGTGCAGGGCCTGAGCAGGGACAGCTCTCAATGTCCACGACCTCCCGGGGCTGATGCCACGCCCTGTGAGAGAAGACTTCTCCTCTGATCACCAGCCAGGAGCCTAAGAACACCACGAGCCCCAGGCTGGATGGCGGGTGGAAGCATTAAGGGGCGCTCAGGCTGAGCAGCTCTCAGCGGGCAAGCGGAGGGAAGGAGCGGGCCAGGGCGAGCTCCTGGGGTCGCTCTACTGCACCAGGGAACTCGTGTAAGGGAATTTGTGACCCTCAATCAGTTCGCCTGGGGAATCAGGAATCGCCCACCAGAGCAGGTACAAGGGGGTATCAGGACCTGCAGCCCCACCAGATCACGGGGGGGGGGGGGCGGGGGGGCTCCCTTCCCCAAAGGAATGAGACTAAGCCCTGGCAGGACTCTGCTTCTAGATGGTTCCAGGAAAGTAGGGAACAGACGCCCAGCCGAGGCAGTGTTTGGGGCGCAGGCAGAGACACGGGGGTGGGGGGCGGGTCTGGTCTCCGACTCCGGGTGCAGTGGGAATGGTCCGCTCAGTGACCTCAGCCAGCCTGCCAGGGGCAGTGGGGCCGGCCCTTCTGGGAAAGGGGCCAAGCGAGACGCATGGGCCAAGATGGGCGAGGGAAGAGGGAGGGGTGCGGAGCACTACAGACAGTCCAACACCGGAGGGGAGACCGAAGACAGAGACAAAAGATGGCTTACTTTTGAGAGGCGCTTGTGAGACTAAGACCATGCATGCAAAGAAGGTATTTGGGAGATGGGGGGGGGGGGGGGAAGAAGAGGAAGAACAAGAAATCAAACGACAAATTCAGGTGGGAAGCCAGCTCCCGAGCCTCCCGGGGTCCCTCCCCTTCCCAGGGCCTGTGAGTCCAGCAGGTAAGAGAAGCTCTTAAAGGAGCATCTAGGCAAAGACATCTCCTGCTTCCCAAAGGACTAAGGGGGTGGGGGAGAAGAAAGTCTCTGGGAACCATAAGTGGCCAGGTACCCAAGGCTTACTTTATGCCCCTCCTTAGGCAAAGGCCCGGGGCTCAGGTGGCAACTCTGACACACTTGGGAGGGATGGAGAGCCCTGTCACCGTCCTCTTGGCCAGTTGAGTACCAAGTAGGTTATTACCAAAGGTCAGGCAGGGTGACGGCCAGGGCGGAGGTTAAAACGGCATTCCGCAACCTTCCCTGAGGACTCCCTTCCTGGCACTACAGTTGTCCCAAATAAAGTTCCCTTCCACCCCAAATTTGGAAAAGGTAGCAGGGCTAAACAGATGACCCCTCCTGACCCCCAGAGCACCTCTCCACCAAGTCTCAAGGCCCGTGAGGCTCCCTAGCCCCTAAAGAGAGATAACGGTCATTGCGGAGTCATTTTTCCAGCTCCCGGGGCGCTCTCGGAGTGCTTAGCTGAGACGATACAATTTAACTAGGGTCTCTCTCCCCTGCCGGCCCCGCCTCGCCTCACTGAATCAAGGCTATCTCTGGGACACTAGGGGTCGGTCAATCACGTCAGGTCCCTGGATGACGGGGTTCTCTGCTTCACTGTCCCCCCAATGCCAGCTTCCCTGCAGCCAGCCAATGAACAAGGACAGAGTCCCCGGTGGGGTCTGGCTCACCTTGGAGTTCTTGCCACCACTGCGGCCGGACTGCGAGGGGCAGCTGCGCTGCACGCCCTGCTCCGGCGTGGATGGGGACTTGTCCGAGGAGTGGTCTGAGCCCTTCTCCACCATGCTGTCTCCGTCCGGGTTCTGAGGGGGTGGCGAGCGAGACCGCTTCCGGAGGATGGGGGAGCAGGCCGGCGTGCTGCGGTTGGAGTTACTGGCAGTGCTGCAGGGGCAGACAGAGAGAGGGGGCGGGGTGGAGAGGGAGGGGGAGGAAAGACAAGCAGTCAGTGACTGAAGGCCAAAGACGGGTCCCAACGAGCCAGCTCAGGGAGCCAGGGTTCGGGGCTGGGGAGAAATAGGGAGCAAAGGGCCCAGCTATGGACTTGCTGCACCATAATACTGCTGCTGGCCAGGAGGGGGCGGTGGTGTCCACGTGAAATGGAAATAGCAATAGGAAGGGGTAAGTAGGGCAATTAGACATGGAGAGATTCGTTCACCCAGCCATCCATCCGACCATCTGTCTGTCCATCCATCCATCAGATACTGTCAGGACACCCCCGCCCCCCCATTATATGCCAAGAACTGTCTAGGGAACACGGAATTTAAGATCTGAAAGGCTCATCAGAGGTGATATCAGTACTATCAGCTCATTTTATACATGCTGCAAAATCCAGTTTCTGCATTTGGTTTTGGAGATATTTGCCCATAAAAATAACAAAAATAATCCCACTTTCCAAAGCATTCACAACATATTATTTCACTGGGTCCTTAAATCATTCCATCAAGGTAGTAATGACGAGTGCCATAAGACCAGCGCGTGGCAGAGAGAATCAAGCGTCCTCTGATCACAGAGGGCTTGGAATTCACTTGCAAAAGGTACCTCGTACATCCCACCGTACCAAATCCCCTCACGTCAAGGCTTATAAAACTGTGTAAATATTTAGCTTGTGTTCTTAATGGACTAGAGGAGATGAAGAAAGGAAGAGGAGAGGAAAATTAAGTGCAGTTAAGTTCTAACAGGTGTTTGCTTTGCTCTGAGAGAATGGAGGAAGGAAAGAGACGGGGGAAGGAAAGGTTATGGAGGAAAGAGACGGGAAACAGGAAGGAAAGTCCACGTGAGACTGGAAAGCCAAAGCAGCATGCGGGGAGGGGGTGAAAAGCCCAAGGCCTGGCACAGGGCAGTCAGGGCAGGCTTGGGGCTCTGGGCACAGCCGGATGGATGCGAGGCTGTCAGGACCCCAGGAAGCACCCTGGGAAGCTGCATCCCCACCTTCCCTCAGCGAGTGAAGTGCAGGGCAGGGAACACTACCATTTGCATGAAGATCCAGCTGCAACCTCAGATGTCTCACTGGACCCATCTGCAATGAAAACCACTCCCCTTTCAGCAGAAGCTTCCACCTGGGGATCCTTGGCAGAGAGAAAAGGAAGGAAGCCCAAAGGCCCAAACCAGCAAGTGCGGGAGGAGGGCAGCAGTGGGGCGAGGGCAGGGCTCTGACTTTTGGAAGGAAACGGATGGAGAGAAGAAACAAAAGGAGACCAGAGTAAAGGAAGCCAAATGTGACCAGAGGGCGTATGGGGACACTAAGGCCGAATGTTTTGCTTCATCCCCAAACAGAATTTGAATTTGGAAACTCAGTTATAATACCAACAACAACTGTGATTCAGAAAGCGGCCCCTCAAGTTCTCACTCCACCGCCAACATCCGCATCGTCTCCGACTTCTGAACTCACCTACTACCATCTCCAGCCAAACCCTGGACAAAGGAAACTACGTTCTTCTCCCTCGGTTGGAAGAGCTGGGCCTTCGAAGAGCAGCAAGTGGCTCCTGGGACCCGTCCGGGGGTGGGGGCTGGGGGCCTCGGGATGGGCCGAGGAACAGAATCAGGCGCTCACCTCTCTGGGGGCAGCCCCGCCCCCTCTCTCGGGCCAATCGCAACCCACGGCCAAACACTCCAGGGCTGAAGCCGTCTCCTGGCACTGCCTCACTGGAAGGACAGCCAGGACCTCTGCCCCTCACCTCAACTAGTTTGCTCCGAGAAGCGAGAGCAAGGGTGTGGATGACACCAAGTGCACGCCTGTCTCGGACACGCGAACACACAGCTGGGCTCCTGTCTTTTCCCGAGATAAGGGACATCCTCACACATGGTGATTCCAGACCCAGGAATAGAAAGGAGCTCCCTTTATCCTTCCTCAAACTCTGAATCCCTGAGAAAACTGCCTGTTGAGGAAAGATTCGAGCAAAGGGTAGGCAAAAAATTCCAACCGGGAGGAAACTCACCGCAACTATCCAAAACCGCGTGAATCTGGGCGCTCGTGGTCGACGTGGCTAGATGTTCTCCCCGCCTAGTGACCCCACATCAGCTGACCCTCCATGTGCCACCCGACGGGCACCAAAAACTCTGCTTTCAACACTTCAGTCAACAGACAACTTATACTACCACGTGCCATTTTCCTCTCTCTGCTTCTAAGGCTGTAGATTTGTGTTGCTTTTGAAAATCTCTCCCCTTCTCCCTGATGCCGCACACCTCTCTCTTCCATTCCTCTTGCTGTCTCAGCAGCTGGCTCCTCCCTTGTCCCTCCACCTGAAATTTAGTCCTTCCCCAAAGGTGGGCCCTTCACCACCTGAGCCGTTTCCTGTTTTCCATGACTTCAACTATGCCTGGAAGCAGAGGACTCCTCTACCTGCTTCTGGTCCTGTTAGCTTCAGCCCAGCAACCTGTTGCCACCGTGACATTTCCTCCAAACGTGTCTCACGAGCACCTCAGATGCTCCAAACTGAGTTTGCCGTCTTTCCTCCCAAGCCGTCTCCCACTACTGCCCAATCTCCGTGGCATCCTCATTTCCTAGTCTCTCAAGCTGCAAGCCCATCTCTTGCATCTCACCCCACAGAAAGTGAGCCACTGAATCCCATCAATTCCATTTCCCTAAAGCTCCCATAACCCATCCTTCCCTTCCACCCCCAGGGCTCGGGTTCAAGCTCTCAACGCCTCTGGCCTAGACTTTTCTAATAACCTTCTAAGTAGTTTTCTCCTCTCCTTTCCTCTTTCATGCCCATTCACACCTTTGTCCTTGAATCTTTCTAAATAAAAGCCTGATACTATCTTTCTGCCCCCTACTAGCGTTCCTATTAAAGTCCAAAATCCTCAGAATAGAATTCAAAGCTCTCTACTGAAAATAATTTGACACTTCCCTAGATCTCAATACTTTCTCCCTGTACTCGCTCAAAGGGTGCCCATCTTCTCCTCCTACTTATCTTCCCCTGGTTTTCTTAATACACATTCTTCTTCCCCTGTCCCCTCCCTTCCCAACGGCTCACCACTTGTGCGTGAAGCGCCCTCTCCCTTCATATGTACCCAGTGGAGTCCTGTTCATCCTTTAAGACCCATGTCAAACCCCACCTTCTCCAAAAAGCTTCTGTAAACCTCCACCACTGAACTGACCAAAGCATTTAACACTTTGGTGTTTAACACTTCACTGGTGTTAAAGTGAAGACCTTCACGCTCCTGGACGCACACCTCGGAGCCTCCTCCCTGCTCAACGGGACGCTCTGTAAGTAGTATGAGCTCAGCTAACGCCTGAAGCGAGTCTCATTCTAGTGCACACCCACGGCTTTAACAACCCCCAGGATCACGACAGCTCCCAAATCTGCACCTCCAACCTGCTAATATTAATACAAACAGCTAGAAGTTTAGCAGTGCTTATGAATTCCTGGCACAGTGGCAAGCATTTATTAAGGCATTCTCTCATTTAATCTTCCCACCAAACTGTGAAGTATTAATGGATATTACCAGTCCTGTTTTTCAGGTGCTAAACTGAACGACTGACAGATTAAGTAGTTTGCCCAGGGTCACACACATGGGTAAGTGGCTGGAGAGGCCTAATCAAACGTAGGCCTATCTGATTATAGAGCTTGTTCCCAGAACCAAGCGCTCAGTAATGTCTGTTTGCTGGGTGACGAGACAGGAGGATAGAGGAACAGGATTGATGGGGAGCTGAACGGATGGAAAGAAAGAAGGAATCAACTTTCGGCCTCTAGCCTTCCATCCATTCTCTATTTCACTGTCAAAATGAACTTTCCACAAAAAGTAAATGGGTCATTTTTGGCCCTCCTCTGCCCCTGGTTAAAGCTCTCTATGCTTTTCTATCTCCCTGGAATAAAATCTGAACTCCAAACTATGATACAGAAGTTCCCCAACTGTCAACTCCAAGCTGCCTTTGAAAGCTCCGGCTTGGCTACTTCTCCCAGGACACACTCGGACTCCGCCACCAATCAAGGCCTATTCACGGACCCCCTGCCACGCTCCATCACTCCTGCACGTTTTATCAGTCTTTCCCACCCAACACTTACACTCAAGACTAAGCCCAAGTATTGCCCTCACGCCCCACCCCATGCTCCACCTCCCCTCTGATCCTTCGCTAAACAAGAAGAAATGTGAGGAGCTACTACAGTCCTAACTCGGCAGAATCACAGCTAGACTCGTTCGAGTCCTAAAACTCTTACTTTTACTAAGCTTTCTTATTTATTATTTTTTCCTTTGGCCACGCTGTGCGGCTTGTGGGATCTTAGTTCCCTGACCAGGGATGGAACCCGGCCCGCGGCAGTAAAAGTGCCAAGTACTAACCACTGCATCGCCAGGGAATTCCCCCTAAAACTCTTTTAAAAGGCACTCCATCATCCTACAGATTCGGACGTCCTGCTGAGCAAATAAAACCAATTCTTATGAATCTCATAACCTGTAACACAGTTTTTTCAACAAACTCTACAATGTGTGCCATTAATCTGATCCCGCCACCCTTATTAACAATAGTATTACATTATATTTCAAAATCCTTGGATTTTAAAGCTAAAAATGACCTTAGGTTTGCTGTAGAAAGAAAGGAAGACACGGATTTTGGAAGGGCTATTGGAGTAAGACCGCCCCCACTTCAGATTTCAGAATTA
This sequence comes from Tursiops truncatus, assembly GCF_011762595.2. NCBI lineage: Eukaryota > Metazoa > Chordata > Mammalia > Artiodactyla > Delphinidae > Tursiops > Tursiops truncatus. The sequence continues at coordinate 9,758,596 of NC_047041.1, forward strand.
ACATAGCCAACTCTTAACTTCACATATAAGAAACCTGAGAAATAGAGGTTAAAGGTTAAGTGCCTGGCCAAGGGGATAGGACTGCACATCTGGATCTTCTGTTCCACAAACATTTACTGAGCACCTGGCATAATACTAGGCGTTCAAGTTCATACTGATGAGTCAAAAGTATCCTTGTGCTTAGGACATTATCATCTGGAAGAGCTAGACACGTATTCCCCTCATTTTAATATAAGCAACAAGTGGTGTGACAGGAGAGAGGAAAGGAATCTCAGTCAGAGGTCAAGAAAGACTTCCTTGAAGATACGGCCCTTGAGACTTAAGCTGGGTCCTGAAAAATGTGTCAGAGTGAGCCAGGTGAAGGGCGTGGTAGTAGGAGGGAAGAGACAGTTCCTGAAAAAAAAAAAGACAACCCACAAAAACCAAAACAACAGCATGAACAAAGGTATGAAGGCCTAAAACAGCATGGAGTACACAGAGCAGTACAAGGAACTGTGTGTTTTTGAAACATAACATACTTGAGCGAATGTTTAAGAGATTCTTGTCCTCATCAACTCTCCCCAGTAACAGGTCAGCTGAAACGCCCCCAACCACCTTCAACCCACTGCAAGGGGCCCAGAGGTCATTCACTAACTTCCCGTCTCTCCTATTTTATTTTATTACTATTATTTTTTTTGATACGGACCTTTTTTTTTTTTTTTTATAAATTTGTTTTTGGCTGCGTTGGGTCTTCGTTGCTGCGCACGGGCTTTCTCTAGTTGCGGCGAGCGGGGGCTACTCTTCACTGTGGTGCGCGGGCTTCTCATTGCAGTGGCTTCTCTTGTTGCAGAGCAGGGGCTCGAGGCACGGGCTTCAGTAGTTGTGGCACGCGGGCTCAGTAGTTGTGGCTCACGGGCTCTAGAGCACAGGCTCAGTAGTTGTGGCGCACGGGCTTAGTTGCTCTGCGGCATGTGGGATCTTCCCGGACCAGGGCTGGAACCCGTGTCCCCTGCATCGGCAGGCAGATTCTTAACCACTGCGCCACCGGGGAAGTCCGATACGGACCATTTTTAAAGTCTTTATTGAATTTGTTACAATGTTGCTTCTGTTTTATGTTTTTTGGTTTTTTTGGCCACGAGGCACGTACGATCTTAGCTTCCCGACCAGGGATCAAACCCGCACCCCCTGCAGTGGAATGCGAAGTCTTAACCACTGGACCGCCAGGGAAGTCCTCCATCTCTCCTATTTTAAAACCTCCATTAAAGACTATGTCACTCCTCCCCTGGTTACTTTGCTAACAAACAGTGCTTCCTTAATTCTGGCCACAGTATCTCATGCTACACTTTGATCCTGCTTCCCATAGTTAGGTCTGGCTGAAGTCCCTGAGAAACAGGGGCACATGGAAAGAGGACCAAGGCTCTTGGGCTTTCTGTGGGGACCCTCCTGGCCGCATCTCCCACCCCCACTCGAGACGTGGGAGCCACGGCCCCGGTCTGCTTGGCCTTCTGTTCCCATCCTTCTGCCTGTGTAGTCCTGCAAGCCAGCTCCCTGATCAGCCACCCACACAGTTTCAGACCCCCGAGCAGAGCTGGATAGTCAGCTGGTGTCCCAGTGCTCTTCATTTTTTTTTTAAATAAAATTTATTTATTTATTTATTTTTGGTTCTGTGCCGGGTCTTTGTTGCTGCGTGCAGGCATTCTCTAGTTGTGGCGAGCGGGGGTTACTCTTTGTTGCGGTGCGCGGGCTTCTCATTGCGGTGGCTTCTCTTGCTGTGGAGCACGGGCTCTAGGCACATGGGCTTCAGTAGTTGTGGCACGTGGGGCTCAGTAGTTGTGGCTTGTGGGCTCTAGGCACGCAGACTCAGTAGCTGTGGCTTGCGGGCTTAGTTGCTCCGTGGCATGTGGGATCTTCCCGGACCGGGGCATGAACCCGTGTCCCCTGCATTGGCAGGCGGATTCTTAACCACTGCGCCACCAGGGAAGCCCTCCAGTGCTCCTCATTTAAGTTAACTTGTTTGCTTGCAGCAAAGTTAACTGTTTCTGCCCCAGGGATTTCAAGATCTGTACCTGTCGCTCCACCCCCAGAGGCTCCTTTCTGGCTCTCAGGCCACTGTGGGTTCCGGCCCTGGCTCATTCCCAATCAGACCCCCTCCTTCCTACCCCTGGACACTTCATGTTCACTCTATGGTTCGCCCTGAGCCCAGCTCTGCCATGACCTGGATGATCAAACGTACGGCTGTCACAACTTCAGTGCCCCATACTGGTAATTTTTTAAAGACTGCCTAATACATTCCAGTGCACCCCACCCCAATAGAAAGAGCATTTAATTAGAAATGTAGAAAGCCAGTTTCAAATGAAACGTTTGTTTGCTGAAGGCCTGCTTGGGCCCTGCAGGGTCAGGATTAATTGCTAGTGTGCAGTGTAAGCAGGCTCAGCGTTGAGTCCCAGCTTTGCCACTTGCTGTGGGACCCCGACCTCTAAGCCTTATTTTTCCTTCCCATAGGAGGGACCAAATCTACATGGGGTGCTCTCTTGAAGTGCAAAATCCCAGCTCCACCCCCACTCAATAAATGACAATCTCCAGGGGATGGTCTTACGAATCCACATTTTAAACAAGCACCATAGCTCATTCTGATGCACCCCGAAATTTAAGAACCAGTGTTCCCAAGGACTAAACCATATAAGGATCAAGGGATCAGTGACCGTATCTGCCCCAGATGACAGAAACCTGCTTATAACTCTCTTGAGCGCATCAGCTATTCAGTGTCCGCCGGGTGGGTGGACTCGCTGTAACAGAAAGTCAGTTGAGCTTGTCAGAGGAAGCGCCAATGGAAGAGACCCCCGGGCTGCTGGGGAGTGGGCTTGAAGGTGTGGTTCTCAATGTAATACTACGACTCAGCACACCTTCTTTTGGTGCAGGAGCCTGACAATTATCATTAGATCCCACGCCCACAGCCATATTACAAACACCGCTCCCCTCCCTGCCTTTAGTAGCATCTAGTTAAAGCGGATTCCGATATCGAGCGCTTCCTAATTCCTAACAGCTGACTATTCTGTTATCTAGCTATGCCCGCCCCCATCCCCATGCCAATTCTGAAGTTTCATCAGTAATCCTCCTCAGCTCTTTATAATAGCACTGCAAATATCCATGCAAATTAGCCAGCTCCACTTTGAATTTTCCCACAGCACATGTTCCGGTGTCTGAGATAGGATGGCCATAGGTGTATTTGCATAATAGTTGCATGAAATTTACATGCTTCCTGCAAATGCCTCCATTAGATCTGTCCACCTAAACTGGTTCCAAATTCAGAGTTGACGAGGATTCCCTGAAGATGGTTGTTTTTCAATCCCTTTCTGTATTCCTGCTTGTCACTTAGTGTCTCTGTACCCATAAATCCACAGCACGGTAGATGGGAAGGGCAGACCCAACCAGAACTTTGCAGAGGAGGAAAAATAGCCCAGATCACAAATCCCAGCTGGGCCCCAAATTCCCCTTGGGCCAAAATACCAAGTCAATTAGAAAAAAAATTTCCCAGGCCTGCTTCAGTTCTTGTTATGATGTCCCGGAGCTCCAGGTCTTGGCCCCCTTTACCCATGAAAATAAAACAACAGTCTCAGGTCCCCAAGGGATGATTGTTGCAGAGAAAGAGTCAGAGTCCTCTTACTGTTATGGATGGAAGCACAGGCCCAGGGAGGTGATGTGACTGTCCAGCAAGGGGTTAACAGGCAGCTGGACAGAGTGCTCAGCAGTGTAAGTCTCAGTAGCTTTTTCCCCCCATGCTTTTTAGGATACTGGATGGGGTGGGGTTTTGAAAGGATGGAAAAATGTACTATTGTTTCTCCTAAGAGGAGCTCCTGGTGACCATGTATAGAACTCACTCTTTGAGAGCCTATCACTTAGAATCTAAACCTGGCAACCACTCTGCCATTGGGTCCAATTCCTTCTCTCAGGGAGAAAAAGCCAACTGTGCTTTTTCTGTCAAACTGTGATTACCTGGTTGAAGAAAGGGGCCAGACAGCTTCTGAAGAGATGCCTTTTTGTTGTTGCTGGGGTTTTTTGTCGGTTTGTTTATGGCATAGAGGTTCTCTTCCCAGCTTATGCTAAAGCAGGTCTCTCTCAGCCTGGTCCCAGCATGCCACACTTTGGCCTGGATGTAGCATCGTGTTGCATTTCAGCAAAGGGCAGGCAAGGAGAGGAATCCTGGGATAATGCCTTTCTTTCCTAACACAGTTCATACGGGGCAACTGCAGAGCCTGACACTGAGCAGGCCTCCCTCCACTGCTGAGAGAGCAAGATTTAGACAGAGATGAACATCTCGCTCCCTCTCTTCTGTTCTAGTAACTTGCTGAAATGCCCCAGCGGCTTTCCAAGTTGGGCCTTTGGGTGAAATACACACAGTGTTCAGGGAGAGGTTCTGTCTGAAATTTGGAGCCAAGAAGGTGGAACTAGACTGTTGCCAGGTCAGACCATGGGCAGAGACACCTTACAAATGGAAGCCTGACAATTCTCCAGACTCACTATCTGGCCACTGGTCATCCAAACATTGGTTCACAGGGTCCACATGGCCCAGGCCCCACCCTCTCTCTGCACTGTGCCCCTCATTGGTCCCCATCTCTGTAGATAATTCAGGGCACTTCTTATGGCCAGTAAGTTCCGTGGACCCATTCTTCCTTCCCTATCTTGTTCAAGTACCTATGGAAAGCTAATTTTCTTAAATCTTACAAAGGGAATGAAAGGTGGCAGAGCCCATCCAAAACATCTGCAGCCAGCTTCCAGGTACACCTTCTAGGTACATTCTAGATACATTCTCATTAGGGAGCTACTTAAGCCCGGAAGGAATTACTTGTGGGGAAAGTCTTAGCAGTGACTTCAGTTGTTGATGAACTTATTAACTGAGCAATTCATGAAAGGGCAAGGTACATGGAAAGCGTCTGGCCAAGGAGAAAGGCAGAAGAACATCAGTTACCCTACTCTTGGTGTTCTTGGTCCAGAGAGGTGATAGGTGAAGACAGGGCTGGAGAACGGGCAAAGGTTGTCTGCCTTTCCAACACAAGCCAAGGAGAGATCGCTCATCACAATGGCTGCAGCCTCCATGCACCCTACTCCCCCACTCCCTGGCTTTCCTACAGCTTCTGTTCAGCCCAGAGTTTGGAATTCAATCCAGGAACAGGCATGACAAACACTATTTTTCATTTCCATGGAGACCAGGGCCCGCAATAGAACCAAGACTCCATGCCTGAAATGCCAAAACAGCCTGACCCACTTTTCCTCCTTCCTACAAAAACAAAATAAGTTTGTTTGGGTCCTGCCAGAGCTGAGGGAGAAGCCAGGGCTCCAGTTATCTCTATGGACATTTCGAAGAGGAACAAATGATGATAACCTTTGAAAACTCTGATGACGCTACAGAACCACGGTCAGAAGTCAGAGGCAGACATGAATTGTTCTGCACAAAGGTTCACAGGCCGCACCCTATCCATCCTGTGTCCTTGTCCTAACCTTCTGGAGGGATGGACTTAATGACTAGCAATCCAATTCCTGGGATCCAAACTCAGGGATCTGTTTCCTCAACTTTCTCTTGTACCACTTCCTCCCTCACTCTATTCTGGCCTCCTTGGACCTTTCTGCCCCTCCAACACACCAAGTTCACCCCTGCCACAGAACTCTCACTCTAGAGTTTTGAATTTTGATTCCTTTTCAACTTTTAGATCAAAGTTCAAATGTCACCTCCCCCAAGCAGCCTGTCTCAAAGGGCTACTGCATCTACCGCAGCCTCCCTGTCTCCAGGCCATCACGATCACGTCGTGCCATTTCCCACCTTCACGGCACTTATCCGGAGCTGAAGCAGTCTTATTTTTTGTTGCTGAGTTGCTTACACTAGATTGAACACTCCATGGGGGCCAGGGCCTTGTCTACTGTGTGGTTCCCCAGTGCCTCTAGCTCAATGCCTGGGGATCACAGATATGTACTGCATGAATAAAGGAAGGCACTCATTTTAAAGCCCCTGTTCAGCCACTCTGTTAGATATTGCTTTCTTAAGCCTGCCCCAAGTCTGCCTTCTTATAACAGCCCAATGGTTCTTGTTCTGACTTCTGTATCCATGAAAACTAAAATTTGACATCACTTCCAGACTTTGCTGGCCTGATCACTTTGTCTAGACGTAAGTGTACATATTTGAGTTTAAATACTGAGCTGTTTTGTGCCCTTGAGAAAAGTCACTTTATCCTTCTGTACACCTGTGTTCCTTGCCTACTGGAGGCTCACAACCTAGCTTACTAGGGTGACTGGAAGAAGCTAAAAACAAACAAACAAAAAACCCCAACTAATTAGACAGTGCATCCCCAAAGTAAAGGGCTTCCTATAATCTGCTCATGGTGGGAAAAAGGGGGTTAGAAGTAGGAAGTCAGTTTCCAGCTAAGGAACTGCATCCTGTTTCTAAATTCTGTCCTGTCCACGAGGCAAAGACAAGGGATGAGAATACAAATTGCTGGTATCCACATCTTCAGCTAGTCCCCACTTCCACAGGGCTAGGAGGATACAGACTTAACATGAAGTTGAAGATGCTGAAATTAAACACAGGAACTTACTGGTGGTGTACAACTTCCTTTCTCTGAGTTTGTTCACAGCAGGATAAACACCTAACATTTGGGAAACAGTCCTGCCGGATTCACAGGCAGTGTTGACCGAACTGCTCTCTGACAGTCTGCAGTCTGGAAGGGGACTTAGTGGTCATGTAATCTCACCTCCCACTGGACACAGGAATTTCCTCTTTGAGGCCCTGTCAACAGCCACGTCCCCCCACCCCCACTTCAGGCTTCCTAGGAGAGAGCACCCATTAGGTGGCCGTACATGTGTTGGAACAGCTCCAAAGGGACTTAATTTTAAGCGCCATCGTCCTTACTTCTCCACGATTCTCCGTGCTCATTCTCCATCCAGCTCTCTCTGAGCTACACAGTTAAGCTGACCCTGTGGATTGGATGTCATTAAACAAGCATCTACTGAACACCTAGCATGTGTCTCCTACTGTGTGATACGTATTCATCCTGAGGGCCCCACAGGGCAGCGACTGTGTCGTGGTTCTTTGTAGATACGCAAGGGTTACATCCACAGTACTAAACATGCTGGGCACACAATAGGGTCTTCATGCGTTTACACTTTTACACTACCAATCTCAGTCAAATCTAAGTACAATCTACCCAAAGTATTTCAGAAGCCTCAACACTCAGGAGAACGGGACCTTGTGAACGTGGAAAGGTGCCAAGCTATTCCAGGCAGCCCCTTCCTTGAAGGAGATTTCCAATCCATTGGGGGGCCACCAATCACCAGAACAAGGCAGGGAGGAGTTCAACTGAATAGAACGTCCAGCTGCTTCTAAGTTTGCTCCACAAGGACCCCCCTCCCCCATCCCACGCAAGAGAAACGTTGCTACTAGAACTGAAAGGAACTCGTGCAGGATCCATCCGTCCGTCCAACCATCCAACCATCTGACAAACAGCTGAAGAGAACATGCTCCAGATAATGAGGGAAACAGGCTCTACCTCTAAGGAACCCGCCGTCTATGAGAGAGACAGACATGTAATTAACCCTGCGGTTAAGACCTACTTGGATTCAGTCAAACAGTGCCCCTCATCACCTGTCAAGGGAGCTGGGCAGTCCGACTCGGCCCCTTCGCTGTGTATGATCTGGGGGCAAACCCCTCCTCCCTGAGCTTCGGCTTTCGTTATGCAAGAAGAGTGAGTGTGAATATATCTTAAGCCCCCCACAGAGACAGAGACGTGAGAGGGGGTGACAAAGAGCGTATAAAGGACACACCGCGAACTACTGAGAAGAGCGGCTTCTCCGAGACACAGGGACCCAGATCTACATCTGGCAAAGGATCCAGGAACAAGATCCAGGCTGTCTGGGCCCCTGGTTAACTCAGCATCGGCAGCTTTCCCTCTCGTCAGGGCCACGCCATCTCAGGCGCCAGAGCCCGCTGCCGTGCTGTCAGGAGAAAGTTCCCAGCCGGGCGGGCAGGCTAAGGGGTGTGCAGGGTATATACAGGTGGATGGGGCTAAAGAGAAGCACCCTTCCCTCCCGTCTCTCCTCCCCAACCAAGCCGTTTGAGCCAAGGGTATGGCTCATCCCCTCCAGAACCTATGGATTCAAATCCAGTTCTGACTCACTTTCTGCCAGAGATCAAACAGAAACAGGCTGAAGAATAAACATTATGTTAAAATCATAGAAATTTGAGAACAAAGAGGTCTGTAGGAGGGGTCGGCCAATCTGCCCGGTTGCAAGCAGATACCTATGTCACCCAAGAGAGGCTGTGTGCTCATTTAAAATATATTCAGAGTACAAAATTCCAGGGCTTCCACCTCTGATCCTTCTGACTGGCTTCTGCTACCATCAGCAAGTTCTTTATGATTAAAAAAGAAAAAAAAAAAAACCTGCTAGAATTCCTTTGGGTGGAATGAATCTAATGCCTCCAACCTATTTTTAGAAGCTTAAAATCATTTCTCCTACATCTCCACCTAATCTTTGTTTAGCGTCTACCTCAAGTGACAGAGAGATAATTAAATGATGATGTAACTCACTTCACCTTAGGACAACTCTTCTTATTTTAAGCTCAATCTGTTTCCTGTGGCTTCCCACCAAAGGTCCTATATCTATCCACCCGCTTGGCAGGTGTAGAATAAATCTCACTCCTCTTCCACATGGCGCTTTTGACGTGGCTCTCAGGCTCCCTCAGTCTTTTCTTCTCCAGACTTGCTGGTCCCTCTGGCCATCCCTCACACAGCACGACTATGGACCCCTTGGCCACTGGGTTCGCTCTCCTCTGAACGAATTCCAGTTCATCTCAATCCCCCTTAAACTGTGGAGCCCAGAAATGGCTGTAGGACAGAAAAGAAGTGCTCTGATGACCTCAGAATAGAGCAGAACCATCACTCCGTGTGCTCTGGAAATCAGAGTGCAAACACAGATTTTTGGAGTCATATTCTGAATCAGAGGAATCTGGAATTAGTCACTCTTCTCTTAAGAGTCTCTGGCTACAGCCTCCAGGCTAAGGAGAGCGCGTGCCCGTGTAATGTATGTATGCATCCCTACGAGGGACACTCCCCGCCCCCACCATTCCTTCCCCCAACCAGACACACCCACGTTCCAGTGGGATGAAGAAGAACCCACTCAGTCCTCAGCCCAACTCAGGTGATACTACAATTCGGAACGTTTATATGTATATTTCCAGGCCAGATACAAAACCACAGCCCTTAAGAGATTCTGGAGATGTCACGTCCTTAGCAAATGTTTTCCCGTCTTCTAGTCCAAACATTTGCTCCTTGGACCCTTACTGCCTGACTTACAGAGATGAGGTTTCGCCTGACTGGCCGAGAGCAATACTGTGAGGTTCTGTCTGAGGCCATTAGGAAAACTGAATCCAGCCCTGTCTCATCTGTCACCGGAATAGAAGGGTGCGTGTGTGCGAACACGTGCACAGTGAAGGCTGCTCACGCCCTTCACACTTTCCTAAGGAGGTCTCAGGTAATTATCAGGCCGCTCAAATCAGGACTAACTCATGGGTCAGCAAACTACGACCCACAGGCCAAATCCGGCCTACCACCCGTTTTTGTGTGACCCACAAGCTAAAAATGGTTCTTACATTTTTAAACGGTTGGGGGAAAAAAAAAAAAAAGAATGTCTTGTGACATGTGAAAATTATATGAAAGGGAAATTTCAGAGTCCATAAATAAAGTTTAATTGGGAAAACAGCCACGTGCGTTCATCCTTATACGTCTGTGGCTGCTTCCACTGTACAAAGCATTACAAGAGAGATGGCCTGGCCCACAAAGCCCAAAGTATTCACTCTCTCGCCCCTTACAGAAACACCTAGCAAACCCTAGTCCCACAAAATGTGTGACCTTGAAAGGTCTGTTCTGTGAGTCTGCCTCTCCTCCGTCAAGTTGAAGAGGAGGTACCTGTGTCCCACCGACAAGGCACCTGTGCTTGACGACTCCACAGTGGAAGGAAGGGGCTGCAGGCTGCCTGCCGCCTGCAGAAGAAATTTGTAGGGCCAGGAAAGAGAGGAGGGGTTTTTTTCCAGGTAGGGTGACAGAAGCTCCCACTCCTTCAGTCTCTCCCAGTGGGGTACCCAATGGGGTACGACCGTCCATGGCCTTGACACTGACACTCTCCTGCCAACGGCAGCTCCCCAAAACGTCCCTTTCTCTTCCCTTCTTCCAAAGCCAGCTCTTTCCAGCCCATCCCGAACTTCGCTAACCTATGGAGTGCTGTCCAAGGCAAAGGAGGAAAGCATGCCCACCTTAAGGCTGCCGGGAGAGGAGTGGCGGGAAGCAGAGGGGCCAGGCGGTGTCCACAGAAGCGATCTGCTAACAAGTGTCAGAGAAAGTAAAGAGGCAAAGATCCCTTTCCCCAGCCCTGGCTGGGCGCTTGGCTGAGTCCCCAGGGAGACAGAGCTTCAAGTCCTCCCCTACCCTCCACTTACCTAAATTAAGCAAATAACTAACAATACAAGGAGGCGTGGGGGAGTAAGGCCCCCCACCCCACCACTGGGTATCTATTTTCTGAAAACACACGGCAAATCTCTGAGCCAAATGCTGGCTAAGCCAAAGAATAAACAAATCTCTTTATTCCCCTGAGATGGGAGCTATTGACTTCCCCTCTGGTGCCCCCCTCCTGCTAGCTGGACCCATCCACCCGTCCCAGGGCTCTTCCCTGCAGGAGGAGCCGGATCTGTCTACATCTGAGAGGGCGGCCTGCCTTCTAACCCTCCAGCCCGCCTCTCCTCCCTTGCTAACCACTGCTCTGGTCACCTCTCCCCCACCAGAGGCACCCCAGAGCTAAGTCAGCGGGTGGAGAACAGGAGCACATGGCCTGTCCACACCTCCCCCAGAAGCTCCGGCCAGCTCTCCGTGACGCACCGCTAATGCAATCCTCTGCCCTCTTTTCTCCAAGTTCAGGGACCCTGAATAAGTCTTGCTGGCCAAGGGGACCCCACCAGCCTCAACCCAAGCCCTCCCTCCACCAGCCCCAGGCCCACCCCTCAGTGCTCCAAAGCTCAGCTCGGGCAGTGCTACTCTGAGGGCAGGGCTACTATGTTGGAGGTGAGGAAGGGGGGGGAGAAAAAAGCCAGGGAGGAAAAAGAATGTGGCATCTCTGCAGCATGATGTCACGCTGGCTGCTTTCAGATCCCCCAACACAGAACAGAAGCAAACAACATGGACTCCAGATTTACTGAGCCGGGAAAGGTTTGTGTTCTCAGCAGCTCCAGCCGCCTGCGCCAGCTGGAAAAAGCACACAGCCAGATAAGACAGGTCCCCCACCCGACCCCTGCATAGGCGCCCCTTCCAAAAAAATGCCTGGAGAAAACAAAGATGGACTGACATATACACACACACAAGCGTCAGCACGAGTGAGCACTAACCTGGCAGCCATTGGGAAGGTAGTGGAGAGCAGGGCAGAGCTCATTCATTCATGCACTGGGCAGTGGGGGGAGGGGGCGGGGAGCGGGGGGCCCTGAGGATGCCGGAGGGCACGCACCTCCATGACCATCCCACAGCCCTGTGGCTAACGGCGGGGGCAGGGCTCTCACAAGCTGGGGGAGCTTCCTTTCTCTGCTGTTTCGAAACGCTCTGGAATTGTTACGCGTGACTCCCCTTGAATTTCTTCCCCCCACCTCCTCTGCGGCCGGTGCCTGGTGTGGTCGTGCGGCCACGCCGAGCCCCTCTCTCCCGGCCCTCACTCCCTTTCTCTCTCTCTCTCGGACTCCCTCCCAGACAGCTGTCCCCGAGCTCCTGCACGCACGCGCATAGCGCACAGACACACTCAGACACGCACCCCTCTGGCGCGCAGACACACTCGCACACACGCACGCAGACACGCGCACGCACACCCCGCCGCCTGCCGCTTTACATAATGCAACTCTCTGGTGCACAGTCAGCTTGCCAGCTCTCAATTATTCATGCCGTCCTGGAGGACAGGGCCGCTGGGGCAAGAGCGTTATTTCCTCTCCATCCCCGAATCTGACAAAACACAGGATGATGCCCCTGAGAGATTCTGCTCCCTTCGCCGCCACCAGTTATTTCCCAGGTGTTGCCTATTAGGTCAACCTGTATCAAGGAGGTGATACCAAATCAAAACACAAGTGCCTGGCTCAGAATAGAGCCTTGCACCTTTCAAAGGATGACAGCTGCTCTTACTGCCTGAGCCTCAGGAACAGAGGAAAGGAGGAAGGCGGCACCGGAGACCACAGTCTTTAAAAGAAAATGGCAACGGCCTCTTCAGGGCAGCCTCCCCGACTTCCAAGGCAGCAGGCCGTGATACCTGCAGGTCAGACCCTTAACAAGTAAAACACTTACATTCATGACAAAGCACAGTCATCTGAGTTTTCAAACTCTAAGCAGCACCTCCAAAAATTGTTTTTTTTTTTCCTGTCCATTCACTGGAATGTAGCACTAGTACTGAAACAGCCCCCAGATGAATGTTCTTTCAGATGAGGCGTATTCTATTCAGCAAGGATATTAATGAATACTTTGAAAGTCATTCGCGGCTTACAAAGCACTTTCACTCACATTAATTCATTTGATTTCCACAACAATCGTATACATAGGCCTTGTGATGACAACTAACATAAGGATGCTGAGCCCTGGAAAGGTGGAGCGTCCCCACAGCTGGGAATCCAGATCACCTGACCTGAAATCCCATGACACCACAAGGATGACTGTGAGAATTTTGAGTACCACTGTCATCTTTTGAGGGGAGGAGCAGAGGAACCCCAAACCTGGGCCCAACACAACAAAAACAATGGTGACGGTTAGCTCAGTGTTTCTCGAATTTTAATCAGTTGAGGGTCTTGTTAAACCACAGCTTCTGATGTAGTATCTGTGGGAGGGATAGAGGGCCCAAGAGGCAGCCTTTCTATCAAACTCCCAGGTGACGTCCATGTTGCCATTCCATGGACCACACCTTGAGTAGCGAAGTGTTGGTTTGCGCATTCTCACTCCTTGGATGTCCCTCAAGGGCAGAGTTTTGTCTGCCTGGCTGCAGCTGCACAGGGTAACGTGCTGAAGGTGGATAATAACTACAATTCATCAGTGCCACCTGTGTCCTGCTCACCAGACTCAGGCTGGGAGTTCATACTTCTTGGGCATCTGTTGGCAAAAAGGCTCACTCTATGATTGCCAAGCCCTACAGGCTCATCAAGAAAGGTCTTTCTAGGATCGTTTCTACCTGCAACCAGTTGAGAGAATAGCAGCTTCATGGTGTTTAGGAAGCACCTAGGTTTGGTAACTGTCCCGCCTCAGTTACATAGAGGAATTTCAGCGCCACAGAAAGGTGTGCTGGCAGTGCCCTGGGATGCAAGCACTGCCCCATTTCTACCCGCTCCCACTTGTCTGGTCAAGTCCCACCTCTTCTGAAATGATAATCTCGCTGTGGACCACCCACCCACCTCCCCTTCGGTTACTCCAGGGAAAGATCTCGGACTTCGGGGGTCAGATCTGCATTCAAAGCTCTGCTTTGCTGCTTTCTGGCTCTGTGGCTCCAAGTTGCCCTGCCACCCCCTTCTCAGATGCAGTTTGTTCATCTGAAAAAGCCAAAAATAGGTATTTCCTCTCTTACAGGGCTGAAAAAAATGGAAGACTAAAATAAAGGTATGAAAAAGCACCCAGGAGAAGCTGGCTACATCCTCCACCTCTGAGCTACAGAATTTAGAACTTAATTGTAGATTCTGTTGTTCATTCTGTTGGTTTGATCTCCCTACCTAGGAAGATTGTAGGCAACTTCCTTCATGTCCCTCCAACTCTTAGGAGTACTGGGTACAGCACAGGTATCTGTAAATATCCTTGCACTGACTGTCCCGTCCTCCATTAAGACAGTAAACAAAAGGGTTGGTTGTCTTGCCTTCTCCATTCACTTACTCTGTGACTTTGGACAAATCATACTGACTTTTTGGAGGCTTTGCTTCTTCCGCTATAAAATGCACAGATTTCACCTTTCTTCTGAAACAGCTCTACATAGCCCAATAGTATCAGTATCTTCATGATTTAGATTGACAGCAATGGGTTAAAAGGGCAGACACAGAGATCAGACAAACCTGACTTCAAAAGCTAGTTCTCTCAATTACACTAAGTCCCCTACACACGAACCTTCAAGTTGTGAACTTTTAAAGGTGCAAAACGTGCCCATGTATGCTAGCTGTTGTACTGTACTATGGTACTTTTCAAGGTACTGTACTGTTAAGATTAAAAATGTTTTCATCGTTGTGTTTGCTTTTTATGTATTATTTGTGTGAAAAGTAGTATAAACATATTACAGTACAGTACTATATAGCCGATTGCATTAGCTGGGTACCTAGGCTAACTTTGTTGGACCTACGAACAAATTGGACTTAGGAACACGCTCTCGGAACAGAACTCGTTTATATGTAGGGGACTTACTGTACTAATTTTGTGACCCTTGAAGTTAGCCTCTGGCTTCAGACTTTAAATTCTTTAAGTAGTCACAAAAATAACAATATTACTGGATTGTGTGAGGATTAAGAGAGGTATATACAAATAACAAGCTTTTCATTGTATCTGACACAGTGTCTATCCAATAAATGAAAATTATTATCAGTACTGATTTAAAAAATAGCTATTTTTTAAAAACACAACAAAAGATATCTTCTAGTGGTGAGACAGGCATTCAGAAGCCTTCAGTTGAATCTGGATCTAAGAAAGATCTCAGTTCCTAAAGATGCATGTGGTATGTGCATGATATTTCCTCAGTTTCCAAAATGTTCTTTGCCTGCTCCTCCCAAATTGGACCTCATTAAATAATAAGAAAGTTACAGGGGGCTTCCCTGGTGGCGCAGTGGTTAAGAATCCGCCTGCAAAAGCAGGGGACACGGGTTCGAGCCCTGGTCCGGGAAGATCCCACGTGCCTCGGAGCAACTAAGCCCGTGTGCCACAACTACTGAGCCTGCGCTCTAGAGCCCATGAGCCACAACCACTGAAGCCCGCGCGCCTAGAGCCCGTGTTCCGCAACAAGAGAAGCCACCACAATGAGAAGCCCGCGCACCGCAACGAAGAGTAGCCCCCGCTCGCCGCAACTAGAGAAAGCCCGCGCCCGGCAACGAAGGCCCAACGCAGCCAAAAATTAAACACAAAAAGACAAACAAAAAACAGAAATAGAGTACTTTCTACACGCAGTGCAATTCGCTAAGTCTCTGATGTGAATGGTCTCATTTAATTCTACCAGCAACGGTAAGAAACAGGTACTCATCATCCCCGCTTTTCTGATGAACGAAATCCATGAGAAAGAGGGTTTAATAACCTTCCTATAGTATATGGTTAATAAACAGTAGAGCATGTTTCTGAAACCCAGACCCCCTTAGCTGGGTCCTACTCTTAACCATTAATTGTGTATGAAAAGAAGGCTACTGACTCCTCATGAGGAGGGAAGGGGCCTTTTCAAACTCACAGTGTTTATAGATTGCACTGTTCGCCTCATCCTTCCTGAAAGTCCCAGCGCAAACTCCGAAGAGGCTGGCTGAGCCTCAGAGCGTTCGCGGTGGCCAGAACAGAGCTGACCGGGCAGGTGGGACTCCTGGTCCCGGACTCAATCTCCGCGTTCCAGTGGCTGGGCTATCTGTTGCCTAAATCCCCAAGCTGCTTTTCTGTCAATGAATTGAGGAAATTGAGGTCAAAGTAGTTATCTTTTTCTGAATTAAACCTTTGCCATAGAGATATGGAAAACTGACATCAGTTTCTATTTTTTAAAGGAAAAGAGGTTTCTGAGAGTCTTGTACAGTATCAAAAGCACTTTCCAAAGAGCACCCTGGAGGACTTGGGGAAGAAAAAGAAGTTAATGTATGCCTGCAAATCCAATTGAACCAAGTGGTCCCATTCAACCCAATCCCATTCGATCACAAGCTATAAAAAGAAGGTCGGTGTCTACACAGCATCTGGTTCACCTCAAGTGCTTAACAAGTGTTGTGGACAAGAATGGGAGGTAGGGAGGATAAAAGATAAGGTCTTATCTTTGAATCCTACTCCCATCCCGACAAAAACAAAAGAATTTTTACATAGCGAATACTTCAAAGATTTTAACTACTGAATTTGTTGAATTATGGGGAATGATAAGCAAAAGTGAACCTGACTCTATCACGACCACCATCCAAAGCACAAGTGCTTTTCTGAAGCATAAGCATCCTGAAGATTCCTGAAGTGTGTGGGGTAAGTCAAAGGAACAAAGCTCTAACGCCTACTGAGACTCGACCATGTGCTAGTCACGTAGTTTACTTTATTCTATATTTACTTGTAGAACTTTTATTTAATCAAATAAATGAAGAAACTGAGTAGAGAAGCCTCTCCTTACCCAAGGTCACACTAGTATTTCTAAAATCTGTGTTTGCACCACACCATGCTATTTCCATAAATAAACACCTACTAAGGAAAAAGGCACTTCCCAGGTCACTGGCACTTAATCATAACCAGTTACTATCATAATACCGCATTTAACCTCAACACAACCCTGCAAGGTAAGTTCTATCCTTCCTCTTTACTCAGGCCGGCTATCCATTTATTGCCCCTCAGCTCCAAATCCACCCTTCTTTGCCTCGCCTTGTGATGCTGGAGCTGTGCCCTGTGAGCGGTTCACCAGCCTCCCGGGAGCATCACTGGCGTCCCGTGGGTGGTTTTCGGTTTATGTGCCCCACCCTGCAGCGTCTCAGGAACTTTCTGTGCCATATACTGGGCAACAGCCACTGCCCTCCAGAATGAGCTCTAAGTCTTAGCCCTGTGTAAGGGGCCACCCTTACAAATTTGTTCCTAGACGTAGTGGCTGCTCCCTACCTCTGTTATTCCTGCATTCCTTAGAGTCTGCTGCACTCGTTTATACTTGTTAATGATTCTTCATATTAAACTTTCCCTGTTCAACTTATTGGTGTGGTGTCAATCTCCTGACTGATGCTCCCTGATATATTACTACTCTACAGGGATGAGCAAAAAGCAGCTTAGAGGAGTAATACACCATCCTTGCCCTTGAGTTATTCAGTAAGAAGAAAATGGCTAAAAGCATCTAGAGCACTCTATGAGCCAGACAGATTTTATACATTTAATATGCACTCCCTCATTTAATCCTCACCTCAACCCTCCTTTACAGATGAGGAAACGGAGATATCTCAGAGATTAAATAATTTCCCCAGATCTCACAGTGGACAGAGAAACCAGAGTTTCTGACCCCATAGTCCATTCTCAGCCATGCCATGCTACAACGCTGCCACCACCAGCTGGCTGCAGTCAAAGAGGGAAAGGGGTGCAAGGAGGCAGAAGTGGGACACAGAAACACAACAGTCTTTCACGAAGTTTGGAAGAGCAAAAAGAAGTTAAATTGTTGTCCAGAGAGGTCCACCTGTCTCCGAAGGATTTAAAATATGAGAAGGGACCATTAAAGGTCTTTTAAGTCAGTCTCTTAGTGTAAGAGACTTGGTGTACCCTGGTCATCAGGTACTCGGGAGACCCTATTAAATACCTCTTTCAGAATTAATGCTTGTCCATGTTTTATGAACCATTAATGTAGAAGAACTGATGGTCCACAGATTTCCACTCTGCCATGTCTGAGGTCCCAAACCCAGACTTTAATCCATGGAACCTGGGTCAGGGGTTCCGAATAGGTATATTGATTGCCTCTGACCCAGCTGTAACCCAAGACATCTCATGAATACTGCAACTCTCACATGAGGAGCAGTGATGTCTACATAATTAAAACCTGAAGCAAGAAATGCCTGGAAGGGTGGGGAGAGAGGGGTGAGGATTCAGATAGCTCTAACACCAATCCCACCCTATGGTAAACCAACACTGCCACTAAAACAATGCCCACCCGTTAGGTCAAACTTTAGTAGGATAAAACCTTTCTCTAGAGCCAAATGCAGCCCCCTAGGATAAAAAGACCTATCGCCTAGCCCACTGGGAAGAGAATTCGCCGGGGATGGGGATCCTTCTGTATATTAGTCAAAGCCCGCATCACCATGCCTGCCAACACTCTCTACCAATTTTCTTATAACCCCATCCAAATAGAATAACTAACTCCTGAGTATCTCCTTTTTCAAAAATGTTCCTGACCATCAGCCCTAGATTTTCAGCCAGGATCAATTATAAACCCACTGAATGGTCTATGCCAGTGATTGCCAAACTTTACTACACCTAGTAGTTTTTACATATCCCAATGCCGGGTCACACCCTGTACCCGATTAAATCAGAGTGTCTGGCGGGGCGGGGTGTGGGTGTGGGTGAGAGCTAGGCTTTGGTAAATTATTTTTTAAACATTTATTTATTTATTTTTGGTTGTGTTGGGTCTTCGTTGCTGCGTGCGGGCTTTCTCTAGTTGCAGCAAGCGGGGGCTACTCTTTGTCGCGGTGCGCGGGCTTCTCATCGTGGTGGCTTCTCTTTGTTGCAGAGCATGCGCTCGAGGCACACAGGCTTCAGTAGTTGTGGCACGTGGGCTCAGTAGTTGTGGTGCACGGGCTTAGTTGCTCCGCGCCATGTGGGATCTTAGTTTCCCCAACCGGGGATCAAACCCACGCCCCCTGCAGTGGAAGCGCAGAGTCTTAACCACTGAACCGCCAGGGAAGTCCCTCATTTAATCTTATTATTCCAGTTTCACAGAAGAGAAATTAAGTCAAGAGACTATAAGCGCATCTACAAGTTTATTCAGGACACCTGTGAGACTTCAACAACTCTGAAAAGATCAAGTCATCCCATGTTATCTTTTCCCTGATCTTTGGGTTTTAATTTAACCCAATTACCTTTGCTCTATTCTTTTGATTTAGAAAACTGTTCTCTCTACATGAAAAGACAACGTCATGTACGTGTTTGGTGACATTCTGAAACACACGGAAAAACAGAATGAAAATCCCTCCATTTCCTAGATCTTCAGAATGAGAGTGAGTACTCAGAGGCCATGACAAAAATCTACACAAGAAAGCAGGCACTAGAGACTCGTTCAAGATGGCGGAGTAGAAGGACGTGGTCTCACCCCCTCTTGCAAGAACACCAGAATCACAACTAACTGCTGAACAATCATCGACAGGAAGACACTGGAACTCACCAAAAGATACCCCACATCCAAGACAAAGGAGAAGCCACAGTGAGATGGTAGGAAGGGCGCAATCACAATAAAATCAAATCCCATAACTGCTGGGTGGGTGACTCACAAACTGGAGAACACTTATACCACAGAAGTCCAC
The DNA here is from genome assembly GCF_011762595.2 of Tursiops truncatus. Classification (NCBI taxonomy): domain Eukaryota; kingdom Metazoa; phylum Chordata; class Mammalia; order Artiodactyla; family Delphinidae; genus Tursiops; species Tursiops truncatus. The sequence continues at coordinate 9,777,794 of NC_047041.1, forward strand.
CCACTGGAGTGAAGGTTCTGAGCCCCATGTCAGGCTTCCAAACCTGGGGGTCCGGCAACGGGAGGAGGAATTCCTAGAGAATCAGACTTTGAAGGCTAGCGGGATTTGATTGCAGGACTTCAACAGGACTGGGGGAAACAGAGACTCCACTCTTGGAGGGCACACACAAAGTAGTGTGTGCGTCGGGACCCAGGGGAAGGAACAGTGACCCCATAGGAGACTGAACCAGACCTACCTGCTATGTTGGAGGGTCTCCTGCAGAGGCGGGGGTGGCTGTGTGTCACCGAGAGGACAAGGACACTGGCAGCAGAAGTTCTGGGAAGTACTCCTTGGCGTGAGCCCTCCCAGAGTCTGCCATTAGCCCCACCAAAGAGCCCAGGTAGGCTCCAGTGTTGGGTCGCCTCAGGCCAAACTACCAACAGGGAGGGAACCCAGCGCCACCCATCAGCAGACAAGTGGATTAAAGTTTTACTGAGCTCTGCCCACCAAAGCAACAACAAGCTCTACCCACCACCAGTCCCTCCAATCAGGAAACTTGCACAACAAGCCTCTTAGACAGCCTCATCCACCAGAGGGCAGACAGCAGAAGCAAGAAGAACTACAATCCTGCAGCCTGTGGAACAAAAACCACATTCACAGAAAGAGAGACAAGATGAAAAGGCAGAGGGCTATGTACCAGATGAAGGAACAAGATAAAACCCCAGAAAACAACTAAAGGAAGTGGAGATAGGCAAGCTTCCAGAAAAAGAATTCAGAATAACGATAGTGAAGATGATCCAGGACCTCGGAAAAAGAATGGAGGCAAAGATCAAGAAGACGGAAGAAATGTCTAACAAAGATCCAGAAGAATTAAAGAGCAAACAAACAGAGAAGAACAACACAATAACTGAAATGAAAAATATACCAGAAGGAATCAATAGCGGAATAACTGAGGCAGAAGAAGGGATAAGTGACCTGGAAGACAGAATGGTGGAATTCACTGCTGTGGAACAGAAAAAAAAATGAAAAGAAAATGAAGACAGCCTTAGGGACCTCTGGGACAACATTAAAAACAACAACATTCACATTATAGGGGTCCCAGGAGGAGAAGAGAGACAGAAAGAACCCAAGAAAATATTTGAGAAGATTACAGTTGAGAATTTCCCTAACATGGGAAACAAAATAGCCACCCAAGTCCAGGAAGCGCAGAGAGTCCCATACAGGATAAACCCAAGGAGAAACATGCCGAGAAGATTACATAGTAATCAAATTGGCAAAAATTAAAGACAAAGAAAAATTAATGAAATCAGCAAGGGAAAAACGACAAATAACATACAAAGGAACTCCCATAAGGTTAACAGCTGATTTCTCAGCAGAAATTCTACAAGCCGGAAGGGAGTGGCATGATAAACTTAAAGTGATGAAAGGGAAGAACCTACAACCAAGATTACTCTACCTGGCAAGGATCTCATTCAGATTCGATGGAGAAATCAAAAGCTTTACAGACAAGCAAAAGCTAAGAGAATTCAGCACCACCAAACCAGCTCTACAACAAATGCTAAAGGAACTTCTCTAACTGGGAAACACAAGAGAAGAAAAGGACCTACAAAAACAAACCCAAGGGCTTCCCTGGTGGCACAGTGGTTGAGAGTCTGCCTGCCGATGGCAGGGGACACGGGTTCGTGCCCCAGTCCGGGAAGATCCCACATGCCACGGAGCGGCTGGGCCTGTGAGCCATGGCCGCTGAGCCTGCGCCTCTGGAGCCTGTGCTCCGCAACGGTGAGAGGCCCGTGTACCGCAAAAAAAAAAAAAAAAAAAAAAAAAAAAAAAAAAAAACGAAAAAAACCTCAAGACAATTAAGAAAATGATCATAGGAACATACATATCGATAATTACCTTAAACGTGAATGGATTTAATGCTCCAACCAAAAGACACAGGCTCCCAGAATGGATACAAAAACAAGACCCATATATATGCTGTCTACAAGAGACCCGCTTCAGACCTAGGGACACATACAGACTGAAAGTGAGGGGATGGAAAAAGATATTCCAGCAAGTGGAAATCAAAAGAAAGCTGGAGTAGCAATACTCATATCAGATAAAATAGACTTTAAAACAAAGAATGTTACAAGAGACAAGGAAGGACACTACATAATGATCAAGGGATCAATCCAGGAAGAAGATATAACAATTATAAATATATGCACCCAACATAGGAGCACCTCAATACATAAGGCAACTGCTAACAGCTATAAAATAGGAAATTCACAGTAACGCAATAATAGTGCGGGACCTTAACACCTCACTTACACCAATGGACAGATAACCCAAACAGAAAATTAACAAGGAAACACAAGCTTTAGATGACACAATAGACCAGACAGATTTAATTCATATTTATAGGACATTCCATCCAAAAACAGCAGACTACACTTTCTTCTCAAGTGAGCATGGAACATTCTCCAGGATAGATCACATCTTGTGTCACAAATCAAGCCTCAGTAAATTTAAGAAAATTGAAATCATATCAAGCATCTTTTCTGACCACAATGCTATGAGATTAGAAATCAATTACAGGGGAAAAAATGTAAAAAAACCAAACACATGGAGGCTAAACAACACGTTACTAAATAACCAAGAGATCATTGAAGAAATCAAAGAGGAAATCAAAAAATACCTAGAGACAAATGACAATGAAAACACGATGATCCAAAACCTATGGGATGCAGCAAAAGCAGTTCTAAGAGGGAAGTTTTTAGCTATACAAGCCTACCTCAAGAAACAAGAAACATCTCAAATAAACAATCTAACCTTAACACCTAAAGGAACTAGAGAAAGAAGAACAAACAAAACCCAAAGTTAGCAGAAGGAAACAAATCATACAGATCAGAGCAGAAATAAATGAAATAGAAACAAAGAAAACAGTAACAAAGATCAATAAAACTAAAAGCTGGTTCTTTGAGAAGATAAACAAAACTGATAAACCTTTAGCCAGACTCATCAAGAAAAAGAGGGAGAGAACTCAAATCGATAAAATTAGAAATGAAAAAGGAGAAGTTACAACAGACACCGCAGAAATACAAAGCATCATAAAAGACTACTACAAGCAACTCTATGCCAATAAAATGGACAACCTGGGAGAAGTGGACAAATTCTTAGAAAGGTATAACCTTCTAAGACTGAACCAGGAAGAAATAGAAAATATGAACTACACAAGTAATGAAATTGAAAGTAATGAAATTGAAACTGTGATTAAAAATCTTCCAACAAACAAAAGTCCAGGACCAGATGGCTTCCCAGGTGAATTCTATCAAACATTTAGAGAAGAGCTAACACCCATCCTTCTCAAACTCTTCCAAAAAACTGCAGAGGAAGGAGCACTCCCAAACTCATTCTATGAGGCCACCATCACACTGATACCAAAACCAGACAAAGATACTACAAAAAAAGAAGATTACAGACCAATATCACTGATGAATGTAGATGCAAAAATCCTCAACAAAATACTAGCAAACATTAAAAGGATCATACACCATGATCAAGTGGGATTTATACGAGGGATGCAAGGATTCTTCAATATACGCAAATCAATCAATGTGATACACCATATTAACAAATTGAAGAGGAAAAACCGTATGATCATCTCAATAGATTGAGAAAAAGCTTTTGACAAAATTCAACATCCATTTACTATAAAAACTCTCCAGAAAGTGGGCATAGAGGGAACTTACCTCAACATAATAAAGGCCATATAGGACAAACCCACAGCAAACATCATTCTTAATGGTGAAAACCTCAAAGCACTTCCTCTAAGATCAGGAACAAGACAAGGATGTCCACTCTCGCCACTATTATTCAACAGAGTTTTGGAAGTCCTAGCCACGGCAATCAGAGAAGAAAAAGAAATAAAAGGAATACAAATTGGAAAAGAAGAAGTAAAACGGTCACTGTTTGCAGATGACATGATACTATACACAGAGAATCCTAAAGATGCCAACAGAAAACTACTAGAGCTAATCAATGAATTTGGTAAAGTTGCAGGATACAAAATTAATGCACAGAAATCTCTTGCATTCCTATACACTAATGATGAAAAAACTGAAAGAGAAATTAAGGAAACACTCCCATTTACCACTGCAACAAAAAGAATAAAATAGCTAGGAATAAACCTACCTAGGGAGACAAAAGACCTGTATGCAGAAAACTATAAGACACTGTTGAAAGAAATTAAAGATGATACCAACGGCTGGAGAGATACACCATGTTCTTGGATTGGAAGAATCAATATTGTGAAAATGACTCTACTACACCAAGCAATCTACAGATTCAGTGCAATCCCTATCAAATTATCAATGGCATTTTTTTTACAGAATTAGAACCAAAAATCTTAAAATTTGTATGGAGACACAAAAGACCCCGAATAGCCAAAGCAGTCTTGAGGGAAAAAAACGGAGCTGGAGGAATCAGACTCCCTGACTTCAGACTATACTACCAAGCTACAGTAATCAAGACAATATAGTATTGGCACAAAAACAGGAATACAGATCAATGGAACAGGATAGAAAGCCCAGAGATAAATCCATGCACCCGTGGTCAACCAATCTATGACAGAGGAGGCAAGGATATATAATGGAGAAAAGACAGCCTCTTCAATAAGTGGTGCTGGGAAAACTGGACAGCTACATGAAAAAGAATGAAATTAGAACACTCCCTAACACCATACACACACAAAAAAACCCTCAAAATTGATTAGAGACCTAAATGTAAGACCAGACACTATAAAACTCTTAGAGGAAAACACAGGAAGAACACTCTGACAAAACTCACAGCAAGATCTTTTTTGACCCACCTCCTAGAGAAATGGAAATAAAAACAAAAATAAACAAATGGGACCTAATGAAACTTAAAAGCTTTTGAAAAGCAAAGGAAACTACAAACAAGACGAAAAGGCAACCCTCAGAATGGGAGAAAATATTTGCAAACGAATCAACGGACAAAGGATTAATGTCCAAAATATATAAACAGCTCATGCAGCTCAATATTAAAAAAACAAACAACCCAATCAAAAAATGGGCAGAAGACCTAAATAGACATTTCTCCAAAAAGGATGTACAGATGGCCAAGAAGCCCATGAAAAGCTGGTCTACATCACTAATTTTAGAGAAATGCAAATCCAAACACAATGAGGTATCACCTCACACCAGTTAGAATGGGCATCATCAGGAAATCTACAAACAACAAATGCTGGAGACGGTGTGGAGAAGAGCGAACCCTCTTGCACTGTTGGTGGGAATGTAAATTGATACAGCCATTGTGGAGAACAGTACGGAGAGTCCTTAAAAAACAAAAAATAGAATTACCATATGACCCAGCAATCCCACTCACTACTGGGCATATACACAGAGAAAACCATAATTCAAAAAAACACACGCACCCCAATGTTCATTGCAGCACTATTTACAATAGCCAGGTCATGGAAGCAACCTAAATGCCCATTGACAGACGAATAGATAAAGAAGATGTGGTACATATATACAGTGGAATATTACTCAGCCATAAAAAGGAACGAAATTGGGTCATATGTAGAGATGTGGATGGATCTAGAGACTGTCATACAGAGTGAAGTTAAGTCAGAAAGAAAAAAACAAATATCGTATATTAATGCATATATGTGGAACCTAGAAAAATGGTACAGATGAACCGGTTTGCAGGGCAGAAATAGAGACACAGATGTAGAGAACAAACGTATGGACACCAGGGGTGGAAAGCGGGGTGTGTGTGTGTGTGTGTGTGTGTGTGTGTGTGTGTGTGTGTGTGTGTGTGTGTGTGTGTGTGTGTGTGTGTGTGTGTGTGATGAACTGGGAGATTGGGATTCACATATATACACTGATGTGTATAAAATGGATGACTAATAAGAACCTGCTGTATAAAAAAAGAAAGAAGATAAAATTCAAAAAACAAAAGAAGGCAGGCACTAAAGTGCTCTACCCCAGAGAGAAAGCCCAGACCCCAACATGTTCCAGAACATTACACCTCATATGTGGAGAGGATCGGGGTCAAGGACCTGGAGTTGATGCCTGGGAGGAAAAAATGGGATTGAGGAAAATGAAGATAATCTACGGTCATGATTCCGTGGGGGAAGCAGGTGGTAAGAGGAGTCTGTGTGGAGGCCAGGGAGCACTGAGGAGTTAAAGTAGAAGAAGAAAAAGTGAGGAGGCTGACAAATGGGATACGCAGCGCAAGGGAAGAACTCAGGCTCACTGACAAGGGACCATCGTAAGGCAAGTCTGTCCTCTCTCCAGGCGATCCTAGCTGCCCAAGCAGGAAGGCCCTGAATGGAGAAACTGCCAGCAGGGTAGCTACAAGTGGGGCTGGAGACCTTTAAAACCTGGGCACAGAGCTAAGCGAATGACTTCATCATGCAAATGAAAGTAGTTTAACTTGCCCACAACCCCAGCGTTAACATGGAAGAGGATTACATAATAATACACCTGCTCTATGAGAGGGTGATTGTGAGGAAGAAGAGATGTTAAGGCCAAGTGCAACGTCCTTGACTCTGAGACATGTGCAAGGACATTATAGTGAAGCAGTTACCTCAGTGCGCTGCTCCCTTCCATAGAGAGGCGCTCATCTCCCTGTAGTAAGAGCTGCTGGTGGGTCACACCCTAGCTCCTCTTGGGGCCCTGCCCTTGACCAAAGAGAGCAGCCTCACAGGAGAGTATGCCCCCTCCCTGAGGACAGACCACCCCTAATGGCTAGTCCCTTGGGAATACGAAACTTGCCCCTTTGAGGATAACTTTTTTGGGAACCTTGCCTCAATTTGGGATAACTCTGCAGGGCCATCCAGAACCAGAGCTGTCCATGGGATTGGCCCAAGTGCATCAAAGTTTAACTTCTCCCTCTGCCCAATCCTGATTCCCTCACTCACTTCCAGGCTTGTTCCCAAGAAGTACTTCCCCATAAACCTCCTGCAGGCGAATCCGTGCCCACGTCTTTCCCAGGGTCTCCTTCCAACCTACGACACACACCAATTACCATGAAGGAGTGTGTGAATGGGGGGGTGACAGGACACACTGCTGAAGTGTAAGAAAAACGCCAAATTTCAGCCTCAAGAAATCAGTACCAGCCTGGAATTTCTAAAGAGACACCTGGTCCCCTGGGACAGGTGGATGACCATGCTATGGCTTCTACCTCTGTCCACCTCCGGGTATTAGGGGAGACTAAGCCCCGCTCCGAAGAGGTAACTGACCTCTCCTTAATCCTGGATTAAGGTCTTAGAGAGGGACGGCTGCTTGCTGGTGCCCCAGTTAAGATGCTGACACACTGTATGTACTTAAGGACAGACTTCAAGCCCTTCCGGCCACTGGCCTGAGGCTTGGGCCGCATGACTACCCCCTCCATCTCCCTCTACCCCCTGCCCACTCTTCCTTTAACGGAGAGAGAAGCAGCCAGCTGTGGCAGCTAACAGAGCTCACGTCATGAAAACACTATGGTGAGGCCCCTGCACCGCACTGGAGCTGGTGAGGAAGAGAGGGGATCGTGACGAGTGAGTTAGGAAGGATCCTCGTCACACCAATGACCCTGCCCCAGCTGGGGGTCCCCGGTGTGTTCCGGGGAGGCTGCTGTTGCCTCCTGGCCCCACTGCACACACCCCCGCGTCTCAGGAGTTTAGTTGGTCAGTGAAGCCGGGACACAAAACCCAGGTAGAAAGAAAGCACCAGAGCTCACTGGTCACGCACACCCTGACCCAGCTCTTCTTTAATTCACCCCAGACTCTGTGGAGGACTACTGGGAGTGCTCTCACACGGGCACCGACAGACCTTCCACCATCTCTCTCTCTTTCCTTAGGATGGCACAGTGGCCTGGACCCTGTGAGTGCTGCCTCAAGCCTGGCTTCAAGCTTGTGTCCAAGCTGCTCTGTGAGGCTGCCAGACCCTGTTTGGGCTCCCCTACGATGTGAGCTGTTCATTTTACGACCATCTTTTCTCAGTGTCCATCTCTCCATACATGGCCATGGCAGTTAGTCTGCTCAGCCACCCTTCCCAAGGGCAGCACCTGGGCTGCTTTGGCCATTGTCCCCAAGACAGGCCTCCTCCTAGCTGGGGACAGAGTATACACTTGACTCTCGATGAGGACGATGCAGGCCGTGGAAGGAGTTACTAACAAGCTCCAGTCCCAAACTCACTATATAAGACAGCGTCCACCTTCATGAGGTACAGGTACCCAGTTGACACTGGTGGTGACCTTGGATGTGTCCCACCTTTTCTCCAGGCCTCAGTTTCCCCCTCTTTTATAAGAAGGGGTTGGTCTAGATGACCCCCATGAAGACCTGTGAGCATTCTTCACCCTCACACATCTCCAAGTGCTAATAATAAGAAAAAAAAAAAAAAAAGAGCCCTGTGGCCACAGACTGAGGTAGAACGAAGCAGCAATGCTGACCACAGGCGACGGGGCCAGGGCCCGGCCATGAGGCTGCTCTCCTTACACTTTCTCTCTTCTGAACACATCGTTGCCTTGGACTACCTGCCTCTCCTCTCCCTTCCTCTGTATCTCCTGTCTCTCCAGAGAAGAAGAGCTAAAACGCTGTGGGGGCGGTTGTGCTGGGCATCTGGGAGCCAATGCTCATTAAAGAGTTTGGGCCTGGCCTGACTCTCCATTCCAAACCTGACGGGGGCTGAAAAGGAACAGGTAGCGACAGATGCGACTAAGGAAGTAAGTAGCCCTGTGGCAAGCTGGGGACACCAACTCACCACGTGCGTATGCTGTGACACCCTGGCGGTACCATGCCCTCCAACCAAAATCAAATCTAAGCAAAACCAACTTCCTTTCTTACAGTCCACACGCTGTTAACCATTCAGCCACGCACCCCAGATGCTGGAGGCTCCCCGATGCAGAATAAGCCCCGACTTACGGTAAGGGCCTGTTTTCTACAAAGCCTGAAGGAATATAAAGGTAGAGTGGGCAAAGATCACAATGCTCGGCACGGACCAAAACTACATGTGGCTGTGAGAGTGACGAAAATACACCTGGGGCTCGTCAACAGAAGCAGGTAAAGGGAGGCAATAAACCCCCTGCAAATCATACCTAGGAAGGGCACCACTCTTTACGGGGTCTATTGCTCAGATAAGAGAGACGAGACAGTGTGGGTCTGGACAGCCTGCCCTACGCAAAACTGTAAAGCAACTGGGAATGCTTAGACTAAAGGAGAAATGCCTTAAAGCAAGCAGGATATCAGGTAATTGAAAAGAGGAAGAGAGAGAGAAAGCCAAAGGAGAGAAGAGTCCTTGTTTTGTTTCTCTAGAGAGAAGTTATCAGATTACATAATCGGGTTTGAAGTAACATGGAATATTCTAAAAGTTTAGGGTGCGCTTCTAGCCAAGAGGCTGGCTTCACATCCCGATCTCCAGGCTGGTCCGGATGATCTTACAAAACCTCCTGACTCTGAGACATCCCCTGTGCTGAGCAGCGCCCAGTCACAGATGACACCCAGTGAGCCTACAGGGTAGGAATGAGCACAGGGCCTTCTGATTTTCGCACTGGAAACCAGCAGGGAATCTCCACCTGCTCCTATTCTATGGATCCTTCTTCTCTAGATTGAGAGGGAAGGGCTTCCCTCCATTGTTAGGGGCCAGAGATACATCCACAGACTCCACGAATCTCCAAAGTGGAAAGGCCTTTTGATCTCACTCAGCCTAATTTTTCACCCAAAGCAGTGCTTTCCTCTGCAGCCTCCCTGGAGGAGAAGGAAAAGAAACCAAAGGACCTCTTCCATTAGCTTCCAAAATAATGAATCAATATTCTTAACTAACGGGGCAGGTTAGCCAAACCCTTCTCCCAAGAGAGGTGGATACATGGCCCTCAATCCACGGAGGTCCTCCTTCTGCCCATCACTGTGGGTCTCAGAACCACCAGAAGTACCAAAATCCGCCCCCCAACCAAGAACAGAAATGCGCCTGTGAAGCTTCCTGGAGATCTTGTGAAATGTGCTCCAGTGGGAGTGAGTGGATGAGGGAAGCTCTGCCCACTGCTGGGTTCCCTGTGTGCTGACATTTGTGATCAAGATGGAAAATATCCACGAGACGTGCCCTGGAGACTGGATTGTATTCTTCTAAATCATCTTGCATTCGACTCACCAAAAACTCTTGTAACGGTATCTATAAAATACCACCGTACGGCATTAGAATGCTCTACTAGGCCAATGGCCTTTTGTCCAGCCTTGATTATTTCCCAGAACACCCTGGGGGGAAGGCAGAAAGGAAGAGCTCAATCCTCCCAGGTTGAGTGTCTCTCTCCCACCCTCCTCCAGCCGCATGCCAGGCCCATAGCAGCCGAATCAATGTGACTCCTGAGTAACGAATGCAAGAAAAATTAGAAGGCACAGGAAGAAAAAGAAGCCTTGAGCTGGATACTAAACATGGAAAATTTTAGTCCAACAGAATCGTTTTCAGAAAAGTAGTGGTTGAGCAAAACCAAAAGCTTATAATAAAACCTTGGATGCGTGCTGAACCGTAGCAGTGCCCACTCTGGCTCAGCGGCACTCCTAAGGGTAGCACCACCCACATACCCCGGGTTACCCACACACCCCCCGAGCCCCCATGGATGCTTGTGTGCTTGCGTCCCTTCTCCTTCCCTGAGGTCAGGAAGGCTAGGCAGAGGGCTCAATTTAACTCAGGGGATGGAGCTGGGTGTGGGTAGTAATTAGGATACCTTGTATTTATGTCTAGCTATTTCTGGCCTGCGGCTTGTTTTCTCCTCCTTCAATTCCCTCTGAAGAGGTCAGTCAGCCTTACAGATGTGGATTCTGGCCTTCCTGTGCCAGCGATCCAGTGCTCATCAGCATCACCTCGCCCAGAGGTGGAAATTAGGCCAGGATTTTTGTCCTCACTACTGGCCAAGTGACAGGGAGAGCAGACGTTAGGGACACCTTCTCCGAGCGAGTCACACAGACGTACCTGAGAATTGCTGCTCATTTACTAAAGCATATAAGGCTTCCCTTCCCAAGGCCAGCTTAGCCAGGGCACACCGCCACTAACAGACTATTCAGATCGTGATCTCCTGGATGAAACCTGGATGACCAGGTTACCAAAAAAAAAAAAGGTTTCACAAAAAAGTCTGCAGTACTACTGATGTGTTAGCTCTGTTGTGCTAACTTTATAAATATCAGCTTTCATCCTCATAACCACCCTATACTGTAGGGACTAAATTATCCCTATTTTAAAGGGGGAGACAACTGAGGCACACAGAGGTTGAGAAACTTACCCAAGATCACAGAGATAGTAGCTGGTGGGGCCAGGATTCAAGCCCAGCGGACCAGCCCCGGGGTATACGCTCGAAACCACTGAAGAGAAGCCGCCTTGCTTAAATTCGTGGGCCCCGTGCAGTTACTCTGATTCAGCACATGATCCTGAGGACCAACCAGGTTTGCAGATCGCTAATGAAGTCGGTGGCTCTCAAACTACCTACGGTGTGCTTGTGGGTATTCAGATTCCTGGGCCTCAGAAGTTCTAGAATTGGAACCAAGAATCTATAGTTTTAACAGGCGCCTAAGATGAGGCCAGTGCAGGTGGTTCACAGAAGGCCCGTGCAGAGAACTAGTTCCATCACCTAACCCAGCTCACCTGGGACAAGTAAACAGCTCACTGGGGCACCTCAGGGCTGCCTGCGTTGACTGTCCCTTCTTCACTGGAGCAGCCCTGGGGGAAGGGGAGCTGGTGGCCGTGTGAGGGCTGCTCTGTTCTTTGGCCTTGGTGACAGGCTGCGTTCAGACGGTGGAGGAGGGGGAGGGGGGGACTGAAGGGAGCTCACCGTCCCTCCACCCTCGACAGGCTGCAGCACATCAGAGCGGCACACGCAGTGGGGAACGGGAAAAGGAGAAAAGACTGGGCGGCCTGGGCCCCCATCTCCTGTCACCGGAACAATGGCCTCTTCAAATCCCTGGCATCTGAACTGGCAGTCGGCCACCAGGGAAGAAAAAAGCCTGCTGTCCCTTTAAGGACGCCCTCTCTCCACAAAGGTCAGAAACGCCAGCTCAGCCTGCCCAGCGGCTGCCATTTTGCCACTTTGGTGCCCTGGGGCCCTGGGCTGTGAGCCCCGTTCCAGCTGGTTCTCCGGGCACCTGCTGTCTTCGGGAGAAGGCACAGCACCTGCGTGACAGCTGCGGCTCCAGGAGAGGTTCAGAGATCAGGCAGGAGGCGCCGGTGCAGAGGAAACCCAAGACCTCATTTGTTTCTCAAACTCATCCTCCTAGGGAGAGTTAGCCCCAAGGAAGTGGGACTTGGCGGGGGGGGGGGGGGGGGGGGGGGGCGCAGGTCAAAGATGACCGCGGGAGGGGTGGGGGTCAAAAAGAAAACGGACCAAGGAATGGGCGCTCCAAGAGAAACATTTCATCCGAGAGAGCAAAGGCTGACATGACAGATCCAGAAATCACAAAGAGAACAGGGCAGGGAGTGGAGGTTGGCAGGAAATACAGGGGAGTGGTCAGGGTTTTCTCCCACAGACTGAGTTCAAATCCTGCCACTTTATGTAATCTGGGGCACCATTCCTAACTTCGCTGAGCCGCAGTTCCTCTGCAATATTGGCATATATTGAGCAGTGAATAAACATTAGAAACTAATACTGTCTATTATTAGAGTACTAGCCGCTCAGTGTGTTCCTCAAGAGGCCTGAATCCCAGAACACACCACTGGTTCCAGTAAGTCATCCTGCAAATATGTGCCGTGAGGAAAGGGGGCGCTCATTTAGGAAACTACACGGTGAGGCAAATCATGATTCTCATGAGAAAACAACTGAAAGTTAGTCACCTATTCATAATATAATGCAAGGGTTGGTGAACTCTTTCTGTAAAGAGCCAGGTAGTAAGACCATACAGTCTGACCATCCTACTGAACTCTGCTGCTGCAGGGTTAAAGCAGCCATAGACAACGTGTGCGTGAAAGAACATGGCTATGTCCCAGTAAAACCTTATTGACAGAACAGGCAGCAGGCTGAAGCTGGCTGACCCCTGAAATAAAGGATGGCATTAATAGAGGACATGCTGAGTCCTTACGGTGGCAGAGGCCCATTTCTTGCTCTTCTCATGGAACTGAGAGTATTTTACCCAATTACTTGACGTCCAGGAAGAGATTTTAGCCAACACCAGCTACCTGCAATGACTCCTGTATGCTGGTCTCCTCAGCATCTATGTCTGCAGTTTGCCCAGTACCTCTCTGCACTTCGCAGCGTTCTTTTCCTTGTTCTTCTGCACTTCCTCTAATGCTTGACATTGGGAGCTCACAGGGCAGGGTCTCCTCCTCCTCCAGCAAGCACGGTGAGAAACTGGCTGAACTGGCCACCCCTCAAGATGTCCTCCTTGAAATCCCTCATTGCAAAAATGCCCGCCCCTCACCCACCTTCCCAGGCCACAGTGGGTTGGATCCTACAAGTCTGTTCTTCATCAGCTTCCTGAACAGCTGCGCATCTCAGGGAACCCAGGCAGATTTTCACTCATTCACTGATTTATTTAAATAGGGGAGTGCCCACTGTGTGCTAGGTAAACCTTAGAAAACACAAATTTCCCCTCCGCTTTGAGTGGAGTTGGAGAGAGGCTGCTATGGCCGGAATCTTCTCAAAAGGCTGCTGTGAAGCCTACTTATTTCCTGCTCCCTGGTGTCTTTCTACCCGAGAGCTCAAACACTTCAAAAACAACCTTCTCAGCAGTACTAACAACTTTTAACACGATGATTTCTAAATGGCACTAAAAGCAGGAAGGGGCTTCCCTGGTGGCGCAGTGGTTAACAATTCGCCTGCCAATGCAGGAGACACGGGTTTGAGCCCTGGTCCGGGAAGATCCCACGTGCCGCGAAGCAACTAAGCCCGAGTGCCACAACTACTGAGCCTGCGCTCTCGAGCCCGCGAGCCACAACTACTGGACCCGCGTGCCACAACTACTGAAGCCTGCACACCTAGAGCCCGTGCTCCACAACAAGAGAAGCCACCACAATGAGAAGCCTGCACACCTCAACAAAAGAGTAGCCCCGCTCGCCGCAACTAGAGAAAGCCCGCGCACAGCAATGAAGACCCAACACAGCCAAAAATAAATAAATAATATAAATAAATAAACAAATAAATAAATAAAAATAAAAGCAGGAAGGATAAGAAAAGCTGAGAATGAGGAAACGGTGAGATTCAAAGCAACGAGGGTAGAAAGGAAGGCAAAAAATAAAAATAAATCATTATTTCAAATTAAAAAAATATATATATTGCTTACTTATATCATTCTCTCTGCATCAAATGACCTCATTCCACAAGTCCAACTTGCATGGTCCCAGCCTTCCTTCAAAGCTCTGCTCCCAATGCATCTTCCCCAGGGAGATTTCCCTGATAAACTCCCCCCAAATCTCAAACTCTCCAGCGTCCCTTGGAATTCTCCAGCACACCTCCCACTTGTTTATGCACCTTAAGTGTGGTGTATGAGAGCCTATGGGCTCTGTCTTAACCCTTGGACTATCACCTTCTCAGAACCCCTATCAGGATTTTTCCTTCTTCCACATTCCCCATGGCACACTGTAATTGGCAAATGCTCTCCCTACACTGTTGCTTGGCCAAGGCCCTGCTTCAACGGAAGAGCTGCTGCTATCTTACAGTATCCTCAGCGACCTGCCATCACTTCTCATACCACCATTTACTCATTCATTCATTCAGCCATTCACTCAACAAAACTGATGCAGACTGTTCGTGTGCCAAGCAGTGTGCTGTAGGTTGTCTTATATCTCATTTGCAAATTGATTTAATCCTCAAACCAGCCTACTTAGATAGATATTATTAATATGTAACTGGCACACAATAACACAGGTGATTTCAGAACGGATGACGGAAAGTGTGGGCAACTGATGGGAAGGGGTAGACTATCATACTCTGGAAAAGAGGTACCCATCTACCTGGGCTGCTGCTCTGATGCTAGGAAAATGAACATGACGTATGATAGTCCCTTCTCGTCCCATGGCTGAAAATGTAGTCACCTGAGTTTTATAAAAGTATCAACTGATACAATTTTATACGAAATGGACCAATGCATTAAATTTAAAAACAAACCACAGAAGAACTCAAAGCTTAAGTGAATATGTATACTGTTAAGGTTGGGAGGAACTTTCTATGACTAATACACAACAGGGGAAGGGAGACTGACCTGATCACATTCAAACAAACAAGCTGAAAATCAGCCTGACATTAAAAGACAAAAAATCCAGGGAAAGTACTTACAACATGTATGACTAAGGGTTACTAGCCTTACTACCTTGAAGAGTTGTGAGCAAGGAGAAAGACAAACACCTCAACGGGAAGGTGGGCAAAGAACAAAAAAGGCAATTCACAGAAGAAATATACATGGGTAATAAGGAAATTAAAAGCATGTAGTCAATGATCAAAGAAATGCAAATTAATGCAACTCTGAGACACCACTTGTGGAGTATCAGATTGGCAAAGACTAAAAAGAATGGTAATGCCAGGCAGGCAAAAGACAAGGGGAACAAACACTCTCATAACTTGGGGGTGGGCGGGTAAACTGGAACAACCTTCAAGGACAACTTGGCACATGTGTTAAAAGCTGTTGACCTAGAAATCTGGCTTCTAAATTTTTATCTGAAGAACGTTAGTATGACATTATTTTTAATCTTGAAGAATTAGAAATAAGCTAAATGTCAAATAAGAGGAGACAGGACAAATACTTGCATATTTGCACTGCTACCCTTAAAAGTAATTAGGTAAGTCAATGTTAGTTGATTACAGAGAGATCAGATATTAAAGCACTTAAGAACAGCATATAGAATGAATGATCAATTTCAGCTATTTCTATCTTCCTATGAAAAAATAGCTCAAAGGATATAAAGTAAAATGTTAATAGTGATTATCTCTGAAGGGTGGTATTATGACTGATTTTTTAAAAAATATTTTCTAATTTTTCTACAATGCCCACAATTTTTGCTGCAAAAAAAAAAAATCAAACAAGTTTAAAGTTCTGATAATTTTTTTCTTCAAAAATGTCTTTAATTTTGATTTTCAAAAGACAAGAAATCTATAAAAGAACTTTGAAAAGCAAAATATAAATATAAGAATACAATCAATTATCCAGCAAATATTTCTTTGAGCACCAACTGTGGGTAAAGCCCTGAAGAAAGTACAATGAGGGGACTTCCCTGGTGGTGCAGTGGTTAAGACTCCATGCTCCCAGTGAAGGGGACCCGGGTTCGGTCCTTGGTCAGGGAACTAGATCCCACATGCATGCCGCAACTAAAGAGCCCACAAGCTGCAACTAAGACCCAGCACAACTAAATAAATAAATATTAAAAATAAATAAAGTCTTAAAAAAAAAAACAAAGTACAGTGAGAATCAACAAGGACCTACTGTATAACACAGGGGACTCTACTCAGTATTCTGTAATAACCTATATGGGAAAAGAATCTGAAAAAGAATGGATATGTGTATGTGTATAACTGAATCACTTTGCTGTACACCTGAAACTAATACAACATTGTAAATCAACTATACTCCAATATAAAATAAAAATTAAATTAAGGGACTTCCCTGGTGGTCCACTGGGTAGGACTCCGAGCTCCCAGTGCAGGGGGCCCTGGTTCGATCCCGGGTCAGTAAACTAGATCCCACACATATGGTGCAACTAAGCAGTCCGCATGCCACAACTAAAGATCCCGTGTGCCGCAACTAAGACCTGGTACAGCCTAAATAAATAGTAAATAGTAAAAAAAATTAAATTATAAAAAGAAAGTACAATGAGAAAATAAAACAAAAATTAGAATAAATCTCTACTCTCAGAGAAGGCTTAATGTTATAAAGACAGAATGACACCTAATCCAACACAATGTAATTATGGGAATCCAAGCAAAGTGCTCCTATTTGGGGGATAAGCTAAATCTGGGAAGACTTTTTCAAGGCGGTGACAGTAAAGCTAAATTTTGAAGGATAGATAGGATTTCCATAGGCAGAGAAGAGAGAAGCATGAACAAAAGAGCAGTGTTTAACTCTGACTGTAGTTCTAGGAAAAGGTATGTGAGATGCTCTGCAGAGGATAGGTCTGTTAGGGTGGCGGGGACAGCAGATGGAGTGGATGACGAGGCTGGACAGTCAGGATGGATGGAGCCAGACTGGAGAAGGCCCTGAGTGACACGCCAGGGTGTCAACTGCATTTTGTAGGCGACACGAAGCCAAATTCAGGTTTTGAAGAAGGGCTGGAAATCTGACCTACGTGACAGCTGAATGAAAAATGGACCCAAGAGTTACGGAAGAGATTAGATTATTCAGCCACAAAAAAGAAATGAAGTACTGATACATGCTACAACTTGGATGAACCTTAAAAACATAATACTAAGTGGAAGAAACCAGTCACCAAAGTATATGCATGTGTGTGTGCATATGTATACACACGTATATTTCATAAATGGAAAATATGTATGTATATATGTATATGCATGTGTGTATGTATACATACACATGCATATATTACATGAAGTCCAGATTAGGGCAATCTAGAGAGACAGAAAGTAGATTAGTAACTGCCCAGGGTTGGGCTGGGAGGGTTGGAATGTGCCAGCTAAAAGGTATAGGGTCTCTTTTTGAGTGAAGAAAATGTTCTAAAATTGGCTGTCGTGATGATTGTGCATATCTGTGAATATACTAAAAACTGAATGGTACACTTTATTTATTTATTTTTGGCCGCATTGGGTCTTAGTTGCGGCATGTGGGATCTTTCGTTGCAGCGCAGGGGCTCAGTAGTTGCAGTGCTCGGGCTTAGTTGCCCCGCGGTATATGGGATCTTAGTTCCCCAACCAGGGATCAAACCCGTGTCCCCTGCACTGGAAGGCAGATTCTCAACCACTGGACCACCAGGGAAGTCCCTGAATGGTACACTTCAAATGAGTTAATTGTATGGTATGCGAATTAGGTCTCAATAAAACTGTTAAAAAAAAAAAAAAGAAAGAGGGAGGAGATCAGCCAGGTGGCTCTTGCAACAGTCCAAGTAAGACATTCAAAGGTTATGAATTAAATCAGTGGCAGTAGTCATGGGAAAGAGTGGAGGATGATCAGAGACACTGCAACGACGGAAGTAACCATGTGGGGAGTGAGGAAGAACAAGTGAAAAAAAAACAGCTCAGAAGTTTCCAATGTGAATGACTAAGAGAGGATGTGAGGGGAAGGCTGGATGGGAGACTATTATAAATTTGCTTTTTACGTGAAAAAGCAAAAGTGAGTTTGAGCAGCTTAAGACCATTCCCGGAAGTAAGGGAACAGAGAGAGAGGTGCAGAGCTGGAGTCGACAGCCCTTCTCCTGCCAGTGGAGACTAAGAGTCTTTTGTGACTGGTGACGACAATTATTAATTATATTTAGCACTAATGACCAGTTTAAAGTGGTCCTAACTTATGCCTAGAAATATGCTTAGGAGAATTTAGCCAGAGAAAGAAGTTAAGATTGAGGCAAGCAAGGAAAACCAATTCTATAGCTGCACACAATATTCCAAGCATTGAAAAGAGCTGAGTATTTACTGCTCCAAGTAGGGATTTTGGTAAAAAGGAGTATTATCATTGCAGCTATAAATGTAATGGTTTATACAAAGACTGCTCAATAGCTGAATGGCAGTAGTTGCTCCTGTTACTAGAGGGCCTCACAGGAGCACAAATTTTGCTTGTTTATATCAAAGAAGGAAAGAACATGCAGTAGAAACCTCGGTTCATAAAATCAGAGAGTTAAAAAAAAAATCATTTACACCAAAAAGATGACTAAGGAAAATAAGGCGCAATGAGCAAAGCAGATCACCTTCAAAAGCCCAATGGTCACAGTTCCCAGAATTTTTATCCCGAGGCTTGTCGAGTTAAGCCTCCGGGAAAACAAAGGGGTTTTGCATGTCATGTCATAATGCCACCGGATATACACCATGATCATTCATTCAGTCAGGATAAAAAGTTGAGGTCGCTGCAGGGAAGCTATTATGAAACAATGAAGCTCCCAGTCTCAGGAGAAAGGGTCCAAAAAAAGATCTTAACTGAAAGATAAATCTATTTGCACTACAGCAGGAGAGGCATCTGAGTCCCTCTGTGGAATTTTCCTATACTATGCAGCATCGGTGAGACCCTACAGGGAAGGGAGTCCAATTCCGGCTCCCCCTCTACTGAAGCCTCACTCCAGGGCAAGGACCAGTCCTTCTCATCTTTGTGTTCCTACCACCTAGCCCAGTGGGCGCACAAGAAACGTTCATCCACTAAACAGATGAATAAATGAATTAAAGGGAAGATAGGAAGAATCCAGTAGGAACTTGGGAAGAATATTAAAGGGTCTTGTACTCCAGAGATCCCAGCCCGAAGTCCACGGGGATCCAAAAGAGATAAAGTCTGCTGCTCTAATCTCGCCTATCGTCTTAGAGAGGAGCGCACTGGTGCCTTGCCCAAGGTCACACAACCAGTGAGCGGTAGGACAAGTTCTAGCTCCCAGTTAAGTAACCAAGTGACCATATCCATGTGGGACAGGAGACAGGAGAGCTCCAGCAATGAGACTCAAACATATGATATTGGAGGCTGTTAACTTGAAAGGAGGGTGAAACTGACTGATCGTGGCCTAAGTTTACTGTCCCTGGCTATCAGGGAAGAGAAGGATCAGAATTCTCGGTATCCAGCTAGGGCATGAGAAACAATTTTGGATTTTAGGTGTGGAGAGCGAGGACCATGACCATGCTCTCTCTGAATGATGCCAAACATAAAACAATAAAGATTTTAACAGCAGCTTAACATTTTATGAGGTGGTTACAATGTGCCAGGTCTCCTCCTAAACACATTAACAGGAATGATCTCATTTAATCCTCCCAATCTTTACAACAGCCCTCCAAGGTAGGTGTGATTAGCCCCATTTTATAGATGAGAAAATCAAGGCTTGGGGAGAGTAAGTACCTTGCCTACAGTCATACAACTAGAAAGCAGCAGAACCATCTGCATCCGTCCCCTGGGGTCCACATTTACGGAGCAGCCATTTATGCCAGTGTTAGAACAAAGAGGTACCTGCTGAGAAGCAGAGCCTGCTTCCTCTAGGAAGGCAAGTCCCAAACCCAGATTCAGGAAAGCAGTCAGTGCTCAGCTCCCAAGATTTGCATTTTCTGAGGCTTGACCTCCCAGCCTTTGAATATTTCCATAAATCTTACAAAAGAAACACATAAAAACGGAATGACTTTCAAAGGTTTAGGTAATGTTCTCAGCTTAACTGGATGGTGACAATGTTTAGGTATGCTTCTTTAAGCTGTACAGATACATGATATACTTTCTTTTGCATGCATGATACACTTCATAAATTTAAATAAAATTTTTTTTTAAATAAACCCTGATGCAGCCCTGAAGTGACAGCCACCAGAACATTGATGACTAGGGTCATGGCTCACCATGGCGGGGGTGAGTGCACTGGAAAAACTATTCTACTGCATGATTGAAGGACAAAGGGAGCACCACTGCCCAGAAAGGTCGCCCCACCTCCTCAGCAAACCTCTGCTGAAATGCAAAGTTTAAAGCATTTCTACCAAATAAACACTCTTCACACTGTACGCAAGAACTAGAGTATACAGGTTAAGGGCACAGGGCTAAACATCTTCGGTTTTATCCCAGTTCTGCCACTTACCACACGGTCTCAGGCCTGTTACTTAAACCTCTTTGAGACTCAGTTTCCTTACCTGTAAAATGGGATGAACACCACCTTTCCTGTAGGGTTGTGTGAGGGTTATATGAGATTTTTTTTTTCCCCATGGAAAGCTCAGAGAAGCATTGTTATTATAATTTCTAATGCTATTCTTCACACATGCTTCCAAACTTATTCCAGTTCTCGGCTCCAGATCAGCCTGCCCTCCAAGTTGGGAAATGCATCCCCACGCTCTTCAGTCATCCTGAGCCTGAGGGCTTCTCACGGCTGAGCTGAGCAAGCCCACAGCCTCTGCCTCACTTTGGATGCTGTCGGCAGGTGAGCCCCGACCTGCCTTTGAACTTTCTGCTCTGTTCTGATCTCTGTATCCACCAGGCCCTCATCTGGTTTCTGTGGCTCAGTTCTTGCTTCTTCCCTGCCTGAGAGACCCACTAAATCCTCCTGACACCTCAGTGGCCTCCACCCTTCAAGGATCAGCCCACATCCCACCTCCTCCATTCAGCCCTTCTCCATTGATTTTTGCCCATTACCGCTCTTCCCCTGTCTCTGTTCTTGCACATCATTGGTGCTTATAATTTATATCATTAAACGTCTTCATAAATTACCTTAGCATATTTCTCTAACTTTTCACAGGTATCAGTCTTCTCCCTTTTCATGGGCAAAGACCTGTCTTCCAACTGCTTTGTAACTGTAGTGGTTACGAGCACGGGCTCTGGAGTCAGACTGCCAGTGTGAATAATTCTGGGCTGTGTGATCTCGGGCCAATCACTAAACCTCTCGGTGCCTTAGTTACTAATTTGTAAAACCTACATAATAATGGTACAGAGCCCAAATAACTGCTATGAGTTAATATACAGAAAACATTTACAATATGTCATATAGTCAACTGTTATGAAGTACTAGCTATAATTATTACTATCTTTATCGTCATCACTATTACTATGAAGGTGCCTAGAACAAGACTGCCAGCTAGGAGGTGGCCAGGAAAAGCATATCACTTTGTTGCACCTGAGAGGCATCTCTATGTGCCTAAACTAGGGGGCAGCAAACTTTGTGTAAAGGTCCAGACAACAATTATTTTATCTTTGGGGGCCAAAGCTCTCTGTCACAACTACTCACCTCTGATGCCGTGGCATGAAAGCAGCCACACACAATGCGTAAACAAAACTTTATTCATGGATGCTGAAATCTGAATTTCATACCATTTTTACATGTCATGAAATAGGACTCGATATTTTTTCAACCATTTAAAAATGTAAAGAAAACAACATTCTTAGCTTGCCACCTGTGTAAAAACAGGCGGCAAGCTGAACACAGCCCTCGGCTGAGCGTGCTGACACCTGGACTAAGGTCACACAAGGTCCCCCCTGATATCACAAATTAAGGCCCTTGTTCTCCAGGCAGTAAGAATACATCGTGGGATTTTAAGTAGGGGAGTGCGCCCTCGCCCACACCTCCATAAAAGCAGCTGTGGTGGGCATTACTGGTGCTCAACAATACTTCTCTGCCTGCCGTCAGAAGTCTACATCTCCCAGCGTTCTGGCTGTCAGGCAGGGCCACGTGACTAGTCCTGGCCAATGTGCTAAAAGGGCAGTGACAGTGTATTTGCTTCCAAGGAGAAGCATTTAAGAGGCATGCTCTCCTCCCGCTGCAATGATGGTGGAGGAGATGCCAGGAGATTCTACAGCCTGGACCACTGAGCTACCACACGGAGGATGGCATCCCTGCAGAGTTTTCCAGAGTCTCAGAGGGACCTGGAATGGTCAGAAACTAACTTTCACTGAGTTAAGCTGTTGAGTTTGCGGGCGGGGGTCGTCATCACAGCATAAGCTAGCCTATCCAGTTTAATTCAACATCCTTCTGCAAATACAAACCAAATAACAGCGCGAAGGATAAGTGAACACAAAAACATCTAGCCAATACCTACGTTATCATACGCTTTCACCGTAACAACTCATTTAGGAGACCAATGCCCAGCCTTCCGGACAATTTAGCAAGAGATCAGAAGCATTCTTCTCTTCCTCAAGTTCTGTCATGAGAAACCCTAAATCATCCCTTCCAGCAGTAAACTGCAATGACAAGAAGTCTCATAATAGCCAAGAAGCAGCGTTTCTAGCCAGCAGCAAAGAACCTGGAGTGCTCATCATCTCATTTGTTTGACAACATCTCTGCCATCCAGAAGCTTACATTTTTTTTTGCTCTACGTGGGCCTCTCACTGTTGTGGCCCCTCTCATTGCGGAGCACAGGCTCCGGATGCACAGGCTCAGCGGCCATGGCTCACGGGCCCAGCCGCTCCGCAGCACGTGGGATCTTCCCAGACCGGGGCACGAACCCGTGTCCCCTGCATCGGCAGGCGGACTCTCAACCACTGCGCCACCAGGGAAGCCCCCAGAAGCTTACATTTTAATAAGAGTAAATCTCTTTCTTCTTAGGTAATAATGATGACAACAACAAGAAAGCAAGGCAAATAATGTTTAGCGTTGCTTATTTCAAGCCAGATGCAGTTTCCCAAAGGAGAAAAAAACCTGGGTAAGAGGTAGGAAAGGCCTATCCTTTTAAGAAATCTGCAGAGTCAGAAGATTTGGTCATTGCCCTAAGCTGTCCTGATACTCAAGGGATTTAAATGCTTGGGTGACCAGTACTCAGTGCCCTGGATTTACCAAACCATGGGAAATCGCCAGTTCCCATCCCACCAAGTCATAAAGTAAATCTCACACTGTTAGCAAGAGGTGTGCCTGCTGGGGGATGATGGTAAATGAATATTGACTATTTTCCAATGAAGGTTTATTTTTAGTGTCTCCTGCTGGCTAAAGAAGTGCACCAATGGCCCACATCACAAGGGACCCGCTCTGTCGGGACGGCGGCCTTTGTTTAAACCATTGCTGAAAGGAAAGCTGACAGACCCACTCATCTGCTACCCCACTTTCCAGACGGCTACCACCCAAGGCAAACGGAAGTTACCTAACACGGCCACACGGCAGGTCAAAAGGCGATGACAAGATTCAGACTCACGAGCTGGCTTTCCAGAATCTCGAGCCTTCACCCTAGCTCACCTTCTGGTAAACGTGTGAAGAGCTAGGAAGCTTGGGGCTAAAGGGGTTGTGCAGAGGCCATGCCCAAGGTTTCCTCCTCCTCCAAAGTAAACCTCACAGAAAGGGCCTCGAAAGATAGATACACGTCCTGAGCTTAATGCTCCAGAAAGTCCAAACTCTTTCCTTATGTCTAGTTTAAATCCTCCCTGCTGCAACCCAACCGTTTCTTCTTTCTTGGGTCTAAACCAGAGCTGAAGAAGGAACAGCGCTCCACTCGTTAACAGATTTAAAGAGAAGAAGTACGCTGGACCAGTGACCTCGTATCAGATAAAATATGGCTGGCCATCAATCTCCATGAAAGATGGAGGTGTGCAAAACGGACTCTTGTCCCAGTTACCCAGTAACAACGTAAGTGACTGGGTTCTCTCGCACGGCGTTCACATTCCTAAAGAAACAGTGTGAAGTTGCACGACTGCTCACTCACCTGCTCCAACACAGAGACAGACTCGAAATTCCTCTCATCTGTGGACCAAGACCTGGCCACAGAAATGCTTCCCCTGCTATGTGTCTTTACTCTGTTTTTTTTTTCACCAAATGAAATTCTTCCAGCATGCTGACTTTCCTGAAGGTCTGTCAGAGCCCCCAACAGACGTGAGGACAGAGAACCGAGACAGATGTCACGACAGGCTGTCAAGTCCTGTGGGGTCGAAACAGTCTGTACAGGGAGCAGCCCCACGGGACTGGAGGCTTCCTAGTGGCTGGGTTTCTGAAGCTCTACGGGAATTAGGGACAGCTTTACATCACACACACATACAAAAAAAAAATTAACCATGTAGAAGCTAAGGAGGCCTAGTGAAGTGTCCTTTAAAAAACTTACTTGGCTTCCAAACTACACGCGCCACGCTTCTGCTTGGACACAGCCCTGTCTGCATTCGGACCTCCTTCCACGATCTCCTCCCCGCCGCCTTCACCTTGCTCACCAAGTTATCAGGAGATGGAATCACAGAAGCATCTTTTGGGAGAGCCTAAAGCCCCTGATCCAGTGAGGGGGAGGCTGGATTGTGGGGGGAGGATTTCTCGCTCACAATCCAGCCACTTGTCAATCACAGACACGTATCTTGATCAGCTTCATCCAAAAGCATCCCCTGTGGTAACCTTGTAACTCCAAGAGGTGGGGTAATAATGTTGTACACAGTACAGCCTCCACTCACCTAACGCTGTCCAGGCTTCACACCCACCCCTCAAGTGCCAATTACTTCAAGAAGCTTCTCTGCCACCCAAGCGGAAATAAATTCCAACCTCCTCTGGATTTCTAGAGTGCTTGTTGTTCATTGCCCTAGCATTTACTGACTTGTTTTGTGTGTGTGTGGGGGGTGTGTGTGTGTGTGTGGTCGGGTCTCATTCTGCCCGGGAGGCTTCCAGTCCCTAGAAGTGGGAGGCAATGTCCTTTACATTTTTTCACCCCCCTCAACGCCTAAGCACAGGGCTGTGAAAACAATAATTACTTGGTCAACATTTGTAGTATGAAGGGATGGATGAATAATGAATTTATAGGGCTTCCCTGGTGGCGCAGTGGTTGATAGTCCGCCTGCCAATGCAGGGGACACAGGTTCGTGCCCCGGTCCGGGAAGATCCCACATGCCGCGGAGCGGCTGGGCCCATGAGCCATGGCCGCTGAGCCTGCGCGTCCGGAGCCTGTGCTCCGCAACGGGAGAAGCCACAACAGTGAGAGGCCCGCGTACCGCAAAAAATAAAAAAAAATAATAATGAATTTATAGACCTTGACTCTGCCCTGCTCTCTGGAGAAGTATAGGTCTAACCTTGTTGTTGCTGTGATAGTTGCGAAACTGAAATAATGGTCAAGTAATAAGAGTGTGCATCCTGGCCTTCCAGTAACTAGTTGCAAGAATTTAGTCAAAACCCTTTATCACTCTGTAGGTCAGTTTCCCTAGCTCTGAAATGGAGACGCCACTTGATGGAATTATAGTGAGGACTGGGATAACACATTTCCATACACTTTTAAAAGCCTAACTGGACTTCCCTGGTGGCACAGTGGTTAAGAATCTGTCAGCCAATGCAGGGACACGGGTTCGAGCCCCGGTCCAGCAAAATCCCACATTGCCACGGAGCAGCTAAGCCTGTGAGCCACAACTACTGAGCCCTCGTGCCACAACTACTGAAGCCCTCGCACCTAGAGCCCGTGCTCCGCAACAAGAGAAGCCACCGCAACGAGAAGCCTGCGCACGGCAACGGAGAGTAGCCCCCGTTCACCGCAACTAGAGAAAGCCTGCGTGCAGCAACGAAGACCCAACGCAGCCAAAGATAAAATATAAATAAATTAATTAATTTAAAAATAAATAAATAAAATAAAAGCCTAATCAACTAACAACAAAAAGAGTAAGGCAAAGAGACAGCAAAAAACAAAACAGCCAATATGTACTAGACGTATATATTCACATGTATATACATATAATACAGACGAAAGTAAACAAGTGAATCACTGGGGAAAATTCCCTGCAAACCCAAAGCCAGATTCCTATCTGTACACCTTTAGGCAGGTTACTTAACCTCTCTGTCTGTTTCCTCGCTCTGTAAAGTGGGGACCTTAATCATAACACTGTAGGCACTACGTGACTTAATACATGTAAACGGTGCTCGACACATGGTAAGCACTCAAATGTTCGTTGCCATTATTATTATTGTTATTATCATTATTATTGTCAGCATTTTTTATATCACTAACACATAGGAGGCATTCTGGAAATGTTTCTAGAAATGATTCAAAGGTTAGAAAGTTAATTCATACCATCCACTTCCATACGCAGACAGTTTTATCCAGAACAAAACAGCCAGTGTATTTGTCACCTTGTTTCTAGCAAGTCTCCCTATTGGGAGAGTAGAGGGTACCCCGACATGGGATCCCACCAAAGGGAGCCGCATTTCCAGTCCAAACATCCACATCACAACTACAAGGTCTGGCCCCTGGGCCAAAATGGACTGATAAATCTGTACCTAATGACATGGTGAATCACGGGATCTGACAGTACCCAGGCAGACCACATACACAATTTCCCCATCCTGGTAGCATTTTACTTGGCTGAAAAGGACAAGGTTACCCCAATTACAGTTCCCAGCCTAACACTGCTCTCCTGTTGAAATGCATCAAGAGGTGCTCAAGGCAGATTTGTAAAGGTAAACATCTCGGCACATCCCTGAGAGATCAGCCCGGGCTGTGCAGAGAAGCGCTCTGCGTTAAAGTGATGTCTCATCCTGCATGACAGCCAAGCACCCCTCAGCTCCAGCCCGGGTGCGCTGACAGCAGGGGCGCAGAGGAAGGCTGAGTGACTTCTGATGATGAGGCAGTATCCCCACTCTCCCAGCAGCACCTGGGCTCTCCTTGGAGGCCTCATCCAAGTCACAGACCCAGCTCGGCTCTGCTGAGGAATAAAGGGGCAGCTTTGGATGCTGACCGGGCCTGCTAACAGCTTCCAACCCAGAAGGAACAGGAAAGCTGGACCCAAGAAAGCAAGGGCAGGGATGGCACCATAGTACCTCTGCCACCCTTTCTCAAACTCAGAGGGGGCTTCAGCATAAGAGTCGATACAAGAGGCAGTGATACCAAATCCTAAGCAGCAGAAGCTACAGGCTGGGCGGTCACTGACATGCACCACTGCTGGGGACCTCACAGGTATGAAGAGTTAAGGTTGCAGGAACTAAGCTCCTCCCCTTCCCTTCCACAAAGTATCTTTTCTGAAGCGCCTTTTCACTAAAGGACCCTCTTGCCTAAGGGAGGAGGGCTGGCGTAGACTGATTCTGTCAGGGTTTACCCTGGCGAACCCGGCTTCTGCAAAGCCAGAGGTGGCCGAGAGCCAGGCTAGGACTCCCTGCATTAGAGTGCTCACCCGGACTCTCACAAGCGCCCTCCAATCCGGAAAGGTGACCCAGCTACCACCCCGCCCACGACGGCCGGCGCAGGGAAGGCAGGACGCAGCCCTGCAGGGAGCGCTCTCTCGCTGTTGCCTCCTCCCACCCTCCCCTGCCTTCAAGGAGAGGAAGCTCCATCTCCAGCCCCAGGAGCCTTTCTCCTCCGTGCTGCGCACGCCGCCCTGCAGACAGTGGCAAAGTTTTCCAAGCAAAATCTCCAGTTGCTCAAGCAGATAAAACGCCAATTCACCCACCCAGCTGATTCAAAGGAGAAGAGGGAGAATACGGGTTTTACTTCTAAAATGGAAGGTAAAAATGTTCTGACGACTTCTGCGGCTACAATACAGATACCCCACACCCCAAGCAAGAGGAAGAGGGGACTGCAAAGCCCCAAGGCGCGTCCATGTGGTGGGCAGGGGGACGGCCCGCTCTCCTTTCGACACCAGGCATGCTAGAGGTTGGAGCCTGGCCCCCCAGGACTCTCTCCTCACAGAGAAGCCTCTAAGCGGTCAGGGACTGCCCACCGGGGGGAGGGTGCCCAAAGCAGCAGGGTGAGGAGGGCCCCTCTGGATGTCTGTCGGGTCAAGAAAGTTCGCACCGCCAGCTTAATGCGGACATGCAGGACCTTGTGAAAGGTTTCTTTCTTTATCCAGTTCCCTCAGTGTTTGGCACCCCTCAGCCCCCTCAGAGTCGGAGCCTCATTTCAGCTGCAGTTTGATTCTCTCCACCGCGGCCCAACTTCCACAAAACCCCTCCCCCAGGAAGATGCTGGCAGAAAAAATACTGCAGCAGTGCAGAAGCTGGGGGGAGCCAGACAGGGCAACCCAACTTTGTAGAGTGTGTGGACCCCGCCTTAACCCCTCGATACCCAGCTAGGGAGAGGGGCCTACCTGAGGGAGACCTCTCTTGAGGATGCTGAGGTGCTGGGGGGCGCACAGGGGTGAAGAAAGACAGCGGCAGGGGAAGGTGCCTTATCCCTTCTCTACTCACCAGGACAGCTTGAATCCTTTCATTAGTACAGTCACGATAATCCACTGACCGTGTCCTTAGCATCCCGGGCACAGCTCCGGAGGACCCAGGACATATTTGAAAAGATGATGAAGTCCCAAAAGAACAGAATCCCATGTAATGTGACTTGAACCCAGAGAGAGAAAGAAAAAAGAGAGAGAGAGAGAGAGAGAGAGAGAGACACGGGCAGCCCCAGCCAGAAGAAGTGCTCCGCTGCTTTCCCCCCTTCGCCGTTCCCAGCTGAAAGCTCGGCGAAGAGGCAAAGGACAGCTTCTGCAAACCCAGCCCGGGGCTGGAGCTGCCTGCCTGAGCGGTTGCTGCCACTGCCAGTTTCTGATGAGGATGGGTAACGCTGGCAAGGCTGCAAAACAAGCCCTGGAGTTGCCGTCAACAGGCGGGCTGGCCGGCCACCCTACCCTCACCTCACGCCGGCTCAGCGCAGCCTTGGTAAAGGAACCCAGGGAGAGCCCGGCAGGAGAGCAAAAACCTAGCAGAACCTGCACCTCTCCTCCCCCAGGCGGCAGCTCCCGCAGCTCCATATAACCTCCTAATCAATGCAGTACCCAGGCAAAGCGCTGCCAGCCACTTCCGCCCATTTAAAGACACAGCACATGTTTTGTCCCAGGATGGGACAGAAAGTCGGGGAGAGGGTGGGTGAGCAACGTGGGCGCTGGAGAAGGAAGAGGAGAGGGGCAGAAATATCTGAAGACGAGCACTTCCCTGGGCATCGCCAAAGGGTTAAAAATGCCCCACGCCTAGAGGCGGAGGGGAGCCTTGCCCCCAGGCCCTTTGCCAGCCCCGAATCTGAAGCTGTGCCGACCTGAGAGGCCGGATGCCTAGGTGTCCGGAGGCAGGCGAGCTGCGCGGGACCACCTTAAACGGAGTCCTGGCCCTTTTCTCCAGCGAGGCGGGGCGGGGCGAGCTCGGGGCTGCGGCTGCGAGCTCCCCGGCAGTTCACAGCCCACGGAACACACAGTTCTCCTCCCTGCTGGGGAAGTCGCCTGCCCTGACTTCTGGGGCTCGTGGTAAGGCAGCAGCTTACGGTGGCCCAGCAGTGCCCCCAGTCACCCGGAGCCAGGGAACTCTTAAGCTGGCCACAAAGGCCTGGTGTAGGATTTAAACAACATTTTATCACCAATGCAGGGCGCCGCGAAGATTCAGACCAGGCACAGCACCGAGATTTTCAACATCAGCTCGGAACACGCAGTTCCCAGGAAAAGGGGAAACGACTCTTCTTACAATCCTCCAAGCTGGGGCCCAGGAGTTCCAGCACCAGCAACTTCCCTGGCTAGGTCATTCCTTTTTGTCCTCCCCTAGATTACTGACTATCTGGGTCAGTAATGCGGATGGGTGAGAATGAACAAAGAGGAGATTAATTATGACATGGCAACCTTCAACTCAACCATAATAAGCCTTTATACCCTGTAACTTGCCCCAAAGCAATCTAGATATTCATTTGTGTTGTATGCACACCATCTACACTTGACCCTCTAAGGCGATGCTCTTAAGAAAAACTGCAGTGCAGATCCCCGTTGGTAGCACTCATTGTACGTGTAATACTTGTTTATTATCTGCCTTCCTCCTTTTACATGGTCAGCTCCATGAAGGCAGGGGCTGTGTAGGGGTTCAGCTCTATCTCCCTGGTGAGTAGGCGGGCTTGCACAGTAGGGGTCCGATGAGCAAGTGTTTAATTGAAGTGACCTCATTCAAACCTAACTGAAACACTGTAGTCTCTCTCTCTAGTGTCCAGATGGTTCTGCAGAAATACTCTTAAACATATCCTTGGGTGATGGAATTTCCCTCCACCCATAGCCCCCATGCCAGACAACAATGAAATGCTTTCAAGACTTCTGAACACATCTGGAATCATGTTTTTACAGCTCCTTGAGCCTGTACCCAGGCCACAGTGTCAGCCTAGGTATTGTAGGGATGGATGCAACAGATTCCAGAAGTGCATAGAGTTCTCCTTTACAACCTAGATAAGTCACCCGAAGGGCTTCCCCAGGACACGTGACCCGGCCCCTAGACTAACGTCACTTAGAGCACTCCAGGTAGATGAGAATATTCTCATTCTGCTCCGTCAACTGCTCTGATCACAAGTGACACATAAAACCTGGACCAAAGCTTTCCAAGTATTACGTTAGAGACAATTATTGTAATGTTAAAATTCTTTAGCTTTTACCATGTATGCATTTTTTTTGTTTAAACTCTCCTTTGCTTCGCAGCTATCAGTATGAATTTATTGAGGGCAAGCAGTATCTCATTTAATCGTCACACACATAATGAAGCAGTTAACTATCGTTACTTTCCAGGTAACGCAGCAGAAAACTAGAGTGCAGTATCTTGATTTGTCTAATGCCAAACAACAAGCTGCAAGCTTGGGATGTGAATGCAGGCACATCCAACTCCCAAATCCACTCTCAGTCATAATGTATGTTTATTAAAAAAAACTTCACTATCAGACAAGCTGATCGTAAGTGCTAACATGCTCCCAGAACAGAAAGAATCCAAGTAACAGGTAAAAAAAAGGAGACTAAATCAAGGCAGCTTCCTCTTTCTCTTACTGATGAGTTAGCTGGCTTGCGTGTCACTGTACGTCTGTGATGTGAGAAGCGCCCTGAGCCTCCTCATTTAATATATTTTCCTTGTTTTATCTTCTCATAGAGGACAGTCTGTTTTGTATGGTTTGAAAAGTTCCCTGATCAGTAAATTGTCAGCACTGACATAATTCTACATTACTCTGTATATGATCAGGCAGGTGCATTAGGCTCTCCTGCTTCTGCCTGACTCTGCAGTCTGGCTGGCTGCTCCCTGACATCTGTATTTCAGGAAGGGCAATAATTTAAAAAAAAAAACTAAATTCAGAACACTTCCATTTCTGGCAATATGGCAGACTAGATATCCTGATGGTCCTTCCTGTTAACAACAACTAAAAATGCAACATAAAATAAAATATTAACAAAGGGGGGGGGGGTAAGATTTTTTTTTTTTTTTTTTTGCAGTACTCGGGCGTCTCACTGTTGTGGCCTCTCCCGTTGCGGAGCACAGGCTCCGGACGCACAGGCTCAGCGGCCATGGCTCACGGGCCCAGCCGCTCCGCGGCATGTGGGATCTTCCCGGAGCGGGGCACGAACCCATGTCCCCTGCATCAGCAGGCGGACTCTCAACCACTGCGCCACCAGGGAAGCCCAAGAAATTCTTTTAAAAAGCTTGATGAACTATCAAAACAGTATGGAATATTTAGAGGCACAAATGTAGTGAGGGCAGAAACCCAGAAAATCAAGGAACGCCTAGAGGATGCATTTTCTAGAAGGCATTTGCAGAAGCTGTGAAATTGGGCTTTGGTTTTTATGGCCTCACAAAGCACAGTGGACAAGAGACGACTTCTCCAAAAGCCCACTAATGTGAAAGGTCTAAGGGGAGATCTGGTAAAGCAGGCCCTGCTGGCCACACCCTCACCCTAAGGGTGAACTTGAAAGAAACAGTAGGGTGGAGGATATAAAAGGAAAACTGTCTGTCTTCAACCCTGACAGTGAGTGAATGAAGAAGGAAGGAAAAACCATCTCCCCTGGTAAGTCATGACTACAAACGGATCCTCACACAGATTGTTGTCTGAGGATTTCCTAAGCAATTCACCAAAAACCATGTCCAGAAAGAAGACTGTAACCACAGTAAAATTAAGAACATCTGATCGTCAACATCGGTCACAGAAAAGACAAGATTTTTCTGGGAGAAGATATGTGTGACGTGTGTAACTGGAAAAGGAGCTGTTCACAGAGTTTATCTTAAAAATTTTACAAATCAGTAAGAAAAAGTAACACAATTAGAAAAATAGACAAATGATTTGAACAAGCACTTTCAGAAGAGGAAATGATCAATAAATATATGAAAGGTGCTCAACTTCATTAGTACTTAGGAAAATGCAAAATTAAACTTCAGTGAGATACCATCTCATACCCATCTGATTGGCAAAAATTAAAAAGTCTAACAATATCAAGGTTGGAAGGGAACTAGCGCAGGTGTATATTGGTTTGATTCCCTAAGGAAACTATTTGGTACTACGTAGTCAGGTTGAAGAAATGCATCCCCTCACACCTAACGGTTCTACCCCACTGACTGAAGAAACTCACATTAGAAATTTCACACGGGGGACTTCCCTGGTGGCGCAGTGGTTAAGAATCCGCCTGCCAAGGCAGGGGACACGGGTTCGAGCCCTGGTCCGGGCATGCCATGGAGCAACTGAGCCCGTGAGCCACAACTACTGAAGCCCGCGTGCCTAGAGCCCATGCTCCGCAACAAGAGAAGCCACCGCAATGAGAAGCCCGCGCACTGCAAAGAAAAGTAGCCCCTGCTCGCCGCAACTAGAGAAAGCCCGCACGCAGCAACGAGGACCTAACGCAGCCAAAAATAAAGAAATAAATTTATTAAAAAAGAAACTTCACACGGTACTGGATGTAATTACATGGTTTGCAGAAACCAACCAAAAAACTGGGGGGAAAAAATTTCTATCAATAACAGAAAGGAAAAATACCTGTTGTATTTTCTTAATGTGGGATGGTATATAACAGGAGCATACAGAAGATGTATAAATTACTGTCACAGGCAACAAGGTGGATGCATCTCAGAAACAATGTTGAACGGAGGAAGCAAATCAATGAAGAATGCCTACAGTATGATTTTATATGTATTTTATGTGTGTATATAGCTAAAGAACACATAAAATAGATGATATTTTATATCCATACAGATACAGAATCTGTACAGATGTTCTGTATCCTTAAAATGAAAACTCAAGGGAATGACACACTCAGCATTCAGGGAGGCGGTCACGCCTGGAGCGGGGGTAAGACAATGTGGTCAGCAGGACAGGTAAAAGGTACACCTGTGTTCACCTGGCACCAACCTTCTCCTATGGGTTTTTGTGAGCAGACCTGATGGAAGGGCAGGATGGTGGTGAGGGAAGGATTGACAATGACAATGTTTTGTGTCATCTGCATTTTCAAAACTCTAAGTTCAAAACATTGATCTTCCCAGCCCCACAAACATTCACAAGTTGCTTGTGTTTACAAGGTGTGGCTCACAGAAGGCTGGTTTGTAACTCTAAGCTTCTTGCTACAACGGTTCCTTCCAAACGGGTTTGGCATGAAGGTTGGAAAAAGTTCCTTTGTGATTTTAGCTGCTTTGACTGCCTCCTGGCCCCCAGAAGCCTGAAGGTCTCACTCACCCTGGTGCTGTTCCTTTCTTAGTCCAACAAAACCACGACTGGCCTTCCTTGCCTCATCCGTGAGCAGGGGCCAGACGGTGAGAGAGGTCTTTCAGCCAGAGCACGCTGCCGGTGATGTGTCAGCAGACACCCAAGGCCCCCAGCCAGGGGACACCTAGCAGCTGGGAGCCCCCGGGAGGACTCAGCCCCCGTGACTCCCACCTCCCCACCAGCGGCTCTTCCCAGCACCAGACACCAGAAGCGCACGCCTCCTCATGACCTTGGGAAGTCACGGGGAGCGTATCTGGAGCAGAAAATAGATGGACAACGTGGTCCCTGAGGCTCGCCTTCTCTCTGGTTCTCGGGTATGTGCTGCCCTCCCTCTGCCCCTGCTCCTACGGAGAGGAGAGCCGCAGCGCCAGGGCAGAGCCGCATGCCTCTAGGAGCTGGCGAAACTGGGGCAGAGCAGTGCTGCAGTCACACATTGGGGAATCAAAGCTCCAGGCTCAGGCAGGGGAGTCGACAGGCGCCGGGAGTGTTATATTTAAGGAGCGTTTTGGAGGTCAGGAAGCTAGCGAGAGGAGCAGCCTCCTGAACATTTCAACAACAAGCCTCCTCCTCGGGCTCCAGCCAGAATCCTCTTCCACATTCCAACTGCAGCCGATAGAGGCTGTGTGAGGGGACGGCAGATGGCCGGAGCTGCGCCCATCAGGTGCTCCCCACTACCTCCCTGTCCCCTCCTCCTCCCCCCCCACTCTCCTCTCCCCACCCTCGGCCACAATTAGCCACTGGCTCTGGGGTGACGGCGTGGCCCGCAGGCACTGGCCTTGCCTTCTGACCTGTTCACCTGTGCCAGCACCCAGCCCGGAGCCTCCTGCGCCTGCCCCACCCCTCCTGCGGCAGGACCTGCACACACCCCACCCTCCAGCCCCACCGGCTACTGCAGGGAGAGGCAGGGAGGGGCGGCACAGGCCACAGAGCCGCTGGGGTTGAGGGGCTTGTGGGGAAAGCAAGGCAGGCTCTGTTCATTTGAAGAATGCTTCCTTCCGCCTCTGTGACCCCACGGATTTGCTTAGGGTACTGGACAGACTTACCTCCCCCATCCTTCTTTGCCTCTCCTTCACAATCTGCTAATCCAGAAGGTTCCTTTGGGCAACCAACAGGACAGACAAGGTCCAAGTCAAGCTCCGGTAGGCTTCATCCTGCCCCCAGGTGCTTCACCGACAGGGTCGACTGGAGAGGGAGGCAGACAGGATGGAGGCAGCCAGGGCTTCCACCGGGTGTCTGTCTGTTCACGCGCGAGTTTAAGCTGGCCTCCCACACGTCGTGTCTGGGATTCTCACAAAAACCCAGTGAGGTGTTACTAAACCACACTGGACGGAAGAAGAAACTGAGGCCCCGGGAGGCCTAGTACTCAGCCGTGAGATAAGGTGGGAGTTGGTGAAAAGAGCGAGAAAGCTACAAAGCAAAGCCCTATGCCCAGGAACCACAAAGTGCCCGCTGCCTCTAGCCCAGGCACCTCCCCCTCCCAGCCAGGCCAGGAGAACTGCCTCCCCTGCCCACCTGGTACAGATGCCAGCTGAGCTCTCCCTCCCCGCCTGCTGAAGCTCTGCTGGACATCCCTTCTCCACGGAGACCCCCTGGCTTGATGCAAGGAGACAGGAATGTCCCGGGCCCCACTCTCTGCGACAGTGGAAATCCCACAGAGGACCCCCTCTCTCTACCCTACCTTTCCCTTCCCTTCCAAAATCACTGCCCGCTTCCCGAACGCCTCTGCCGGACTCAGGTCTCCTTCATTGGTGTGCCCGGGATCACGACTCCTCCTGCCAAAAGACAGAAGGGCGGCCTCCGGACACGAAGCCCTCCTGTCAGGAAAGACAGCACACCTCGGAAAAACACCCCCCAGGAGAGGGAAATGCGGCCTGGTTTCACTCCTCATTCTAATTACATTCGTAATAGAAGAAAACATGTCTCCTGCCAGATGGAAGAAACAAGGCAGATTTCTAATTATGCCCCCTGCTCCTCCTGGTTTATTCTCTAGAGGAATTCGGGGTGACTGATGGTGTCAGGGACCCCAGAGGGTGTTTATAAATTCAGGTTTTCTCAGGAAGGGAGCACCCATATATCCACAGCCAGCTGCTTCCTGCTCTCCTCCCACCAAATGGAGATCTTTCTTTTCTCAACTAAGCTACATATGAGAATTACCATTAACAGACAGCTGAATCGAGTGTTAACTCATGTTCACAGCGGAAGTCTCCAGACCAAGGACAAGACCAGAATCTGTTGTGGGCAGAGAAGCCATCTGCCGATAGGACAAGCCTAGGAAAGCCGCATTCTTAACTGACAGGGGCCTGACACCAGTCCCAGAGCTGCACTCTGTGACCTAGCACAAGGATTCTGAAACTAGACTTGAGTTCAAATCCGTACTGAACAAGCTGTGTGACCTTGAGCGACTTGCTTCATTTCTCTACGCCTCAGCTCTATCTATAAAAAGGTGATGACAACGATCCCTGAAGCTGTTAAGAGTCAATGACACGACACACGACGTAGGATTGAGTAAGGGCTCAACACCTTTTCACCCTTATTATGATTATTCCCAACCAGTGTCCACAGACCACCACTACCCACTGCAAGAACCAGAGGCTCCGTTTCTACGCTTCCTGGTCTACTTTTTCTCCTTTACCTAAACAAAGTTTCTCATTCTTCCTATTTTGTTGGGGATATTTTTGTATTTTTGTTTTGTGATACTTCTGTCAGGTCAGTCAGCTATTTATTTATTTATTCAACAATAACTATACTTATCGAGTACCTAATGTGTTCATGACCTAGGCAAACCAAGATGCTATTTCAGTGATCCATCCAATATCGTCCTTGATCTCTAGAAGCTTATAATCTAATAAGGAACACAAGGCATGGGCATTAAGTAGTTATATTAAATAATTCTAACATACAGTTTAAAGCAATAAGTCCCATAAGAGAGACACAACTAATCAGAAGGGCAGAGTACTTCTGTTTTCCAAAATGAAGATGGGTTTGTAATCATTATGCCAGTTTTTCAATCAACTAATGAGTAATGGTGAATGTTGTCAGCTAACCTATATTAAAGCTGTGATCATCATTTCTCGATTAGTATGGTCTTAGAAGAGTTAGCCAGAAAAAGGATCCAATATTTGTCATCATCCTTTAAGGAGACCAGAACTTCCTATTTGCATGACAGGTGTCCAGAAATAGTGCCTTTGGAACATACTGCTACAATCACTGCCAATAAACACAGGTTTGTGTGGATGGAGTAGGCTGTATCTAATGGGGTGGATTTTGAAGTTTCATTTCCTCCATCAGGATATCTTCTCATCAGCACCATAAAGCCGCAAACGAAATGCTCAGAGATGTTTCAGGCCCCCATACCCACGATATTCTCTTAATATCACAACGGACATGAGACTGGCATAATCATGAGTAAATGTAAGAGCCCAGGCTCCAGAGCTACTCAGTAAATGCACCTGTGTCCTTCCATACTCAGCCACTGGCTACCGCTGCTGCTTCAGGGGCACCCAAGTGCTGGCGTTACCATGATGAAGTTTTTACGTGGATCCACAGACAAGTGGGGAAAAATAAGGGCAACGTGGTAAGTTTCTAAAAACTAAAGATACTGAACCTTTAATTTTTGATAATTCATCCTTTTAAATTTTGGGTTTAAATATTCTCTAAATACAGACAATGGTGGTGGTAGTTTTATATTTTAGTTCAGTTTAGTTCTGTTGTTACCCTTTATAGGTGCAATAAATATCTGGCAATTCTGTGTCAGTCCACCAACATTTTTCAATTTCTCTACAAAATCCACAAGTTCAGACTCTCCTATGAAGAAGGCCTTCTCAGTTCCAAGATCTCACATTCTACTATAAGGAGAGCCTCCACCTCTTAACTGCTGTGATGGGAGATCTGAAAAGTTTCTCCTGTCAACTCCCTAGTCCTTGGGTGGCCATCTAGGTCACAGAGGTT
Source organism: Tursiops truncatus (assembly GCF_011762595.2). Classification (NCBI taxonomy): domain Eukaryota; kingdom Metazoa; phylum Chordata; class Mammalia; order Artiodactyla; family Delphinidae; genus Tursiops; species Tursiops truncatus. The sequence goes on from NC_047041.1 coordinate 9,815,600, forward strand.
CCTAATCTAGTCTTTCTTTTTTTTTTTTTTACTTGAGATATAGTTGACATATAACATTATAGTAATTTCGGGAGTACAGCATGCTGATTCCATATATGTATATACTGCAAAATGATCACCAAAATAAGTCTAGTTAACATCCATCCCCACATGATTACAATTTGTTTCTTATAATGACCTAATCTAGTCTTGACTGTTTGAACAACGCCTTGGAGATAAGACTGTGCCTCCCCAATGTATATACATATATATATATACAACTCTGACCACTCCCCTGACCTCAGACACAGATTCGCGATTGTTCCTGAACACCTTCACCTCGATGTCTCATGGGCACTTCAGAGCCAGCACGAATAAATGAAACTCCGCACTGTCCCTCTACCTCTCCTTCTGACCCTGACCTCCCGTGCTTATCCCAATAGATAGCACCACCAACTATGAAGCCACCCAGTCAGACAGCTGGAATTCATCCTACATGCTTCCTCTCCCACCTCCCATTTAATTAGGCACAAAGGCATGTCGACTCTAGCTCCCTAATTATGACTAGCGTTTGTCTCCTGCTATCTGTTATTACCTGCCCTTCAATCCTTATCTTTAGGTTTGCAGTTGTACTTACCCTCTCCTACTTGTTTGTTCATTCACCAAATATTTATCGAGCATCTATCATACACCAAGTAATACGCCAGGTGCTAGGGGTTTTGTGGCTTAAAAAGCAAAAATGCACAATCCCTGCCCTTAAAAAGCTTATAGTCTAGTGGGGGGAAGACAAACATGTGAAAAATAAAGTGTCAGAGATGGCGCAAAATGAGGAAAATCTTAACAATCCGTCTACCTTGCAGTCTTGTAGTCAAAAGCAAACCTGAGGATATCTTAAAGTCCTTCAATTGTTCCCAGTATCTACATGGATGAGGCTGTCACAGGGTGTCAACTCCCGCTTCCTTCTCCAGTTTCACCATCTGCCTCCCATCTTCCACATGCGACCTGCGCTCCAATCAGGCCCAAGTCCTTGCAGTGACCTGGGCTTTGCCACATGCGTGCTGTCTCCCTCTCCTGCCTCACTAGTGTCCAGTGAACACCTATGATGTGCAGGTATTTTACCTAAGTTATCTCATTTAACCCTCACAACAATCCTATGGGGTGGATGGTATCACCCTCATTTACAAAGGAAGAAACTGAGACTAGGAAAAGCCAGGATAACTCGCTCAGGTTCACTGAGCCAGAAAGCGGCAGTGCCAGCGTTTGAACCCAGACATGCTCAGCTCCAAATCATAACTAGATCACCTCTCTTGCCTCGTCCACCCGATAAACTCCCACCCATGCTTCAACTCAAATGTCACTTCCTTAGAAAGCCCTTATGCCTGCCCAGGTAACATCAAATAGTTCTTTTGTGCTTCCCTGGTGACTCGAACTTCTATTACAACCCTTATTACCTTTGTGCCACCATAATTTGTTTACTCATCTGTCTTCCCCAAGAACCCATGAGCAGCTAACTGCTCACAGGGATCGTGTGTCATTCATTGAAAACCTCCACACTGAATCTCTGCTGGCATGTAAGCGGCATTTAATAAACATTTGTTGAGTGAATGGATTAATGAGTGCTTACCGACCTCTCTTCTCAAGGCTGAAAAAGAAACTCTCAGGACACAATTTATCATGTACTTATCTTAACACAGTTATGTCAGGACATCAGACGGCCCCAGTCTGAAACTGCAACCTTAAAAAAAAAAAGGAGGAGCTCCACAGCAATGCAATAATCCAGACTCCAGGAGGTGAAGTCACACTTCCAAAAGCCCTCCTCCAGGAACTGAACGCAGTCTACATAGGCAGGGCTGTCATCAAGAGTGGCCACACCTCCAACCGAAACTACTTCATTTGGGGGTAACTGAACCCAATACACTGGGGGCTAAAGGGATCCAGGGAATAGGACCTCAGGTATTACAGGGGAAAGATAAGGTGAGGGGGGTGCATTTACATGTATTTAGACTTTTAAAAATGATACCCACATCATCTTAAACCAGTTACCAGTGAGTCACATTATGAATTTTTACTCCATGGTTCCTGCTTGTGCACGGCATTCTCCAACGTCACTGTGTCAACCGCAAGGTATAGGTTTTCTTTGTACCTGGGTTGCAAAATGCAAACAGGCTCTTTATGGGAGCATCTTGATCAGTTAAAGAGTCTTAAACTTTTTTGAGTCATAAGCCCTCTGGAGATCTGATGAGAGCCATGGATACTCTTCCCAGAAAAATACAGAGACAGAAAATTCTGCCTACAAGTGGTAGAGGCTCATGGACCCTCTCCTAAAGTCCATCCCAGGACCTTAATGGTTCACGGGCCCAGACTGAAAACACGTGAACTAAACTCCCTCCAAAAGGTTTGGGCTAGAGAAGGTTAAAGAAAACGAATCCCAGTGCCAGTGTTAAACGTCGCCTGTTTCTGTGACCCATCAGATTCACTCCTGTGGTCAAGGTCCTGATCGCAAATGCTGGCCTCAGGAATGGTCCAGCTCCAAGGTCTGATTCTTTGCCTGATTAGATAATCTGCAATTTGGGCGAAGGGATGGCAAGAGCCTGAGAAAAATGAAGCTGACTCTGTTTCTACCTCCATGTGCAAATGGAAACATAAACGCGCATCTCCAAACTAACTGCAGAATAACTCCCCGATGCCCCCAAAGCTCACCTTTCCCAGAGCACTCACCACCCCTGGAGGGCCAGCTGCTTGGTCCCAAACCACTTACAACTTTAAGAGCTAGTGGACTAGCAGGTTTGTAAGCCTGGCAAGAGGTGACACTTGACATCACGGAGAGAAGATGCGTTACAGCCAGACAGCAAACTGCTTGGAGCAAACTGTTTTGGATCCAAACACAGCTGCAGATGCCTTGCTCCCGTGGCTGCCACTGCACACAGCCAAGGGGGGTACAGCACCTTGACCAGCCATGCTCAACGTGGCTCCTCAAATGTTTGTGGAAGGAGGTAGAGAGAGAGGAAGGGTGGGGGGACTGAAGAGTGATGTGGTCCAGGAATCCAGGGAGGCCTGTTCTCATTTAGTTTTGCTCTCCCTAGCTCCTTTCTGCAAGGAAAAGGCAGTATTTGACAGACCTAAGCTGGTTAAAACAACATACGCATGTAATTCTCACCACTATACAGACTAGGCAATGAAAGCCCAGAGAGGTTAAGTAACTTGGATCAGATCACACAGCATGTGGGAGTGGGAGAAAGGGGCTGAGAATCCAGTTCTGCGATTCCCAGAGATGTGTCCTAACCACTTTAACACATTACTGCCCGCAGCACGGTTGCTGCTTGGACCTCCTACCTCATTCTCTCTTTCATACACACATGGGGTACTCAACCTGCTCCAGAAGTCTGAGCCTCGTCCAGTCTTCCATCTTTGAGAGAAAGGAGACCCTGCCATCTGGCCAGAGAGGAAGGCCCCCAAACCCAGCACTGAGATATTGTGGAAGGACCACAGGTCTCTCTCCCTGTACACAGGGGCTGCGGCTTACAAACTCAGCCTGCTTGGCTCCCCCATCCACTCTCAATGGCTCTAGCTCCTTGTTTGGAAGAATGCACAGAAAAACAAATTTCAAATTGCAAGCAGGAGTCAGGAGACATCAGAAACCTATCTCAGGGACGCCCTCTAGCGTGCCTACAGGGTGCGTGCAACACAGCACCCGGGCACCGTTCCCTAGAGGTGCCCAGACCCGCACTTCCATTGGGGCTCCAGATGAGCGGTGGGAGGGGACAGCTGCCGCATCTGCCACTCAGAGCCAAATCCCAAGGCCACCTCACCAATCCCAAGGCCAACATCTGCTGCAGGATGAGAGGCAGTCTCTGCTCTCAAGACTGTCCATCCCACACCGACCCCACCCATTCCTTACACAGCAGGCAGAGGGAAAAGAGAAGCAAACAGAGGGTGAAAGTGTGGAGATGGCACAGATGGGTTAAGAGAGCACTGCAGCGTGGGGAAGAGGCAGAGGAAGAAGACAGAGAGGATAAGGGAGGGGGCGGCTGAAAAGAGACACGGTAAAGATAAAGGAAAACCAAGGCAAGGCTATCGAGAAAGACAGACACACGGTCAGCCCAGACAAAGCTACAGGTCACCGCCCCCGCCTACCAGGCTTCCAGGCACACAGAGGTGAGGAGTGTGCCTAGGAGGGCCCGGCCTTCCTCCCCTCCCCTGAGGTCCTCATTCTCGCACCGTTTCCCTCCACTCTGACACAGCCCCTGGATGCTCCGGACTGGTGGGCTGAGGGAGAGGAGGGGAGAGAAAAGTGAACCAAAGGCAGAACTTGCCAAGCGAAGCCACTTACGCACAGTGAGGCCGGCAGCATTTCCATCCTACCTTTGCTGTCGCCATATCAGCCGGCTCCATGATCTCAGCTTGGCCTAAGGAGCAGCGGTACCATCCGGAGAGAAAAGGCAGAGTCACAAAGGTCCACCCGGAAAGAACCAACCACCCCTCTGGAAGATCGGGGGAAACGAGACCTAGTTCTAAGCTTTGGCCCCGGGACCTCCTCTGCTGGGGGGGAGAGCGAAGGGCCTCGGGGTCCCCAGCAAGTCAGGGGCCTGCTTGTGTTCCCACAGATGCCCACATCAGGCTAAGTCAGGGGGCGTCTCCCCTTGCCTGGTACTTCTTCCCAGGAGGCAAGTGCGGGTCTCGCCAGGGCTCCCCCTGCTGGGGGAGAGCGCACAGAGGTGGAGGCCCTGCCCTCCCATCACCGGGTCAAACTGGTACCCACGGGTCAGAGAGAGGGGAGCTTGTGGGAAGAGGCCGGCTGGCGGGTGCTGAGCAAGTGCTGGGGGGGGGGGGCGGGAGGGGAGGAGGCTAGGGGTCGGTGCGGAGGCGGGTGTGAGAACCTCAAGAAGAAGGTACAGGCACTCAGATGGAAGCAGAAGGTGCTGTGCAAGGAGGTGCCAGAGCCACAAAGCCAGAGCCCGCCAGGCAAGGCCGAGAACGCAGAGGGAGAGGAATGCGCCCGGTGAAGCCACTCACCTTGCAATAACATTCAGACTGACTGAGGCCTACACAGGAGCCAGAGCGGGCGGTTCACACCCCCCCACTCCACTCCCAGAGACTCACAGCCTCTGTCTAAAGGTACATGAGAGCAGCCGGCAGCCCGGCTGGATCTGCAGAGGCCCCTGGCTCTCTCGGAGCAGCCTGATTGGAGGACCAGGATGACTTCATCCGGCCCCATTCATCACTCTAGGTTTCCTGCCCAGCGGGGACAGGCCGCTCTGCTGCAGTGACTACCGCTTCCTCTGTGGCCCATTTTACTCGGGCGGCCTGGGATAGGCTGTGGCAGTCGGGGGCGGCCAGGGAGAGGGGTCAGAGTATGTCGGGCCCTAGAAGAAGGCGGGAACAGTCTGCTCACATTTCTAGGGAAGTGCAGAACCTCTACTTAAAGCACAGCGCATACATCCATTCCTCCGTGAGTCTGCCGGTGCCGGCCCCGGCAAGAACGCAAAAGAGCCACTCCCCTCCTTGAAACCAGCAAGGAGACCAGGTTGTGTGCTCTGGTGGAGCACCGGTCTTCCCGTCAAAGAGTTCAACCAGACACATTCGAATCTTCAGATATTTCTCCCAGTCACTGAGAACAACCTATGGACAAGCAGGTCGATATCCTCGGGCATCCCTAAGTACCTCCTTCCATCAGTTCTCCCTGTCAGCTCTCCTAACGTGCTGACCTGGGCTTGCTGTTAAGGACATGCATTCCTTCAAGCCCATGATTTCAGATCCACAAAAGTTTGCAGGTGGATGAGACCTTAAAGCTTCGCCTCCTGGAAACCAAGGCCCAGCAAAAAGCAAAAGGGTCAAAGAAAGGTCTCCCAGCACTTGTTCCCCAATTCCACAGAGATTTTCCCTCAGAGATGGTGAGCTCCTGAGAGAAATGATGCCCTCATTTCCCCCTTACCTTCTGATCCCCACAGCTCCCAGAGCACAGAAAACCCAGCAAAGCAAGGGTTAAAGGGAGAGATTCAAATATAAGGGAATGAAAAAAGACGGCAGTGACCGTGAGGTCTCATCCACTACCACCTGCACTGGCCCTCATTCTTTCTAGTACCTGCTTCTGTTCAAGCCTAACTTCATCACAACGAATCCATGCAGTCAGGTAACCAACACACCAAGGAAAGAGTTTTCCAAAAGAATGATGACATCAACAATTCTACCAGTTTATTTTACCAGCGTCCTAGGGTCTGGCAGGAACAATAATAGTAGCAACTCCCATCGGTACATAATTTACATGTTTTCAAATCCATTACCTCATTTGATACTCACAGGCATCCACTGAGGTAAGTATCGTCTCCCCCATTTCACAGATAATGAAACTGAGATTCAGAGACTTGAAGGGACTTGCCCAAAGGTCACACAGACAGCACAGCAGAGCTGGGACTCAAACCCATGTTCACTGACTCCAAATCCCCTTCAACTAAATGTCATATTATCAAATTTCCCACCCCTCAACCTGCCCCCAACTCCAGCTCCCCATGACTATAGACTAAAAGAACATAAAACCTCAACGAATTTACAATTTCCCTTTGGCACCCCCTTTTTGTGGAAGATGACAAATTAGAAAATACACTATCAAACACTAGGAAAAAAAAAATCTTAGGCCTGCCTAGAGGTTACTGTATACATTTAGCAAATCTCCCGTGTCTGATGGAAACTGCTTTTAAAAAGAATCACCAAAGATTCATTCATGATCGCTTTATTTAAGCAGGAAAGTGGACCAAGACACCTGACCAAATTGGTCAACCATCAGGATTGAAATTAAGGAGGAAAAAAAAGATGTGTATCCTGGTTCCTGGAGGTACATTATTTTCCAGCCATCATAAATACCGAAGGTATCACTTCTGCCTTCCCTTTCCCGTCTTAACTCTATCTGCCAAGGGCCGCCAAGTTCCATAAACCTAGATGAAAAAGGACGAGGATGAGAGTAACAGGAAATCATTTAGGCCCATGGATTGTTTTTCATTAACTCATTGCCTGGTTTCTATAAGCCCTAAACTGTGGTCACAGATACAGTCGACCTGAAGTGGGTAAGAGGCTTTGCTGGTGCCGCAGCAGCGATATTCCACCATAGGCCCACAACAGTAACGAAGGTGTAGGGCCGTGCCAGACCCACACATGTCAGCTCTGCTCAGAGGCCTGGAATGCGCCTTCTGGCTATCGCTGTGGCCTTCAGTCCTCTCCGTTCCTGGGCTGACAGTCAAGTGTACAAACAGATGGAGAGCAGAAGGCTAGTACCCACGAATGAGGATGTTCTGTTTCATCAGATTCACACAGAAATCAGACCCACGTTAACGGGACTCCACCCCGTCTCCCAAATAACCACACGCATTCACCTACTCAGTGCTTAAAGTCATCCAGCTGTCACACAGCCCTGGATGGTGAACGCGGAGGACGGCATGGAGAAGACCTGCTCCGCCAGGAGCATCCACGTCTATTTTACAAAGCAATTCATGTGTCCTGAATGCAAAGCAGCACAGAGAGCGCTATTAGCCATAGAACAGACAGCCTAGAAGATGGGGCAGGGTGGGAGGTGGGGGACAGTGCTAGGCTTTAATGGGAAGAAGAGGACTATGTCCCAGAGTCCAAAGACAACTCCAGGAAGAAAGACGGAAAAGAGAACGACACTGAAGGGAAAAAGGAAAGAAAAGCTAATGCAGGGTATCTAAGTAGTCATCGAATCTGCACCTCTGCTACTTCCCAGCAAGAAACTGATCTAGATGACTCCTCATAGGATCACTCACTCCTCTATTCCATGCATTTGCCTTCTGAACTAGAGACCAGAAGCTCTCTCTTCTACAGCTGCTATAATCTCCTTCCATTTTGCCTAACATTTAGTGAAAAGACAGACAGACAGACAGGCAGGCAGGCAGAGAAAGGGTGGGGGGGCGGGGGGGAGCCCCTTTATAACGTCATCATACCATTTTCTCTCCAGGGCAATTATTCGTACTAATTACTTTACCCTACGTATTACATTCTAACTCCTTAATCGCTGTACTTAGGTATAAAGTTAAGAAAGTGGGGGGAAAAAAAATAACCCAGATGCTTGAAAAGAGGCTAGAGTGGCTATGGGCTGGGGCCACTCAAGCTGTGGTGGGGAGTCCGGGCACCCAGTTCCCGGAGGACAGCTCAGAGGCTGACGCTGCACCTTCAGGAAGCCCTTCCTCTGGCAGCTGTGGGTGGGAAGCGCTGCCAGGAAAGCGGGCAAGGCTGTTTCAAAGCCTGGTGGGATCAGCCTTGCCTGCTGCGCCGTGGCGTGTGCGGCTCTCCGAGTGAGGGGCAGTGGGCTGGCCTCATCGGCACTGCTTATGAAATGTGCAGCCCCATCACTCTGCCCGTCCTGAGACCACAAACACAGATCGGGTGCCTTTTTGCCAGAAAGGTGAAATCCCTTCTCTGACTGATGCCTGTAAACTGAAAAGACAGGGATGAAGCGGGGAGAGTCTCCCAGCACGATAGACCTTGAGAGGTCACTTGATGTCTTCTCTCCCCGAACACAGAAAACGGCAGTTTCTTCTGAGAGAAGAGACAGAAAAAGAAAGAGGGAGGCAGGGTGAAAGTGAACAGGGGCAGAGCGTGTGAGTTCCCACGATCCTGCCGTGTGACTGTGCGAGTCTGAGGGGTTGCAAGGTGCCGTCTCCTCTCTTGTGCTCGTTGGCCGTCAACCCTCAGAGGCAGTTGATCCTGATGGACAGCCTGCCTCTCAAGTCATCCTGCTTAGGTCTGAATTCTGACTCAACGACCCACCGCCTGTGTAACCTTGGCCATGTTACTTGGCCTCTCTGTGCCCCCATTTCCTCATCTGTAAGACAGGGGATGCTATTCCTCAACTCATCGGTGCCTATGAGGATTAAATGTGATAACATACGGAAAGGGCTTAGAATTGTGTCTGGCACACAGTAAATACTACTTAAACATTGAGCTTTTTTTTTTTTTAATTCACTGGTTCACCTCCTGTCTTCTGTCATCCATATGACCTCTCCCCCGCAGAGCATGACATTTTAAGACCCTGTTGATGACGGTAGAGGTAGACTGGACAGAAAACAAACCCACTTGCTTTTTTCAGGTGAATAAAGGCGTTAGAACCAGCGGGGTGAGCGTCATTATAACAAGGAAAAGGCAGAAAAGAAATCAGGGAAAGACCAAGGGGAGACACTTCCAGGTAATGCTGAAGGGTAGTGGACACTGTGGGGGCATGTAGAGGAGTTTTGGGGGGAAAAGCCATCAAAGAACAAGGAAAGAGTCCAAATGAAAATAAGAAGGGAACGAAAGATGCACAAAGAAAATCAGGAAACGGATCGAGTTGGAAGTGGGAGGAGAAAGGAGACCAGGCAACGACAAGCTCAAAGTGGAAATTTCCATGACGGCGTTTGACCGAAGCGTCTGAGAGGAGCTGTGGCTGGAGAGAAACAGCCAGGCACAAGGGAAACTAGGGAGACGGCAGCTAACCCTGCAAGGTTCAAGGCTGACTTGGTCTCACACAGCTGAACTGCTCTCTGGTGATGTCAGGTGTGGGAGGGCTGGGGTGGAGGAGCTTCTGACGAGTCAGGGCAAGGAGAGAAGGAGATTCAGGTTCTAGGAGGAAAGGAAACAGCCAGGGGCCAGTCACCTCTGGGAATGCACCCTCTGCTGGCCGGAAGGGACAGTGTCAGGCCGCCCACCTCCCCCATTGGCGCCCCTAGGGAAGCCCACAGCTCAGGCCAGACTTGGAGGTCTCTGCTTCGGTTCACACTATAGCTCCTCGGGAAACCCACCTCCCTCAGCCGCTAGCACTTCCTGGGACCTCGCAAGCAACAGGAATATCCGTGATAGCGCATGGACATCATCCTCTAGAACTGGACAGGGCAGTGTTGCCTAGTGCTTAAAACCCAGAGTCAGATGACCTGGGTTCCAATTCCAGCCCATCATTTAGCAGCTGTGCGCTCTCATGCAAGTTACGACACCTCTCTAAGCCTCAGTTTTCTTGTCTATAAAATGGAGGCAATAGTTATACTACTGGATAGGAAAATGGGGAAATTTAAACAAGAGCACAGTGACTGACACATAATAGACACATTCAACAAAGGTTAACTAAAATAATGTCGCCTTTATGATTACTATCTGAAGGGTACTCAGGGGGCTGGGAACAACGGGAACTCTCCGAGCTCCCCCAAACCTCCGAGCCATCTGCACTTGGCGCCAATGCAAAGCTGGCACTGGTCTGGTTACACAACTCCTGCCCTGACCACCCCCCCTCCCCCCCCCCGCCCCAGTCTCACCACCTCCAGCCAGCAGCTGGTCCCTGAACTAGACTTCCACATGACAGATTTGTGTAAGTGCTTCAAAAATGGAAAGGCTCATAAATGCCTCAGGTGGATAATCCTCCCACTCCCTGCCCTGGAGGTTTACTCCTGTGCCTGTACCAATTTTCACAAAAGACCTACAGCCGGGGCGGCAGAGGATGTCAGAGACTTTCGCATCGGGGTCAGGGTGAGAACAGATGAGAAGCCACAGGATTAACTGAGCAGGGAGTCAGCAGGGAGCGGAGCGCGGAGAGAGCCAGTCACGCTGCCTGACCTTTTTACGGTACATGGTAAACGGGAGCCACACACGTTTCCATTGTACAACCAAAGACTCTACTGCAGATGGAGGTGGGCGCTGGTGGAAGAGCCGGTGCGGGACAGGTGGGGGCCGTCTGAATGCCACTGGGACATCACTGGACGCTGGACTCGGGACCCACTAGTGACTACTGTTGAAACTGAGCAAAAAACAAGATAAGGTGACAGACAGAGGTCACAAGACCCCTGGGGCAGTCCAGTGAGCGGCAGCAGCCTTGGGGGGGCGGGGCTGGGAGCTGTAGGGGCGCTGTTGAGGAGTGTTTCACTCCCCCATTGTGCTCTGCAGCTGCCAGGCCAGGCGCGTGGGAGAGGTAAGGGGGAAGCTGAGGGGAAGTCTCCCAGTGTCCGCCTCTGCATCCCAGGTTTCTCCCAGAGGACTGGGAACAACGCTGAAAGATGCGGATACAGATGTGCGCCAATCCCTGGGCCAGGGGCTGGGGAGGAGATGCGAGCCGGCAGCACACGAGGGCAAACGTGGAGGGGGATGCTTCCAGAGCCCACCACCCTCTCCAGACTGTCCTCAGCTTGTCTTCTGAAGGTCACTGGCTCCAATCTATCCTTGGAGCTGCCACTGCAGCGCTTACATCCAGAAAACAAACAGGCCATGAAGCTATGGAAGCTCGTGGGGTGGGAAAGAAAAGAATGACCAAGGAACATCTACTTAAATGTCCAAGGAAGAACTCATGGGTCCCCGAGGAATCTGAGCAGAGGGTCTAAGAAGAACACACAAACCTGTCTGCACAGCAACGCCAACCAGCGATTCTTCCTTTGCACTGGCAGTTCCTTTCCCCCCTCCCCCGTGTCCTCTCTTCCTACGAGGTGGGAGCTGTCCTGCCAGGCAGACACCCCTGCCTTCCACAACTGAAGAAGTGGAGTCCAGGCCGCTCCCTTAGCCTTCTCTGCCTGCTGACTCACAGCCGATCTCATTACTGAGGGATCAGATGACCACTCCCTCCTCTCCTGGCAAAGCCACCACCAGCAGGGGGTGCTGGCGAGCCCAGAGGGAAGATGAGTTTTTGCAGGTCCTGCAGATGCCTACAGGGGCTTCAGCTGGTACCTGCAGAGACGTAAGAGTAACAATGGCTCCGTTCTGCAGTTTAGGCATAACAGTGAAACCGAAAGAAAGTTTCAGAAAGAGATACTGTCAAACAAAGAGGTGTACTGGAACTTCTGTACATATAAAATCCTAAGGCACTTCTCAAAATGAACAAGGCATAGGAAACATACTCAAGATTAAGATTAAAAAAGAAAAAACCTATTTGGCCTTCAGGCACATTTAACTGCATCATTCAGAATCACTGGGGTCTATCCTCTCCCTGTTTGTTTCCTGTTCTGTCTGGTTTTGAAGCTTTCCGAGAGATAATCTTCATTAGTAGACTGGCTCATACACCTCCACATCCGGAGCTTCAATTCTAGCAAGCTGGGAAAGGCAGACCCATCAGATATAAGGAAAAGCAGAAGGTCCCGCACTGGATCCCCACATGTATCCTTTCTTAACGGGAAGTCCTAAAGCACTGCAAATAAAAACTCGAGCTCTGGAGTCAAATCTCAGCTCTGCCACGTTACAAGGAAAGGCAATGGACTTTGCCTTATCTAGAAAATGGGTAGAGAAGTAACTTCCCTTCCTGGGTCGCTAATATGATAAAATAAGCACAGCATCGAGCACAGAATAAGCTCTCAAAATAGAAGCTATTCTTAGTAATAACAAATAATACCTCAGAACTGATACTGTGCCCACAAACTAAGTACACAGACATTCTGTGCTGTCTTGCCTTTGCTCCTCTCATTTGTAGATTTGCAGTAGTTTCTTATAATTATAGATTTCTTTACTGAAAAAGACCCCAATTAATTTCCTTAGTCAATTTCCCATTATGGAAGTTATTCATAGAGAGGCAGAAAACCACTTGACATAGAGAGTGAAGAAGAAATTCATCAATTAGGAAGGAGTAGAGAGTGTCTGGCCCCTTAAATTCCTTCTTAAGGGCTCCTTCTGTAGATCTCTGTTCTGTACCCTATTTACAAGGACAACTGATGTCAACTCTCAGCCGGAAGCGAATCCACCCGTTGTTTAAGATGCCAGGAAAAGAAAACATGGATAACAGTTGTTTCACTTCCAGAGGGAAAGGAGGTGAGCCGGTGAAACTGTCCACTTTGTGGAGCCCAAAGCAAGTCTAAGGCATGGAGCCAAACTAATAAACTAAGAGTTTCTAAAGTCCAACCCCGAATTCTACTTACTAACTCACCCACCACGCTCACACAAAGAATGACAAGGGGAACTTCTGTGTTTATGTATGGGCAGGCGGGGTGGTACTCAGAATGCCTCCACTCCCTCAGCCCCTTCCCTGCAGCCGGGAGGAGGAGGGCCGTTCTGAACCAGGGTTGCAATGGGTTTCTCTGCATCTCAATGCAAAAGTTGCCCCTTCGGATTAAGGAGGACTGGCAAAGAGAGGGAGGGAGCCCCAAGCAGTTAACTGCTTGTGGCTCCCCTGCCTGAGGATAAAAAGAAAAGAGGCACTGAGCAACCTGAAAAGTGATGACAGATAAGATGAAATGATTAACTACACAGCCCAACCCACCCACCTTTCTCCTCACTGCACAATGGTGATTCCTGGGCTACGCAGAGGATAAGGGAAAAACAGAAGCCACGCACTGACCCCAGCATCCCAAGCTGGGTAAAAAGGCACCGAGGGTCTGCCAGAGGTTCCCTAAAACTGATGTCACAAGCCAGGACTGGGACAGCTAGGCTCTCCCTGGCCCAGGCCTATTAAATTGGGTGCTTGATACCAGCTAGGTTTCAGGCTACGAAGTGCGTTTCTCAAACACCACCGACATGGAAATCACTTGGGGTATGTGTTATCTGTGCAAATTCCTAGAGGCTCAGAATCAGAGAGAGGGGTCCAGAAATGTGCATGCTGAATGAGTTCTGCAGGTGATTCTGACACCCCCTCAAAGGCTGAGGACCACTGCCTTAGAACCCTGGTCTCCCAAGCTGGAGGCTCATTATCAAGGGGATATGAACACTTCCTCATGCAGTGCAGGAAGAAAATATGAGAACTTATATTTATACTTCTTTTTAGCTCATCCTTTAAAAATGTCTACTTAATTATATAATATACAAAATACTTCATACAGCAGTGCATGCATACAACTTACGTAAATACGTTTACACATGACATCGGTGGTACCGCTCAGAAAATGTTTACTGATGGGGATTTGCAACCAAGCTGGAGTATCAACTTCTGGTACAACGACTGCTTCAAAGCAAAGAGTGGCCTCTGTAAATACCTGCTCTGAGCTTACGTTATTCCTCAGTGACCAGTTAAGAAGAGAACCCAGGGTTTTGGGCCTCCGACTGCATCTCAGCCCTCGTGTAAGAGGGAGGAAAGAATGCAGTGCAGAGCAGAGCAAACCTGCGGGCGGAGTCCGGGCCTGAGCCCCGAGCTGTCACCCACTCACACTCCTTCTTCACCCTGGCTGGTAGGAGGATACTATTTCTCCCAGTAGGAAGTGGAGACGCTGGGGAACGAAAGTTACCGTTCATCCTGCCAGTTGCCCCAATCTAAATCCCAACTATGGCATCCGCAGAGAGAGAGTGGTTTGCTGAGCTATAATTAATAACCCCGCTTTCTCAGGCAGAAAGGGAGAAATGCTGGAGTAGGAGAAACGCAGAGCAGGTGATAGTTACACCTGCAGACAGTTCTGTTGACAGCAACAGAAGCAGCCGGAGGGAAGCTACAAACTGGGAACTCGGGCGGGAGGGGAAGGCAGAAGCACCCTGCCCCCCAAAGTCAGAGCTTAGCCCAGACCTAAAATAAGTTCTCCTCTACTATCCAAACGCCTATGTGCTGTCTGCCACAAGACCGCACCGTCCTCTAAGCACACGTGTATGTGAATCAGAAAAAGGGGCACACGGATCAAACCATTTCCAGGACCATGAAACTGTCACAACGGTTAACAGATGCATTCATTAGGGCCACAGCGGCCCTCCTTCTGGGCCATAGTCACAGAATCCCATGATCATAGAACATCAGAGCTAGCAAAGCCTTACACACGTATTCACGGAACAGATATTTGCTGAGCGCCTACCATGTGTCAGGCTCCGTGCTGAGTGCTGGGTACACACTAGCAAATAAAACAAAGGCGGTCCCTGCTCTCATGGAGATTAGGACGAGCGGGGGAGACAGACAACAACCAAGTCAACAAATAAATACAATTATGACACCATTAGTGCTAAGACGGAAAGGAAGCTGGGGGCCGGAGTTGATGTGACTGGCTTTCCCGGGCGACTGAGGAGTCATCAAACGTCACCTCTCCTGAACTCACTCTAACCAAATCTCCAGCTACGGTTCTCTGAGAACTTACCTTCCACTCACCTCCCAGGCGTGGCCCGAGCCAACAGTTTGCTGACAGTAACTCTAACAGAAGCTACCATTTACTGTGCGTCAGACACAATGCCAAGTGTTTTCCCCCTTTTTTCTCATTTTGATCCCCCCAACCTCCACAAAGTAGGTACAATTATCTCCATTTTCAAAGAAGGAAGCAGGCTCGGAGAGGATAAAACGTTGTGAAAGCACCACAGCCCACAGCCAGTAAGTGGCAGAGCCAGGATTTAACCTGAGGTCACTCCTTCACCTTCCAAGCAGGGTCCTGAGTCCCACGTGACCGCTGCACAGATTCCTGTCCCTGACGCCAGCACCACAGGATCAGAGACTCTCTGGTGCTGCCGTGCCCTGCTGGGGGCCGGCTGCAGGGCCACAGCGCTGGGTCGTCGGGGCCCAAGGAGCCACCTCCTAAGGATGCAGACTGGGTTTCTGTTCCCCACCCTCAGCCTCCGCCTGACAGCACCCTGGGGAGAGAACCCTCGTCAACGACGGCTGCACACCTGTGGGCGTCTGTGCCTGGGCGTGTGTGTGAGAGAACTGTGATCGTCACCAACCACCTTCGAGCCCCTACCTACCTTTGAGATCCACTGAGCCTCTCACTGCCTTTCTTCTTCCTGTCCTCCCCTCACCCCATCTGTCCCATCTGTCCTCTTCCTCGCTGCTGCTTCTCTTCAAAACAAAACTGCCTGTAAGTTTACATGCACCTCTCTCTCCGATGCCTGCCAGCCCCTGAATTTAACTCTGATCCTAGAGGTTGCAACCTCCTTCTCCTCCAGAAAACCTCCTCCCCTCTGCTTGTCACAAAGGCCAAGGCACAGCGTGTCTGGCAAGGAAACACCGCCCCACGATTCTGCCAGGTTCAGGGCCCACGTTAGGGAAGAGAGCCCCACACCTGGTTTATGCTCAGATCTCCCTGGCAGCTGCTCAAGCAAAGTCCCAAATGAGTGGATATGAGGTGTGAACACACAAAGGCAACACCCCCAAAGGTCCCTATCCATAGGTCCCTATCACTGGGAGGGAATCAACACCCCCAAAGACATGAGAGAACCCGAAACCAGGCAGAACACACCATTCTCTTCAGCACCTTTCTCTTGGGACCTCCAAGCTCTTTACCAACTGAAGTAATTCACCATCAGAGAGGAAAAGAGTGCCCCCTGGCATGAAGAACCCAGAGAGCCACGGAAGCGCCTTGGAGACGCGGCGAGGCCCAGTCAAGCATGCCGTCCACTGAGGAGCACGCAGCCTCATTCATGCCCCACCCCTTCCCCTTCCCCTTCCGCCTCTGGCAACAGAGCACTCTCCCTCTTGCGGGCCTGTCACTAGCAAGGAACTGCAATATCCCCAAACGTGGGAGACACCCCAAAGCACTCCCACCTCTGTGAACAGCCCCGGGTCATCCCAAACCAGCCAAGGGCCAAGTCCTCGTGCCCTGATCTCCAGGGCCCCCGGCCACCTACTTGGCTCGTAGAAAGGACAGCTTCTTCCTCAGGGAGGAGACATGGTGATGGCAGGCCTGCTTCACAGCTGTGCTGCAAGAGACCGTCGGGGAGCGCAGGTTCTGGACCATGCTGGGCTCACCGGGGGGCCTGCCACATGGCCACAGGGACCTGGGGGGCCGGAGGCTCACTCTGGGGCTGCTGGCCGGGCAGCTCCTTCAGCTGTCGACCTGGCCCCTGCACCTGAGCTCTGCCTGACCTAGTGTTCACACAGAACACAGGCGGGTGGAGGGCCCGGCCTCAGGCTCCGTGTTCCCGGGATGCCCCCTGCCTGCCACCCGGGCTCTGCACAGAGCCCTCCCCCATCCTCTCGCATCTGGCCACGCGCTCTGGGCACTCAGTCTCCTCTCCTCCTTTGTCCTCAGACAGGGAGGATG
The DNA here is from genome assembly GCF_011762595.2 of Tursiops truncatus. Classification (NCBI taxonomy): domain Eukaryota; kingdom Metazoa; phylum Chordata; class Mammalia; order Artiodactyla; family Delphinidae; genus Tursiops; species Tursiops truncatus. The sequence goes on from NC_047041.1 coordinate 9,832,459, forward strand.
GAGCTGTACCTGCATGTGATGTCAGCTGCTGGAAGGAGGGGAGGGCCACGGGCACTGCTCCCAGAGGGTTTGCTACTCCTGGCTCCTTCCTCCTGGTGAGGGAGCTGACCCGAGCCATCACCTCTGTGTCCACGGGGCCACAGGGAATTTGGCGGCCAGGCAGGTAGACGGGGCTAGAGTGCCCTGGAAATATGCAACTTGGGGACAATTTCTGGGACAGAATTAAAAACATTTTCCTTCTAGTGGGAAGCTATCTATTCCGGTGGCCAGACCTGAGTTGGAAGGAGTGGGCCTGCTTTCTGGCCTTGCTCCAGCTCCGGGGGTTCAAATTCCATTGCCCTGGTTTCTGTGTTTGTTCATTCATAAATTCCACACATATCTGCTGCTGAGCACTTACTCTGTGCCTGATATAAGAGATACAGTTTCTGTTCTCCAGGGTTTCATGGGCGAGTGGGGAGATGTATAAGTAAACCAAAGAGTGCACAGCATGGGGCAAGTGTCCGGCATACTTAAACACAGCCCGCTACTACACATAGAAAATAGACGTGATGAAACTTCAACTTGCCTTCCCTTCCTTATCTGGGAGAAATGAGGGTGCGTTCCAGTAAGACATGTAAGACTTGAACGTCTTTTGAGCTAGTCAGAGAAGAGGTGATACAAGAAATCCCCAGGGCTTCCCTGGTGGCACAGTGGTTGAGAGTCCGCCTGCCGATGCAGGGGACGCGGGTTCGTGCCCCGGTCCGGGAAGATCCCACATGTCGCGGAGCGGCTGGGCCTGTGAGCCATGGCCGCTGAGCCTGCACGTCCGGAGCCTGTGCTCCGCAACGGGAGAGGCCACGACGGTGAGAGGCCCGCGTACCGCAAAAAAAAAGAAAAAAGAAAAAGAAATCCCCAAATTAATGACACCCCAGCCTCACAGTACTCCCATTCACCTTCCTTGATCTTCCGAGATGATCTTTTTTCCTATCACACAGAGAAAATAGCTATTAACCTCCTCACTGTCCTACCACATCACCTGTGAGCGCAGCTGCACTCACATCCACTATTCTCTCCTATTCAAGGCTAATCCATTCACCTGTGATCTAGGTCCAGCTTTTCTTGCTTCCTCCAAACCCGTTTCCTTATCTTTCAGCAGAGGCACTCCCCAGCAGGGCAAGATGGAATCCCAGGATCAACTCTGGAGACCTCCCTTCTCTCTTACACCCTTCGTCCAGTGCATCACCATGTCGTGGGCATTTTATCCCCAACATGTATCTTGAATTCATCTTTTTTTTTTTTTTTTTCCACAACCAGCATCCCAAGTCCAAGCTACCAATACTCAGTCCTTTGCCTGGACTATTGTAACAGCCTCCCAACTGCCCCAGCTGATCCTCTGCATCCTTTCTCCGAGCTGCAATCTTTACAGAATGCAAATCTGACCCTGTCAGCTCCCTTCTGAAGACTTCCAATGAAAATTAAAAATTAAAAAAAATAAAGACTTCCAATGACTTCCTAGTGCTCTGAGCATAAAGACTCAAGTCCTTGTTGTGGCCAACCAAGCTCCTCTCATCTTATCTCATCTCATCTGTCTCGTCTCACTGCTTCCCTCCCATCTCAGGCTCATCCTTCTGGCCTTAGATCAACCACCACGCTCTCATACCAACCCCACTTCAGTCCAGGCCCAATTTATTTGATACACTCCCTCGTGGCACCATGTTCCCCTCCTTCAACACACACATCCGAGTTTGTATTTTCTTTGTTATACACTCAGTTATGTTAACACTGTCTCCTCAACAAGACTGGGAACGTGATGAGTAGAACATATAGTACATAACTGGTAAGTGTTCATTGAGTGAATGAATGAATGATGTCCTCTTTAAAATTCTCATCCCTGACCTACCGGTTTCTACTTGAGGTTAAAAATGTGCTGTGTCTCCCTATATTAAAATAAACTTTCTCCCCAAACACCCCTACGTACCATCTGTATTTCTCTTCTTCCCAAGCAAATGTCTAGAATAAATTCCCCACATTCAGACTCTCCTTCCTCCCCTCATATATTCTCTTCTAAAACTGCTCTATGGTTATCAACGACCTCCTAATTACCACGGCAGAAGATGCTTTTTAGTTCTTACCTATCTCTACCCTCTTTGTCTCTTCTTCCTTGCTTCTACGATATTTCTGTCCCCTAGTTCTCCTAGCTTCAGTGGGCAATCTTTTGCAAATTCCTCCTTCCCTTATCTTCTGCTTAAACTCTGCTCATTCTAAGACTCTTGGCCTCAACTATATTCTCATTTCCAAAACTAAAGAAGTTTTAGTCCTGTCTCCTGAGCTTCAAACAGGTGTGGCCAACGACACAGTGTATCTCTCCAGCTGCACACTCCATGCTCAAACTCCACACATCTAAATGAAACTCACTACCACCCCTGCTCCTCAAATCTTCCCGCTTTACCCAGTATTTTAGTAACAACAGCATTATTATTAATAACAATAATAGCAAGCACATATGTAATACTAGCCATGCGCCAGGCACCATTCCTGTTCTAATCATCACACATATACACATTCAACATTCTCAACAACCCTATGAGGTAGGACCTATTATTATACCCATCTTATAGATGAGGAGAGTGAGGTACAGAGAAGTCCTCTTTTCTATTCTTCTACCATAATTCAGAAATGTGCCCATCTGGCCTCACCTTAAATGTCACCACAGCAGTAAGCCGTCCCTCCCACCCAACTCACAGTAGTCCCAAAAAGCCTTGGTCCACCACCTCACCTTTCCTCATCTTCTCTACAGCACTTATTACTACTTGACGTTTTCTTGTTTATTATCTATCTTCCCTCACTAGAAAGTAAGCACCGTGAAAGGAGAAACAATATTTATCTCGTTTATAGCTGTAGCCACCAATGCCCAGAAGAGTAGCTAGCGTACAGTATGTGCTCAATAAATCCCTTATTCAGTGAGGGAACGAATGGGTGGACAATTGCCACAGTACCCTTCCTTGTCTATCTGCTTCCAGTGTTTGTTCCTTGAATCCATCTCTCACACTAGGATGAAAAGGATTTTTCGCACAAGAATATCTGGGAGAGACTCGGGTACCCCTTCCTCCAAATCCCTCACTCACTTCCCCCATCTATAAATACGGGTCACTCTATCATGGCAGGATGTGACATGATCAGGCATCTGCTTACCTGTACAAAGATGATTTCCAGCCGCTTGCTAGCTACCCCCACTCCTGGGACATCCTCGGCAGCACTACTGAAGTATTTGCCGTTCCTGAACATGCCTTGCTTTCTCACGCCTCCATGCTTATGTACATCTTGTTCTCTTGCCTGGGAACGCTGTCCATGTGACGGACTCCTACTCACCTTGCAGCTCTCAGCTGACGCACAGCCCTCTCCCCCTCTCCGTGGAGTCTTTCTGGATACCACTGCCCTCTCTCTCCCTCCTCCCCAATCCTCGCCCCAAGCAGAGTACCTGCATTACTTGGGCCAATTTCTTAACTCCACTGAGCCTCAGTTTCCTTAAACTCTAATATGAAGATTATAATAGCATCTATTTGATAGGGCTGTTGAGGGGTTTTATTTAAAAGTATATGCAAGATTCACTGCACAGATTAGGTGCATTAGTCAACAAATTCTTTAGTTCCACTACAACGAAATTCTATCAGACAAACTTCTATCTGTCAATTATCACACTACGTTAGACTTGCTTACTTACAGGTATGTCTTACCATAAGACAAGAAGGCTCCTGAGGGCAAAGACCATGCCTTACTCTGTTTATCCTCAGAGTCAATATCTGATATTTTGCAGATGATCAATATTCTACACAGTCTTTCTGTCTCTGCTTCTTCAAGGACAGAACACAGATCGGCTAAGAGAGTGAGAGTAAAAACTCACGATAGCCAAAAGCAACCATCAGAGTACCAGCAGCCACCACACTGAGCACCTGCTAAGTACCAGGCATTCTACACATGTTACCTCATGGACTCTTTACAGGAAAAGGCTTTTGCAAATGAGGAAGCTAAGGTTCAGTAAAGCTGAGGAAAATGCTTTTAAAAATGCACAGTCAATATGGAAGAAGGCAGACAAAACCATGTCTGCTGACTGAGACTCTCACTCTTTCCTGCACACCGCAGGGCCCAGTGGCACAGGGCAAGCCTCTTGTTCCTGCTGCAGCCTGGACTCAGGCAGGCTCCAGCATGTTGAAGACATTTAATAAAGGTTTGTGGCACACATGCCCGCATGCAGCAGTGAGTACGTGAACGCATGGAGCCCTGCCTTGGCCCTCAGTTACACTCCAGCCCTCTCCACGTCTCATTTTCCTACCACGAAAAGGCTTCCTGGTCAACGGAGACCACGTTCTGTTGAAACTAACATCCTGTACATAAACGGTCCTTAGTAAAAATAGCTCCTTTTTCTACACTCCTGGCTTTGTATGAAAGGTCCTGCCACTGGGTGAATGTACTAAATAAATAAAGACCTGGGCACCTCAGAAACCTTACCAACAGTTCCAGTTTGGGCTGAACCTGGGAACTAGTGTTTTGTAAGTACACCCATGACTTCACCTCGATGCATGAAAATGGATTAGTGTCCCAAATTCCATCGCACACACATACGCGCTTTGGGGAAGTTAGATCTATTTTGCTTTCAACCAGAAACCTGAGGGGATTATTCCTATCTCTGAGACAATCCCTGTTTCCCAATAAACTGATTCTTTTCCCCAAACTACCCCTTCTCCCTGATGCACACCTGCCCAGGAAATGACCATCTCTTGCACTCACCTACCCAAAGACTTCTTTTCCTTCAGGACAGAAACTGATGTGAATGAGGAAAAGCACAATTCTTAGAAGCCCTTAAGTTTGGATATCTTATTGAGGCATTTCCCTCTTTGCTGTAACGTGGACTCTTCTTCCTTTTTTTGGTTGCATTGGGTCTTCGTTGCTGCGCCCGGGCTTCCTCTAGTTGTGGTGAGCGGGGGCTACTCTTCGTTGCGGTGCGCGGGCTTCTCATTGTGGTGGCTTCTCTTGTTGCAGAGCACTGGCTCTAGGCTCATGGGCTTCAGTAGTTGCAGCACGTGGGCTCAGTAGTTGTAGCTCGTGGGGTTTACGGCGTGCGGGCTTCAGCAGTTGTGGTGCATGGGCTTAGCTGCTCCAGTGCATGTGGGATATTCCCAGACCAGGGCTCGAACCCATGTACCCTGCATTGGCAGGCAGACTCTTAACCACTGAGCCACCAGGGAAGTCCTGTGGACTGTTTTTAGACTACAGTAGAGTAGCTATTTGTCTCTAAATATTATATCCATTCTGAACCTTGTACAAGAAAAAAGAAAAATCAATGTTTTATTTAACCAGTTGAAAGTTATCTCGTACTAAAGGGTTATAATTTTGATCTTTAAAACAGAAGAAATCAGGACTTCCCTGGTGGCGCAGTGGTTAAGAATCTGCCTGCCAATGCAGGGGACACAGGTTCGATCCCTGGTCCGGGAAGATCCCACATGCCGCAGAGCAACTAAGCCTGTGCACCACAACTACTGAGCCTGTGCTCTAGAGCCCGCGAGCCACAACTACTGAGCCCACGTGCCACAACTACCGAAGCCCGCACGCCTAGAGCCCGAGCTCTGCAATGAGAGAAACCTCTGCAATGAGAGAAACCACCACAATAAGAAGCCGGCACGCCGCAACTAGAGAAAGCCCCCGTGCAGCAATGGAGACCCAATGCAGCCAAAAATAAAATAAATACAATAAGTAAATTTTTTAAAAAAACAAAACCAAAACAAACCAGAGGAAATCAAACTTTTTTTTTTTTGGCCTGCTCTATGAAACGATCCTTCATTCTGTAATTGACCACATGGTTTGGAGAATTAGGAGGGGCCACAGAAAAGGGTCCATATTACCCACTTCATACTTGACCATTTTCAGCCCTGCTCTACCTGCTTCCCAGGGGAGGGGCAAAGAGTAAACGAGATGATCTGTTGGTCCAGGAAGGCCTGGCCAGTGTGGGGAATGCCGCTGGAACCAGCAGGGTGTGCTGTCCATCAAACTGGGCCCAGAGCAAAGGGCACAAACCAGATTCCCCACCACCGCAGAAAATCTCCACAGGGCTCAGATCTCACACTTGCTCTAGGTCAGGATATCACAGAGTAAGATCCAAAATGCCCCAGAGAGTCTCTTAATTGGGTGGAAACACGTTAGAGGAAGGATTAGGTGCAGGGTGTAAAGGTTTGTGCTGAGCTGGGGCTGAGTGATTAATTAGCACTCTGAGGACTTGCTCTCTCCAGGAGAACCCACTGGCTGAGAAGGGAAAAAAGAATTCATTCAGAAACGCCATGGGGAACACACATCCGTCCTGAGTTTCGAGGGGAGGGGTCCACAGGGACCGCCACAAGAAGCATCCTTCTGATCCCAGCCCTCTCAGTTTCCCATACTGCCCAAGGTGAGCTAGTGCAGAACTGTATCCAACATCCACCGTGAAGAGTTCAGGGGGCTGTCGGTGGGCCAGGGAGAAGAAAGGACCAGGGAAGACATTTAGAGGATTTTTCTGGGCAGAGGTGTGGAAGGGAGACCCTCCATAACATTTCACTTGGTTGGGGGAGTGGGCAGAGAAGGAGCTAGAATATAATTTTTATCAGCATACAATCCCAACTACTGAACAAAAAGGCAGGGCTCTCTCCAGTTAGCAAGCAGCCTTGGGAAAAATGCATGGCAGAGTATGTGCAATTTGGCACTTATTCATCTCTCCCAGGAATGCCCTAAGCAGCTGGGATAAAACAGAGCGACCCGAGGAGCTGCCAATCATAGGGCAGATAGACGAGGAGCAGCTGAAGGTATGATGATCAGAAATGGATGGAACGCTTCCAGAGATGTTTGGCGCCCAAGCACAGGGAAGGGAGTTCTGCTGGGCAACTCTACGGACCCTTCCAATTTTGAGAGTATGGTTGTCGAAATCCAGACAGCACTGAAAAGAGAGCGAAGGCCACTCTAGAGACTGAGGGCACTGCCATCAGATCATAACTGATGAAAGCATCTTTACAAGAGTGATTAATCTTTGCCCCTTGGAGGCCCCATGCCTCTGCCTAAATTGATGAGCTGAACTGTTAATTTTGGTTAGTAACAAGCACAAAACTGAGAACTAGCGCAGAACTCATAAAACTTTATAAATATAAAGGGAAGGTCCCACCCTCCTGCCCAGGATGAAACCCTTTTCATGACATACCATCTAGCTTTTGTCTGAACACCTGTATGGAGGAGATAGTTCATTACTTTACAAGGCCTGTTCCATTGCAGTACAGCTCTCGTCATGGAAAAGTTCTTTCTTATCCTGAGCTGAAATCCTTCTCGCTGTAACTCCTACCCCTCTAGTTCTATTTCTTAGGCTTTCAGATATTTAAAGAGTGCTGCTATAGTCATTCTAAACCTTCTCTTTTCCAGGCTAAACCTGTTTCCTTCAACCAATCCTTATAATCACATAGTTATCATCTTGATCATTCTTTTCTGAACTCTAATTTATCAATATCCTTTTCCAAAGAACGGAGAATAATACATCCGATATGGTCAAACTAGTACAGACTACAGTAAGACCTTTTTTTTTTTTAAATCCATGCTCCATCCTTCCAGTAATGAACTCAGACTTTTACAGATCATTTGGTACTTGCTTCAGATCACTGGCTCATATGCGGCTGGTTAAAAAGTAACCCTTAAGTTCTTTCCCACATGAAATCCTGTCAAGTTAGGCTCCCCGTGGTAACCCTACACTCAAGAAACTATTCTAATATAAATATATAATAGCACATTTCCTTTTTTAAAATACTCCGTGTTGTTTCCACCTACTGTTCTATTTGAAATAATACTAAGTCTTGGCTCTATCGTCCTTGGTGTTCTCTCTACTCCCTCTCAGCTGAGCAGCCACCATAAGTTTGACAAATGAGGTAAAAGTACCTTCTGCATTTTCATCCGGTTTGTTGATGAAAATGATAAGCAGAGCTAGACCAAAAGCAGAGCCCCGCGGCCTGCCTGCTGAGACCCCCTTCCCGTGAAGGTCAGCACGGTCCACCTTCGCTGGGCACAGAAGTTTAACTTGCTGCAGCAGACCGCTCCCTCTGTCTACCATTCAGAGGCGCTCCATGCCGCAGATGCCACCTGGGGCCCACAGCCCCAGTCCCACCTCAGAGCCTCAAACGGGCATCCAGGAGCCTCCGTATCCTCAGGGCCCCCTGTACACCCCACCTCATTCTCCGTTAACCTCTGACACCTACCATCCACTCCAATCCTGGTGTTCTGCTGTCATCTTGCAAACAGATAGTGATACCGAGCAGGACCCTGTGGGGCTCCGGGGCACAAAAGCCTTTCTGTGCCCCCCACTTCTTGATTACAGGAAATAGGCTTCATTCAGCCTCCATGACCTTCCCTGAGTTCCAGTGGGCAGGTTCAAACAGTTGCTAATCAGGGAAGGGAGGGGATATGGAGGCGACAGGAGAGGAACAGTCAAGAAACAATAGTGCAGCCTTGGGGCAGGGTCCTGGATCCCCCTCCAGGGATACACACAACAATATCCTTGAGCTGTTTTGCAGATACAGAAACCCCAACCAGGTGGGAGAAGTTAACAGGTTAATGATGCTGACTCCCACGTGCCCCCCACCCAGGTGGAGGACGGAAGGATGATGTCCACGCTCCTCACCTCAATCAACTAACGCTTGAACTCTGTCGACCTCTGTCGCAAATTCATGCTGAATTCTCCTCAGCTCAAGCCCCTCATGAATATGCATGAATACCCTTAGCTTAAAACTTCCCCAGTTTTGCTGTGAGGGAAACACTGCTTTGGGATAACTCCTTCCTTCCTCCGATCTTTAGCTTGGTTGTATCTTTTGGTTGACACCCACCAAGAGGCGAACCCACCTTTCAGGTACCACTCTGATGCCACACACGCATCCCCGGCCACGCCGTTTTCCTCGGGCACAAAATACCCTTTCCCCTCTCGCTCCACACCGTACCCGACCTCTAGAGTGTGCCTCAGGTGCCAAGTCCACTCTGACATCTTCCCAACGGACTTGGTTTCCACACACTGACTTCTTCCCCTGCTGGACACCAAAAGCCTTTAGAATCGGTCCCCTCTACTCGGGTCGAGGGGGAGCATCCTCCTTCTAAGCCGTGTTTGAGCACAGAGGTCTGGCGGGCCCCTATTTCTCTGCAGTTTCCCACAGTTCTCATTCGCGGCAGAAGCACTATCTTCCTCAAACATTTTCCCCACCCACTGTAATCGCTGCTCCCATCTCTCCCTCCTCATGCGATCTTACCTTTCTTCCCGCACCCGAGGACTCAGGAACCTGCTAGAGTCATCGTCATGACTGCTCTGCTGGCTGCTGAGAAAAGACAGGATGTGAACCGTTAACGTTCCGCTTCTTTCTCAACCCTGGGGGAGAGCATCTAGACTTCAGCTCAATGGAGAAATGGGGTTACAACATCTTAAAGGTAGACGTTCCCCGGGGAAGTTTACACAGAGGGTATACTGCCAGATGGTGGAACTGAGACACATTTGGTGAAAAACCCACCCATCATACCTAAAGCACAAGAGGAAGATCCTGACCTATCACCTTCTTCTTCCCAGGCCACACAGTCTCAGAGAGTGAATGCCTCTGGCATTCTCTGTACCTGGGCCTCTAGATCTGTAGGACAGAATAATCCCATTCTTCCGCCTCCCCTGAGACACTCAAGGTGCTGGCTCGCAGTCTTGTGGGCAGGAAGGGGAGGGGTGCGGGCAGGAGGGAATTCCAGCAGGAGAAAGACTTGAGACTTGATGGAGTCTGGGGCCACCCGGCCTGCTTCCCTGCCTCCAGGGAAGGCTGAAGAGGGTGAGGGACGAAAGAGGGATTAGAAGGTGGAGTCCCTCCACTCCTTAAAGCCCTGTAGGCACGAAGATTATAGAGCTTCAACTCACAAGAGTTCTTGAAGTGCTTACTTTAAATGACTGTGGAATTCAACAGTCATTCATCCTACTCAAGAGAAAGAAAAGCTGTTCAGACACCTTATGACACTAACTGAACAGAAAGCTGGTGAACAAATAATTTTTATTAATTGCTAATTATTAAGTACTCCAGGTTTCTAATCAAGAGTCTGGAGGCCCCGTGGGCTAAGAATGGTGTTTGCTTTTTTAAATGGCTGGGAATAAACATTTTTTAAATGATAATAATATTTCATGACATGTGAAAATTATATGAAATTCAAAATGATGTCATAAATAAAGTTTTATTGAAACACAGCCACACCCATTCATTCGCATACTAACCAGGGCTGCTTTTTTGCTACAATGGCAGAGCTGTGCAGTTAAGGCAGAACTGAATAAGTGCAGTAGTGAGGCCATTAGACCCACAAAGCCTAAATATTTACTGTATGGCCCCTTACAGAAAAAGTTAGCAAACCCCTGTTTGGCATAGATTCCATTCATAATAAATTCCTGTTACCATAAATGTCACTATAACCCAGGCCCAGTACAACCACACTTGTTCCCTTGTTCTGGTGGCTTGTTCAGCCATAAAAAGCACTGCTCTCTATAGAGTACACTCCTTAGACTAGATCCCCAGAAGATGGCAAACTGTGAACAATCTTGTAGGGTAGGTGCCTGCCCCAGTGACTGCTTCTCCACCAAAGAAGCACGCGATTTTACAACCACGCTCTGATGTTCTGATTTTTCAGCAAGAAGTAAATGAACTTAGAAGCAATTTACATCAAATTTTCAAATACACAAACATACACCTACACACACACACACACACACACATGCCAGACATCAGAACAGCACCACACACAAAGCTTCCAGTTGCTTGGCACAACCAAGTGTGTACACAATCCTGTGTTTTCTTTTACTCTACACAAAGCACTTTTTTTTTTGCCGCTCGTTCCCTGTGGAGAACATGTGGCTACTCATCATTCCCTCTTTGCAAGGTCTCATAGACTTGCCTTTTAAAAACTCCTTATAACAAAATTATACTGCTGTGTTGCTAACCCGTGGGATTTCTTACATTGGGACTGACCTGTCATATGTATCAAGCACCCTCTTCTATACAACTTGGAATAGGTGTTAAGACTACAGTAGGCAACCCACAGATGACTGGAACTCCAACTCCACAGCAGACTCAGCATCAAGAGAGAAAAACCAAAATAACAATAATAATAATAATTTAAAAAGAAAAAAAAAGAGAGAGAGGAATACCAGTCTACACCGTTGGCAGTACATGTGAGGAGAAGTAGGAGGGAGGGCTGTCTGGAACCCAGTGGTTTACACTATCTAACACCCAAAGGGGCTCAACCAACCCAATGACCACAATCAGCATTACGGCCTCTTCACGGAAGAGATCAAACTGGACTCCATTTAAGCTATCTATAATGGGGCTGTGCTTCCTTCTCACCCTACCCTCACTCTGGCAATCAAGGCTTAAAGTAAAGCTAATAGAGGGGCTCCCAGAACTAAATGAGAAGTACCAGAGTTTCAGAAAAATAATCGTGAGCTGATTTTAGCAAGTTATCTCACTAGATGGCACTGCTGACTTCCAAACCAGAACCTGAACGAGGCCAAGCCATCCAGCTTCTGAAACCAAAACTAGAACCAACTTTCTGGCGCCCCCTTCTGGCCTTCCCATTGCTTAGAAAACCGTTCAGAGGGTGGAGATGAAAAGTTAACAATGGATCACCTTCAAACGATTTATTGGTTCCAAATAACTAAGAAATATCAACGTGCATGCATTCAACAAGTATTTCTCCAATGCTCTCTATGTGCACATATGTCAAAAGGCAGCATCCAAGTTAAGTCAATACTTTGGAATACGCTGCCTCAGGTTACATCCAACTTCCTCCACTTCCTACTTAACACAACCCTGAGCAAATTAGAAGTCATTTTCCTTACCTACAAAATGGAGATAGATGTTACGATAGTTCTTACTGTTGTAAGGATTAAAGAATGTAAAGCTGCTGTAAGAATTAAAGAATGAACATATGTGAAGTATGGAGAATACTGCTTGGCACATACTAACTGTTGTACAAATGCTATTATTATGTGCAAGTCATCGTTTTGTGGGTCATGGAAAATAAAGACGTGAATCAGACAGGGATCCTGCTCTCAAGGTGTTTACAATCTGGAAAGTAAGAGTCAATATAAACTATAATTTTAAACTACATTTAAAAGTAGAAAATGATAACTCTTAGAAGTAAATATTAAAAGCTACAGAAACATAGACCAGAGAAAGATCACTTCCTTCTGGGGCTGGTAAGAGAAGACCATCTCAACAGCAAGGGTTTTTTTGCTGACACTTGAAATTTGAACAGATTCAGGATGAGCAGAACTGAGAAGAGAGGGCGTTTTTTTTTTTTTTTTTTCTTAATTTACTTGGCCACTCCGCGTGACTTGTGGGATTTTAGTTTCCCATCCAGGGACTGAACCCAGGCCCCCGGCAGTGAAAGCGCAGAGTCCTAACCACTGGACCGGCAGGGAATCCTGAGAGGGCATTCTGGTTCAGCTCGGCTCACCAAACATTTACCACCTACCAGGCACTGTGCTAGAAGGCTGGGACGTAAGGAGCCCCAGTCTAGGAGACACAAGTGTTCCCTGAGCACTGCGATGCAGCAACACCAGAAGGATGAAGGGGCGCAGGTCGCAGACACTTCTGCTGGGGAATTTCAGGCAACATATTGGAGAGGAGAACGTAGAACAGAAGGAACTACGGGTAACTCCACAGCAGCAACAGCTGCAGCACGCATAGGCTCCCTCCTCCTCTAGACACCCCCCTGCCTCCCCACCCGCCAAAGGAAGCTGGTCCTCTCTCCTCCCATTTTCAGAACTTTTTTTCCCACCGTCTTTAAAGGTGAGATAGACGCCAACCACTACCACTCCACCCAACCCCATGAAATGATCATTGTTGAGCAGAGATTCAGACATGGCCTTGCTCTCTGGCAAAATTCTCAGCTCCTCTTTTATATGAGCCTTTTCAAACAGTACAGACCACCTGGACGCTGGGCAGCTCACCCTGCTCCCTAAATGAAACTGCCGGTCTTCTGAGGTCATGCAGAAGAGCCGTCACCACGGTAGGGTGCTTGCAGAGGGCTGTGGAAGGCCAGAGGTCAAGGGCCACGTCCACAACCGCTCCATTTCAGTCAAGGCCTTGGAGGGACAGGTGGCCAGTGCGGGCTCTACAGCTTAAGGAAGCTGAGAAGAACTTGAAGGAAGTCCGGCAGAGGGCGCTCACGGATGAAAACGTCTCTTAGAAAGTCCGTAAAGAAACTCCAAACACCTATTTGGAATGACTTAGCCTGGGCACCAGATGACTGAAAGTCAGCTTAACACTGCAAGGAAGGGAAGTTGTATAAGCAACCGTTTGCCTTTCCCCCAAAAGAGCTAGAAAACGCATGAGGATGACTAAAATCCCTCCTGCTGTAAATTCAAGCTGCTGATAAAAACCACTGTAGAAATTAAATTTTGAAACAGCACACTGTGTTACTAAATACGGTGGGGAAGCGCCTCTGTGCGTCCCGCAATGTTCCGGAGGGAAAACAGCTGAAGCGAATCGAATCTGGAGTCCTGGTTTAGTTCTCTGCCAGCAAGCTAGTGCTGGGAGCTTATCCTAGAAGGTCACACTGAACCAGTAACCCTGGCTGGGAAAAATCCATTGTAATCTGAGGCAGAGCACACTCCAGAGGCAGAAATTCACAGGATACCGAGCTAGCAGGAAGCTCCGCAAGGCAGGCTGGGTAAATTCCCATGATTCCACTGGTCTCCGTTCCTCCCTCCCCCGCCCCCGGGCACTGGCAGGAAGGTCAGCCTAAACCCACAAGCCACCAGGAAGGTGTCCTTCTGCCCTCTGCAAAGTACAGCTTCACTCCTGTGGAAACTAAATTTGGCACTTTTTCTGAGCTGGTGCTTCCTAAGTAGAAACAGTTCTTTCTCGCCCAGACAATACTAATGGGGTCTCCTAAGCCGGGAAGGGGTTTTGGGAGATTCAGGGGATTCCAAGCAGTTATGGGGCTATGCGAGATGTCATTTAGTATTTCCAGAGCCTAATGGAACCTGTACATTTATCGACACGAAGGCTGTGCACTCATTTTTCGCATTTCTTTGTTTTCGGCTCTAATCAGAGCAATCTAGTGTGTTAATACCAATTATCTTATGCTAATTAGAAGCTCTGAAAAGCTCAGAGTGGCTTTGATTGATAAATGTTTGATTAATAAAAGTGGGGGATATGTATACGTATGACTGATTCACTTTGCTGTACAGCAAGAAACTAATAACACGATGTTGTAAAGCAACTATACTCCAATAAAAATTAATAAAAAAAATTTTTTTAAGTGGGGGAAGAAATTTAGTGGATGTAGTAGAATAGCATGGAGACAGACAAACCGAGGTTCGCCCTGGCTTTGTTTCTTATTGGCCCTATAACTTTGACCAAGTCCCTTACCCTCTCTCAGCCTATTTCCCAGCATGAGTTCAAGATCTGGAATCAGGAAGACACAAGTTCTGCCACTTAGCACAGTGATACTGGGCAAATTATTTAACTTTTCTAAGTGTCAGACATGGGTATACACCACATGGCTTTAAGGACTGCAGTGGGGATTAGAAATGGTAGAAATCATCTATAGAAAGTGTCTAGCGCCACGTTTGGGCCTTGGTAGGTGTACCAGAAATGTTGGACATCAATTGTACTTAATATTCACAGTTAGTTTGGCAGATAAATACTTTGAAACATCCAATACATGGGAGGAAATTAACAGAAGAGAACCTTATGATAAAAAATGTTGAGAGCCACTGACTTGAAAAGTAGAGTTGCACTGTCACTGATAAAAGGCTGGATTTTCATGTTGAATTATATCTGCCTGAGAAATGACTCTAGCGTCTACCATTTCAGTTTAAAGAGGAAGGGCATCTGGGGGAAGAAAGGCAGGTAGCCTGTAAGTAGAGAATAAAAGAGAATAGTTTCTGTTTGTCATCTGGCAAGCGGGTATAGGAAAGTCTAATAATAGAAGATAAGTAAACAGATGTGATTTGGGACACTGCCAATGCCTGCCAGCTTCTTATACAACATAACTGAATATTCTCAATTACTACTTAGAAAATAACATGCTCTGTGTGAAGATTAATGATCTGTCTACAAAGGTAGCAGGACTGCTTCTGCTTAATGCCTTCCCTGGGAACAAGTAGCAATGTGAGTAGCTGGTCAAAGATTGAGGGATTCAGAATCCAGCTAAATATCTTTTAACTCATTACAACTCACTAATGTTTCTCTATTGAATAATTCTTCTGCCTCTAAACATACCCATGTCTCTGTCTTTAAAAAATAAAGTCTCTCCCTCAACTCCTTTATGTTTCCTTCCTTCCCTACAGGGCCATATTTTATTGAAAGAATGCACTATTTGGTGACTGCCGAACTTCCATCAAAACTCTATCAGAGATTTGCATATAATGTGTTGTGATAATTAAGCAGTTATTAATAAACAAAGAAGAAATCCTCATCTCCCTATTTCAGGCATATCTCATTTATTGATTTTTCTATGTAATTTAAAATTGTTCATCTTTAAAACATTTTAATGCTCCTAAGGCAATCAATAAACTAAATTACTTAAAAAAAAATCTGTATCAGAATAAGCTAGAAGCTTTTCTATGCAGATTCCTTGGCCCCCTCCCCAAATTTACCAAGTCAGAGTCTGAGCCTGTCCAGGAATGCGTATTTTTTAAAAGCTTCCCAGTGATTCTGGGGAGCAACCAGGATAGAGACCCACTGGACATCACACTCACTGCCTCTGCTTCCTCACCATAGATTTCGTGAATTAGTCACTGTAACCTGGACCACACCCTTACCCCTCCTTGGTTTGATCGACCAAGACCTCTGTTACTGCCAAAGCCAATGACAACAGTTACATCCTAACCTCATTTGACCACCCAGGCAGGTCTGGCATTGATGATTATTCCCATTCTTTAAACTTCACCCTTCTTGCCTTCTATGATAAAACCCTCTGCTCTTTCTTGGATTTTTTTTTTTTGCGGTACGCAGGCCTCTCACTGTTGTGGCCTCTCCCGTTGCGGAGCACAAGCTCCGGATGCACAGGCTCAGCGGCCATGGCTCACGGGCCCAGCCGCTCCACGGCATGTGGGATCTTCCCGGACCGGGGCACGAACCCGTGTCCCCTGCATCGGCAGGCGGACTCTCAACCACTGTGCCACCAGGGAAGCCCTCTTTCTTGGATTTTATCCTACTTTTGTTTTTCTCTTCTTTTTTAGGGAACTTCATGGACTCTTCTTCTGGTTGGTCCTAAAATGTTTCCCAGGACTCATTCAGCCACTCATTTAATAAATTATCTGATACCAACTATAGGCCAGGCATTGTTCTAGAATCTAGATACCAAATACAAAGTAGCAAATGAAACAGATGAAACCTCCACGCTCAAGGAGTTCACATTTTATTGGGTTTCTTGCTCTTCCAGCTTTACACCCGGGGAGCCTAGTTTCTCTGAAATTGTTATATCACACATTCAGGGGAGAGGGTTTATAGCTCTCATCCGATTCTCAAATAGAGAACGCAACCCACAGAAGATTAAAATCCACGGCAATGTATCTCTGGGGAATCATGTCCACACGCAAGGCTTCAATTATGATGGATAAGTTAATGACTCCCAAAGACAGCACAGCACTGAGCTGTCACTAGTCACATGTGGCTGCTTAAATTCATTAAAAATTCAGTTCCTTAGTCGTCCTAGCTACATCTCAAGAACCTGATGACCACATGTGGCCATTAACTTCCATATCAGTGCAGCTAGAGAACATCTCCATCACTGCAGAAGGCTTTATTGAACAGCGTAGAGGTGTCCAGATCAAACCCAGGATTTGAGTTCCAGTTCTGCCACTTGTTATCGGAGTAACTCAGAGCAGCCTGTTAACCTCTCTCTACATTCCTGCCCCCTTGTCTTTTAAAATGTAAGTCACTTCACACACCTGTTTGGAGGATTGACCAAGTTAACTGATATAACGCACTTAACAGAAGTCTTGGCAAGTAATAAGTACCTCCAAAATGTTAATAATACTTATTTTTATTATAATACATTTGCCATGGTGAATGGGTCCAACAGGAATCTCAAACTGAACATGCCCAATACTGATTTCACCATCTTTTTGTCCTGTCCTTGGACTCCACAACTAAGGATGCCTGCAAACCAGAAATGCACCTCCATGTCAATTTCACACCAGGTCCTGCAGATGCTACCTCACCATCCCTCAAAGGCATCCCATCCTCCCTTCAACACTGACTGCCACTGCTTGAGGTCAAGCTCTCATCACTCCCTGCGGGGATTACTTTAATCGGCTCCTGACTGCTTTGCCTGTTGCCAACCCGGCCCTGCTCCACTCTGTCCTTGACACTGATACATCAGTGTTCTTCCTGATATGCAGATTTGATCACGGCTCTTCCTGGCTTACTACTTTATTTTTTTTGACCGCGTGGTTTGAGGGATCTCAGTTCCCCGGCCAGGGATTGAGTCCGGGCCCTCGGCAGTGAAAGTGAGGAGTCCTAACCACTGGACTGCCAGGGAAGTCCCCTCCTCCTGGCTTAAAATCCTTTAGGTGTCTCCTAATTTCAGAACAAAGTTCAAAAACTCCTTAGTTTAGCCTAAAACTAAGCTATAAAAGCCCAGTAAGCTGACTGCCATCTACCTTCCTAGCGTCCACATCTCCCACATCTCCCTCACCGGCTCCAGGATTTCACTCTCCACTCCGGTCATTCTGCTGGTCCCTGGCTTTGACTTTGCTCTTCTCGTGCCTGGTTTATCCTTTTCTCCACTTCCCCTCTTTGTTTCACTCATTCCCATGGGCTGAGGCAGGATCTTCAGGGATTAAGCCTGAGGGCTCTAGCCTTAGACGGTCAGCACTCAAGTCTCGATTCTTCCACCTACTCAACTTCACCCGCCATAAACTGGGGATGATAAAAGTATCTTCTTCACTGGGGTGTTGTGAAAATTAAATAAACTAGTACCCACAAAATACTTAGAAAGGTATCTGGCATTGAGTAGATACTCAATATTATAGCTATTATCATCCTCCAAAAGTAGTACCTTCTCAGGGAAATCTTCCTCGATGGCCACCACCCACACTATGGTCCCTATATCACCCTGCCCTGTACTTTCCTTTATCATAACACTTATCATACTCCTTGGGATACAGTAATTACTGATTCAGTTCTGTATACCTTCTACCACACTGTAAGTTATTTGAGAACAAAGATCCCATTTTAGGTCATTTCTTTCCATCCCCAATGCCCAGCACTGTACTTAGCACCTATTAGATGTACAACATGATAAATTAATGTACAAATATCTAGCCTTGTCCTCCCTCTGAGGTCTTCACTTTCTGCTGAATACTCCCCGGCCAGTCAAGAAAGACACTTCGCTGAGTACAGATTACATGCTCCCTCTAGATTACAATGTGCTTCCAAAATGCTCATCAGCCTTTTCTGGACACCTGTGTTCAAAGTATCCTGCTAGTCCTTACTGGATTTGTAAGGCCTGGTCTGTGACCTCAAGGAGCCCACCAGTCTGTATGAATTCCTGATGGACCATAAATTCATCCATGTTTCCAGCAGACTAAGCTTCAGGGTTTGGTGCTCTGGAGATGCCAACTTGAATTAGATGTGAACCTTCTAAATAAAGCCACCACTGTAAGCAAACCCATGAGGGCTGGCATGGCCCTCCTAACACCAGCCCTCCTCTGCCCCACCCCTATGCCAGAGTTGTGGCCCAACTCTCAGTTATCCAACATGAGGAAGCCGTACCTCATGCTTGACAGACTCCATTAGAGGGCGAACAGGAAAGAAGGTGGCCCTCCAATTAGACATCACAGGTATTCGTCAGTGGGAAAAGATTCTGAAGCCCAAAGCTGCAACATTTTTTTTTGTTTCTTTCTTTCTAAAATGCCTATGACTAGTAAACTTTCTCTTCTGTTAATTTAAAAGAATTTTAATTTTTATTTATTTGATTGAGGTATAATTGACATAAAACATTGTACTAGTTTCAGGTGTACAACATAATGATTCGATATTTGTATATATTGCAAAATGATCACCACAATAAGTCTAACATCTGTCACCATACATGGTTACTTTTTTTTTTTTGGCCGTACCGCAAGGACTGCGGGATCTTAGTTCCCCAACCAGGGGCTGAAACCGGGCCCCAGCAGTGAAAGCACCAAGTCCTAACCACTGGACCGCCATGGAATTCCCACAGTTTTTTTCCTTGTGACAACAGCTTTTAAGATTTACTCTCTCAGCGACTTTCAAATATGCAACATCATATTATTAACTATTGTCACCATGCTGAACATTACATCCCCAGGACTTAGGTATTTTATAGCTGGAAGTTTGTACCTTCTTTTTTTGGTGACATTGGTATTCCTTTTTGTTTCCTTTTTTTACTGAAGTATAGTTGATTTACAATTTGTGTTAGTTTCGGGTGTAGAGCAAAGTGATTTGGTTATACACACACACACACGTGTGTGTGTGTGTGTGTGTGTGTGTATATCTATCTATCTATCTTCTTTTTCAGATTCTTTTCCATTATAGTTTATCACAAGATATTAAATATAGGGCTTCCCTGGTGGCGCAGTGGTTGAGAGTCCACCTGCCGATGCAGGGGACACGGGTTCGTGCCCCGGTCCAGGAAGATCCCACATGCTGCGGAGCGGCTGGGCCCGTGAGCCATGGCCGCTGAGCCTGTGCGTCCGGAGCCTGTGCTCCGCAACGGGAGAGGCCACAGTGGTGAGAGGCCTGCGTACGGCAAAAAAACAAAACAAAACAAAAAAGATATTGAATATAGTTCCCTATGCTATACAATAGGACCTAGTTGCTTACCTATTTTATATATAGCAGTTTGTACCGACTAATCCCAAACAATGCATTTTAAATTTTCATGCTAATCCCTGGGTCTCAAGAATATAGATAATCAAGCTTCGGTTGGAAAAAAAAAATTTTTTTTCTCGAATGCCCTGTTCTGAGATAGTTTTCACAGAGGTTAAAGCATCCCTCACCTAGGCCTCTCACCTCACACAATTAAAAGACTTACACCTACCCCATTACATCCCCTGAAGGCGCCATTGGGGGGGGGGTAGCAAGGAGAATTGTGCCAGCTTATCTCTCCTCAATTGCGCTTAGCTAAAGGAACACACCACCTCTTTCTAGTTTCCCACATCCCAGTAGCTTCCTTGGCCTCAATCACTACTCAGCGTCACACGGAAATCTTAGACCGTCTGAAGAGAGTAAATACAACTTCACCAGGTCTCCTGGTAGTAAACCTTTACTCAGGACGGAACAGGGTCGACGAGTTGTTTCCCAGGACCTGAAGTCTGTGAGAATTCGCCAAGGCCCTGGGCAGCAGAGTCTCAGAGGCCAGCCTCCTCCCTCCCCAGCCCCCTGGGGCCCCTCTTGCCTTTAGAAAATCCCTTCCTTCCCAATCCAGAGCCTTCACATTGGAGAAGGAAGGAAGTGCCAGGAAGCTGCAAAGAGTTCTCAAACCCCAGGAGAGCCAGAAGCCACTCTGTCCACAGATAACCTCAAAACCTGATCTTGGACAATCATCTTTTTTGGGGGGGCTGCACCACGTGGCTTGTGGGATCTTAGTTCCCCCCAGGAGAGCCAGAAGCCTCTCTGTCCACAGATAACCTCAAAACCTGATCTTGGACAATCATCTTTTTTGGGGGGGCTGCACCATGTGGCTTGTGGGATCTTAGTTCCCCGACCAGGGATCGAACCCGGGGCCCTGGCAGTAGAAGTATGGAGTCCTAACCACTGGACCGCGAGGGATGTCCCCTGGACAATCATCTTGATCCTGGTCACTTTATCTAAACTGCTCAAGATGGGTTAAAGTTCCTTCTCCGTCGATTTCCCCTCACAGGAACAAGTCAGGAGACTTTCCCAGGACACACCAAGAGCCCCTGCCTGTGCTCCCCACACATCCCTACTTCCTCCACACCAAGAACCCTTAAATTATATTCCCAACAATCAGGTTTTGAAAGAGATAACTGACAACACACTATCTGTCTCCTGGTTAATTTGTGAGCGTGTTTTTAGTCAAAGGCACACAGCTACCATTCAGGTCAGCATCCAGTAACACACCTCACAACACTGGGTTGATAGAATTCAAATGAAACAATGTGTGGTTTCTATTAAGCCTTGGAAATTTTGTTAATACCTAAAGGAACCCCGCCCTCCAAGGAACCACTGACTTCAATAATCAATATACAAACTGGTGTTCGCTGGATCTCCTCTTGGCTCCGCTTCTACCAACCTCCGCATGGTTAGAGTTTTGCCCACAGTCACCTTCTTTTCACTACACATTCTCCCCCCGATAATCTCGTGCAAGTCCATGGCCTCAACGACCCACATGTTGACTCCCAAACCTGTACCACCAGCTTGGACCGTTCCACCAAGCATCAGTTCCCCGGACCCAGCTGCTTACAGGACATGACCAAAACCCTGCGTCCACGCGCTCCTCAAGCAGCATGTCCCAAACTGCCTGCTCCCTCCTGCACTCTCACCTCTTCTACCGAACCGCGCGTGCATC
This sequence comes from Tursiops truncatus, assembly GCF_011762595.2. Lineage (NCBI taxonomy): Eukaryota > Metazoa > Chordata > Mammalia > Artiodactyla > Delphinidae > Tursiops > Tursiops truncatus. The sequence continues at coordinate 9,854,014 of NC_047041.1, forward strand.
CTCTTTCCTTCGCTCAGCCACCTGCATCACTATCTATCCACTTAGCTATCCAAACAAGGAAACTCAGAAATAGTTTTAGCGGTTCCCTCTCCTCCGCTCCCCACCTCCAATCTGTCGCGGAGTTCTGTTGCTCCTACCTTTGAAACATCTTTTATATCCATCCCCTCCTCCCTACTCCCCCTGTCCCTGCCCCGGTCATACCAGACTGGCTGCACAAGAACTGACTGAAAACTTTTTTAAAAATAGGTTCCTATACCCTCACTTGCCCTGGATTCTGATTCTGGGTGTCTGGGTGGAGCCTGAAGGATTTTTAAGGCATATCCCAAGTCTGCAACTATTGTACTAAAGTCCTACCCTACTGAAATGGCCCCTTAACTGTGCTGGATAATTTTTTTTTTTAATAAATTTATTTATTTATTTTTGGCTGCATTGGGTCTTCGTTGCTGCACACGGACTTTCTCTAGCTGCGGCAAGCGGGGGCTACTCTTCGTTGTGGTGCACGGGCTTCTCATTGCGGTGGCTTCTTTTGTTGCGGAGCACGGGCTCTAGGCGTGCGGGCTCAGTAGTTGTGGCTCGCGGGGTCTAGAGCGCAGGCTCAGTAGTTGTGGCGCACGGGCGCAGTTGCTCCGCGGCATGTGGGATCTTCCCGGCCCAGGGCTCGAACCCTGCGTTGGCAGGCGGATTCTTAACCACTGTGCCACCAGGGAAGTCCCTGGATAAATTTTTAACAACCAGCTTGAAGGGGAAAAGGGAATGACTTGTATCACTTGTTGACTTCTGTGCTGTAAATTCTCCCACCACGTGTGATTTCAAGCACCAACGTGATGTCACTAAAAATATCACACTGGGAAGCTATGTGCACAACTGGCGGATGCAAGCTGGTCCCGCAAGGAATTCGCCTAGACCACCACCTTTATCTTCTAAAACAGAGCTAGACATGCCTCTTCCCAAGTCCTCTGAGGGTTTCCCCTAATGTCACAGATGACAGTCCAAAGACCTTTGTCACTCACGAGGCCTTACAACACAAAACCAACTTCTCAACTTCTCCCCACAGGAAGTTCCGCCTACGTTCTGTTGACACTGAGCCAATTGTGCTCTCCAAATACGCCACATCCACTCATTCCTCCAAGCTTTGTCCATATCATCCCCTAAATGTCTCTTCTACGTGATCCCACAGACCCCACCTCAATAACTGCATCTCCCACCTTGGCCAATCGAGCCCCATGTCACACAGAAGCCTCGCTGTCTCTCCATGGCCTCATTGATGTTCTCTTCCTACCTGACCCTTTGAGCTGCAGAGCTGTGACAAATCCAAGCCTGAGCAGCTATTGCCAGTGTTGACGGTGGCCCTGCCCGAGCCTTGGTGGCCCTGCCCGAGCCTTGGAGATAACCTGTTGGCTGCATCAGAGAAACCCTCCTTCAGCGCAAGTACTGGCTGCTTTGTTCAGTGTAGTCAAGCTACTGCATACTAATATGTTTAATACTAACAGTAATCCTTCACATTTAAACAGTGCTCTCCAGTCTACAAAGTGCTTTCTTGTACATTCTTCCATCTGATCTTTCCAACCTTATAAAGAAGATAAAATATATGTGTGTGTATATATATACATGTATATATATACTCTGATCCTCATTTTATTGGTTTTTTTTTTTTTTGGTTTTTTTGGTCGCACCGTGCGGCTTGCGGGATTTTAGTTCCCCGACCAGCCGACCAGGGATCGCACCAGGGCCCTCAGCAGTGAGAGCGCCAAGTCCAAACCACTGGACCACCAGGGAATTCCTGATCCTCATTTTAAAGATGAAGAAAATAAGGATTCAGGGGAATATATGACATGTCTCAGGGCGAATGGTTGGTAAGCTAAGGAATGAGGATTTCAACCCAGGCTTTCTACTCCAGAATTCCTGATTCTTTCACCTTGAGCACATGACCACGCCGGGCCATAGCCTTCACTTAAGACTGGGAAGGGCTGGGCGGCAGGGATGACCTCAGTGATGAGACTGGGGGAGATGTGAGCTTGGGGTGGGGGCACTGGGAAGAGCCTGAATGTTCATTCTGCTGAAATTGCCAGTGTCTCTGCCCTGCAGGTGGCAGCCCTTAGCCAGAAAGCAAGAACATCTGGGAGGTCCAAGGCCACAGAAACCTCGAAACGAGAAGTGACAAGCGTTTTGCCCGCACCAGTCAACAGGCACTGACGTGAGACGGGACCGATAATGCAACCTGCCATGAGGTCTCAGGGCCACAGGTGAAATCACAGAAATAAACAAGTGTTTGATGATAACTGAAAAAAATAACTTATGGCTCAGAGTAGAGCTGTTTCATCAGCCAGCTGGTGGAAAAGCCACAGGCACACCAAATACACCAGAGCGCTGTGCCCGGTGAGAGCGCAGGACTTCCTAGAGCCAGAGCCAGGCCTCGAGAGACTTCCAGGAAGCCAGGGGAGGGTTGGCCTGAGCCCAAGGGGGAGGCTTTGAAGACCAGGGAGGCCAGGACCATCTCATTTAGGTCTGAGAGCAGGACTCAGGAAGGGTAGGCCAGTCGCAGAGCAGAAATGCAAGTGCCCTGAGGGCCTCTTCATAGAAAGAAGCGTAGGAAACACTTGGCAGTGCCAACTTGATTCTACTGCCAGCCGAGGTGGGGGCAGCTTGATTTAGGGGCCAACCTGGAGTAGACTGGGCAGCTGGTGAATTCCCACAGGAACGTTCCAGATTCACCCCCCACTCGCCCCCCCCCCCCAAAAAAGTGGCAAGAGTCTATTTTACAGCTGATTGAAGATCCAACTCAATTAAAAAGAAATATGTTTTCAAGACATTTTATGACTCTGGCTTCCCAACTGGCAGTTAATTTTGTCACCACCTGTCTGTTTCCCTCTAGTTAACAGAATTCAAATCCCTTAAGCTGAAAGTGTAGGAGTCCTAAAGGTTAAGGTAGGCAAGATACAAAAAGCCTTGTGTTCTGCCCCAGGGACCAAGGACAGAGGCACCCAAGGAGAGGAGAAGCAGATGCATCTAGAAAGAAGGACGAATTCTTGAGTCCTACAGGACAAAGGACACCTGGGGGAGGAGGCTTGTTTATGCAGAAACCCTATCACAGACAAATGGTCAAGATACTATGCAGGGACCATGGAGTTCAAGGGCAGACTGCAGGCCGTGCTGTTTTCCAGAAAGAGGCCTTTCAGCCTCCTTGCCTCCCCTTCCCTGCCCGACTCTCATCCCCATCCCCTTCCATCCCCCATCCAACTTTGCCCTTAGCCCCAGGAAAAACCGGTTTATAGTAAAACTGTTATCATGGGTTTTTTGTTTTTCCAATTACAAGAAATAAAAACAGTTCTAACCAAGAACTTTGGTCATTTACCAACTCACAGGGAGCCCCTCAGGGGCCTGGGAAGAAACAGTATGGACTGGACCTAGAGTGAGGATGTCAGGGTCTAACAGCCTGATCTGTTTCCACAAATGGTTTTCCACACAGGAGTAAATGCCTATCTTTTCAGCCAAGCACTTTGACAACTTTCTGATAAGGTATAGGCCACTCATTGTCTTTTTTTTTTTTTTTTTTTTTTTTTTTGGCCGTGGCATGCAGGATCTTAGTTCCCTGACCAGGGACTCAAACCCATGCCCCCTGCAGTGGAAGCGCACAGTCCTAACCACTGGACCAGGAAATTCCCCCATTGTCCACTTTTTACTAAGCAAGAAGGCAACAGGTACTGGAACACCTGTTATGGGAATAGTGAACAAAAGAAAACAGAAGTTGAATAAACCACAAATCGTTACTTTTTGGTTTGAGAATGTTAATGAAACAACCTCTCACCCCGCCCATCGCATCCTGTCCTACATTCAATTAACCCTCTCCACGTTCTGCTCTGGGATTCACCCACATGGACAAGGGCATAAAATAGATTTTGATGATCTACAAAGTGGATCATTCATTCACTTAAAATTCATTTAAAGAACTCTTTGAATGGCAGCCTGTAAACAGGGAAAAGATGAGAAAGCAAACTTTGGGTAGGCCAGCTACTGTGCTAGAAAGCAGCAGACACAGAAGTACCCGGAGACGCTACCCTCAAGAGCCCTAATGTGTGTTGAGAAATGAAGCTGAAAGGCTAAAGACAATTGATTATGAAGAACCAGAAGTTTGTTTCATAGAGGAAAGGGAAACTAACATGTACTGAGTGCCTACTCTATGCATTTTTCACATTATCTCACTTAAAAGTCAGTATTTGAAGAAATATTTTTTATTCAAATTCTGTTCTATTCTTCTTGATTTATTTAGAGCAAGATTACAAGGGTCCCATTTAATGTAACCAAGTCCCTTCATCTGCCCTAACTCCACTGTAACTATAACTCATCTAGGATGTTCTTTCTGACCAACACAGCGCCCCTCCTACGACAACGTCCTTTAAACGCTTTTCCAAGCTCAGGACTAGGCCGGCGATTGTGCTGGAAGATGCCTGAAGCCCACAAGAGTGTTGAGTCCTCTAGGTCTGAGTCCTCTATGTAACTCTGCTGGGCTAAGAGCATATACATTATATGGGAGCAGAATTTGCAACCCTAAAATATGTCTCTTCGGCACATCGATTGTTTTAAGCTGGTTATTTTCTGAGAAAACAGCAGACCAGGGAAGGGCTCTAAAAACCCAGTAGGAGTTGCCCTTCTGTAAGAGACTCCTACATTTGTAAGGGAAATCTCCATCTATCAGGCTGTCTCTCTCTCCACCTGGAAGAGGAGGAAGACCACATCTCCAGCAACTCTTATCAGTGGGGAAAGGAACCACTGAGATCTGAATCACAATCACCCTTGTTCACTGTGCCTTTCCCAGTCACCTCCCAGAACTGACTCTGCCCACCCTTAGCATCCTCTTTTGTCTTTAGCTGAGGATGGTATTTAAGGAGAGGGCTTGGGCCATTATGGCAAATTACTCAGATTTCCTGGGTCTCTCCCACGTGCACATGTTATTAAACTTCTGTTTGATTTTCTCCTGTTCATCTGTCTCATGTCAATTTCATTCTTAGACCAGCCAGAAGAACCTAGAAGGATACAGGAAATTTTTCTTCCTCCCCAACAACATGAATCACTGGCTAAGGAGATCCGACTCAGAGTTGAGGGGAAATCAGAGGAGCACAGTCCAGAAGCTCTACTTCCATTCTGTAATTGCCCATCTTCAGAGTTGACACTTAAAAAGTATTCCACGTGTACATACATACCCTACACGTTCTTGTCACTCAAAATGCTCCTGTTCTCCTCTCTCTTTCCTGCTCATCACTCACATTTCAGCAGTAAATGAGAGGGCGGGGGGAGGGGCGGTTTACAACAAGCAGGGGAAACCCTGGCCCTTCCCTGTTTCTTTAGCTAGGATTCTTCAGATCAAAAAAGCCATCTGCTTCAGACTCTTTTTTACATCCAGTTCCTTCTCTGGGCAATCTGAGTGAGAAGGTAATGAATGACATTGCATGGGCAGGCTCCATTCCTGAGCTCAGCTGCCAGTCTCGTTTGGATGAGACAAGTTGGTATTTGTGATGCCCGGTTGCCCCAAGAGGACGAATATTCGCTCCAAATGGGTCAGACTATTTTGGTTGCATCATACTTCTTGAAGCTACCCACCTTTTTCTCTTTCATTACTCACCTCCCCGAACTGGTGATCCCCACCAGCTGCGTCCACTCCCTCTCTATTCACTTCACCCCCTACAATCAAGCTTCCAATTCTACTGCCCGATACAAACTGTTCCTTTATCAAAGGTCACCAATGACTGCCTAATGGCCTTTTTTCCTATCTCAATTCTTTCTGACATTTCTACAGCATTTGGAATAACTCTTCCTTCTTGGGGTAAAAAGTATTCCATCCTTGACTTAGTTTCAATAGTACTTAGTGAAATCACATCTTTCATTCAAACCAGCATTTCTGGAGCACTTACTATGGGCTAGGCTCCATTTGAGGGAACACAGAGAGAAAGATACATTCCACCCTTAAGGAGTTTACTGCCTAGTGGAGAAAGAGACAGTCCTTTGAACAATGAGATCACACACAACAAGGGAACTGCTTCACAGAGGGCACGATGGGGAAAAGTATGTACAAAGTTCAGTACCCATACCAGTGAAAGAACACCTGGGTTGCACGGGAACACAGATAGCACTCCACAGAGGAGGAAGCATTTGAGCTGACATTTAAAAGATGAGTAAAATTTGACTAGCAGACCACATTCCAAGTGGAGAGATTGGTACATGGCAAGAAACAGATGCAAGCTCAGTCAAGGACCTTGACCTTAGCACGAAACCCACACTGTTGGAGGTGAAGGAGGACGTGGGAATGGCAAGAAATGAATGTGCGCAAGTAAGCAGGGTCTGCATCACAAAGGCCCTTGTGTGTTCCAGAAGCGGGAGGAAATTTCATCCTGTAGAGGACAAGGAGGCATTGAAGAAACCTGGAGAGGGGAGTGATTTGTTTATTAGAAGAAAGTAAAGGGTTAAGTGGGAGGCCTAGAAGGAAGCCCTCTCAGTAAAGCAGAGGGGATGAAGGCTCAAGCTAAGGAGATGAGGATGGAGAGAACCGACGAGCGGGGAAAGAGGCAGGAGGTGCCTGACTGCAGGTGATGGGAGCAGGCGAGGGAGAAATCTGGAAGGTCCTGCTTCCTCTGCCTGTTAGCGCTTGAGGGCAGTTCTAGCTCCTTCTTTGGCATTCCCACCACTTTAGCACAGTGCAAAACAAATGTGCGGCAAGCAATAAATAGCTGCTGACTACTTAATTATTACCATCTTCATCAACTAATGGTAAGATAAGTCTGTAGCAAACCTTCAGTGAGCCTTGTATCTGCAGCGAGAGCAGGAGGGCTGCTAAAGTGGGTTAGGGCTCCCAACTGGGTTCTCTATAGCATCCATATACACTCATTTTGGAGTCGTGCGTAAAGCAACACTCGCCTATTAAGAATAAAAACATGGAAAACAGAGCACAAGTACGGTGCAGCAATAGTGCTGGGGCTGGGCTCAGGAGTCTGGGTCCAGCTCTGGCTCTGCCACTAACTCGGCAGCACACAGAGCAAGTAGCCTCACCGTTCTGAACCTCAGTTTGCTGAGTGTGCTGGATGACCACAAAGGCCCCTTCTGGCCTTAAACATGCAAGGAAGCTGAGTAAGGTTTAAGTAAGTAAGGATATCTGCAGGGAAAATCAGTTTGAAAGCTCAGTGATGGGCGGAGAAGGGAGTTGCATGAACTGAACCAGGAGGGAGTGGAGGACCAGTGTCACTCAGATACCTGGAGAGGCGTTTCACGGGCAGAGACAGAAACCGTCCTGGCCCACTTCTGCAGACTCCTGTTGAGCCCTGCTTCCTTTCACTGTTACTCTGTCTACAGCTTATCATTTTATCATCGTCTATAATTCTACTAATAAAGTCATGGACCAACCCTGACAGCAAAAAGAGGCCTAAAAGATGATCTTGTCTGGACTTCCCTCGTGGTCCAGTGGGTGAGGCTCCGCACTCCCAATGCAGGGTGCCCGGGTTCGATCCCTGGTCAGGGAACTAGATACCGCATGCGTACCGCAACGAAGATCCCGCATGCCGCAACAAAGACCTTGCGCAGCCAAAATAAATAAATAAATAAATATTTTAAAAGGGGGAAAAATAAAAAAGAAGATCTTGTCTACTTCTTTCCCTTTCAGAACAGGAAACCAAAGGCCAGAGAAGTTAAGAGACATGTATAAAGCCACAGAGGTATTTAACAGCATTGCAAAAAATAAAACTCTAGTCAGCACACTCTTAGAGCAGAGTTCTGCCCACAGCTGCCCTTCGGGTCCGAGAATATAAACTCCTAGAGCAAAGAGGAGGTATTTTACATTTTTTTCCTAGCCCTTTGGTGCACTCACTCATAATGAGGATAACTACCAACCATGGTTCATTCCATAAAATGTATGCGTTCTGTGCTGTCGTTGAGTGTTTTCTAGGTACCAGCTCTGTTCTAACCAGAGACATAGTAGTGGCCCAGGCCCCTGCTCCTAAAGACCTCAAATTCTTGCGGCTTAGCAGTAGAGCTGCAGAGATGGGATACGGATCATCGACAAAGACAACCTAAAAAACAGGATCATTTCAAAAGTGGCAAATATAATGAAGATAATAAAATTGGGCGGTGAGAAGAGGAATCTCAAAAAAGAAAAAAATATGTCGAGTTCACATCAGTATTAAGTGGCAGATTCTACCAAAGCAGACTTAAATGTTTGCTTTCCTATTTTCCTAAATATGAAACATGTCTCTTACACAGTACATATTCAAACAATATTTATCACTGATGTTGATGGGGATAAAACAGATCACAATATTCCTACTAATATAAGACTAAGTGCTCATAAAATATTCAGATATAACAAGTTAAAGTGTTTCTCAAACTCTAAGTTCCCCAAATAAGCCTCATGAAAGATGACAGAAGCACCACAGAGCACACACAAAATCAATCCTAATCTCACAAATGCTTCCTATGTTTTTAAACTTAATTTTTAATGTAATTTTTAAAGGTAACTTTCATTTAGTTATTACAAAATATTGGCTGTATTCCCCATGTTGTACAATACATCCTTGAGCCTATCTTACACCTAACAGTTTGTACCTCCCGCTCCCCCCCGCCCCCCCCCCCCGTCATCTCTCTCTTAAAGACTGTCTTTAAATCTTACCTTCTTGGCGCCTCCTTACAATTTCTCATTTTTCTAAAAGTTCTCTTTCTGCATCTTCTCCCTAGCACCAAAAGCATCTTCTCGCCTTATTATCCTGCATGTCAAAGACTGTCACTCATCTCAATCTCAGAAGAGAATCCTGCCCTCCAGCATTTAGTCCTCCAACAGAGCCTTACGGCAGCCCTGATTAAGCTGAAATCAAAGATTCATGAAGCCACATCACAGGAAACTCAGCACAGGCAAAATACGTGTAACGCCTGCAGCGCTGGTTACTTGGCCCCCTCCCTTTCCCGTAAGAAGGGGGATCGGGTTCCAGAAGTGCATGGGGAAATACTGAGACAGGACAGGCTGCCTTAGCTATCACACACCGCCCTAACCACCCTCTGGACCACTATTTTTTCTAGGTCTGCCAACCCCAAGTGACTCAGCAAAGGTGGTGCAATGACAAAAAACCACAAGTCCCAGGGCCTGTCCTTCAGATCAGATAAGCTTGGCCCCAAAGGACACCAATATGAAAACACCTCTTTCCCTTGAATTTGAAGGGGAGGGAGATAAAAGGAAACGATCAGAAAAGTGAGCACGTACTGTGCACAGACGAGAGATGCCTTGCCTTTCTTAGTTCATCTTCAAACCAACCTGCAAGGTGGGGATTATCATGATCCTCCATTTATGCGGGAGGAAACTGATGATGCAAAGCAGCCCGAGGGAAGAAAACTTGCTCCAGGCTGGAATTTTACCCCATGGAAGCAGGCTGGAATTTGCTACTGGAATAAAATTCAAAGGCAGCCCCTGGGAAGTCATCTGTGTAGATAGAGTGAGGAACAGAGTCGGCCTGGGAAGTTACGGACAGTATTTTGCAGAGGAACAGGCTTGGGAGAGGTAGAAACATCCTCTTCCTCAGCTGCCCCCATCACGCTCTAATTCACAATCAGTCGCCACCTGTGCCTCCAGACCCTTCATCGCTCAGCCACGGGTGGGCTTATCCTGTCCTCAACCAGAACAGGGCAGGCCAAGTCTCTAAGTCTCTGTGACGTGGATGGATCTAACCGGACCGCGGACATCAAGACAAGAATCGTATTCAATACGCAAATTAAAATTCCTTGCTGGTAAATGTGAGTCACCGTCCCATGGCCAATGGGACCTCACTTGCCCTATGGGACACCCAGGGTTTAAAAATATATGTATATGTACATATACGTATGTGTATAAATGCACGCATACATATGTAATATTTACATGTATTAAATGCGCAATATATTTATTTTTAAAGGTTCGTTCATTCAGTCATTCTCCATTACCTATCCACTTAACCCAGATGAGTGGGGTTTGGAGTTCCCTGCATGGTGCCAACTATTTCGGGTTTTTTTGTTTGTTTGTTTGTTTGTTTTTGCCAGTTCCATGGGGAGCTTTGACCTAGGATGTCTTTTTGGTATCACCCAGGTTGAGGCAAAGGTGCTGAGACTTTGGACTCCCATATCAGCTCATCATTGGCCACAGCATGTCTCTTTTTTCTTTTTTTTGAATTTTATTTATTTTTTTATACAGCAGGTTCTTATTAGTTACCTTTTAACACATATAAATGTATATATGTCAATCCCAATCTCCCAATTCATCCCACCACCACCACCCCACCCCGCTTTCCCGCCTTGGGGTCCATAAGTTTGTTCTCTACATCTGTGTATCTATTTCTGCCCTGCAAACCAGTTCATCTGTACCATTTTTCTAGGTTCCACATATATGCATTAATATACGAAATTTTGTTTTTCTCCTTCTGACTTACTTCACTCCGTATGACAGTCTCTAGATCCATCCACATCTCTGAAAATGACCCAATTTCGTGCCTTTTTATGGCTGAGTAATATTCCATTGTATATATGTACCACATCTTCTTTATCCATTCATCTGTCAACAGGCATTTAGGTTGCCTCTATGACCTGGCTATTGTAAATAGTGCTGCAATGAACATTGGGGTGCATGCGTCTTTTTGAATTATGGTTTTCTCTGGGTATATGCCCAGTAGTGGGATTGCTGGGTCACATGTTAATTCTATTTTAAGGAACCTCCGTACTGTTCTCCATAGTGGCTGTGTCAATTTACATTCCCACCAACAGTGCAAGAGGGTTCCCTTTTCTCCACACCCTCTCCAGCATTTGTTGTTTGTAGATTTTCTGATGATGCCCATTCTAACTGGTGTGAGGTGATACCTCATTGTAGTTTGGATTTTCATTTCTCTAATAATTAGTGACGTTAAGCAGCTTTACATGTGCTTCTTGGCCATCTGTATGTCCTCTTTGGAGAAATGTCTATTTCGGTCTTCTGCCCATTTTTTGATTGGGTTGTTTGTTTTTTTAATATTGAGCTGCATGAGCTGTTTATATATTTTGGAGATTAATCCTTTGCCCATTGCTTCATTTGCAAATATTTTCTCCCATTCTGAGGGCTGTCTATTCATCTTGTTGCAGTTTCCTTTGCTTTGCAAAAGCTTTTAAGTTTCATTAGGTCCCATTTGTTTATTTTTGTTTTTATTTCCATTACTCTAGGAGGTGGATCAAAAAAGATCTTGCTGTGATTTATGTCATAGAGTGTTCTCCCTATGTTTTCCTCTGAGTTTTATAGTGTCCGGTCTTATATTTAGGTCTCTAATCCATTTTGAGTTTATTTTTGTGTATGGTGTTAGGGAATGTTCTAATTTCATCCTTTTACATGTAGCTGTCCAGTTTTCCCAGCACCACCTATTGAAGAGACTGTCTTTTCTCCATTGTATATCCTTGCCTCCTTTGTCATAGATTAGTTGATCACAGGTGCATGTGTTTATCTCTGGGCTTTCTATCCTGTTCCATTGATCTATATTTCTGTTTTTGTGCCAGTACCATACTGTCTTGATTACTGTAGCTTTATAGTATAGTCTGAAGTCAGAGAGTCTGATTCCTCCAACTCCGTTTTTTCTCCTCGAGATTGCTTTGGGTATTCGGGGTCTTTTGTGTCTCCATACACATTTTAAGATTTTTTTATTCTAGTTCTATAAAAAATGCCATGGGTAATTTGATAGGGATTGCACTGAATCTGTAGATTGCTTGGTGTAGTATAGTCATTTTCACAATATTGATTCTTCCAATCCAAGAACATGGTATATCTCTCCATCTGTTTGTATCATCTTTGATTTCTTTCATCAGTGTCTTATAGTTTTCTGAGTACAGGTCTTTTACCTCCTTAGGTAGGTTTATTCCTAGGTATTGTATTCTTTTTCTTGCATTGGTGAATGGGATTGTTTCCTTAATTTCTCTTTCTGATCTTTCACTGTTGGTGTATAGGAATGCAAGAGATTTCTGTGCATTAATTTTGTATCCTGCAACTTTACCAAATTCATTGATTAGCTCAAGTAGTTTTCTGGTGGCATCTTTAGGATTCTCTGTGTATAGTATCATGTCATCTGCAAACAGTGACAGTTTTACTTCTTCTTTTCCAATGTGTATTCCTTCTGTTTCTTTTTCTTCTCTGAATGCCATGGCTAGGACTTCCAAAACTATGTAGAATAATAGTGATGAGAGTGGACATCCTTGTCTTTTTCCTGATCTTAGAGGAAATGTTTTCAGTTTTTCACCATTGAGAATGATGTCTGCTGTGGGTTTGTCGTATATGGTCTTTACTATGTTGAGGTAGGTTCCCTCTATGCCCACTTTCTGGAGAGTTTTTATCATAAATGGGTGTTGAATTTTGTCAAAAGCTTTTTCTCAATCTATTGAGATGATCATACAGTTTTTCCTCTTCAATTTGTTAATATGGTGTATCACATTGATTGATTTGCGTATATTGAAGAATCCTTGCATCCCTCGTATAAATCCCACTTGATCATGGTGTATGATCCTTTTAATGTGTTGTTGGATTCTGTTTGCTAGTATTTTGTTGAGGATTTTTGCATCTATATTCATCAGTGATATTGGTCTGTAATTTTCTTTTTTTGTAGTATCTTTGTCTGGTTTTGGTATCAGTGTGATGGTGGCCTCATAGAATGAGTTTGGGAGTGTTCCTTCCTCTGCAGTTTTTTGGAAGAGTTTGAGAAGGATGGGTGTTAGCTCTTCTCTAAATGTTTGATAGAATTCACCTGGGAAGCCATCTGGTCCTGGACTTTTGTTTCTTGGAAGATTTTTAATCACAGTTTCAATTTCATTACTTGTGATTGGTCTGTTTATACTTTCTATTTCTTCCTGGTTCAGTCTTAGAAGGTTATACCTTTCTAAGAATTTGTCCACTTCTTCCAGGTTGTCCATTTTATTGGCATAGAGTTGCTTGTAGTAGTCTTTTATGATGCTTTGTATTTCTGCGGTGTCCGCTGTAACTTCTCCTTTTTCATTTCTAATTTTATTGATTTGAGTTCTCTCCCTCTTTTTCTTGATGAGTCTGGCTAATGGTTTATCAATTTTGTTTATCTTCTCAAAGAACCACCTTTTAGTTTCTTTGATCTTTGCTATTGTTTTCTTTGTTTCTATTTCATTTATTTCTGCTCTGATCTGTATGATTTCTTTCCTTCTACTAACTTTGGGTTTTGTTTGTTCTTCTTTCTCTAGTTCCTTTAGGTGTAAGTTAGGTTGTTTATTTGAGATTTTTCTTGTTTCTTGAGGTAGGCTTGTATAGCTATAAACTTCCCTCTTAAAACTGCTTTTGCTGCATCCCATAAGTTTTGGATCATCGTGTTTTCATTGTAATTTGTCTCTAGGTATTTATTGATTTCCCCTTTGATTTCTTCAGTGACCTGTTGGTTATTTAGTAACATACTGTTTAGGCTCCATGTGTTTGTGTTTTTTACGTTTTTTTCCATGTAACTGATTTCTAATCTCATAGCATTGTGGTTGGAAAAGGTGCTTGGTATGACTTCAATTTTCTTAAATTTATCGAGGCTTGATTTGTGACCCAAGATGTGATCTATCCTGGAGAATGCTCCATGTGCCCTTGAGAAGAAAGTGTAATCTGCTGTTTTTGGATGGAATGTCTTATAAATATCAGTTAAATCTATCTGGTCCGTTGTGTCATTTAAAGCTTGTGTGTCCTTATTAATTTGCTGTCTGGATGATCTGTCCATTGGTGTAAGTGAGATGCTAAAGTCCCCCACTATTGTGTTACTATCGATTGCTCTTTTAGAGCTGTTAGCAGTTGCCTTATGTATTGAACTGCTCCTATGTTGGGTGCATATATATTTATAATTGTTATATCTTCTTCTTGGATTGATCCCTTGATCATTATGCAGTGTCCTTCCTTGTCTCTTGTAACATTCTTTATTTTAAAGTCTATTTTATCTGAGTATTGCTACTCCAGCTTTCTTTTCATTTCCATTTGCATGGAATATCTTTTTCCATCCCCTCACTTTCAGTCTGTATGTGTCCATAGGTCTGAAATTGGTCTCTTGTAGATAGCATATATATGGGTCTTGTTTTTGTATCCATTTAGTGAGCCTGTGTCTTTTGGTTGGAGCATTTAATGCATTCACGTTTAAGGTAATTATCGATATGTATGTTCCTGTGACCATTTTCTTAATTGTTATGGGTTTGTTTTTGTAGGTCCTTTTCTTCTCTTGTGTTTCCCACTTAGAGAAGCTCCTTTAGCATTTGTTGTAGAACTCGTTTTGTGATGCTGAATTCTCTTAGCTTTTGCTTATCTGTGAAGCTTTTGATTTCTCCATTGAATCTGAATGAGATCCTTGCTGGGTAGAGTAATCTTCGTTGTAGATTCTTCCCTTTCATCACTTTAAATATATCATGGCACTCCCTTCTGGCTTTTAGAGTTTCTGCTGAGAAATCAGCTGTTAACCTTATGGGAGTTCCCATGTATGTTATTTGTCATTTTTCCCTTGTTGCTTTCAATAATTTTTCTTTGTCTTTTAATTTTTGTCAATTTGACTACTACATGTCTTGGCGTGTTTCTCCTTGGGTTTATCCTGCGTGAGACTCTCTGCGATTCCTGGACTTGGGTGGCTATTTCCTTTCCCATGTTAGCGAAGTTTTCAACTATAATCTCTTCAAATATTTTCTCAGGTCCTTTCTCTCTCTCTTCTCCTTCTGGGACCCCTATAATGCGAATGTTGTTGCGTTTAATGTTGTCCCAGAGGTCTCTTAGGCTGTCTTCATTTCTTTTCATTTTTTTCTTTATTCTGTTCCACAGCAGTGAATTCCAGCCTTCTGTCTTCCAGCTCACTTATCCGTTCTTCTGCCTCAGTTATTCTGATACTGATTCCTTCTAGTGTATGTTTCATTTCAGTTATTGTATTGTTCATCTCTGTTTGTTTGTTCTTTAATTCTTCTAGGTGTTTGTTCTTTAATTCTTCTAGGTCTTTGTTAAACATTTCTTGTATCTTCTCGATCTTTGCCTCCATTCTTTTTCCAAGGTCCCTGATCATCTTCACTATCATTATTCTGAATTCTTTTTCTGGAAGGTTGCCTATCTCCACTTCATTTAGTTGTTTTTCTGGGGTTTTATCTGGTCCCTTCATCTGGTACAATGTCCTCTGCCTTTTCATTTTGTCTATTTTTCTGTGAATGTGGTTTTTGTTCCACAGGCTGCAGGATTGTAGTTCTTCTTGCTTCTGTTGTCTGCCCTCTGGTGGATAAGGCTATCGGTGCCAACTGTTTCTTATTAACCTTCTGAGGATACTACTGAGCTGATTAAGACAGTGAAAGTGAATTATTTGCAAATAGCACCTGTCAAGCAAAGGGGCCTTAATCTAGCAGGCAACTGCGGGTAGAGGCTCTAGAACTCTAGATTCTCTGTGGCTATGAGGGAGAAAAATGCAGTTAACAAGCCCAAAATACCTAAATTCTGAATCACTGCATCAACAATGTTTGTGAGAAACAGAATTTTTGTTTTTCCTGCCCATCCTCTGCTGGAGAAACCAAAGGAACATTCAATGGTTCTATGTCCAGCAGAAAGTGGAAGGAGCAGAAAAAGCCCTGGTTACCCCCATGTTCACAGCTGGGATTCTCCAGCCAACTAAACATGAGCCATCTTTGCCTATTCTGTGAAATGACTGAGCTAGACCCTATGTTGTGAGGAAACTGCTTCTGCTCTCCTAAAACAAAATGTCCATGCAACCCCACTTCCTCAGGAAGATCTTCTACAGAGAGGATGTCCTTCACAACAAACGCTGGCCAATCACCAGAACTACCAAATGTTAACGGCTACTGGTGTCCCCTCTGTGGAAGCACTGGCCACATTTTCAAATTTTACATTTATGTGTATGACTTGCATGGACTGCCTAATAGACACTCTATTAAAATCTGTTATTGAACAAATGAGTGGATGAATAATCAATACACTAGACTAAACCCTTCAAGGGCACAGGCCAGTCAGAGCTCAGTGGCGGGCACAGAGCAGCCAAGCTGTCAGATTTTGCAGAATTTGGACCCGCCTCGCTGTGACGGCCTGAAGGTTTCATGTGTCCCTCCAAATGGGAAGGGAATGGAGGGGAAGTAAAATCCAATCAAAGCTTTTCACAGGGTGAGGCATGCTGAAACAGCCACTTCTCATATTTGGTCTTTACTTACCATTTCCTGTGGATTTTAATGACCCACATCGTCAGCACACAAACATCAGCCTTGGTATAATGCCAGATGTATACATGTTTGTACAATACAGAAAAAGGCCTAAATTAAAGGTGACAGGACACAACCTTTTAGAGTCAGGTTTCCATCATTACTCAGTTGTATGGATGTGGGCGTGTTTCAATTCCCTTAAATCCAAGTGGACATACTCATTACATCCACCCCCTAGGATGCGGGAACAAATGAAGTGGTGGAGCGTCGTGCCAGAAGCATGTTACTGGAAGGCTCGGTGTGTGCCAGGCGCTGTGGTAAGTGCTGGGGCAAATACAAAAGAATAATTATACTCTGGGCCGGCTTCCGGAGCCCGGGGCCTTGTAAATCACGGAGAAAAGGATCAAATGCTCCCCACATTGAGAGATTATCACACTGCTATCGCCAGCACTGCGTTCATTTGTGTCCAAGTGGGCACCATTCTCTGCCGCTCTGACCAGAATCTCCCAACAGCAGGTGTCAGCATCCCCTCTCTCCTCTGCACCTCCCCCCAGGCTCCCCCTTCAAGGCTCCATACTCTATAGTCCCCCAGTTAATGGCATTCCCAACCTGCCTTCAGGGCTCTCATTACACGACATAAAGAAGGGCCATTTGTATTGGCAGCCCTTTGGCTCTTGGCTTCCACTGGAGCAAAGAGGAAGAAAGAAGCAAAACACCAGGAGAACAACTGCCCTGGCACCTGACAGCTGCAGAGAGAGGCCCGGCTTAATACCATGTCTCCCTAGGTCTTGGGAGAGGTCAGAGAAACAGGTGCATCTGCATTCCAGAACTGAATGAAGTCCTACTGTCGGTGGGAGGGGAGTCAGCCCCCAGCTCCACGCCCAACATATCTCTCTCCAGCGCAGCGTGGAAGGCATTCCTTTTACAACTCCTGATTTCCCAATTTTAGAAAACACACTAATTCCCTTTCAGTGATGTGCTCAAGTCACTTGTTTTTAAATAAGTAGGGATCAACGTTGCATTGTTCATTTGTTTACTGTCTTTATCCCCTCTCTAGGATGTAAGCTCTCTAGGGCAGAAACTATTTTGTTCACTATTGGTTCCGGTGTCTAGAACAGCACCTGGCACGTAATCTGTGTTCAGTAAATATTGGTTGGATTAAGTAGGAGGGAAAAAGGGTAGAAGGAAGGGTGCATCTATCACAAAATCCTTCTCTCCTGCAAGAGGAACAACTGTTGTCCTGACCTGGAATCGGAAGACTAGAGAAAATGTACTGTGTTACCACGGCAACCACAGCTCCAAAAATAAAAATAGCCTTCAAAGCTGCCACAGGTCTTTGGTGGGAAAAGGCTAACCACGATTGGTAGACTGTACCTGGGCCCCGGGTTGACTACAAACCGAAATATTGCCCCCAATGTGCTCTTGCTCTCTGGAGCCTCGTTTTGGGAGAGGTCAACCACTCTTCACCTGCTGATGCCAAAGCTGTCTCACCAGATAGAGAACACCCTTAGAAGAGCGGCCATGTCTGGTGTCTGGGCACTTGCAGTCTGAGGGAAGACACAGTACAAGGGAAAAACCATGAACGAAACCAAAAGACTTAAAACAGACAAACAATACATAGTAATCCAGATTTACATAAATGGCCCACGAGGGCATAATCATTCAACTTCAAGCGGACTTCCTGCTTTGTAAAATGATTTCCAATAGAATTTCGTGAAAATCAAATTTCCTTAGAGTCCTTCATCCATTTGATGATTTATTCACTCCCTAAGTATATGTTTACTACATTCCACGCAAAGAGCTTAGCAAGCACTGAATAAAACAAACGCTGAACACAATTAACTCTGCCCTCACAGCTTCTGATCCAGTGAAAGATACAATGTGATCAAGTAGTCACAACTTAAGAACACAGATGTAATAAATACGTGAGTCAGGAAATACTTGCTAGAGGGACAATAACTAGGGTGAGATCCAAAGGAGAAGAAGGGCAGGGGGGCCAAGGGGGTCAGTGTTACAAGAGAGGAATTCCACACAAGGGAACAATGTCTGTGAAAACCTAGAAATAAAAGGAAGCATCCAAGGGCTTCCCTGGGGGCGCAGTGGTTGCGAGTCCGCCTGCCGATGCAGGGGACACGGGTTCGTGCCCCGGTCCGGGAAGATCCCACATGCCGCGGAGCGGCTGGGCCCGTGAGCCATGGCCGCTGAGCCTGCGCGTCCGGAGCCTGTGCTCCGCAACGGGAGAGGCCACGACAGTGAGAGGCCCGCGTACCGCAAAAAAAAAAAGGAAGCATCCATCCAAGGCACTGAACGGTAACTGGCTGCAGGGTGAGCGGCATCAGGGAGACCAGTTAGGAGGACGCTTGAATGACATATGTGAGAGATCGTGGTGGCCCAGGGAGCCGAGATAGTGGTGGAGATGAGAAGACAGACTTCCTCCAAAGGAAGGAAACTGTGCAAAACTGAAGGGTACCAACCCTCACCTCAAGGAACAGAGTGAGAGGAACTGGTTTGGAGGGAAAGGTGAAGAGTTCAGTTATGGACTGTTCTGAAGAACATGCCAATGGAAATGCCCATCAGCCAGTTGGAGAGATGAGCTGAAGGCTCAGGAAAGAGATGAGGTCTGAGATGTAAGTGTGAAAATCATCACCATGCAGGAATAATTAAATTCAAGAGAGTGAATAAAACAGTCCAAGGACAGTATGTAGATTCAGGAGAAGGAAAGGGGGTGGGGTGAGGTAGAGGGAGGGGAGACAGAGAAGGAGAAATAAGCCTGGATTCAGAACCTTAAGCAGACCAACACTGAAGAGACAGACAGCCAAGAGCAGCCCACAAATTAGAAACTCATTTTCACCACGTTATCAATATATCAGAAAAGTGACATCTCATCAAAGAAACAACAAACCACTGTTCAGCTTATACTAACCAGACTAGCAGACTCAGAAGCCTCATAGACCACCAAAGAAATCTCAGTTTTATAAACTAATGATAACGTGAGCATAATTCTTCAGACACATCTACTGAATTCTGTCTTACAAGATGAAGAAGAAACGTATACTCTCCATTTTACCAAGGAGAAAGACACTGAGGCCCAGAGAGACTGAGTAACCTGCCCAGGACCACACAGCAAAAAATACATAAATAAATAACAGAACCAGAGCCTCTACCTCCGATGCTGCCTCAGACAGCCCCCTGGAGTGGTACAAAGGCAGTCGTCCTAGGACAACCATCACCCTGCCCCTAACAATGGATGAGGCCTGTCTGAGCTTCCTGGGTTTGCTGATGAAGATATGGCTCCATCCTGGGCCAAGACAGGCTCCTAGGGACATGGGGTGGGCAGAATACGATAGTTAGGTTGCAGGAGATCAGTATTCTAGAGCCATCTCTGCCACTGACCAGCTTTGTCCACTGACCTTGGACTTCTCAGTTTGCTCAAAGGTGAAATGACCACACAAATCTCATCTACCATGAAGACTAGATTCTCTGAGCGAGACGCAGACCAGAACTGTAGGTACTAAGGGGTGACAGCTGAGTGCGAGAAAAGTAAGGCTATTCGGGGGTGAAATCTAGGTCCCAGGACCCTCCTCCCATCTCCCTCCCAGCAGATCTTTTCCTCAGACCTTTTTCTTTTTTTATGTTTTAGTCCAAATTCCATATTCTACTGAAATTATCTTTTGCACACTAGTTTCCCCCACAGGCTGTGAGCTCCTCAAGGAAGGGCCACTTGTATCCATCTTTGTGCCCCAAGCACCTAGGACAGCACCTGATTCTCTGTAAGTGCCCCAAAAATGTCTGTTGAACTTGAGAATTACTTCTCCTGAGTTATCTACATTTTCAGCCTAATCTCTCTGGCTGCTAAACAAAAGGTGTATCAACTAATAGAGGCATTTGGGGAAGGAGTCCAAGCATGGAGAAGGCACTTCAGAGGAATTGTCCAGTGTCCCTAAGAACTTTCTGAACGGGCGGGCCACTTCCTACTCTGCTCACCTCTGAGACTGGCTCTGTCTTCTAACGTGCGTGGTTGCCAATTCCTCCACTGTGTCTGCAGGGCTCCACAGCCTACACCGGAGAATCAGGGAGCACCAAGTAACTGGTAGCCCAAATCAAGGCTTCTCTTACAATCTGGAAGCAACAGCCCGAATTACTAACAATAAGTCTCTGAAGGAATATTCTCAAAGGATAATGACCTGATAGTCTCTCATCTTCACTGAGGACAAAACAAGAGAGAATGAGTTTGAATTATACCATGGGGGATTTCAGTTAGATCTTCAGCAGAACTTTCTCAATAGTAGGTCTCGAAAACATATTAAGAAGTAACCAAGAGAGGAGAGGTGGTGCGATCTCTTTCCTGGGGCCTTTTTTTTTTTTTTTTAATGAGATCTTCACATGTCGAGAAGATGTGTTTCATCATAGACAGAGAAAACACATGGTATCACCCAAGCTAAGGGCAAACTGTTCTCTGGAGAAGCTCCACCCTGTTCAGAGTAACCTTTATTACTGCCATTCCATCCAATCCCAAGAATACAGAAAGGTCAGGAAGAGCTTCCCAGTGTAATGACCCAGCTGGGAAACAAATGCTTGCCGGGTCAAGGCAGGCTGCTTTGAGGGGTCAGACTGGCACTCACGCCAAGCTTGGGTTACAGAGAACAGGAGAACGAGGCTAAGAGGCATCTTCTTTGATGAGAGGGCTCATATCCCCCCCTTTGGAGAAATGTCTCATTCTGATGGTTCCTCCAGAAACAGTGCTTCAGAAATCCTTCTATTTTCCTTATTTCACAGACTTAACCTGTCCTTAACCTTTCGATTTATGTTCTCCCTTACTTTATACAGGTACAAGGTGCAGAAGAGCAGATGAGAAAGGAAAGTCTCAATTAGAAAGAAACTCTGGGGAATTCCCTGGCAATCCAGTGGTTAGGACTCCACGCTTCCACAGCAGGGGCCAAGGGTTTGATCCCTGGTCAGGGAACTAAGGTCTCACAAGCCACATGGCATGGCCAAAAAAAAACGTCTGAATGAGAAAAAATACCGGGGGACAATACACCAAGCATGCTCCTAATGTTTGGGTTAGCAGAGTAAAATGATGAGCTCTTGTCCTTTTCCCTACTGTCCAAAAGTTTTACAGTAACTAGTTATTTGATCACACATACAATATTCGTTGACTTTTATCATGTAAAAATTTCTTTTAAGACAAGCTGGGGGGACTTCCCTGGTGGCGCAGGGGTTAAGAATCCACCTGCCAATGCAGGGGCCACAGATTCAATCCCTGGTCCAGGAAGATCCCACGTGCTGCAGAGCAACTAAGCCCTTGAGCCACAACTACTGAGCCTGCATGCTGCAACTACTGAAGCCCGAGCACCTAGAAGCCCGTGCTCCACAACAAGAGAAGCCACCGCAATGAGAAGCCCGCACACCGCAACGAAGAGTGGCCTCTGCTCGCGGCAACTAGAGAAAGCCTGCACGCAGCAACGAAGACCCGACACGGCCAATAAATAAATACATACATAAATAAAAACAGTAACCTGAGTAAAAAAAAAAAAAAAAGACAAGCTGGAAAACCCTTGGAGAGACTCAAAAAAGTATTGCTACGTATATCCCCATATCCCCTCCCTCTTGCGTCTCCCTCCCACCCTCCTCATCCCACCCTTCTAGGTGGTCTTAAAGCACCGAGCTGATCTCCCTGTGCTACGCAGCTGCTTCAAAAAAAAAAAAAAAACTGTATTGCTAAACTAACCGTCCATCGTCTTTCTGTATTTTCCTAACTGCTGGAGCAAATAATACGTGGGTTACCACACTCACCCCTGCCCAAAAGGGGCCCCAAGGCAAATTCTTTTTGCATAGTTGCAAAAGAAAGTGGAAAAACCAAGTGGGTTGTGGATTATTTTTTTCAGTCCCCTCACTCAGCCCCCACATTTCCTGACTAAACTCTGGAACCAGAAGCAGCAAGACCGAAAAACCTCTGTGGTCAGACCATGGAGGAAGGAGGCACCAGGCTAGAAGAAGCTCCAGAGACATGACAGATAGAAATTAGCCCAGACTTTAGGTCAGAGGCCTGAGTTCCAGAGTGTAACCCAGATCTGCCACTGAGACGTGCCTAACCACCCGTTTTCTTTATCTCATCCACAAAATCAGGGTGGAACAACCAGAGCCAGTTAGAATACATACAAAGGATGCAGAAGAAAGGGCTTCCCAGCATCTGACCCAAAAGATGTATCAGGGCCTCAAATGAAAAAGCCGTGGGTGTCCTCCTCTGTCTCCTCTTTACCACTGGTCTTAGCTAAGGAACAACCACCTCTTCCTAGTGATGATTTTGATGAGATGACCCAGACACATGGTCTGAAAGCAGGGAAGAACATTTGACACCAGGGCTATCTTCAGGAGGTGGCACCTGGCTGCCCGCAGTGGCATGGAGGCTGGCAGGTGCAGGCCGTGGCCTGACATCTCTGTGCCCCAGCTTGAAGCATGTCCATCCTGCCTTCCTTCCACATTTGATTTTCTGTTATGCATCCCTGAAGGAAGCTTCACCATCTCCTCCTAGAGAAGGAAGGTTCCTTAGGCTCCAGAGTCACAGGACAAGAGCTCAGAGACCTCCCCCCGCCCCGAAAGGTGTTGAAAAGCATCTCCCTTCACACTAGGTACAACTGCCCCTTAGCGAGTCACTGCACTGATATGGGCAATGGAGGAAAGAATCCCAAGAGAGCAAAGCCTGCAGACTTTGTAAAGCTCTTGTACACACAGCAACCAGGCCAGCACTCCTAGGCTCTCAGGCCAGCTTGGCTCTGTATCTGAACGCCTGCTTCAGCGCCCAGCGGCTCACCCACTGGGGTCAAGGAGGAAATTCCCCACCGGCAGCTCAGCCATTCAAGCGCCCTAAGGAAAACTCCGGAGTTCCCCTAGAAGCACTTATCAGTGGCCAGCATAGCAACTGGCCTATAGACGGTAGCTGGGAGAAACTAACCGAGCGGGGCAGGGTTATCACCTGTTAACCTGCCCCATGAAAATCCCAGCCTCTCCCCTGACACGGAACTGGCACTTCCTGAGTGCGTAACCACCACGGAAACTCTCAAAATACCAACTGCCATGGAGGAAACTGGCCAGTGTGAATCAGCCCACGGGGCTTAGATCTACCTTCTCAGTTTCCACAGACTGTTTGAATGTGGAAACCACATCTACAGCCCAAGGTCGGCTGCTTCTCACGGAGCAGTTCACCTACGCCATGTAGCACCACCCTCACACATCCCCGTGCTGACCTCTGACCTCTGACCTCTACAGACATCCTCAGTGGCCTTCCCATCCTCCCGACCTCCTTCAGAACCTCCCCTTCCACGTGGATGTGATCTCAAACACGCAAGGGCCAACTATTCCCAGGCCCCGGGGAGATGGTTCAGTGTAACTGTAAACAGCCCGGGCTCTGGAATCAAAAGAATGTGATTCAGATCTCACCCTTGCTTCTGTGCGACCAGGAGCAAATGAATCTCTGAACTTCAGGTTCCTCAGCTGTAAAACCCACCCGGGGGTTTGTTGTGAGGATTAAATGTGTATTTAAGGCGCTTAGCAGAAAGTAAGACGCAGTCCCCGCCCTCAAGGAAGTAAGGGTCCGGGAGAGAGGTTTTTCCTAGTTTAACCTTATCCAGCACCAATAGTTTATTTAATCTGCTGACAAATCACAGGTCTCCTGTTTGATGCTTTGTGTGAAGAAAGCCATGAATTACCTCCCTCCCACACTCTCTGTGCTTCTCCTAGATGTCAGGGTCCACACGGAGCTGATGGGTGTAGCCCACATCAGCCTCCTCCCTGGAAACTGAGCTGAAACCGAAAGCAAGACTCCCTCCGAAGGTCAGAGTGAGGGGATGAAGACTTACGATAAATATACCAATGAGGAATAATCGTTACGTGCAAACCCACGTGCCAGCTAGACTGGCACCAGATAGATAACCAGGCTCACCAGGCTGGCAGAATCAGTGAGAGCTGCCACCTGAGGTCAGGTGTGCAGCAGAACAGAAGTCATGACAGGGTAGATGTGTCACACAGAAGAGGGGACAGAACTGCCATGGGAAAGTGGTGCAAGAGGTAATAATAAGGAGGGCGTCCTGGGGAGACAGAGCAGAGAAGCGCTTCTGTGGCCCCCATAAAGACAGCCTGCCGTCGGGCAGCCACACCTACACCCTTGTCCCTTGTCAGCTCTCCTTTCCCCCTCCAGAGAATGATGTCAGGATGCCATCACAGAGACACAAAAGTTGTGTCTCTGTCCAATTCTGACCTCTTGCCATAATCCAGCAGGTGAGAGAGGGACTCTAATCCTCAATTTGGGTTTTGAACAATCACCACAACCAGTTATGGCCAAGGGATTTGGGCAGACACGCAGCTACTAGTTCTAAAAGCCTGACCCATCAACTCAGACTACATTATCCGTGGAGCTCAGAGGGCAACGCGGTCAGCAAAAAACAGTGCCACCTTATGTTAAACAGTGGCTAAGATGACAATTCCCAGCTGTAACAGTAAGTGCTGGAAGAACAGTGCAAGGCTCAGGCCTCTACCTCACACCTGGTTCACACAGAACAGCAAGAATTCGTTGCCTCCAATACCATTCTGAGCATATCTCTCCTGGGTTCCGGAACCTACAATGGCTCCCCGTTGAGTTGAATCCTCTTTGCAGACAAAGCACACTGTCCATAGGATCTCAATACATCTTTGTTGACGGCCTGACTAATTGAAATGCAAACCCTTCAGCATAAATCATAGTCTGTTGGCCCATCACCACACCACCCTCATTTTTCCACATCCCTCATCAAGACCACACTTGGTCATCCATCCCCATCTTCAAGCCAACACACCAAAACTGCCTTCACCAAGAGGCTTCTGGTTCCCCTTCAAAACTCAGCTCTCCACAGAAAGTAGATTCGTGATTGCCTAGGGCTGGGGGCAAGGAGTAGAGGGGGATTGAGGGTAATATATAAAGGGTATGGGTTTCTTTTCAAGGTCATGAAAATGCTGTAAAATGGACTGTGGTGATAGTTACACATATTTGTGAATATACTAAAAACCACTGAATTATGTACTTTAAAACTGACTGAAGTGCATGGCATGTAAATTATATCTCAATAAAGCTGTCACATGTCAAAAAAACTCAGTTCTGGACTCATGTCCTCCAGGAAGTTTTCCCTGATTCATGAATAAGGATAATTTCACTCCAAAGAGGAAAGAAAAAGGAATCATTCACTCAATCGTTATTAATTTACCCATCAATAAACATCTATTGATCATGACGAAAGGCCAAGTACAGTGCTAGACAGTGAAGATCCAAGGATGAAACAGAGAAAATCGGACTCAGAATACTGGCCTCCAAGGTCTCTGCTAACGTCACCATTTTCTCTACTTCTTTCTTCCCAGGATTAAGGAAAAGAAAGGGGTCTCCTGATTCTCTTTATATTTTCATCTTTGTGCAGTTAAAATCCACAAGCTGAGGCCCTCTTGACACCGTGCCTTCTACCACATCAGACAGAATTGCACCGCAGGCCTCAAAGGGGCTTTTCTGTGTTGCAGAGAGGCAGACTTGGGGTGGGGACAGTGAAGAGGAAGGACGCTGCGTGGCCTGGTGTGCTCATTCCCCTAAACCAAGCCTGAGCTGGGTCACTTTCCAGTCACCATATCCAAGTCATGTAACGTGTGAGGAGTCCCAGGTGCTGCTCCAGGACACGTGAGTATGTAACCTATACTCTCAAGCACACACCCATTCCACGTGAGCCACTCACAGAATGATGCCAATAATCCTTCCCCCTTGCACAGCAAGAGGACGTTTACAAAACAGTTCCACATCTATCACTTGAGACCTCCCATTCATCCACAGATGGAGCAGACGAAACAGAGGGGAAGGGAGGTGCCCAAGGTTCCACAGCGAAGAAATGACAGACCTTAAAATTTAGACCCACGTCTCCTGACTTGAGTTCCAATTCTCTTCGTGCCCTATTGCCTCTAAATGTCAATTCCTCCTCAGGGGATCATCTTTGGCCATTTACAAGCACCCCTTCACTTGACCGCTTCTTTTCTTTCCAAGAAGCCGTCTACTTCCAAGGCCTAAAAGAGATGGGTTTTTGTTTTGGCCACAATCGAGACAGAGTCCAACAGGAGGCAGTTTAACAGTGGTTAAGAGTAGAGATCTGAGTCAGACAAACTTGGGTTTGAATCCAGAGGTTGTCTTTTTATACATACATGCATATATTCTTCTAATCCAGCAAGCCGCCATGGAAAACAACTACCATCTGGGGGTGTGCTGCGCCATGCGGCCTGTGGGATTTTAGTTCCCCGACAAGGGATCGAACCTGGGCCTTGGCAGTGAGAGTGCGGAGTCCTAACCACTGGACCGCCAGGGAATTCCCCAACTGCCAGTTTCTAAACTACTCCTAGAAGGTGAAAACGCTTCCTGATTTAAAAGTATGTTTCCTGCTCCAACAAAAATGAAGATTCCACTAAACCTTTTTTTTGGCCACACGGCTTGCAGAGATCTTAGTTCCCGGACCAGGAATCGAACCCGTGCCCTTGGCAGTGAAAGCGCAGAGTCCTAATCACTGGACGGCCAGGGAAGTCCCTCCACTGCACCTTTAGACAGACTCTCTAAACCAAGATAGACTTCCCTAAATCTAACCAAACCCTCCCCTATCCCTTCCCCGGCTACCAGCGTAAGAATCTTCCCCATATTCTGTCCTCAGTGTACATGGCAGAATCTCAGGATCAAAATAGGGTCTCTTTTAGGGTTTCTCACATTTGAAGGGAAAGCTGACAAACCCGGATGAACTATTTTAGTTCAAGATTAGCTCCCACCAAGCTTGCCCCATTTCCCTCTACTCTCTGGAAAAGGTGACAGGATGAAGTAAGAGTACAGAAAGAATTGCTATCCTCAGGTCCCCAAAAAGCCCCAGAACAAAGCTTTACATCTGCGCCTGCAGGGATAACCACATCCAGTCATTACCACCAAATAAGAGAAAGGAAGCCTGGCAGGCGTAAAACGCTCACCATCTGCGTAACCCAGCCCAATTCCTCAGCGTCCCCTCAACGACACATCTCACCCTGTTCTTATGCCTTCATCTGTACTGTTCCCCTTTCCTGATCTCATGCCCCTGACATTATATTCTTCCTGTTTTCTACTACCTATGTGTACGTGTTGTGGTTTGAGCCTCTTCCTTCCAGAAGTCTTCTTCCTCTCTTTGCCTGACAGTCAGTACCACATGGCACACAGAGTATGTGTCTTCCAAAGATTCCATCTCCTCAATACCAAGGAAACTCACATGCCGTGATTTCTTATCCAAGTCTCCTCCCATCCTCCTTCTCAACTTCCACATCCCCACACTCTACCCAGCTCTACCCACCCTCCCTCCCTGCCTCCTGGCCATAGCACCGTTAGCTGGTACCAGACTGAACTCACAAGAACATCCAATAAATACTTGTTGAACTGAAATGAATGGAATTGAACAGACTAGGAAGAGGAGTCCCGGGGAAGGTGGCCAATCACTTGCCTGCCCCACGCAAAGGCACAGACCACTGTTTGGTGACAGGGCCCTAGAGCCTGAAGGTAAATACGGAGGGTCCAAGACATCAGTGCACCACTGAGGACTGCCCACCTCCTCCACCAGGTGACGGGCTTGGCTCAAACACAACCCCTGGCCCAGGCTGTGTGGAGCTGCCCTACGGTCTTCTACACCAGTCCTCTGCGCAGGGAAAGCAAACTCCCCGACTACTCAGATGCCACGCTTGTCCAGACAAAAAGTAGCTGGCACAAACCATCATGGTGCGGACCAGGCCTAGATGTCTAAGAAATGTGACTCACTCAGTGCGAATACTCCGCCACCTCCTCTACACATGGGGGCCAGGAAAGGCAACCTGGGGTGGCCAACAATGAAATAATAAAAATTGAAATGGAGCTTAGAAACTGAAGTCTGAGTGGAGGAGCCACTTAACCTCTCTCGCCTTCTACGATCCCTGTCTGTACAATGGGACTGACAGGGAGTAGCGACCTCAAAGAGGTTTCGTGGGGACTAACTGTGGAGATGGACTGTGATGTGCCCATCATACTGACCGAGAATGATAAAGGCTCGGTAAACATCAGCTGCTACGGCTGTTACTATTCATGTTGCTGTGAGGATCCAATGGGATGGAACGCAGCATGAAGCCCCGAGTACCCGTGTAATGGAAAGTCACCGGCCCCCCGGCCTGGACTGGGGAGATGGGTGACACGTGGGGAAGCCGTCCGCCCTGGCGAAGGGCTCCTGCAATCCTCGGCGAGGTTCCCCGGGGTGCCCTGGGCACCCCCCACCCCACCTCCCCGACGGCTGTGGGGAGGCCGGGGAGGAAAAGGGAAGACGGCTGGGGCGGGACAGGCACGTACCTGCTTTCGCTGCACTCCTTCCGCTCACTCACCCGCAGCCACTTGCGGAGGAGGAAGCGTTTGCGGCGCGGGGAAGCGCTGGGCGTGGAGCAGTTGGACCACGGGGTGTCCTCGTCGCTGGAGGGCGTGATCTCGATGGACGGCAGCTGCAGAAACTCCTTGCCCGGGGCCAAGACGCCGGGCAGGTCCCGGCTCAGCCCGGCCTCCAGGCTCGGCTCCTGCACATTCTTGGTGCGGCGCATCTTGAAGCGCCGGCGGCGGAGCGTGGGGGTCGACGAGCTGGACCAGACCCGGCTGCCCTCGGGCGCGCCCGGCGGCTCGGGCACCTGCAGGGCGGGCGGCTGCAGGCTCTCCATCATGTTGGCCGCCGGCATGGGGCCCGCCGCCTCCGCCCGGCGCCTCGCCGCCCGCCGGGCCCGCTCCCCGCCCCTCGCCCGCGGCGCCCGGCCTCTCACGTTAGGAAATGCTCGCCGCTCGAGCCGCGAGCGGAGCAAGTTCGTCTCCCGGAGCGCCGCGCGGGAGAGGGGAGCGCTGGGGCTCGCGGCGCGACCTCCCCGGAGTCTAAGTCGGCCGCCCGGCCGCCCTCCGGGGCTCCCCTCGGGCGCCCGCTGCTTTTCCTTCGGCGGCGCTCCCTCGCCGGCTGGCGGCGGCCGTGCCCGAGCGGGACTCGGCGGCCCGGGCCCCAAGGGGCGGCTCGGCAAACTCTCAGCGGTTTGCGTTCGGCGGACTAGGCTGGGGAGCCGGTCTTGGCGCTGCAGGGAGGCAGAGAGCGGGAGGAGGAGGCAGAGGGAGAGAGAGAGAGAGAGAGGAAGCAGACGCTGGATGAAAACAAAAGAGGAGGAACAGGGGGCGAGGAGCGAGGGTCACGTCTGTCCAGAAAGGGCGTGCACAGGCGGCGACGGCTGGCGTAACTGTACCCGGGATCCCTGGGGAGGGACGCTACCTCCGAGCCAAGGCTGCTCCAATCAGCCGAATGAAATAGGATCACAGCCCAAACTTTCTCAAAGCGACGGCTGGCCAGGCAGCTCTCATTAATCTAACTCCCTGCTTTTTCTTTGAGGGGGAGCAGGGGAAGGGAGGAACCGAGGAATTCAGTCAGGATACAGGGTTGAGGGAAGACTAGGGACTCTTCGGCTGGATCTCCTCTCCTGAGAAAGGTGCTCTCTCTGAATAACTTGGGGTGCAGTTCTGGACACCGCTTCCAAAATGACAGGCTGAGAAGAGAGGACAGCTCTGTGGAATAAGCCGAGGACAGCAGACATGACATATGGAGGAAGGACAGACAGTAGGACCTGAGAGACACAGGACACACAGGACCAGTCAGGAAAAGGGAGTGATCTCCGTGCATCTGGGTGACCCCGTCAATACCAGAGCCCCATCCCAAGCACAGAATGAAATTAGAGGAAGGTGAGCACCCAGAAGGTGAAGCATACAGCAAAGTGAGTCTCAGGGAGCTAAGGGTACTCCCTTTACGTTCCTGGGGGCTGGATCAAGTCTGCTTCAACCTGCAGGGGGCATGGACTGCGTCACAAAACGTCTGTATGTCCCCAGGTCATGGACCCTCGAAAGTGTGGGTCAGTCCTGTCGTGTCCCAAGCTATGCTGAACCCCTCACTCCCTAGACCCAGGTACCACCCTAAGAGATTGGCCCTAGAACTGATCCACCTCACCGAGGAGCCCTGTTCAGGACTGAGTCTAAAGCAGCCCAGCTCCTAGATCATAGACTGTTACCGCCCATCTTTCCTCCCAGCCCACAGCGCATGTGCCTCTCCAGTAAGTCCTGCACGTGAGAGCCAAAGTAGAGAGGATGGCTTTCAAAGAGACCAGCAGGAGTACAAATAGTGCAGCATTAAGTCCACAGCGCAATTCACCCAATCCTCTCTGCCCCTCTCCGTGAGTCCAGTAGGGAAACAATGCCCAGCTTCTGTGCCAGCATGAAGGTCATGAGAACATTTCACAAGTGTCCCAAAGCTGAGGAAAAAAAATCACATTCCTAAAGACCACCAGAACTCACTGTAAGAAAATATGTCCCTGCAGTTCAAGTGTGACAGCTGGCCATGGGTCCACCATGCCCTGCAATGACACATGGGGGGAGCTCCAGGCATTGTGACCCCGCACAACCTCCATGAGGCCAGGAATCTGAGGGAAGTATGTTTTGCTCCAGAAGAGAGAGAGACTGAAGCCGAAATGCCAGAGCCAGGCCCACCTGTAAATGACTCCCTGGAACAGCGGGCCTGTCTTATTTCTGACCCTTCTCCACATCCGGCCACTGGCTCTCTCAAGGGTGGCTTGGTATCACTCTATTTTAACTCCTGGATGTGTCCCGGAAAGGATCAACTCCTTCCCATCAGGTGTCAGGCCTGGCAAGCGGCAGGACACTGCTTCCGGCTCCGGAATGCCCAGGAAGCCAAGCTGTCCCTCCAAACTTCAGGGTCCGGAGCGAAGCCACAGAGCTGCTCACTGCCTTGGATTTCCTCCAAAGATGAGCGGGTTGCCGGGGATCTGGTAACTTTTCAGTTCAAGGAACCTGCTTGTTAAGGGGGCAGTTGAACTAAGAGAGCGGCGTCTCGGGTGTTTAAGGGGCAAAAGGAAGGTGGGTGGGCTCACTACCGTTCACTGGAAAGCCAAAAAACAAAACAAGATGGAACAAAACAGGAGGGTGCACACACAGGGGCCAGAGGGTTCCATGGGTATTTTGGGGAGAGGGAGATTCAGCAAGGGGATTGGCCCCCTTAAGGGGACCGTGCGCCCTCTGAATTTAAATGTACACCCCTTGAAAGGAAGAAAAACAAGCAGCTTCCTCCTCCCACACACTTCAGCCCCTTTTCCACCCACAAGAGATGCTGGACCTAAAATCTAAAACCCTGTGAGGTTTAATTTAAGCCTTGTGCCCAGCAGTAGTTGAGTGATCATTTACATTTCTCCTGGCCTGAGGGAAAACCTCCTCCACACTAAGTCTGCAACGGTTTCACTTGGGAAGCAGATACCCAGAGTACCTGAAGCCCCCAGCCACTGTCCTAGCTCACCTCCACCTGCAAGTCTCGGCTTAAAGAAAAGAAGGTACTTGTCACCCAATAAAACCCTACTCAAAACACATCCACCAGAAACTAACACAACATTGCAAATCAACTCTCCTTCAATAAAGAAAATTTTTTAAAAAAAAAAACACATCCCCATCCCACCACCCTCAGCTGTTTCCTTTCCACTGTGGCACTGTCAAGGAAGATGATAAATGGGACACTAGTTTGCAAATGAAATGCCCTCCAGCTGCAAGTCATCATTGCTGTGAAAACTACACACATTAAAGGAAGGACCAAGTTTGCCCTCCCTTTGATTCTGTCCAGTGTCCTGTGTGTTTTGTTTGTAAAGCAACCTTTACACTGTCACAAAGGCTTTCATCTGTAATACTTTATCTTCCCAGTGACCCTAGCAGTGAAGACAGATGTTATTACCCTCATTTTACAATTTATTGAAGTGACGCACAGGAAGATATCCAAGGTCAGAGATAAAAACACAATAACTGATCCATGACAAAGCCAGAACTTGAACCTGGGTCATCTGAAGCCACTTAGAGGCCACCCAAATCTCATCAAATGCATCAGCTCTAGAAAGCAGGTCCCTTGGAGCACCAGCATTTCACCAGCCCTGATTTTAGTTGGGTATGTCACGAAACGACGTGTAGCTACTCAGTTCCATCCGTATTTTACAAGTGTGGAAAGGGAAGTGCAAAGTTCTGCAAAACAATTTCTCACAGGAGCTGGTGTCAGGGGGTCAGGACTAAAGAGCTTCAGAATCTGAGCCACTGCATTCCTCCCAAGTCCCCCCACCCTTCCACTTGTCTCCCATATTTCACTCTCAGCCGACTGGGCGGTTCTCCAGGAAACTGCCCTCACCTGTGGCCCCTCCAGACAGGTGTTGCCAGACCAGCCAGGCCTGCCTGCCCCCAGCTCACACAGCCAGGCCTCTGACTTTAATGAAAGGAGCTCATGTTACCAAGCAACTGTTGTTTATTCTCAACTGTTCAGGCTCCCTTTTCCTGCAGACACAAGACATCCAACACCTGTCTACTACTTCTGGAGCCCTGCAAACTCCAAAGTCCATTATTCAGCAGAAACTTCCAGGAGGGAACTTAAGTGAAAAATAGCAGGTGAGAAGCTAGATTTCTCCTGGGTGCCCACCCAGGCGAGTGGGAGGCAGAAGGGGCAGGTCCCCACCCACACCCACCCACATCCCTCCAGCCCCAGGGATGCCAAGGGCAGGCAGCTCCCAATAGCACGGACAGGTGTGTCCCCTCCAACGCGGCTGCCACAGGACAGTCAGTCCCCCCCTCAAGGTGAGGACACAGACTCTCTCTCCCTCAGGACATCAAAATAGCCAGACCCGTGGGCTGGCTCACGGACCAGAGAAAGAAGTGGGCAGTGGGCATTCACGAAGAGGAACTTGTTGCTATCAGAGAACTGGAAATCCTGATAGAAATGTGGACGAGGCCACAAGAGCAGCGTAATGAACTGTCTTCAAATACAAAACGAAGCACGGCCGGATCATATACTGAAACGCTTCTTCCGTTGCCAACCAAGAGGAAATGAGTTTGTGTAGTACTCTGTGTGGGAGATTCAGGTTAGATGATAAACATTTCCCGAGAGAAAGGCCAATTAAGGGCTGGAATGGATGACCAAAGATGGTTTAGAGGGCGGCTTTCTCTGCACATCTTTAAAGGTAACTGGAGCACAGTTAGAGGTAGAAGCAGGAAAGAATGATCTCGTAAAGGCCCAGCCATCGTGGGTCTGTGGGCCCCAGATTCTCTCTCTTTTAAATAAAAGCAATTCACGTATGCCTAAAACAAAGTCCATTTGAACTGATGCATTTCTGGCCCAGGGCGTTTTGATTGCTGGATACTAAATACCTCCCTGAAACCCACGGACAGCTTTAATATCTGCACTGTGAAACAGAAATACGAGGGTGGTGAAGGACAAGGGGCTGGGAGTGGGGACTGCGGGGACGGGTGAAATTGGAGAGAGCAAGCTTCAAGCCCTCCCCTGGTAGCCTGAGTCTGTTCCCTCCTCTAATCCCTACCTCATCACCCTGTGCAGCAGCTCGTCACTGAAGCCATCAGCGCGGTTTCTGCACTCAGTTTGTGTGATTAGAGAGTGCTGGAGGATGCTGGCTAAGCACAATCTAAATAAAACCACAGTGGACCAGCCTCCACGTCCAGCTTCTCCTTCTGAGAAAAAGGAAGAAAGAGCTGCAAGACTTTTCCCGGGTCTCAGTTCCCAAGGATGGTGCGCTGGCGAGGTCTCTCAGCCTTGGGAAACGCGCAAGGTTGGCAGCACGCTTCCGCCAGCCTTCGGTGGCCGATGCCAGGGTGAGCAAAGACGTCACCCCAGGAGGACTGTCACCAGATAAGCCTGCCTGGTTTAACTGCTCATCGAAAGGCTTAGGAGTCAATCCAGACTATTCTGCACAACACTTGGCTGACCCTGATTTTGCAGACAGACATCATCACTTGTCCTCTAAATCTTCCAGAGGACATCAGGGCTGGACAAGACTTCCTGCGGCCACCCCACCCGTCTCCTTGCCGTCCATCCCGGAGGAGGCAGGTGGCCTGCTCTGGGATGCCTGCTGCTTTCCTCTGAAGGGTCCAAATACTATGGGCACCGTAAACTAGTGACTGCGTGCACAGGCCCACAGGCCTGTTCTCTGAGCTTCTGACCCTTTGCACCACTTACCAGCTGTTGGATTTGGTGATGAGTTATTTAATTTCTTTGTGTCTCTGTCTCCACACCTAAAAAAAATCAGGATAATTAATAGTGTCTGTGGGACTTCCCTGGTGGTCCAGTGGTTAAGACTCTGCACTCCCAATGCAGGGGGCCCAGGTTCGATCCCTGGTCAGGGAACTAGATCCCGCATGCCACAACTAAGACCCGGCACAGCCAAATAAATAAATATTTTTTTAAAATAGTGTCTCCCTCCTGCAGCTGTTGTGAGAGCATCTGAACAGCGTAGGGCATTTAGAATAGTGCTTGGCACCTAGGAAGTGCTCTATAAATGTTGGCCTTTTTGTACCTAATTAAGTCTCCATCATAAGACCTGTGTTAGGAAACACGACCACTCGCGTTGATTTTCCATTCAGTTTAATTCTAAGAGTACACGTTAAGCTACAGCAGCGTGTGAGCTCCTTACTAAGCGCTGGGGAGACAGCAAGACAAGCATGACACGGGATGTGCGTTGGAGCATACAGCCTAGCAGGGCAGAATTAATTAAGTGCAAAGCATAAGCGCTAACAGCTGTGAGTGGAAAATGGATAAATTTTAACCAGAGGGAAAGAGGTGGTCTGGGAAGGCTCTATGGAGGAATTAGTATTTAAGTGAAGACTTAACGTATGAATTTCAGTAGAAAAGAGGAATGGAGCATTCTGGAATAAAGGAAACATTTGAGTAAAGGCACTGAAGAGAAAAAAACCCATGGAGAGTTTTTGAAAATAGGAAGAAAGAAGTCAGGGCTTATGGAAGGACACAGAGGAGATGAGGATGGACAAACAAGAGGGTCATATTGGTGAGTACTTAAAGTTTAGTTTATTCTTTAAACAAAGGGATGCTATTCAAGTTTTTTTTCTTGGGGGGGGCAGGCAGTAACATTATCAACCTGTATTTGAGGAACAGCAGTTCTGGTGACAGTGTGAAATATATACTGGAGAAGCAAAAGATGGGACACACAGAGGCCAATCCAGAGACTGTCATTCAATCCGTCCATATTTTTGGAGTATCAACTATGCACGGCAAACAATGCAGGTAAATGATGGAGAAAATGTGAAATAGGGCGGGAGAAAAATGTGGGATGAGAGGAGGTGGGCAAGGGAAAGAAAAGTCCTATGAAGATTTATTCAGAGTCACAGATTAGAAGAAAACCAAGAATGTGGGATGATTCGGAAGTCAAGGGAAGGAAGGAGCCAGTGTTTGTTGAATGACTACCGCAAGCCAGACACCGGGCAAAGTGCTTCACACACAAAATCCCATTCAAGCCTCCCAACCACCCTGAGAAACAGATATCGAAAGTCCCATGTTAGGGGCTTCCCTGGTGGCGCAGTGGTTGGGAGTCTGCCTGCCGATGCAGGGGACACGGGTTCGTGCCCCGGTCCGGGAGGATCCCACATGCCGCAGAGCGGCTGGGCCCGTGAGCCGTGGCCGCTAAGCCTGCGCATCCGGAGCCTGTGCTCCGCAACGGGAGAGGCCTCAACAGTGAGTAGGCCCGCGTACCGCAGAAAAAAAAAAAAAAAAAAGTCCCATGTTAGGATGAGGAGAGATTTTAAAAGGTGCCTGACTTGCCCAAGTTCACACAGCAAGTGGAAGAGGAGCACAAATGTAAACCAGGGTCTCCCTGCTTTAAAGTTCATGCTTTTTCAATTACACCACATTTCAGAAAGATAAGCGATGCCCAATGCTATAATGAAGTCAGGCAGGAGGAAGACTGAGATAATCCCATTAGATTTTGTAATTGGGTCGTTGGTGACCTCTGAGGGAACAGCGGGGGTGAGGGCAGGAGATGGAATGCGATTGCCAAAGGTGGAAGAGCACGGAGCGAAGCAATACATGGAGGCTGCAAGAGACCGTGCTTTCCAGAAACCAGGCAGTGGAAGGAATGCCTTTCATTTCTATTCGTTCTTAAATAGTTATTGAGCATCTTCTATGTGATAAACACTCTTCGAGGATCTGGAGTTAGACTGGGAAAAGGTGTGTGTGTGTGTGTGGTGTGTGTGTGTGTGATTGTTGGCAGATGTTATGTTTCAGAGGAACAAAATGTGACTGTACGATTATGCCGTTTAAAATGGAGTTCTGCCTCTATCTGCTAAGAAAATTGAAGCTTGGGGGTGTACCTGGTAATCTAGCAAATCAATCAAAAAGTATTTAATATGCCCAGACTCTAAGCATACCATAATACTGGGTACCGTAAAAGGTTTCTGAAAAGTTTCTGCAAAACTATTTATTTATTCCTCAAAATAATTTTTGAATGTTTATCAGAGATGACCCTGGCCTCAATTGCTTCAAATCTTGAGGCAGGGGGGAGAGCAGAAAACCAATCCAAGAACTACAGTTTGGTAAGAAAATCCACTTCAATAGAAGCATGTACCAAATGCAGTGTGAGCCCACAGGAGAGAGAGCTTGATCCAGAAAGAACTTCATGGAGGAGACAGTATCGACCCAAGGTGGAAGGTTAGCAGAGGAGTTTTCCAGCTAGACCAAGGGGGGCATGCTTCCAGGCAGAAGGACCACTTGTGCAAAGGCACTGAGGTGTAAAAGAGAGCAGGGTATATTCCTGGAATCACAAAAAGAACAGCCTGGATCATAATGTTCCATTAGGTGAGGGATGAAAGCAAGAGATTACATCTACTATAAATCTTCCTTCATTCACCCATTTAAACACAAATTGATTGAGCACGCTATGTTCTACGTGCTAGAAAACAAGGTGGGGGTGTGTCTGTGCACATAACCAAGTCTGTGCCCTGGAGGAGTTTACATCCTGGTGATCACAAAATTCCAGAATGATGGAACAGAGATTTCAAAGATCTGACCCAACCATCACTTTATCTCCACTGTTCCTTCTGTTTCAGAGATTAGAGAAGGAGGCACAGGGAGGTTACAGACATTTACTAAAGTCGCGTATCAAACAGCCGAGGATTCACAGATGATAAAGTGCTTTGCAAGCAAAGACCAAGACAAAGACCTGGAGGCTTAACTCACTCAAAGAGAAGGGCCCCAAAGCTCTAGGAAATGATTCCTTTCGAGCACTGAAGCAACCACCTAAGGCTTTTATTTCTGACAGAAACGCGGGCTATTCCACCTCCCTTAAATCAGAAAAGTAGCCTCCTTTTACAAAGACGCAAACCCGGATCCAGAGCAGTAGAGATGTTGGAACAGTGCTTCCAGGGTTGACCAGAAGCGTGGTAACTTCTTGCCCTGGGGTATGACGCTGAAACTGTAAAAGCTGCCCAGTTTGTTCTGATGGATACAATGGCATGTTTGACGAGCATGACAGGGACGCTAGCCTTTACATACCACTTCAAACCAAAAATTCGAGTTATTTTGTTGTGACACAGGAAGGGGCTAAAGAAGGCTGGGCTCAGGAGAGGTATTTTAGCCGCAGCCCCTGTAATCCACATCTGGACAACGATTCCCACTGCAACCTGAGTTATTTATCCTTCTGCAAGGAACACATCTGGAGGGAGTAAGTGTAGATAATTCATTCCTGTAAAATTCTGCATTTAGTGTGAGCTGTTGCCTTGAAATGAAAGTCACACTGTCAGATGTTCCCACTTTTCAGGAATAAATAGTCCACCACCCTCTACCCTGGCTGTACTCTGCCCGCAACTGCCCCCTAGTAGCAACGCCGGTGCTTGCATTCCCCCACCCCTCCTCTAGAAGCTGAGACCCTGGACCAATGCCCACAAAATTCACAATTCAGTGACTGCTTGGAATTTTAAACACTCTGAAATTGGGATTTGGGGATTGGTTATGCTGGGTGATCTCTGAAGTCTCGATT
Source organism: Tursiops truncatus (assembly GCF_011762595.2). Lineage (NCBI taxonomy): Eukaryota > Metazoa > Chordata > Mammalia > Artiodactyla > Delphinidae > Tursiops > Tursiops truncatus. The sequence goes on from NC_047041.1 coordinate 9,892,087, forward strand.
GTAGCTCTCACAGTCTATGAACTGGAAAGGTCTACTTTGCTTTAAGCAATCCTGGTGTATGAAAACACAGATTTTAAAAATGTATGCACTGGGGGTGGGCTTCCCTGGTGGCGCAGTGGTTAAGAATCCCCCTGCCAATGCAGGGGACACGGGTTCGAGCCCTGGTCCAGGAAGATCCCACATGCCGCAGAGCAACTAAGCCCGTGTACCACAACTACTGAGCCCAAGTGCCACAACTACTGAAGCCCATGTGCCTAGAGTCCGAGCTCCGCAACAAGAGAAGCCACCACAATGAGAAGCCCGTGCACCGCAACGAAGAGTAGCCCCCGCTCGCCACAACTAGAGAAAGACCGTGTGCAGCAACGAAGACCCAACACAGCCAAAAATAAATAAAATAAAATAAATTAATTTTTAAAAAAATAATAAAACAATTAAAAGGTATGCACTGGGGGGACTTCCCTAGTGGTGCAGTGGTTAAGACTCCATGCTCCCAATGCAGGGGGCCCGGGTTCGATACCTGGTCAGGGCACTAGATCCTACATGCATGCTGCAACTAAGAGTTCACATTGCCACAACTAAGGAGCCTGCCTGCCACAACTAAGACCTGGCATAGCCAAATAAAAATAAATAAATACTTTTAAAAAATGTATGCATTGTAATGATCATCTTATAATACAAAGCATTTGTTTTACAAAAAGGATTCATTAAGATAGATTGTTTCTTTAGGTGTAGGAACATTTTTATTCAATTAATCAACTTGAATACAGCACACTCTACGAGGAGACCACCATTGAACACCAGATGTCCACATGAACCTGAAACGTCACTGAATGCTGAGTGATCTTGTTTCTTCATAGTTCCAGGAAAAGAAAGAGCTCCGTTTCCCATACCCTCAACCACTCCCTTGATGTAAGTTAGTACTTTGGGAAGACATATTAACTCTGTCTGACAGTTGGAAAGTTTTATGAGCAATAGAACTTCCTTAGGCAATAGAATTATAGGCCTGGAAGACACATCAGATACTTAGTCCAATTTCATTAGCTATCTGGTCCATTCTTCCTCTGCCCTGTCCCACCCAAGGTCACAAATGAGAAACTGAGGCACTGGTAAGCTCAATCTTGGACCAAGGTCATAAGGGTGAAATGGAAATTTCTTTCTGTTAAGTCAAATATCTTTTGGTCAAATTCCACCTTAATTCCTTCCAGTGTTGTTTTGGAGGTAGTATTTTGACCTCAAAGAATAATTAAAAAACAAATGGTACTCAGGAATCCAGATACTCATTCTGCTTTTGTCCACACACATTCTGTGTGCATCTAGTTCCCTCATAAACCCACAGAGAGCAAGAAGTTAATGAAACACAAACACCTCCCTAGAACTGATCCCAACACGTGAACGTTCAGATTTGCACAAAAGACATCACAGTGTTTATTGCTTTTGCAAAGGCCTTTTGGCTTTAAACAAATAGAACTCCTTGATGTGGGAAATTCCCCTCGTGCATTTCAAATATTGCTCAATTGATACACAATTTTGCAACAATACTACTCCTTAATGAACATATGTCTGTGAATGATCAACTTACATGCTCATATCCTTTCATTTCAAAGCAAATATATGATAACGATGGCTTGAACCAAATGAAAAATCTGTTTTAGCCAAGCATAGACTAGAAATGTTCCAATGGCCTAAAAATTTGCAGATTCATCTAAAATTTCTCGAGCCAGGCACTGTATTTTCTCATTGAAGCCTCACGAAAATCCTGAGGTCGTGCCAATTTTCCCATTTTAGAGATGAAGAAAACCAAGCCCAGAGAGATCAGCTTTAGGTGCTAAGATGCGATTCAAACCCAAGTAGTCTGAACCCCAAACCGGTGTTTTCTGCACTCCTCCATGTTACTCTATTTCAACTTCCTGTAAAAAATATGTTGTCAGTCACTATTCAACTGGTTCTCCTGCCATTTTTTGTGAAGACTTTGGTTTGCAATTTGGTAAATAAACTGATACTTGTAGACTGTGATTCTACAAACTGAGACACTGTTTTCCCGTCTAATGCGGTCAGTTCCTATTTGTTCCCTATCTAAAACACACCACAAAGTTAATACCAATTTCCTTGGGCCTTCCTATTGAATTCTAAATACTCTGAAAAGAAACTCTATCCCAAACATTTAGTAGGATTCACTTGGTAGAAGTGCTTGCAAGAAACACTTTATTTATTGATTTATTTTTGGCTGCATTGGGTCTTCGTTGCTATGCGCAAGGGCTTTCTCTAGTTGCTGCGAGCGGGGGCTACTCTTGTTGCGGTGCACGGGCTTCTCATTGCGGTGGCTTCTCTCGTTGTGGAGCACGGGCTCTAGGCGTGCGGGTTTCAGTAGTTGTGGCTCGCGGGCTCTAGAGCGCAGGCTCAGTAGTTGTGGCACATGGGCTTAATTGCTCCGCCGCATGTGGGATCTTCCCGGACCAGGGCTCGAACAGTGTCCCCTGCATTGGGAGGTGGACTCCCAACCACTGCGCCGCCAGGGAAGTCCAAGAAGTACTTTGTATTGGCACGTTCTGGTCACGTAAGCAGTTTCTCATTTGCAACTAAAGAAGTCAGTGAAGCCCTAATTCCTAATTTGTACCCAAGTGTCTCTCTCACACCTCTTACCTGTTAAGAAGTCCACCTGTAGATCTCAGGTGAGTCAGCAGGGCTCTGCAGGTGCTGGTGCCTGGAGGCTTCTGTTACTGAGATTTTTCCACACAATGCGCCAAGCAGGGCCTGTGCACAAACAGGGCAGTTTGAGGCTCCACTCAGTTGGTTTGCTTAAAACGAGGCTTGCCACCGTCTGCTGAAATGGTAGCTGAGTAAACATTAAAGACTTTTAAAAGTATTTTCTCTGTGGTCTTTGGGTTCTAATTTAGCGTCCACAGGTAGATCTAACTTGTTTGCAGGACTTAGGAAGGCAGTAGCTTCAATCTTGCTAGCCAGGGCAAAGTCTCTGTTCTTGAAGGCTGGCTCACATGATCTCACTCTGTGCAAGTTCACCCTTGCATCCTTGGACCTTGGAACCAGCACATTAGACTCCATCCCCACCGAAATGAAATCTCCCAGCTTAACCAAAGAGCGACTAGTCAGCACTCCTTGGTCCCACTGTCCTTCAGGCAGGGCCCCACCAGGATACTGAAAACCTAGGTTACTGCTCTGCCTTTCTCACTCTCTCTCCTCTTCTCTTTCTTCCCTCTCTCTGTCTCTGTCTCTTTTTTTCTCTCTCTCTTTCGCACACACACCCCATTCTTAAGAGATTCTCCCCCCTTCCTTCAATGACCAGACACTGTGCATCCAAAAATAAATGGTGGGTTCCCCATCGGGGAGGTGTCCAAGCAGAGACTGAACGCGTGGAGGACATTCTCACATTGAGGTTGAGACCAGATGATTTCGGCGGGCACTTCCAGGTCGAAGGCTGATAGTATCCCAGAGGTTCCAATGTGCTGGAACAAGTCCACAATAGCTTCTAATTGTCCTTTTATGACTTCTCCTTCTTTTCTTTTTTGAGAATGTCCTCCACATTCATTTAAATCAATCCTTACTTGTATAAAAAGACCTTGGCGCACTTTACCCACACTGCTTTGCAACACATCTTTTTCCACCCTGTATCATAATTACTCGTGTACCTTTTCCACATCCCCTCAGACTGTAATGCCCCCAAGGCAAGATTTCTGTCCCATTCATCTGTGTCATCCTGTTACGGAGCTCACCGCCCCACATGGTGTATCTGCTCAGTGAACGTCTGTGAGTGAAGAAATGGTGGGTGGGGCAGTGTTGGTGGAGGGGAGTCAGGAGGACTGAAGAGGCACCCAGTGCAGTTAGCTTCCCAGCCCCATGCTCTCTGGGGGTTGCTTGCCCTCCTGGAGAGACGAAGGCTGAAGAACACGGTCCATCTCAGCCCTGCAGTGTCCCCTGGGACAGCTCTGACCATGGTCGTACTTTCCCTCAGATCATCATGACACACTCATGCTACATGGCATAGGAGGTCTCAGGAGGAGTCACCTGGGACTATAATGCTCCCTGCCCAGAACATCCATTCCTGATTAACTAAAAGCTCAGGTTTCTTAGGTAAGGGGGTTTGGACTATGAATCTTTGGGGAGCGATTAAAGGAAGGAACAAGAATGCATTTGGAAACAGCTGCTTACCTATCAACTCTTAAGAAAACACCCTGAAATGGAGTTTGATCAATTCTCCCTCAGGGACTGGGGAGGGCCTCAGTTTAACCACTCCTGTGAGAAAGGATTTCATCCTACTCTCTTGCACAGATCTCCAGATAGGCCCAGCTCCCAGCTTCCCCTTGTGGGAAGCCCAGGCCCACTTGAGTTCTGCGGCTGCCCTGCACTCCAAAAAATAACCACCCTCTTCCATGGTTTCCTGTCCCAAGGATGTTTGCCAATCTTGATTATAAGGCCAATGTTAAGTCACGATTTAGTTCCACAATTAAATGACTGTTCATTCCGTTTGAGTTTCAAAGGGGAAAAAATACCTTAGAGGAAGCCACCCGCCACATTTTATAGATAAGGAATTCAGCTCAAGAAGTACCTCTCTGTTGGCTGTCTTTGTTAGCCTGTTTGCTGCGGTACAAAGACGAAGTTAATCCGTTAATTACGGAGGAGCTGAGTCCAGAACCACAGTAGCACATACTTTGTAAAAAGATAAACTTTAAGAACAGTTTTTGATTTACTGAAGTTACCACATGCTTCTACACGTTAAACTGCTTCATCCTTCCTGTTACTGTTTTACTAACAGTGCTCTCTACAGCACACTGTCAAAATAATTTGTTTTCCATTTTATGGGCACTAAGTGCCTTATACGGGTAAGAGTTTGGCCCAGGTTCCAGGAACAATTTGCTTGTTTTCTGAGGGGAAATGTTACAAAGAGCTACTGACGTACACAGGTTCTATGCCGAAGGTGGGAAGGGAATTTTATGTAAACTAGACCAATACAAACACAATCATAGTACGACTAGCTAACATTTACTGCACACTTACTGTGAATCAGGCATGATCTCAATTAATCCTCAAATCACCCCAATGAGGTAGTTGTTACCCCCATTTTCAAATGAGAAAAAATGAGGTTTGGAAAGGTCACGTAAAGACACACAGCGAATCAGCAGCTGGGTTGGGGTTCAAACTGCACAACTGAAACCAAGCAGGACCCTGTGGGGCTCCTGGGTACGAAGCCTTTCTGTGTCCCCCGTTTCTTGTTTGTAGGGAACAGCCTCCAGCCTCCATGACCTTCCCTGAGTGTCAAAGGGCAGATGCGAGCAATTGCTAATCAGGGAAGGGAGGGGATGCAGAGACAAAGGAGGAGACTACCTGCGGCCAGATTAAAGCAGTGCAGGCCCTGCACACACCCTGATTCTTATTAGCAACTCTGTCCTTGAACCGTTGCTATAAAACTCCTCACCAAATCCCCCCAGGTTGGGACACAGAGTTTCTGAGGGGCAGGAGTCTGCCGTGTCCGCCTTAGCCTGCAAAGCAATTCTTTTCTACTTCACCCAAAACTCTGTCTCCGAGATTCATTTTGGCACCAGTGCGCAGAGGCCGAGTTTTCGGCATCACAATCTGATGCCAGAGTTTGTGCCCTCCCATGGTTAGCTTGGTCTCTCCTCTGGTGTGCAATGATCTCTGTCTTCAATGGCAGCATCTTGGTCCTAAACTGTTACCTGATTTGATAACTCGTTCATACGCCTATCCTACACAGTTATGGCACGTGCCTTGTAAAAATATGCATTCTTAATATCCATCACATGACCAGTTTGCGATAAATGTCAGTACTGGTGTGCAGATATGAATTCCCAAAGCTGGCAGACATATCTGCATATCCTTGACATTTACAGCATACTTTCCAGTTACATTGAGCTTATAATAGTCCTTTATTTCCTCATGTATGGTTGACAGTATGACCTAGCAGTTACGTGCAAGGTTCTGAATTAGAGTGGCTGGTTCAAAGCCTGGATCCACCATTTATTAACAAGTTAGCTAATGTCTCAGTGCCTCAGTTAACCCACGTGAAAAATCAGACTGTTAACCACAGTGCCTGTGTTACGGGCTTGTTGTAAGAGATAAACAAGATCATACACATAAAGCTCTTGGCACAATCCCTAGCACATAGTAAATGCTAAGAAAAGCCCATGGAGGTATAACTTTTGCACCTGCCATCGTGTGTATAAGCATTGCACACTCATCGCTAATGCAATAAGGGCCATCGAGCAGCAAGGGATGTCTGGTTGCACAGACACATCGTACACACACCAGGGAGCCCTATAAAATCCACTTCGCACAGCGCTACACAGGCTGCATGTATGAAACCCACGTGTCATTTCAGTAGTTCCCCACTTACAAAAAAAGAGATGAATAAAGACGGAGGTCAACTTCATAGCTTAAAATACAGGTTTTTTCATTTTAAGGCCTGTGGAGAAGGGGGGAGGTGGAAAATGGTAACAATTGAAACGATCATGATCATGACCATGATCACTAGTAGGAACAGAACTCTCAGCGTCCAGCATCTCAGATTTCCGTACTCGCCTTTTCTAAGGGAACGAGAGAATGCTTGCTTCCTAACAATGGAATGGCTTTTGCCCGTTCAATTATCAGCTCCATCACACTCCACAGAAGTTAAAAGATGGCATTTGGGTCTTCTATTCAAGCGGGTGATCTTTCTATCCCTTTCATTACAGGAGAGGCAACTGGCAAAGTTAATGCAATGTACTGTAACTAATGCCTTGGAAATACCCCGAGCACGACAGTCTTAACCCACTTTGAAGGCTAACTGTATTCAGAATGTGAGGCTTTATATTAAGCTATATATTACAGTAAAATCAGCTGCAGGGGAAAATTCTCTTTGAACCAAAGAGAAGCCATTTTTATTTATTTCTATAACTTACAAGACACTGATGCCAGAGGGAAAAACCGCAAACAAACCTCAACAATAAGATACCAATTTAACCCTTGGCTGGGCTACAGCAATGGCAGCCGTGTGGACTTTGCACAAAGTCCATGTATGTGTGCATGATATCTGGAACCCTCATGGGCATCACGGAGTCAACAATTAACAGGGATTCTTAATAGGAAATACTTAAAACAAAACTCGAAGTCCAGTTTTACCAACAAAAAGCAAAATGGCAAAAGTTAGCGATTAAATGGTGACTAACAAGAAAGGACTCTTGCTCATCGTGCAAGTTCTGAGCTCCTCAGAGAGGACCCAGAAGAGGGAGAGCTCCACGCTTTCCCTCGGATCCCTCCTCAGGTGCTTCGTGGAACGTTCCAGTCATTCCTGAATTTCAACAGACAAAACGGGATGTGCAAATGGTCCCTGAGTTCTTGTGGAAGTTTTCCAATGTCCCCTCACCACCACCACCACCCGTCCCATAATTACGCTTCCTCATGTTGGTCGATCAGTTCTCTATTCCAGACACATTCCCCCAGCGCAGCCACCAATGCGACGAGGGAAAGGCAGGAAAGATCACAGCAGAGAGCCCCATAGCTCTCATTTTGACAGTATTTGTGCTTTGCTGCATTTCTCAAAGGTATAAGGGGTGATACTGAATAAAGAAGGAAGTGGAACTTTTCTCCATTGCTGGCTTGGAGGGCAGGAAACCACGTGTGTCCCACCTTCCAGGAAGGGTGAGAGTCCTTACCCTTAGGTGAACTCAGGGCAGACTGTGATATAATTGACGTTCTTTTGCAGGCAGGTAATGCTCAAACTCAAGATGGATTCTGTCTAAAAACAATACTTATAAGGTAAGGAAGAGAATGGATACAGGTCTTTGAGTTTCTTAGCTTAAAAGATGAAGTCAGACAAAGTTATGGGGAAAATAGTATACTTAGGGAGTGGAGCTTTATATAATAGTACCAAGCTTTTGGAGAGCAACATGGAAAAATTTAGTTAGAGCCTAACACCTTTGCCCTTACATTCCTGCGCTTACCAGCTTTGTTATTTGGAGGAATAGGGTTTGGGAGTTAGGGAGACCTGAGTATAAATCCTAGCTCTATATTCACTGCCTACGTGACTTAGCCAAGCTACTTACTTTTCTAGGTTTCATTTTCTCTTCTGTGCAAAAGGAGAAAAATAACACACACTTCCCGGGTTGTGAAATTAAGTGATACACTACAAGTAAAGTGCCTGGCACGTAATAGGCACTCAACAAATTGCTTTAGGTTTTGTTTCTCTTTTTTCAACAGTAATAAGAATTATTTCTTATGTAAGAGAGAATGTTTATTTAACAGTGAACAGTTGCCAATAACCAAAATATTAAAAACAGAATGACTAAGGAAATCATGGTATTTTCACTCAAAGGAGAAATGCAACTATTTAAAAATATAAACATTCATCTACTATATATTTAATCACTTATGGTTATTTGCATAGATTTGTATATATTTGCTGGAAGTGGAAATATATTGCACATACACTAAAATGATAACATCGTGTTTGTGATTTCTATATTGTACTAAGTGGTATCATTATAGAGTTCACTTGCTCATAATAATTGATTGTTTTTAAGGTAATAAAATATTTTTAATCTAAAAAGTGTCAAAATTAAATTCATTCCTTAATTTAAAAAGAAGAAAATTAGGGATGTGCAGATGGTCCCCAGGTAGTTCTCAATCTCTGGCGAAATATAACTCAAGCCAGTAACGCCAAGCCCACACCTGCCACATCAAGACTAAATAATAGCAGATCAGTTCCAGAGCTGACATGATTTCTAGAGATCTACCTGCTGGATTCCTAAAAGGAAACCATCATCTGCCTTGTTTATTTGATTATTTGATGCCTGTTGCAGATATCTGTTATGCCTGCTGTACTCTAGGTACCATGCTAGGAGATAAATCTGTAAGTATCCTGCCCTTGAGGAGCATATAACCTACTAAAGAAGGTAAACTATCCAAATATTTAAACAGAAGGCCCTGGGAAAGTGCCCTAAGAGGTAGGCAAGGCACTTTAGGGATAGCATCCATTGTCTTAATAAACCACAGGTAAGCATGAAGGTGGAGATGTGTTTCACAGGTAAAAAAAAAAAAAAAAAAATTAAACCTTGCCTGGAAGCCATTTAGCAACTAAGGGGCAGAGCAGGGGAACTTGAACTCTTGTCTTCCAATGACACACTCTCTGCTCTCATCACTTCTCACAGCCTCTCCCTACAGACAGTGATCTGGGAGTTCTCTTTGCCAGCATCTTCTCTCTAGGTCTTCCTTGTCTTCCTCAAACCCTGAAAAAGCATGTGATGTTCCAGCTCTCAAGAAGAGGCGATGGCTATGCTGCCTTTTAGGGATGTGGGATGCAGCTGCCACTGCCTGTTAGATCAAGGACGAGCAGCAGGGTGTTCTGGGTTGGTGGAGACCTGGGCGCTCAAGAGGCTTGAATCCCTGACGGTCTTAGAAGCGCAGATGGGGCATCTCAGGGGCATCTGGGCACAGCTGATTTAGCTCTAAAGTATTTGTTTCTGCTCTGTCTCAGTAGGAGGTTGGAGCAAAGAAGTCTCCTAGACCCTCATCTTCCTCCTTTTACCCCATCCTGATTCCCTCACTCCCCCTTTCCTCCTCCATTTCTTTCATTTCTCCCTTTCTCGGGAAGATTTCTTCCCCTCTCTTTTCGCCCATTTCTTCTTCTGCTTCTATAAACTCCTTTTTTTCCTTGTCCTCGAAGCTTCCGAAGGGTCTGGTCCCTGTCTTCATAATCACAGCTCTCCCACCTCGGCCTCCCTGAGCTTCTTAGAATCAGAGATGTCCCGTGGGCGGTGGACATGGAGAACCCACTTGAAAAATCTCATCTTGAGACTCAATAATGCTAACTCCACCACAGTTCGAAACTAATTGAAACTCAGTGAGGGTAAGTCACGCACCTGTTATTGACCTCGAAAGACAGGGAAGAAGGCTAACTACCTATGGAGAAAAAAAGACTGTACATGCTCTAAATGATTGTTGTGAGTTTTGTGGTTGTTAATTTGTTCCTTGTGAACTCTATTTCCAGGCACCTAAGTCACCAACTTTGAAGGTGGAAATAAGGCCCGTCTCTCACAAGTAGATGTTAACAGGAAGCCACACTAGCTGCAGGCAAAGGTCCTTGAGTTTGGAGCCAGCAGGTCATTAGGCTGTTACGGTAACTCAGCACCGACAGCCTGGACAAAGGGCATATTCTAAAAACCAAAGACAAATAAACAATTGACCATCAAGTCTCCTTCTCAGAAACTCTGGGTCTGGGTGTCAGGGCAAGAAAGGGCAAGTAAAACAGATAAGACCAGACAAGACCCTGAGGGCCAGGTAACAAAATAAAAACCCACATCTGTATAGCCCTTTGTAATTGAAACACTTCCACACAAATGAGCAATATGATTTTTATAACACCCCAATAAAGGAAGTAGAATAGGTATAATGTTACTTTACAGACGAGAGGGCAGGATCAGAGAAATTATAGGACTTGCATGAGTCCCATAGTAAGAGGCAAAGGCGGGATTTCCAGCCAGGTGCGTCCTTTCCAAATAACCACAATTATGGAAAGTGCTTACCTGGTACTTAGGTGGTAAGACAATGACAGGTTGGGGCTTCTTAATTCCCCTTCAAAGGTCTCTTCACTACCTAAAAATGCCTACGTCATCAAATTATGTAATCAAATTTCTTTTTCTCTGGCTTTTGGTAAAAATTATTCTAATCAGTGCTGCCTCCAGGCAAATAACAGATAAAATTAAAAAGAAGACAAAGACTATAGACCAGTTCAATCCTTACGCTATTACTTCTAGTCTTCTGAGACAGTGACTATCGCACTTTATCTGGAGGTTATAGAAGCAGCGTTCTACTTTCGCCTGCAGTGGGCTTTCAACTAAAGAGGACCTCTAGTCTTCAGAGGTGTGGCCTAGAAGAAGCCCAAGAACCTAAACTTGACCCGCTGGATCAGTGTTGTTATTAGGAGGCAGGGTTATCCCTGCACGAATTCATGCTCAGCCATTTAGAGACAGTCCAAATCAACCTAGCAGATTCCCTGTACATCCCAGTTATTGCACTTAATTATAAATGCTCATTACCCATCAATGCCTTCACGCATTGGTAATCCTGCCAAACTTTTTTAACGTGACCTATGGGCGATACCCACCCCCCAAAAACAGTCTGGGACAAGTGCGTCCCAGAATTCTTCCCTTGTTCCATTCTATTTTTAAGAAAGTAGTGAGCTATAACATGTCATCCATTTACACACTCAACTCATCCAAGTTATTGTGAAAAATAAAATAAAATCTGATCTCTTGGTTGGATAATTATTGACTTCTGGGTTCCAATACTATAGTTTTAACATAACCTAGACCCTGTGTCTACACCAAATAAGAGAGGTGGCAGGGAAGCTACGAACCACGCAAACAACCAGCTGTTAACACATGGCAAAGGGGCTAGCAAAATCCCCGTGGGGATTCTAGACCGGTGTAATGCCTCACAATATCATTCTCTTCCATCTCACTTAGTTTTCTGTTAGTGTCCTGGCCTTTTCTGAGAGCAGCTGGGAAAACTTGGGTCCAGAAACATTGATCAGTCCTGCAAGTTTACAACAGCAAAACAGTGATTCCTGACTTAGGATTCACGATGAGCCTATACAGTCTGCTCCAACTGGTGTTTGAAAATTTAGCTATAATACCAAAGGCATTTCCTAAATCTCACTGACAGAGATCTATATTCTCTCATTTGAAAATGTCAAGATTATGATCCGCTCGCTCGCCTAGAAACTTCACCTCACTATAAGAAAACAGCCTTAGGACCTTGGATTCAGGACCATGTGAAACCACCTTGGGGGCAACAAGCCCTTTGTCTGTCATTTATGGAAAAACCTAGCCTGTGAGGTCCTGGAGAGCAGAGGCTTTGCCTTGATGAAGGTTGGATTCACACAGCTAGCTCAGTACTTGATACATAAAAGGATTCAATAGATACCTTTTGAATCAGTGAATGGACCTGCACGTTTACTTTTGGGAGATTGAGAGAGAGGAGAATCAGCCAACTGACTGCTTATAGCCCTGGCGTTCAGGGGCTCTGAGGTGGCCGGGCATATTTTGAAAAGGTCATTTTACCAGCCTATAACTGCAGGCTAAAGTAGACGGGAATGGCGATCATTGGTGGTGTGGAAAAACAAGTTCTTACTGCCCCCTGGTGGTCAGGATGATTTCAGATTCCAAAGTCCTCTAGCACTCCTAGCACTGAATTTAAGCATCCTGGTAGCCAGGGGTCTGCAGGTTTCATTTACCCAACCCCTTCTCCAAACAGCAGAGTTCTCGGCTTAAAGGCCAGAAAGATGCCACCCCAATCCCAAAGTCCTCGAAGGAGGCTTTTCATCTCTATACTGAGAGAAGATGAATATGTCAAGCTGAAACTGAACATTTTAAAGTGAATTGCCTTTCAGTGAATGGTCTGTGGTTTCAAGAGCTCCTAGAAAAAAAGGAAAATATTCAAGGAAAATAATAATTTCCTGTCTGGAACATTCAGATGTCTATCTATTTAAGATTATCAGGTCAGGCTACCCTTCTGAGCAAAAAAGACATTCTGGAACCCTTCAGACTTTGAACTGTTAGCATTCCGTGATTGCATTCCCACTTCATCGAAGGAGAAACTGAGGGTCCAAACCAACTTTTGGAAAAATGATAACTATCCTCTCAAGTCTACAGAAGTTTTCAGTTTTATTTTGTTTTATTTTAAATGTATGGTAAGTGAAAAAAAAAAACAAAACAAAACATAAACTGCTACAGAGGTTTCTAAGGCAGCATCACATGTGCAGGGAGTTTTGTGTTTTATCCCACTTGTTGCCTCGCCAGGACCTAGAGCACTGTCTGACTCATCAATACATATTTGGTGAATGAATGAATGAATGAAGCCTAAAGAGAAAGAGCTGTTTTTTAATGGAAATTATTGCTTGTTGGAGAGGATGTCATCTCCTTCCTTGAGAACCTTTAAAAACAGGTTGAATTCTCATTTACCTTAAAAATGATAGAATCTGACACTGGAAGGAACCTTAGAAATATCATCAGTTTAATTTCCTCATTTGGTTTCATTCATTCACTTCACAGATGAGGAAAATGAAGGTCAGAGAGGTTAAACAACTCACCATAGGTCACACAGCAATTACATGGCAGACCCTACAGTGACTCCAAGTCTTCATTCCTGACACTTTCTAAAAGAGCAATGATGTTCAAAGTTTTTGGCTGTGACTTACAGTAAGAAATACATTGTGACCCAGTACACACCCACACAATTACACACACACAACACTAAAAATAGTTTCCTGAAACAATACTCACCTTCTCCCTGTAATAACGTACCCTGGTCGACTGTCTACTCTATTTCATTTTTTTAATAATATTCTGATCACAACTCACTAAATTAATTTCACAACTTAAAATTTTAAAACATTATAACCTCTCAGGCTGAAGTCCTCCAGAATCTTCTTCCAAGGAGAAAAGAACTAGAGTGATCAGCTTCTTGGGACTCCTTGGCCCAAAGATCCCAGTTTTATGACTCAGCAGAGGCAGTAGTATCTCCCACCGTCAAGTTTCATTTCACTTCCAAGAATGCAGTCCAAGCAACCCTGCTCTCCAGCCAGGGTGAGTAACCACACTACTGTGTTTCAGGACACAGACCAGGGCCATTGGTAGCAGCTTTGTCCTTGTCCTTGACTAGCTCCCTAACCCACAAGTTAGCAGGGATTTGCGTCCTTACATAAAAGAGCATGTCCTTATCTCTGCTGCCGTCACTCTCCCCTAGCCTAGGAGCCTGGGGGGAGGGGGCGGAGAGGGGAGCAGGAATAAGAGGAGCCCGGAAGGGGAAGCGCAGGACAAGTAGGTGGGTCTGAGGTCATCAACTACGTAAGTAGGTGTGAACAGACGGACTGCTAAACAATCTCCAGGAGCCAGGCAGCCTGCCCCCACCTGCGCACACGGTTACACAGAGCCTCCTTCTCCTAAGCCCATTTGATCGTTTCCCCCCATCTCTTCCCCTGACGTCCTCTACCAAACATTCTCCCTCTCTCTCTCTCTCTCACACACACACTAAGATGCTAAGATCGTTCACATGGTGGGGAGATGGCTTCTCAGCTATTTCCCTTCTAACTGACAGGTTGGAACTTTCTCCTCTGACTTCCCACTTTCCCGCTGAGAGTCAGCAAGACGGGATGTGGCAGGGGGCTGCTTTGCAGCAGCCAGGGCAGAAAGCCTTCCCATAGCAACCTGGGCACATTCCCATGACTCCCTGACACAGGTGGAATTTCCAGGGCTGGCAACTCACCCCCTCTCAGAAGCAGCGCACAAGCTGCAGGCTACCCGCCTCCCTTTCCAGTGAGTCTCAACCTGGCTTCGGGCCACCCAGTAGTGAAGGCAATGAGCCAGGAAGGGTGCTGGACAATAGTTCGAATATTTATTGGCCCTTTCAGATATCCTCAGACAGCTTTGGAGTCTACGGCTCCAGGTCTTGAGTTCTGCTCGTGAAAGGGGAAGATTAGAATGAACTGGGAGGCAGCAGAGCACTACCCAGCTCTGCCATCAATGTGCTGTGTGATGTTAAGTCAGTTACTTAACCTCTCTGGCTCTCAGTTACCTCATTTTTAACATGAGAGATTCAGTTTTCTAAAAAACGACTTCTCAACATTTCTTTATTATATTGCTATGCTTAAATAAAATTGTATCATCACTCTCATAGTATACAAATCCCAGATTCACAATGAAGACATGCATCTTTACCAAAATAAGTACAACGTAATTAAAAGTCTGTTTCTGGAATTGGGCATTTTCCCCCATAATGAGATTTTTTTAATTTAACCATTTTAAAAAAAACTGAAGTCTAGTTAATTTACAATGTTGTTTAGTTTCAGGTTACAGAAGTGATTCAATTATATATATTTATATAAACACACACATACACACACACATATATACGTATATTCTTTTTTTCTATTTTAACATTTACTCTTTATGGTGTTGTATGAAGTACCACGTAATACAAGCATGTACTGTACTAAAACACCCGTATTTCCAAATAACATTATGTGGTGTAGCCCACAGTCTCTGCAGAAGCATTGTGTGCCTTTACACTTTACAATCAATCCATTGTTGGCTGCTGTGCAAAGTATGATAACAGATGAAGAAAAAAAAAATAAAGCTAAGTATGAATACATTTTTCCAAACATACACATACACAGCTTAGAATGGAACCCCAATGGAAAGTCAAATGACCATATTTGATGTAGTACCTATAAAATGCAGACTCTGCAATAAAAAGCCAAAGGCACATAAAAATATATTTTAACTTTAAAAATAACTTAGTTACAGTAATACTTTGCTTGTGTCTTACCAACATGTAGCTGACAGTCAAAATTTTGCAATATAGATATAATATATAGGGATATCTAAGAGCTACAAGCAAATCCCCGAAACCCATAAAGTTGTTCAAATGTGAAAACAGAGAAAAGTTCTAACACGGAAGAATTTGCTACGGTGAGCCCAAACAATATAATATAGAAAACAGCCTAGAAAAAAGGCGTGGGTGTTAAATAAATTTTGACTTCCTCGTGCTCAGAAAATGCCAGAGTACTGTAAAGGTCCTTCATGTGACTGGCACAGCCCTTCATAAGTAGTGCCAGTCCTGGCCAAGCCAGATTTCTTACATGTCTGAAGGCCTGAAAACAAAAAATGTGAGCTGTACGTCAGCAATGCCCGCCGAAAATGGGTTCTGACTCACTTCCTCTCTTTGCCAGCATAGGTGTTTTTGTTTCTTTCACTGTTTTTGCAAACAGGGCATATCAGGTAAAAACGTATTCTGTAGGAACATCATTTTAGAAAACCCATCACGTGACAGCAAGTATAGCCAGCGAAGCTCTTCTCTTTGACTGTGGTTAGTTTTGTTTTGTTCTGGTTTTTGATACCTTTTATCCCAAAGGAAAAGAGCCGGCGGTGTCCTGTTACTTACTTTTATCCATGACATTCAGCACCTCATCCAGAAATGAGGGCCCAAGATCGAGCTGCAAGGAGAGGAGGGAACCCGTGAGATCAGAGAGGGACTCCTCTGATTTAGTCTTTTCCTTGACGAGCTCGCACGGGGCGGAATGGTCAAACAGGTCCTCCGCCGCCCAGTCGGGTACTGTTCGGAGAGGCTGCCCCTGCCCTGGCTGGACTGCGATGCGGACCCGCTGGACCCCCACGAGATGTCCCCCTGGTGGACCGTCCCGTTCTCCAACGGACTGCTTTTCTCCGGAGCCTTCTCCTCCATGACCTGCTCACAGCTAAGCCGGGGCAGCCTTCCCGGCCCTGAGGACTCCTGTTTGGAACTGAATGTCGCCGGTGACAACAAGGGCAACATGAGTGCTTGGGGCCCTCTGATGGTTGGGAGGGAGATGGCGTTTTTGAGCACCGGGGAGGGCATTTCTGTGAACATGGAGTCGGAGGTACTGTTGGCCCGGAAGAACTCGTTATGCCCAGGGAACTGGCCCGTGCATGCTTTCTCCTGGTTTCCAGGTAGAAGCTCATTTCCTCGAAGAAAGGAAATGTCTCCAAAGACAGTAGAAGCTCATTTCCCTGAAGAAAGGAAATGTCTCCAAAGACGGTAGAAGCTCATTTCCTTGAAGAAAGGAAATGTCTCCAAAGACGTCGTGCTGGCCCTCTTTGCCGATGCGAATGGTGTGGCAGAAGTCTCCAAGGGAAGGGCTGATCGTATCCGGAGACAAGATGTCCCTCAGTTTACATTTCTTTCCTTTCTTGTTATTGGCAGCTTTCAGGTACATTGGGGTCTTGGCTGGCATTTTGGAGTTTGAAGATGTCAATTTTGCAAAAGGGAAAAAGGGCCACTTTCTTCACAGATGTTACAGGTTTCCCGATATCCTTTTTGATAGGAGCGGTCACATCATTTTTCTCAAGTAGCTTCTGAAGTGGCTCTGAAACGAGATGGAGGTCTAAAAGGACTTCCTGGACTTACAGCCAAGCAGGGGTTTCTGGAGAGCCGGTTACATCTGCCAGTCCCTTCCATAGCACGGAGAAACCAGCGGCGCCAAGGATCCCAGCCGCTGACCCCGGGGCCGGGCGCCCGGCACCAACAGTCCCCGAGGGCGCATGCAGTCCCTGCCCGCCACGCGCAGCTCCAGCCGGGTCAGCCGGCGCGGAGCCTGCCTGCTCACAGCATTATGCACTCCGAGACAGCGTGAAGGCGCCCAAGGCCGGGGTCTCCGGACTCCTATACGTATATTCTTTTTCAGATTTTTTTCCATTATAGGTTGTTACAACATATTGAGTATAGTTCCTTGTGCTATACAGTAGGTCCTTGCTGTTTATCTATTTTATATATAATAGAGTGTATATGTTAATCCCAAACTCCTAATTTGGAGAGATTCAATTTTTTTTTTGAATTTTATTTCATATATTTTTTATACACCAGGTTCTTATTAGTTATCTATTTTATACATATTAGTGTATATATGTCAATCCCAATCTCCCAGTGCATCCCACCACCACCACCCCCCTGCCGCTTTCCCCCCTTGGTGTCCATACATTTGTTCTCCACGTCTGTGTCTCTATTTCTCCCTGCAAACCGGTTCATCTGTACCATTTTTCTAGATTCCACATACATGCGTTAATATACAGTATCTGTTTTTAGAGAGATTCAATTTTTAAAACAACAAAAATTAATTGGTCACCTTCAATGGTCCCTTCAGTAGTTCAGGGAATTAATTCATTATCTTGAAAACTAGCGAATAAATGAAACAGTCAACATTTGTTGGGTTTTTTCCCCCCTATATCAACTACAACACTAGATAATCAAATCGTTGCCAAGGGGAAGCACCTCCTTTTTAAAGTATTCCAACAAATACATAAAAAATAAATGATGGGAAATCACCATTTTGCAACATCTGATGAATTGATGAATCTAGACAACGAGCATCAGTGATTACTAAGGTCCATAAAAGAGAGACAGATGTTATGTGCTTCCCACCCACGAACTTGCCGAAAAGATCTACTCAGATCAAACCTAATCAGGTCAAACTTCTGGGTCCAGCAAGAAATTTGCAGGCAAGAAAGTGGACAGAGAACAGTTGAACTGCATTGCAAGTGTGCAGACAGCACATTCCAGACTGCGAGGAACTCCACAGGCCATGTGCCCCGGGTTCCTCTCAAACTAAAGTGTAAGGAAAAGAAACTGACGAAAAGTGAACCTGGAGAGGAACAGGGACTCAGAAGACATGTCGACTTTTTAAAATGGAAAAGACTACACTAGCATGTCGAGAGAATTGTGGTCAAACGATAAAGCTAAAAGGAAACACCAGAAAATTATGACAACAGGAGTCAGCAGGGCGATTACTTTCAGGGCGGGGAGAGTCTATGGTTGGATCAGGAGACAGCACTGAGGGGGCTGATGGAGTTCTATTGCTTGGCTGTCCTCCCCTGCATTTGTATTTTAATTCATAATAAGGCGATTTTCTTAAATGAGAGAGTAGAAAAATCACCTTTACTTCCTGACAGAGCTAGAAGGCTGAGTTCTGGAATTCTAAATCTGGAAAGTGACAGGTGTCGTGATGACGAGGTTGGTTGTGGGACTGCTAAGCGGCAGGAGGCGGGGGGCGAGGGGGGGGGACAGGAAGGCCAAGGATGTCCTGGCTGCAGAGCTGCGGAGACTTGGCCTTGACTCCTGACTGCCACTTCCTGGCTGGGACACCAGAAAACTCAGCTAACCTCTCTCATCTCATTTTCCTCATCTACTAAGTAGAGATAATAGTTCTTGCCTTGTCATTATGACAATCAAATAAGATAACTCATCAGCGCTCATAGTGCAGAATCTGGCGCACAGGAAGTACTCAATACGATCATCCTATTATTATTACTAGTACTACTACTACTATTGTTATTATCTATCTGATTATTAGGATGCCCCTAATGTGGACAGAAGTAAACCAGAAGGTGGAGTTCTCCTTCAAAAAGGGAATACGGGAACATGGCCCCTTTGGGACACTAGTGACCGGGGCGGTTGTAGCAGGTGCAGCTTTGCTAGCCTTCCGCTGGCTCTCCCCAGTGTGACGTGTCCCCATTGGACATGCTCCCTCCTTGATCCACTCATCCTCTTCCCCATTAAGCACTCAACCAGGCTTCCACTCAAAGCCACTCTCATCAGAAGCCACTCATCAGAAGCCACGCTCATCAGTCTGATGGCTTCCTGTTCTTGCTGCTCTCCAGGGGGTGCGGAAACCCCAGGGCACCACTCACCGCGTCCATTAGT
This sequence comes from Tursiops truncatus, assembly GCF_011762595.2. NCBI lineage: Eukaryota > Metazoa > Chordata > Mammalia > Artiodactyla > Delphinidae > Tursiops > Tursiops truncatus. The sequence goes on from NC_047041.1 coordinate 9,911,326, forward strand.
CACTGGAGCCACTTTGTGTGAGGAAGCCTCCGGGACAAGCAAACACCATGAGAGGCAGGAGAGCCTGGTGGCTACGGGCATGAGCTCTGCACAGGGCTGATGACCCACACCCGCCCTCGGGTTACCTTAAGGATGAAGTTCTGAGTGGACACACACAGCCTTTGGAATCTGGGGAGCACCAGACCCTTGTCAGGAATTGCTGTGATGCCTCTGGCATCAGAATGGCCAGATGTCTCCTGCTCTCCTTACTTTAACTTCCTGGGCAGGGAAAGTAATAGATTCCTGTGCCATTTGGGGCTAAGCGTAGTCAGTCTTCCTTCACGTTATTATTCAGACAATTTCCTCATACCTGTGAGACCATGGGCAAGTTATTTAACCTCACTGCGCCCCCATTTCTTCATCTATAAAATCTACATAAGAGAATCTGCTTCATACGGTTGTCATGGAGAGTAACTGAATTAAAAAAGACAAATTGCTTTAAACAATGCCTGGCACGTGGTCTGTTAAAAAAAAGGCTCCGTTTCACAGTTTTCTGGATTCAAGTACAAGCTCTTTCCCTTATTAGTTCAATGACACTCGAGAAGCTGCCTCGCTTCTCCACGTCTCTGCTTGTTCATCTATCAAATGGGGATAATAATAGGGCCATGCTTGCTGGATTGGCGTGAATATGAAATAGATAATGCAAAAAAGATCCTGGCTTACACAAAATATTTAATAAACATTAGATATTATTATCCCTATAATACCAGATAATAAGCAAAGTTTTGTTTTTTCCTCGCTATCCAAAGAGAGCAAAATGCACAAAATACTCCAACAAGATACTGGGTAGAGATCCTCCAAAGCAAAGTCCTCATCTCCGGGCACTGAGATATTCTCGCACACCACGAAATGGCACTGCTGGGATCAAGGACAGGCAGGTCTCTCAGGATCCATCCCATCTCGGGGGACAGTAGAGCAGTGAGACACATGGTGTGGCACCTCTAAGCCACAGGAAAAGGGGATGGATAAAGGGGAACCAGCAAGCAGATTTTTCCACGGAAGGATGGTGAGTAAAGGGAGGAGGAAGGCGTGGCAAAGAGGAGAGAGGCTTCCTTTCCACCATAGGAGGTGCATTCATCAACCCAGCCTCATTGTTCCAAAGAACGACCGAACCATCATTACTGAGAAACAGCAGCTAGAGCCTACTGGGGTAACAGGATTCTCAGAGTCTTGATCTCTAGTTGCCTTTTCGTTCTGATACTTCATTTGATTCTCTCAACAGTTCAGCAGGACAGAAAAAAATGTGAACGGGAAACCCTATTTCACAGATGGACTGCAGACAGAAGAGAGAGAGAAACTTATCCAAGGTCAGAAACGACTTGGGTCTCTTCACCCGTTACCCAGCGCTCTCTGGCTGAGCACAGGTGTTCTCATCCTGGGCTGCTCGTTGGAACCACCTGAGAAGCTCTGACAAGTACTGGTGCCCGGGTCTCCCTGACGGAGATTCTGATGAATTTGGTTTGATGTATTCGGTCTGGACATTGGGATTTCTAGACACTCCTCATTCAGTTTAATGCACAGCCAAGGACAAAAATTACTACTTGAACGTATTTGATTTTGTGGATAATAAGTCAAATCCACACTTCACCCAGGGCAGCTCTGATATCTCCTTTGTCCTTTTGGGTAAGGCAGGCAGATAGGGAAAAGAAACAATGTAAAAATTAATTCCTTCCTTGAAAAATGAATCCAGGCATCTTTTGGTTATCTACCAAGAGGGGTGGTGTATCTGAAAACTTCAAAGGAGGGAAGGGTCCACTGTTTCCCTCTATACATTTCCAAAATTTGACTACTTAATTTCATTTGTGTTTCAGCTGAAAAAGAAAACCACTTTTAATAGAATAGCCCTTCCTTAGTATGAAAATCAAGATTATCTTTCCATAAACTTTCTTTTCCAGAACCTGTTTGATTTCAATAAACTAAAATTTATTAAGGATCTACAATGTTCAATGGCTCATGCCACACTTATTGAGATTTTGCTAAATGAGTGTGACATAGTTCTATACTCAAGGGATTATAAACTTGTAGGGAGGACAGGAAAGGTACACAGATAACTACCAGCAGAAAGTTATGCCAAGTGCATGGAAGTAATTAGGACAGCGCTTATCACACATAAGGTGCTCAGTCTTTATATGGGAAAAGAAGAACAGGAGGGGTAGTGGGAGGAATTGGGAGATTGGGATTCACATATATACACTATTGATACTATGTATAAAATAGACAACTAATGAGAACCTACTGTACAGCACAGGGAACTCTGCTCAATGCTTCGTGGTGACCTAAATGGGAAGGAGATCCAAAAAAGAGGGGATACATATATACGTATAGCTGATTCACTTTGCAGTACAGTAGAAACTAACACAACATTGAAAAGCAACTATACACCAATAAAAATTAACTTTAAAAAAAAGAAGACAAGGAGAAAAGAAGAGAGGTGGGACGAAGGACTGGAAGGATGGGAGAAGTAAAAGTTTACTATGGATTTTTTGAGATGAAAGTCCATAATGTGTTGGGAGGGGGTTGCAATGGCAGCTTTGAGAAGAGGTTGGAGTCACGAGGTTTGGAAGTGGAGAGGCAATTCCGTTTGGAGGGAACAGTACACACAAAAACAGGAATGTGCAAAGGCACGATTGTGTTTTGGTTTTTGGTTTTTTTTAATATTTATTTATTTGGCTGTGCTGGGTCTTAGTTGCAGCACACGGGATCCAGTTCCCTGACCAGTGATCGAACCCAGGCCCCCTGCATTGGGAGCGTGGAACCTTAAGCACTGGACCACCAGGGAAGGAAGGCATGACTATGTTTGGGAAACACAAAATGGTATGACTGGAGAGAGCAGAAGAAATATCAACACTGAGAGTAAGAGAGCAAGTGGTGAAAGAGAAAGCTGTTGCCGGTATGAAAGCAATGGACAGAATAAGGTTCTTATTCCTAACTGGGAGGCAATGGGATGAGAGCAAGTCCTGGTTTTCTCAAGACAGTATTCATTTACATCTCTGGTTCATGCATAATTACTAAGAACACCCTGCTTCACTCTCAAAAGTGCTGTGGTTTGGATAATAAATTATATGATCATCTTAGCAACAAGAAACCTTTAAGCTCCTTTAAAAAACAGAGGGCAGAGAGATTGGTTCAAGATGGCAGAGTGGAGGGGCGTGTACTTGCTCCCTCTTGCGAGAGCACCAGAATCACAACTGAATGCTGGACAGTCATTGATGGGAAAACACTGGAACTCACCAGAGAGGATACCCCGTGTCCAGGGACAAGGGAGAGGCCACGGTGGGATGGTAGGAGGGACGCAATCACAATAAAATCGAGTCCTACGACTGCTGGGTGGGTGGCTCACACACTGGAGAACACATACCACAGAAGTGCACCCACTGGAGTGAAGGTTCTGAGCTCCACGTCGGGCTGCCCAACCTGGGGGTCTGGCGACAGGAGGAGTTCCTAGAGAGCCAGACTTGGGGGCTGGTGGGATTTGATTGCAGGACTTCGACAGGACTGCGGGAGGCAGAGACTCCACACTTGGAGGGCACACACAGGGTAGTGTGAGCATTGGGACCCAAGGGAAGGAGCAGTGACCCCAGGGGAGACTGAGCCAGACCTGCCTGCTGGTGTTGGAGGGTCTCCTGCAGAGGCAGGGGTGGCTGTGGCTCACCGTGGGGACAGGGACACTGGCAGCAGAAGTTCTGGGAAGTACTCCTAGGCGGGAGCCCACCCAGAGTCCACCATTAGCCCCACCAAAGAGCCGGGCAGCCTCCAGTGCTGGGTTGCCTCAGGCCAAACAACCAATGGAGAGGGAACCCAGGCCCACCTATCAGCACACATGCAGATTAAAGTTTTACTGAGCTCTGCTCACCAGAGCAACACCCAGCTCTTCTTTCTCTAGAAGAAAAGGTGGGCAAAGAGGGAACCTAACTCAACATAATTAAGACGATATACAACAAACCCACAGCATATATCATTCTCAATGGTGAAAAACTGAAAGCATTTCCTCTAAGATCAGGAACAAGACAAGGATGTCCACTCTCGCCATTATTATTCAACATAGTTTTGGAAGTCCTGGTCACAGCAATCAGAGAAGAAAAAGAAAGGAATACAAATTGGAAAAGAAGAAGTAAAACAGTCACTGTTTGCAGATGACATGATACTATACATAGAGAATCCTAAAGATGCCACCAGAAAACTACTTGAGCTAATCAATGAATTTGGTAAAGTTGCAGGATACAAAATTAATGCACAGAAATCTCCTGCATTCCTATACACTAACAACGAAAGATCAGAAAGAGAAATTAAGGAAACAATCCCATTAACCAATGCAAGAAAAAGAATAAAATACCTAGGAATAAACCTACCTAATGAGGTAAAAGACCTGTTTTCAGAAAACTATAAGACACTGATGAAAGAAATCAAAGATGACACAAACAGATGGAGAGATATACCATGTTCTTGGATTGGAAGAATCACTATTGTGAAGATGACTATACTACCCAAAGCAATCTACAGATTCAGTGCAATCCCTATCAAATTACCAGTGGCAATTTTTACAGAACTAGAACAAAAAAATCTTAAAATTTGTATGGAGACACAAAAGACCCTGAATAGCCAAAGCAGTCTTGAGGGAAAAAAAGGAGCTGGAGGAATCAGACTCCCTGACTTCAGACTATACTACAAAGCTATAGTAATCAAGACAGTATGGTACTGGCAAAAAAAAAAAGAAATATAGATCAATGGAACAGGATAGAAAGCCCAGAGATAAACCCACGCACCTGTGATCAACTAATCTATGACAAAGGAGGCAAGGATATACAATGGAGAAAAGACAGTCTCTTCAATAGGTGGTGCTGGGAAAACTGGACAGTTACATGTTAAAGAATGAAATTAGAACACTCCCTAACACCATACACAAAAATAAACTCAAAATGGATTAGAGACCTAAATATAAGACCGGACACTATAAAACTCAGAGGAAAACATAGGAAGAACACTCTATGATATAAATCACAGCAAGATCTTTTTTGATCCACCTCCTAGAGTAATGGAAATAAAAACAAAAATAAACAAATGGGACCTAGTGAAACTTAAAAGCTTTTGCAAAGCAAAGGAAACTACAAACAAGACGAAAAGAGAGCCCTCAGAATGGGAGAAAATATTTGCAAACGAATCAACGGACAAAGGATTAATCTCCAAAATATAGAAACAGCTCATGCAGCTCAATATTAAAAAAACAAACAGCCCAATCCAAAAATGAGCAGAAGACCTAAACAGACATTTCTCCAAAGAAGACACACAGATGGCCTAGAAGCACATGAAAAGCTGCTCAACATCACTAATTATTAGAGAAATGCAAATCCAAACTACAATGAGGTAACATCTCATACTAGTTAGAATGGGCATCATCAGAAAATCTACAAACAACAAATGCTGGAGAGGGTGTGGAGAAAAGGGAACCCTCTTGTACTGTTGGTGGGAATGTAAATTGATACAGCCACTATGGAGAACAGTATGGAGGGTCCTTAAAAAACTAAAAATAGAATTACCATATGACCCAGCAATCCCACTCACTACTGGGCATATACTCAGAGAAAACCATAATTCAAAAAGACACATGCATCCCAATGTTCATTGCAGCACTATTTACAATAGCCAGGTCATAGAAGCAACCTAAATGCCCATCAACAGACAAATGGATAAAGAAGATGTGGTACATATATACAATGGAATATTACTCAGCCATAAAAAGGAACGAAATTGGGTCATTTGTAGAAACGTGGATGGATCTAGAGACTGTCATACAGAGTGAAGTCAGTCAGAAAGAGAAAAACAAATATCGTATATTAACGCATATATGTGGAACCTGGAAAAATGGTACAGATGAACCAGTCTGCAGGGCAGAAATAGAGACACAGACGTAGAGGACAAACGTATGGACACCAAGGGGGGAAATGGCGGGGGGGCGTGGTGGTGGTGGGATGAATTGGGAGATTTGGATTGACATATATACACTAATATGTATAAAATAGATAACTAATAAGAACCTGCGGTATAAAAAATAAATTAAATTTAAAAAAACACAAACAACAACAAAAAACAGAGGGCAAAGGAGTTGAATAGGGATGATATTATCAGAGTTGTATTTTACCAAGACTCACCAGGCACTTCTATGGGATTTATGCTCAGTAGGGAAAGAAATAAGATAGGGATGCGACGATCATTCAGAGGCAATAGCTTTATTCTACGCAAAAGTTAAAAGAGCCTCAACTGAGGTGGTGGCCAAATGTGGAAGGCAGCCTCTGAGCTGGCCCCAGTGAGCCCCATCCTTCTGCCTGAAGAGGGCTGACCTGTGTAACTAACAGGGTATCACAGAAATGACGGAGTATGACTTCGGAGGCCAGCTCCTAAAAGACACTGTGGCTTCCTTCCTGTTCTCTCCTTCTTGGATCCCTTGGTCTGGGAGAAGCCAGCTGCCATGTGGTAAAGACCCTCCAACAGCCCCATGAAAGGTTCATGTGAGAAGGAACTGAGATCTGTCACCTCCAGCACAACTTCACAAATCTGCCAGCCCTCTGTGTGAGCCAGCTTGGAACTGAACCCTCCAGCCCCAGCCAACACTTCAGATGACTACGGCCCCAGGTGCCATCTAAGTACAAACTCACGACAGCTCCTCAGCCAAACCACCCTGCCAAGCTTCTCCTGATTTCCCGACCCAGAGAAACTCTGAGATAAAAAATGTTTACTACCATTCTAACCTGCTAGGTTTGGGGTAATTTGTTATGCAGCAACAAACACTAGATCGTAAAAATAAAAAGGAAAGGGTAAACTTGAATTGCATGTGGAAACCTAGAGTAACTGGCATGTGAGTCCTCCCCCCAGTTCCTCCTTCAATTAACTGTGTGATGTTGGTGAAATGACTTCACATAGAAGAGTCTTGGTTTCCTCATCTGCAAAATAAGCAGGCCTGACCAATTCCCTTCAGTGTCCCTTCCAGCATCCAAATTAAGTGATCCCATTCTTCTAAAAGCACCCTTATTAGTCGTTGAGCAGGGATTAGAAATTATCCCATTATCTGGAGGGCTCTCCATGTCTCTGACCTCATCCTGTTCAACCATCTTATCAACAACTGAATTGAAAATACAAAAGGCATTCTTGTCAAAATCAAAGATGTTGGGAAACTCTGAGGGAAAGCGATCACTCTGCTGAAGCAACATGCTTAAAAAATTTGAAATTCAGGAACAATGAACCAAGCATAACAAGACACAAAAATGTAACAGACTCACAGACAGCCTGTGAAGGTCTGAAAATTCATCCCTAGGAGCATCAGAGTGTGGTAAGAGTAACATTCACTCTCAGTCAATCATGTGAACTGGTTGCCAAGGAATGAATATGCCTTTCTTTTGCTGAATTTATTCAATAATCATCCAGGCATGGTACTAGGCATTAGGGCTACAGCAATGACTAAGACACAAATTCAGACTACATTTATAGAATTACAGAACCTAAGAATAAGGGAGAAGGGAACCCTATGCTCATCCTTGCTTGGTCAGATCATATTTGATCTATAGAAAAATCAGAGTTTGGTCTGAGAAGAGTTAACCAGAATGGACATGGAACTCAAAGTAATCAGAATCAAACAACCTTTATCCAGTGGCTGCTCTGTGTGTCCTGTCCAGGGACAGTCTGTCCAGAGAGAAGAAAGGGTGGCTTAGGACAGAATCTTGCCGAACGCCAATACATAAAGGACACACAGAAGAGGAGGATCTGCAAGGGGCTGCGTAGGAGCAGCAAGAGAAGTAGGAGAAAAATCTAGAAGCTAAAACAAAAATGTGTTTCCAAGGTCACAGGCATGTGATCTGGTGCTTGCCTCTTCATCCAGTCTCCTCTTCTACCCTTGTAACTCATTCATTCTAGCCCAACCACATGGGTCTTCCACTTGGTTCTCAAATACCCCACACTCTTTCCTAACTCTGGGTCACTCGTTGTCTTTGCCGTTCCCACTGTTTGGCATGTTCTTCCCCCAGATCCAAGAATGGTTCAGTCTCTCACTTCATTCAGATCTCAGCTCAGATGCCACCTCCTCAGAGGGCTGACCCTGATTCTATCTTACCCTGTGTCTCACCCTGATTCATTTCTCTTCTCAGCATTTATCACTCACCTCCTAACATTTTATAAATTTGCTTGCTCCTTTATTTATTATCTCCTCATCTCCCCCGGCCCTATATATACACGTTGATTCCACCTGCCTCTTTCCCTGGCGGATCCACACTGCACAGTACATACAGTGTCTGGTACACTGTAGGCGTTTTGTGAATATTTGATAAAAGAATTAAGTAAAATCAAGATGCCAAGGAGGACTCCGGTAATCTTGACAAGAACAATTTCAGTGCAGGAACAAAAGGTCAGATATATAAGGGATAATAGATTAAACAAGGCCTGAGAAAGCAGGAGGAGATGAGATATGAAATACCGATGGTGGAATTAGCCTGAGATGGGAGATGGGAACCTTAAGAGGGGAGGAAAAAAAGGATGAGTACAGTTCCTTGGTATGGGGTTAAGAAGGTGAAGGATTCCTCACTTCATGACTGTTGTTTTGTTTTTAAAGTAGTATTAAGGATTCATCCACTGAGATAAAGTGGGGCAAGCGGTGGGACCATGGGTTTGAGGAAAGTGGAGTAAAGGAAATTTGAAATATTCACTGTGAGAGAAGCCAGGTGGCAAGGTGGGTTCAATAAAAGGGCAATGAGCATGGGAAGACAGTGGCCGAGTAAAGGCTCATAGAATTAAGTGGGGAAGGAGGTGAAGCCAGGAGGGAGTTTATAGATGGGGGCATACAAAGTGGTCAAGAGACTGGCCTCTATGGGGTCAAAGAACAATGGCCACCCTGTCACTAACAACCAGTTGAAGGGACAGGGAGTATCTGTCCTGTCAAGAAATAAGCCATGGGGTGGGGGAGAGGAAAAAGCACCTGTCTTGAAAAAATGGAAAAAACACCATGGAAAAACTGTATTTGACATGAATTCTGCATGGGACTAAAGCCGACAGATAGAAATTATAAATACATTTGACCCAATGTGAAAAAAAAAAAATGCTGAGAATCATAGCAGTCAGTAAAAGTCATAAAAAGATAAAGGCTGTCTTTCGGGTGGGGGGATACTCATTTCTAGAGGTGTTCAGGGACAGATTAGGATGTTATGGGGAGGGAGGACCCAAGGAGAGCAGATGATGCCACGGAGAGGCTGGCGATCCTTGGGGCTGCCTCAGAGGCAGGCAGGTGGGGAGGAAGCGGGCCCAGCAGGTACAAGCAGGTGAGGGCTGGGGTCCACCACTTCAGCCAGAGCAAATCAACTCTGCTCCACTTCAGCCAGAGCAAATCAACATTTACTCGTATATAATTGAACGTCACCTAATATTTTGTTTAAATAAACTGTTTTGTGTAAATAAGTATTAAAAAGCATTGGACTAGAGACCTCACTTAGTTTAATGAATTGATTTGAGCATAGCTATTATTTAAATAAACTTTTAAATTTTAGAATAGTTTTATATTTACAGAAAAATTGTGAAGATAATACAGAGAGTTCTTATAAACTCCATACCCACTTCCTCCCTTTTTTTTTTTTTTCTGGCCTCCCCACAAGGCTTGTGGGATCTTAGTTCCCCAACCAGGGATGGAACCCAGGCCCTCAGCAGTGAAAGTATCGAGTCCCAACCACTGGACCGCCAGGGAATTCCCCCACTTCCCCCTCTGCCCACCCCCACGTTATTAACTGCTTACATCCACAGGGCATACTTGTCACAGTTACCAATATTGATACATTATGATTATTAACTAAAACCCATACTTCATTCAGGTTTCCTTAGTTTTTATCTCATGTCCTTTTTCCATTCCAGGATTCCATCTAGGACACCATATTACACTTATTCGTCATGTTTCCTTAGGCTCCTCTTGACTGAGAGTTTCTTAGATGTTCCTTATTTTTGATGACCTTGACAGTTTTGAGGAGTCCTGGTCAGGTGCCTTGTAGCATGTCTCTCAACTGGGATCTTTCACTGATATTCTTCTCATGGTTCGACTAGTGTTATGGGTTTCAGGGAGGAAGACCACAGAGGTAAAGCACCGTTCTCCACACATCATACCAAGAAGACACACTATCAACATGACTTTTTACTGTTGATGTTGCCCTTGATCATCTGATTGAGGTACAGTTTGTCAGCTTTCTCCACTGTAAAGCTACTGTTTTTCCCCCTTTCCACGCAAACCATAGTTTTTGTTGTTGTTGTTTTGTTTTGTTTTTATCATGTACGATCTGCATTTGTGAGGTTGGATATTTCAAAGAAAAAACGTTGCAGGTTGTGATGGTTAATTTTTTTTTTTTTTTTTTTTTGGCCATACCTCACAGCATGCAGGATCTTAGTTCCCTGACCAGGGATCGAAATCGTGCCCCCTGCGGTGGAAGCGTGGAGTCAACCACTGGACCAGGGAAGTCCTGTGATAGTTAATTTTTATGTGTCAACTTGACTGGACTAACAGATGCCCAAACAGCTGGTTAAAACATTAGTTCTGGGTGTGTCTGGGAGTGTGCTTCTGAGGGAGATCAGCGTTTGAATGAGTACGCTGAGTAAATAAAGATCACCTTCTCCCATGTGAGTGACCATCATCCAGTCAGTTTACTGGCTGAATAGAACAAAACGCAGAAGAAGGGTGAATCCGCTCTCGCCCTGAGCTGGGACACCCACCTTTCACTGCCCTTGGACATGGGCGCTCCTGATTCTTAGGTCTTTTGACGTCAACCAGGAGTTACATCATCGGCTCCCCTCGTTCTCATGCCTTCAGATGAGGACTGAATTACACAACCAGCTTTCCTGGTTCTCCAGCTTGTAGATGGAAGAACCATCTGTAAACCAGGCCTGAGTCTTTTCTTCCTCTGTCAACTGATCATAGGTAACTCCTCACGAGGCCACACGTGAAGGTGGTTGGGGAGAGAAGGCAGTCTAGCGGCCCTTTGGGCCACTTCTTCGTGTAACTTACTTGCGCCTTAGGGCCTGCTCTGGCCCAATCACTTCCGCTTCCATTTGATGATGGAGAATGGCCACGCGTGCCCACCTTTACGGCTTGATGCGTCAGATAATACGCATTTTGTGAAGACCAGCCCGGGTCTCATGATAAGTTGGTGGCCCATGGTCAAGTATTCAGCCTCTGCTAAGGACCAGTAGAAAGTGAAGAACTGTTTCTTAAAAGGAGAGCGGTTATCGGTAGAGGATGGTGGGGTCTTGCTCCAAAATCTCAAGGACGTGTGTTGCAATTCACCTACAGAAACCTGCCAAAGGCTCCCCACAGCACCCTTATCTGCCTCTGACACTTCAGGCACCACTAGATCTGCTGGATCATGAGGCCCAAGTGGCAGAGCAGCCTGGACCTGTTGTAGAACCTTCTCTTGTTCTGGGCCCCACTCAACACTAGCAGCTTTTCAGGTCACTCAGTCAATGGGCCGGAGCAATACACTCAGCTGAGGAATATGTTGCCTCTGAAATCCAAAGAGGCCACTAGGCCTTGTGCCTTTTTCTCGTTGGAGGAGGAACCTGATGCAGCAACTCACCCTTCATCTTAGAAGGGACATCTCCACATGCCCCATTCCTGCTGCCAATTCGTCTTAATCCATCCGGGCTGCTAAAACAAAAATACCATAGACGGGGTGGCTTACGAACAACAGAAGTTTATTTCTCATGGTTCTGGGGGCTGGGAAGTCCAAGGTCAAGGCACCTAAAGGTTCAGTGTCTAGTGAGAGCGTCCTTCCTAGGTCATAGACGGCTGCCTTCTCCCTGTGTCCTCACAAGGTAGAAGGGACATGGGAGCTCTCGGGGGTCTTTTTTATAAGGACACTAATCCCATTCATGAGGGCTTTGCCTTCATGACCTAATCTCCTCCCAAAGGTCCCACCTCCAAACACCTTACACTGGGGATTAGGTTTCAGCATATGAATGGGGGTGGGGGGGCAATGCATGTATTCCACCTACAGCACGAGGCCACATAGGGTACTTTGGGGGTCTGAGCAGACTGATGCTTGTTTGTATGCATACTGAGAGCCAGAAAACAAAACTCTGAGACCTCTGGGGATTCTAGAGCCTGACTCTAAGGAGTCAAGGCCTCTGTCATCCTGTGCTTTGTGGAACCCTAACTGGAGAGCGGAAGCTGGCGTGGGTGCTCTGTCCTTCGAAGCCTTCGAAACCCACTCACCTTGGTACAAGACCTCACACCCCCCAAAATGACCACCTTTAACTTGCCAAAGAATGCTAATTCAGTGTCTTCGGGGACTTTTTGGTTCCTCCTTTCCTCCCAAATCGTCTGTCTGTGATGATAAACAGTGGGTCTCATGTGCGTGTGCGTAGGCCTGTGTGTCAGCAAACACGCTGCCTTTCTGAAAGGCGGGGCAGGCCGCTGTGAGCCGTGACTCCACTCACCAGAGGACTGTGACAAATGAGTCCTTCTCTGAAAAATCTTCCCAGGGGTACTTCGCATCCAGTCATTACTCATGAAACCAGACGATGCCTCCTAAAATGCCAGCATCCTGGTACTCAACAGATTCACACACCCCAACTGGGGTGACCTGCAATTCTTCTGAGAGGCACAGAGACTGCCTCTGGCCGCCTGGGACTCTCTCATCCCACCTGCCTCCTAAAAGGAACCCAAACACAAACCACTGCCAAAAGGCCCTCTGAGCAAACAAATGCCTACAACCTTCAGCCGGCACTCAGCAAATGCACGGTGCACTCATTCGATGCACGTAAAATGGACTAGGCCTCCCTTTCTGCTCCCTTCCCACACGTCAAAGACGGGGGCTGATGTTACCACCTCCACTTACAGATGAGCCAGAGGGCTTAAAAGATCTGCTAAACACCTTGCAGCCGATGCAAGGGGTTCGTCTGGTGAACATTTTCTGGCTAGCTGCTGCTACTTCCCATCCGTCCAGGCCAGGAGACACTGGGCAGCTTTCTGTGTTTTAAGACAGAAGTACATTGTGAGTCACAGTCAAAGTGAAATTCTAAGAATCTGGGGTTGGAGGAAGTTGAGTGCCTTGAAAGCACAGAGAGAGGGATTCCCTTTGGGATAGAAGGCCCCTGGGTTCCACTCAGGAGTCTCCTGTATGGAATGCTAGAAGTGACCACTACAAACGAGTCTAAAACTCTTTAGAAATAACAGAGAAAAAAATATGACAGAGGGAAGGCAGATAGGGATGGGGAAAATATGTATATAAAACCTAATTTCATCCTCATAGCAACCCTACAAAGTTGGTATTAGGATGTCACTTAACAGATGGGAACTCTTAGAAGCAGAGAGGTTTAATAACCTGTCCAAGGTCAACAGCTAGGTCAGAAACTAGAACTCCAAAACTAGGTCAAAAACTAGAATTCCAACTCAGGTCTGTCAAACTTCAAAGCCTATATACTTTTCTGATATTTCAGGATGTTTTCCTGACAGAGGTGGACCAAGAAACCGAGACAGTATTTTCCCAGACCTACTTTGGCCCCGTTACAAAGCATAATGGTGAATCCCAGGAAGGAACCAAAAGAGGCAGGTGCAGGAAGAAGTGTAATTGCACGAGGGCACAGACATACAGTGATACAGTCAAGGACCAAGGATCTCCACCAACCAATGGGGCTCATCCCACAACCCCAGTAGAGGGTCTTTTGGTTAAAAATGTATTCAGTTCAACAAACAATACCTCCAGGTGCAAGGCCTAAAATTCAATGTGAATCTATAAGGATGAACATCCCTGCCCTCGAGAAGCTTGCCACACTAAGGAATATTGCCAAAGAAACTCCTGGGCAGGAATATTGAGATAGGCCACTAGAAAAGCAAGAAAGTACACCAGCCCAGAAACCAAAACTAAGGAGGGGAAGAGAGGTGTAAACAAGCAACCAACCACACCACAAGGCAGAATGGGAGCAGCAAAACATGTGATTCACTCAGGCTTGGGAGGCTGGGGAGGGCCTCCCACGTAGGTAGGATTTGATCTGGGTCCTAAAGCACAAAGATTTTCGTGGGCAGTGGAGACAGGAAGGGTATTCCAGAATGAAAGGAGAGAAAGAACAAAGGCATGAAGAAATGAATGGAAGCCAAGGAGAGGGTGAAGAGGCTGGAAACTCTGTTAAAGGATTTAAGCTGGGGACTTCCCTGGTGGTGCAGTGGTTAAGACTCTGTACTCCCAATGCAGGGGTCCTGGGTTTGATCACTGGTCAGGGAACTAGATCCCACATGCATACCACAACTAAGAGTTTGCATCCCACAACTAGGGAGCCCACAAGCCGCAACTAAGGAACCCACGTGTTGCATCTAAGGAGCCAGCAAGCCACAACTAAGGAGCCTGCCTGCTGCAACTAAGACCTGGTGCAACCAAATCAAATCAATCAATCAATCAATATTTTTAAAATTTTATTTATTTTATTTTATTTTCAGCTGCGTTGGGTCTTTGTTGCTGCGCACGGGCTTTCTCTAGTTGTGGCGAGTGGCGGCTACTCTTTATTGCGGTGTGCGGGCTTCTCATTGAGGTGGCTTCTCTTGTTGCAGAGCTCGGGCTCTAGGCATGCAGGCTTCAGTAGTTGTGGCACGTGGGGTCAGTAGTCGTGACTCGTGGGCTCTAGAGCATAGGCTCAGTAGTTGTGGCGCATGGGCTTAGTTGCTCCATGGCATGTGGGATCTTCCAGGACCAGGGCTCGAACTCCTGTCTCCTGCATTGATAGGCGGATTCTTAACCACTGTGCCACCAGGGAAGCCCAATAAATATTTTTAAAAATTAAAACTGACAAAAGCACAAGCAAACCTGATTAATTATTTTTTAAAAAAAAGGAATTTAAACTGCAGTTGGCAGGTAAGAGCAAACTGGGAAAGGTGTGAGAGGAGTGAGTCAAATGGCTCAGGCAGACCTGTTCAAGAACAATAGGGATCAGGGATTAGGAGGCAATGCAGTCATCAAGGCAGAGTTAATGAGAGCTGGAGCAACAGCGGTGACTGAGTGAGAAAAATTACAGAAATAAATGGGTCAGAATTTAGTTGTTGATTGGCTTGGGGGAAAGAAAGGGTAAAGATGAAGCTAACTCGGGTTTCCATCCTGGATGACCAGAAAAGTAGAGATGATAGAAACTGAGCGGACGTATCACAGCAAGTGGAGGGGCTTTTGGAGAATGAAGAAAGAGAGGGTAGTAATCTCAGGTCAGACAAATTGAATTTGAGGTGCCGTTAAGTCAATCATGTGACAATACCCACTGACTGGAAACACGAGCTAGTGAAAGGCTCTGCCAGTTCTGGCCCGGGAGCAACGTGTTTTTGTAAATAAAGTTTTACTGGAACACAGCCACACCCATAGGTTTACTGCCTGTGGCCACTTTTGCTCTACAACAGCAGAGCTGAGTAGTCATGACAGAGGCTGGGTGGCCTGAAAGCCTGAAATGTTTACTATCAAGCCCTTTAAGAAAAAGTTTGCTGACCTCTGATCTAGAGTTAAAAAAAAGAGGTCAGAAATGTTTATTTGGGGAGCATGTAGTTGAGAAGAAGGCTAAGAAAGAAACACTGGAGGAATATTATAATCCATTCTCCATTCAAATAGTATTTTTGAAAAATTTTTTATTGGAGTATAGTTGATTTACAAATATTATGTTAGTTTCTCTGTACGGCAAAGTGAATCAGTTATACATATATCCACTCTTTTTTAGATTCTTTTCCCATGTAGGTCATTACAGAGTATTGAGTAGAGTTCCCTGTGCTCTACAGCAGGTCCTTAACAAATAAGTGTTTGTTGATCACTTACTCTAGATCCAGCACTGGGACACTGGGCTAAGGTGATGGGACTAACACAACAAGCAAGACACACAAGGCCCCCACCCCCCTGAACTTTACAAGAGAAGCAACAGGAGGAAACAATCAGATAGCAACAAGTTATTCGTTATTTTGATAACCGACATCTATATTTTGCGGGTGAGAAAGAAAAAGAGAAGTGAACGGGAGGGAACACATCTGGGCAGGACTACCGAGATAGGGCAGCAGGAAACCAAGAACGTACACCAATCAGCACAGAAACCAAAGACAAAGCATCTTTCGAGAGGAAAAATGGGACTGGGCATGTCAGATGCTGTAGACAGAGGTCAAGAAAGAGCCCATCGGATTTGGCCTTTGGGAGGTAATTAGAGAGTTCTGAGACGATTTTTGGCGCAATGGTGGAAAACAAACAAGTCTGCAAGGAGTTAAGTCAAGAGGGCAGTGAGGGACTTGGGGAAATGAGTGTGTGATGATTTTTAAAGAAAATCAGAATAGAAGGAGAGAATAGTAGCCAAGCTATGGCAGGTTAGAGAGGCATTAAATGTGAGAGAGAGGTTTCTCTGTGAGTATATTTATAAAGAGGAAAGAAGCACTGAAGAGCAAGAGATGGAAGATTTAGGAAATAATTCATCACCCAGAGCTCAGGCAGAGGATTTATGAGGAAAACAGCCAGCATTTATTGGACACTTAGCATGAGCCAACCACCACACTGGGAGATCTAGATACTGATACAGATAACTAAGAGATAAGTAGTCTTTAGATCTCAGATCAACCATGAAAGTTTAGTATTACCCACTTGTACAGATGAGGAAACTGGAAGTTTAGAAACTCTCCCAAAGCCCACGTTTAGTAAGGAGCAGAGCTGGGATTTCAAGCTACTGTTATTTAGCTCTTGAGCCCATATACTTTCCACTCAATCGAGATGCCACATTTTGGAAACAAGGTTCCTCCCTGACACGGGAGGAAAGAAACAGAATGGGTGAAAAGAGAGATTCTGAGATAGAAACACTTTTTAAAAAATTTTTCTTTTATATTGGACTATAGTTGAGTAACAATGATGTGTTAGTTACAGGTGTATAGCAAAGTGATTCAGTTATACTCATACAAGTATCCATTCTTTTTCAAATTCTTTTCCCATTTAGGTTATTACAGATAATGGAGCCGAGTTCCCTGTGCTATACAGTAGGTCCTTGTTGGTTATCTATTTTACATACAGTAGTATGTAGATGTCAATCCCAAACTCCCAATCTATCCCTGCCCCCCCTTCCCCCTAGTAACCATAAGTTCATTCTCTAAGTCTTTGAGTGTAGAAACACTCCTCAGTGCAAATCCAGGTGAGCCTCGGTGGACACCTCAGTGTTCTCAGAAAACAATCTCACCTTACCTGTAATTACACACTTGACTCTGGGCAAGTGCTGGAAATTTTCCATGTGCGCCCCAGATCTACTGTCTCTGTCTCACCATCTTGCTCTGTGACCCTGGAGGCTGACTTTTAGGAACAATACAACTGGCTCCCTTGCCTTCTGGCTTTTCTGATTGGGTCCTGCCAAGGGAGGGCAATGGCTGGAGACAGGAGAACAGGGGATGGGGACATGCATTGGACCCCAGCTTCCTCCTTGCCATGTCACCAGGGATTGACCACATCCTTGTACTAAAGGCCACAGCTCTAGTCAGGCAGCCCTCTGCTACAGCGGTTGCCACCCTTCAGGGTGCTTTATTATCCTTTGCCAATTTCCCTTAACTCCCCACTCCCCCTACATGTCTAAAAGAATCTATTAAACTCTCCGCCATTACCCTGTCCAAGTGCGCCATCTCCATCCTGCTGAGCCCTGACAAGCCACCGGGTCACATACACTCCCGGATGCTCCCTCACAGTGGATAATGCAGGCACCCTGACATGCATCCATTTCCCACACACTTAAACATCACGTTCAAATGTGTACATCAACCAACTGCAAGGCCTTCAGAATGGAAAAATTGAGACATTTTTCACAATATAAGCTGAACCTTGGAGCTCAATATCACTTTAAAACTCACACCCCAAACAATTTAAGAACCAATGATGTTTAATCATGGATCTTAGCATTCTCAACACCTCTAAAAATCCCCTAAAGAAACGAATCCTGGATTTGACTGACTCAGGTTCTGAAGCGGAGAGAAATGCACCAGATCTGAAGCTACAATTAGATTCAAGTTCAAAGCTCTTCCCGGTTCTGGCCTTGAAAGGGATGCCAGCCAGTCTTCCTCTATGATTCACACTCTGTGATAGAAACGTAATTTAAAACATTAATTTGCGTCATGCTGAGTGAAGTAAGTCAAAGAGAAATATTGTATGATAACACTTAACATGCGGAATCTAAAAAGAAATGTTACAAATGAACTTATTTACAAAACAGAAACAGACTCACAGACTTAGCAAATTTATGGTTAGCAGGAGCAAAGGCAGGGGGGAAGGGATAGTTAGGGAGTTTGGGACTGACATGTACACACTGCTGTATTTAAAATGGAGAACCTGGGACTTCCCTGGTGGTCCAGTGGTTAAGACTCCATGCTCCCAATGCAGGGGGCCCAGGTTCCAACTAGATCCCACATGCCGCAACTAAGATCCCGCACACGGCAACGAACAACCGCGTGCCGCAACTAAGACCCGGCGCAGCCAAAATAAATAAATAAATAAATATTTAAAAAAATAATAAAAAAATAAAATGGATAACCAACAAGGACCTACTGTATAGCACACAGAACTCTGCTCAATGTTATGTAACAACCTAAATGGGAAAAGAATTTGAAGAATAGATACATGTGTATGTATAACTGAATCACTTTGCTGTACACCTGAAATTATCACAACATTGTTAATCAACTATACTCCAATATAAAATAAAAAGTTTAAAAAGAAAAGAAAAAAATATTACTTTGCTTTTCAAAAGGGTAACGAAAAACTGGATGCCCTCAGAACTGCTGCTTCTTTGCCCACCCCTCTCTTCCCCCCCCACCACCAGCAAAAAAAAAAAAGACCCTTAGTTTTTTTATTGATGTCATTCACTTATTCTGGGAAGGTGAAACCACTCAAGCTTTACTTTTTTATTTTTTTAATAAATTTATTGTTTATTTATTTTTGACTGCCTTGGGTCTTCGTTGCTGCGCACAGTCTTTCTCTAGTTGCGGCGAGTGGGGGCTACTCTTCGCTGTGGTGCACAGGCTTCTCATTGCAGTGGCTACTCTTGTTGCGCAGCATGGGTTCTAGGCACGCAGGCTTCAGTAGTTGTGGCATGCGGGCTCAGTAGTTGTGGCTTGTGGGCTCTAGAGCACAAGCTCAGTAGTTGTGGCACACGGGCTTAACGGGATTCTTAACCACTGCACCACGAGGGAAGTCCCCAAGCTTTACTTTCAATGTGTCATTTCCTTCTTGGGCTCTGAGCGAGCACTGCCAGGCTGGTCAGAGGAGCCCCCTTTGCACCAGGGACTGCACCTCCCACAGTGTGGGCGTGCAGAGCAGTGGCTCCTGACACCAGCACTGACCCTGCCCCAAGCCTCCAGGTCTAGCTTGTGACTTCAGTCCAGTCACCATTTCACTCTTTCTTTCTCTCTGAGCCCCCGGTACTTCATTTGTAAACTAACAGGTTTACATTAAATCAGTAGTTCACAGATTTTTTCAAGTATGGAGGGTTGCTTTTTATCATTAAAGAAATAGAGAGATGGTGGCTGCGTTTATGGGCCTGGTCTGCAGGTTCAGTGCGGGCATGGCTTTGTAGTAATTCCACAGCCCTCTGGGAACACTTAATACATGTTTAACACATCTTAGCCACACGTTAGAACCTCTGGACTCCAAAACCTCCTCCAGTTCCAGCACACTGGGTTTTTTGTGAATGCCTAAGACTTGGCATTCATATAAAGAGCTGGCACTCGAGAATCTCAACATCTTTCCATGCCAGGCTTGGCCCAGGACACTAAAAGGAATGGCCCTACATCTCAGGCATGCAAGTGTCTAGTTAGAGGCAGACCTAATCTACTCAAGTTGCCCTGCGGCATGTGGGATCTTCCCAGCCCAGGGCTCGAACCTGTGTCCCCTGCATTGGCAGGCGGATTCTAAACCACTGCGACACCAGGGAAGCCCAGATTCAAGTTTTTCTGAAGCTGCCAGACAACCACCAGCAGCAGCCTCCTCCTAGAGCTGCAACTTTCAGGGCCATTGTCAGCACCATCTGTTCGGTCCTAAGAAACAAGTCTCCGGCCTCCCAGAGCATCATACAAAAACAGATCCAAGAGCTGCCCAGGGAAGAGCTGGGGAGGGAGAGGAGAGAGGAGTGAGGGAGACATTCTCAGAGCCCCACAGAAAGGAGTAAAGCTCTATCATCTCACCCCTGTTCAAAAGTCCCCTACCTCTGGCCAGGAGTTTCCATGGAAACCTTGTAAGTCCTATCTATAGGAAAAGAAAAAAATTAAAAAGAGGAAGCGTCCTGAGGTATGTATGAATTAGCTCCAAGGAAGGCAGGCAGAGGAGGAGGGAGTGGGGGGTTCACGTGGGAAGAAGCAGAGCTGATCATTATCCTGATACATAAAAAAGGCTCTGTGAAAACCAGGCTGCCTTTCAGTCACAGAATCAGGAGGGAGATGGGGTAGACAAGTAGGTATGAGGCACTAGGAGGTTGAGGGGGGGGAGCACTAACATGTGAAAGTAACTACAAGGAAAGGGGGGGACTGAGAGTCAACTCATGAAGGATCTCAGGCCAAAGGTTCTTTCCAGAGGAGGAAGGACAGGACAGCAAGCGGAGAGCAGAGCCAGTGGTATGTTTAGATGGCGACAGACAGCAGCCCCCTATACTCTTCATCACCTCGGGCCACCTGCAGAGTCAATCAGTCTAGCACCCTAATTTCCATGTTTGAACACCTTAAAATAATAATAAAATGTCTGGAGGTGTTCTGTACATCTTTGTCTTATAAAATTGCAATGCTTTGGGTCACTTGTAAAGAAGAACTCTGTTAAACTCTTTTTCTCCTAATCTTGATTTTAAGATGAAATTTGAGTGAGGAGGGAGTCTCTGAGTCTTAAATGTCATGCAATTTGTTTTTTAAAAATAGACCATGGGCTTCCCTGGTGGCGCAGTGGTTGAGAGTCCGCCTGCCGAGGCAGGGGACGCGGGTTCGTGCCCCAGTCCGGGAAGATCCCACGTGCTGCGGAGTGCCTGGGCCCGTGAGCCATGGCCGCTGAGCCTGCGCGTCCAGAGCCTGTGCTCCACAACCGGAAAGGCCACAACAGTGAGAGGCCCGCGTACCGCAAAAAAAAATAGATCATGAGGAGCAAAGAGATCAATGTAACAGCTAAAACTTTTAAACTCTCAGAAGAAAACATAAATAGGCATAAATCTTTGTGACACTGAACTAGGCAATGGTTTCTTAAACATGACACCAAAAGCACGAGCAATAAAAGACAAATAAATTGGCTACCATAAAAATTTAAAACTTTTGTGCTTTAAAGGACACTCTCAAGAAAGTAAAAGGACAACTCAAAGAACTTGAGAAAATTTTTATAAATCGTATGTCTGACAAGGGACTTGTATCTAGAATATATATATAAAGAGCTCCTACAACTCAATAATTTTAAAATAAGCAAAGGATCTGAACAGACATATCTCCAAAGAAGATATACAAAAGGCCAATAATTACATTAAAAAGTACTCAACATCATAAGCCATCAGGGAAATACAAATCAAAAACACAATGAGCAAGACTTCCCTGGTGGCGCAGTGGTTAAGAACCCGCCTGCCAATGCGGGGGACATGGGTTCGAGCCCTGGTCCGGGAAGATCCCACATGCTGCGGAGCAACTGAGCCCGTGCGCCACAACTACTGAGCCTGCGCTCTAGAGTCCGCAAGCCACAACTACTGAGCCCAAGTGCCACAACTATTGAAGCCCATACGCCTAGAGCTCGTGCTCTGCAACAAAGAGAAGCCACTGCAATGAGAAGCCCGCGCACCACAATGAAGAGTAGCCCCCACTCACTGCAACTAGAGAAAGCCCATGCGCAGCAACAAAGACCCAACACAGCCATAAATAAATAAATAAATAAATAAGTGAATTTATTTTAAAAAAACAACAACACAATGAGGTATCACTTCATACCCACTAGGATGATAGTTATAATAAAAATGATGATAACAAGTTATTGGTAAGAATGTGGAGAAATTGGAACCCTCATACATTCCTGGTGGGAACATAAAATGATGCAGCCACTTTAGAAAACAGTCTAGCAGTTCCTAAAGAGCTTCTACATAGTTACCATATGATCCACCAATTACCCAAGTATATACCCAAGAGAAATGAAAATATATCCGCACCAAAACTTCATAACAGCCAAAAAGCAGAAACAACCCAAATGTTTACCAACTGAAGAGCAGATAAGTAAAATGCGGCATAACCATACAATAGAACGTTATCCAGCCATAAAAAGGAATGAAGTACCGATACACATGCCACAATGTGGATGAACCTTGAACACATTATGTCAAGTGAAAGAAGCCAACACAAATGACCACATATTGTATGATTCCATTTATAAGAAATGCCCAGAATAAGCAAATTCAGTCCATAGAGACAGAAGGTAAAGTAGTGGCTGTCTAGGACTGGGGAGATTGGGGGGAAATAGGGAGTGACAGTTAATGGGTACAGGGCTTCTTTTAGGGGTGATGAAATGTTCTAAAATTGATTGTGGTGACGGTTGCACAACTCAGTCAATATACTAAAAACCACTGGAGTCTACCCTTTAAATGGGTTAATTGTATGGTCTGTGAATTAGAGTTCAATAAAGCTGTTATAAGAAAAATAGACCAGGAGAAACTGTAATATACTGATCTTGTCATTTAGAGTTTTGATATTCAGGATTTTTTTTGCATCATTATTGTTTCAAAAAATATATTGCACTAATATTTTATCTTGATACCTAAGTTTTTTTGTTACCTTCTTAGATTTTGTGCTCGAGGCCAGTGCTTCACTTGCATCACCCTAGCGCAGCCCTGAACTGGATGTGGTAGCAAAGACATCATCCTTTAAAGAGCCTTTTCTGATCCCCGAAGGGGTCTGTTGGAGGCTTCCTTCCACATTCCTCAGTTTTCTCCCTTTGCCTCCCAACCTGAGTTGTCAGATGCATGCTTCACCATTAACCCTCCTGACGCCCTTTTGCTGCTCCTTCATATACACTTTCTCCCACTGGCTTTACGTGTGCATATGTACGTGTGTGTGTGTGTGTGTGTGTAATTATGCAGAATAAAAATGATTATGTAAAACTGAAAGTGGGCAACTACCCCAATTTTTAAATAATGAGAAGCCAAGAAAGCACATTCTACAAGTATAGACCAGTGAGCATGAACTGGATCTCCAGCAGAATTCCAAAACTACATTATTTCACAAGACGAGTTTATAAACATTCAGAAAGTGTAGCTGTTTCCAAGAGCAGCCAGGAAGGTTTCGCTAAAACCGAGGAATGTCAGATGAACCTCACTGCCTTTTTTGACACAGTTATTAAACTACAATAATAGATTAGGGAATTGCAAAACAGTGAATATTCAGCCTTCAATAACGCATGCAGCAGTACGTTTACATCATTGCTAACAAGATAAAGAAATGTAGGTAAGATGATTGCATATTCAGAAGAGTTGCAGCCATCTGATTGACGGTATGCAAATTTAGTTCACTATAAGCTCACTGTATGTCAAAAGCATACAGCAGCTGCAGAAGAAATTTAGGTGGACCTTGGGCTACAGCCATGTCCAAATGTCCTAACGCCTGCTCTACTCTCCAACTGATTTCCCAGGAATACTGTGCTCATTTCTGGGGGTTCTACTTTTTAAGGGGACACCAACCAAGTGAAGTGCTTCCAGAGGACAGTGAGGCTGGAGTAGAGAATCAAAAGATTACAGAACATGTTTAATAAAAAAAAAATCAAGGTCAGGTCTTTCCTGTGCAGTAGTGAAGCCATGAGTGGAACATGATGGCTACTTTGAAATATGTGAAGGACTCAAATAAAGGAAAACAAAACGGAATCAAGTTGATGTAACCCAGAAGGTCCAAACTAAAGCCAGACAACAGAAGTTTAAAAAAACAATCAGCTCAGGGCTTCCCTGGTGGTGCAGTGGTTGAGAGTCCGCCTGCCGATGCAGGGGACACGGGTTCGCGCCCCGGTCCGGGAAGATCCCACATGCCGCGGAGCGGCTGGGCCCGTGAGCCATGGCCGCTGAGCCTGCGCGTCCGGAGCCTGTGCTCCGCAACGGGAGAGGCCACGACAGTGAGAGGCCCGCGTACTGCAAAAATAAATAAATAAATAAATAAAAATAAATCAGCTCAACTGAAAGAAGGGCCCCTCCCCCCAGCCTGAGCTGTCCTGCAGTCAGATGGCCTGCCTTGGTAACTTGGTAACTGCCTTGCAGTTACCTGCAAAGACAGCTTTCAAGTTAGCCTTACTGGGATGTTGTAAGGCTTGGGATTTAAATAATTAGATGAGGTCGGAGCTCACGACTTACTGGGTCCCTTCAAATCAGAGAGACTATGAATCTCTGTTTCTTTTCTTCTCTCCTTTCTAGCCTTTCATATGCTTTCTACTGCACTGAGCATTTGAAAGATGTTCTTAAGCCATAACCCATGGTTTTGACCTAATTGCATCCCTCTAACTCTGTTCTCCAGCCCTCCTTCCTCCCTCCCTTCCTCCCTGTCGCCACCTTCCCTCATGCCTCTTGAGGCTGACACAGTACAGTGCTTCAAGCTCCTCCGACACCCCCCACTGAAACTGGTTGATGTGAGGAAAAGAAAGAATAGGAAAAAAGAAAAGAATAGTAGGGACCAAAGACTGAACTCAGGTGGCATACTGAGCCTGTTGTATCTGCTGTGAAATCTCTAGTGCTTGCTGGCTCTGAGACACATGCAGACCTTCATGGAACTGACTGGATTGAGTTCACCTGAATTAGCCTCAGGAGTGTCTACATATGCTGTTATATTTCTGCATAACATTCAGTGCTTGTAACATATCCCATGTCTGTCTTCCCTGCTCTACTGGTAAGTTCCAAAGGCCAGACCATGCAGCTTGGTCTCTATCCCCAGGGAGGCACTCAATCGCTAGCAATTTAATGAAGAATTTCTCTTATCCTTCCCCCTACATCTAGACTGATCAAGATTACGATGCTGCTGATGAAAGTCTTGCTTAAGACTAAACATTAGACAGTGCATAGAACTTGAGAGTTAATAGAGATGTCAGAAAACACCTAGCATAACCCCTCCATTTGACAGATGAACAAACTGAGGGCCAGAGTGAGGAAATGCTCAGCTAGGAAGCAGCAGAGCTGGGAATCAAAACTAGTTCTTCTGGTCTCTGAGAGACAGAATGTCACAGGAATAGAAAACACAGCTTTTGGAATCACATGAAACTGGGTTCCAATGCCAAGTCTTCCTCTGACTAATGCCATGATCTTGGGCGAGTTAATCAGGGTCTCCGAGCCTCAGCGTCTTCAGAAGTGAATGGGAAAGATAATACCTTCCACCAAGTCACCAGCACACAGGATACACTCAGTGAGAGGTAGCTTCGATAACTATTACCAAGTCCAGTGCGCTGCCCACTACAACACACGGGCCCTTGGCTTTGTGTCTGTGCCATATGTGGGAAAAAAGTGGAAAAAAAAAAGATGGGGACACACCAACCCCGAGCGCCTCCTATATGCTAAGCACTTTTCCATTCTCAATCTAAAACACAGAGGAGCCACATACAAAGCGGCAGAACAAGTACCATCCACACGGATGCCCTCTTTCAGCTGGGAGCACGTGGCCGTGAAGGGAAATCCACTTCATTCAAGTTCAATATCTTTCGTGAGTCTTTTCTTTGGGTATCTGACCTTTCTCTTCAAGTCCCTACGTTAGGACCTCCCATAGAGAGAATAACAGAGAGCCACTGAAACTTCTAAGTATATATTATCTTCCAGCTATTCTGGGTGGCACTTGTGGGCACAGGGCAGGGCGCACGTCCAGTTCAGAGATCTGTCACTGTGGGAGCTTAATAAAAGCCAGGAACAGTTAAACAGGGCATGTGGACAGCTCACACCTTCCCTTACAGCTTGCTTCCTGCCTCCTCATCTGCTGCTTCTGATGTCCCCCAGACCTGGTTCCAGCTTCCCTGGTGACAGAGTCTCCTTCTCCTCTTTTCTGATGGCATTACTGCTGCGATGTCACACTCCAGGGACTCTGTGACTCAGTTCTTCCAAGGGAACTTCCCTTTTTCCTGCACCCAGTCCACACTCTGCCCTCTTAGCATTAATGCTTGGTCCACCCAGAACTTCTCATTCAGTTTGCATGAGTGAGATAAATTCTGGAATTTGGCTGCCGACATTTTGAGGCATTTATCTTTAGATTTTCATAACAGCTATCATCCTGGTGCGACATGTATAGACAAGACAGAGGAGGTGTTTCCCAAGATAAATCAGCCTAAAGGAAATGAGTGCAATAATCTTGTCTTATTGGATCTATTTATTCTACTGTCAGAGGAATTCAGGAGCTGAGAAGAGGAATGGTCAAAGGGAGGTGAGGTTTGTTTGTCAAAGTAGACACTGGTGTTCTTTTAGAGCAGCTCTTGGGAATGATTTAAGAGGTAGGAATGGGTGGGAGGGAAAAGGATGATACTGATTAATATGGTAGGTGGAACCCCATGTAAATTTTGTGGGTGTAAGACTTGCAGAACTGAACTACAAGAATTGTGGACTACAATAATTCCACATGTGTTACTTTAGTTAACCAGCAGTTACTGAGTTTCCAAAATCCCATGGTAATTCTAAAACAGAGCAACTACTTGGATCACAGAGTGAGCAGGGATAGCAACCCAGACACAATCCCTGTGGGAGGAGAGAATTCCGATTCCAAGAACTTGGTCCAAGTCCCTCACTTCCCGTAACCCAGAAAGTTCCTGTTCCTTGAATAGCCACCAGACCAAAGGGCAAGACTTGGGCAACTAGAAACAAAAAACAGAATCATGCCCATGGTCACGAATGAGAGAGACTGTCTTTGCACTTAAAATGGTTCGTCTTAGGGTTGGAGAGGACCACAGTGACCCTTATCTCACTCCCAACCATCAGGGTTCCAATTCTTGTCAAGTCTCCTGATTCCATGCTAAGATATTTCCTATTGTCTGTATCAAAGCTCAGAAGCTACACCTCAGAAGTAGTGTGCCCCCAAATCTGCATAGCCCCCATTGCTAATTAAATAGAGAAAACGGAAAACACTTCATAGTAACAACAACGGGAGTGAGGTAGCACACCTTGTTCTTGCATAGACTGTGCATCAGTATTCAGCGACTCAATGTATTTTTACAAGCTCTAACTCTGTAAATAAGCAGGATGCAAAACCGTGCCCACTTTCTCATGACAAGCATGCAGAAAAGCATTACTTCCATGATAAAAACTACATGAGGTTACACCTCAGTTATATTAGGGAGGTAGGATTACGGGTGATTATCCATTTCTTCCAAACATTTCTGTAATGCTGTCCTATGGCGTTGATGTTTTTTCAAGTTGAGAAAGAAATCAACTGAATGGATATGCCGGAGCTCTTCTCTCTCCTGCTGACATGTTGGCCAGGGAAGACGGATTGGAGACAGGGTATACTCCAGCAAGTGTGTGTGTATCTGTGAAGGTAAGGTGGGGGGATGGGGAGCTGCTGACCAAACACTGATTCCTGACATGTTTGCATGAGGCAGACCAGCCAGACAACTCTGCAAAGTAGTGCTGAGAGAGGTCCAGTGGTGACACCCGACCTTGAACCACTAAAACCCAATCTGTGAGAGACCTGTGGGCCCAGGCCTGGTTGCTGACACTATGCTGAGCATTCGCTCCCATCTTCTCTTATACGAGTTTTAAATTGTTCCATATAGAGATCAGGAGCAACCTGAGGAAGGACGTGGTCCTTATTCTTCTGCTGTTACATCCTTAACTCCATCCTGCATATCCTTCAACAGTATCTAGCATCATTCCAGCACCGGAATAAATAATTGTTGAAGCCTAGTGAGGCATGCAAAGAGGTAAAGAGAAGTCAATTCTATGGCAGAAAGCTGGGTTTTGTCAATTTTCAACAGCCAACCTGGGCATGAACCAGATGTGTACTGGTTCAGCAGGGAGAAGGTCGTTACCCAGGCCACAACCTTTGCTGATAGCACCCAAGCCCCCACTGCCCTTCCTTCCTGGCTAAAATAACTGAATGCTTCCTATAAAAACCACACTTTCTTTGGCCCCTATGACTTTGCTTATGTTTTCTCTGCCTAGATGGTTCTCCCCACTTTTCCTTGCCTACTCTGTCTTATCCGTCAAAATAAATGATTAAGCATCACCTCCTCCAGGAAATTTTTCTCCATACTGCAGGAAGGGCTGAGTGTCTTCTCTATTACTAGAGCACCTGGACATACTTCTATCTTTGCCCTACTCATGTTAGAGATAAAGTGTCTGTTGACAAATCTTAACTTCTTCCCTAAACAGTGAATTTCTCTAACAACAGGGCCTACAGCTTTACTCTTCTTTGCAACCCTAATACTTAACACAGAGTCTGGGACACAGGAGCTGCTACTGTGCTTCAGGTGTGTGTATATACACACGTACAGACATACATGTTGCTGGGTGGATGAATTTTTGTGCCGAACGTTCATTCATTCATTCATTTCTACGAAAGAGAAGAGCTTCAGTAACCCAACAGCGCTAAGTCACGGAGATAAAAGTCTGAAGCAAACAGCCACATAGACAGAAATTTCTTTAGAGTGTTGCAAACACACTCAACAAGAAGTTCACTTGCTTCTTGAGTGAACGGTTCCAAAGGTAAATGAACAATCATTGCCATATGGTCCCCGTCCAGTAGCAGGCGAGTTTAAGGATAATATGCACTTATGGTTTAAGGGCAGAGAACTGAGTGGGGATGTGGGAAGGAGGTTAACAGCTGGTACCAATGAAATCAGCCGGTTTTTAAAAGTTCTACTCATCCAGGTATCATTAGAATACAATGCTATACAATCCCCGTGCACAGACAGGAAGCAAGCGCTCCCTTCCATCTTTGTAACAAAAAGTTGTTACATCTTTTGTTTTCAATTTCTTCAGTTTATTCTTCTGTCTATATCCTACATCTTCAAATATATACTGGTTTAGTCCATTTTGAGAAAAAAAAAATCTTTGATTAATTCTGTGACCCTGTTCTTAGTATCTTCATGCTCTCCTGCTTTGGCCGTTGACCTTGTAAAACGGGCAGGCTCTACTACTGTGACCATGTTCTCTCCTTTTGCTCATTATTCCTCTGCAACAGGGCTACTGTCCCCACTGCATTATTGAAACGTGTTCTCCGAGATCACTGATGGACCAATCGTCAAAGTCAGTCATCAAACTTCTCTTGGTCTGCAATCTCCTTTTCTTCCCCTTGTTGCATCTTAACACCCATGACCCGCTTCCCTCCACACTTTCTTCAAACTCTCTCCTTCTGAGCTTTGGTGACTTGACAGTAGCCTAATTCCCCAACCGGTCCTTCTCTGACTTTTTAATAGGCTTTCCTTCTTCCCCCACACCTTAAACAGGGCCATTCTCCATATAGATAAATGGATGTCTTTGTCAGAGGGATGCCCACCCCTCAATGTGAAGTCCAGAAAAACCTAAGGAAGGGGGACATGACAGAGGCAACCAGTTTGAAAATTTGTCAGAGGAGGTTTTAAAATCCATCTATAACTCCGAGACTACAGACTGAAAACCTTGAGTCTACAAGGGAAAGTCCCAGCTCCTGAGCTTTATATCAGTGAGGCTCTAATCTACATTTTCAACCTTATCTCTCACCTTCCCCTCCAGAACACCTCCACAGAGTAGACATTCGTCAAATATCTTTGACCAGACAGATGAGTACACAAATATTTCATGCATGGACAACATCATCTACCCCAGCCCCATCACTCTCCACCCTTCAACAATATAACGTGGCTTGTACTTGCTCATCCTTAAGATCTGTTCACATCACCTCCCTTGTATGAGATGCTTTTCCTATTGATTTCTCACCTATGTAAACCTTGCCCACTGTTCAAGGCCCAGTGTGAATCTCACTTTCTCCAAGACCTCCCCTCCTTATCCATACGATATTTACTATGTTTCACCTTTTGGGCATTTAGTGTGTTGTTAATTATGTTTAAATGACTTCTTGCCCAACAGCTTTTGGAGCCACGTGGGGATGGGGGGTATCTTATGCTTCTCTGTGCCTCCGTAAGCGTAACTTCCTCCGTAAGCGTAACTTCCTCCGTAAGCGTAACTTCGTACTTTTGATGGAGGCAATGCCCAGTAGTTTCCTAGAGCTTTGTTTCATGTAACACAGCTGTGTTGGAAGCTCAGGCTTGAAATCAGACCTAGATTAGCATCTCAGCTCTGAACTGTAGGCAAAGAACCTTGAGGAAGTCACCAAATCTTGGTTTTTCTTATCTGTGAAATTGGGAAATTAATAGTAGTGACTCATGGTGGAACGGTGAGCTAAGTGAGACCAGGAATGCACTGTGCTTAGCGAAGGGTTTGGCCCATGATAAAAGTTTCAATAAAAATCGTTGATGATGACAAAAAGGATGATAATTCTTCGGATATAGATTAGACCTAGATCAATGCCAAGGCCAAATGGATACCTTTTATCAAAACTCTGTGACTACGTTGAGGGAAGCTCACTCATAGAAGAGGAGTACTCCCTTGCTCTATCTGACACTGAGGAAGACAGATGCCATCATGCCCCGCCTAAGCTGTGGCAACTAAGCAACAGAGCTTTAAATGATGTTTTACATAGCTCATTCCTAGGGTTGCTTCTCCCACATCTGTCGTTAAGCGCTCAGCACAGAGTGACAGCCCATCAGCTCTACACTGGGTGATCTGGAAACAAAAGCAGAGGATCACCGTCAGTTGCTTTGTGACAATTTAACCAAATGGCAGACAAGTGCACCAGGAGGCTGTTACCAAAGTAAGACATGAAGGCTGTCAACCCGTAGGGTCAGTGATCTGAAGGATGCCGAGACTATCTTTACCTTGCCCTTCCTGCATTAGACGTGAGCTAGGCTGCTCTCCGGCTTTTATTCCAAAGATAGTAAATCTGTGGTTGGAAATCTCTAGACCTTAATGATACCCACGTTTGAAGGACGGCTCCTTGAAACTCTGAACTGTGGTTTCAGTTAAGAGGTCAACAGAGATAGTGGTTTATCATAAGAAAGGGACCTCTAAGTAGTAGAGTAATGTTTACTTTGTGTTCACATTTTCCATCTCTGAGACTCAAGAGCAAAATGGTCTACCTTGGAAAACTAGACTCAGTTTGACTGGGGCAGGGGGTAATTGGGCAGACAAAACACAAAATTACTGAATGAGTAATTTAAGAACAGATGGAAACAATAACACGGATAACACAGGGTCAATCCAGATAACAAACACATACTTCATAACATTTTGGAAGCAGTTAATAGCATTTGAACAAGACCAGGAAAACTGTCAAAGCATAGAGACCATCGATATATTGAAACACCTACCACATCTCACACTTCTCTTCACGGCTAGCATGTCTAAATACACACTCAGTAAAGCTATTAACATGGATGGCTACATGGCTGTTAACTGACGTTCTGTCCAGATGGGATTCTCTCCGGGGAAACCAAATCAGAGAACAAAATAATCAGCAAATAGGAAACAATTCTCCAAATGACCGTGAGTTCTGTACAGCTAAACTCTTAGGGACCTCAAGCTCTGGCAAAAAGAGCCTGGATGATTTCTTTGAGGGTTCCACAATATAGGTTATTAACTCATGTTCCAAGGAGACAAGGATGGGAGACCAGAAAACTTTCTCAGCAGACTTCCGTAATTTTCTTATGAGCAGTTTAACGGGTTTCCATATCTATGGTCAAATGATCTTCTCCGACCTACATATGTAAGAGGTATACCTTGGAGAGTTCCTTCTTTCTAAGCATGATTCACCCTTTTCCAGCATAATGCCTTTCCCGGGGAATGACGAGAGTCATTTGCTTAGTGCCAGCTTCCGCAGCCCTAAGTATGTAATCCATCAAACTGACTGACAAGGCAGTGATCTGGGAGAATTTCCACTTTTTCTGAAAGGGAAAGCACTGACTCAGATTCCCCTTCAAGTGCAGGTCATACAGGGAGACCGTGCCATACTTTAGCAGGCCAGAAGCTGGGTAACTGAAGACTAGCCATCCGGGAAATCTGTGCCCACGCTATTGAAAATTCATCCACACCCCCAAACCCTTCCAGCTATAAGACCAGGCAAACTTTACTGCTGCCGTGCCTGGCTCTAGTCTCTCTGCTGTGTAAGAAACTAACAATGTTGTAGAAAGGGTCAGCTCGCAATTATCAGCACAAATTATCAACATGAATCTCTGCCTGTTAACAGAGGGTGACGTTATAAATAATCAGGTGATTGATTTTTTTTTACATCTTTATTGGAGTATGATTGCTTTACAATGGTGTGTTAGTTTCTGCTTTATAACAACGTGAATCAGTTATACATATACATATGTTCCCGTATCTCTTCCCTCTTGCGTCTCCCTCCCTCCCGTAGGTGATTAATTTTTACTTGCTGCTAGTGTGCATATGATTTTTAAATGTGTGGTGGTGAGACAAAATCTACCTGTTCAAATTGCTCTGCCTTAAACATACACCCACAGACAACGAGGGGAAGAGGAGACAGATTCAGGGAGCGCAGGATGAGAACTTTACAAGATAATCTACGTAGAGGGCAGACTGAGGACCAGAATACTGAACGGGTTGCCCCACAGTCTGTCACCTTAAATGCGAACACCATTCTACCCTTCTTCAAAATACCCTTCTTCACGGGAGATTCCATTAATGACTCTAAACTCTGTGCCTGGAGATGGGGGCGCTGGTCCAGGGTCTGCCACCAACCAGTTTTATGGACTTGGATGACTGACTTTTCTCTGAGCCTCATTTTCCTCATCTGTAAAAGGTTAAATGAGATGATTCTAGGCTCCTAAATTGCCAGGAATACATGAAAGTGAAGCCACAGAAGGCAACTGAGATCTTAATTTTTAATATTTCTTATCCAGGATTCATCATAAAACTAAGTAATGACCGAGTACTTAGAAGGACACTTACAGATTGTTTCCTGGGTTACAGATTGTTTCCTGGGTAATGTGTCTGCATCTACATTGAAGCCCTACATTTAGTCTCCTACTGGAACAGCAGTGGAAGAAATGAGAAATACCTGGAAGAAAGGATAACAGACTGACAAAGAAAGGGTGCTTTAAAACCTTGCTTCAGTGCCCTGTAACTGAAGTAAACAAATAAACAGGCAGAGGAAACAGGGCTGAGACATTTTTTTCCCCCTTTTTCCCCTTAAAGCTCTTTTTGGATGACATCAGCTGTTTATAGATACCTAGAGACTTGTGTTCTTTTGATTTGCATGTAGAACAAAGACACACAGTCGCACCAAACTACAGATGTTGTGATGATGCAGCAAAAGACACCTAGAAATGGGAAGGGGGAGGGGACGGGGACAGAGGATGGATAAGCCACAGAGAACTCTAAGAGAACAAGTCAGCAAGGGCCAGACAGCCCTGCTGCTGCTGTTCCCTGAAGGACAGAAAGATCCTTTGTCTGCCTCAGCAGGCCCATCATTTGCTTGGCTTCTGGTGACAACACTTGTAGGAAGCATGTGGCTCAGTAGTGAATCAACCCTACATTTCCATTGGATGAAAATGGAAACCATTATGTTACCTGCCTGGAATGGAGGTATAGGGAATGGTCTAAAAAATTCACTTCATGGGGCTTCCCTGGTGGCGCAGTGGTTGGGAGTCCGCCTGCCGATGCAGGGGACACGGGTTCGTGCCCCGGTCTGGGAAGATCCCACATGCCGCGGAGCGGCTGGGCCCATGAGCCACGGCCGCTGGGCCTGCGCGTCCGGAGCCTGTGCTCCACAACGGGAGAGGCCACAGCAGTGAGGGGCCCGCGTACTGCAAAAAAAAAAAAAAAAAAAAAAAAAATTCACTTCACGAACCTAAAATTTCATGAAGTAAGAGCTAAGAACTGTTCTCTGGAAGGGACAAATTTATTTTAAGGCATTGATGATGTAAAATTAAATTAAATTGAATTTAAAAGCCCATTTAAAAAAAAAAATGATTCTGTGGCTTGGACTTTCAAAAGTCCAGGTGGAAAAAGCTTGCCATCACGTGTTTTTGAAATTTTTCAAAATACGTGTTCATTGGGCTCTGCAACTGTACATCATCATAAGACTTAGTGGCAGATAGATCATGAGATGTCATCCAGCACAGCATTCTGTTTCCAGTGAGGTCCACCCCTAACTAATCCCAGACGGATGGGGACTACCCAATGTTGAATTCACAGCCTTTCTTGGTCGCCCACCCAACAGTAAGGAGCTCCATCTCTTGATTATACAATTAAGGCGACGCTGATTTAAGGGAGACGGTCACTGGCACGCAGCTTGCTGAAACAACCTTTTATCCAGATATCAACCCTAGAATCTCAAACGACCTCTGAGATGTGTCACCAGGATCTCAAACTCAAACCCTTTGAAATTTCTCATTCTACTCCTCCCTTAAGTCTCTCCTTCTGTCTCATCATTCTCCCAGTTTATCAGTCATCTTCTGGCTTCACTCTCCTCTAGGTCACTTTCCTCAAG
Source organism: Tursiops truncatus (assembly GCF_011762595.2). Taxonomy (NCBI): domain Eukaryota; kingdom Metazoa; phylum Chordata; class Mammalia; order Artiodactyla; family Delphinidae; genus Tursiops; species Tursiops truncatus. The sequence goes on from NC_047041.1 coordinate 9,945,836, forward strand.
AACAGTCTCACCAGCACCCTCAATGCCTTGTGGTTTTGCCGAACCTTCCCAGTACGTCTCCTACCCAAGAGAAATCCAACCAACTGCTCTCTCTGCCCAGGTATCAGCTCTGTATGGAAATTTTTTGCTTGCCCACAGTCAATAATCTTGAACTAAAACTGTTCCATTCTTCTTGAACTCACTACCCCACTTCCTACTTTATTCTCAGAAGATGGTTTCACCTCTTCTTCACAGAGGACACAGAAGTTACCTCTTAAAGTTACCCCTGAACTTATCTCTTGAAGTGACATCCAGTGGTCCTTCACATCTGCACGTCTGAAAGCAGCACTCATCTTTTGCTACTTTCCTATTTTTTCCAAGAAAGGGGCATTCCTTCTCTACCCTTACAGGGTTTTAATGAGAATTAAATCAATCAATCAATCAATGTAAGATACCTAGCACAATGCTTAGCAGGGTGTAGATAATATCGGTTCTTTTTTTTTTTGCGGGACGCGGGCCTCTCACTGCTGTGGCCTCTCCCGTTGCGGAGCACAGGCTCCGGACGCGCAGGCTCAGCGGCCATGGCTCACGGGCCCAGCCGCTCCACGGCATGTGGGATCCTCCCGGACCAGGGCACGAACCCGTGTCCCCTGCATCGGCAGGAGGACTCTCAACCACTGCGCCACCAGGGAAGCCCAATATTGGTTCTTTTAAAAAAATATTTTATTGAAGTATAGCTGATTTCCAATGTTGTGTTTAATTTCTGTTATACAGCAAAGTGATTCAGTTATATATATATATATATATATATATATATATTCTTTTTCATACTCTTTTCCATTACAGTTTATCACAGGATATTGAATATAGTTCCCTGTGCTATACAGTAGGACCTTGCTGTTTATAATATTGGGTCTTAGCCATTCTTCCCTCTACAAATTTAATCTCTCCTATCTATCTACCTATCTTTTTTCTTTTTTTTACTAGATTCTGTTACCTCTTGAGTTCTTAGAGACCCTACTCTCTTAGCTGTCTCTTCTCTTTCCTGTACCTTTAATCTCTCCCTTTCTGTCTAGCTGCCCCCCTTTCACGGACAGACATATTGAAGTGCTTCCCCCCTCTTTAAAAATCTTGTTTTTATTCTTACTTCTCTTCCAAAGGCCCTCCTTTCTTTCAAACACTGAGAGCAGTATTCCTAAACTCTCTGCTGCCTTCAGCTCTGGGCAATGGTACCCTCTTGTTCTTGATCCATCTTCCTTTACAACTTCAATAAAACTGTTTTAGCTGAGTTTACGAAGGACGCCCTGCGTCTCTACTCCAATGGCCTGTTTTCAATACGCATCCTGTTCAGATTTTGATCTCTTTGCCCTCCCTTTCAACTCTGCTTCTTTTCTGATACTTTGTATCTCAATTTATGGCTACTGACCTAGTTAGGATAACATCAAGCTAGAACGTTAAGGCAAGCCGTGGTTCCTCCTCTCCCCTCCCTCAGCCTCGACCACACCTCTGCTACCAAATTTTGATGACTATTTTTTTAAACTACTTCTCAAATCTGGATAGTCTATTCCAACCTTTCTTGCCAGAGCTTAGACGCCATGTGACTTTCCCAAACCTCACTGCACTACTCAGCAGCCCCTTTATGGCAACTGGTCTTGAGACTCTCCCTGTTTTGGTTATCCTCCACATCGCTGCCATAGTTAGTTTCCTAAACACGTGAATCTGTTCTTCTCACTCTCCTGCTGGAGAATGTCTGGGGCTCCTACGTGCCTCTCTGAAGTACAGCTATGTAACTGCACCTTCAGAATCCGACTCCAGTTCACTGCTCCAGGCTCATCACCTCTCCTACAGCACACCTGACGGTCTGAACACGTCAAACACCTCACAACTCCTGCTTTCTGCACAGGCTATCTGACTGAAATATGATTTCCCCCTTTCCCATCTGGAGCCTGCCTACTCGCCGTTAAAGCCCCCGCTCAAATATAAGCTCTTCTGAAAAAGCCTTGTCAGACACGCCTCCTTATCCTTTACCACTTTGTAGCCATTAACAAGTTGTCCCTGACTCCTTCACGCTGCTTACCTCCCTCACTAGACCCTGAGCTCTTTGAAGAAAGAATTATCATATGCAACTCGGCATCCCCAATACCCATTTGGTTTCTTGCTTAACAAATGTTTGCTGCAAGAATATAAAGAGAGGATGTAGTTAAAAATATATGACAGAAATAAACAAGAAGAGAATAAAATGGTGGTGAGAACACGTTACATCCTGTCCACAACTGGTAAAGATAATATACCCTGGTAGAAAAGGACGAGAGAGAAGGATACTTCATCAGTGCTTGGAAAAACCTACATTCTCGTCCATCAACTCATGTCTTTCCACCGTCGACACAGGAATCAAATCCATAAAAAGTGTTAATGCCTGTATTCTTCTCTCTCCAATTTCAGGCTTGTGGGTACCACTTTTTATCCTCTCCCAAGATCAGTTGTCCAAACTTGATCATGGTAACGTCATCAGTGCAGGTACATAAGATGCCCAAAGGCTGGGGACTTCCCTGGTGGTCCAGGGGTTAAGACTCCGTGCTTCCAATGCAGGGGGCCCGGGTTCGATCCCTGGTTGGGGAACTAGTATCCCATATGCCCTGCAGCGCAGCCGAAAAAAAAAAAAAGATGCCCAAAGGCTCAATGCCTAAGTTAAATTTGCCTGTTGCTAGGAGATATCAGGCTTCAGACAGAAGAGTCAAAACCTGGCCCTAGAGCTGAACTCAGGTGCAGGAGGCATCCAGATGTGTTAAGAGTGATCATACTTGGGGAGAAAATAAATAGGTAAGATTATTTTAAAGCAATTTTATAAATCCTCTCATCTCATCCTCCACTGGGCAAACACTCTAAGAAAACAGACCTGTTGTCCCTGCTTACCTGTTCTTGCTTCATGACAAGCCAATATAGATCATTCAGATTGGGGTAGGCTAACTGCTAAATAAAGCCATCAGCACAGCCTTATTTACCTGGGTTTGTACTTTCTCAGACAAATAGCAGGGAGCTCATGCATGAAAAAGAGCAGTCAGGACCAGAAATGAACATTCTCTATTGATTGCTGCCAACTGAATTCAAATGGAAGGAATGGCCTTGGCAAAGATGAAGAAAGACCTCAAAAGGTCAAGTACTAGAGACTTGAATCCTAAGGGCTCTCTTTTGGAAGTGGTAGTTTCCCTCAAGTTCTATCACTTTTTTGCCTTACGGAAATTTATTTAGCCACTGGTTTAGCTGGAGCAGCCCACGGGGTAGAGCTCTTCCTTCAGAATAATCTAGGAGGAAAGGAGGGATAACACAGTTATGAGAAGTAGGTATAATGCCAACTTCCATTCAGTATTTTCTTTGACTTAAATGTCAAGAAAACTTGGCAGTGGGTTAACATACCAAAACCTAAAAGAAAGGCAGTAGGTGTCAAGGAAAGTAATACAGTCTGCCTCTCTGTTCTGAATTCATTTAATTAGTTTTGCACGGGTGTCCATATTTTAAGGAATCCCTTGTATACCCCTACCTGCTGAGATACAGAGAACTAATGAAAGCTGATCAGAAAGGCTATGAGAAAAAAGATGGCATTGACGATTTAGGGTAGGATCCACAAGCGAAAGAATGATATCATGGTATTTAAGAATGGATTATAGTGTTTAAAAATAGAACATTGGTTTAAGTCCTGGCTCTACCACTTCCTGTCTATGTGATCTCTGGCATCATGTCTGTATGTCCCAGTTTCTGCAACTATAAAATGTGGATAATAATAATTTATTCCACATAAGGTTCTCATGATGATTAAATAAAATAATAAAAAAGCTCTATAATATATGATACAAATGATATTTTAGTTGTAATAAAATAATAAGGATGAGGAGTTCAAGGTACTTTGTTTACTTCCACTCATGAGATGGCTATGTCAACCTCACCAGGAAAGGGGAAAGTTTTGGATAAAGACTTTGTATCAGCTCTCTACTTCCAAACAACTTGAGGAACTTGTTCTGAGGATTCAATTGAATAAAGACTTGAGCATGAAAAGCTCAGGGTCCCAGCATAGAAGTCTTGGGAAAACATAAGACAAAGCAATGATGGAGACCGTCATGTCCGGCTACAATGGCTATGGGGCTGACACTGTGGAATTGTGTTCAACCGTGAGCACAACGCAGCTGAGAGGCCTGACTGAGAGACAGGGGCTTTATATCTGGGAGGCCGTACTTTAAACCTGATGGTAATAAAAGAAGTCCTGACTTGAGTTCATCTTTTTTCCCTTTTCCCCAAGATGCATAAAAGTGTCCTCGGCTTCAAAACCAGGCCAAGTAAACTGCCCTAACCAGATAGACAAGAAAAAAGAATACAGAGAGAAAACACACATGGACGCCCCATTAGACAGAAAGGAAGGAAACTGGCTTCTGCTTTTCTCTTAATGGACTGTCAATCCTTCGTTTCCCCAGGTCTTTGAACATACATCCATATGGCACATGTCAATGCTCTCAATTGCTCTCTGCTTCAGAGACGAAGATACCTTTTTACGGTCGCTGCAGGGAGTATTCTCTGACTAGTAAGCCTGTTCAGTTCTGGAGGGAAAGATCAGTCTCTACAAGGCTAGCCGCAGGAAGAAGAGTTCCTATCTGAGTCCCACTGTCCCATCCATCCTTCCTTCTGAAGTCAGAACTGACTCAATCGCAGTCTTTACTGTTACCCGCTCTTGACTGCTAGACTTGTCAAAACAGCATTTTAGAGGTTAATAGATGGTGAATCATATAAACATTCAATGCGTACGGCAAAAGAGCTCATAAATACCCTATTAGATACAAACATGTGCATGGGAAGGGACAAGTCTTTTGAATAGCCTGTCATTTTCACATCTGCCCAACCAACCTTGTCTTATTAACTAGTCCCCTTAACACGCACTGCTGTTGTTGTTGTTTTTCCTACAAAAGAATGGTTATGGGGCTTCCCTGGTGGCGCAGTGGTTGAGAGTCCGCCTGCCAATGCAGGGGACACGGGTTCGTGCCCCGGTCTGGGAAGATCCCACATGCCGCGGAGCGGCTGGGCCCGTGAGCCATGGCCGCTGAGTCTGCTCGTCCAGAGCCTGTGCTCCGCAACAGGAGAGGCCACAACAGTGAGAGGCCCGCGTACCGCAAAAAAAAAAAAAAAAAAAAAAAGAATGGTTATGTGCAAAGGGACGTGCATTTAATTGCTACTCAACCTCCCGGGACTTAAGGAAGTAAGTCTAAACCAACCATGTCTAAACCAACAAAGCATTATCTCCTCTGTGTTCTAACCAGGAACAAGACGTACAACATCGTTATTCTTGTCACCTAAGCACTGTCACACCAGCAAAGTACACACGAGCTTCCCTGACCTGACCAACAGACAGGGCAAGCACCCAAATTCTAAGCCAGGCTTCCACTCAGGGCAAGTTCAGCCAAAGTGGACCCTTTTCTGCCATCAATGAGATCTCCAAGGAGAACTGGACCAAGTCTCACAAAGGCTGGAATCAAAGCCAGTGCAAAAAAAAAAAAAAAAAGGTATGGGAGGGGAAACACTGGGCTCCTCCAGAAATCAGTTAACTGGAATTTCTCCTGCTAAGAAGCCCAAGTGAGCCAGTGGACAAGGTTCCTTTCCGGCTTCTGTCCACCCTCCTCCAAGCAGCTCTTCCGAAAGCCCAGGCTTCTCCTGAGGATGCCTTCTTATCTGATTAAAGGGAATATTATGCGAAATATTCAGCCACCCCGGCACTGGCTGTGTGGGTGTGCTGGATAAAATCTGCATGAAACTGCCATCGCAGGTCATTTGTTTAATTTCAATTCTGCACAATGTAAAAATAGAACGAGCTGCCATGAAGGGTTGAGGCTTGACAGCTTCAATGAGAAGAGGCTCCAACAGCACAAAAGCCACGCTGTTCTGCTGGGTCGCCTGCTTCCTCCCCGTGACGGAGGAAAAAGGGGAAGAGAAGAAACCTGAAAGCGAGGTACAGCTTTCACGATATTCTGCTCTTTTCCCCCTTTGCCCCCTTTCTTGCGCTTCTCCACATTTTCCTCTTTACTCCATCTGTTCCCTCTCTCTCCTCGCACTTGGCTTGCTTCCTGTCTCCGTCGCCCCACTCGCCTGCCCCTCCTTCATCGTTTCTACGTGTCATTTCTTTTTCTCCTTCCCGGGGACTGGCTCTCCTCCCCATGCTCCACACCCTCACCGGGGCTGCCCTTGCCTCCCCGGGCTGCCAGGCTCCCGGGGTCTCATCAACTTTTCTAGGAATTGCTCTCCTATACCCTGTTCCCCTCTTTATCCCCTACCCCTTCCACCAAGTCCCAGACACTGAAAATGTTTAGAAAGTGGAATTTCAGAGGTCAGGTAGATCAGATGGCAGGTGAGCTTCAGGGACTGCCTTTTTTCATACTCCCTCATCTAGACAACTATGTTTATTATTCACGGAGCTCAGCAGCTCCTGGCAGGTGCGCAGGCGGGAGGTACCTCGCTGGTCTTGCGTTCTGGACAAATTAGTTTTTAATTTTATTAAGTTTTTAAAAATAAATGCCCAAGTTGCCCTCTCCAGTTCGGACCCCTGAAGCCCGTAGCCACCTCCACATCAACCTTAGCACAATCCCGGCTCAGAAAGGGAAACTTCTCTTTAACCAGGGGCTCCAGAGCTGCGCCAGAAGAGTCCACATGGGTGCTGAGAGGGGAGACATGCTTCCTGCTCCGTTCACCCCCACTGGGGTCTCAGAATGGTCCCACTATTTGACCTAGTTTCAAACCAAAGGATTAGGCTGTTTCAAGTCTGTTAAGACGGCTAATGGAACCAACGCAGTGGAGCTCCTTCTCTGTGCCCAGAACGGGCCCCTCGCCTGTGGAGCCATCTTTCTCTGCTACGGTGGGTTGCCAGGAACCTCCTCTCTGACGACAGAGCTTCACAGTTGCTCTGGGGAAAGCCTATCAGAAAAGCTGGTTAGCGGATCACTAACTCACAGATTCATCAACGTCAACCCACTGAAAAAGCACTCCTATTTTTACTGCTATCTTCCAGATCTGTACTCGAGTCCAATGCCAAGTGTTCCCCTATCTAAAGAACTTCATTTTCACACACACCAAATGAGGCTTCAGTAAATCAGGGGGACCCTCGTAACAGCATATCCCATTTCCTAAAACACCCGGCTCTGCTGTAACACTGTTTCCATCCTCCTGCCTTTTACTGGCCATGTTCATTGATAGGCAGACGTGTAACGTGTATCCACAAAGCAGAGTGGGTACAAGGGCATCCCTTAGAAGCCAGAGTCTTGTATACACCAACATAAAGGGTGTATGGAACCCTGACATCTCAGAGATACATGTGGTGTTTCTGCTTTGCGCCTGTTAGGGCTCTGGGCCAAGTCAAGGACATGATGACTTTAGTACAATTTGAAGAATAATCATGCCTAGGCAGAAAATGAAATGTGGTTCCCGAGGTACCAATCCACAGGTGCAAAAGGGGGAAAGGAGAGGAAGAAAGACAGGATCCTGATCAGGGTTAAAGGACCATGAAAGTTAAAACAGAGTATAAACCAGAGCAGGCACCCCAAGAGAAGGAAGCACCCTCTTGGCCGGGCAATCGGAATGGGTGATAATTCCTAGCAAAATTGTAAATAGCAGCCCCAAACCACAAACAGCTGAAAACGACGTGCCGCCTGCGTGAAAGCAGCAGACGGTGGAAGCAGAGCAGTGGAAATGCCTCTGGACGGCAGCTGCAGCCCTGGGCTGGTGGTTTCGGTTATAGATGTACACACTACAGATGTGTCTGACCGCACAGCCCTGATGGGGGAGTCAACAGTGAGCTGAACTGCAAAGACATCATGTGACTGTGACGGTCCAAAAGCAAAGACAGGAAGGTGGTGGCAGGGACCCCCTTTATTATGTGGTCTCCTTATACAGACGAGATTTCATTCAAGGCCTATCATCCTTGAAAACAACTGAGCAAGAAACCAAATAAGGCACTCACATTTGGTGACGAGGGCACATCAGGGTATTATAGTAGCGCCCCAGTTTGGCTAAGTGTTGATCAGTTGCTCATAATGGTTTCTTTCCACCACTAACACCAAAGCCTGGCCCCAAATCTCCAAAACCTAGCAGCCTTTGAGTGTGGACAGGGGAAACCAGAACTTCCCCATGTCCACTGGAGACCCTGGATCTCCTGAACACCAACGATGCCCCGCAGAGCTCTTGGCCCAAGTTGCAAGTTGAGGACAAGGTCTTCTGAGCAAGTTACAAAGTACCTGCGTCTAGGGCAGGGGCCTCAGGCAAACACTGGTGACCTCACTATACACCATCAACGGCAGCCAGTTCAAGTTGCAAGAAGCAGTGAAGGTGGCGTGGATAGGGACATCTGGTACGGGCAAGAGACCTCATCTTCAAGTAAGAAACAAAGGCAGAGGCACCGCTGAACAGGCAGAATAAACATTATCCTCAGCCAGAGCACAAGACTGAACTCCTCACACAAGAGATACACATCTATACGCTGCCCTCTAACCTTCTAAACACTGTTTAATGAAAAAAAAGAGAGAGAGGAATGGGTCACATCAGAACAGTGTGGACACCCTTCTTTGAGTGCACCTGTTCCACAGTAAGCCTCGAGATCAGATTAGGGGCAAAGTGGGACAGAAATGCAGCATTTCCAACTTGTTTCCAACATTAGTTTCCTGAGCTCAAAGGGACAGCCCCAGCTGAGATACTTCCCTCCTGAAAAGCCCCCAGGCAGAGGGCTCTTCATCCATAAGCCATCCTTCTGTAGCTCCAAAAGGTGATGTGCCCACGTGGGCACTGGCAGGGGAGACAGCTCAGCCCTCTGCACTAATGTCTTCGTTCTCACCCAGAGTGGTGGGAGTTTTACATCTGTTGCTGTCATGAAAACATTTTATTATTTTTTTTACAAGTTTTTTTTTTTTCTTTTCCTTCTTGGATAAAGCTAGGGATCTTCTAAGTATATGTGATGTGCACAGTCCTCCCAACCTAGCCCTCTCCAATTCTGGGTGTGTGATGGAGCTGCCTCTCACAGCTGCTCTGTCCACCAGCACTCAGACCCTGGGAGTACGCTCCCAGCTGTTGGTTCACACAAGGCCTCGGAGCCTAGGCACCTGCTAAGGAACTTCTGGGGGGAATGAAGTTTCTCCACGCATAAGGCTGGCTGATGGTTGCAAACAAGTTGTTTGGGCTCCATCACCCTCATTCCAATGGCCACACCCTCTCATCCCTTCATCTACTGCGTAAGAGTAACTCCGTTTCTTCTAGAACGGGACTCCATGCATCCCTCGGTCCAAACCAGGAATTCCTCCAATTACTAGACCTCCACCTCCACCCTGCGAGAAAATTAGGAAAAGCAGAACCTCTCCCTAGTCTTATTAGGTACCAGCAGATAAACCGCATGATGTCTACTTTGTCTTTCTTCCAAATCTCGGACTTTCACCATGAGAGGGGAACAGGCACAGACTGATGGGGGTGGCCAGGTGGGGTCAGAGAGGCACTGCCCAGAACAAGGAACGCCAGTGTCCCCAGTTCAAACTTTTGCCAGAAATCTGGAGAGGATCATACACAACGCCGTGCCCACAGCCCTGCCCTCACCACCCGCCTGAGCACGTCTCCAGAACTGAATGGACCATGAAGCCAGCTTAGTTCTCTCTGGAAATTCATGAAGAAGCAGTCGCTCCCAGGGGTTTCCTGGGGACACCAAGTCTCAGGCGTGGACACCACAGCCGCGCCACAATCCATGTTAATAGCTTTACTGTGCCCTCCGGTAACTTTGAGGTCGCTCTAAGAAAATTCAGACGAGAACAGCACCCCCGCCCCACCCTATGTTCCCACAGCTTCCAGGTTCCCGGGGATCCCTCAGCCTCTCCCCCAGCATCCAGGTGTGCCCCGCGTGGGGCTCAGGAAGGTCAGGAAGTTCTTACCTGGCTCTGCTGGGAGAGGCACTCATGTGGCCTGGCGGGCCGGGCGCGTCGGTCGGCGGCGTCCAAGGCACTCTGCGCTGCCAGCGACCGCTCAGCACGTCTCCCCGGGAGCCTGGCTCTGCGGACAGGAGAGCCAGTGCCACCTGGGGGAGGAAGGGGAGGGGCGCGGAGCCCGAGGACGCGGAGCCCGGCTGGGCTGGGGCCGCGGGGCACCCGGGCGGGCGGCCGTCTGCGCGGGGGGCGGGGGCTCCGGCGGAGGAAGAGGAACCCCCTCCCCCTCCGCGGGCCGCGAGGCTCCCGCTGGCTCGGCGTCTACGTGTCGCGGCGTCGCCTTCCCGCTTTCTATAAATATATATTTGCCCGCGCCCGGCGCTTCTGCGCCGCTCTCCGAGTCGTCCCCGACTCTACCTCCGTGGTTTCCGCTCCTCTCACTCTCTCCCTCCTCCCCTCCCCCTCCCTCCGCGGGTGAAGCCGGCCGCCTGCCTGGATTTTCCCGGTGTTGCCTCGCTCCAACATTTAGCACTGCAGTGTAACTCGGGGACACGCGACCAGACAGTTCCTTTAAAACCAGACCATCAAATTTAGTGCGGAAACCAAGCCCAGAAGTGCAGCTCCCCGTGGCTGGGAGGAGACGTTAGCCCGTTTGAAAGCCAGATCGCCGCGTTCCACGCAAAGCTATGAGCAGACATGTGAGGAAGGCGAATGGCAGAGATTTGCACGAGTCCACAGGTGACCTGCAGGGTCTCCAGAATGGGGCGGAATCTGGATGGATGGTGTGGGAATCTGGGTACTGCAAAGCAGGACAGGACCTGACGAGTCATCGGGTTCAAAGCCCTCATTTTGCAGCTGAGAAAACTGAAGCTCAGAGAGGTGCATTGACTGGCTCAGGGTCACACAGCTGGCGAGGGAAGTGGAGACCTTTAGTTAATGCGATTGTCAGGGCATTCACGTTTCCGTACCTAAGAAAGAACTGTCTGGGTGTGGAGGGGCCCCAGAGGGACAGTGTCAGTCTCTTTCATTCACTCTTACCCAGGGCACCCGTGTCTCAGGGAGCTCACCGGAGCCCAGGAAGAAAACATAATTAGCCAATTTACAGGTTAACACTCCATTCTCACCAGAACCACTTCTAAAGCCACCCCGTCTTCCAGGAAGGCTGTGAAGAAGGAAAAGCACCAAAGGAGCAGCAATGCTTAACCCACAAAAAAGTGAAATGGCAAATCCTTCTTCATTGCCGTCTTCCAGAGACCCGGCTAACAAGATCTGCTTTAAAACCCCCATTTTCCACTTATATTTTCCACTTTCCTCTCCATCCTGCACATCATTCTGATCACTCTCTGACACAGATACTTACACATTACACACAAAAGAGCACACATTTTCCCCCATCTGCTTCTTACGCCTACACTAATACTACCTGGCAGTATCAGCCTATAAATCAAAGGGGCTTTCTCAGTGGAAGACTGGTGAGGGGGTCATAGCATTAATTCCCTTCCCAGAAGATGTTATTATGCCTGGCAGAATCTTCTCACATATGTCCTTCCCTCGGGCATTTCACGACCTCAATGACAGAGCTCCTCTGGAAGGGCTTCCCACTTCTGGCCAGGTGGGGTCCAATATTTTGGATGCACTCATATACTCTCTTTGGGGAGGTTATGACAGCTATTTCACAAGTATGTGCACCGAGGTAACTCAGAGAAAAATGAAACCTCCCCAGGAGTTATACTGTAAATCAAGAAGGGGTCCTTTTGTCAAATGCCATTAAGAAGGAGGTAGCAGAGTGAGGAAGAGTGAACTCTGAGTAGGTACCCCAGCACCACCCTTGACCAGATTTGTCAACGTGGACAATTTACTTAACCTCTCTAAGCCTTAGCTTCCCTACATGAAAACTGGAGAAAGTAACCAACCTTGCCCCAGGGGTAAATGAGATTCTGAATGCACACTGCCTGGGTTGTGCTACGTCTTAGCTGTTATTCATGTTGTTCATATTGCTTTTCAGGGCCAGACAGTCCTCTTAGCGACCTCATACTTACACTTACTAGCTAGGTAACTCTGACCAAGTTGCTTAATCCCTCCCTGATTCTCTCTTAATCCAAGCTATCTTAATCTCCAAAATGGGGATAATTACATGTCCTTTGTAGGACTGTTAGAGGATTAAATTAAATAGTGCACGTCAAACACCTAGCAGGGTACCAGATACATAAAGAACATCCAAGATAATATATTCGTTCCAGCTTCTTCATCTCCAGTTAACCAAATGTGTAATCCTGCACAAGTTAACTTTTCTAAGCCTCATAGGATAGCAAAGATTCATATAACACGTGCATATTATCCGGTACATAGTAAGTGCTGAATATATGTTAATTACCTCCCTTCCTTTTGAAACTGCTCAAAATTTATTTTTACCTGGAAGCATTCCCACCACATCTCAGTCACTCATGATCTCATGCATTCTTTAGTTATACCAATTTTGTTTCATTTAAATGTGTTTACATTTTTCTCACATCCCCTTATTTATTTAGCAAAAATTTCTTGAGCACTTATTTGCCACCAGGCACTGTGCTCTGCTCTGACATGCATGTATTTCTTTTGAATGATTTTAAATTCCCAGGAGCTGGGAACGTGTTTTAATCTTTCACCACCTCCTACAGATGTAGCCATAGTCAGAGAGTCATTGAGCTAGAAGGAGACCTAGAGATTATATTGGTTGACATTCTCATTTTACAGCCCAGAGTGGATGATTGATCTACACACATTTTAATGCTAAAGATGGTGGTTTCTTGCCTCCTTAGCCAGTGCTCTTTGAACTATGCAAACTGTTCCATGAACACCAGTTCTTGCCAGCTGTTGCATGAACACTAATTCCTTGGAATGCTAATAGGTGGCACTCCAAAAAAGAGTTCTATGGCCAAGTGTGTTTGAGAAAAATGGGTTAAAGAAAGTAAACCAAGTTTTATTTTGTTTGTTTGTTTGTTTTTCCTGACAGACTTTTCAGAACCTTTATTATGTTTATGAGCATTGTGAATTTCCAAGGGATATAGTGCACCTCACTTGTTCAATGCAGTCAATCAGGAAACCCTTTCTCATAAAGCATTTGGGGAACTAGGGATCGAACACACAGATTTAGGGAACACGATGATGAACGCTGGAAATGCGACCAACCAATGTGACTGCTCTGTTTGTGTGACCTCCAGAGAAGAGTCTAGTGTTAACACATCCTGGGCATTTGTCAGTCCCCTTTCGAGGTCTAGGAACTTGTCTTCTAGATGCGATCCTCAGATGAAGGGGGCATGAGTCGCCATGGGTCCCCTCTTCCCTGAGCAACTTGCTTGGCGTGGGGAACGGGACAGACTCATCACAGCTATCAGGACACAGTTCTTCCTTCCCTGCTTTGATTCAGAGCAAGTTTCCAGGCTGCTTGGGCTATAGAGCACAGTGGTTTGAACGTGGGCTTTTGAGCTAGACAGTCCTTGGGTACCAGTCCCATCTCTACTTCTCACTAGCTGTTGGATATTTATTAGGCAAATTGCTGAGCCTCTTAAGCCTCAGTTCTTTCATTTATGAAATTAGCATAATGATGCTGGATGGAAATAGTGCACTCAAACCCCTGGCACAGTGCCTGGCACAGAGGAAGCACCCCAAAACTCTGGCGGTATTACTAAGAATGACAATGGTGTATGGTAGAGTACTTGTGGCACTTAGTTGTCAACAGATAGCACAGTGATACAGCTGAGTTTTGCTGAACCCCAAAGCTCAGTCCTTCTCCTCTTCCTTCTCCCCCATCACAGGGTTATGCCAATTATAGTCACCCCATCAACTACTCTGCTCCCTCAGATCTGGGAGGAAACTAGCGGTAGATACACTTTGAGCAAACTCAGAAATGAGCTAAAAAGGATATTAATCACTGACATAAAAAGCTTCCTTTAATTGAGCAGCTGCTAAACACCAGACACTGAGCTAAGTGATTTCTATTTCTGCTTCTGTTCATTATCTATTTATGTCTCTATCTGTCTGTACTCCTTAACAACCACTTGAAGAGGGAAGCGTCCACCTCCCCACTGTGAAAATTTAAAAACTGAGGTTCAGAAAGTTTATGGGGCAAGAGGCCAAATTCACCCAAGGGCAAAATGAGTAACTACCAGTTAGTTCCCTGCTGCCATTCCAGTCCTCGGGGCGCATAAGTACATTGTGTGTTGATGTGCTGTGGACTAGAACACACATTGTGGGACGTGGCTGAGCTGGGATGATCTCTCTCTCTCTTATGGACGGGGCAGCTGTGGAACAGATGTTAATTAATGCCCAGTTAAGTAAGAAATGGAGCCAAGAAAATTCCTTTCTCAGTTGCTTCCTCCAAGGAAGGGCTCATTGACTGGACTCTCTGCCTGTCAGCCTATTATATGTGAAGGATGCGGGACTCCCATTAGCCTACTGGAAGAAGCTATGCTTATTGTGCTAATCTTCTCACAATGTATGTAAGTTGAGTCATTATGCTGTACACCTCAAGCTTACACAGCGCTGTGTGTCAATCATATCTCAGTAAAACTAGAAAAATAAATAAAAGGAACTATGGTATCAGGGGATCAGAGAGGACATTTTATATAAACAGAGAAATGAAGACATAATTTCTTCCCACCAGTAGCAGGAACCCAGGCATGTGGAACCAGGACA